>NC_133162.1:83767500-85017500 GCF_040802235.1 Manis javanica
ATTTAAAATTAAAAATGGGATTCCATTTCTAAGTATTACATTTGTATTCAGTAAAAAGCATAATAACCAGAAATGAGAATGTGAGGAAATGAGGATTCTCTTCTAAAATAGGATGGTGTAAATTGGATCAATTTTCTGAAAAGACAGTGAAAAATGCATCAGATCCTTCAGTATACAGACATGCTAAACTACATTGCCAAATTCTGGGAATATAGCTAAAAGAAATAAAAATAAATATACATAGAAAACTATGAACATAGATCAAGCATTATTTGTATCAGTGAAAAAGATGTAACTTCTCACATGTCAGGAATAAAGTAACATTTCAATTGTTATAATACTTCCTTAGGATAAAATATTTTATAGCCATAAAAATCATGTAAAAATAGATTTAATACAAAATTCAGGTAAGACTTTAAAATTTTTCAGAGTAAAATTTACTAGCGTAACTCTAGTTATCCTTTTTTACATCATTTATTTTCCTGTCTCTCTGTAATTGTCACCCTACTTTATTTAATGT
Organism: Manis javanica; assembly: GCF_040802235.1. Taxonomy (NCBI): domain Eukaryota; kingdom Metazoa; phylum Chordata; class Mammalia; order Pholidota; family Manidae; genus Manis; species Manis javanica. Next base: position 83,768,021 of record NC_133162.1, read on the forward strand.
TGCTACTTAAGTTTTAATATTTGGTGATAGGCCAAATGAATACCCTGTCCTTACTGTTTTTTTCCTCTCAAAATTTTATTGGGTTTATTTATCACGGGTTTATTCTTTCAAATGAATTCTCAAATTATTTTGTCAAATTCAATAAAAAGCAAATTTCTACTTGAAATGGTATTATAGATTATAGGTTAATTATAGATTAATTTGGGGAGAATTTCTAACTATTAAAAGTTCTTCCATTGGAATATCCTTTCAGTTGCTTATTTCGTTTATCCATCCTCTATCAGAATGCCATTTTATTTAGCCTCACCCTTTACAAACTGCCCCTTTTTCTTCCCTGTTCCATAGAAGTATTTTACTGAAGTGTTACTGAAGTTTAAGTTCAATGGGGACACCTCATCTCCTTGGTCTGTGCACATCATCTCACACTGTTGATCTCTCCCTCTTGAACTTGAGAACGTGAAAAAATAAAGCTGGTTTTAATAACTGCCTGTTTTAGGGCTTGTTTTATATTTTTGATATACAAAGGGAAACTGTATTTACCATTACTGCTTTACTTTTTATTTTTACATAACTTGGCTGTTTTTTTTATATCAATTCAATCAATATATTATATCAATTCAAATTAGCTTGAAGATTGTTTAATTACTCCCAAGGAATTCAATATGTCAACCTGGTTGTTTAGTTTATAATGAAGAAAAAAAGTTTTGAAGTGAAGACTCCTGGAATAAATAGTTACAGCACTTTGAAAAGCTTACCTTTCCACATAAATACTCTTGCTGGTTCCCAAAGCATATAAGCTCGTCAGAATTCTGTAACATGACACCTGTACATCTTCCACTAGGGAAAAAAGGGAAATCACTTGAAAAAAAAAAACACACTTGTTATGTATACATGGTCTTAAGAAAATTTAGGCTAAAACCTAAATTCCATACTAAAGTCAAACCAATTTTATCATTCAGAAAAAGTTAAATTAGAAGATACAAGTAGGTAAAATGAACTATAAAAACTCTCAAACAAAATTCTTTTCTTTAAGGATCTGAAAGCATTCTAAAGAGAGTGCTATGATTCCTCAGAACATTTTCAGAAACAATTTCTTTGTATTTTTTCTTGAGATACAAGAGTAAAGGATTTTTTCATGAATAACGTTAAGCCAAGAATATGTGGCAGGACAGATTTTGGCTCCTGTTCTGAGGGTATATAAAGATGGCATCTTATTTTAACTCTTAAGTGAACGAGAATGAGAAAACTGGAGGACATGGTGTGTTAGTTATTTCTGAAATGACCTAACATTCAAGGCATAAGTAAGTCAATCTGGTAGTGAAGCCAGGAAGTCAAAGAAAACCTTACGGATGATCTGTGATCCAATAAGATGTGTTTAAAAGGCAAGGATATCTAAGAACCTTGGATTTCTAATTTTGACTCTGCTATAATCTCCTGGAGGCTACGCCATGACACGAGCCTCCTTGGGAACTGAGAAATCACCTTTGTCCTGCAGACCTGTTTCCAGGTCCACAGTACACTGGATGCAATGCCCCTATGATGGTTCAAACACATACTGTGTACCTGGTGGTTGTGTCATCCACTGAGTAATGCACTGGTTTGCACACAGAGCTGAATATTGAGAGACATACTATGTTGAGAGTCTGAGTGGGTGGTGTACGTCAAGACCCACTTGACTACTTGATAAGGATTCAAATCATTTTTTGTATTCATATCAGCAAGAGAGCAGGAAATTCGGACACATTATGTTATTTTTTCCACATAACCTTGGACATTCTATGGATATTTTTAATAACTACAGAATTCCAGTGAAAAGCAAGTGATTGAATCCCCCATGCAAATAAACTGAAACTTATGCACAGAAGGTATTTGAGCCACTCTAGTCAGCCAAATACTTAGCACAAACTGTGTCTCAGTAGTTTTCATTTTTACTATTTGTATAGCTTGTTGGAACAATATGCATCGACTCAGAAATAATTTGCAAACATTTAATAATGAATGCCCTATGGTCAAACTGCACTAGAAAATGTCCATGAAAAGAGAAAACATAAAAATAGCCAAATTTGGAACTTGTACTTCAACAATGTGGAAGTGATTGTCCTTCTGGTCTCTTCTGTGAACCCATGTGATTCAGTGATCTAGCTCTTATAAAAACATGGTTTCTGTAACTCAAAAGTCAACCTCTGATGTTCTGCAAAAGAAAAGCATTTTAATACGTAAGCACTGTTTGAGTACCCCAGATGTGGCTTTTACAATTTCTGATTGTACTAATGTTCAGATAATGAAACTCTAAGTACAGATTTACATACATATTAGATCTTCTCCGAACTGATGCTGGCCAATGTGCTCAAATAATGATGACAGCATGGGCAACAGTGCCACTGTGGTATAATTGATAATCTGAGTAACACCTTTGGGTTGGTTTCGGGTGTGGGTGAACTGGCCCTGCTTAAGGTTCTCCATTGTCTTCTCCAGGTCCTCTGCAGCATTGTCCAGAAAAGCCCTGAGCGCGCTTTTCACGCTCTCCAGGCCTGTCTTCATCACAGTCCTGGAAAGGAAATAAGGGAGAACTCAACAGCTTTCGAGTGGAGCAAGTGAAATACAAACAAAACACGCTTCTGCTCTAGGCTGAGTCCTTTACAACACTCCTTCAGTCAACTAAATTTCTTAAATCTTCTCTCATGTAAGTTTTATTCAATACATTTGAAGTTACAGCAATATTGCTTTGTAAATGCATAGTCTTTCCTAAAAGACTTCACAGTCAAATAAATCAGTGTTAATGCTTTTCATTTTCACTGGTGGTTCACATTTTGAGAATATTTTGAACTAGTTGAGTTAATCCCAAATCCAACACAAGTAGAATGCTCCCTCAAGCATTAGGTATGATAAAAAAAAACATTTAATGCCAGCTGAACCAAGTCATCAAATGAATATTTTGTGCTTGAAGGTGAGCTGTCAGTCTTTTTTCCATGAGCCTTTAAGCCTGACATTTGTAAAGTGACATATTAATGCCACTGTTTCTATTAGGAAATGAATGTGTACATAGCATCTACTGTCTTCATTTACTATACAAAACACTTCAAATAAAATTTTAAACACACACAGAAAATGGATAATCCAGGGGTATAATTGACTAATTCTCTGTAGGAAACATTTAAAACTTTTACTTAGATTTATCCTAGATAATAAATGAATTAAGTGTATGGCATAAAGGCTGAATCAACTATACAAAATAAATTGATTTGGTATTTAGTAAACATGTTGGATTCCTGGGCATGTTGATAGTAGGGCAGAGTAGAAAGTGCAAAGACTTGGGAATTGGTCAACTTCCACACTTACTATACAATTTTAAGCTCCACTTTACTCATCTATAAAAAGAGAATAAAAGCCTCATGTTTCCTATAAAGATAACATGCCTAGAGGCTAATAAAACCTCTAGAGTTGTGGCTTACCAGTTTTAGCTCACATGTACATTTCCAATTAAACTCTCAGATATACATTTAGCTGCTGCAGAAATTATTTGAAATTTAAATGACAACTCACATAATCATAAAAATGTTACTGTATTTTTTTCTTTTTACCTACACTAAAGTCTTAATTACAATTCTGAAGAATAACATTAAAACCCTAGGTATATCTTATCATTCTTCTATATATCATTATTATACTCATTGACCTAGATATAAATGGATCCATTTACCTTGCATCCAAAGTCTGACCCAAAATATGAAGACAGTTGACAATTGATGTTGCATCATTCCCTAAAGAGGAAACGAAATGCTGTTATCAATAGTCCTGAGGGTTTCTCAGTGTTCTTTTCTTCTATTAATATTTTGTGTTCTAAAAATTAGTCAATGGCACAACTCAGTACTACTCTGTAATCACTGAATTTGAAAGATTTTTTGATAATCAAGTTTAAAATCATGCAGGTTTTCTGCTTACAAGTGGTGATGCAAATATAAGTAGAAAAGCCATCCAGCAGGTCTCATCAAATAGGTGACATACTCAAGCAGCATTCAAAGCACTGCATCAAGCTGAAGAATTTTATCAGAATTCTTCAAGTAGATGATCCTCTCCCACACTAGCTCATCTTATTTTTAAACCACATCAACTTTTCAAGTCAGCTCACGTCCTTTATAAAATGAGGTGTGCTGTAAGTCTATCAATGCCTAATTCCATTTTAATGACCTCAAGAGTCTCTGCTTTCCTATTGTATTTAACTGCATTAAGACAGGAATTAAATTGCCTCCATGTCGTTGGTCATTGGTGGAAAAGACCAAAACCATCATGGAAAAAAAGCCTTAGAGGCTGAAGAAGTCAAGTCTGATTCTTAGGAAATATTTGAAATGGAGGTGGCTTTTCTTCAAAGTAAGATGAAATTCACTAATTTTGATTGGTGTATCTTATTGGAAAGTAGGAACATATAAGTTATACAATTGCTACATATATTTTGCTGATAAGGATATAGAACAGCAAAAATATTGAAATGATGACTCCACAGTAAAAAAGTAATTTGACCACTCACAATATAGTTTGCTACTATCACTTCCTCATGCTGTATTTCCTACATATATAATATAGACAGTCATTTTCTGGGTCTTGAAGCTAACAACTCCTATTTGAATGTAAGTTTTTATATAACATCTGAGTTTATTATAGAATCTATAAAGAAAAGCATTGTAAAATGAATGAATGAATTATATATGGGATGAATAATTATCTTAAAATGTAGACAAGCCAATTTTGTGATTCGATACAAATGAAAAAACATTGCTGAGACAATGTTCTTTAGGAAAATATTTCATTCATCTTGTGTTTCAAATTTCAGAACATAATAATAATGAAGACACAATCAGCAGAAAGGCAGAATTTGTCCCTGTTTACTGAGTAGAGGCAGTCCTAGGATTCTACACCAACCTCCAGAAGTGTTATTCAGTTAACTATTCATTCATTCAATAAATACATGTTAAATACCAGGCACTCTCAAACTTCCAGTAACAAACAAATTAGAGTTCTCGTGGCACTTGCATTTTAATGAGGTATACAGATGTTACAGATATACAGATAATGAAATTGAAACACACACAGAGAACAGGGAATATCAAAGCAATCAGATAGAGAAACAAGGTGAGTGACCATAAGGCTCTCCCCAGTAAGGTGACATTTGAGCAGAGATTTGAATGAAGTGGAGTAAAAACCATGCATGTTTCTGGGAAAAGGATCCAGGCAGAGGGAACAGCACAAGTAAAGGCTTTGCAGAAGAAAATGAAGCTGGCATTCCAAGGAAGCCCAGGGGCTGATGTGCACAGATTGAGAGATGAGTTGGAAAGGAGGGGAGAGGCCAGGTTCTACAGCCCTATAACCAGAGCAAGAAAGTTGAATTAATAAAATAGACACAATTGGAAGACATCTTTAGGTTTTGAAGAGGATGGGATCTGATTTATATTTTTCAAAGATTAATTCACAAAGTGTAAAATACTGGAAGGGCAAGAATAGAAAGTTAACCACAGGAGTCCAGAATCAGAGGGTTGATGATGATGACTTCAGGTTAGGGTATCAGCAGTGATAAAAGTAAGAATATATTTTAAGGATTTCCTTATGGGCTGAATGCAAGGTAAGAGGGAAAGGAGTCAATGATAACTCCAAGGTTGTTCATGTGAGCAAGTGGGTGAATGGTGGCATGGTTTAATGAAGTGGACAGAGACAAGGGGGGAATGAGATGTGGGGTCATGGCATCTGCTTTCCAGAGATTAAGTACGATAGGCCTGTTAATCTCAGGTAGACGTGCAGAACAGGCAACTGACAGAGACATCCAGAGTGCAGAGAAGAGAGCTGAGCTGGTTCTATAAATGTGGGCATCATGAGCACAGAGATAATTGAAAAAAATCATGTACCTAAATGAAATTAGCCATTATAAATGCCAGTGTAGAAGAAAAAATGTTCCTGATATTCCAATGTTTGGAGGCATTAAAGCTGAGGATGCAGCATAGAGAATGAGAGAGAGGGCCCAGGAAGAGGGACACAGGGAATGTGTATGAGTCTCATGCAATGACTACGTTGCACCAAGTCAGAGAGCCTGGCTGCTCATACCCTTCCTAAAACTCAAAGTTTTTTTTCTTTTCCTCTTCCTATTCTTTGAATAGATTATCAGTGCACTTTGTACTGAATACTTTTCCAGAAGGATGGTCAAGGGTATCTTAAACATCCATTATATAAGCTTGTGTGTGGGATTTGTGCTTGCTTTGTTCCCTAATGTAGGCCAGCACCTAGAATAGTGACATACAGCAGGCATTCAATTAAATCTTTGTGGAGTGACTATGGGATGTAAGAAAAGTAGGAAATAATACCAGTGGCCCAACAATTTCTCTGGGTCAAATGAAAATGTATATGGTGAGTATGAGATATCTGTGATGGTTAAAGTAACAAACTTAAGCTCCATCGACAGCTGATTTGTCTTTAAGATATATGTTTGCATCAGTGTGTGTGCATGTGTGTGTGTAAGTATAAAAGGTATATAATTAAAATCATAGCTCATACCTGAATCTAATGCCAATACACAGCAAGCACTGGGTTTTTAAAAACATTATAACAACTCTCATAAAATTACATCTCTCTAAATAAAAATAACAAAATTAAAACTGTTAGAGTCAAAATGATCTTTTTATATTTTAATCCCAGATTATTTTGTGATTTTCATTATAAGGTGTCCATAATTCAGGAGTTGTTTTTTTTTTTTTTGATGTTACTCAGAATTTACTATGCCATGTCTGGCTTCAGTTTTGGAATCTGGTAATTAAGGATTGTCAGAATGTTGACTTTCCTTTGGGAAAACAGTAATAGTCATTCTCATTTTTATTCTTCACTTTTCTTACATGGCTCTTGACACAGTTATCTCATTACATTATCTTCTTTGAAGAAATGACTAATTTTGGCAGAATACTTATTAATAATTTGAAATGAAATTGTGCTAGAAGATATAAATCCCTCTCAAAATTATGAGGGGATAGAAAAAAAATTGGCAAGTGTCAATGACTTTATTACTTCATAAGTCTGTGACAGTGGAAAGAATAAAATTGATTCCTTTACTTGGTGAAGTGTTTCAGTTAAACTGAAAACATATTTTAGTTAATCATACATTCTATTCATTTGCCCGACAGTTAGGAAATTCTTACAGTGATAAATCCAAGTGAAAGAAATACTGTCTCATCTGTATCACTATCTTGTGATTATATTTTCATTATAGGTGCCTTATTCTGGTGTATCTGACCTGTTCTCTCTATAAGAAATCATTTTTTTGTTAAATCCAGGAAACTTTTGTCTTTGCCATGTGTACTGTCATAAAACTAGAGAATTTTTAAGTTAGTGAAAGACCTTAATGATCCTTCCGTGATGATAACAGCGGCCAGCACGAGCAGCAGATCGTGCATGACTGAGCCATTACATTCTCAGCACATGACACATTCAATTGTTAGACGTGCATTATCCTCAGAGATGCTAACTACTTTCAATGATTTTCCTTTCATGGTATGTGTCCTATTAAACAAATGCAAGCACAATCTGAACCTTTTTAGGGATAATACAAGTGTTTACTAATTGTCTAATAAATCCAGATAAAACAGTCCTCATTTTAAATACATGAATGGTTTCAGGTGGAGGTGAGGCTAACAGATGATGCACTATAACCTTAATCCACTAATTTTTTAATCAGGGAGAGATACCAATGGATGGAATTCATTGTAGCACTTTATTTAGCATTAAAATCCTTTCAAACATAAGATTTATTCATAGGGTTAAACCAGGTATGGGGAGGGAGGTGGGGAGGATCAATATTTTAACAAGAACTACAACTTCATTTAAGTACATGATAGACCTGTCTTGCTCCATATTCCTGCAGCTAATACTGTGACATGTTGAATTCTAGGGTCACTTGAGGTCAAAACAGAAATCTTGTAGGACTATGCTCCTTATGGTATAAAATACTTGCTTTATTCCAGGCCTTCCTAGAAGTCTTTCTGTCATCAAATTTGGAAATTCTCTAGTAACTGAATAGTTTATGGTCTTAACAATATGTTAAAAATTCACCAGAAAATGAGAACATAGAAAATGCCTCCAAATGGTAACTATTTTGTGCTAGCCTTCTCAGGTAATTCCTCTAACTTGAAAGGATCATTGTTGGTCGGATTTAATGACCTCATTGTTTGAAGAGTCATTAAATATCACTTCCTTTTCAATGTAAGGGCCCTAAATGTTTTCATTAGCTGCCTAAGGACAAAAAGTGATTCTCTTCAATTGTGGGAAAATTGGATACTACGTTTTCTTAATAGTCTCTCAAGTAAAAAAAGTAAGTTTGGGTTACTCATGAATGTAAGAAAATATCAAATTGATAGCCCTTATCTCACTGTGTAACCATCTACTTCCTGATCTATCTTCTCTATTAGACTGTAGGCTTCTTGAAGGCAGAAACTGGTTGGCTCATTCATTCATTCATTCATTCAGTCATTAGATTTCTGTAAATACCTACTATGTGCCACACTTCCTGCTAGGTACTGAGGATACAATAAGCCCCCAGTGAGCTGAGAGTTTTGTGCCAGAGAATGATGTTCACTAGTCACACCATCACCAAGATGAAGGAAAGCTATGAGGATGACAGTGGGAGGAGGGAGTCAAATCAGGGAGGTCGGAGGTCTTCCTGAAAGTAATACTTGGACTGAAATCTGAAGGATGAGCAATTTACTCCATTTTGGCTGTGAGGGACTGGAGAAGTAACTGCTACATATGGGGATGTCATTCCAGTCAGCAATCACAGCATGTGCAAAGGCCCTGTGCAGAAAGGAATACAACATTTTCAAGAAACAGCAAGAAGGTCACTTAAATGGAAGAATAGTGAGGAAGCAAAAATGTGAGGGCAAATGAGGATGGGGTGGCACACAGACTATGAAAAGTTAATGTGGTCAGGTTAAGAATTCTGGTATTTATTGTAAGGAAATGGGAAGACACTGCATATGCAGGAGTGTGATATGAGAGGCTGGTTGTAGGGGAAGATAGACTGTTGTTGAGTACAGTTTGTAAGTACAAGAGGGGATTAAGAGAGATTGTTTAATATGCTCTGGAGGAGGACAGGTGAAATCACTTTGGTGGTAGCAGTGGAGAGGTTTTCTGTCCTCTCATTCTGAGAGAATGCCTCACACTCAGTAAAACACAATAAATGTTTATGAAATGACTGCATAAAACAAATATCATTAATGCATTAATTTATTTTTATATGTAAATGTAATGCTGTTAAGAAGTCCTGATAAGAATATACCTGTGGTACTATCACCTGTTGCAGACCCAGTTACCAGATTCTGCTTCCTCTAAAAGGACTGCAAAGCATAAACAGGCTATCATAGGGAGGCTGATGTACTCTCTGAATGCCTTGACATTAGTAATCAAAATTCCTCTCTGAAGTTGGAGGAAATGGTGGGAAGAAAAGAGTACTTCACTCTTACCCCGTAAGGGTCCTTGTTGTGTGGGATGGCAAGTGGATTCCTTACTCTGTTCACTCACTTCGTTCCTACCCATGTTCTAGCTGATTTTCCAGACTACAAGAGTCCACCAATTTTCGATCACTAGCAAGAATTTCAGAATTCAGATGGGAAGCCTATATGTACATAAGACACTGTTTTCTATATGATATTTTACCATAATGAAAACCAGGACTATTGTTCTGGTTTAATGGGTAAACCAGAACTACTGTTCTATGGGAAATATTGCTTGTCCCATTTAAAAAAAAACCATACATTTTTTAAAAATATAAAATGAAATGGTTTAAACACTTCAAAAAGAATATAGGGGGCATAAAATCATTATTAATCCCTTTAATTCTTGGTGTGCTTTAATGTATAAGTATTTTAAGTAGATAAAAGATATACTTAATATATAAGCTCAAGTTTGGGGATCCTCACTTTATATATCAGAAAATCTTTCAACTTACACGTGACGTTTGGAGATAAAACAACAGTTTGGCAGCCAACTCGGAATAAACAGTCCATTATTCATCAAACTCAGCTTCACCACAATTCACGCCATGAGGACAAATATTTTGACTCTTGATTTATTTTAATGCTCCCCTCTTGTCTCCAGCTGCACCTTCCTGACATGTTGAAGGTCAATGTGTATCTTTCTACATACTACTTTTGCTCAAAGATACAAAGCCCAAGTATTTGTTAATCTCAACTATCAATTCTGTCTTACTTTATTCTTAGCTTAGTTCATGAACAATGTTTTGAATTAAATCAGTACAGGAAAAACATTTTACTCATCAGTTCATTGTTTGCCAGAACTCAGAAAAATGGTATCACGTAAAGGTAGGGAGAAAGGAAAAAATAAGTGATTAATATGACTATAGACAAAGGACCACTGCATATATGTTATTAGGTCTTTTTCTTTAGGAAAATCCACAATGGCACATCAAAAAGAAAATCTTTAAATTATATCACTTCTGAGTCCTTTTGAAAATAGGAAGGTTATAAAGGTTTCATTGTACATGTACTTCAATTAGCCAAATCACCTAGTTAACTTTGTATGTAATCTCAATAAAAGCTGTACAAATAAAATTAGGAATACCTTATACTTAAAAGATATAAGGATACAGACTACACAGCCCTTTAGTATTCATTATCTCTGTTTTGATACATGCAATAGATCTCTAAGATTAATAGTGACTTTTAACCTACTTTAGAAATGAATAAAAAAACAATACCAAAGGTCCAGAGAAGTCCCTTGTCCAAATCATTCAGCTGATTTACTTGCAGATACAGGACTCACATCTAGGTTTTCTGAGTCAAAGACCTTTATTGTCTCCAGGATATCATATTAGTGTCTAAAGCCAAGTTATAACTGTAATGTGTAAAGCTGACAGTTGTCTGAGACCTAAGGATTCTACTATTTTGACAAGAACTAGAGTATGCTTAATGGGTAAAGGTCTCTTGAAGTTTGTATTATTTTACAGGCAAATGCCAAAGCAAAGTTGAAACAATAAATATAACAGATACTAGAATAGCACCAAGGCACAAAATATGCTTTTGGGGTAAAGACACAGAGTAGCTCTCCAATAAATTCCTGTTACAAATAAAAACAATAGTACTTAAAAGCTAAAGGATTTAAAATACAATGCCTAAATGAAATATTAGAATCACACAGCGATGGAATGAATGCTAAAGTCCAGTTCTTCTCCCCTGAGAGGTGTAATGAATTGGGTTACACATTTGCCTTCAATTACTGAACCCTTAATATAGTCATAGGATAAAAGGAAGTTAAAGAATATGCAAAATTAACCCATGAAATGGATGTATGTTCTTTTGTAGAAGGCTCTAAATTGGGAAATTGCACAAGGGAGGCTTCTAGGATGCTGGAAATGTTCTGCCTTGACCTGTGCAGATATGTTTGTGTGTAAAATTTCATCAAGTTATACCATCAAGCTGTCCTTAAGATTTGTGTCCTTAACTTTGCTGTATGTATGGAATACCTCTGAAAAAATTTTAAAAGAGAAATTATATACTGAGATATAACAGTATACCAAGAACTTACAATACCTAAGAAGTTAGAAATAGCACACCAGAAAGTATTATTACGTTCATTAATAAGAATGCAAAACTGCAACCGACAAATGGGGACCCCACCAGAGCTCTATATAATAAAATAGAGTAGGCAAATGGAGAATATTTGTATGCACTATTAGAAGAAGGTGAGAGTCATAAAAATTCTATCTGAACAATTTCACATAAACTTTTCTATGTTGAACAAAAGTCAAGAGAAGTCAGCTGGAAATTATTCTGAAGAAAATTTGCTCATTAAGTGAAACATTAATGCAAAAACTCAGGCAATTTAATATCAAGTATAACTTTTGATTACTAAATTTAAGAGTACCAAATACGGATATATTAGAAACAGAATAAAGCATTAAGTAATGGTATCCAGAAACTACCATTTCTCAAAAAATGTTTTCAAGGACTTAAAAGTTAGCTGTATGTGGGTATACATAAATACACACACACAGATACACAGACCTATTCTTCAGTTTATTCACTGCAGCTTTTATAGAAATACTTAATCCTTAACTTCTCCTGTAAATAGACTTGAACTTATAACATCTCTAATTACTACACTAAAAGTTTTATTACTGAAATGACCCAAACACTGTCTCAAAACCTATAGAGCATAGGGCTAAAATTTGCTTTGGTAGTTTATAAAAGCAGATGCAGGAAATATAAAACACATTCTGCCAGCTGCTACCCTTAGCAAGGAGAATCTGTGGATGTGTGCATGACCATCCAACAGCAGGTGTTCAGGAACATGGATTTCAGCTGTGTGAATTCCCAGAAATTAAAAAAAACTGACTGTCAGGTGAGTGGTGCTAGAAAAATCACTTTTGCCAAGTGACCTCCTTGGTTTCACTCTCTACTAGGAAGCTCCAAGGTCTGGAATACAGTCAACATGCAGATCTCTAGTCAAGAACATTCCACTAATCAGTGCAATTAAATTTTTTAAATTAATACCAGCTTGTTATTTAATCTATCAGAGGTAACCAAACACAAAGTCAAGGGCCCAGTTTTGCATTACCCCTCTGAGAAAATATATAGCAGAAGCTGCCATTTCCATTAATTTGTTATTTAATAACATAACCTTTTGACTTGCAAAGGTGCTTTGGATGAGTATAAAAAAGTTTTACAATCTTTCATTTCACCATAGTTAATGCTACTGATAAATAACCTTGAGGACCTTATCTTGGCCTATGACAACCATGCATGCAGCCATGCAAACATGCATTCATGCAACACAGCAGCACAAAACACAGTGCAAAAATGGCAAAGAAAACCAAGTGATGGCCATGCTAGTATTTTTTCAAGGGTCTCCTTACCAAATAGTGAAATCCTATGCCTGACAAGAACTCCAAGTTTGCAGAATAGGCTGAAGACAAAAGAAAAAAGAGAAAAGGGGAAGGGGGAGGGAAGGTAGAAAAGACAGGGAGAAATTAAAATCAAATTTAAAAAAAGAAGAAGAAAAAAGAAAAATAAACAGCTGATATATGAGCCGGAAAAAGCAACATGATGTCACGCAGAAAGAATCAATTCTCTGAGCAGAATGCGGAGTAAAGGTATTAAGGAATCTTTGAGTGCATATCTTTAACAAACATGGTTAAAAAGCACGTATTATAAGTAAAGAAATAAAAAAAATTGAAAGCAAAGCTAATTAATATAAAAGCAATCTATATGAATCTCACAAGATTATACATACTGAAAAAAACACAAGGAAAAAAATTAATTTTATCTGCCCAAATGTACCACTGAAATTCCAGAACTGTGGTTGCTATGGCCATTATTTAATGATAGAAACACTGTGCTTTGGGCATAAAATGTAACTTTACATTTTATTATGTTTTATCATTGGAATTTTCCTTCTTCCCAAACTTGGCCACATGCCTGACAGATACCAAAGAGTCCAGTGCATTTGAACACAGTGAAGTAGAGACAGGATTTGAACAACTGATAATCACTCCGAGAAAAATGTTACAGATGTGATAACTCAAAGGGCTGTTGCTGCTCATGCATGAGTTGAGCATATTTCTTATCTTGTCTAGACCAAGTTCTTGGGTCTTCTGGTTATCAGCAATGGAACATTCCAAATAAGGGTCACCTTCATTCAGCATTCAGCATGGCAGGACTAGGACACACTAACAACTTTCAGATCAGACCCCAGAACCTGGGCAATATCTGCTATTGTCCTGTGTTGTCACCAGGCCACAGTTCCTTGTTGGCTTTTCCTGGAATATCATTCATTCCACCCATCCTTGGGGATTCAGCTTGGGAAATGTTTACTTCAAAAAGCCTTTTCTAAACCCAGAGCTCTTTCACCACTCCCAACTCAAGCTGCAAGAGGTTGCCCCTCTCTGCTTCTCCCAGGGACATTCGCAAATCTCTTCCATGACACTTAACCTGCCATATTACAACTGACATCATTCGCACATCTACCCACTCTTCTGAGCTCTCAGAAGGCATTGGCTCTACATGGCCAAGGCTCTAACCTTAAATACCCACTTGCATAGCACCACCCACACTCAGCTTACTTTTCCCATTAGTGGTAACAACTATATCCTGACTGTCTCATCCTCTCTTGCAAAGCTGTCCCATGACGAGCAATGTACAGATGTACACTGACCAGGACTGGGGATACAGACTTGCCATGGAATACAATGGAGGCAACTGCTCACAGCAGAATGCGAGAAAGGAGACAAAACCACATTTGTGAGGTTGACCTCTTTTACAGTAAATTTGGCCACCATACCTGACTTTAGTAACAATGAGGAATGACTTACTGATGAAAATTAATTATATGTGTTACTGTGTGGCTCTTCCAAGAAAATATTTATCCACAAATAGCTAAGTGAATTCAAGTTCTTGGCAAATTTCTTAGTAGTTCTAAAAGTTTTTGAAGCACTGATCTGTTCAAGTCATATTAGACATAAGATTAGACATTAGCCCCCTGACTTGCATTATCTGTGTATTATAATTTAAAAAAACAAACGAGAAATAAAACAAGAGCAACTTTCTCCAGGTGCCCTCATGCACTGAGCTTTATGCACACTAACTCAACAAGGAGCTATCTCCATCTAAAGGAGAGAGCTGCCCTCTTAGAATTGTACACATTTTTTGATCCCTGTATTGCCATCTATTTTAAGTGATATCTTTTACCTCTTACTGAGACTCTCCAGTATCTGTGGTGAAACATCCTGAGATGATAAATTTATAATTCTAGGATTATGGTTTAGCACAATTAATCCAGTCCTAGTATATTATGCTATGATGAAAAACAGAAGTGCTCTGTATTGTATTATGACAAATTATATTTAATGTCTAAGAATCTGTTAGAACAAATGACTTATAATATCAGCTGCTTCCTAACCTTACCTGTTTCTAATTAGAATAGATGTGCCACAAGACAGACATATAGATACACAGAAAGCTAGGTCCTCAAAAAAAAACAATATCTCTTTTTTCTCCTGTGCCATCCATATTCAGAGTGTAGCTTCTGTATAGATAAAGTTTGATTATTACAAGCTCTGGCTTACAGTTTCTTTAAAGAAAAAAAAAATATTTTCCATAATTCTAGTCTATCCCTTTATTATTGACACTGTGATGAACTATAGTGCATCTACATTTCCTTGGCATTGACTCACTGCCTTGTAATTTTGCTCTTCATCTCACTGCTCTACTGAAACAGTACCTGGAAGGGCAGTACCCCCGAGTCAGCAAATCTAATAACTTTATCAGCCTCCACCCTGGGGAGCTAAGGTACTTGGCATGTTAACTACTTAATCTGGGAAACTCTGGATTCTTTTTAAAACATTTTTTTTCCTCTTCCTCTCTGATTTTTTGTTCTTTGCTCTTCAAAGACACACTTGAAAACCATCCAAATGTAATAATGTCTAAGTTTTGGTATTTAGACTTTTCTGCTTTTCTTTTTACTCTTCCTTAGTCACCTACTTCCAGAGCTTCAAACAGTACATGGGTACACATCATCTCCAAATATATCATTTCTTGTCTTAATCTCTCCACTACCTCCAAACATGTACTTCCAACTTTCTGCTGGGAATCTCCAGCTAATGACCTGCTAGTGCTTATGTTTCAGTACTTACCTAACCAAATTTAATGTTCTCAAAACCAGGTCTATAATATCTTATTTTGATTAGTGCCACCAGTATTGTTTCAACCACTCAGCATTGAAACTTCAGCACCAATTTGGCCTCCTCCTCGCTACTCTGCACGTGATGGACTCATCACCAAATCCTGCTGATTTTCGCTCTCCCGTGTGTGTCTCCATGACATTCATCACGGCTAGTTATGTGGTCAGCTCTGCATGTGTATGTGCACTCAGCTGTACTTCAGTGAGGAACTATGTCGTCGTGTGTATGTTTATCCGCACACCTAGGAAATCATCTTGTATACGGTAGGCATTCATTCAGAAATACTGTTGAACGAACCGTGGCTGTCACCATCTATCTGAGGCAGCACTTCTGTTAAAACAGGCTGCTTTGCTGCCATAGCTTCCCAATGTCTGTCATGGCCTCCCAGCGGCCTTAATTTTATCAGGTCCAGTTTTGTCCTTTGTACCAGTGGCTTCTGAGAGTTAATGATGTTAAGTTAAAAAATTAATTTGAAAAACTTAAAAAGAAAGAAGGAAGATAGCTTGTTCTGGCAATTAACATCAACTTCAGTATCCCACATTGTATCACCTACATTTTTCCCCTTAATCACCAGCTTGTACACTTTTTATTAGTATCTACATCTAGAAAACATTCCCCTTTTTAACCTCTGATCTACACAGTCTTTAAGACCAACTTTGAATGTCATGACTTCTGTGTATTTTTAGCTGCTCTATATCCCGTCCATCTGGACCCACACAACTACTGTTAGACACATCTGTTAAATACAAATTAAAACTACCACTGCAGTTTTCATCATGCATGTGAAGGTATGCTTGTTTATTCATAATGGCAGGGCCATTGTTTTTCACTTACTTTATTTTATTTTTAACCTGTTTTATTCACTGATGTAATATTTAACTGAAGTGGTATGAAATCAGATGGTTACAAATTTCAATGATTCCATTTCAACATGTCAAACAAATTATTTAGGTGGTTTTTGTTAGTGTGGTGGTGATGTTGGTTATTCTAAAACACATTCTTATGACTATTAAAGTACTCTTTTTCCATTTTAAAAACTTGGAATATACATAAAAGTAGTAAGAAAAAAAATCTCCTATACTACCAAAGGAAACAACTTATTAAAATTAAGTTTGTTACCTCCACTATTTTTCTATACAAATTTCATGTTTTTAAAAAAATCTGGAGCAATATTTGAACATACATCTTATTTTTAAATTATCATTTTCCTGTCATTATATATTTACATCTATCATAATTTTAATCATTAGACAGCATTTTGTATGTGCCATAATCTATTTATCATTATCTTATTTTTTTCAGCCTTCCATTTTTTTCACTAAAATACTATGATGAAATAAGTTACTTTTGTTATTATGCATCTCCTTCCTATGTGTTGGCATTTTGAACGACATATGTACCTTTTTTTTGGCATCTGTACCTCTAGTGAGAGAGAGAAGCTTTACCAACCTCTTTGCAAGAGGTGAAGAAAAATTGAAGAAGAAATCATTAAAAATAGTCTGGTGCAGTGTTACTAGGGGTGGGTCGTCTAAGGCCTCCAAACTAGTCACCTGAGGCTAGCACAGAGTTGTGATGTTCTTCTGATTTATTCCATCACGGATACAGTCAGTAAAGGAAAAGTAGTTGCTTTGGTTAGTGAGTAAGTTAGAGCAAGACCGAAAACTGAATGGAGATAGCAAAACACAACATAGGAAAGGCGGAAGAGCAGAATTTGCATCACTGTATTTGTATTTTTCCCTATATTCTCTGAGTTGGGTTTAACAGAATTGAGAAAGAATTGCTAAGATGCCAGCTTAAGTGGTGTGAGGGACTCTTCAGGAAGAAGATAGTTTTACTCATTTTCTTCCGTGATTGGTCATTATTTTAAAAAAAATTCTCTGAGTGTTCTTTCTCTTGATTTATGTAATCAAGTGACATGTAAATTTACAGTGCCCCCTAGAACCAAGCTTCTGCTACGCGGAAGGCTACAGGCGCAGAGGGCTACGGGGAGCACTACCAAACTTGGCGGTATCTTGGCTGCCTGAGGTTCCATGTTAACTTGGTGCCTTGGTGTTTCCTAGGGGCTGCGGGCACTCACAGCCCACAGGGGACTGTGGGCAAGAAGTGGGTAAGTGCACTTGTGAAACAAAGCCGGAGAGGCCACTCTCCCCAGAGAAGGTGGGAGGAAGTCCATGGCTGATCTTGAAGAAGCAGCCCTTCGTTCCCTTTCCTTGCGGTGACACAGTTTGTGGGAGCAAAGTGTGTCCTTGGGAGGGATTCTCTGTTATTTTAACTGTCATTGGTTTCGTCATCACAGGGAGATGATTATTTGAAGAAGTTTGGAGACATTTTTAATATCACTGAAATCCTACACCACATGACTGGCTACTTATGAGTTGATAAAATAGACAAATGTGAATAAAGGGATGACACTAAAATCCCACTGCCGTCCCCATTCCCAGTATTGTGCAATGCAGGAATCTGCTTTCCCCTTCACTCTCTGATAAAAAAGTCTGCATTCAGTCTGGTCTCACTCTGGCCAGTGGGTTGATTCTGCACTGCCACTCAATGTATCATCAGTCAAGTCCAAGATAAGTGTATTCTGCCTCATATAGGTCATTCACTTTTATGCACTTTTATTTTTCAGTGCAATCTAAAATCTTGGTATGGACTCCTGTGTAATGTAATTATACAGAAGCAGACTGCTCAGGAATTAATTCTCATGTATACAAAGTTCTGGCAGAATTTTGAAGAATCAGACTTGATTTCCTCAGCTGAATCACAAATAAATCTATGAAGAATACTTGGGTTTAAATAGAATTAAGAAAGAATTGCTAAGATACCAGCCTGAGTGGTGTGAGGGAAACTCTTCAGAAAGAAGATAGTTTTACTAATTTTCTTCCGTGATTGGTTATTATTTTCAAAAAGCAAATCATAAATTCTGTGAATGGGGTTTTGCCCTTCTGAAAATGCCTTTATTTTTCAAACTTTTGACGGAAAGATTAGATTTGAAGAAATTTTATATTTATCAAAAATACTAATACAGCAATGCATCTCCAGGCTCTACTTGTGGATTCTGTAGTGGGTATCCTATTCCTTTCATTCAGCATTACATTTAGCAGCAAAATATAAGAAAGTTTAACATGCAGAACACATATATGAACTTGTAGACACCACCCTTCTCATGGTGTTTGTGTCCAAGGGGAAGGAGGCCAGGGAGATGGGTGGGCACTCTTTGCATGCTCCCACTTCAAAGTCCTGAGATGCTCTGTCTCAAATGCAAATACATTTAACTCAAACAAAGTCTTCATTTTTTATAGCCATTTACCTAGTCACCATTTCTTTCTCTTTGTTTGCTGCATGTCCTCCAGAACAGAGAGGTCTGCTTGCTGCTGATAAGAAGTATAAACGATGGTTTTTGAAATACTGATCAATTAAAGGAAGAACGACCTGAAAGAAAGGAAGAGAAGACAGATCTACATTGTGGGATCTTCCTGGAGATGAATGAGGGCTGAGGCGTTGGGGCAGCCAGAGCTCTCTCCACATGCAGCAGGTCCCCCATGTCCACAGCCATGCCAGCAGTACAGTTTCAAGGATGCCTCTCTTAAATCTCACCCTGCTACCTCCAGTCTCTGTGCACTTGCAAGTGTGTGTCCCTGCACATGTATCTCTGTGTGTTGGGTTGTAATTATGGGGAAGATACCAAGTCTCTGACAGTTTGGAATTATTTTCAATATTTTCTCAAAGTGAAATATTCTTAATTCATGTAATGTAGTTCAGTGCCAATAGGTTAGAAAATAATCAATGACTGCTATTTACTGAGTCTCTACTATGTGTGAGGATTGCAACTGACATACTGCCACTTCATTTACCCTGGGAACTTCTCTGTATGGGAGGAGTCATCATCCTCATTTTATAAGTACTAAGTCGAGATGTAAAAGTGAGTGACTTACTCAAATTGCCACTTACTTACCTCCGCAATGTTCTTCTTACCTGGCCTTTCCCAAAGCCCTCTTCCCATCTCTGTACACTGTTCCTGCTGCCCTTTGGCCAATTCCTCCTCCTCCTCCTGTCTACTCAACCAAAGCCTTTGCACATGCAATTCCCTCTGCCTGAAATGCTCTTCCCACACCCTGTAACAAATTAACTCCACTCTTCTCGCAGACCTCTGCTCACTGGCACTTCATCAAATAATCCTTTGCTGACCTCCTCAACTAGATAAAATCCCCATATTCTCTATTCTTACAACATCATTTGCAATTTTTACACTTCATATGTGTCATTTTGGATTAATCTCTGCCCTTTAGAGTCTATAAGGTACATGAAAACAAAAAATTTCTGGATTTGTTTCCCATTACAACTCTTTCCCTGCCTCTCTGACCGCTCCTTGCTCTGTTTTGTTTCCCACTGACTCACCGGTGTTTAGGACTTTCACGGGCCTATAGGAAGCACTAGATAAATGCTTGTTGAATAAATAAATGAAAAAAGTAACACTAATTGGCATTACCAGCATTGAGACTCAAGTCTGTCTAGTTACATTTTTCCTACAGTGTAGAATATAGCATATTTACATATAATAGCAATTTTTTTAGTAATCTCCCTAGAAAGTTGTGACATAGCCTGAATTTAGTGACTGGCACCTAATAGGTTCTCAACAAATATGTGAACAAATGAGTCGTAAGCGTGGTAGAAATTAAGTCACATTAGGCATCAACAAACAAAATCACTAGGGCACCGAGGACATAGTCAATGCAATACAAGAATGTATTTTAGAATGTGTGATTAGAAGCCATGAATATAGCATTTTCTGATAATTGGCTATCAAGGGAGATTACATCCTCATAGAACAGATAACTAGCAATGTGCAGCCCAGGACAAACTTCAGATGCTTGATAAAGATGTTGAGCACTATACTGAGTAGGAAGAAAAGACAAGAGAAATCTCCCTCCCAGTAAAGGGCACAATTCTGAGAAAATACAATAGAAGCCACATATTCATCAACTGAAATGACATGTTCTTTTGCAAATGATCTATAATAACCACCAAATGCAAGTACTTGGAAATCGACAGAAATCACTGGCGTTCAGGTTAACCGCAACATACTGCAAACAGAGAAGCTTCCCAGAGGCATTCTGTCTCCAGGACGGTGAATGCCCAGGATGCAGCCTAAGTGCCTGACACAGAATAGGCATGTAGTGAGCACAGAGTGGCTGAATGGACCCAGTGCTGAAAATGTGGACTTCTTTGTCACCTCCCCTTACTGGCTGGCAAGGAAGTCATGAGTGTTTCAGGCATATAGAAAATTACTAATAAATTCTTATTAAATGAAATGAATAATAATAGTGGGATATATTTCATATATGAACAATTTATCCTCCCTGAGACTCAGCTTTCTCATCTGCACAATGAGCAAGATGAAGGTCCCACAATAAAGATTCTACAGTAAAGATTAGTGGAATATACATACTTATAAATTAATGAATGCCTTTCCTCTTCATAAAAGAACTACTTCTCTAAAAGTTTTAAGTCATAACGATGTCCAAATGTTAAGACAGCCGACTTTGTGGAGATAGAAGCCAGTGGAAAGTCACGGTCGGGACAGAAGGTAGAGTTAAAGTGTGACCAAGTATGCCTTGAATAAATTTATCCCACGTGATTCATGCAGTTATTTTTCTGCCACAGAATATTTACTTGTAGTAGAAATCACATTTGTAGACAAGTGCATTCCAAAAGAGGCAAAGATCTAAGAGTATATTTTGTGAACAAACATTACTGAAGCAAAAACAGGATGAATTGTATACTGTACTTTAGCAAAGAACTTGATTTCTTGTTCGTAAGGGAACTGCTCTCCTTTGGTTCTGCTGCCACCATCTGTAGATACGAAGAGTTTTTAGGAACACGTTGCACTTCAAACATTACAAGATAGTCCCCCAAAATGCAGTGCTTTGAACACATTGGCAAATGTGTTATCCCACTAAGTTGAACATAAAAAGCCAGCCAAAAATACAAAAAGCTAACTGCAGCAGTGTAATAAAAGAAAAGGTTTAAAAAAAATACCCAAATCAAAATTTTAAAAAACTATCGAGAACAGCTCATATGCTCATATGCTCATGTGGTTATGAGCATAAACACAGTGAGGTAGCTTTTAGCTCTTATTGACATATAAGGGGAAAACTGGAATAGGATAAAGTAAAAATTCCACATCTTCTTTCAGTAAGAAAGAAACTCACTGGGATGAGAACAGTGAGTGTGAATTGAGTGAACATAACTGATTCGATTTTATCCCTTGTTTCTAATTAGATAATTACTTCTTGGTGTAACTGAAAGTTAAAGTTTATAATACTAATACACCAACTGAAAAATTGCAGGACATCAGTGCCCACAATGAAAGGGGAGATCACAATTGTAATTTTAGGTTGAAAAATTAATATTCTGTGGGAGAATAAAGAAGTTCACCTAAGTCAAAACACAATTTCCATAAGCAAAGAGAAAGCACCCAAGTTTTCCCTACAGTCTAGAAAATGATCTCAAGGCTAAGCATTGATTGACCTAATGCATTTAGTCTATAAAATAACCTTTCTTACCTCCTTCATGCATACAGAGGAAGTTTCATGCATAGAGAAAAGTAAGAATAAACTGTAATAACCATGATGATATGCACACATACTGGACAGCTAAAATATCTAGAATTGGATATAAGGTTTTAGTAAAATTTAGAAGTAGAGCTTCCATATTTTGTAAGAACCAAACTGACTTCTGTTTGAAAAAGTTCTTTGGCAAAAAAAATTGAAATAATTTGAGGTATAATTTATTAATCCTAGATATAGGATCAAGATAATTTTTAGGGAGTTTAGGCAATGTTTTATAATATCAGAGAAATGCTCTTCCCATGAATAAAAGATGATTATGGGTTTTTAACATTTGCCCATTTCATTTTTGTATCACTTCTGTACTCAATCTCTCTCAAGCATTTATGCAAAATAGCTGGATCCATATAAAAGATTCTCATATAAACTATGTTAAGACAGAATTTTATACTTGGCTAAATCTGCTAACATTTTAAGGAATTAAATAGGAAATTCTTTTCATGTTGCCTCTTAACAAAAACACCTACGGGCACAATGTGAAAAAGATTTGGAGGGCATATCATCTCTGATATAGCACAAAAATTAGAAAAAAGCTTATGCCTAGTCTTACTATGTCCTTGGCCTATGTTTAAGGATAAACATACTGAAGATGTGCAGCAAAGACAATAAAGTGAAGACAACAGAAGGCATTATAGAAGTTTCATTTGTAATAACATTGGAAAATAGACATGAAAATAAATGATGATAGACAATCCCAGCTCTAACTTGCTCCTCCCACAGAGTTCTTGTACAAATGTTCCATGTCAAAGCCATTTGAAAAAGGTACACGTAACATCGGCAATCCACAAAACTTCTTTTGTTGGGCTCCATTTTATTCTAGCCTTACTTTCTACCCAGCTTTCTGTTTATAAGACCCTCTACCCCGTAAAAAGAGAGTAATGTGCTCAGTGGGTGAATTCGCCCTACAACAAGATCCTCTTGACTATCCAGACACAAATTCTGTCCTAGGTGTTTCATTCAGAAACTTGAATACAATCGGAATAAAATCTAAACACAGTTTTAGATTCAAATTTCTGTTTCTGCTCTCCAGAGGTTTAAAAGAACAGAAAAACAAACAAAAAAGCAATTTTCTTGTTCCCTCCTTTAAATGATTACCCTCTCCTTCCTCTTCTCCCGTCTCTTGCCAGAAAGAAGGCAGGAGCCCAGAGCTGATACTCATAGCAGATACTTCTACATGTGAATGAGAAATTTCAATATTTAATGTGTGCATAAAAGCTTCAGACACAGCCTTCTTTTTGATTTATGTTTTGTTTGCCGATGCTTGTCTTATTTGCTCAGGGCCTCATTTTTGTGATTTACTTGAATTTCATTAATTCCAACTAATTTTGGCTACTAGTCAAGATGGCTCATGAATAATATTTAAAAACAATGTCATTGATGAGATAAAAGATTATATGTAAGTTAGTTTGCATAACTGGCTTTTGTGAAAAAAATGGTTACGGAAAGGAACAGAAACAGCATGTGCACTGCAGATAAAAAAGGCAGGCTGGAAGAGAGGGAGGTTCTTTAAGAGAAGGACACTCAACTGGAAAATCTTTAATCACATTTAGAATGCAAGAGTCCAGGAGCAAGAAAATACTGGAGGTCGACTTTTATGAACTTTAATCTGATGCTGTGCCAAAAACCAGGGAGAAATCCTAAGAAAAAACGTCCTAAGCAAAAAGGGCCCTTGGTTAGGAGGGGTTTGTGGTGATGTATTGCTAAGTGATCTAGGATTATGGGTCCTAAGGAAAAACAAAAGGATGAGGGTTAAAAAACAAAAACAATAATAAAAACAAAACTTTCAGAATAGAAAAGAAAATCAAAAGATAACCACCAGGAGAACACAGTTTTTCAAAAGGGACCGACCAAACTCTATTTCCTTGTATCTTAACCAGTGGCTTGAAGGTGAACTGATAGGAAGGTGAGTTATCAACACATCGAATTTTAATTCAACAATGCTGAGAATGATCACATAATAACAGAAGTGGCAGGAGGATGACTGGATGATCTGTTCAGAATCTAAGATTTTAAATGGGGATTCTTTCCGTACTTACGAACCGCTGGGCCAGATGGGGAGTGGGTCTTTCATTCTAACTCTAAGAGGATAACAGAGCATTCTGCATTGTAGATACCTGACTATGAATGTATGTCCCTACCAAGGCTAAACTCAAGGCCTCTACATGGTCTGGAATTTGGGGAATCTATAGTTTAACTTGTTTTTAAGAGCAGAGCAATTAATGTCATAAGGAAAGATTTAACTGTACTTTAAATTATGGCATCCATCTATTATATCTTTCAAAATGAAAAATCCATGCCAATAAACATTATAAGGAGAAAAGAATGATATGTGAGTTTTTCTTAAAAAGTTCTCAAAAATTTACCTATCTCTAAGAATGTGTTTGCCTATTGATTCTTAGACTCTAGTCAGTACCGGTATGGATAGAAAGTGTTGGCGCCCCCGGGGAACAGACGATAAACAGTCCAGGTCTGTGCTGCTCTACACCGTGGTGCTGCAAACATTAAGAATAACAAACACTGGGCTGTTTGTAACAGGACTCTGGTCCTACCAAACTCCAAGATGTACTGATGGGCTTCATCCACGTAGCGAATGAGTTGCTGTAGGAAACTGTAGGCAAATCGTTTCTCAATAGAAGGAGTGTCCAATTCCAGGTCTGTGAATCCCCTAGACCAGCAAAATGAAGCATGGAAAGCAATTTCTACAAAGACTATTACACAGTAAAATTTTGTTAAAACAATATATAGGGTATATAGAAATTTGGAAGGTTATCTACTAATCTTGTAATTAAAGGCAAAAATGAGATTTTATTTACAAGGAATCCTTTGAATCAGATGTAAAAACTGCAGCAAATGACTCTATTACTATGCAATAAAATGTCATCTTTGTAAAAACAGAGTGTCATTTACCTAAAGCTTTTGCCTAAATGATGGATGGGACTCAGTTATGTGGCAAATAGCCAAGAGTATTAATGTTTCTGATGTACGTGCTTTAAACATACTAAATAGTAGTTCTGAGGTTTGAATGGATCACTGAATTCATTTTCAGCATTATATTTGATGGGGATATTTAAATATTCTATCTTATAATAAAACGTTGTAACTGGAGCAGGTGTGCCTTTACCTGGATACGGCATATCCATTAATCTGCAAAAACTTGAGGATATCCTGTGCTTTTTCCCTATCCTTGGCTTTCTCTTTGGCTGTCAGTGTATCATAAGGTACCAGCAGGGGATGGTTTCCACCTCCTAAGAGAATATCAAGAGAGAACACAGCATAGTAATTAAGAAGTAATCTGAAATGAGATACAACAGCTAGCACAACAGGACCACACTATAGAACATCTGGGCTTTTCTAATTATGCATGGAATATTCAGGAGCTATATAAGACCCTTTCCTCTCTACTGCCTTTAATGTTCCAATTAATTTAGGAAACCTCTTCCAGAGAGACTGTGCATATGCCTTCCAGGAGACAATTAAAACATGAACATACAGACATTTGTGATAGCAAGTGCCAATAACACCTATAATCATGGAAGAGAGGAGAAAAAGCTATGTTCTCTTCTTCATTCAAACAGATTCTGAATGTGGAGAGTGTAAATACACACTAAACATGCACAGCTTGATCTACTGAAATTATAAGGCATGTTTCAAAGCATAAGTGTCATTTTTCACCCCACAGAGAGAAAAGAGTATCTTAAATATAGAATCTTTATTATACCTCTCAGATCAGAGAGTAATTTATAGTCACATATTTCTACTCCAAACCCATACTTAGGTTGTTAAGTTCAAAGCTGATCTCTCTTAAATATCTAGTGAGAGTAACATACTACTTGACGGATTAAAAATTTTGATAAGTCTAGGTGTCCGGTTAACCTATTTTGGTGAAAAATACAAAAATAATTCTTTTAGATTTAAAAATTCTAGAAAGTATTTCTATTTTCAAAAAACTAAGAGAAAAAAACTTACAAAATTATAAATTTTGTAAAAATTATAAACATTTCAAATAAACTATGCACTGGTAATTTCAGATGTAAAGATCTCATGTAAGGAATGCTATTAAAGTGGCATTGAAATTAATAGCAAGGTATGCCCCAAATTGAAAATTTATACAACAGGTATGGAAATGTTTTAAGTGGGATGCTGAAATTCCTTAAAACATAACTGCTCAGAGAATCTAGAAAAAAAGTAAGCGAAAATAAATATTTTGTTTAAATTATGGTAACAACATAGAGCCTCTTATATCAGTGACCAAATGGCTTAGCCAGGAGCTACTGAAAGTATCATAAATGTTGAAT
Source organism: Manis javanica (assembly GCF_040802235.1). NCBI lineage: Eukaryota > Metazoa > Chordata > Mammalia > Pholidota > Manidae > Manis > Manis javanica. The sequence continues at coordinate 83,794,663 of NC_133162.1, forward strand.
TTGCCCAACACTAAAAATAAGCCAACAAGAAAGGTAAAGGCAAAAATGCCACATTTCCCCAGAGCTTCCTTCTTGCTTTGAGGGAGTGCCATCTAAAGAAATGCAACCAGGCACTGAACTTGGTGACCATTAGGTGACACTATACAATCATAAATGCAAAGGGACAGTCAAGACCTACCAAGTTAACAAACACTAAGCATGTTAAGGAACCACCTGTTACTTCATATGTTATAGAGTGTCAAGTAAAGCACAATTGTCAGAAAATGATACAAACTTTCTGTGAATAGCAACAAGGATGTAGACTATATTACTAAGTGCACTGGGAACAAATTTGACTTCTATTATAGCTAAAGATACAATTTAACAGGATATTTCATGAAAAAATAATTGTTGATCAAACATCTAATTTAATCACTGGGCAGTCATCACTTATTTTGAACTCTACTATTTCATTTAGCCCTTTATTCCTAGAGAATTAGATAGATTTGGCAACCACAATGATTTTGGGGTCAGATGGGAATAGGTTTCTCTGGGAAAGGTAGCAGGAGAAGAGATGAAGAGAGAGAGAGAGAGAGAGAGAGAGAGAGAGAGAGAGAGAGAGAACAGGTCTGTAACTTAAAAACTTGAAGAGCACAAAGTACCTTCTGACTGAAACCTCTGAGCTAGTTAGGGCAGGTACGTTAGAGTCAGTCAGAAGACTAGAAGTTCCATCTTTCCCTGTGCTACTTAATAGCAGCCTCCCTCGCACTTCCCATCCTCTTCCTGCACCTGTATAATATGAATGCAGGGATCTTGTGTAGAAGGGAGGGAAGGAAACGAGCTAAACACAAGAGGTAAGTGAATATACAGTAACTCACAGGATGCTGCCTCCCTGCCTGACATACACCAGCACTGGCTCGTGAACTCATTCATGCCCATGTGTCAAAACTGCCTGATACCAGAGTTGTCCCTGGCCTGATGACAGATTACAGCCCAAAATGGGGAAAGGATAACAAAAAGGAATGCTAGTTCTTTCGTTTTGCCCTAACTTGCTTTCTCTTGCATTGATAATACATTTTGGACTTCCAGTCCTTCTTTTCTATTAATGACTTACTCTGTGTCCTGCCTGATTGCCTGCAAACTCTACCAGATTCTGAAAACAAATTGAGCAGGCACTAGGGACCACGCAAGCTCCGTCAGTATAAGTGGAATGTTCTGATTTTTCTAAAGTAGATTAATCTTCTGCACACAGCTGCAGGGATGTGCAAAGAATCCAGAATAGGGTGAGAGCTAAAGTGTACCACTTCAGCACTGACTCTTCCAGGTGTCCCGAGTGCCTGACTGACTCCAAATGGCTACTTCTGGTTCTCTCCTTGCTCATGCCTTCCTGCGCTTTCCTGCTGCTGTTGCTCGGTTTCTCTTTCCTGCTGTTTTTCTCTCCTTCCCACCTCCCTCCCCTTCTCTCTCTCACACACACACCATAAGCACCAAGACACAGGGTGGGTGATAGGCACTTTCCACGCGCTAACCCTAATCTTCTCAGAAGTGGAAGCAGAGCTGTCGAGTTGGCTGTCAAAGTACCCAGGTGCGAGAACACATTTGAGAAAGACACACACAATTTCTCTCCTAAATTGTCCACAGTCTCCAATCAGTCTTCTTTCTAAGACTCATTTCTCTCTCCTTAGGCTAAATAACCCGAGAGCCAAGATCCAGTGCTGTATATTTCAACTCCTTTCCTAATGGTCTGCGATTTTAATCTGAAACAACTCACTTCCTCCTTTCAAAGGGGAAGCCTATGTGGAGTGAGGAACATGACTGAAGACTTTGAGGACCAATTTCCCCACCTCACCACTGAGCCTGCTACGACTACACTTGTCTCACAAGCACACAATATGAATTTAGACCATGACCAGCTGGGTACCAAGATATGGATCTCTTATTTCCAAGTGGCATGCTGTAAAGAAAACACTGACCATAGGACAATGAATAACTAGCCCAGAAATGAAAGAAAATGATGATTTTCCAGCATACTTATTTAGAAGAGCAGTAGGAGAATGACCACTCATTACTTTTATTTTCCACCAAACCATACTGACAAAAACACACTTGGAACAAAAAGAAACAGACTTTTTCATGTAATCTGCTCCTGTAACAAATAGGGACTTTTACTAGGCATGAGAATGATGTCCCTTGAAGAATTTCACTAATCAAAATTCTGTGACTCAGCCATCCCTCCCTCCTTCCCTCTATCCATCCAATCAGCCAGCCAGCCAAACAATTGGTCATTCATTTAACAAAAATTAAAGGAATGTTTCTAAAAAAACAGGCCTAGCCTGGATCCAAATTTTGTAATAGGCTATTTGGTATATGGAATTTTCTGTGTTCATTTCTATGACCAATTCTAATTTGAACTGCTGTTTACTAGAGCTTGGAGCCTGGCACCATGGTTCAGTATCACAGTTATTCCTTTCACCATTCGATGGCCCTACCCTTCAAAATTATCCCCCTGTATGTTTTTATCTATACAAATATATAAGAAATAGAGTTTTTTGATGCCCAAAATGTGCAATAAGGATCACAAAATGTAGTAGAAATTGTGGTCTTGACCTTGAGACAGCCACATTCTCAATGAGGAAAGGAACCCACATAGGAATTAGTGCGCACGCGCACACACACACACACACACACACACACACACACACACACACACACATATACTAAACAATATATTCAATGCTGAATAAATAATAATGAAAGATCATTGGTGTGGGATGCATTAAAATGAGGAGAATATTTATGCAAATAAGTTAAAAAAGATTTTAGAAATGACTAGAGAATATTAGGTCATTTAATATTTTTAAAACAACAGGAGAAAAGAGCAAGTAAAATATGTAAGAGAGAATCATACAACTGCACCAGATAAAACATAGAGGCTGAAAGGGACATAAAAGTACCAAGATAAAAAAAATATTTACATTTGGAATGGAAGTCAGGGAAGGAGGTCTAAGTAATTAACAGAAACCACTTTGGATGCTAGGATAGGAAGTACAGATGTTTACATGCTAAAATGGGCAGGAGAGCACCATAAAAATTGTGAGACATGGGGAAACTTACACTAGTGATGAGGAAATTACAGAATTTCCACCCTGAAATTTCAAAAGCATATATGAGTCATTCTAATAAACTACAGGCATAATAAATTCTTATGCTAAAAAGACTATTTTATCCATATCACATGGCCATGTAGTCACACTCTGATTAATTTTTAATAAAGATTTTTTTAAATGTTACCTTTGGACTCCAGTTCCATTTTCTTTTTCTTTGCCCATATATTATGGTAATTTTCTGCCATCATTTCTGCCATAGCCTTAAATGAACAAAATATTTAGCAACTAAGTTATACTTTGGTGAGGACAACATTACTTTCCAATATATAACATCAGAACATGCTTTAAATTAATAAATCAGAGCATGTTGGTGCCAAAATACACCTACAAGATAATCAAACACAACTATATTATTTTGAATCTGATGATCCATGAACTTATGCAGTAGTAAACAGCTGAGCTGATTTGTTGGAAATGGTTATAATTATTTATGTTTAAAGATACATGCTTTATTAATTCAAAAATGAAACTTCAAATTAACTATGAACTTTAACAAAAAATGTATTTATTTTTAAGTTCTTATTTTGATTTCCAAAGTTTTCAAATGTGACCTAAACCTTTTTCAAACATTGAATGTAAAGAATATCACATGGATAGTCAGTCTAGATTGATGTCTGTCCCGGGGTAGATGAGGGGCTTAGACGAGCCACAATCACCTTTCTGTGACCTTTTGGATTTTTGACAAGATTATCTCTAAAATTCTTTTCATTTTCAATTTTCAAGTTTCCTATGTCATTTTAATACATTCGTGCAGGAGCAATGATCAAAGGCAAGGCAAAGAGTTTAACAACCTGGGTCTCACCTACACAGGTCCACTTCTATGCTGAGAATTTTTTGGAGATTTGCAACAATTTGACAAAACATTTTCTTTTCTCTAGCTTACTTTATTGTAAGACTACACTACATACTACCCATAACACACAAAATATGTGTTAATCAACTACTTATGTTATTGCTAAGGCAGTCAACAGTAGGCTATTAGTAGTTAAGATTTGGGGGAGTCAAAAGTTATATGCGGATTTTTTTTAATATTTTATTTTTTTATTGCCAATGTCAACTATATTTCAAGTCGCCATGGCGGGATATTGGGAAACGTTTTCAATTAGCAATAATCGCACCTCGGATAAACCTCATTGGCTGATACTGCCACTGTGCAAAGCTATATATATGTGGGTTTTTGACTGCACAGAGGGTCAGTGCTCCTAACCTCCACATTGTTCAAGGGTCAACTGTATAGATTTTATCTTTATATACTTATTCCTCTTAGAATAGGACTAATAATGCTAATATCATTGTTGAACATTACATTGACCTGTTAATGTATGTTTCATGGTAACAAATTTTGTTTTTTCACTCAGATCAGCCATTTCAAAGTACATTCCTTAGTGACAGAGGAGAACAGATAATACTAAGGATGGAACAAGCATAACAACATCAGTTTCCTGGGATAAACAATTTAAAATACATATTCTTTAATGAGTAATTAAGGTTATTCTTGAACAGGCTGATTAACTACTGATTTATTCTCTTCTCACACACAGCTGCTCTATTAAATTGGGATTTTCAAATGGATATAATCTTTAAAGAAAACATGTTATCTGAAAGAAACATCCTAGAAAAAGTTATATCAACTTTCACAGCATTACAAAGTTAGGGTATTTAATCTATAAATTCTATGGGCCCTTTATATGATCACCACTTCATGCAATATATATTCATGCAAATTATATGCAAATATTCATTCATGCAAATATTTCATGCAATATATATGATTCAAATAATTCATGCAAAATATATGAAGGAAAGTGTTATAGTATGCCTTTAAAAAATGGAACTTGTAGAATACGTTAAAAAGTGAATATTACTTACGTGCAAATCTCTCGATAGTGTGACGTTGCTCATGTCAATGGCTCGGGGGCTATAACCATGGGCAGCATCTACAGAAACCTAGATAATTTATATGGAAATAACAGCGTCTCATGAAAAAAACCTAGAGGAAAGAGACTTAGTAGATACTTTAGAAATATAAGGCAAACTTCCAAACATACCATTTCCTCACATAAAACTGGCAGGTACCCACTACAAACTGGTTCTGCAAATATATCTAGTAAATCAAATTATATTTGGGTGTCTGAAAATTATTAGTATGAAATAATATATCTCAATATTTTATGGATTGCCAATCCCAAAAGGTAATAATCAGAATTCAATAAGTTGTACAATGAATTCAAGATTCTGAAATATCAACTAAGTCAAAGAATCTGTATTCTTGAGGTTCTTACAAATTTTAATTGGCTGCAACAGAATTTACTCTTCCTCGTGCAAACAGTAATTGAAGATTCAGTATTTTCAAATGTTTTTATTACAAATTAGGTCACTATTTACAAATGTTTTTATGGGCCAAATGTTAAAAGAAAATATGACCAAATTTAATTTTGAAAGTATGTAATATAGTAGTCTAATGATTTACAGAAATATCTTCAATATAACCAGAAGACCTCCTTAATTTCTAAATTTTGGCATTTTAAAAATGAAACAAATCTTCTCATTAACTATAAGGTTTTACTTACTGTTCTATGCTCTGAACACATTCCTTCCAATGCCATGCTATGTGACAGTGTATCATATAAATGAGCTCTGGTTCAAGCTTATAAATCTAAAATTATACCCTGATATATTTCATAATAATATACTACTATGTATAAATACATTAGATATATTTCATAGTGTATATTATTTTTCATATGTATATTCAACTAGACATGGATAAACAAAAAACAAAAGGTACAATATACCTTATATCTGTAAAATAAAAGAGAAGCTATCATACACTATCATTAAATAATGGGCCCAGGGGCTATATTCAACCTACCATAAGATTTTTTTTAATTGAAATATAATTGATATATAGTCTTATATGGGTTTCAACTATACGACACAGTGGTTCAACAGTTACCCATATTCTTAAATTCTCATCCCAACTAGTACAGTTACTATCGGTCAACATAGAAAGATGTCACAGAATCACTGGCTGTATTTTCCATGCTGTTCTACCATCCCTGTGACCAACTTACACTATGATTGAGAATTTTTGTGCTCCTTTACCTCCTCATGCTCTCCAGCCTCCACCTCAACTCCTCCCCCATGGTAACCACCAGTCACTTCTTAGTGTCTATGAGTCTACTGCTATTTTGTTGATTTTATTTTTAGATTCCACTAATAAGTGAATCATATAGTATTTGTCTTTCTCCACTTGGCTTATTTCACTTGGCATAAAACCCTCTAGGTCCATCCATGTAACGGCAATATTTCTTTCTTTTTTATGGCTGAATAATATTCCTTTGTGTAAATGTACCACATCATTTCTATCCATTCATCTATTAATGAACAGTTGGTGCTTCTATATCTTGCCTATTGTAAACAATGCGGCAATAGGGCCACATAGATCTTCTTGAATCAGAGATTTTGTTTTTTTTCAGGTAGATTCCTAGTAAATTACTGGATCATATGGGATTTCTATTTTTTGTTTCTTTGAGGAACATCCATAATGCTTTCTATAGTGGCTATACGAATTGATATTCCCACCAACAGTGCAGGAGGGTTCCCTCTTCTCCACATCCTCATCAATACTTATTTCTTGTCTTTTGCATAGTGGCCATTCTGACTGGTATGAGGTGGTATCTCATTCTGTTTCTGATTTGCATTTCTCTGGTAATAAGTGATATGGGACATCTTTTCATGTGCCTGTTGGCCATCTGTATTTCTTCTTTGGAAAAATTTATCTTCAGCTCCTCTACCCATTTTTCAATTGCGTTATTTGTTTTGTTGGCGTTGTCATATGAATTTGTTATATATTTTGGATGTTAAATTCTTATTGGATAAACTGTTTACAAATATATTCTTCCATACCATAGGTTGCCTTTTTGTTGATGGTGTTCTTTGCTATACAAAAGCTTTTTAGTTTAATGTAGTCCCACTTGTTCATTTTTTAATTTTGTTTTCCTTGCCCAAGGAGATGTATCCAGGAAAAAATTGCTTATGCTTATGTTTAAGAGAATTTTTGTCTGTGTTTCTTCCAAGATTTTATGGTTTCATGTCTTACATTTAAGTCTTTAACCCATTTTGAGTTTACTTTTGAGTATAGCATGAAACAGTAATCCAGTTTCATTCTATGTAGCTGTCCAGTTTTCCCAACACCAGTTATTGAATAGACAGTCTTTTCCCAATTGTATATTCATGGCTCCTTTATCATATATTAATTGACCATATATTCATGAGTTTATATCTGGGCTCTCTATTCTGTTCCATTGATCTATGACTCTGTTCTTGTGTCAGTGCCATACTGTTCTGATTATTGTAGCTTTGTAATATAACCTGATATCAAGAAGCAGAATCCCCGCAGCTTTGTTCTTTCTCAGGACTGCTTTGGCTATTTGAGGTCTTCTGCATTTCTATAGAATTTTAGGATTATTTGTTCTAGTTGTAGCAATATATTATTCATTCCCTCCATTGTATTTTTCATTTCAGTCACTGTATTCTTCAGCTCTGAGTGGCTTTTTTCAACTCTTCTCTCTCTTTGTTGAAGTTCTTGCCAAGACCGTCAATATTTTTCTGCAGATATGTGAGCATAATTATGACTATTACTTAGAAATCTTTATCAAGAAGATTGGTGATCTCTGTTTCATTTAGCCTTATTTCCGGTGTTTTGTCCTGTACTTTTGTTTAGAACATACTCCTCTGCCTCCTCATTTTGTCAGGGTTTGTGTGTTTCTTCCTTTGTATTAGATGGATCCACTATGGCTCCTGGTCTAGAGAGTAATGGCTTTACAAAGAAGGCATCCTGTGGTGTCCAGAAACTCAAGACTCTTTACTCACCAGTACCTGGTTCTCCTTTGTGGTGGAGCTCCAGTTGCCACTGGTGTGCTAGGGGTGGGGCCATCTTTCTACCTATTTGTCAGCTGAGGGTGGCAGCTAGCCTCAGCTGGCCCTTTATGAGCCAAGCAGCAGTACTTCTGCTGGGATCGTTGTGGATGGGGCTGCCCTCTGCCTGCCCAGCAGCAATGGTGGCACTGCTGCTGGGCTGACAAGGCGGACGAGGCAGGTGTGCAGTTGAGCATGGAGCAGGACTGGGCCACCAGTGCGAAGGAAGGAGTGCTAGGAGCTGGATTCTATAGGTGCCTCCCCAGTTGGGATAAGGGAGGGCTGGGGAGGTGTCCTGTACCTGCCCTTTCTCCTGCAGAGAGAGCTCCATCCTACCCTCAACCCTCTGGCAATCTTCCCACTGCTGATGAATCTTTCAAAGTGCCTCCTCAGTGTTGAGTCTCAGCAGGACTGGTGGAACATGGCTGTCTTTCAAAAATGGCAGAAGTCTCAGCATCCCAGTGTGCTCCAACTCTCCCTGGTGTCCAGCTCGGGTAATTACCAAATCCCACTGCAATGTGAACTCGTGTTCCCAGAGCAGATATCTGGGGCCAGGTGTGCAGAGTTCCTGAATGACTGTCCCCTTCCTGCTCTGTTCCTTTTCCACTTGTGGGCTGGGATGGGAGAAGGGCTTGAGGTCTACAGCATCGCAGCTCTGCCACTTTTCCCTTTTCTGTGAGGTCCTCTCTTTTTCACCAGGTACAGGTAGTCTGTTCTGCAGTCTTCAGATTGCTTTCAGGTTTGGTTGTATTTGCTAGAGTTGCTTCCTTGGTGTGTATGCAGGAGGAGGTGTCTACCTGCCTTCCTATTCTGCCATCTTTTTCCCCCTACACTTACTGTCAGTTTTGACTGAACCCTGGCTTCTGTGCCTTCACCACTGCATAGTACATCTCATAGGGGAAGGTGCAATAAAATCACATTTTTTTTCCTCCTTCAGTAGTCCTCAAAGGAACTGACTTAGAGAACCTATGTGACTTACCCATGGTCACACAGACAACAATCTCAGCAGGCAGGATCCCAACTCTGCCTGTCTGCTCCAGGCCTACTTCTCTCTCACTGTCACTTCTTATAACCTCCACATATTGCAATTTATTTCTTTCCCCACTGATCTACCAATCGCCCTTCAGACATTATCAGTTTCCAAGTTGCTAAATTCCAAGTCCTCTTTCCAGCTGCCATCATACTGTTTCTTCTAGATTTGACTTTGATTTAACCCTGTTTACCAGCCCCTTATGTCATGAATGCCACAAATCCACCCTCCTGGCTCTCCATGCAACCTCTCTGACTGCTTTTCCTCAGATTCCTTGTTTAGCTCCTTTTCTACAAATCACTTTTAAACAGTTGTGCTTTTCTGGGTTCACAATTCAGTTCTTTCTTTACTCCAAATACTTTCTCTAGGTGCCCATATCCATACCAACTTTAAGTATTTAACTTATCAATCACTTTTTAATAAACCCAAATCAGTCACTCTAGCCTACATAGCTCCTCTAGAGTTAATTTTCATCTACTATTACCATCTCCACTAGGGATTTTCTATCTATAGTGAATTTTGATTACTCTGAAAGGTCCCCACAAATTTACCGGCTTAAAATATAACAGAGTGGTTACAAGTCTGACACAGGTCTCAATGGGCTAAAATTAAAGTGTCAGCAGGGCTGTGTCCATTTTTAGATGATTTATGGAGGAATGTTTCCACTTCTCTTAGCTTCTAAAAGTCACCCACATTTCCTCACTCATGGCCTGTGTCCTCCCTCTTCCAAGAAGCAACACAGCAGCTCTCTGACCTTTCTTCTGTAGTCACATCTACCTTGATTGATGCCAGAGAAGTTCCTTCAATTTTTTTTTTTTTTTGAGAGGGCATCTCTCATATTTATTGATCAAATGGTTGTTAACAACAATAAAATTCTGTATAGGGGGGTCAATGCTCAATGCACAATCATTAATCCACCTCAAGCCGAATTCTCGTCAGTCTCCAACCTTCTGAAGCATAACGAACAAGTTCTTACATGGTGAACGAATTCTTACATAGTGAATAAGTTCTTACATGGTAAACAGTGCAAGGGCAGTCATCACAGAAACTTTCGGTTTTGATCACGCATTATGAACTATAAAAAATCAGGTCAAATATGAATATTCGTTTGATTTTTATACTTGATTTATATGTGGATCCCACATTTCTCCCTGTATTATTATTATTATTTTTATTTTTAATAAAATGCTGAAGTGGTAGGGATATGCGAGATAAAGTTAGGAAACATAGTTTAGTGTTGTAAGAGAGCAATTGTATATGATCAGGTGCGTGCCTGTAGACTATGTGCTAATCTGAGCTAGACAAAGGAAATAAAACATCCACGGATGGAGAAGATTTCTCTCAACACAGGCGGGGGGTGAGGTTCTAAGCTTCACCACTGTTGTTCCCCGATTTCTCACCTGATGGCCCCCCTGCGACTGTGCCTGTCTTAGGTTATTCCTCCCTTGAGGAATCTTACCCATCTCTGGCTAACCAGTCATCTTCTGGGGCCATGCAGGGAAATGTAAAGTTGGTAAGTGAGAGAGAAGCCATATTGTTTGAAAAGGTTAGCTTTTTTACTTCTTTGCAGATTTATGCCCTGTGGCTTCTATGCCCAGCACTTGTCTCGAGATATCTTTACCACCTGGAGGAATTATGATACTCGGTAACTTCGATATGAGGCACGAATTCTATTTAAGGGTTGTAATTAGGAAGGAAGAAGAAAAGCTGTAGAGGTAGCATATGGAAGAAAACATGGGGTGATTGATTATTTCTTTGACATATCTTCTTGTAGAGTACCTTAAGCATGTATAGGTTTTAAACTACTAACTAACTTGCGCACACATATTAACATAATAGGAATACGGTGACATAAACAAAGCAAATCTATAATTACCATCCATCTCCAGTGAAGCCAAGAAAACCATTTAGGCACCCTAGGCATTTGTGAAAATTTATCTATGATATGATGGATATTGTCCAACTGTACTTGAACAGTCTGAGAGAAATCAGACAAATTAAAGCAACCCATTTCTGGGATCTGTTCACATCCCATATGTTCTTTTAACTGTAGATAGTCTATAGTCGTAAGATTTTGGTGTGCTACAACTTGCACCCCTCCCAACTCCTGGTTGAGTTCCAACAGTACAGATCCGGTCAAATTCGTTGTCTCACTGTATGCACAGGCCAGCCTAGACATCTCCCTCCTCATTCCTATGGCAAGTCCAGAAAATGGTGGGGTGGACACAGCCACAACCGCAGCATCGCCTGGATTCCTGTGGAGGCTTTTTGATGATCATCCCCCAGCACGAGTCCTCCAGAGAGTGCTGATGCCGGAAGCTCCTCCTCATATCGTATCTTAGTTCATTTTCTGGGTAGTGAAGCTAGGCCTTAATCTTCTGCATAGAAACAAACAGACACTTTGCCCACATTTTAATGTGCCCTCTATACCACTGTGTAGAACTCATTGGAGGTCAGCACACAGGAACTGCTTTTTTTTTTTTTTTTATTAAGAGAAAGGCATATTATCAGAAAAAGAGTATCTCCATAGCTGATCATCTGACACACTTTAAGTGATCAACATTAAGGATATTTAAAGCATGTGTTAATCTTTGATTTACCAATAATTTTATCCTATCAAGGAGTAATCCCCCTTTTCTTTCTTTCTTTCTTTTTTTTAAATCTTTAATCTACACTTACATGAAGAATACTATGTTTACTATGCTCTTCCCTATATCACGTCCCCCATAAAAACCACATTACGGTTGCTGTCTATCAGCATAGCAAAATGATGTAGAATCACTACTTGACCTCTCTGTGTTGTAGAGCCCTCACTCCCCTTTCTCCCTCCCCCCCATGCATGCTAATCTTAATACCCCCCTTCTTCTTCACCCCCTTATCCCTCCCTCCCCACCCATCCTCCCCAGTTCCTTTCCCTTTGGTAACTAATAGTCCATTTTGGGGTTCTGTAATTCCACTGCTGTTTTGTTCCTTCAGTTTTTCCTTTGTTCTTATACTCCTCAGATCAGTGAAATCATTTGGTATTTCTCTTTCTCCACTTGGCTTATTTCACTGAGCATAATACTCTCCAGCTCCATCCATGTTGCAGCAAATAGTAGGATTTTTCCGCTTCTTATGGCTGAGTAGTATTCCACTGTATATATGTACCACAACTTATTTATCCATTCATCTACTGATGGACATTTAGGTTGCTTCCAATTCTTGGCGATTGTAAATAGTGCTGTGATAAACATAGGGGTGCATCTGTCTTTCTCAAACTTGATTGCTGCGTTCTTAGGGTAAATTCCTAGGAGTGGAATTCCTGGGTCAAATGGTAGGTCTGTTTTGAGCATTTTGATGCACCTCCATACTGCTTTCCACAGTGGTTGAACTAATTTACATTCCCACCAGCAGTGTAGGAGGGTTCCCCTTTCTCCACAGCCTCGCCAACATTTGTTGTTGTTTGTCTTTTGGATGGCAGCTATCCTTACTGGTGTGAGGTGATACCTCATTGTAGTTTTAAGTTGCATTTCTCTGATAATTAGCAATGTGGAGCATCTTTTCATGTGTCTGCTGGCCATCTGTATTTCTTTTTTAGAGAACTGTCTGTTCTGCTCCTCTGCCCATTTTTTAATTGGGTTATTTGTTTTTTGTTTGTTGAGGCATGTGAGCTCTTTATATATTTTGTATGTCAAGCCTTTATCAGATCTGTCATTTATGAAAATATTCTCCCATACTGTAGGTTCCTTTTTGTTCCATTGATGGTGTCCTTCGCTGTACAGAAGCTTTTCAGCTTAATGTAGTCCCACTTGCTCATTTTTGCTGTTGTTTTCCTTGCCCGGGGAGATATGTTCAAGAAGAGGTCACTCATGTTTATGTCTAAGAGGTTTTTGTCTATGTTTTTTTCCAAGAGTTTGAAGGTTTCATGACTTACATTCAGGTCTTTGATCCATTTTGAGTTTACCTTTGTATATGGGGTGAGATAATGGTCCAGTTTCATTCTCCTACATGTAGCTGTCCAGTTTTGCCAGCACCATCTGTTGAAGAGACTGTCGTTTCCCCATTGTATGTCCATGGCTCCTTTATCAAATATTAATTGACCATATATGTTTGGGTTAATGTCTGGAGTCTCTAATCTGTTCCACTGGTCTGTGGCTCTGTTCTTGTGCCAGTACCAAATTGTCTTGATTACTATGGCTTTGTAGTAGAGCTTGAAGTTGGGGAGTGAGATCCTCCCTACTTTATTCTTCTTTTTCAGGATTGCTTTGGCTATTCGGGGTCTTTGGTGTTTCCATATGAATTTTTGAATTATTTGTTCCAATTCATTGAAGAATGTTGCTGGTAATTTGAGAGGGATTGCATCAAATCTGTATATTGCTTTAGGAAGGATGGCCATTTTGACGATATTAATTCTTCCTAGCCATGAGCATGGGATGAGTTTCCATTTGTTAGTGTCCCCTTTAATTTCTCTTAAAAGTGACTTGTAGTTTTCAGAGTATAAGTCTTTCACTTCTTTGGTTAGGTTTATTCCTAGGAATTTTATTCTTTTGGATGCAATGGTGAATGGAATTGTTTTCCTGATTTCTCTTTCTATTGGTTCACTGTTAGTGTATAGGAAAGCTACAGATTTCTGTGTGTTAATTTTGTATCCTGCAACTTTGCTATATTCCGATATCAGTTCTAGTAGTTTTGGAGTGGAGTCTTTGGGTTTTTTATGTACAGTATCATATCATCTGCAAATAGTGACAGTTTAAATTCTTCTTTACCAATCTGGATTCCTTCTATTTCTTTGTTTTGTCTGATTGCCGTGGCTAGGACCTCCAGTACTATGTTAAATAACAGTGGGGAGAGTGGGCATCCCTGTCTGGTTCCTGATATCAGAGGAAATGCTTTCAGCTTCTTGCTGTTCAGTATAATGCTGGCTGTGGGTTTATCATATATGGCCTTTATTATGTTGAGGTATTTGTCCTCTATTCCCATTTTGCTGAGAGTTTTTATCATGAATGGATGTTGAATTTTGTCAAATGCTTTTTCAGCATCTATGGAGATGATCATGTGGTTTTTGTCTTTCTTTTTGTTAATTTGGTGGATGAAGTTGATGGATTTTCAAATGTCGTACCATCCTTGCATCCCTGGGATGAATCCCACTTGGTCATGGTGTATGATCCTTTTGATATACTGTTGAATTATGTTTGCTAATATTTTATTGAATACTTTGCATCTACATTCATCAGGAATATTGGTCTGTAATTTTTTTTTGGTGGGGTCTTTGCCTCGTTTTGGTATTAGGGTGATGTTGGCTTCATAGAATGAGTTTGGGAGTATTCCCTCCTCTTCTATTTTTTAAAAAACTTTAAGGAGAATGGGTATTATGTGTTCTCTGTGTGTCTGATAAAATTCTGAGGTAAATCCCTCCAGCCCGGGGGTTTTTTCCTGGGTAATTTATTGATTACTGTTTCAATTTCTTTGCTCGTAATTGGTTTGTTTAACTTTTTGTGTTTCTTCCTTGGTCAGTCTTGGGAGGTTGTATTTTTCTAGGAAGTTGTCCATTTCTTCTAGGTTTTCCAGCTTGTTGGCATATAGGTTTTCATAGTAGTCTTTAATAATTCTTTGTATTTCTGTGGAGTCTGTCGTGATTTTTCCATCCTCATTTCTGATTATGTTGATTTGTGTTGATTCTCTTTTTCTCTTAATAAGTTTGGCTAGAGGCTTATCTATTTTGTTTATTTTCTCAAGAAACCAGCTCTTGGTTTCATTGATTTTTGCTATTGTTTTATTCTTCTCAATTTTGTTTATTTCTTCTCTGATCTTTATTATGTCGCTCCTTCTGCTGACTTTAGGCCTCATTTGTTCTTCTTCTTCCAGTTTCGATAGTTGTGATGTTAGACTATTCAGTTGGGATTGTTCTTCCTTCTGTAGGTGTGCCTGGATTGCTATATACTTTCCTCTTAAGACTGCTTTCGCTGTGTCCCACAGAAGTTGGGGCTTTGTGTTGTTGTTGTCATTTGTTTCTATATATTCTCTATTTTGATTTGTTCATTGATCCATTGATTATTTAGAAGCATGTTGTTAAACCTCCATGTGTTTGTGAGCCTTTTTGTTTTCCTTGTAGAATTTATTTCTACTTTTATACATTTGTGGTCTGAAAAATTGGTTGGTAGAATTTCAATATTTTGGATTTTGCTGAGGCTCTTTTTGTGAGCTAGTATGTGGTCTATTCTGGAGAATGTTCCATGTGCACTTGAGAAGAATGTATATCCTGTTGCTTTTGGATGTAGAGTTCTATAGATGTCTATTAGGTCCATCTGTTCTAGTGTGTTGTTCAGTGCCTGTGTGTCTTTACTTATTTTCTGCCCGGTGGATCTATCCTTTGGGGTGAGTGGTGTGTTGAAGTCTCCTACAATGAATGCATTGCATTCTATTTCCTCCTTTAATTCTGTTAGTATTTGCTTCACATATGCTGATGCTCCTGTGTCTGTTAGGTCCATCTGTTCTAGTGTGTTGTTTAATACCTGTGTGTCCTGACTTATTTTGTCCCCATTGGATCTAACCTTTGGGGTGAGTGTTGTGTTGAAGTCTCCTAAAATGAATGCATTGCAGTCTATTTCCCCCTTTAGTTCTGTTAGTATTTGTTTCACAAATGCTGGTGGTCCTGTGTTGGGTGCATATATATTTAGAATGGTTATATCCTCTTGTTGGACTGAGCCCTTTATCATTATGTAGTGTCCTTCTTTATCTCTTGTTACTTTCTTTGTTTTTGAAGTGTATTTTGTCTGATGTTAGTACTGCAACCCCTGCTTTCTTCTCACTGTTGTTTGCCTGAAATATGTTTTTCCATCCTTTGACTTTTAGTCTGTGCTTGTCTTTGGGTTTGAGGTGAGTTTCTTGTAAGCAGCATATAGATGGGTCTTGCTTTTTTATCCATTTTATTACTCTGTGTCGTTTGATTGGTGCATTAAGTCCATTTACATTTAGGGTGACTATTGAGAGATATGTACTTATTGCCATTGCAGGCTTTAGATTCGTGGTTACCAAAGGTTCAAGGTTAGCTTCTTTAGTATCTTATTGCCTAACTTAGCTCGCTTATTGAGCTGTTGTATACACTGTCTGGAGATTCTTTTCTTCTCTCCCTTCTTATTCTTCCTCCTCCATTCTTCATATTTTGTGTGTTTTGTTCTGTGCTCTTTTAGGGGTGCTCCCATCTAGAGCAGTCCCTGTAGGATGCCCTGTAGAGGTGGTTTGTGGGAAGAAAATTCCCTCAGCTTTTGCTTGTGTGGAAATAGTTTAATCCCACCATCATATTTAAATGATAGTCGTGCTGGATACAGTATCCTTGGTTCAAGGCCCTTCTGCTTCATTACATTAAATATATCATGCCATTCTCTTCTGGCCTGTAGGGTTTCTGTCAAGAAGTCTGATGTTAGCCTGATGGGTTTTCCTTTATAGGTGACCTTTTTCTCTCTAGCTGCCTTTAAAACTCTTTCCTTGTCCTTGATCCTTGCCATTTTAATTATTATGTGTCTTGGTGTTGTCTTCCTTGGATCCTTTCTGTTGGGAGTTCTGTGTAATTCCATGGTCTGTTTGATTATTTCCTCCCCCAGTTTGGGGAAGTTTTCAGCAATTATTTCTTCAAAGAGACTTTCTATCCCTTTTCCTCTTTCTTCTTCTTCTGGTATCCCTATAATACGAATATTATTCCTTTTGGTTTGGTCACATATTTCTCTTAGTATTGTTTCATTCCTGGAGATCCTTTTATCTCTCTCTCTATGTCAGCTTCTATACGTTCCTGTTCTCTGGTTTCTATTCCTTCAATGGCCTTTTACATCTTATCCATTCTGCTTATAAATCCTTCCAGGGATTGTTTCACTTCTGTGAACTCCTTCCTGACATCTGTGATCTCCCTCCGGACTTCATCCCATTGCTCTTGCATTTTTCTCTGCATCTCATCCCATTGCTCTTGCATTTTTCTCTGCATCTCTGTCAGCATGTTCATGATTTTTATTTTGAATTCTTTTTCAGGAGGACTGGTTAGGTCTGTCTCCTTCTCAGGTGTTGTCTCTGTGATCTTTGTCTGCCTGTAGTTTTGCCTTTTCATGGTGATAGAGATAGTTTGCAGAGCTGGTATGAGTGACCACTGGAAGAGCTTTCCTTCCTGTTGGTTTGTGGTATTCACCATTAATGAAAGTTCTCTGGCATATTTAAATAATAGAAGTAATAATAAGAGTTAACATTTACTTAGGCAACCAGATTAAGAAATGTGCTCAGTGGTACATTTCTGAGAAGTGGTGGTCCCAGGAATGAAGACTCAGAGGTCTACCTCTAGAGCCTTCCATCTTAATCCTTCTTAGTCACTGTGCCTCTTGAATACTGAAATCACATGGGAGATTTGACAATGAATATTCTACATCATATATGTCACTCTACAAATCAGTAAGACTTAAGAGATGGTTATGATAGAGTACTTTGAGAGCTTAATGTGCAGAGAATTATACTGAGAGCTTAGCAGGGAATAAAGAAGAGAGGAAATAAATACAACATACACAATTTTAAATTATAGAATACAATTTTGTTATTAAAGTCAGTGGGAGAATCTACCTTACTTTTCCTGGCAAAGTTTACCCACCCCCAACAGGTAGCCATTTTCTTATTTCCTATCCAACTTATAGGGGAAGAAAGAGATCATTCCATGCTCTGTACTGTGTACTTTGTGCACAACCTGGTCAATCCTTACTGTACCATGTTGTAGTAGGCTTAAATCAATCATCTCTAACACCAAATTATGAGACTTTGGAATCGGAACTGATCTTATTACCTTTGCATTCTTACCACTTAGTATAAAGTTTGTGTCAATATAGTTGCTGAAACAGATTAAAACAAATTGTAATCTAGTTAGAAATGTGTGCATATATGATTAAAAGGTAAAACATACTTCTACAGCTGCCACCCACATGATACTTAGGGGAATTTAATGTAAAATGTGCCCAAATCAGAACTCAATCTATTTAAAAGCATATTTCAAATATAAAGCATGTGAAGCACATGCTTTGAGCATGCTTATTTTCTTTTTTCAAAAATTTTATCTGTATAAATGGCAATAAAAAACACAATATTTTGTGTAAAATGACTCCAGTGGACTGAGCATTCTGTAAAGGGAAAATAATAGGGTTGGCTGCCAGGAGAAATGAAAGGGCCAGAGGTACAGTTGGCATTTGGTCCCCATCTTGAGCCCTAGGTTTTCCAGGTGGAGACTGTGCCTTCCTCTGTCACTTTGAACCCTGAAGCCCCACAGCTAGTGCAGAGTGGAGGCTGACCAAACATCCTTGACATGGCCCACTAGTGGGGTACAATTTTGCTATTAAGGTAAGTGGGAGTATCTACTTTAGTTTTCCTGGCAAAGCTTAAAGTCACCTCCATTAGGTAGTCATCTTCTTATTTGCTCTGCCTGTGTGATAGTCCAGAGTCCAGTTGCAAGTGGACATATATTTATGCTCACTGGAATGGAACATTCATGCAGTTTCTAGATGTGGAGAACTATTGTCTGACCACCCCACTGCTCCCTGAGAACCAAACTTTAGTTCTTACTGGACCAGAGAAGAAAGCACTTTAGACAACCTAATTGTAGTTAATGAACACATTGTGCAGGCTTCATTAGTACAACTTCAAGACCTTACCATTGGGTTTTCCTTCACATACTAGCCAGGAAAACTGCAACCTGACATATCAACACTAGTACTTGAACCGACTTACCCTCACTTAAAATCAAAGAAAAAGGAACTTGGTTTTTCCATTCTAAACTTTATGTTAGTCTTTAGAATTTTAAAACTATTTGTTTTAGAAAACCAACAATTAAATATCAGATTTAAATTCTTTTAAAATAACACAAACAGTGGATTCATTACCACGATTCTTACCTGGCTTGTCTGAGAAATGCGGCGGGTCCGGTTGTAAAGGGCCATGCTGTCTCCCTCCCGCGTTCTTGCAATCCTCCAACCCCAGGCCAGCATGGTTTTTAAAGATTCTTTGATTGGCCAGCGATAAATTTCTTTCTCCTAGAGACAAAAAGGAGAGAAGGAAAAAAGGAAGGGGTGTTATGAACCTAAATGAAAATAAAAATATTAAATGCTTTATTCTGAAATAGATGGGCTTCACTTAAAAAAAACTGGCATTGTTTATTTAAAAATAAGAGAGCAAAGTAAAAATTCTGAAAAACAAAGTGTCAGCTGAGATCTAGTTTGACTAACTCTGCCAAAAGGGATCCTAGCTTGTTACAGTATGGAGATTAATTTTTCTTTTGTTTCCCAGCTCCTGATACTTTAGAAAGAAACTGGAAAGGAGAAATAAAATTAGGAAAAAGTGCCAGATGATTTGATATATGTATGAAGGCTTTTCTACCATCTGAATAATTAAAGAAATAACTCCTCTCTCATAAGCAGCATGCTAGAAAATCCCTTTCACTTCATTTGTCAAAATACTGATTTTCCCCCAAAGAAGTAATATATGTGAAAACTTACAAATATTATGCATATTAAAATATGATTTCATTATGCCTCATCAAAAAATTCTTAAGCATGATAAGACTATTCTCTAAAGACCTTAAAGATAAAAGAGAAAAATAAAAAAAAAGGAACAGAAAAATATTAAGCACAGAAGATAATAACCAATTAAATGTTGACAGAAAAGGGATTAGAGAGAAAAAAAGATAAAACATAAAATACAAAAAAATGGTACCTTTGAATAAAGGTAAAAATAGTATCTATAAAATATGACATTTTAATAAGAAATTACATAACAGAAATTTTTTAAAAATTTAAAATATATAAACTAAAAAAGAACCCTCACCTTTTCAGATAATAGTTTATATGGCTTCATTAATGGTTGAACTTTAGATGAGTCTGAATATATTTCTCCATAAATCCATCCATTTGCCAACTAGAAAAAAAAAATCAGAATTGTTTTATTTTAGAGAAGGTGTGCATGTGTTTAAGTGTATTTTAAGTAAAATAAATCTAAGGTGGACCAAGACAACGATTAAGGTTTGAAATTTATCCAGCATAAGTCAATATAAAGATTTCCACCCTAAACAATGTTATTTTGAGTAATCATCTGGAACAAATATTCTCATCCAGCAGTTAAATGTACCCAGGCTTCCCTAAACAGACCCAAATCTGTGATTGTGTCAATAAGAACTTCCCCTGGGAGGAGGCTACAGGGCACACAGCTCCTGTGATATTTTTTCTGGCACATCTTGGGACCCTCACCCCCCCCCACCGCTTGTAATGCGTATTTGAAATGCTCTTTTTAAACAGGAAAACTGGAGTATGTTACTTTATTTGGCAGCTTCTCTGAATAATGCTACCTGTTTTGCCCACTCCTATACCCAGTTATATCTCAACATATTTGTTCCCCATTATTTTGCCCAGATAATTTGGTACATACCACCATTTCCCTATATCACATGTCTGCCTACAGAATCTGTGTGACTAGACTGGAATAGCTCAGGACTGCCTTTTTGCAAATTTCCTCTCTGACAGCACTTCTACCAATGCAGTACCCAGTAGTCTTTTTATAAAATAGACACTTAACTCTTACTGACTGAATTACTGAACAAAGAGCCACCATTTATCAATTCAAAAATGGGGCTTCTTACAGGGAGTAAGGGGATGATTGGCCAGGTTGCAAAATAAAACTTAATACAAAGATATCAGGATGATACTGAGTTGCTATACACCAAACACACTGTAGAACCTTTGCTTTTGAATTTTTACTTCCTCAAATCAGTACAGGCTTATTTTAGATTCCTGCATCATTTCAACTCAGCTTCTCTGACAAAAAAAGTTGATCATTAAACTCTCTCAGGTTTAACAAGGCTACATTTAAATGTGACTATTCAGGCATAATGTTTCTTCTAGAAAATTTCATGATATGTAGGGACTGCTTAGGTATCTCATTAGTGGTCTCTTTTTTTTTGTGGGGGAGACAAAAGAAATAAGACAGGTCATCTTGCCATGTAATTTATTTTTGGTGAACTGCAGATCTACTTGGTAGTAAGAAATGGAAGGATAGAAAGTGTAAACCATCACAAAATTCTGACTAATAATTTTCAAGATTTTATAATATAAAATTAAACTTTAAACAAATATTTTCCTATAAGATTTCTGAACTAGAGCTGCCTTTTCTTCCTGAAGCACCAGGTGATTATTACTTTTTATGCCCAAAACAATATGTATTTAGAAATATATTTATGATTTAAGTAACAGATTTTTTAAAATACTGCTTTTTATGAATACAACCATTCCTATTTACATGCATATTATACATGTGTTCATGGCAGCAATACCTCAATATTATACTAGCAAAGAGTAATGAAATGATTCTTCCTAATCTAGATAAAGCTCTCAATTGAAAGCAGAAAATTGTTGTGGTCAGAAATATCTGTGCAGTGACCAGTCATTAGGTACATTGAGTACTGAATAGAATCAGATACTCTGACTTTTACCTTGTCCATTGACCATTTGTCATGGGAATGTTCTGCATATTTGTTAATGAAGTATTCCAACTTCTCAGGAATTGTAATACTACAAGAAAAATTGAAAAAAAACCTTGAATTTAATAGGATTTATAGTAAATCATATTAATAATCGACTCACAGCTTGTTATTGCTTAAATGCCATTAGATGCTTAACTGCTAAAAATCTGTTTTAACAAGGTACTACTTTTCCACACTGTAGGAACAAGATAAGAAAAGTCAAGCAGATAATGTTCTATCTGTTCATCTTATATAGATTCATACTTGATGCCTTAATATAAGTTATATATAATAAGATTATAGATAGTATAAGTAAAAATAATTAAAATATATCCAAAGATGAGAACAATACATTGTACCAAAAAAGAATTTTAAAAACCTGAATCAAGATGTGGCAAGACTCAGGAAGCTTAAAGATATTTCGATTCCTTTAATGTTTAAGTGTATTTTTAGTCTTTTGAGCAGATGTTTAGTATATGCAATTAATGACCAAGTCTGATGACAAAAGTAAGGCTTGAGAATATCAAATATATCCATGAATGGAAAATTAAATACATATACATAATTCCATTTATTAATGGATACAATTTATTAACACAATTAACTTTGAGAATAGAATTCTCAATAAAACCTAGTATAATGAGTTGGTTTACTGTTCATTCTCAGCAGTTATCATATGACATATACATACTTAAGAAACTATATAAAAATCACAAAGATGTAGAAATTATTGAAATCACTATGTAAACCTAATCTGTTAAGAAGTCCCGGAAGGGGCAAGCCTAGGTAAATGAATATGCATGCCCAACACTTATTATTAGATTTATTTAATTAAACACAAAAACCATAACATGTTCTGATGTTATTTTAAAAGCCTGTATTATATTGTATGTTAGCAAACCACAAACTTACCCATATAGGAATGTGGACATGTGATATTTTGGTTTACTTACTTTGGAAGAAATACAAAGGATCAATCACATAAGCCAAATACTGGGGGGTAGAGTCTTTTCTCACAGGACTGTCATTAAATACTAAACATGCAAATTTAAGGCATTATCAAACTAAATGGCATACCACTTGGGTTGAAATTCTGATCTGATTATGGAAGCTAAACCAGCATTGGAGAGGAGGCTCCCAGAAGTCTGAAAGTTGAACTACTGCGCAAAGTCTGAGGCCCTGGATAGTAGCTATCATGACTACCTTGCTAACGCTGAGGTTGCTGAATCACCATGGATTCGGTAAGAAACTATGGCAAGCAGAGGCAGCTTTCCTTGCAAATGGGAAAACATGGTTCTACTCAACAATAGAATGCTGAGACTCCAAAAACCTCAAGTACTCAATGTCTTAATTGTAGAACAATTTACACAACTAGTGTAAATATATAAGAAGTTTCTATAGTGTTAAGTAGTGTTGTATCTGTGTTTAAGATTGCCGCACTGCATTCTAAATGCATGCTCAATTTTCCACAGATATTCTCATTTGATATTCCCTTCAATCTCACACTGTGCTTTACGATGCTGAACATCCGCTGCTAACCCTAGGCCTTGCTGAGACGTAGTAAAGTGATTGGTCTCAGCTCAGGGATACTGCCTGCTGGGATCATCCCAAAGCAAAAACACTTAAGAGATGTTGGCTGTAATTGTTCATAAACATTTAGTGTAAATTTTCAACTAGAAATATAATGGATACACTTTCCTGATTCTCATTATCATAGGTATTTCCACGTGGATCATACAGAGAATCCTGATTATGTTAGAGGATTCTAGAAGGTGTACCTCATCCACTTCTGATAGTTGTATAACTATTATTAGTACTATGATGATTTCATCAAGTAAAGGGACCCCTATTAAAAGGATACCAATTCAAAGGGGGCATGGATTAGAGAAAGTTCACTTTAGTACCTTATTCAATTTCAGACTTCACACATCATTTACAATAAAAATCTGCTGCAATAGAAAGAGTCCATACTTTGAGGTATCAACAGGTTGTGGGTTAAAGTTTCCTTCAGAATCCATTGATGACTGTTTTTCCATCGTACTGACATAATTTGACTCCATGTAGTCTGGAGGCAAAGCTCCCGCAACGGCACTCAGGCAAGGTAGTGCCAGTCTGAAAAGCTCTTGTTCATATTTCTGGGAAGAAATTAAGGCCAAAAAAAGAACTTTATTACTATTTAGCAAAATAGTAATGTCAGCGTGATCTTATGGTCTGACAGGACATGGTCTGAGAATATCTGAAATACCCTGGGCTAACTTAGCTTCCTAGCTCGTTTCTTCCTCTAGAAAATGGAACATACAGACTAAAATCCCATCAAACACATAAGGGAAGTTGAAGCTAGATTTACTGCACTGCAGTATAAGAAAAATACAATCTTCGCACCTCTAAAAGTTTATTCTCCAACACTTGAGATGAAGTAAGCTTGAATACAGCATAAACATAATTTCAGTCAAGGAGGACCATATTCCTTATAGTTAATTATAGATTATTGTTCTACCACACCATAATGACTATACTTGAAAAACACAAAAAGGAACATTGCAGATAGTAAGAAACTTTAACTGACCTGTATTGCACTACAAAGGTATGAAAAATAAAATTCTGAACTGGGAAATATATTCTATAGGAAATATGCATAATCAAAATTTCTGGGAAGATGTATTTGCATGTTAATTACATAATTGGCTAAATTTATTATTTAATAGGTTTTTTGAAAAATCAAAAGTAATAATGATTTCAGAGTTATCTCACCTTAAATGTTCAATTTTAAATTGATGTCATAAATTCTTCTAAGAATACCTTCTATGTATGATTTTAAAAGGACTCTCAGTTTACCAAAGGCAATTCAGTAAGAAAAAGCATAAAGATGGGTGGAGCTACCAACTTTAATCACAAATAAACTTTTTCCTATTATGTAGCAAACTTCTGGTTACACTACTACACTCACCCCATGTCTGTTTGGGAATTCAAAAAGATTTTGATTGACAATTTAAGCAGAAGCATACAAAGCATGATGTTCTGATTTTCTGTGAAATACCACCTTCCAGTCTTCTGAAAGCCTATGAATTATTCATTATAAATATGGCAACTATAAGGGAATTATATATATATTTATAAAGTGACAAAGAATGTAGGTACTTAAATCTCCATAGCAGCAAAGCAGGAAAAGTCAGTAAGGCCACTGAAATATTAAAGTTTTATGAGATTTTTCATATTTATATTTTCATTTTATATATTCATTTACATATTTCTTCAGGCATTGTAAGACTGGGAAGGTGATGAGGGAGGGTTTAAATCCAAATAAGACTAAATGCACCAGAAGCTTAACCCATGTGCATAATTTCCTGTAATGCTCAGGCATTTTATATTCAGAAAGCATTATGATCACAAAAACATTCTATCAGAGTGATAATAAAGCCAATACAAACTGCCTTCTCAACACTGTTGTAGGTTGGCAGAAAGCAAAATTATCTAAGTCTTGAGGAGTAAAGATAGTATTCTACTATCTTATCAAGAACCTATTGGCTTTTTAATTATTTTATCAAACAAACCCACAAAATATTAAATTACCTTTTGAGACAGGGCATCAAAAATGCCCCAGAACAATTTTCTTGATAAATGAAGTTCTTCTTCGGAGGCAGCTCCAAAGTTTCCCCACCCTCCAGGCAGGCAGTAATATTTCCAGCATCTTTCATAATGATTAGTCAGCAGCTACGTGGAAAAAACAATTACGAAAGCAACAAGCTCAAGACACCTTTTCTCTTTCCTTCCATATGGGATTCAAAGGCCATGTAATAAGGTCAACCGAAATGAAACTGCTCAATCCCCTATGAAGTCTTCTGGAGATTACTATTGCCTTGTATACCAACCATGCCTCTTTAAATTTTAACACTGATGACAATATGAGGAACAAACACCAACTTTATGAAGAACTCTATCTTGAACAGCATTCTTCATGAGGTTATTTGGTAAACTATGTATCCCTGAGTTCTACCTTACTTGCTAGTATTTACTCACAATTTTATGAATCATTATCCCCTGGAATCCATGAACATAAGGAATGAATTGATGCCAGGGTGACCCAGAGGCACACTATCTATAGGTTACAGTACCTAAAAATGTGCACTCTCAGGGAGCCAACCTGAATGCTGTTGCATCCTCTTTGTCAATCTTTAATCACCACATTTATGTTTTGCTTCAGAACTTAAATGTCGCTAGGTCAACTTCCACCAACTGCCCTACTTCAATCGTTTCTTTATATTACTTTGGTGGTTATGGATGCAATTTATTATCTTACTGATAATAAATTGCTCTTAAGTTTTCATCTACATATAATTTTTGTTCAGCAGTAAACTGGAAGTTCAAAGACGAGGAAAGAATCTTGCAATTATTGTGTAGCTCTTTGGAAAATTTATTCTTGATCTACAAACTAATAAATATTCATAACTACTGGCCACATTAATAAAATGATCTTTATGAATGAACTATAAATTTCTGGACTCTCTTTTTTATATCCAGAGAGGGAAATAAACTGATAGGGTTTAATGTTATTAAAGCCAAGTACATTTCTTCCTATAGAAATAGTTTCAAAACATACACATACATATATAATTTAGAAATCTGAAATGATGAAATACTGAAATTTAATTTGTTTGGATTAATTTGGAAATATTTATAATGTAAAAGAGTTCCTAATCACATAATGTGATACCATATCTTTTTCCAGGTGTCTTTCAACTCATTTGTACCAAGAAAGTTTTGTATGAGAAGGGCTATTCTAGATGATAAACTCTGTAACAATGGGATTTTCAGTAGGGATATAATTTACTAATTCATGAATTTATCTAAATTTATTATACCAAAACCAATTCTCATAGAGAATGATTTTTATTGCTAAATATTCAGGGATACTTAGAGTAACAAGAGCTCAAAAAATAGACCTACTTATACTTCAAACCTCTTTTTTACAACACTATTACTGGGTGTCCTTGAGGAAAAATGATGCTTACTAGATGGCAGGTCAGAGTCATCACCTGTAAAAAATCCATTATAGGACTATGACCTCCATGCACAGACCATGCTATTAGATGTATAAGGATACATCTAATATTCTAATCCTAAATCTGGATTGGGATATTAGCTGACAGGAAAATACTCCCAAATCAGTAAAACAGTATGAGACTTGATTATTCATGAAGAGAATAAATAAAGCTAGACCATGAAAATATCAGCGACTTTTCTATACTTTGTGACAAACTGTACATGCATATAAAGGAAAGTTATTTTTGAACACCATGAAATGATATTTGGAAACTGTCTTTTGATTAGCAACTTAAGAAAATGTCCTAAAAACATGCTCATTATCCTCGGAGGTTGCTAATATTTGAGGTTAGGACTTTTTTAATGTTTTCCAGCCTAAGAATATCTTGGGTTTATCTGTTCCCATTGATTTCCATTTCCATTGACCTACAGGAAATGCCTTCTGTGATCTTTTATTGTTTATGTTATGTTGACATACACATTTCTACACTTCATATGCCCATTTCAATAACTGGAATATTTTTTTCAGCATCAAAGATCAAACATGATGTTTCTAAGAAATACACACGTTGTAAAACGGACAAAAAAGTGAGAGATCTAGTAATCAAGTATTCCCTATACTTACCTTAAGAGGCATCTTTGCATGTTCATTTAATAATGGGATATCAAATACGAATCTTCTGAGTAAGTGCTGCATCATAGAAGGTCTCAACTGGCTGGTGGAACAAAGGGAAACATGTCTAAACTAAGTAAATAATCCATGAGACTAAATTATATATGCCAAGAACGTGAATTAAGATTCAGATGGTGTTAATTAGTTGTTCCCAAACCAAAGACTAACCCATAGTTACATCATTTTATAAAAGTTCCATTTCCAACGTGTCTCTCTCCCTTAGACCCAAGCACTACTCCTTATTTGCTATAGGAAACATTCCTCTTCTTTCCTTCCCGAATCCTTACAACTGCAGATCCCACTCTTCCCTGAGACCTTTCCTCTGGTAACTTTAGTAAATGTATCTATCCTCACTGTACTGGGTGGAAAGAGTCTTCAGTCACCGGATTCAAGCCAAAAGAAGAGGGAGTGTAGGCCCAGGAGGGAGATAAATAGGCTGAGACAGAAGTTTTGCCAGAGAAGGAAGGGAAAAAAATGAACACAGTGAAGATCTCCTGTGTCAAGGAATCCAGAGCATTCCCTTCATTCAATATTTAGAAAAACTCTGAGATAGGTATCAAATTCCATGTTACAGAATTTTGGGGTCAAGGAAGTCACAGAACTAATCTCCTCGATTTTCACCCTCTCATCCCATCTGGCTTCTAAACCCGAGCTCTCCGCTAGGAGTGAGATCCCTTCCATCACCAGTGTCCCGCCAGGCCCCCAGCTCCACCTCCATAAGCTGCTGCTCTATTTATTAGAAAGAAACCATCGCCCTACCAAGGGGCTTGAGAAATTTTCGCTTTCGCTGTCGGAACCCTGACAGGAGGAGACATGTTCTTGGTTTTCACAGTGAGACACTTGCACACTTCAGTCTATGGAAGTGGCTTTCCAGGCTGGAGGAAATAGCTTTCATCATTGTCACACCTAAGTAATGCTTCAGTACTATACTTTTTTTTACCATTTTTTTATATTCAGGAAGTCTCTTTTGTCTTTTCTCTTGTGGAAGAGGAGTTAAAACCATCACAGTCAAAAAGATAGAAATCTACTAATGTTAAGTTAAAGTGGTCAGGGACTCCTCACACAATCGTCCCGCCCACCAACATCCAGTATAGCATAACTGGTCCAACACCATATCCAATGGCTAGATACCCGGAGAGGCCTGGAGGAACTCTCCTGAACTTGGAGCAAGGGCATTCTGATAAGACTTATACCTCAGTACATGGGACACTCTAAAATGAAACAATATTTTGGTACAGAAATTGTTTCCAAAATTCATAACAAGTTGTCAAAGGCCACACAGTAAATTCTCTTACTCAAAGAAAGAACTTGGTATAGAGTTAGTTGTCCACTTACCCACAAATAGAGAGTAAACAAACTTCTATGGAATCCCGCTGAGCTTTGGTAAGTGAGCAGCCTTTAGAAAGTCTATATACAGTGTGAAGTAATGAGTCGATGAGGGAAGCATGGTGCTCTGTGCCAGCAAAAAGAGGAGCACATCTTGTTAACAAAGGCAACACAGCTGTGCAAAGGTACCGATTGAGGGCCAAGGCCATGTCTGTGGCACTCAAAGCAGCCTGAAAAGGAAACATGAGAATTGAAAGTCACTTGTTTGGCAGTAGACAATTTTCAAAGGGATCAACACGTTTGACATGTAATTTCACTATCTAGAAAATAATGAAAATATAAAAAATGGAAATGTATTCATCAGTTACATTTTTAAATGGTATTCATATGATTTTTGTGGCTAAAAACAGTTTCAATGGCTCATAAATACATAAAATGAAAGGATAGGGGGTGGAGCCAGGAGGGCAGCATGAGTAGAGCAGTGGAAATCTCCTCCCAAAAACATATAGAGCTATGAAAATATACCAAAGAAAAATCTTCCTAAAATAGAGACCACAGGACACAGGACAACATCCAGACCACATCCACACCTGCAAGAACCCAGCGCCTTGCGAAAGGGGTAAGATACAAGTCCCGGCCCGGCAGGACCCGAGCGCCCCTCCCCCCAGCTCCCGGCGGGTGGAAAGAAACCGGTGCGGTTTTTTTTTGGCGAGTGCTTTTTGAAAGCCTTAAAGGGACGGGCCCCCGTTGATAGGGAGGCAGGGTGGCGGGACCGGTGAGCAGGTGCCTGGGACCGGCGCCTGAGGACAAAGAATATCCTGCGTTTCTCCCTGTGGGACTGGCGGGTGGGTGCCTGAGACCGGCGCCTGAGGACGGAGGAAATCGCGCGTTTTTCCCCTTTTTTTTTCTCTTTTTGGTGAGTGCTTTTTGGAACCCTTAAAGGGACAGGGACCCTGGTGCTGGGGAGGCAGGGTGGCGGGACTGGTGAGCGGGTGCCTGGGAACGGCACCTGAGGACAAAGAATATCCCACGTTTTTCCCTGCGGGACCGGGTGGGGGGGGGGCGGGTGCCTGAGACCGGCACTTGAGGACGGAGGAAATCGCGCGTTTTTCCCCTTTTTTTCTCACTTTTTGGCGAGTGCTTTTGGAAGCCTTAAAGGGACAGGGACCCCGGTGCTAGGGAGGCAGGGCTGCGGGACTGGTGAGCGGGTGCCTGGGACCAGTGCCTGAGGACAAAGAATATCGAGCGTTCCTTCCCTGCGGGACTGGTGGGTGGGTGCTTTTTGGAAGCCTTGAAAGGACAGGGACCCTGGAGCTAGGGAGACAGGGCAGCAGGACCAGTGAGCGGGTGCCTGGGACTGGCACCTGAGGACAAAAAAAAAAAAAAAAAAATCGCGTGTTTTTTCCTTTTTTTTTTTCCTTTCTGTTCCCTCTCTCATTGTTGCTGTTGTTGTTTTGGTTTGGAGAGTGCTTTTTGGAAGTCTTAAAGGGGCAGGACAGGTCACTTAGACCAGAGGCCTAGAATCTGGGGATCTCTGGGCACTCCAACCCCCTGGGCAGCAGGGAGCACAGAGGCCCCTTACAGAGATAAATAGCCTCCAGGCCGCTTCCCCTCCAACGGGGCTCCACCGTTTTGGAGGAACAGCCCCAGCCAGGCCAAGCCCACAGCAACAGCGGAGATAAACCCCAAAGCAACTGGGCAGGAAGCAGAAGACGTGTTTGCGAAAAGCTGCCCAGCACAAGCCACTAGAGGTCGCTATTCTCCCAGGAAAAGGCCACAAACCAACAAGAAGGGAAGCTCTTCCAGCGGTCACTTGTACCAGCTCTGCAAACTATCTCTATCACCATGAAAAGGCAAAACTACAGGCAGACAAAGATCACAGAGACAACACCTGAGAGGGAGACAGATCTAACTAGTCCTCCTGAAAAAGAATTCAAAATAAAAATCATGAACATGCTGACAGAGATGCAGAGAAAAATGCAAGAGCAATGGGATGAGATGCAGAGAAAAATGCAAGAGCAGTGGGATGAGATGCAGAGAAAAATGCAAGAGCAGTGGGATGAAGTCCGGAAGGAGATCACAGATGTCAGGAAGGAGATCACAGAAGTGAAACAATCCCTGGAAGGATTTATAAGCAGAATGGATAAGATGCAGGAGGCCATTGAAGGAATAGAAGCCAGAGAATAGGAACGTATAGAAGCTGACATAGAGAGAGATAAAAGGATCTCCAGGAATGAAACAACACTAAGAGAAATATGTGACCAATACAAAAGGAATAATATTTGTATTATAGTGATACTAGAAGAGAAAGAAAGAGGAAAAGGGATAGAAAGTCTCTTTGAAGAAATAATTGCTGAAAACTTCCCCAAACTGGGGGAGGAAATAATCGAACAGTCCATGGAATTACACAGAACTCCCAACAGAAAGGATCCAAGGAGGACAACACCAAGAGACATAGTAATTAAAATGGCAAGGATCAAGGACAAGGAAAGAGTTTTAAAGGCAGCTAGAGAAAAAAGGTCACCTATAAAGGAAAACCCATCAGGCTAACATCAGACTTCTCGACAGAAACCCTACAGGCCAGAAGAGAATGGCATGATATACTTAATGCAATGAAACAGAAGGGCCTTGAAACAAGGATACTGTATCCAGCACGACTATCATTTAAATATGATGGCGGGATTAAACAATTCCCAGACAAGCAAAAGCTGAGGGAATTTGCTTCCCACAAACCACCTCTACAGGGCATCCTACAGGGACTGCTCTAGATGCGAGCACCCCTAAAAGAGCACAGAACAAAACACACAACATGTGAAGAATGGAGGAGGAGGAATAAGAAGGGAGAGAAGAAAAGAATCTCCAGACAGTGTATATAACAGCTCAATAAGCGAGCTAAGTTGGGCAGTAAGATACTAAAGAAGCTAACCTTGAACCTTTGGTAACCACGAATCTAAAGCCTGCAATGGCAATAAGTACATATCTCTCAATAGTCACCCTAAATGTAAATGGACTTAATGCTCCAATCAAAAGACATAGAGTAATAGAATGGATAAAAAAGCAAGACCCATCTATATGCTGCTTATAAGAAACTCACCTTAAACCAAAAGATAAGAATAGACTAAAAGTCAAGGGATGGAAAAACATATTTCAGGCAAACAACAGTGAGAAGAAAGCAGGGGTTGCAGTACTAATATCAGACAAAATAGACTTCAAAACAAAGAAAGTAACAAGAGATAAAGAAGGATACTACATAATGATAAAGGGCTCAGTCCAACAAGAGGATATAACCATTCTAAATATATATGCACCCAATACAGGAGCATCAGCATATGTGAAACAAATACTAACAGAATTAAAGGAGGAAATAGACTGCAATGCATTCATTGTAGGAGACTTCAACACACCACTCACCCCAAAGGATAGATCCACCGGGCAGAAAATAAGTAAAGACACACAGGCAGTGAACAACACACTAGAACAGATGGACCTAATAGACATCTATAGAACTCTACATCCAAAAGCAACAGGATATACATTCTTCTCAAGTGCACATGGAACATTCTCCAGAATAGACCACATACTAGCTCACAAAAAGAGCCTCAGTAAATTCCGAAATATTGAAATCCTACCAACCAATTTTTCAGACCACAAAGGTATGAAAGTAGAAATAAATTCTACAAAGAAAACAAAAAGGCTCACAAACACATGGAGGCTTAACAACATGCTACTAAATAATCAATGGATCAATGAACAAATCAAAACAGAGATCAAGGAATATATAGAAAAAAATGACAACAACAACACTAAGCCCCAACTTCTGTGGGATGCAACGAAAGCAGTCTTAAAAGGAAAGTATATAGCAATCCAGGCACACTTGAGGAAGGAAGAACAATCCCAAAGGAATAGTATAACATCACAATTATTAAAACTGGAAAAAGAAGAACAAATGAGGCCTAAAGTCAGCAGAAGGAGCGACATAATAAAGATCAGAGAAGAAATAAACAAAATTGAGAAGAATAAAACAATAGCAAAAATCAACGAAACCAAGAGCTGGTTCTTTGAGAAAATAAACAAAATAGATAAGCCTCTAGCCAAACTTATTAAGAGAAAAAGAGAGTCAACACAAATCAACATAATCAGAAATGAGAGTGGAAAAATCACGACAGACTCCACAGAAGTACAAAGAATTATTAAAGACTACTATGAAAACCTATATGCCAACAAGCTGCAAACCCTAGAAGAAATGGACAACTTCCTAGAAAAATACAACCTCCCAAGACTGACCAAGGAAGAAACACAAAAGCTAAACAAACCAATTACAAGCAAAGAAATTGAAACAGTAATCAAAAAACTACCAAAGAACAAAACCCCGGGGCCGGACGGATTTACCTCGGAATTTTATCAGACATACAGAGAAGACATAATACCCATTCTCCTTAAAGTGTTCCACAAAATAGAAGAAGAGGGAATACTCCCAAACTCATTCTATGAGGCCAACATCACCCTAATACCAAAACCAGGCAAAGACCCCACCAAAAAAGAAAATTACAGACCAATATCCCTGATGAATGTAGATGCAAAAATACTCAATAAAATATTAGCAAACAGAATTCAACAGTGTATCAAAAGGATCATACACCATGACCAAGTGGGGTTCATCCCAGGGATGCAAGGATGGTACAACATTAGCAAATCCATCAACATCATCCACCACATCAACAAAAAGAAAGACAAAAACCACATGATCATCTCCATAGATGCTGAAATAGCATTTGACAAAATTCAACATCCATTCATGATAAAAACTCTCAGCAAAATGGGAATAGAGGGCAAGTACCTCAACATAATAAAAGCCATATATGATAAACCCACAGCCAGCATTATACTGAACAGCGAGAAGCTGAAAGCATTTCCTCTGAGATCGGGAACCAGACAGGGATGCCCACTCTCCCCACTGCTATTTAACATAGTACTGGAGGTCCTAGCCACAGCAATCAGACAAAACAAAGAAATACAAGGAATCCAGATTGGTAAAGAAGAAGTTAAACTTTCACTATTTGCAGATGATATGATACTGTACATAAAAAACCCTAAAGACTCCACTCCAAAACTACATCAGAATACAGCAAAGTTGCAGGATACAAAATTAACACACAGAAATCTGTAGCTTTCCTATACACTAACAACGAATCAATAGAAAGAGAAATCAGGAAAACAATTCCATTCACCATTGCATCAAAAAGAATAAAATACCTAGGAATAAACCTAACCAAAGGAGTGAAAGACTTATACTCTGAAAACTACAAGTCACTCTTAAGAGAAATTAAAGGGGACACTAATAAATGGAAACTCATCCCATGCTCATGGCTAGGAAGAATTAATATCGTCAAAATGGCCATCCTGCCCAAAGCAATATACAGATTTGATGCAATCCCTCTCAAATTACCAGCAACATTCTTCAATGAATTGGAACAAATAATTCAAACATTCATATGGAAACACCAAAGACCCTGAATAGCCAAAGCAATCCTGAAAAAGAAGAATAAAGCAGGGGGGATCTCACTCCCCAACTTCAAGGTCTACTACAAAGCCATAGTAATCAAGACAATCTTGTACTGGAATAAGAACAGAGCCACAGACCAGTGGAACAGATTAGAGACCCCAGAAATTAACCCAAACATATATGGTCAATTAATATTTGATAAAGGAGCCGTGGACATACAATGGCAAAATGACAGTCTCTTCAACAGATGGTGCTGGCAAAACTGGACAGCTACATGTAGGAGAATGAAACTGGACCATTGTCTAAGCCCATATACAAAGGTAAACTCAAAATGGATCAAAGACCTGAATGTAAGTCATGAAACCATTAAACTCTTGGAAAAACACATAGGCAAAAACCTCTTAGACATAAACATGAGTGATCTCTTCTTGAACATATCTCCCCGGGCAAGGAAAACAACCGCAAAAATGAACAAGTGGGACTAGATTAAGCTGAAAAGCTTCTGTACAGCGAAAGACACCATCAATAGAACAAAAAGGAACCCTACAGTATGGGAGAATATATTTGAAAATGACAGATCCGATAAAGGCTTGACGTCCAGAATATATAAAGAGCTCACACGCCTCAACAAACAAAAAACAAATAACCCAATTAAAAAATGGGCAGAGGAACTGAACAGACAGTTCTCCAAAAAAGAAATACAGATGGCCAAGAGACACATGAAAAGATGCTCCACATCGCTAATTATCAGAGAAATGCAAATTAAAACTACAATGAGGTATCACCTCACACCAGTAAGGATAGCTGCCATCCAAAAGACAAACAACAACAAATGTTGGCGAGGCTGTGGAGAAAGGGGAACCCTCCTACACTGCTGGTGGGAATGTAAATTAGTTCAACCATTGTGGAAAGCAGTGTGGAG
Source organism: Manis javanica (assembly GCF_040802235.1). Taxonomy (NCBI): domain Eukaryota; kingdom Metazoa; phylum Chordata; class Mammalia; order Pholidota; family Manidae; genus Manis; species Manis javanica. Next base: position 83,829,728 of record NC_133162.1, read on the forward strand.
GTGCATCAAAATGCTCAAAACACACCTACCATTTGACCCAGGAATTCCACTCCTAGGAATTTACCCTAAGAACGCAGTAATCAAGTTTGAGAAAGACAGATGCACTCCTATGTTTATCGCAGCACTATTTACAATAGCCAAGAATTGGAAGCAACCTAAATGTCCATCGGTAGATGAATGGTCAAAGAAGATGTGGTACATATACACAATGGAATACTACTCAGCCATAAGAAGTGGAAAAATCCAACCATTTGCAGCAATATGGATGGAGCTGGAGAGTATTATGCTCAGTGAAATAAGCCAAGCGGAGAAAGAGAAATACCAAATGATTTCACTCATCTGAGGAGTATAGGATCAAAGGAAAAACTGAAGGAACAAAACAGCAGTGGAATTACAGAACCCCAAAATGGACTAACAGGTACCAAAGGGAAAGGAACTGGGGAGGATGGGTGGGCAGGGAGGGATAAGGGGGGGAAGAAGAAGGGGGCATTATGATTAGCATGCATGGGGGGGAGGGAGAAAGGGGAGGGTGGGCTGCACAACACAGAGAGGACAAGTAGTGACTCTACAACATTTTGCTAAGCTGATGGACAGTAACCGTAATGTGGTTGTTAGGGGGGACCTGATATAGGGGAGAGCATAGTAAACATAGTATTCTTCATGTAAGTGTAGATTAAAAATTAAAAAAAAAAAAAAAAGAAAGAAAGAAAGAAAGGGGGGATTACTCCTTAACAGGATAAAACTATTGGTAAATCAAAGATCAATGCATGCTTTAAATATCCTTAATGTTGATCACTTAAAGGGTGTCAGATGATCAGCTATGGAGGTACTCTTTTCTGATAATATGCCTTTCTCTTAATTAAAAAATAAAAATAAAAAAAAAAAAAGCAGTTACTGCGTGCTGACCTCCAATGAGTTCTGCACAGTGGTATAGAGGGCATGTCAAAGTGTGGGCAAAGGGTCTGTTTGTTTCTCTGCAGAAGATCAAGGCCTAGCTTGGATACCCAGAAAATGAACTAAGATACGATATGAGGAGGAGCTTCCGGCATCAGCACTCTCTGGGGGACTTGTGCAGGAGGATGATCATCAAAAAGCCTCCACAGGGATCCGGACGATGCTGCAGTTGTGGCTGCATCCAGCCCACTGTCTCCTGGACTTGCCATAGGAATGAGGAGGGAGATGTCTAGGCTGGCATGTGCATACAGTGAGACAACGAATTTGACCGGATCTGTACTGTTGGAACTCAACCAGGAGTTGGGAGGGGTGCAAGTTGTAGCACTCCAAAATCTCATGACTATAGACTATCTATGGTTAAAAGAACATATGGGATGTGAACAGATCCCAGAAATGGGCTGCTTTAATTTGTCTGATGGTTCAAGTACAGTTGGACAATATCCATCATATCATAGATAAATTTTCACAAATGCCTAGGGTGCCTAAATGGTTTTCTTGGCTTCACTGGAGATGGATGGTAATTATAGATTTGCTTTGTTTATGTCACCGTATTCCTATTATGTTAATATGTGTGTGCAAATTAGTTAGTAGTTTAAAACCTATACATACTTAAGGTACTATACAAGAAGATATGTCAAAGAAATAATCAATCCTCCCATGTTTCCTTCATATGCTATATCTATAGCTTTTCTTCTTCCTTCCTAATTACAACCCTTAAATGGAATTCGTGCCTCATCTCGAATTTACCGAGTATCATAATTCCTCCAGGTGGTAAAGATACCTCGAGACAAGTGCTGGGCATAGAAGCCACAGGGCATAAATCTGCAAAGAAGTAAAAAGCTAACCTTTGCAAACAATATGGCTTCTCTCTCACTTACCAACTTTACATTTCCCTGTATGGCCCCAGAAGATGACTGGTTAGCCAGAGACGGGTAAGATTCCTCAAGGGAGGAACAACCTAAGACAGGCACAGTCGCAGGGGGGCCATCAGGTGAGAATTTGGGGATCAACAGAGGTGAGGCTCAGAACCTCACCCCCCCTGCTTTGAGAGAAATCTTCTGCATCTGTGGATGTCTTGCTGCCCTTGTCTAGCCTGGATTAATACTTAGTCCATAGGCACACACCTGATCATCTGATCATCTACATTTGCCTTCTTACAGCACTAAACTATGTTTTCTACCTTTATCTTGCATCTACCTACCACTTCAGCATTTTATTAAAAATAAAAATAATAATAATAATAGGAGAAATGTGGGATCAACATATAAATCAAGTACAAAAATCAAACGAATATTCATATTTGACCTGATTGTTTATAGGTCATAATGCATGATCAAAACCGAAAGTTTCTGTGATGAATGCCCTTGTACTGTTCACCATGTAAGAATTTATTCACTATGTAAGAATTCGTTCACCATGTAAGAACTTGTTTGTTATGCTTCAGAAGATTGGAGACTGACGAGAATTAGGCTTGAGATGGATTAATGATTGTACATTGAGCGTTGACCCCCCTATACTGAATTTTATTGTTGTTAACAACCATTTGATCAATAAATATGAGAGATGCCCTCTCAAGAGAAAAAAAAAAAAATGAAACGATACCTGTTTTTCCTCAAAAAGCCCAACAGGTTCAAATTCTATAATAATGTGTCAATGGCAAGATGAATACAAGATGAAGACACTAATAATATCAAAGAATGTAAGTACTTTTCTTTATGAGGGGAGGAAAGAGAAAGGAGCTTGCTATCATATTAGATCTCATGTTCATAAATTCTTTCTGAATTGTATTTACTAATAATATCTATATTTTTGCTCATGTCCACCAGCATCAAAAAGCAAAGCCTGATTATTTCACTATGTTGTCAACTGTATTAGTAGGTTCAGAATTTCATGTGAAGACACCTAACAAAGAAAAAAGGAATTTCAGTTTCATTTTTGTGATTTACTTCTCATGACTTTCATGAATGAGCTATTGTCAATTCAAGACCTGATGGCCTCTGAAATCATAAAGACTCATTTAACTGAGACTAAAAGGAGGTATTACTGTAACTACTAGACTTAGAGCTCCAGCTATTCTATGCTTCAAACAGCAGAACATTTACACTGATAATGACAGATTCTTGATGAGGGCCACTGCATATATATGACAAATCTTAACCTATCTGTATGCTAACAAATGAAGACATGAGGATGATACTGTAATTGGCACAACTCAATAATGTTTAAACAAAGGTTAAATAAAGGTTTAATTAATTAGGTAAACCTTCCTAATTATGTTTCAATTGCTTTCACTGAGAAGCATAATTATGTAGCCCAATTTAGAGGTTAACAAGAGCAATTTTGACCTCCAAAATTAGGGTTACAGGAACTTCATTTCTTCCACAGCACCTGACCAGAATTCTTATCTTTCTCTTGAGGGTGTCAGTTTCCTCCACTATTCAGTGAATTCCTCGGGGATACAGTCTATTTTATTTTCTCCTTACCCACTGTTTGCCTGAAAATACAATTGGCAGTTTTTATATAGTTGGCTACTGTTATACTGTTTTATTTTTATTGAACTATTAAAATTTTAATTTATAATAATGTTAATAAACAATATTATATTGGTTTCAGGTATACAGCATTTTAATTCAAGAATTATATACATTACAAAATGCTCACCACAATACAGTTACTATCTGTCACCATATCATATTATTATAATATTTTAGACTATATTCCCTAAGCCCTATTTTAATCCCCATGACTAATTTATTTTATAATTGGAAGTTTGTATCTCTTTATCCCCCTCAACTATTTTACTCATACCCTCTACTCCTCTCTTCTATGGCAACTACCAGTCTGTTCTCTGTATTTACTACTCTGTTTTGTTTGTATGTTTTTAGGTCCCACATAGAAGTGAAATCATAGGGTATTAGTTATTGTGACTTCTTTTACTTACCATAATATCCTCAAAGTCCTTGTCAATGCAAATGGCAAGATTTATTTTTTATGGATGACTAATATTCCATTGTACATATGTACATCTTTACCTATTAATCCATTCATGGGCACTTAGGTTGCTTCCCTATCTTGGCTATTTTAAGTATTGATGTCATGAACATACAGGTGCATATACCTTTTCAAATTAGTAATCTTCTTTTCTTTGGGTAAATACCCAGCAGTGAAATTACTGGGTCTTATGGTATTTACATTTTTAGTTTTCAGAAGAAACTCCATACTGTTTTCCACAGTGGCTGCACTAATTTATATTCTCACCAACAATGTACAAAGGTCCCCTTTTCTCCACATCTTCCCCAACACTTGTCATTTCTTATTTTTTTGATACTAGCCATTCTGAATGGTGTGAGGTGATATTTCACTATGGTTTGATTTGCATGTTCCTGATGATCAGTAATGTTGAACATCTTTTCATGTACCTGTTGGCTATTTGTATAGTCTTCTTTGGAAACCTGTATGTTCAGGTCTCTACCCATTTTTAAATTAGATTATTTTTTGTTGTTGTGTTATATGAATTATTTATTTATTTTTGTTATTAGCCCCTTATCAGATATACCATTTGCAAATATTTTCTCCCATTCAGTAGGTTGCCTTTTTGTTTTGTTGATGGTTTCAATTGCTGTGCAGAAGCATTTTAGTTTGATGTAGTCCCAGTTTTATTTTTGCTTTTGTTTCCCTTCTTTGGGGAGGCATATCCAGAAAAAATTGCTAATGGTGATGTTCAAGAGTTTACTACCTATGTTTTCTATTAGGAGTTTTACAGTTTCAAGTCTTACATTTAGGTCTTACATCCACTTCAAGTTTACTTTTGTGCATGGTGTGAGACATTGATGTATCTATTGAGATGATCATATGGTTTGTATCCTTTCTTTTATTGATGTAGTATATCACACTGATTTTCAGATATTGAACCATCTTTGCATCCTTGGAATAAATTCCATTTAGTTGTTGCACATGATCCTTTCAATGTATATTTTAGTTCAATTTGCCAGTAATTTATTGATGATTCTGTATTGTGTTCATCAGGCAGGTCTGTAATTTTCCTTTTCTGTAGTGTCTTTGGTTTTGGTATCAGGGTAATGTTGGCCTTGTAAAAAGAATTTGGAAGCATTCCTTTGTTTTTAATTTTTTGGAATAGTTTGAGAAGGATGGTCATAAACTCTTCTTTAAATGTCTTGTAGAATTCACCATGAAGCTCTCTGGTCCTGGAATTTTGTTTTTTGGGAGTGTTTTGATTGCTGATTCAGTTCCCTTTCCAGTAATTGGTCTGTTCAGATTTTGTGTGTCTTCCTGGTTCAGTCTGAGAAGACTGCATGTTTCTAAGAATTCATCCATTTCTTCTAGACTGTCCAGTTTGAAGGTAAATAATTTTTCATAGCATTCTCTTATAATCTTTTGCATTTCTGTGGTGTAAGGTTTCTCTTTCACTTCTGATTTGATATATTGAGTCTGCTCTCTTTCTTAATGCATCTAGCTAAAGGCTTATCAATTATGTTTCCTTTCAAAGAATCAGCTCTTAGTTTCATTGATATTTTGTTTATTTATGTTTTTAGTCTCTATTTCATTTATTCCTGCTCTGATCTTCATTATTTCCTTCCTTCTACTAACTTTGAGCTTTTTGTTTGCTTGTTTTCTTTTTCTAGTTCCTTTAGGTGTAGGGTTAGGTTGTTTGAGATTTTTCTTATTTCTTGAGGTAGGCCTATATCTCTATAAATTTCCCTCTTAGATCTGCTTTTGCTGCATCCCAAAGATTTTGAACTGTTTAGTTTCTACTTTGATTAGTCTCCAGGTATCTTTAAATTTTCTCTTTGATTTCTCATTGACCCATTTGCTGTTTAGTGGAATGTTGTTTAGTCTCCCCATATTTGTGTTTTTTCCAGGTTTTTTTTTCTTGTAATTGACTTCCAGTTTCATACTGTTGTGGTCAGAAATGATGCTTAGCATTATTTCAGTATTTTTAAATTTGCTGAGATTTGTTTTTGTGGCCTAGCATAAGATCTGTCCTGGAGAGTGATACATATGCATTTGAAAAGAAGAGTATCATCCAGGGTTTGGATGGAAATTTCTGTATATATATCTATCAAGTCCATCTGGTCTAATATGCTGCTTAACACCTTTGCTTCTTTATTGATTTTCAGTCTGGATGATCTATCTACTGATGTAAGTGGGGTGTTAAATTTCCATACTATTTCTTTCAATTGATTCTTTTTTGTCTATCATATTTGCTTTATTTCAGTGTTCTCTGCTGAGAGCATAGATACTTAAAAGTGTTATATCTTCTTGCTGGATTGAACCCTTTTTATTATATAATGCCCTTTCTTGTTGTCTTATTACAATATTTGTTTTAAAGTCTGTTTTGTCTGATATAATTACTTCTACCCCTGATTTTATTTTGTTTTTCTCATTTCCATTTGCATGGAATATCTTTTCCTATCCCTTCAGTTTCAATCTGTGTGTATGTTTAGACCTGAAGTGAGTCTCTTGTAGGAAGCATATAGATGGGTCTTGTTTTTTATTCATTCAGTTATGCTATGTCCTTTGATTAGATCATTTAGGACATTTACCTTTAGAGTAATTATTGATAGGTATCTACTTACTGTCATTTTGATAATGCTTTTTGGTTGTTTTTATACTTCTGCTACAGTCCTTCTTCTCTTGCTCTCATTTGTGTGTGGTGATTTTCTTTGGAGTTGTGTGCTTCAATTCCTTTCTTATATTTATGTATCTCTATTGGTTTTTGGTTACTATGTGGTTCATATATGACATCCCACATATATAGCGATCAGGGTAAAGTTGATGATCACTTAAGATCAAATACAATCTAACATCAATACATTTTTACTTCCTCTCTTCCATATTTTTATATATATTATGTCTTAAGTATACCCTTTTATTTAGTGATTCCCTTAACCAATATTTTTATATGTAACTGATTTTTCTACTTTTATCTTTTAATCTTCATACTAGCTTTTAAGTGATCAACTAAATTTGCTTTTACCAGTGATTTTTTTATCTCTTTGTAATATTCTTCCTTCTAATTATGACCTTTTCTTTGCCTCTTAAAGAAGTCCATTTAACATTTCTTGTAAGGTTGGTTTAGTGGTGTAGAACTCCTTTAACTTAGGTTAATCTAGAAAACTCTCCTTCAATTCTGAATGACTTTACTGGGTGGAGTATTCTTGGTTATAGATTTTTTTTTTTTTTCCTTTCAGTGCTATGAACATATCATGCAATTCTCTTCTGGCCTACAAAATTTCTGCTAAAAAAATTAGCTGATGGTGAGCAATTTATAATAAACATTTGATGAAATAAATTAATGAATGACTTTATCTTTAAAAGAGTATCATAAGCCAGAGAATGAAGAGTTAAAATGTAAGGAAGTCAACTGTTCAAGTCTTACTGTATCTAAAGAAGCAGCTGCTCGGAGATCTGGCAGAAAGCCAACCTCAAGAAGATGGAGGAGGAAATCTTGAACCTCAATTCCATAGACCCTGTCAAGGAACAAAACCATGGCTGCCTTGTGATCTGGGCAAAACCCTGCAGACATGTCCGGCTCCACCACATTCCCATCTAAAAGAGAGAAGGTGACATGCTGTTGTTAATGGATAGGTCACAATGGCTTCTTTCCAGTCTTCTTATGCTTTAAATAAAGTTATCAGTTAAATGGTTTTCTGTTCTTCTACTACCACAAGCAAATGCTAGGAACCAGCTAAGGAAATATGACAGTGCAATTTAAATCCAAAGTCATTCAAATATTATTTATGCATCCATTTGTTAACTATATGTATGATAGGACATAGCATTATGTTAGATACTAAGAAAGAAACAAAAGGCATCTAAAACTGCATTGTAAAACTAGAAGTAAATACCACAGAAAGTTCAAATGTAAACTATGGTTTAACATTTTTTTCTAAGAATGAGATACTCTTTTAAATATTAATAAAATGTGTGTATCCTTATGCAATTATGGTAAATTTGCATATTTATGGCTTAGCCAATTAAAGAATGATGAAATAACTGTATGAACTAATTTGACTTGCAAATGAAATATATTTCATTAATCTTATAGAATTTAACAATATTTAAAATTATTTGACATACATGTTATATTCTCTATCAACAATAAATGTTTGATATCTATACAGATAAGTGAATCCCTTATATAACTCCATAGATTCATAGGTTGAAGATCATTGATATAAGGAATTAGGGGGTCATGTATCAATCACAAATACTGGAGACAGGTTTGTTCCCTGTTTGACTGAGTAATAAACAAATTACTGCTGATTACACACTGTAAGATTCCACAAGTAATGTCAGAGAATCTTTACTATTGATACAATGTTGAAGAAAGAAGGACCCATGAGAAGATGATACATGACCATAATTATCCTGAAAGAATAAAGTCACAACTTTTTTGTTTTCATTCAGTCAATGAATAAATTTGATACTGAATCATGAAAATAAACTGACAGCAAAGTTTGAAAGGAAATTAGATTAAAGGCCAATACCAAATAATTTCTATTCCTTATTAAATGATAGTATCTAAGATACCAAATACCTCCCTTCCTATAGTTAACGGTAAGAAGAATAAGAGCTCTTGTTATTTATGTTGTTACGAGGCACTATGCTAGAAATATCACAGATTAAGGCTCACATAATTTTCACAAGCACACCATGACATTGATATTATTATCTTAATTTAACAGAAGAAAAAAACTGACCCTTAGGGAAGTTAAATATCTTGTCTAAGGCTGTACACCTACTAACTGACAAAGTTAGGTCTAAATCAGTAAAATCGGATTTAAAATCCAACCAAAGCTGATTTAATCCTCAGTGTTAAATCAGTATATTATCACTTTCCATTAAAAATCTATATGAAATTTCAGTTCAATTCTAAAAATCACATTACAGGGAATTTAAATTGACAAGAGTCCATGACTTTAACAAAGAGCTGTACCTAAGGAAATGGTGAGCAACTCACAGATCCTAAAATAAGCTTTGTGCTTTACACACTCATTCAAGATGGCATTCATTTGAAGGAACACCTGGGCCTTCATCTGCCTGGAACTAAGATTCATAGGTTTGCTACAGGTGCTATTTTGTTCTCACCATCTCCTCAAACACAATTGGGACAATAAAGCTGATGAACTGCTTTTACTCAGCCTTCTGGCTTTTGACCTGGAATGAGGAGGGCCTAGTGCATTGGCTTTCCTCTGTCCTGCAGTATTACCTGCCTCAGACAGTCTGTTCAAACCTGCCTGGGCCAAGAACTGCAGAAGCAGAATATCTACTGTTGAGATTATGTACTTGCCCCTCGAGTTTTCTGAGCCCCTCCCCTTTCATTATTCTACTGGGCCACACTCTTGTTCTACAATAAGCATGGTACAATTTTTTGAGAAAGGTTTAGTTAACATTCGTGGGGATGGGAGGGGTGCAGGGGAAACTAATCTTTAGATGTAAACTTTGCAAATGAGCTATAGAACTTTTAATAACATTTATTACTGATAATCAGTGTTGCTTAAAGAATCAAATGACTCATTACTGAAACATATAAACAGATACTGATTGTTTAAGTTTTAAAGTTGATTTAAATGCCTCCCATGGCAAAATGAAATATGCAGGTTTGTCTGCATTCTCTGTAAAAGGAAAGTGATCAAGAAAAAATGCAGAAATTTAACGACCAATGGATTGCATTTTAAAAATAAACTTTCATTGTGTTTGTGGTAGTTCCCCCAAAAAATCCTTTAAATTCCAAGGCAGACAATATACTGTATATTTATGAAGAAAAACATCATGAAATAATATTATATACAACTAAGTAGAACAGGAAAGAGACCAGCTTGAAAAATCTTGAAGGCTGGTTAGGGACAGATCACTGGAAGAAAATTAGGAAGTATATAGAGACTTTGGTGGGGATTGTGAAACAGACATCTGGATATTCTTATAGTCCATGTTCTTGATTCTCTGTTACTATTAATTTTTCCTTAAAATGTAACAATTCTCTATTTTCTAATCTGTATGTTACTGGCAGAAATTCTTATCTTTTCCTGTCAACATCGGTGTTGTGGCTTAAAATGCAGGAGAGAAAAAATATGTTTTACTTACAGAAAGGAATGTGAGTTAGAAGAAAGAAGAAAAGATAAGCAAACTAATCACAAACTATACAGACAGAAGAAAAGGAAATTGCCTTAAGTTGGGAGGACAAAAGGCTATGGGACAGTTTTTAAGTTCCAGCTTTCCCTAAAACTGTAATAGTTGTTTAGTTATTACAGTTGTTTATGTCATTGTGAAGATTTGAGTTTGTAAGTCTGGCACATATGAAACTTTACGTTCTCATAACCATGTGTCTGGACAGTCCGACAAGCTGCATTTAGTTATGTAGTGGTCCCTTTATTTTAGGCTTAGGTATTAACAGCTCATCTCTGGGGCATAACTAGTAAAAGAAAATGATCATAACATGCACTTTCTACCTAGTTATGTTTCTGTTGTAAAATTGGAAGTTTATATAAAAAGGATATGTGTAACAATATCCAATAGTATTGAAAACTGAACAAAACTGAAATTGGAAAAAGTAAAAATAAACTACACTTCAGAATCTGACTGACTTTTTAGGTATCTTCAATACCTCCTTTAGGGCTTTGTTTATGGGAGGCAGAGAATGAGTTACCCACAGGGAATTTGGCCTGAGGCCTAGGCCATTTGCCATTTCTGTTGCTGTATGGGGCAATGTTGGGGGTCAGCGTGGGTTTGAACCCCACTGCCGCTCCCCAGAGTGAAGTGTCTGCACTGCCCTCAGTCTAAGCACTGGATGAGGGGTCACAGCCCCTGGGCATTTATAGAGAGAGTAGGGTGATTTGCTTGTACATGTCTTTGGGTTAATATACGTAAACTAATCAATCACAAGCAGTTTCTAAACCAAAAATGACATATAGTAAAAGGACAAATAAACATTCGGCTGAAGTGGAAAAAATATACATATGTATATAGGTATCTTTACAATTTTCTCCTTAGTCTTGAAAAGAGCACTTCTTCCAATGCCTGGGAATGTTTACATCTCTTAAGTCAAAAGCTGGGACCATGGTTTTGGGAAAAAAGCATTATAAAATGACAATGAAAATGATCAAAACAAGTGAATTAAGGAATTGGCAGTCTAGAAAGAGAAGGACAGGAACCAGAGAACATTAGGAGAGAAATGAGCTAAGATGGCAGAGGTGTGTGTTTTGTCTTCTCTAGAAACTGTCTGAAATGTTAGGTAAAAACGAATAAAAATCTTGCTGGAAACATAGCTGTTTAAAAACAATAATAGAAAATATTTTATAAAATAATGTACTTTATAGTTCTTTCCTTTTTTTTTTTTAAAGAAACACGTAGTGTAGCTATGCCACATGAAGGGGAATGCTGAGTATGATCATGTTATTTAAAATATCATGTCACAGTCCTATTGAATTACAAATAATGGAAGCTGGCCTTACCTTTGGCGATAGTTGGCATCTGGAAAGCAATGCTGATTACTCCCACTAAATCTCCCAGTGGAATTAGGGATCTCAAAATTGACCTGATTCTGATAGCCTCTCCCTTACTGGCATGAATCAACTATAGGAATTAAAATGAAGGAATATTAGAATAATTTTGTGAAATCAATATTATAATTCCATCCAGAAACTTTCAAGTACAGGAATCCAGGTCTAAAATTATTTTCTGTTAAGTGTACACACAAAGTTAGACTTCTCTCAGAAGCTGTCATTTCAGGCTTATAGATACGTATCTACTTGCCCACACAGATTTCATTGACAAACCACAGACAATTTTCATTGTCCAATTTATATACCAGCCAGCTAATTTATCTATTAGACAATAATTTTTATCTTGTTTGGGGCATTAAAATACATTGAGACTCTGATAATTCTATGAATGCTTACCCACCAAATCACATATAAATACCCATCTAAATCATGAACAATAATACAAAGGAAAAATCATTATCTTTAGGTCCTGAACATACACTAATATTTATGATTGGCTTAGTCTCTTTATTGCTTTGTGATGAAAATGTAATTGTGTATCCATCTATATTCCACCCTGATCATTCCTCAAGATGGGTTTATTTATATTGTGGGGAAAATGATGAACATGAATCCTAATGTCTCTCAGACTTTCACTGGCTGGACCACCAGGTCTGACAGCGTCAAGGACCCCAGCCAGCCTCCAGCACACTGCAGACTCCCAGAGCTGAGCGGGTGTCTGTTGCCTTCACCGTAGGGTATGCGACATGCGCACATTTTCTGACACACAGGTGCTTCTCAGCAAATTGTTACTTAAGATGAATAAATTTCAGAAGTGCCAAGGCTAGTCACTTAGCTCCCCTGCCCCAATCCTTTAATAGAATAGAAAAAAAAAATTCTATTTATTAGCATAATTTCTCTCTTGGTTCCTTTGATCTTTCACTTTAAAAGGAAAATAAGTAAATAACGTAAGCACAGTTTTTTGTCTATAATAACCTCCATCACACAAACATTTGGTACTCTCTTCCCATTCACTATGGTGCTGCATTAGCAGCAGTTTAGTTTTTATAAAAATCAGACTGTTTTCTGACATTGTGACGTATACCATCCACTGATTCCTCTGTGTCCACAACCAAAGATTATATAAGAAAGCAAGAAAGGTGCTAACTATGGGTGTGAGAAGAAGAACAAACAAAAGAAACCAAAAATAAAAACAGAGACAAACAAACAAAAAACCCATGGATTCTAAGGTAGGGAGAAAGAGGCGACCTGTGAGCCACAGTGTCCCCCTTCTCCCACTTTAGAAACATATTTACCTTCTACCCCAGCACTGGTCAATGTGTTTCAAACTCGACATTGTTTTCCAAGTAACAGGCCATGAAGCTAATTTTATGGGCCCTGGCTAACATTTTTTAAATGAGTATAACAGAATAAAAAAAAAACAGAATAAAATAAAGTAAAAAATATCAGGATAAATTACAGAGTAAAAGTAAGTATTGTTCCATGAAACTTTTATTTTCTCTTGGTCAAAAGCTTTAGGAAACACTAACTGATAGGGTCTGGATAGCTCTTTCCTTCCCCTTAACCTGCCTCTCACCCCAAGTTTCCCCAAACCAGTGGTATGTAGCAGGTCCCTCCTAGGGACTAAATACTGTGCAAGAACATGACTCTTCTTAGGAATAATTACTTTCTGCATGTACCAAAATAGGAGAGGGAGTTTTACAGGAAAAATGCAGGTTTTTTTCTTAAACTGTGGGGAGACTTTTAGAGATATATTAGCAACTGACTATTCTGTTAATGATTTGCACTGAAATCTCATTACTAATTTTTACAACCAACAAGACATTTCCAACTAAACAAACACTTGTTCAGCAGTTAGGCTGGAGCTATTACTCTTAATGGAGCATGAAGATTATTGGTGTTGGAGGCTGTTGTGATCTTTGCCAGCTATGGATGTCTTAATATAGATAAGCCGGGGTTATGTTCTTGGACCCCAAAGTACTTACGTGCATTTCAGGAGCACAGCGTCCTAACAAGTCAATCAGAGCTGCATAAAAGGTCATGATGGCATTCCCCATGTGGATAGTGTCATCTTCCTCCTCTTCTGTATCACTTTTGTGGCATTTCAAAAGAAACCGAAAGCAAAGCAAACAGGGTTATAAGGTGACATTTCAGGTTTATTACATTCCCAGAGGAAAGGGAGCACTGAGGTAATTCATTCTACCTCTTCTGATACTTCTCATACATATATTTAACTTACAGCTTGGCATTTTTAAAGGAGAATAACAATATGTTAAAGATCCAATTTGAGATTCTATCACCAAGAACACATTTCTAGAAACTCTATTAAGATTCCTTCAGAAGGGAAAAAGAGGAATGACTAATTTGATGGATTCTGCTTATTTCTAATGGCAGACAGCATAGTAACAAAGAAAGCAATTATGGTAGGACTTGGTAAGCTTAGACTACTTTTGTAAATAGTATATATTTAGAGAAAGGGTGACAAAGATCTGTCCTATAAGGTGACATAGGTAAGCCACCCAGTACAGTGCTTTGCCCAGAGTATTTCAGAAATGTGACTTCATTTAAGCACCCATTTCTGTATCATCTACCCTACTACCCCACCCATCTACTCCCAAATAATCCAGCTTGCCTCCCACCCCTTCTTATAAACACTTCATTATCTCCCTGATGACAGGAAACATATAAATGGCCTTGGAAGGTCACATCATTTCATTCCCCTGTGGTAGCATGGCAGACAGCTGCCTCAGCTAGACTCAGCACAATGCAGAGTGACACAAGGCCTGCTGACATCATTTTGGCATAGAAGGCTGTTCCCAGGGTTTCAGATGCACACTGCATGGTGTGGTCCTGAACCAGAGATCTCTTGGTGTATTTCCTACTTCTTAAAGGAGCTGAAGCCTTCCTAGTTCCTCAACAGCTAACTGATAAATACGTAGCATACTTTTGGAGTGTTCTCAGTCTGGAACTTCCCTGGTCTTGGGGTGGATAGAACACTTATGCCCTGTCTGTATGTAAAAGAACAATGGTTTGTAACCCTACATTGCTTGGAAATTTGCCTCCAAGAAGCCTGATGTTACATCTCTATTGGTAGTACCAGAAGTATGGGTGAATGACCCCCTAGCATGACATTCGCCTCCCCAGATAAAACACGTGAAGCGACATGCTTGGATTGACTACATCCACTGCTATAACCAGGTATTAACAACGTATACTATGGAGAAAGGTAAGGTAGTTATTGCCTCCCTGTCTGTCACCAATATCTTAACCAAGTATTTTACTCCTCAGAAAGATGATGTTACCTTTTCTGGACATGACCAAATACCAGTTTAGTGATGTCCTCATTCTCTTGCTAAAAGTTCTTTTAATGAAAACTCATTCTAGTTAACTTCCCACACTGTTCCAAATTCAAAGGCTCACCTGCCATTATTTTTAGTAACTCATTCTGCCATGGCCCTCTGGGAAAATTCACAAATACATCTCTCCCTCCACTCTAATTTCTCTGTGAAATCCCCACAGTCTTCCTCAAATCTCTTTGTTTATTCTATCTTGACATAGATAGCAAATAACAGCAGCAAATTCTATGCATTCTTTCAGTTCTAACACATTTTATTTTCAAGGGGAGAAACAATTAGGAGCACCAGAGTTATACGGCAATTAACAGAATACAAGTTATATTTTGTAAAATTTCAAACCAAATAGTATAATTTACTCTTAAGAGTGTGTTTATAAGACTTACAGTGTTTTACTGGATCCACTAGTGGGTGAGGGACCATCTCGAGAAGGATCCTCTGCTATTTTTATGGCTTCTTCCATGGCTGCAAGGAGACCATCCCCACCTTCCCCTCTCAAAGCAGGACCGAAACACTCCGGCCTCCGGATGAGCAGTCTCACCACCACATTCGCGTTCTCTTCCACGCTCTCACCTAAAATCCAATGTGAAGTATAAGTAAACAAACATATTATATAGAGGTTCTGAGCAAATCAATGTTATATTAATGCATTTATATTTAAATAAAAATAAGTAAAATTAAGAACATAGTAGTAAAGCTAAAATTCAATCCAAATTACTAGTTTTATATACACAAGACACAGTAAATTTATTCTCCTGCACTTAAAATTTTCAGAGTAAAGAAAAGGATAATAGAGGTATAAACTACTTACTTTCATTAACTTGTGATAGATTTTGAAGCCACAATGTTAGCTATGATTAGAATCCAATTATAAATATTTGTTAGAATATAGGTACCTAAATATTTTAATTTAATAATGAAACCATAGCATCACTATCAAAAAAAATTATAAATTTAGTTATTACTGTGAAAAATGTACAAAAATCTTACATTATGAAATTTTAATATTTATTATATTGTAAACTTACTGTATTATATTATTATAAGATGCTCACGAAAATGCTAGGCTATAGTGTTTTGTTATATACTTATTTTGTGAAGTTTCAACAGTGACCATAAAAGACCTCAAGCAATCAATCTTACCATTACAGAAGACAGCAAATCTAAGAAAGTCAAGATATCTCTCTCCTTCAACTGGATTCCACCCAATGTCAGGGTAACCCTTAGACACAAGCATCTGGCAACTTTGCAGTCCACAACCAGCCAAATATCGAACAACCTACAGAAACAAGATGATAAGCAGAAGCATTATTTTTTGGGTGAGAAGATATTAGATACTTCCACTAGACATAAAAAATAACACCCTAAAAGGATGGCCTAAAACAAATGCAGTTTTGGAAGTTCTTTTTAATCTCATGATGATCCACGTGAACTCATTAGTAAAACCTCAGAATTAAGAAATATTTACAAATTGTGACAAAGTGCTATCATAATAAAAATATTTATGAGTCAACTCTATAAAAGAAAAATAATATTTATATATTTCATACCATTTAATATGAGACTTTTACCTACAGATGCTGTAATATCTAATAAGCTTCAAAAGTATCTAATGACCTCTGGCCCAATGTGAAACCTAAATCCATTTGAGATACTCAAAGACCCATCAGAGATACAATATATTTTAAGGAAGTGAATTACTTCCAAAATGATACATCAGTTCAATGGGAAAGGGGTTTATATGAGAAGACACATAAATAAACAGAGAAAACTAAGCTTAGATTTAAATATCCTTGGGTACACATCTGACCTACGTCACTTATGGGATCATGTTGAGCCATGGTTTGACTGCTATAAAATTTGGGATACTACTACCACCTATCTTTCAGTATTACTGAATTTAACACACTAAAATTTCAGCTTAGCTTTGTCTTCTGAAATATTCAGTTACATATAAATGTTGGTCCCCTACAATATTTCTTAACTGGTTCAGATTCAAAAGAAATCCTTCAGGAGGTCATCATGAATGGTAGTAGATTGTTAGAGGAGCAACTTACCATAAAGTCAAGTCACACCCACCTCAAGCTAAATCAGTTCTAAACAGAAGTAAATAATACAGCTAAAAATATATCAA
The DNA here is from genome assembly GCF_040802235.1 of Manis javanica. Classification (NCBI taxonomy): domain Eukaryota; kingdom Metazoa; phylum Chordata; class Mammalia; order Pholidota; family Manidae; genus Manis; species Manis javanica. The sequence continues at coordinate 83,846,695 of NC_133162.1, forward strand.
CTTGAGAGGCGGAGCCAGGATGGTGGCATGAGTAGAGCAGCAGAAATCTCCTCCCAAAACCACATATATCTATGAAAATATAACAAAGACAACTCTTCCTAGAATAAAGACCAGAGAACACAGGACAACATCCAGACCACATCAACACCTGCGAGAACCCAGCACCTCGCAAAGGGGGTAAGATACAAGCCCCGGCCTGGCGGGTCCAGAGCGCCCTTCCCCCCAGCTTCCACTGGGAGGAGAGAGGTCTGAGAGGGAGGGAGAAGGAGCCCAGGACTGCTGAACACCCAGCCCCAGCAATCTGGACCAGAGCGCAGACACAGTGCATGTGCAGGGCCCTGGATACTAGGGAAACAGGGCAGCAAGAATGGTGAGCGGGTACCAGAGGCCGGCACTGGAGGACAAAAGAAAAGTGAGTGGCCATTTCCTTTTTTTTTTTTCTTTTTGTTGTTGTTGTTGTTGTTTTGTTTTGGCGAGCGCTTTCTGGAAGTCTTAAAGGGATAGGGACCCCAATACTAGGAAAACAGTGCAGCAAGTCCTGTGAGCGGGTGCCCGAGTCTAGCACCGGAGAATAAAGAAAAACGAGTGGCCATTTTTTTTTTTTTTGTGGTCATTGTTTTGTTTTGGCGAGTGCTTTTTGGAAGTTTTAAAGGGGCAGGGCGGAACACTTAGTCCAGAGGTAGGAAATCTGGGGATCTCTGGGCACTCTAATCCCCTGGGCTGCAGGGAGCACTGAGGCACCTTACAGAGATAAATAGCCTCCCAGCCACTCCCCCTCCAACGCAACTCCATCACATTGGAGCAGCAGCCGGAGCCAGGCCACACCCACAGCAACAGCAGAGATAAACTCCACAGCAGCTGGGCAGGAAGCAGAAGCCCTGTCTGTGCACAGCTACCAAGCACAAGCCACTAGAGGTCACTATTCTCCCAGGAGAGGAAGGCCACAAACCAACAAGAAGGGAAGTTCTTCCAGCCGTCACTCGTCCCAGCTCTGCAAACTATTCCTATCACCATGAAAAGACAAAATTACAGGCAAACCAATATCACAGAGACAGCAAAGGAGACAGACCTAACCAGTCTTCCTGACAAAGAATTCAAAATAAAAATCATAAACATGCTGACAGAGATGCAGAGAAATACACAAGAGAAATGGGATGAAGTCCAGAGGGAGATCACAGATGCCAGAAAGGAGATTACAGAAATGAAACAAACTCTGGAAGAATTTATAAGCAGAATGGATAAGATGCAAGAGGCCATTGATGGAATTGAAACCAGAGAACATGAACGCATAGAAGCAGACATAGAGAGAGATAAAAGGATCTCCAGGAATGAAACAATATTAAGAGAACTGTGTGACCAATCCAAAAGGAACTATATCTTTATTATACAGGTACCAGAAGAAGAAGAGAGAGGAAAAGAAACGGAAAGTATCTTAGAAGAAATAATTGCTGAAAACTTCCGCAAACTGGGGAGGAAATAATCGAACAGACCACGGAAATACACAGAACCCCCAACAGAAAGGATCCAAGGAGGACAACACCAAGACACATAATAATTAAAATGGCAAGGATCAAGGACAAGGAAAGAGTTTTAAAGGCAGCTAGAGAGAAAAAGGTCACCTATAAAGGAAAACCCATCAGGCTAACATCAGACTTCTCGACAGAAACCCTACAGGCCATAAGAGAATGGCATGATATATTTAACGCAATGAAACAGAAGGGCCTTGAACCAAGGATACTTTATCCAGTATGACTATCATTTAAATATGATGGTGGGATTAAACAATTCCCAGAAAAGCAAAAGCTGAGGGAATTTGCTTCCCACAAACCACCTCTACAAGGCATCTTACAGGGACTGCTCTAGATGGGAGCACTCCTAGATAGAGCACAGAACAAAACACCCAACATATGAAGAATGGAGGAGGAGGAACAAGAAGGGAGAGAAGAAAAGAATCTCCAGAAAGTGTATATAACAGCTCAATAAGTGAGCTAAGTTAGGCGGTAAGATACTAAAGAGGCTAACCTTGAACCTTTGGTAACCACGAATTTAAAGCCTGCAATGGCAATAAGTACATATCTTTCAATAGTCACCATAAATGTAAATGGACTGAATGCACCAATCAAAAGACACAGAGTAATAGAATGGATAAAAAGCAAGACCCATCTCTTTGCTGCTTACAAGAAACTCACCTCAAACCCAAAGACATGTACAGACTAAAAGTCAAGGGATAGAGAAACATATTTCAGGCAAACAACATCGAGAAGAAAGCAGGGGTTGCAGTCCTAATATCAGACAAAATAGACTTCAAAACAAAGAAAGTAACAATAGATAAAGAAGGACACTACATAATGATAAAGGGCTCAGTCCAACAAGAGGACATAACTATTCTAAATACATATGCACCCAACACAGGAGCACCAGCATTTGTGAAACAAATACTAAGAACTAAAGGGGGAAATAGACTGCAATGCATTCATTTTAGGAGATTTCAACACACCACCACTCACCACAAACGATAGATCCACCAGGCAGAAAATAAGTAAGGACATGGAAGCACTGAACAACACAGTAGAACAGATGGACCTAATAGACATCTATAGAACTCTACATCAAAAAGCAACAGGGTATACATTCTTCTCAAGAGCACATGGAACATTCTCCAAAATAGAACACATACTAGCCCACAAAAAGAGCCACAGTAAAATCCAAAATATTGAAATTCTACCAACCAATTTTTCAGACCAGAAAGGCATAAAAGTAGAAATAAATTCTACAAAGAAAACAAAAAGGCTCACAAACACATGGAGGCTTAACAACATGCTACTAAATAATCAATGGATCAATGAACAAATCAAAATAGAGATCAAGGAATATATAGAAACAAATGACAACAACAACACAAAGCCCCAACTTCTGTGGGATGCAGCAAAAGCAGTCTTACGAGGAAAGAATATAGCAATCCAGGCATACTTGAAGAAGGAAGAACAATCCCAAATGAATAGTCTAACATCACAATTATCGAAACTGGAAAAAGAAGAACAAATGAGGCCTAAAGTCAGCAGAAGGAGGGACATAATAAAGATCAGAGAAGAAATAAACAAAATTGAGAAGAATAAGACAATAGCAAAAATCAACGAAACCAAGAGCGGGTTCTTTGAGAAAATAAACAAAATAGATAAGCCTCTAACCTCTCTATTAAGAGAAAAATAGAATCAACACAAATCAACAGAATCAGAAATGAGAGTGGAAAAATCACAACAGACTCCATAGAAATACAAAGAATTATTAGAGAGTACTATGAAAACATATATGCAACAAGCTGGAAAACCTAGAAGAAATGGACAACATCCTAGAAAAATACAACCTCCCAAGACTGACCAAGGAAGAAACACAAAAGTTAAACAAACCAATTACGAGCAAAGAAATTGAAACAGTAATCAAAAAACTACCCAAGAACAAAGTACCCGGGCCAGACAGATTTACCTTGGAATTTTATCAGAGAAACAAAGAAGACATAATACCCATTCTCCTTAGAGTTTTCCAAATAATAGAAGAGGAGGGAATACTCCCAAACTCATTCTATGAAGCTAACATCACCCTAATACCAAAACCAGGCAAAGACCCCACCAAAAAAGAAAATTACAGACCAATATCCCTGTTGAATGTAGATGCAAAAACACTTAATAAAATATTAGCAAACCAAATTCAAAAGTATATCAGAAGGATCATACACCATGACCAAGTGGGATACATCCCAGGGATGCAAGGATGGTACAACATTTGAAAATCCATCAACATCATCCACCACATCAACAAAAAGAAAGACAAAAACCATATGATCATCTCCATAGATGCTAAAAAGCATTTGACAAAATTCAACATCCATTCATGATAAAAATTCTCAGCAAAATGGGAATAGAGGGCAAGTACCTCAACATAATAAAGGCCATATATCATAAACCCACAGCCAACATTATACTGAACAGCAAGAAGCTGAAAGCTTTTCCTCTGAGATCGGGAACTAGACAGGGATGCCCACTCTCCCTACTGCTATTTAACATAGTACTGGAGGTCCTAGCCATGGCAATCAGACAAAACAAAGAAATACAAGGAATCCAGATTGGTAAAGAAGAAGTTAAACTGTCACTATGTGCAGATGACATGATATTGTACATAAAAAACCCTAAAGACTCCACCCCAAAACTACTAGAACTGATATCAGAATACAGAAAAGTTGCAGGATACAAAATGAACACACAGAAATCTGTAGCTTTCCTATACACTAACAATCAACCAATAGAAAGATAAATCAGGAAAACAATTCCATTCACAATTGCATCAAAAAGAATAAAATACCTAGGAATAAATCTAACCAAAGAAGTGAATGACTTATACTCTGAAAACTACAAGTCACTCTTAAGATAAATTAAAGGGGACACTAACAAATGGAAACACATCCCATGCTCCTGCTAGGAAGAATCAATATCGTCAAAATGGCCATCCTGCCTAAAGCAATATACAGATTTGTTGCAATCCCTATCAAATTACCAACAGTTTTCTTCATTGAACTGGAACAAATAGTTGAAAAATTCATATGGAAACACCAAAGACCCCAAATAGCCAAAGCAATCCTGAGAAAGAAGAATAAAGTAGGGGGAATCTCACTCTCCAACTTCAAGCTCTACTATAAAGCAATAGTAATCAAGACAATTTGGTACTGGCATAAGAACATAGCCACAGACCAGTGGAACAGATTACAGACTCCAGACATTAACCCAAACATATATGGTCAATTAATATTTCATAAAGGAGCCATGGACATACAATGGCAAAATGACAGTCTCTTCAACAGATGGTGCTGGCAAAACTGGACAGCTACATGTAGGAGAATGAAACTGGACCATTGTCTAACCCCATATACAAAAGTAAATTCAAAATGGATCAAAGACCTGAATGTAAGTCATGAAACCATTAAACTCGTGGAAAAAAACATAGGCAAAAACCTCTGAGACATAAACATGAGTGACCTCTTCTTGAACATATCTCCCCGGGCAAGGAAAACAACCGCAAAAATGAACAAGTGGGACTGTATTAAGCTGAAAAGCTTCTGTACAGCGAAAGACACCATCAATAGAAAAAAAAGGAACCCTACAGTATGGGACAATATATTTGAAAATGACAGATCCGATAAAGGCTTGACATCCAAAATACATAAAGAGCTCACACGCCTTAACAAACAAAAATTAAATAATCCAATTAAAAAATGGGCAGAGGAACTGAACAGACAGTTCTCCAAGAAAGAAATACAGATGGGCAACAGACACATGAAAAGATGCTCCACATCACTAATTAGCAGAGAAATGCAAATTAAAACTACAATGAGTTATCACCTCACACCAATAAGGATGGCTGCCCTCCAAAAGACAAACAACAACAAATGTTGGCGAGGCTGTGGAGAAAGGGGAACCTTCCTACATTGCTGGTGGGAATGTAAATTAGTTCAACCATTGTGGAAAGCAGTATGGAGGTTCATTAAAATGCTCAAAACAGTCTTACCATTTCACCCAGGAATTCCACTCCTAGGAATTTACCCTAAGAATGCAGCAATCAAGTTTGAGAAAGACAGATGCACCCCTATGTTTATCGCAGCACTATTTACAATAGCCAAGAATTGGAAGCAACCTAAATGCCCATCGGTAGATGAATGGATAAAGAAGTTGTGGTACATATACACAATGGAATACTACTCAGCCATAAGAAGAGGGCAAATCCTACCATCTGCAGCAACATGGATAGACCTGGAGGGTATTATGCTCAGTGAAATAAGCCAAGCGGAGAAAGAGAAATACCAAATGATTTCACTCATCTGTGGAGTACAAGAACAAAGGGAAAACTGAAGGAACAAAAAAGCAGCGGAATCACAGAACCCAAGAATGGACTAACAGGTACCAAAGGGAAAGGGACTGGGGAGGGTGGGTGGGTAGGGAGGGATAAGGGAGTGAAGAAGAAGAGGGGTATTAAGATTAGCATGCATAGGTGCGGTGGGAGAAAGGGGAGGGCTGTACAACACAGAGAAGACAAGTAGTGATTCTACAACATTTTGCTATGCTGATGGACAGTGACTCTAAAGGGGCTTATAGGGGGGACCTGGTATAGGGGAGAGCCTAGTAAACATAATATTCTTCATGTAAGTGTAGATTAAAGATAACAAAAAAAAAGGAAAGAAAGAAAAGGGTGGATTACTCCCTGATAGGATAAAACTAACTGTAAATCAATGATTAATGCATGCTTTAAATATCCTTAATTTTGATCACTGAAAGGGTGTCAGATGATCAGCTATTGAGGTACACTTTTCTGATAATATTCCTTTCTCTAAAAAAAAAAAAAAAGAAAACAGTTCCTGTGTGGTGACCTCCAATGAGTTCTACACAATAGTATAAAGGGCATATCAAAGTGTGGGCAAAGGGTCTGTTTGTGTTTATACAAAGGATCAAAGCCTAATTTGTCTACCCAGAAAATTAACTAAGATACGATATGAAGAAGAACTTCCAACATCAGCACTCTCTGAAAGATGATCATCAAAAAACCTCAACAAAGATGCAGGCGATGCTGCAGTCGTACCTGCATTCATCCCACTGGTTCCTGGACTTGCCATTGGAATGAAGAAGGAGATATCTAAGCTGGCCTGTGCATACAGTAAAACAACAAATTTGACTGGATCTATACTGTTAGAACTCAATCAAGAATTAGGAGAAGTGCAAGTTGTAGCACTCCAAAATCTTACAACTACAGACTATCTACTGTTAAAAGAACAAATGGGATGTGAACAGTTCCCAGGAATGGGTTGTTTTAATTTGTCTGATTTCTCTCAGACTGTTCAAGTACAGTTAGACAATATCCATTATATCATAGACAAATTTTCACAAATGCCTAGGGTGCCTAACTGGTTTTCTTGGCTTCACTGGAGATGGCTGGTAATTATAGATCTGCTTTGGTTATGTAACTGTATTCCTATTATGTTAATGTGTGTGTGCAATTTAATTAGTAGTTTAAACCCTATACATGCTTAAGTTACTCTACAAGAAGATATGTCAAAGAAATAATCAATCTTCCCATGTTTTCTTCCATCTGCTACCTCTATAGCTTTTCTTCTTCCATCCTAATTACAACCCTTAAATAGAATTCGTGCCTCATATCGAATTCACCGAGTATCATAATTCCTCCAAGTGGTAAAGATATCTAAAGACAAATGCTGGGCATAGAAGCCACAGAGCATAAATCTGCAAAGAAGTAAAAAGCTAACCTTCTCAAACAATATGGCTTCTCTCTCACTTACCAACTTTACATTTCCCTGTATGGCCCTGGAAGATGACTGGTTAGCCATAGATGGGTAAGATCCCTCAAGGGAGGAACAACCTAAGGCAGGCACAGTCGCAGGGGGTCATCAGGTGAGAAATTGGGGATCAACAGAGGTGAGGCTTAGAACCTCACCCCCCCGTTTTGAGAGAAATCTTCTGCGTCCGTGGATGTTTTATTTCCCTTGTCTAGCTTGGATTAACACTTAGTCTACAGGCACACACCTGATCATCTACATTGCTCTCTTACAACACTAAACTGTTTTCTACCTTTATCTTGCATCTTCAGCATTTTATTTAAAATAATAATAACAATAATAATAAAGGGAGAAATGTGGCATTCACATATAAATCAAGTATAAAAATCAGACAAATATTCATATTTGACCTGATTGTTTATAGTTAGTTCATAATGAGTGATCAAAACCGAAAGTTTTTGTGATGACTGCCCTTGTACTGTTTACTATGTAAGAACTTATTCACTATGTAAGAATTTGTTCATGTAAGAACTTGTTCGTTATGCTTCAGAAGATTGGAGACTGATGAAAATTAGGCTGGGGGTGAATTGATGATTGTGCATTGAGCATTGACTCCCCTATATAGAATTTTATTGTTGATAACAACCATTTGATCAATAAATATGAGATGCCCTCTCAAAAAAAAAAAAAATTGGGGAAAACCTCTCCCGTATATTAACTGCACTTTTCTAGGTGATTGAAAAATGGTTACACATGGCTATTAGAATGCAAATATGCAATATTACAAAGACAGAATTAAATTCACATAAATTTCAGAATTTTGAAGTTAATACAGCTTATGTGAATATTAGCCACTTTATTAATGTTTTCTATTAAGATCTATTGCCCCATTTTCCCTTATTTTGCTTTTCTCCTTTAGTATTTGTTTTACTTCATTGTGTCCATTTTGTAGCCTAAGCTTATTTTTGAAACCACTCAAATATTTAAATGAATAAAACAATATGCTGATAAAAAAATATATATATACCAACTTGATTGAGGTCCAATGTGTGTCCTATAGATTGATCTATTTAAAGTATACATTCAATAAGCTATGAGAGACTTACGCTTCTGCAGAACACACCGCAACCAAGAGGCAGGACATTTCTATTTATCCTCAGGCTCTGTCCAGCCCTCCCAGCATTCCTAGGCCTCGACAATCTGTTTTGTGTCACTAGAAATTAACTTGCATGTTCCAGAACATTTATACATAGAATCACCCAGGATACATCTTTTTGTGCCTGGCTTCTTGCCTTCAGAATAATGATTTTGAGATTCATTCACATTGTAGCACATGTCTTGATGTGAATGTAGTGGTTCATTCTTTCTTATTGCCTGATAAGAACATTCCAGGTTGCATGGAAATACGGAAACACCTCAGGTCTGTTTATCCATCATTGGCTAATGCATACTTGAGTTGTTTCCAGTTTTTGTTTAAGGTGGAAAAAACTGTTGGCAATCATCTCCATGTCTGTGTGGACATGTATTTTTATTTCTATTGAGTAAATACCAATGAATGGAAAGGTGAATATATGTTTATATGAGAGGCATATATTAACTGCTAAGAAGCTGCCAAACTGCTTTCTGAACTAACTCTACCCTTTTCATCTCAATCAACAGCAGGAAATGAGGAACCTGGTTGCTCTGCGTCTTCCTCAGCATTTGGCATTGTCAGGCTCTGTAGTATTAGTCACTTTAATCAGTGTGTAGATAAAAGCAATTTATATTATATATGGGAGAAGATTCTTCAGAGGTTGGGCAGAAATGCAAAACTTCATGATTCTTGAGTAGCACATCAGGACATAGGGAAGAATTCACTTTTTGGTGCCTTCCTCACCATGCATTGACAGTCTGTCCAGGGCCAGGGCTGTTCCCTAAGGCTGGGACAAAGCAGTGAGCAGCAGGAAAAAGGCCCTGAACACACTGGCCTTACGTTTCAGGAGTAGATTTTTAGGAGTGCATAAATAGGTATATTTTAGTAAAATGTATTTGTTTCAATATATAATTTTAAACTATAAATATGCAAACTGTATTCATATAAGTATAGATAAAATTAAAAGGTAAATTTATGCATATAATATACAAATCATTGTTTCCTCAACTTAAAAATAAGGCAGTAAAAGAGGATAGGAAGAGCTTAAGGAAGTAGAGCAAAGGATTTGATTCTAAATAGCATAGACATGAAAGAGCTAAAGAGAAGGAGATTTGGGAGTGATGACTGGGAGGGCGTCCGGAAAAGAGCCATGAAGACGTCCTGAAGAAGAATTCAGCCGATGGGAGAACAGGAGCAAGAAGAGAGATCAGGAGAGTTATAATATATAATATAACATAACAGGAGCTATTGCAATGCCTTTATAGTGTTTACTTGAAGTGAGATAGGAAGTCTCTGCAGATTTCTGGGCAAAGGATTAATATGCTCCTTTTAAGAGGCTCACTCTGGCTGCTGAGTAGCAGAGCAAGGGAGGTATCAGGAAGACTACTTAAAACGCAGCTGCAATTACAAAATGGGGGAAATGTATCTATACTTTGGTAAACGTATATGTGGCTTACTATGCTTAGAGTGGATGGCCTTAATATATCACTGCTGCCTCAAACTGGAATATATAAACTTCTGTATGATATAAAATGTAGGCATGAGATGTTAAAGCTACCTTGTAAGAAACTAAAACTACATGATTAAAGCAAAAGTAACAACAGATATCATGAAAGGACAAAAATACACAAGAATAAGTTATTCTTTTTGTGTGATCAAGGAAAATCCCATATCTTATTCTTCATGATTTATAATTATTAAGTTACACATATGTATCACATTTATAGTATATAATTATAATAATGCCATTATAACTATATTGAAGTTATAGCTAAATAACCTTGAGAAATAACTGTGAATGAGCATAACTCACACAAACACACCCGGTGGGAATTTGCTTACCTTTTCCAAGTCTGGCTCACGCAAAGCTAGGGCTAGTTCATTATTATCCATCACCGAAGCTGCGGCTACATCCAGTGGTGTTGACCCTCTCATAGCTGGTGAGGCTGTTAATTCAAACGAAGATGAGAGAAAACCTGGATTGTGCTGCAACTATAAATTCCACATAAAAACACACTGTCGCTGAAAATTCAATTTCTAAACTCAATACATAGTGCACCAATCTAAATCATTTACATTCAAGTTTCATTTTTTAAGTGTAATATGTATATTCTTTTTATCTTAATGATTAAATAAAAGTCATGCATTTCCTTACCGAGACCAACACTGCTATTTTCCAATAAGTAACTGAGATGGTCAAACATAGCTTTCTGATTCTGCCTACTTATACGGCAGAAGTAACAGAGGAAACGGCAACAGTTGGCCACCATCTTGGGAAAAGTGATTTCCTACATAAAGAGAATTTAGTTAGCTGTAAAAGCAAATGATCTTTTAAAAATGGAGTTCAGAATTTTGGGTTTCAGTCACTTTGTCCATGCACATGTGCCCATGTCTGCCAAGCCTCACTATGTTGAAGACCTTCAAATGTCTACACTTTGACCACCTAGTCCCGGAGCCACTGAAAATCAAGACTGGCCCTAATCTACCAGTTGGTTGATCTAGAATTAGTCTAGATTCCTAAACCTACAAGTGATACAAACCTGGTTTAGAAATCAGGCAGCCTGATTTGTGATTGCTGACTACCACTATTAGGTATACTTCCTTGGAAAATGATGTGACCTATTTAATTCTGTTCTATAAAATTGGAATAAGATGATTACTTTAGCTAAGGGCGGGGGAATTCAGTAAGACAGTTCATGAAAAATACCCAGTTTAATACTTAGAACCACATAATACGGTATCTTATCATCAACTTGTTATTGTTGTTATTACTCTTAAGATCTCAGAGATTCATAACTTCCCTGATTTGCACACGAGTTGTCTGCTATGATAAGCACCCTGACCAGAGGGCCTGTCTGCTAGCCCTCAGCAAACACACCTCCCCTGGGAGCCAAATCCTGTTCTATTATATGAGATGGTCCTTGGAGTCCTTGCTGAATATAATATCTTATAAATATCTTTATAAGTCTGTCTGAGAGACTGAACATGAGAAATATGGACTCATTTCCATATTTTGAAAAATTTGTCTTAAAATTTCAAAAACATTGAAATACATTTTTCAAATCAGAGATCATGAAATTATACTGATTTATATGAAGTTACTTGATGCAAAGCACTATTCACTTAAAACTTTAATCACTTAAAAATTCACTTTAGAGTCTTACAACGAATACCCCAGTGTACCATCCTTATTACTCTTAGTCTGGATCAGGAATTCAGTGGAACCAACCGTCATCTGAATCAAATCTGGGTCTTAATTCAAGGCTAAATCAAGGCTGGGACATGAGGAACATGTCGTGGACTTCTAATGTCTCAGACATTGATTTATAACTTGGATTTTTTAAAATTAATATACTACAATTTTTTAAATGTATTAATATCCCCTAAATGAGAATAATTTAGGAGGTAGCAATTACAAAGCATAACATAGAAACTGTTATCCACATCAAAGAAAAAAAAGACTATCATATCCAACTATCACTCTGCAAGGTTTGTGTTTGTTTCAAAAGGTGTTCCATTGAAAAGTTTTCCTAAAAGGACTTAAGAAATTCTCACAAAGAATATGCAGTGCATGTATTCCAGGAGGTTATACTAAATGACATCCCAAGAATCGAAGGTTTTCCTTTACCTTGGACTCTCCGCCTCCAAGGACATTCACCATGACCTCCATCACTGTCTCATGCATCCCCAGCGCCCTCATGAGATTAGGGTGCTGGTAAAACACTTTATTATTCATGATATCTCTAGAAAGGTCAACATAGGTATGGAGAGAAGCACAGAGATCAGAGGAAAATTTAAATAAAAATTCATCTGAGAACCTGATAAATATTTTGGAAATAATTATCAGCGTCTATGAAAAAGTAAAAGCAATCACAGTTAAACCACTAAAGTTAATAAGCACAATTAATTGGATTTTCTTTAAAAACATCAAAAGCCTACCAAAAACAGTGTACAAGTTGCCTTTTCTTTTCAAGAAATGCACCAAATACGTAAATATTTGTTTTTCTGAAATATAGTTCAGGGCACTTACTATTCCTAATTATATGTATATCCAGATATCTGAGTAATCTTCTTTTGTATAGGAATATGAATCAGTGTTATACTATGTTTACATGAAAACACCTATATAAATTGTTGATATGTATCTCTGCTTTTCATATATGCTATTTTTAGTATTCTATTCAATATTTTATGTTTAATAACAGTTGTTATTTCGTGTTACATGTTATCTTTCTTCTGAAATGCCTCTAGAGGATACATATTCTCAAAGAGAAACTAAATGCATATGAAATCCAGGTACAAGTAATCCAATTCATTAAATTGACATTAAATTTAAAGAAACAGCAGCAGATGATAGCCAAAATATTTTGTATTATTGTTATTGCATTACATATTATTACAAAATGTATGTAAAGGTATTTCTAAAGATTTTCATGTTGAATAGTCATTGCAAATAAAGCTTTTTGTTGATTTTTATCTTAACATATATCAAATAAATACAAAAGTTTTTTCCACAAGACACTTTCTTATTAGAGTTATACAAAGAAAATAATTCATAGCCTGCAGGAAAACAAATTTTCCTATTGAATCTGATTTCCTTAATTGAGTCCCATTCTTACTCATTCAGTCATATGCTAAATTTTAGTTGCTCTTGTTATATCAAGAAAGTAGAATAGTAGGATTCTTGTATAGTTCTTTTCTTTTTTCTTAGTTGTAGTTTTTCACTTTTAATTTTGGTTAGTGTTAATGAAGAAAACTTTTAGATAGCACAACTTAAAAAAATGACTTGGAGTCCCAAGATAAATACAGGTCTGATCTATTTCATGCAAGAACAAGATGAAGGTGGGCATCCTTTCACTTCTCATTAGATAGCAGCATATTTAGCAAAAGAACCTACAACTTTCAAACCACAATTGGAAATCAAAGGATTCCTTCTCTTGGTAATTGAAATCCTCTTGTATGATCTCACTTTGTAAAGTATTTAACTGAAAAATCTTGTTTGCTTTAGTTGTACGTTAAGTTGAATGAATTTGTAATTGGTCAGGCTATCACCTATTAACTGTGTCCTTTTGTGGAATATTTCTAATACCACAAAAAAGTTACATTTTATTTTGTTTCATAACCATCTTAAGTTTTATCACTACTGAGTGATATATACCTTAATGGCACATATTACTATGATATGTTTATTTGAGAAAGAAAGTACTATCTCCTGGAAGACTTCCTTTGTCATTTGGTTAATTAAGAACACTTCTTATGAGAGGCCTCTAGATTTCAATTTTAGTATTCAAAGAAAGATTCAGGCTCATACTATTATAAATAAAGACCACAATACTTCCTTTTGTTGTTTAGGATTTTCTGTTTCCCCTCTTTGTACCATTAGTGTACTTATTTTCAGTGTGTAATCATTGTAATGATTTTGTAATACAGCCCTCCAATTCTTTTATAACTTTGTAAAATAGTTCATAAAATACTGTTTTCTGAAGTTAAAACATACATAAATGATATAACACAATCTGAGTCTTTCTATACTTAGTTTTCTCCCCTCAAGATTATTTTTTAGGTCAGCTACAGCAAACAAGTGGTTATTCTACCATATTTGTTTTTTCAAAGAAACAACTCTTGGTTTCTTTAATCTATTTTATTGTTTCTTTGTATTCTATCTGATCCATATCAGTAGTTATGCTTATTATTTCCTCTTTTATCTGATGCTTATGTTACTAGCTTTTTTATGCTGAACATGTCTTAAATATCACTTTCTAAATTGCACAATCTCATGTTTAAGTTTTTTTCTTGCAAACTTTATATAGCTTAAATTAAGCTCTTGTTTTTACCTGGCATATCAATTTCCTCTTATTTTCATATTCCCAAATTATGTTAACTTGTTAGTGACAGCTTGGGTTTGTGCATATATGCACCAGTAATATACTCACAAAACTTACTGCCTCTCATTCTTTCTTTCTGAATTTCATCTTTTCTTGAATATAAGAAGACTTTAGGCTTTTCAATGAGGAATTGTAAGTAAATATTCTTAAATATCTTTCTTTAGCCCTCACTCTTGAATATGGATGTCATCTTTAAATCTCCAAAGTCACATGAAGCACAGGTTCATTGTGCTGAATTCTCACTTGAGTAACAGGTTTAAAATTGATGGTTTTTCTGTCGGAAGTTGGAATGTGGTATTCTATTGAGTTTGTGCTATATTTGTATCAGAATTGAAAAGGCTAGGAATATTCTTTGAAGAAAGCAAATTTTATTTTCTCTAGTTCTGCTGTTGAGAATTCTAAATACTATTTCTTCTTTGTGAAATAATTATACAAAATTTTACATAATTTTATAAAATATATATATATTTCTTTGTGAAATATTTCTGGATTTTCTCTCACCTCCTTTTTAAATCAGTCTATCGCTAGTTTTACAGTTTCACTAGAGTATATCCATCTGTGGATGTGGAGCTATTTGGGCTTTAGGAATCTTCAAATTCAGGTTTTCAATCAATTCTGAAAAACTGAAGCCAATATCTGTTCAAATATTTCCACTCTTTATTTCATCAAGTCTTTCTTTTCTAGAAATCCTATTCAGAATATACTGGAACTTCTTACACTACCATCTATGTCTCATAATTTCTCATATTTCCTTATCTTCAAATCTAGGTGCTATATTACTGAGTAATTTCCTCATATCTATGACCCAACTCATTAATTTTCTCTTCAGCTGTATCTCATCTGCAACTTAATTAATTCACTGTTTTTTACATCAATTCTTGTATTTTTCATTTATAAAAGCTCTGTTCAGAATTTTTTCAAATCTTCATGGATCTTTTGCATTTCTCATTTTTGGAGATTAGACTTATTCCTTTGTATTTTTAACCATTGTAAATACAGTAACTTTTATGTTCTCTTTCTGGCATTATCTCATCTGAAGTTATTGGAGGAGATGTTCTAAGGCCACTATAACTGTACCTTCAGATTCTATGGTGGATTGTTCCCTTACATGCTTTGCAATTTTTATTGTGAGCTAAAATTTGGTGGTTTTAAGGTTTTTGCTATAAAATTTCACAGTGACTTAAGTTGAGAAATCATTTTTCCAGGCCAATTTTTATGTTGTTTCTCAGTTTTGTAATTTCTCAGTTTATATAATTATTTTGGAGGATCCTTAGGTTATACATGGAATATAAACATCAACTTTCAAATCCACATGAAGCACAACCTATGGTGTGGAGCTCTCAGAAGAGTTGCTTTTTATCCCTGTTCTTTTTTCTCCAAGGCCCAGTATATATAGGCAAGCTTTCTTACTATTTTCTCCTGGTAGATTATCCTTTCATGGATTTTTATGTGTTTTTATTAACCTGTATTTTTATATATGACTGTACAATACTGAGAAAGTAATGAAAAAACCCTCTAATATATTTGCTCTGTATGATAGCCACCTTAGCATCTAATTATAAAATCATATTTTTTATTGAGCAACTTTCTTATTTAGCTCTAAAACGTCTTCTAGAAAAATGACCATCTAATTTAATGATCTATAATCTAATAGTGTGTTTGTCTTAATACACCTATCGTACTGCTATTGTGATAAACAATTAGAAAGAAGACATTTATAAGACAAAATGTTATAATCTTAAATAATTTACCCTAATCCACGAATCATAAGTTTCTCTTCTTCTTTGCCCATTCTTACACTCAGCAGAGAACGAATCTGACCAAGAGATGCCAGCAGATTAATGGTATCTTCCACGGAGACACTATTTATAGTGTAAGTCTTTGGCAGAGCCCGAACCAGACCTCCAATGCCATCATACTGTCGATGGAGCAGCACAAACATGGCCCTCACCAGCTCAGGGTCTTCAATGACAGATTCTTGAGCCCATCGGACCATGGTCTCAGAAATCAACTGCTGAAGAGTGGCTGCAGAGTCATAATGGATATTTTTTTAAAAGGGAAGTAATAAGAGAAGACAAATTAGTTGGGCATTACAGTAGCTATCTCATAATCCCAAATTGTATCTATATTTGTATCAGAATTGAAAAGGCTAGGAATATTCTTTGAAGAAAACAAATTTAACTTAAAAGGATATGTGTGTGTGTGTGTGTGTGTGTGTGTGTGTGTGTGTGTGTGTGTGTATAAATAAAGATAAGTTACGGACATGCAAAGATAAAAATACAAACTTCCCTCACAAACTATTCTTATAATTGAAGAATTCAAACTGTTTCAAAATTTCAGCTACTTTTTCAAACCTATTGTTGACAATCCATAGAGTAATTGATGTGGGTTATCCTATTACATTTACGTCTATTTTATTTGTTCCATTATATTCCTACCAGAAGATATGACATCATATATCCTTGTAAAGGTCAGTCATGGACATTCAAGGAGCTCTCTATTTATCCAACTGTCTCCTCATTTGTGTCATTTGCAATAGTGACTTTATGTAATTATATTTTTACTTCAGTTTGGATCCCTACTACAACTTAAAATGCCTTTGAAGGGATCTGATTGTAAAGTTGTATTAACATGAAAAGTTAACCCATATATAAAAGGTTACTTGCAATGTAATGGGCATTGTATTATATATAAAAGCAGTAGAACTTTCAAATCTCTTAAAATATAAGATAATAAAATTATCAAAGCTCAGTAGGACTGATGTGACCAATTAATATATAATGGGCACTTAACTCTTATCACAATACACTGGCTGGATTTCCAAAGGAACTATTTAACTGCTTTTATTTACACATTATTTATGGAAAAACAAAAAGCACCAATTTTAACCAAATACAAAATGAAGATAAAATGCAAATATACTTCCACATTCTCAAAACCCTACTGTCATTTTTATTAGGTCAAAATCATATACCTGATGATAATAAAAATTGATTTATAAGAAACCTTGAATCCTTTATTTTGAAGAATATTTGACTCAAATTTCGTTGTGATACTGAAAATAAACTGTATGGATAAAGGGTTTCTACTGTGAGTGAAAAAAAACAACCGAAAATTTTTGCAAGTTGATTTTTTTCTTTCAATAAAAGTTGTAAATAAACCAGCACTGCATCTAAAAATGAATGGAGCAAGGTAATAAGTAAACTCCATCTCACAGAACTACTTTTTGAACCTCCCCTGGATGAGTGTGCTGTGTCTGAGACTCTTTGCCCCAGTGTTCATTTTTGGACTCACAGAATATCAGCCATTACTGTTCAGTTAAATAAGATAAGGATGAACCAGAAATGCGTAACAGTTAAGAAAATATTTTAGAACCAAAATATAGTTACTGACAAATATCTCTTTAAACTTAAAGAAAAGGTTTGATTTGATGTACAAAAATTTGGAAATGAATAGCATAATATTTAGATATGAAAGCTAAACTACCCTCTCTACTTTCCCTTGATAGTTTCTGATCAAATACTTATATTTTTAGTTTCCTTAGGGAGCCCATTCACCCTTCTAATACTGCTATCTCTCAATCTGATCCTAGAAATATTGTTTCACACTGCTGTCTACTTCTGGTGGCTATGGGCATTTACTTAGGAATCTGATTCTTGGAAATTTCAATTTTAATTTTCTCACTGGCTCATCAAGTATGACTGACTATTAGTCCAAAGGATGGACAGATGTTAGCATTTGAGTCGCACTGCCAGTGCCCATTTATTCTGCTTACAGGACTTCTTGGAGTCACTTGCAACTGGTTTCTCAGCTTGTTTCTTCTTAAGGTATGTCACCTTTTCTACCAGGGATAGAAGGCGCCCTCTGATTGTTAAATCACTGTTTCCTTCCAGTGACCCATCTTCATCCAGCTCAATTCCTAGGATGAAAAAAGCAAAGAGAAAGAAGAAAAGAAGAAAAAAATTTAATTTTTTTTACATTTTTAATAACTTTTAATTAGACTTAGGGGAAAAAGTCCTCAGGCTTTGCATCTTTTTCCACTTTTAATTTAAAGCAATGCTGCCATGGCTAAAACATCTGACATTGAGCTATACACCACTGGCACTCACAGGTAAAATTTGCTTATTGGCCTCTTTTCCTCTGGTCCTGTTGGCTCAGCCTATTAGCAGCCAAGCAAAATGTAAAAGCACACAGGGAACAGAAAGACTCTCTTAGAAATCAAGATCAATTCTGTAACTTGGGCTGATCTTTAAGCATCCCTGAATTTAGGTATTGTCTGCCTAGACCTATAGTTCTCTGCCTTGCCTAAAAACCTCTCTGGACTTTTATCCTCCTCACTTGTTTCCCAAAATTACAGTGGTATTTTAATAAGAGATACATAGAAAAGGCATATTAGGTATTAAGGAATGTTTATGTCTAAAGTAATCATACCATCATTTCAGAATAGTCCTTTAGGGAGTGGTTCTTCATTCATAAACTGAATTGATATGTAAGGTGGTGCTTTTGTTTTCTTCATTAAAATAAAATTAAAAAGACTACTGGTGCTATGCTATATGTGTGTGTGTGTGTGTGTGTGTGTGTGTGTGTGTGTGTGTGTGTGTGTATCACTTAGGAAATAGCTAATTCATTTTCTCTCATTAGAACTCAGTGCTTTACCCATACCACTGCAGAAAGAGAGAAGGAACCACACATCAAGAATATTGATTTAGTTCTATTTTAAAAGTTCTTAGAAAGAAGGGAGGGGGAAATTCCCTTAACAGATTTGGGCTACTGACCCATAACTTAAAGCAGGATTTCCTGAGGTATTAATTTCAAAGACCTATGCTGGATAGTCCTAAAAAGTGGCCCCACACCAGTTTAAGTACAATTGCCTTGTGATCACATATCTTTAGAATAAATCAACCTAATATTCATCTTCTTGCCAAAGGCACTTGGTTACATGTCTCCATTCCTTTCCCTGCCACTAAGGGCAAGAGGAAAAAGACAAAGAATTTCACTCTTCTGCTGTCCTTACTGCCTTTCTTCTCTCTCTACTCTTAATGATATCTCACTTAGGGTCACTTAACCATTTTGCCATAATAAATATTCTTAGATGAACTCCTAACAGGCCTCTTGCATATTTGTGAACCTATTTACAAATATACTTACTTTTTTTTACCAGTATATGTGTATGAAAAATATACATTTGACAACTAAATGTAATTAGGAAAACAATGCAAGAACAAAACAAGAATTTTGACAAGGAGAAAAAAGAAAGGTAACATAAATGTCACTGGTAATGGTAGATATATGGTCACAGTTAGAGTCTGCAATATGGTAATAGTGGTGCAGAAACCACCTACATAGGTTACCTAGGTTTAGTTTAAAAGCTAAAAAAATTGAAGATAGAAAAATACACATAAATACAATAATCTGTCGGTAGTTACATAATAAAACATGTAAATTATAATAGCAATGAATTAAAATGTGAGATGAGGAAGTAAAAGTATAAAAGATACAAATTCTACTGAAGTTAAATTATGATCAGTCTAAAATAGGGTGTTTTAAGTTTACAATATCATATAAGCCTCATTGTAACCACAAGGAAAAATGTAGTAGTTTCACAAAAGAACACAAAAAAGAACTCAAAGCATACTGAAACTAAAAGGCATCAAACACACACACAAAAAAAACAAGACAAGAAACAAGGAACAATGGATCTACAAAACAACCAGAAAACAAAGAATAAAATGGCAACAGTAAGTCCTTACTTATCAATAATTAAACATAAATGTACTAATTCTCCAATGAAAAGGCACAGAATGGGTGAATGGATCAGAAAAACAGATACAACAATATGCTGCCTACAAGAGACTTAATTTGGATTTTAAAACACACATAGATTTAGTAGAGGGATGTAAAAGACATTTCAAGCAAATGGTAATCAAAAGAAAAAGCTGTACTTCTATCAGAAAAACAAATTTTATATTAAAAATGGTAAAAAAAAAAAGGCAAAGGAGATCGTTATGTAATAATAAAGGTGTTGGCATATCAAGAAGATACAAAAATTGTATAACAAATATTTATGCTCCCAACATTGGAGCACCTAAATACATAAGACAAGAAATAATAGAGCTAAAAGGAGAAACACACAGTAATACCATAACAGTTAGGGACTTGAGTATACAACCATCAGCAATGGACAAATCATCCAAAAGAAAATCAATAAGGAACAGCAGATTTGAAAATTAATGACCAAATGGACATTGTCCATTCTATACAGAACATTGTATTCAACAACAGGAAGCTGCACATTCTTTGCAAGTGCATATGGAGCACTCTCTAAGATAGAACATATGTTAAGTCACAAAATAAGTCTTAACTTATTTTGCAGAATGTAATCATACTGAAAATATTTTATGACCACAATGGTATGAACCTAGAAATCAGTAGCAAGAGGAAAATGGGAAAATTCATGAACACGTGGAAATTAAACAACACTCACTTGAACAATCAATGCCTAAAAGAAGAAACTAAAGGAGAAATAAAAAAGTTTCTTGAGACAAGCACAAATGGAAACACAACATGCCAGAACTTAGGGAATGCAACAAAAACAATTCTAAAAGGGAAGTCCACATCAATAAACAGCAACTTTGAGAAGAAAGAAAACTCCCCAAAAGAAAACCTAACTCTACACCTTAAGGAACTTGAAAAAGAAGAAAAACTGTGCCCAAAGTTAGTAGGAGAAAGGAAACAATAAAGATTAGAGAGAAATAAATAAATTACAGAAGAGAAAAACAATAGTAAAGATTAACCAAACTGAAACATTGGTTCTTTGAAAAGATAAACATAGCTGACAAACCTTTAGCCAGAGTAACCAAGAAAAAAATAGAAAGGATCCAAATTAACAAAATTACAAATGAAAAAGGAGACATTATAACCAATACCACAGAAATTCAAGCAATCATATGAGGTTACTATAAACAAATATATGCCAACAACTGAATAACATGGAAGAAATAGAAAAACTCTTAGAAACATACAACTTACCAAGACTGACTCAGGAAGAAATATGAATAGATTATTAGAAATGAGATTGAATTAGTAATCAAAAATTTCCCAGGGAAGAAAATCTTCACTGGTGAATTTTATCAATCATTTTAAGAAGTAACTTCAATACTTCTCAACCACTCTGAAAAAAATTGAAGAGGAGGGAACACTCCCAAACTCATTTTATGAGGCTAGCATTATCCTGATACCCAAACTGAAAAAGATCACTACTAGAAAAGAGACAATATGCCAATATCCCTGATGAATATAGATGTAAAAATTCTCAATAAAACACTAGCAAACTAAATTCATCAGCGCGTTAAAAAGATCATTCACCATTTACCATGGTCAAATGGGATGTATCCTTGGGATGCAAGGATAAGGATGATACAACATACACAAATCAATATGATACATCACACTAACAGAATGAAAGAAGAGAATCATATAATCATCTCAATAGCTTCAGAAAAGGAATTTAACAGAATTCAACATACACCTATGATAAAAACTCAACAAATTAGGCTTGAAGAAACCTATCTCAACTTAATAAAGGCCTTATATAACAAGCCCACAGTTAACATCATATTCAATTGTGAAAGGTTGAATGTTTTATTTCTAAGATCAGGAGCAAGACAAGTGTTTCCACTTTCACCACTACTGTTCAATATAGTAATAGAAGTCTTAGCCAGAGAATTCTGGCAAGAAAAAGAAACAAAAGTTATTAGAATTGAAAAGAAAGAAGTAAAATTGTTTTTATTTACAGACAACATGATTTTATATGCAGAAAATCCTAAAGACTCTACCAAACTGCTCTAGGTCTAAACAATGAATTCAGTAAAATTGCAGGACATAAAATTAACATACAAACATAAGAATTTCTATACACTAACAGTGAAATTTCTGAAAATGAAATAAAGAAATCAATCCCAATCACAACAGCATTATAAACAATAACATATTTAGGAATTATTTAACTAAAGAGGTGAAAGATCTCTATGCTGAAAACTGTAAGACATTATTGAAAGAAATAGAAGATGACACAAAAAATGGAAAGGCATTCTGTGTTCATGGGTTGGAAGAATTAATATTGTTAAAACATTAATACTATTTAAAGCCTTCTACAGATTCAATGCAATCTCTATCAAGATCCCAATGGCATTTTTTCACAAAGGTAGAAAAAACCTTCCTCAAATGCATTCCAAAAAATCTACTGAATAGCCAAGAAAATCCTGAGAAAGAAGAATGAAGCAGGAGAAACCATATTTCTTGATTTCAAGATACACTGTAAAGCCATAGCCATCAAAACAGTATGGTACTAGTATAAAAACACACCAAAGGAACAGACTTGAGGGACCAGAAATTAACCTAATCAAACACAGTCAACCAATATTTGATAAGGGATCCAAGAATACTCAATGAAAAGACACAGTCAATTCAATAAATGTTGCTGGGATAAATGGATATTCACATGGGAGAGAATGAAACTGGACCCATATCATATCTTACCTCACTCACAAAAATTTACTGGAAATGGATTAAAGACTTAAATGTAAGACCTGAAATTATGAAAGTCTTAGTGGAAAACATAGAAACAAAGCTTCTTAACATGGGTCTTGGTAATGATACTTTGGATGTGACATCTAAAGCACAAGAAACAAATAAAAAAATTAAGTGGGACTAAATCAACTAACAAGCTTCTGCACCAATGAAGTGAAAAGACAACCTATGGAATAGGAAAAAATATTTTCAAACCATATGTCTGTTTTGTAATTAATATCCAAAACATAAAAACACATACAACTCAATAACAGAAAAACAAATAACCCAATTCTAAAATGGGCAAATGACTTGAATAGACAATTCTCCAAAGGAGATATATGAGAGTACAATGGGTAAATGAAAAGGTGTTCAACATCAACAGTCATTAGGGAAATGCAAATCAAATCCACAATGAGATATCACTTCATACCTGCTAGATAGGCCAAAAGCCAAAATCAAAAAGAGAAGACAAATGCTAGTGAGGATGTGGAGAAAAGGAAACCCTTGTGCACTGTTTGTGGGACTATAGGTTGGTACAGCCAATTTGGAAAACAGTATGGAGGATCATCAAAAATTTAAAATAGAACTGCCATATGATCCAGCATTTCCACTTATTGGAATGTACCCAAAGGTAACAAAAATATTAACTTGAAAAGATATCTGCAGGAACTGGAGCCAAGATGGTGGAGTGAGTAGAGCAGTGGAAATCTCCTCTCAAAACCACATATATTTTTGAAAATACAGCAAATACAACTCTCCCTAAAAGAGAGACCAGAAGACACAGGACTACAGCCAGACTACATCCACACCTGTGAGAACCCAGCACCTCGCGAAGGGGGTAAGATAAAAGCTGCAACCCTGCAGGACCCAAGCGCCCCACACCCCAGCTCCCAGCAGGAGGAGAGGAGTCGGAGCCGGGAGGGAGAGGGAGCCCAGGACTGCTAAACAGCCAGCCCTAGTCATCCGCACCAGAGTGCAGACACACAGTGTGTGCGTGGGGTGCTGGAAACTCGGGAAACAGCACAGTAAGACCTGTGAGCAGGTCCCTGCAGCTGGCGCCCCTGGGACAAAGAAAAGCGAGTACTTTTTGAAAGCCTTAAAGGGACAGGGAACACACAGCTGTACGGAAGCATCCCGGGACACTTAGCCTACGAGCTGGGAATCCCGGGGAACTCTGGGAACCCTAACCCCCTGTGAGCAGGGCTTCTCGGAGGCCCCTCATGGAGATGAACAGCCTCCCAGCCATTTCCCCTCCAACACGGCTCTGCCATATCAGAGCAGCAGCCCAAGGCAGGCCACACCCACAGGAACTGTGCAGATAAACTCCATAGTGGTGGGGCAAGAATCAGAGGCCCTGTCTGCCAGCAGTGGCCCAGCACAAGCCACTAGAGGTCGCTGTTCTCCCAGGAGAGGAAGGCCACAAACCAACAAGAAGGGACCTTCTCCCAGCCATCACTCGCCCCAGCTCCACAAACTATCTTTATCGCCATGAAAAGGCAGAATCTGAGAGAGACAAAAATCATAGGTCAACACCTAAGGAGATAGACCTAAACAGTATTCCTGAAAAAGAATTCAAAATAAAAATTATAAACATGCTGAAGGAGATGCAGAGAAATATACAAGAGCTAAGGGATGATGTCCAGAAGGAGATTACAGAAGTGAACAATCTCTGGAAGCATTTATAAGCAGAATGGATAAGATGCAAGAGACCATTGATGGATAGAAACGAGAGAAGAGGAACGCATAGAAGATGACACATAAAGAGATAAAAGGATCTTCAGGAATGAAACAATATTAAGAGAACTGTGTGACCAATCCAAAAGGAACAATATCCACATTATAGGGGTACCAGAAAAAGAAGAGAGAGGAAAAGGGATGGAAAGTGTCTTTGAAGAAATAATTGCTGAGAACTTCCCCAAACTGGGGGAGGAAATAGTTGCTCAGACTCCAGAAGTACACAGGACTCCCAACAGAAAGGACCCAAAGAGGACAACACCAAGACATATAATAATTAAAATGGCAAATATCAAGGACAAGGACAGAGTATTGAAGGCAGCCAGAGAGACAAAAAAGGTCACCTACAAAGGAAAACCCATCAGGCTATCATCGGACTTCTCAACAGAAACCTTACAGGCCAGAAGAGAATAGCATGATATATTTAATGCAATGAAACAGAAGGCCCTTGAACCAAGGATATTGTATCCAGCACGATTATCATTTAAATATGAAGGGGGGATTAAACAATACTCAGACAAGCAAAAGTTGAGGGAATTTGCCTCCCACAAACCACCTCTATAGGGTATTTTAGAGGGACTGCTCTAGATAGGAGCACTCCTAAAAAGAACACAGAACAAAACACAAAACATATGAAGAATGGAGGAGGAGGAATAAAAAGGGAGAGAAATAATCATCAGGCTGCATTTATAATAGCTCAATAAGTGAGTTAAGTTAGACAGTAAGGTAGTAAAGAAGCTAACCTTGAACCTTTAGTAAATATGAATCTAAAGCCTGCAATGGCATTAAGTACATATCTTTCAATCATCACCCTAAATGTAAATGGACTGAATGCACCAATCAAAAGACACAGAATGGATAAAAAAGCAAGACCCATCTATATGCTGCTTACAAGAGACTCACCTCACACGAAAAGACATGCACAGACTAAAAGTCAAGGGATGGAAAAAGATATTTCATGCAAACAATAGGGAGAAAAAAGCAGGTGTTGCAATACTAGTATCAGACAAAATAGACTTCAAAACAAAGAAAGTAACAAGAGATAGAGATGGACACTACAAAATGATAAAGGGCTCAGTCCAACAAGAAGATATAACTATTATTAACATATATGCAGCCAATACAGGAGCACCAATATAAGTGAAACAAATACTAACAGAATTAAAGGAGGAAACAGAATGCAATGCATTCATTTTGGGAGACTTTAGCACACCACTCACTCCAAAGGACAGATACAACAGACAGAAAATAAGTACAGAAACAGAGGCACTGAACAACACACTAGAACAGATGGACCTAATAGACATCTATAGAACTCTACATCTAAAAGCAACAGCATACACATTCTTCTCAAGTGCACATGGAACATTCTCCAGAATAGACCACATACTAGGCCACAAAAAGAGCCTCAGTAAATTCAAAAAGATGGAAATACTACCAACCACCTTTTCAGACCACAAAGGCATAAAACTAGAAATAAAATGTAGAAAGAAAACAAAAAGGCCCACAAACACATAGAGGCTTAACAACATGCTCCTAAATAATCAATGGAGCAATGACCAAATTAAAATGGAGATACAGCAATATATGGAAACAAATGACAACAATAACACAAAGCCCCAACATCTGTGGGACACAGCAAAAGCACTCTTAAGAGGAAAGTATATAGCAATCCAGGCATATTTAAGAAGGAAGAACAATCCCAAATGAATAGTCTTATGTCACAATTATCGAAATTGGAAAAAGAAGAACAAATGAGGCCTAAGGTCAGAAGACGGAGGGACATAGTAAAGATCAGAGAAGAAATAAATAAAATTGAGAAGAAAAAAACAATAGAAAAAAATCAATGAAACCAAGAGCTGGTTCCTTGAGAGAATAAACAAAATAGATAAGCCTCTAGCCAGACTTATTAAGAGAAAAAGAGAGTCAACCCACATCAACAGAATCAGAAATGAGAAAGGAAAAATCATGACGGACCCCACAGAAGTACAAAGAATTATTAGACAATACTATGAAAATCTATATGCTAACAAGCTGGAAAACCTAGGAGAAATGGACAACTTCCTAGAAAAATACAACCTTCCAAAACAGACCCAGAAAGAAACAGAAAATCTAAACAGACCAAATACCAGCAACGAAATTGAAGAGGTAATCAAAAAGTTACCTAAGAACAAAACCCCTGGGCCAGATGGATTTACTTCGGAATTTTATCAAACATACAGAGAAGACATAATACCCATTCTCCTTAAAGTTTTCTGAAAAATAGAAGAGGACGGAATACTCCCAAACTCATTCTATGAAGCCAACATCACCCTAATACCAAAACCAGGCAAAGACCCCACCAAAAAAGAAAATTACAGACCAATATCCCTGATGAACGTAGATATAAAAATACTCAATAAAATATTAGCAAACCAAATTCAAAAATACATCAAGAGGATCACACACCATGACCAAGTGGGATTGATCCCAGGGATGCAAGGATGGTACAACATTCGAACATCCATCAACATCATCCACCACATCAACAAAAAGAAGGACAAAAACCACATGATCATCTCCATAGATGCTGAAAAAGCATTCGATAAAATTCAACATCCATTCATGATAAAAACTCTCAACAAAATGGGCATAGAGGGCAAGTACCTCAACATAATAAAGGCCATGTATGATAAACCCACAGCTAACATCATACTGAACAGCGAGAGGCTGAAAGCTTTTCCTCTGAGATCAAGAACAAGACAGGGATGCCCACTGTCTCTACTGTTATTCAATATAGTACTGGAGGTCCTAGCCATGGCAATTAAACAAAATAAAGAAATGAAAGGGTTCCAGATTGGTAAAGAAGAAGTCATACTGTCACTGTTTGCAGATGACATGATATTGTACATCAAAACCCTAAAGACTTCACTCCAAAACTACAAGAACTAATATCAGTATTCAGCAAAGTTTCAGGATACAAAATTAACACACATAAATCTGTGGCTTTCTTATACACCAACTATGAACTAATAGAAAGAGAAATCAGGAAAACAATTCCATTCACAGTAGCATCGAAAAGAATAAAATACCTAGGAATATACCTAACCAAGGAAATGAAAGACCTATACCCTGAAAACTACAAGAAACTCTTAAGAGAAATTAAAGAGGACACTAACAGATGGAAACTCATCCCATGCTCCTGGCTAGGAAGAATTAATATCGTCAAAATGGCCATCCTGCCCAAAGCAACATACAGATTCAATGCAATCCCTATCAAATTACCAACAGCATTCTTCAATGAACTGGAACAAATAGTTAAAAAATTCATATGGAACCACCAAAGACCCCAAATAGCCAAAGCAATCCTGAGAAGGAAGAATAAAGTGGGGGGAGGGGGGCGGATCTCACTCCCCAACTTCAAGCTCTACTACAAAGCCACAGTAATCAAGGCAATTTGGTATTGGCACAAGAACAGAGCCACAGACCAGTGGAACAGAATAGAGACTTCAAACATTAACCCAAACATATATGGCCAATTAACATACGATAAAGGAGCCATGGACATACAATGCAGAAATGACAGTCTCTTCAACAGATGGTGCTGGCAAAACTGGACAGCTACATGTAAGAGAACGAAACTGGATCACTGTCTAACCACATACACAAAAGTAAACTCCAAATGGATCAAAGACCTGAATGTAAGTCATGAAACCATAAAACTCTTAGAAAGAAACAGGCAAAAATCTCATGGACATAAATATGAGTGACTTCTTCATGAACATATCTGCCCGGGCAAGGAAAACAAAAGCAAAAATGAAAAAGCTTCTGTACAGCAAAGGACACGATCAATAGAACAAAAAGGTATCCTACATGATGGGAGAATATATTCATAAATGACAGATCCAATAAGGGGTTGACATCCAAAATATATGAAGAGCTCACACACTTCAACAAACAAAAAGCAAATAAGCCAATTAAAAAATGGGCCGAGGAGCTGAAAAGACAGTTCTCTAAAGAAGAAATTCAGATGGCCAACAGACACATGAAAACATGCTCCACATCGCTTGTCATCAGAGAAATGCAAATTAAAACCACAATGAGATATCACCTCACACCAGTAAGTATCGCCATCATCGAAAAGACAATCAACAACAAATGTGGTGGGGTTGTGGAGAAAGGGGAACCCTCCTACACTGCTGGTGGGAATGTAAATTAGTTCAACCATTGTGGAAAGCAGTATGGAGGTTCCTCAAAATTCTCAAAATAGAAATACCATTTGACCCAGGAATTCCACTTCTAGGAATTTACCCTAAGAATGCAGCACTCCAGTTTGAAAAAGACAGATGCACCCCTATGTTTATCGCTGCACTATTTGCAATAGTCAAGTATGGAAGCAACCTAAATGTCCATCAGTAGATGAATGGATAAAGAAGATGTGGTACATATACACAATGGAATATTACTCAGCCATAAGAAAAAAACAGATCCTACCATTTGCAACAACATGGATGGAGCTAGAGGGTATTATGCTCAGTGAAATAAGCCAGGTGGAGAAATACAAGTACCAAATGATTTCACTCATCTGTGGAGTATAAGAACAAAGGAAAACTGAAGGAACAAGCAGCAGCAGAATCACAGAACCCAAGAATGGACTAATAGTTACCAAAGGGAAAGGGACTGGGGAGGATGGGTGGTAAGGGAGGGACAAGGGTGGGGAAAAAGAAAGGGGGCATTATGATTAGCATGTATCGTCTGTGGAGGGCACGGGGAGGGCTGTACAACACAGAGAAGACAAGTAGTGATTTTGCAGCATCTTACTACGCTGATGAACAGTGACTGTGAAGGGGTATGTGGGGGGGACTTGGTGAAGGGGTGAGCCTAGTAACCATAATGTTCTTCATGTAATTGTAGATTAGTCATACCAAAATAAAAAAAAAGATATCTGCAGCCTCATGTTCATAGTGTCATTATTTACAATGACCAAGACATGGAAACAACCTGTGTACATTGATGGATAAATGGATAAAAAGTTGTAAAATACACACATACGCACACATCATGGAATATTATTTATCCATAAAAAATGAGGAAACTCTACCATATGTGACAATGTGGATGAAACATGAAGGCATTATGCTAAGTGAAATAAGACAGAGAAAGACAAATATTGTATGCTCTCACTTATATGTGTAATCTATAAAAAAAAAAAACTCTGAAAAAGAGATCAGATTTGTGGTTCCCAAAGTTGCGCTTGGGGGAAGAGGGAAATGGAGGAAGATGGTTAAATGGTATAAACTTACAATTATAAGATAAAGAAGTACTAGGGATGAAATAAATGTACAACAGGACGACTGTAATTAACATTGTTGGATGATATATATGAAAGTTATTAAGAGAGTAAATCGTATTCTCATTATAAGAAAATTTTTTTTTAATTCCTTTCTTCTTTTTTTTTCTTTTTATTGTACTATATGAGAAGGTGGATGTTAGCTGTAACTACTGTGGCAATCAATTCACAGTACATGTAAATCAAACCATTTTGCTGTACTCCTTAAACTTAAACAGTGATGTAGGTGAATTATTCCTCAATAAAACTGGAAAAAAGTTAAAAAACTACATTTAAAAAGAGTTGTTAGTCAAGAAGACCTTACCACAATGTGTCATCAAATCTTCATGAAAATCCAAGAGTTGGTCTCGGATTTCTTCAGGACATGGACATTCACTTTTGTCATCCTTAAAATTGAGAAGCATATTGATCTGAAAGTTTGGAAAAGTAAGAAAGAGGAAGAAGGAGGGTAAAAGAAAAGTGAATTCAGGGATGACACAGCAAAGAAGATGATAAAAGCCAAAGTTGTTCAAAATCTGTTTTTGAGTATTCATGAATGGTTGCACAATAGCTGAACAACCATTGTCTACCACTCAATATAACAAATGCCACAAAATAAATAAAATCATACAAAGCTTAGCATGTTGCAAAATAATGATATAACTTGCTTTCTCTTTCCATTTCACAGTATGTTAGACTCTTATATACAGAGAGTTCTTAAATCAACTAAGATCTAAATGTTATTTTTAAAAATATTTTATTATGCTTCTCCTAGATTTCCATTTTTTTCTAGCTAATTCCAACACTTTATTAAGTGTTTTAAATAACTGAATATTTTTGAGAGGTGTACAGCAGTAAAGAAGAAGGAAAACCCTAAATGTAATTGACAAGTAATATAATGGATAACTTTGGCTCATGTTCACAGTTCTATTAAGCAAATTACAAGAAATTTTCTTCCATTTGCTTTAGTTTTAAACACAATGATATTACATTTATGAATGAAGAAAAGAAAGTTCTGTTACTGTTTCATAATTTTATAATTTTCCTTTAGGAAACAATTATAAGTCTTCTTTCCAGAGTTTTATATTTGAATTCTTTGTTAAACTTTTATTTTGAGATAATAGCAGCTTCATATGATATTCTAAGAAATAATATAGATACCATGTATGTTTTATCCAGCTTTCCCCAACAGTAACATCCTGTAAAACAGTAGTACAGTATCACAACTAGGGTACAGTCAAATTGATACAGTCAAAATAGAGAACAATTCCATTACCCCTAGGATCACTCCTGCTACCATTTTATAAACATATCCACTTCCCTCCTTCCTGCTCCTCATCCCTAATTCCTGTCAACCACTGATTGGTACTCCATTTCCAAATGTTTGTCATTTCAAGAATGATATATAAATGGAGTCACACAGCATGCATGTACACACTCCCATTTGCTCCTTTTGATGCCTGTAAGGTCTGTGTAGTATCTCATTTCATTCCTGACATTGGTAGTTTTGTGTCTCTCTCTTTTATCCATGTCAGGATTTTCAGCAGTTTGTATTTTATTCTTGTTTTTAAATAACCAGCATTTGGATCCATTGATTTTTTTCAATTATCCTATTTTCAGTTTCATTGACATACATTTATGTATATTATTGCCTTCCTTCTGCTTGCTTGGGTTTATTTTGTTCTTTTTCTAAATTCTGTGATAGCAGCTTAGATTGTTGATATGAGTATTTTTCTCTTTTTTAAATGCAAATATTTAGTGTTATAAATTTCCCTCTCAGCACTGCTTTAGCTATTTCCACAAACTTTTATATGCAGTATTTTCATTTTTTTCCAATCAATTTATTTTTAAATCTCCCTGAAGACTTCCTTCTCAAACCATGATTATTCAGAAGTATTTTGCTTACTGTCCAAGTATTAGATATTCTCCTATTATCTTTCATTGATTTCTAATTCGACTCAAAAAATTAAATTCTTTTAAGTTTCTTGAGGTTGTTCTATGGCCCAGAATAAAATCCATTTTCTTGAATGTTTCATAGCCATTTAAAAAAAATGTGTATTCTATTATTGGCTGGAATGTTCTACAAATTTCGAAGGATTCTTTTAGTTGATAGTATTGTCACATTTTCCCATATTCTTGATGAATTTCTATCTAGGTTTTCTATCAATTACTGAAAGGGCTGTTGAAATACCCAATTATAATTGTATATTTATTTATTTGTCCTTTCAATTCTCTCTATATGTCTTCACATATTTTTTAGTTCTGTTATGTAGTACATACACATTTGTCTTCTTCGTAGATTGGTTTTTCATCATTATGTAATGTCTGTCTGATAATTTCCTTTGCTGTGCTATAGGCACTCTTACTTTCTTTTGATTAATTTTTCATGATAGATCTTTTTTCTTTTACTTTCCTTTTACTTTCAACCTATCTACATCATTATATTTGAAGTGAGTTTCTTTTAGACAATACATAGTTAGGGACAAAGTTTTAAAATTCATTCTGCCAATATCTTTCTTTTAACTGGTGTAGTTAGATTATTTATATTCATGGATTTATTGATATTTTATGACTTAAGTCTGTCATTTTACATGTTTTCTGTCCTGATTTATTCTTCCCACCCTGCTGTGAGCTCCTTGAACAGTTTTTAGGGTGTCATTTTGAATTGATCATGTATTTTTTAGCATATCTTTTTGTATAGTATTTTAAGTGGTTGCATCGGATATCACATTATAAATACACAATTCTTACAATTACTGGTTTCAATATTTTGCCAGTTTGAGCAAAGAGCAGAAGCTTTATCTCCCTTTTTTCCCCTTATTATTCTCCATTTAAGACATAATTGTCTTTACTATTTTTATACATAATTTAGAACATATCAGATAGTTGTATCAATTTTGCTTCAACCATCAGTATAATTCAGAAAATTCAAGAGAAGGAAAATGCACTGTATTTATCCATATTTTCACATTTTCTGTTCTTCCTTCCTAATTTTCCAAATTTTCTTTTATTGTCATTATTTTCTGTTTAAAGACTTCATTTAGGCATTCACTCAGGGTAGGTCAGCTGCCATCAAATTCTTGTAGTTTCCTTTCATTTGAGAAAGTCTTGATTTCCTCTTTATCCCTGGGGAGTATTTTCACTGCATACAGAATTCTGGGTTTTCAATCTTTTCTTTCAGCTCTTGAAAAATATTGTTTCACTTCCCTCTGGGTGCCATATCTTCTGAATAGAAATCCATTGTGACTCAAACATTTTACTCCTAACATGGTCTTCTCTTTCTCACTGCCTTCAAGATTTTTTCTTTTAGTTTTCAGAAGTTTGACTGTAAGATGTCTTGTTTAGATTTCATTGGGTATCCTGTCTGAGGCTTAATCAGCTTCTCAAATCTCTTTCTTTATATATTTTGCCAAGCTTGAAAAGTTTGCAACTATTATTTTTTCAAGTATTTATTCAGTTCATACTTCTTTGTCTTATCCCTGGGACTTTAATGTCACAAATATTATATCTTTTTCTATATTTGTACTTGTCTTTAAGGATCTATTTTTTTCCAGTCTGTTTTCTCTGTTTTTTCAGGCCAGGTAATTTTTATCGTTCTCTCTTCACTTCAGTGATTCTTTTCTCTGTCTCCTTCATTCCATGTATTGAAGGTTTTACTATTTCAGTTATTGTTTTTTTCAGTTCTAAAATTACTTATTTTATCTTATATTTCTTTGCTGGGATATTTTCATTTTCAATTTTGAGGGAGCTTTACAATGGCTGTTTTAAAAGCTTTGTCAGATAAATTTCACATCTTTGTCAACTCAGAGTTGGAATCTGTTCATTATCCTTTTTCATTCAAGTTTTTCCTAGTTCCTGATGTGATGAGTGACTTTTTTGTTGAAATATGAACACTTCTGGTATTATGTTATGAGACTTTGGATCTTATTTAAGCTTTGGTTTCTTCTGACACTATCCAGCAGAAGAAGAGTTTAGGCTACCTTGTTATTGCTAGGTGGGAGTGGAAGTCCATTTCTTCACTAGGCTTCCATGGACACTTGGAAGAGGAAGGACACCTTGTTCCTGCTGGGTGAAGCAGGCAGATCCAGTTCCCCACAAGACCTGTACTCACACAGCCTTGGCTGGAAAGGGCAAGAGTGCCTTGTACCTCTCCCTCCCTAGACTCTGCTGCAGGAGGGAAGCCTTGTTACCTCAGAGGGGATGAAGTCCCAACACGCTGGAGCCCCAGCTGGAGCCCTCATCAGAGCCTGGTGAGAGCAGAGATCTGGGCTCCCCGCTCAGTGTTTGATGGCTGGGGTAGGTGAGGGGTGGGACAGTTTTGATTATGGTGTTTAGCTGGAGTAGTTTGGTTATTACCTAAAAGTTTTGCCTTGCTAGACAGTTTTGCTGGTCCTTTGGTTAGCCATACAAGGCTTTTGTTGGGTCTTTTCTTGTCTATGGCCACTGGTGCTTCTGGATTGCTGGCTTCTTAACCTCCATGTCTGAGATAGATGAGGCAAAAAGAAAACCCAGGGAATTCATCCCAGCGTCACTCCTTGGGTCCCAAGTTCCACAGCCAGTCTCCTTTCTTCTCTCTGTACCTTTTAGAGTCTTCTTATGTTATCTTTTGTGTAAGGCCCAGGGTTAAAGTTGTGCTTAGAGGAAGAATAGGGAAAGGCACATGTGCTCCATCTTTCTGGAAGCAGAAGTCTTCCAAAAGTAGTTTACCAAATGGAGTTAATCTGGGAGAGGTTGGAATTTTTCTCTGCTTAACAAATGCTGTTTATAGCAACAAACACAATTCCATGTCTCTTTCTTCAAAGAAATTACATTCTAGAGAAAAAAATTTTAATTACGTAATTAGTCCCTAAACACTTTCATTCAGAGATATATTGGGTATAAAAGGAATTATAAGAGTGAGATATAGAAGATGGGATCTGTCAGGTCTACCTTTTGACCATCACAGCTATATCTTGGGAATTTCCTACATTATCAGTCCCATCCTGAGGTAGATTCCAGAAAACTCATATCCCAGACTAGTTCATTCTTTGGTTTAGGAATGTGTCCTTGTTTCTGCTGCACCCATGGGTGACCTGTGTTTGGAGATGAGCAGCCAGAGGAAGACCACAAATAGGTGATCAGTTTTCTAGTAAGACTAGTGGCAGTGACATTTGGCTCCTCTAGGAGGGGCCAAACATAAAGTATGTAGCATGAGCCATAGGAGTCAAGGGTTCCTATTAGCTGAGGCTGTGCCATGTCTGCCAAAGATGACCCACCTATAGTTGACTATTGTTCCTGTTTGTAGAACTTTAGAATCTGGCAGATGGTCTCCTCAAAGAATCTACGATACACTTGATACATTCTAATAAGGTAAGACATTTGTTCAAACTAACCAAGTAGATTCTTTTGGTAAAAATAAAGAATACTGACCAAATCAACTTGGCTAGTTTAAAGAGAACAGGAAACAAATACACTTTTAACTTAAGATATAATTTTGCAATGTATAGATCCTGAATGAACTGAAACCCAAAGAAGAAAGGAAGAATTTTCATTTCCTTCTCATACCTGTTCCTGAGGTGGTGACCTGAATTCCTTTGTTTTCCTGGCTGTAAGGGCAGCTGACATGTTTAAGGCTTGCATAACTTCATTGTATCGGAAACGCTGATTGTCTTGAAGTTTTGCTACAAAGTCATCTGAAAAGGCCACAATGGCTTCTATCCGGTGCCGGACCTGGCAGTCACAGAGGTATTGAAGCAGTAGGCACATCTGAAAAGATGATTGAAAAGACATGAAATTTAATTTCTGATTGTTTAAATAGTTGATATGTTTCAAATCAAAATCTGTGCAGATATGCTTAGTTGCCACCTCTTCTCCTTTACAGACAGAATCCTGATTTTGTGGAGACAGCAATGTGCTTGGTCCCAGGGGATGAAACATAAATCGTCTAAGAAAAAATGGCAAATATATGTCCAGCTGGTAGACACTTCTTATCCCAGGTCTGCTCTATAGCTACAGGTGCGATGGCAAATGAGATATTTAAGAAGTTTGCTAGGAGTTTTCTGGAAAAGATTTTCCACCATTAATAAGAGACTAGAACACCCTCTTTTCGAAATGAGTATAATTGGATAAAGACTTGATCATTCGATAAAGAAGGAGGTAACACTCTTTAGGATGAAAACCACAGACTAAAGATCACAGAAAGATATTAAGATTGGGGTTTCTGATGACATCATTAAGCTAACTCTATTAATTCTAGAACTGCTCCCATACAGACATTGCATATAAGCTAATTCAGTGGTTTTATTGCTTATTCATTAAACAGCTGAATATTCTCTTACTGGAAGCCAAAAGGATTTTTGACTGATATAGTGTATCAGTATCAGTTGGCCCACCAGAAAATGTTCTGCCCAAGTTTAGGAAAACATTTAAATACTCTTAATACCAATTGTGATATAAATACTTGGCAATATTAAAGATAATTTAAAATCCCTGTATGTCACCATCCACAGCAGGCCATCTCTGCCAATGCCAACTCTGATGGAGCCACACTGTTCATCCCTATCTCACCATCCCCTTTGTCCCCTCCCAGGGGAAGCACCTTCCTCTTGGATCTGGACCAGCAAGACAGCCTCCTAACTGAGTGAGCTCTAGTCATCCTCTCTTTCTCCCCTTATCAATCTTCCTCACAGAAGCTACACTGCTATTTTTAGAATAAAATTATCCAATACTTCAACTGAACTTAGAATAAAATCCAAAATCTGTCATGTGACTGGTTTTAGCAAATGGCTGGATTCTATATGAACTGTCCTCTGCCTACCTTACCCTCTCATTACACTGCAGCCACCCTGGTCTTCTCCGGCCCCAGAACCTTTGTCATGATATGTGCTCTGTGTGATAAGCTCCTAGGACACTCTTTTTAATCCTTCTTCACTCTTGGTGACCTCCAGCTCATCCATGTGACCTTAGTTTAAAACTCACCATCTCAGAGAGGCCTTCCCTCACCTTCCTCCCAGTAAGCCATTCATTCTTCTAGCAACCTATTCTTTTCCTTAAGCTCATTTAACAAAATTAACAATATGGCATTTTAAAAGAAACACATAAATAAGTGTGCATTTCCCCCAGAGTCTGTGAGTTTATGGAAGGCAGGCCCACATCTGTGTCCTTCATCCATCAACAAGCACCCGGCTCAGAGGAAGACTTCAAACAATGCTAAAGAGTGAAAAGCAAAAAATATGTCAACGATACAAACATCAAATGGATTCTAATGAACCAAAGAGGTGTTCAGAAAGGATCCTGCAGACATCTTGATAAGCACAAAGGCAAGCAATCTCTTTGATTCCTTAGAAACATACATGCTGTACATAAAATCTTGCTCTGTGAGAATGGGCATGTCTACTGATGAACAAGTGTTCTGAGGTGGGCAGGAGGAGAATGGGATAGGAATGCCTTGGATTCCAGGCACTCTGACAGAATGCTGGTTAAAATGCATCATCTGCAGAGAGATACAGGGAAATTGTTAATGAAGAGATGGGGGAGAAGAAGAGCGGGCAGGACAACAGCCCATCCCTATGCTCCTTTCAGAGACATGTACACACACACAAATACACATATACCCATAGATACATGCAGAAACAGATGGCAACATGGCACACTTGCAGATGTGTACAACAGGCATAGATTTGACCAAGAAAACCATCTTGAGAAAAATACTAAATTTACATTTTATTAACTATTATCGATTGGAAAATCTATTAACTCCATTCAAAATGCAAGGAAATTAGACTGGCATGTCTTAAAGCACAACAAAAACTAGTTAATTTTATGAAGAACTACCATTACATAGGCACACACATACACAGATCAGAAAAAGGGTGAAGGGCAAACTTCTAAACCTTAATACTAAATGATTCTGAAATTAACTGACATCTTTTCTTTTCTTCATTACCTGCAATTTAACGGGCTCGGGCAGTTTCATTTGGAGCAGGCCTTCCTTGGGCCTCTTGCCCACTCTGGCTTCTTCCTCACCAGCTCTCTCCGACTGTGTGTCTTCCTTGCATGGCTCTTTCTCCAGCACTTCGCTCTCCTCATCTGGAGCGGCAGCTTCCTTGAACACACTGGGCTCAATCAATTGCAAAATGTGTTTCAAGTCCTCATTGTGGAAGATCCCCATGATGAGCAGGGTATAGAAAAGCTTGATGAGTGGAACAAAGAGGAACTCAGTGGTCCCTCCTACTGGGTCCCGGGCATGAAGGCTGCCCTCTTTCACAGCTTCTGTCAGCATCTGGATAGTTTTGGCCTTTAGGATGTCCAGTGGGAACTCTGGACTGTACTGGTAACACTCATTATTGATGCTTACAAAACTTGGAGAGGAAAATTGTATCCGTGGCCTGAGGGAGGTACTGAGGCCGATCCCTGGGAGGCCATGCTTTTTGTTCTCATCAGGGAAGAGGGTGATGCTTTTGGTCTCGTCCGTCATGGGCACAATGAACTCGTTGTTCATCATAAGCCTGGCAGTGGCGTAGGAGCTAAGGTGGATGTCAATCAGCAGGTCATAGTAGCCGGCACGCAGCAGACCGGGCATGTACTGGTTTTCAATGGCATAGAGGAGCTGCGGTTCATCCACATGGCTGCACAAGGCGTGGGCCACCCGGTGGTTCCCAAGGGCACAGACGGCTGAGTACAGCCGCAGCGTGTGGTAGTGGAATTTCAGCAATTCTTCCTGCTCTGTCAATTCCAAAATGTCAACGGATCTGTAGAAGGGAGGAGGAGGAGAGTGGCAAGGAGAAAGATGGAACATTTTAAAAAATTCCAAATCAGAGGATAAATCTATTTTCTTGAGGTCTGCTCCTAGACTTCAAAAGTTACAGAAAGAGACTGCTTTTTACGTTTCTATTGCATGTTTAAGGTTTTTTTATTGGAATTAAAAAAAAATACTGGCTAGACAAGTTTTCTTCCACACAGAACTTTGTGTTGAACATTCCCCAACACTGGTGCTTGGAGCTCCTTCATCCTCCATCACCCCAATGTTTAAGGCACCCCTTTCAGATGGATACTCTTAACCTGGGGACACCTCTCCTTTCAGAATTTGAGCATGCTTTGGAAAATCCTGAATCTCCTTTTCTAACCTGGCTATCCTGGTTCAAGGAGCCAGAAAACGTTGCCTTTGTTTTTCAGCTTAGCAAGGATACCATCCTTCCAGTATCTATGCTTTCTGAGTCACAGGCACTCTATTAAAAGCCACTGTGGCCGGATGGTGCACAATCATTCCAGACCCCACCTCCCAACTCTCAGAATCAGAAGCTTGGTGCATTACAAACCCAAGGCCAACGATTGCCTGGTCTGCATACATCTAGGCTTCCAGGAAACCACGTAACTGCTGCACCCAGATGTTGAACCCAGTTATTGGAAGACATCATTGAGCAAGACCCCTCCCTCAAGATGTGGTAGACAATGTTTCCCGTGTCTCAGAGAGGTTCTTCAATCTCTCAAAAGACCAGTGGTCCACTACTCCGCCAGGCTGACGGCCAAAACATGTAGTTCTGCTCAGTATAGCAACACAGAGTATCTCCACTCTGCGTTCTTATTTAAGAACACAACTTAGTTTAGTATCTAATCACTCTCAAAAAATGTCAGCTTCTAGAAACAACACATAAAGACTCTACAATCATGTTGTTGCAGCCACTCCCACTCCTTCCCCCTATTGTTGACTTCGTGATACCTTGTTCCTTCCTTTAAATACCTCCCTTCCCTACCAGGCCATGAAGTCCTTTAAGGCCAAGGTCATGTCTGTTTCATTCACCATTTTATATACAGTATCAGGAAGACAGTGGGCATTAATATGTATTTGTGTAATGAACGAATAAGAGATTTTGTAATAAGGATTTGTAGTCTACAACTCATAGCTTTATATGAGGCAAAACAAGGCCAACAAGGGCATATAACTCAATTACTAATTTAGTCTGTCTTCCCACACCAACCCTTTGTAGCAATAGTCATACTTTAATGAACTATGGCTCTTACCTGTGGGATAACAATAGAAATAACTCATTATTTTATCTGTTATTGGGACATTGCCAAGTATAAAATCCAACCCCTCCTTAGCACATACTTCACATCATCCTGTCAGTAGATATTCTTCTTCCTTCTTCCCTGAAGATGGAGCAATCTTATGTACCCTTCCTACTTTAGGCTTGACCACATGGCTTGCTTTGGCCAATAAAATCAAAGTGGACTAACATCTGCCACACGCAAAAAGAAACTCCTAAGAGGCCTGCAAGTGTCTGTTATCCTCCCTCTACATCCACCCTTGGCCATGGAAACTATCTTCCCCAGAGCAGGGCTGCCCCATTAGCCTGAGTCTCAGGGTAAGAAGGCACGTGAGCCACACTGACAGCCCATTCCTAATCTGGAGTAGAGTGGTGGTGGGCCCATGACCTCACATAACCGGAGACGGAAGTACATGTTTCTCTGCATGCCACTGGCAGTGGTGTAGGAGCTAAGGTGGCTTCTTACTGCAGTAAAGGGTAATATATTATACTCTTTAACAGTCTTGGATGGGGAAATTTCCTTCATAGTTCAGCATTATGCTTTTACTTATCAAATATGAAGGAGTATCTGTTCTGTGCTAAGCACTATGCACTGTAATATGATGATAAACTGTACAGACACTTTCCACCCTAAAGGAGTTTACTGACTACTTGGGGAAGGAAACCACCCCAAAATAGGTCAATTAAATTATGAGCTGTGATATGTGTCATGCAGGAAACAGAGAACTGACATACATCTACTACCATCCCACATTTAAAAATATTAATTATCTGCCATATTATCAGGGCATGAGAAAAAGATTCTATCCCACAACTGGATGGCACATCACTTCTGGAATCTAAATTTTGAAACTCATGAGATTTTTCTTTGGCTTCTAAGAAGCATGAACCCAATATGGAACCTGACTTAGGAACCACACAGAATGGTGTGGTGTGGATGACAGTCTGCTGATCTTACCCCTAGCTTTGTTCTTTCCCTATCCTTACCCTCTCTGCAACCTGATTCCAAGGACAATTATTTATGCATCTGTATTTCATATATTTTGGGAAACTGACTCAAATTCTTTATGGTCTATAGTGAGAGTTTAAATTATACATTCATTACATATAAACTTATCACAGATCATCAATATAAATTACTATAGCAGGTGCATATGTTGGATTTCTGTTTATGGCAGGCCAACATATTAAATTGCCATTTTAACATTCTCGGCTTAGTAAAAAGAGAGAATTTTCTCCCACCAAGGAAAACTCTTTCCCAAATGTTATGTTTCTTCTGGTGTTGAATAATTACTTTTTTTACAACATCATCAGATGCAAGATTTCAATAAAACTTTTCTCACATAAAATCGAAGTATGAAATTAAAATTTGATCATTTAAGAAGTACACAATGAATGGTGTATCTTTCTATTTATTTCATTTAATGATATGTAAACAAACACTTAATGTATGAAAAAATTCACTCATCAGATAATTTATCTTTGGATTTATTTTACAGCATCTTTTTTGAGATATAATTTATGTAATACATAATTTATCTATTTGAAAGTTATAATTCAATGGTTTTAGAATATTAGTGGAGTTGCACAACCACAAACAGAATCCAAGTTTAGAATATCTTCTAAAATCTAAAATCTCCCCAGAAGAAACCCAGCACTCATGAGCGGTCACTCCTCAGGTCCACCACCCCCACCCAACCCCAAGTAGCCACTAACCTACTTTCTCTCTCTAA
Organism: Manis javanica; assembly: GCF_040802235.1. NCBI lineage: Eukaryota > Metazoa > Chordata > Mammalia > Pholidota > Manidae > Manis > Manis javanica. The sequence goes on from NC_133162.1 coordinate 83,888,416, forward strand.
AGATTTGCCTATTAAGGACTTTCATGTCAGTGTAATCCTATAATGAATGTTTTTTGCGACTGATTTCTTTAACTTAGTAGAATGTTTTTAAGGTTTATGAATTTTATAGCAAGTATCAGCACTTTCTTTCTTTTTATTGCCGAATAATATTGTGTAGATGCACCTCATGTTATTTATCCAGGCATCACTTGGTGGGCGTTTGGGTCGCCCCCCTGGTCGGCCACTAAGAGTAATAGTGCTGTGCATCTTTGTGTTAGAAAGCTTCTATGTGGTCAGGTTCTCCTTTCTCCTGAGACTATAACTAGGAGTGGAATTTATGGATCATATAATAACTCTGCATTTAGCTTTCTGAGGAACTGACAAACTGTTTTCCAATGCACAAGTTAAATTTAAAAGGTATGAAAGAAAAATGTCAAGGATGTCTAGAATAGAAAAGCAGACATAGCATCTATGATCATCTTAACATTAGAGACTTTAAATACAAGAGGACAATGAATATGTCTGTCCCTGCATCGTTTTAAGGCAGTGTTTGCCCTCAGAACATTTTAACGCTATCCTGGGCAGGAAATCTTGTTCCAAATCTTAGAAACATCTCCTTACTGTTAATGAGCCTACTAAAATGAAATTCACTGCAATTTAATCAGTGATAACTTGGAAAAAGTGAAAATCATAAAGAAAGCTACCTTTGAGTGTTTATGGCACTCTATATTATTACCATGACTGTCTAGAATGCATATAAACTTGTTTCCAAAGCCCTCCACACATTTTCACAATTTTCTTTCCTTAATGACGTCCAGTTTCAGTTTTTCCATCAAATAAAGGGTTGAATGAGGTGCTTTCTGTCTCCCAGCTCTGCAACACTGTACCCCTGTGCTGCATCCTAAGTCAGAGTGCAGCCATAGCTGTCTGACTGCTCTCTTGCTGTTGTCATAAGGAAAAGAAGAGTGAGGAAAGAAATGATATACTGTCACTTCGCCTTTTCAACTGCAGTATGATAACTGTGTTTCAGTAAAGAAGTGGCTGAGAAATAGGTTTAAACTTGGAATATGTGAAATATGGTCTCCATGGCCCCAGGAAATTAAACACCTTAAACCTCATTTTGCTTCCCCGGCACCACTCCGGGCCCCTGGGCTGACCTGTTCTCCTCTGGGATGTGAAGGGACATGAACTGCAGAGGATCCAAACACTGCACCAGCCAACCTTGGCGCTCACTTATTCGAGAGACATCCACCTTCAGGAACTGGTTGGGCATTCTGCTCCACAGCACGTGAGACAGAAACTGCACGTGGAGACGCGGAGGACACTGTGGCACAGGGTTTTTGTGCTCGCTCTTGAATAAACCCGCTGAAAGAGGCATCACATTCTAGAAATGGGGAAGAGAAAAAGAATCAACCTACCACACCCCTTGGTGAGGATACAACAATGACTGCAGTTGTGCACAGGAAAAGATGATGGAAATGAGATGCACTACAAGTTGAGCAAAGTCAATACAAGAAACAACAAGGAATTAGGTTGAAGAGCTCCTGAGAGGACAGAGGAGAAAATACACCTATTTTCAGGGCAGGCATGCAGGTTTGGGGATGTTTCTTTCCCATATACTCCCCGGCACACCGAGATAACAGCATCTCCTTCATATCTGCTTGCTGAGCTGGGCTGCTAGGGATAATCTGGCCAGCCTTTCTCACTGCTTTCAGTCCCAGACTTCTGGAAGCCCTCTCTCCCTCTGTCTCTGTATCTGAAGCTCTCTGTCTCTCTTTCTCTCTCTGTCCCTCATTGTCCTTCTCTGTCACCCACTTCCTCCTTACACTACCCACTTACTCATCACCAGTTTTATCAGCTTTTCACAACCAGCATATACTAGAGATAGATCAACAGATAAACCGGACTATCAAAGAAGAAAACAGAATTAACTATGCATTAACCAACACCATTTATTTGTCCTTCATTTTCCTCCACCTCTGGTGTGTATCTGTAGCCTTCCCAGTTCCTTCAGTCTGGTCTCAGGCCAGGAGAGGTCTCTGCCAAAGCTCCCTCATTCATTTGTGACCTTGACACCACCCCGCCAGCCTGTTATGGGCCACAGGAAAATGACCTCATCTGTGCACATTGCCTTCAGTTCTTCCCTTTCCTCCAGAGCCTCCCCTACTGCATACTTCAGACAGCCTCACCCCCAAGCTACCTCCCCATTCTCATCTGCTCATGGGGAAAAAGAGAAAATAAAAGCCAGGCAGTGTTTTAGGCATAGCATGAACAAAGCACACAAAATCTCTCCTCTCATACAGCTTCCTTTTTTTTTATTGGAGACATTAAATACACAAAATCAAAAAGTAAACTAAATAGTATACTAGAGAAGAAGTCATAGGGAAAAAAATAAAATATAAACAGATTAGGAAGACCAGAACGTAGGGCATCAGTTATAAATAGGGTGGTCAGAATTGGTGTCACTGAGAAGGTGACATTTAAAGAAAGGCCCAAAGGAGAAGAGCCATGTGGATATACAGGGATAAAATTTACATGTGGAGGCAACAATCTGTGCAAAGAACCTGAGGAGAAAGTTTGCCTGGCAAGTTGGAGGAAGATGTGGCAGCCAGTGTGCCTGGAGCAGAGGAGGGGAGAACAGTAGGAGATGGGGTCAGAGATGCTGTGCACTTGTTTAGGGTTGAGAGCCATTGTAAGACCTCTGATGTTTTACTCTCAGAGAAAGAAATGGGTTTCTAGGGCTTTGAGCAGTGGAAGGATATAATCTGATTCATATTTTAAAGCAGTGACAGTCACTCATATTGTCGTCTGAGAAATAAATGGGCAGGGATGAATTAAGGAAACCCCACTAGGAGGCCACTGAAGTAACCCAGATGAGAAACAACACTGAGGAGCATGAGTATGGCGTTCAGCAGGAGTGTGGAGAGAGGTCAGAAACGGAGGATTTTCTGGCGGATGGAAATGGGATGTGACTGTACAGGAGGAAGGTCAGGGTGACTCCAGGTGTGGAGCCTGAGCAACTGGTTTTGCTATCAACTGGCACGGAGAAGACTGGAGGTCAGGCAAGTAAGGAGGTGGTAACTGACAGACAGCAGGCCAGTTTACAAAGGCAGAGACTGAGCTCACAGGCTTAAGGAACATGCACAAGGTCACTGAGCCAGCATGATAAAACCATCTACTATATTCACTCTATGTGCATATGGCATCTCAATTTTTACAATCACAAAACTCAGTTCAGTTGCCTTCCCTGAATTTCAGTAGGCTCTTCTGGCTGTTGTATTTGCATCCCTTATTTGTCCAACCTAAAAATTTAAATTAATCCTTGATTCTTCATTCTTGAGCACCTGAATTCACCAACAAATCCTACTAATCCAATTCCTGGTCAAATTCTACTTATCTCTCCTGTAAAACATCTTCTTACTTACTATTCTCTCTCCCTTATGACTTCCATGCCCATCACTATCTTCTCCCATGTAGACAGAATTAAAGCGTGGATACCTAACTGTTCCTGAGTGCTCTCATTCTCGTGAGCATAGATTTCTCCACATTACTACTAACACATTTTTGCAAAAGAGGGTTGATTATACTCAATTCCATGCTTAAATTTCCAGTGCTTTGCCAGTGTCTATGGAATAGGTGCCTACTTCTTAGCATGGCATCCAAAGCCTTTCAACTTGGACTTGGTCTGCCTTCTATACATATTAATCTTCGGCCACATCCTGGAAGGCAGACTTTGCTACAATCACATTGAATTCTTTAACTTTCATCAACATTCACGATTACATATTTTTGCTTTCTCTCGCCCCCTGTCTAGAATGTCCTGTCCTAGTAAATGTACTGAGACCTCCTACTCAACAGTTGACAATCAACCTAAATGCTACTTGTTCTTTTTGCTTTACCTGACCCACCCTTTCCAGCTTAGCTGCCCTTTCATTCCTGCTCCCAGAGTATTCTATGCTGTCACCATTCTAGCACTCACCATAATGCAGCATAGCCTCTGGTCTACAAGCCTATTTGCCAGCTCATCTGTGTGTTCAACAATTACTAAGCTATACGTAATTTGGCATTTCTGTTCTGCAGAAGCCTAGTTTTACTGAATAATATATGATGGCCAAAGAGAAATCCTTCTAATGAACTATGTTACCCTAGTGACTGTAAAGAGATAACAGACTTTTCAAATATGGCACATTTCTTTTAAAGAATGCTTTATGTGATTAACATCAGTGCTAATAAAATACTGACTTCATCTAAAAAGAAGTAAATGCTATTCCCTAATAGAAAAATGACCCAAGTATAATACTAATAATGTCTTTCTTACCTTTATTCTCCCCAACTCAAACTGAAAAACATTGGGACTTGTAGCTTGGGCAAAAACAGCAGGAAATAATTTTGTACTTGGCTCCACCTTAAACAAACAAGTGAATTTAAGAATATTAGTTAAAGGAAGGGGCACAAAGAAAAAAAAACATTTTCTTCCTAACAACTAAGGTAACACTTTACAGAAGGGCACCAGAGGTATTTCCTTCCTCTCGTATGGATGTCCTCTTTCAAAAGTTCTCATATATTTTATTTCACTACTATGTGAACATTTTTGGATGACCATACTGTTTATTCTGAAGGGCTAATGGCACTGTTATTATTCAAATAGGTAAAAAAATATGACATTAACTCATTTCTGTTTCCATTTTCTTCTAATTTTGAACTTACTTTTTGGTCTTACAAAATGCACCTTCGCCTCACAGGGATGAAAGGATTTCTTCCTCCCTAGGCGCGCCAGGCCATCATCCCCCACACACCTGATAGTACGTGCTCAGCTCCTTGCTGTTGGCAGTGAAAGTCAGCAGCCCGCTGGCAGCGTCCACCACGCAGCCAATCTCCAGGCCATTATTATTGCGTCCTTGCCCGGGACTCATGCTCTCGCCTGCACACACCATGTAGCAATTGCTGCGTTTGATGCTGAATTTCAAAACAACATTTTTATCTTTGTACGACCAGAGGTATGATAGAAAGCATGTATATTTTGCAAACTAAACCTAGATTATGCTGCGCAAGCAACAAGCTCATGCTGTAATGGGAGAGGTGCACGATGGGCCCGACTCTGTGATCCTGAGCAAAATGCCGTGGACGTCAGTGGATGTTCTGAATCGGGGATTACCCGGCTGTACACTTCACACCTAATGGAGACAGGTCACTAAGTTGGAACCAAGTAAGAACTGACCTGCACCTTCCCTCCAAAGACTCAAACCAAACTGCACCTTCTTCAGAGGTTCAAAAAAGTTTAACCACTTAATTAATAATCATCCAGATTCATCATTTTCACTCTTAGAGGTTTTATTTTGCTTTTAACTACTTGTTCTGAGATGAGAAGCATTCATTTCCCAACACTGTCAAAGTCCTTAAGCAAATTCTCTGTGAGCAATCAGTGGCTCAATGTTTTTGAAATTTGGCTGACAAAATTTTGCCCGTTATGGACAATTCCCAGTGATCTGTTATGAGAGACAGACTTTGCTACAATGCACACAAAATCAGTGATATAATGACAACTCCCCCACAAAATCAGTGATATAATGACAACTCCCCCTCTGAGCTTCTCTCTCCCCAAAACCTTTACCAGATAGTAATAAACTGAAGTAATTTGAGACAGAAAATATCTGAATAATCAAATTGGCTGTGTTTCTTTGCATTACTTATGTAAGACTCAACAACCCTTCACTTAGCCTCTATGTCCTATTACCAAAGTCATTTATTAGGTATCCTAAATTGCATTGCTTCCTTATATTTTCTGAAAATCTAATGTGTCCCCCAAGAATACTGCCAGAAACAGTGGGTTTGCAGGCCCCACACTGGTATAAAGCACTCTTCACTGGAGGCATCTGCTAGGCCCACTGTCTCAAGGGCTAAGTTCAAGTATTTCAAGTGTTAAAACCTGGAGGCAGGAGAGTGAGCTTCCAGTCACCAACCATGACGGTGCAGGTATAAAAGAAAAGCAACATTATGGAGACCGTTTTCTGTGAGACCTGTCACAGCAGATCAGAGAGGATGCATGGGCACAGAAGGCAGATGCAAGGGGCCAGATCTTCTCCTGTCTTAGTGTGCAAGGAAGATAGCCTTCTTCACTTTTTTGAAGGTTTGGTTTGAGTTTGGCTTGTTTTACAAATGAAAAAGGATGGCACAGAAATTGTAACTGACTTACCCAAAGCCACACAGCAAGTCAATGGCAAAGCTGAGGAAAGAACCCACTAGTCCTCAGTCTGAGTTCAAACGTGTCCACTTGGTCTAAACTACTAGCCCAGCTTGTCTTCACATTTTTCTCCCCACCACATAAACAGTGCCCAAGATACATACTGGACCACATGCGAGAAGCCTACATTCACCCATCTCGAATTCCTAAAGCAAAGGCTAAGTAGGGGTAACCCAGGTTACAATGTCCCCTGAAGGGATATGTGATCGTTACCCAAAAAGAATACACTTCTCTGACTTTATATGGTTTTTCACTTTTAATACATTGAGATTCCTTACTGACTTGTATGAGTAATAAAAAGGACACTGACACAAAAGGTTGGGTGATATTGTTCCTATAAATGGAATACTATCCTGGACATGAAATCCAAAGGAAAAAACCAGAAACTTAAATTTATCCATATTTTTATCAGATGTCATTCATGTAGAAAATTGAGGAAAACCAACCTTTCATGCACTTTTCCTTTCTCATCTCCAAGAGTAACAGTTACTGTACGAACTCTGTCCAAGTCAAAGCCTGCATCATACTGATGGAAATCTGAGGTAATCCAGCCTACCCAGACATTAGCAGGTTCTTGTCCGGGAAAGATTCTCACTGAGTAATAGTACTGTCAAGATAGCAAAGCCAAGTGTTGGTGAAGTAAAAAGATACACAACTTTGATTTGCAACGTCCCTGAATTGTGAAGAACACATTTCATTGTTTAAAATCATTTGGCTGAATTAAAAAGTCATAGGTATACAGGATTGACACAATAAAATAAGATCCTGAATTGAAATAATGGGGAAAAGAGAAAAGACTATCTGAGCAAACACACTAAATAATTTGAGGCTTTTTATACTCCCAGGCATGTGGGTAAGCACGTGTATCTACATAGTCCATTTATGTAATAAATCAGTAATCCTTTAGGCAGAGAAGCTTCAAATTCTTCAGCCTTACACAGTACACTAATCTATGCTAGTTTTTATACCTGTCATCATCTCTTTGAATATGCTCTGTCTTTCCTACCACTAATGTACAATATTTTTACTTTAAAATCACTTTAAAAATAGTTCACACCTAATATGTGAAAATCAAGCTCAAACATCGGGGCACTCTACAAGGATTATAGCTATATATTATATATATTTTTTTATTTTTTCCATTTGGAATTTTAAGAGAAACTGTTTTGAAACATTTTTTTTTGAAATGGCAGACAGCCAAACTTGACCTCTAACAAAATTGAATAAATGATCTTTTTAGATATATGACTAAAATAAATGAAATTACAAGTACTTGGAAAAATTATGGCAAATCATGATTGTGCCAAGAAAGGGACACTAAAATGAGGATTAAGAGTGCCATTGGGATGTATGTCCTAAAAAAGCTCTCCCTGCATATTAGACATCAGAATATACTGTATTTTTCAAATTTTCAGTCCCCAAAATACAAATAAATAGTTATTTTTAAATAAGCTGGCTAAGTATAAAGAATCAAAGTGAACTCTTTGAAATGTAAAGCATAATCACTGACAAATACAAACAAATGGCAAAAGCTGCAACCTCATACCGTGGACGTTTGCATCAAGTAGTCATAGTCATCCCGATCATCTGCAAGGACATCTTCAGTGAGTCTTGCAGAATGGCTTGTGCTGTAATCTGGCTTTGTTCTTCTAAGCAGAAATCTGAAATATAGGACTAGGAATAAGCAACATTATAATGTTCCATCTACTTTGAAACATGAGCATATAACTAGTTTTGTAGACTGGTCCTCCACCAGTATGACTTTGCTCCCTGGAAATACCTGGAGATGTTTTTGGTTGTCACAGTCAGCAAGTGTGCCACTGGCCTGTAGGGTGGAGGCCAGCAAGGCTGCTAAAGATCCTTCAGTGCACAGGGCAGTCTCTCACAACAAATAGCTATCTGATGCAGAATGTCAATCATGTTCAGGCTGAGAAATTAGGATTTAGTGCAAGAAAGGATGCTACAATAACTTCCCCTGTTGTCTATAAAACAAACCACTTAGAGGGAATGCTCCTTAAGTTTCAACCAAGAGTGTAAACACAGATATCTTAAACACTAACTCTTGGGAGAAAACACTTGCAAATTATATCTATGATAAGGGGTTAATACCTAGGACAAATAAGAACTAAAACTCAACAACCCAATTAAAAAATAGGCAAAAAATTGAACAGACATTTCCCCAAAGATGACTTGCAAATGACCAACAAGCCTATGAAAAGATGCTCAATATCACTAACCATTAGGGAAATGCAAGTCAAAACCACATTGAGATATCATTAGGTTGCCCCATTAGGATGGCCAGTGTGAAAAAAACAGATACAAGGGTTGACAACGGTGTGGAGAAACTGGGACCCTTGTGCAGTGCTGGTGGGAAGGTAAAATGGTGCAACTGTTCTGGAAAACAACATAAAGATTCCTCAAAAACTTTAGAAACAGAACTACCAGCAATCCAGCCCTCGGTATATAGCCTAAAGAATTTAAAGTATGGTTGTGAAAATATATTTGAACACCCATGTTCATAATAACACTATTCAAAATTTCTAAGAGGTGGAATCAGCCCAGATGTCCATCGTGCATTAGCAGATTAAACAAAAATAATGTACAGACATACAATGGGATATTATTCAGCCCAAAAAAGAAAGGATTTTTGTGACACATGTTATAATATGTATGAACCTTTAGGTCATTACATCAAGTGAGATAAGTCAGTCACAGAAACACAAATACAATATGATTTCACTTATATAAGGGATCTAAAGTAGTCAAATTCAGAGAAATGAAAAGTAGAAGGGTGATTACCAGCAGCTGCGGGAAGGTGGAAAAGGAGAGTTGTTTAATGGCATGAGAGTTTCAATTTTGGGAGATGAAAAGTTCTGGAGATCCGTTTTACAACAATGTCAATATATTGAACACTACTGAGCAGTACACTTAAAAGGGTGAAGGTGGTAAATTTCATAAAATGTTTTTACCACAGTTAAAAAAAAATGTTCAAAAAAGTAACTCTTGTGACAGATTATGTCTGTGGTGTTGAGAACCCCCAGGCCCCACATGGTGTCACTTTTGCTAGGCCAGGTCACCAAACCACGGCCGAATACTTCATTGCAATTGCCCCCACAAACACAGTCTGTTAGGGATTTTCTGGTCAGCATCACTGATAAGATCATCTGTCAATGAGCCTGTCCATCTGCCCTAAAAGAAGATGGGCTGACCTGCATTATAAGACCCCCTGCTCTTCCCCTAAAGAAAGTGACCTGGCCTGAAAGTGACAACCCCTTCTTTGCTTTTGCTACCAACTTTGCCCCACCCCACTGTCTATACAAACCTTCCATTCTGTACAATTCCTCAGAGCATCTCTCTACCTCTTAGAGGGGATGCTGCCCACTCATGAATCACTTAATAAAGCCCAGTAGAGCTTCAAATTTACTTGGATGAATTTTGTTTTTTAACAATGGTTACAAATTAGATGACAGTTTGCTTTATTGTCCCCTGTAGAATCCTTTGTACATAAAGAAGGAGGAGAGAGAACAGATGGATGCTGGGAAGTCAATCAGCCTCTACAGTAACCATCCCCATATAATAACTATGGATTTAAAAGCATTTTGCATATATCAGTGACCTTTGTTTCAGACGAGAGGGCTTTTCCTGAGCATAATCTTTGTGGTTATTAAACTCTGCTTTTGTAGCTTCTTTGTCTTTGTCTCCCCGATCGGGCACCAGATGGCCGTGCGCCGTCTTCATGAGAACCTCAAAGTCGGAATCTGCATCATAATCCTCCAAGTCACTCTTGGGCCCAAAGAGACCAGCACCAGGGAGCCCACCAGCCGCAGCCCTGGAGAAGACCTCTGCACACTCGATGGGCATGCTCAGGCGGTAAAACATGAGGTCAGTGCTGCTGTCCTGAGAACCAAAGGACTTCTGCGTGACCTTCAAACATGGGGAACTGTCAATGGTGCCGTCAATTCTGGTCACCTAGCAAATGAAGAAGTGACAGTGCAAATTCTGATCATTGCTGATTTCTTGATTCTAAAGATGACTGAAGCATATCATGCCTTTAAAACCCAAACACAGCCAACAGGTGGCATAACTGTGTAAATGAGGTGACCAGACACAGGGAGGACTGTGTTACAGACATATTCATAGTTCTGTTTCTAGCTCAAAAGATAGTTTGGGAAACTCACACCAGAAATATATATATGTTCAGATTGATCCTAACATTGTCTGTTATAAAAAGAGGATTAATTACTTTAATCAATCTAATCAGCTACTCATAAACTACCTAAAAGCAGAGGCTAATCTTATGCTTAGATGCCACCACCGTGTAACACTCAGGGCCACTGTTTTAAGTGACAATAACTGCCCAAGTAGGAATTCCACCCCTGATTTTTGGCAATGGTCTGAATTTAAAGGAATAGCAAACCTCAATATGTTCATGGTTTGACGGAACTTGGAGAAACTGAGGAAGCCTCTTGCTTAGCCACATGGTAATATCCCTGTTTGTATTAACAGCAAATGGTTCATAGCCCTCTTGTAAGCCACAGATGGTGAAATACTTCAAGGTGCTCACATCCTTTCCAAAGTTCATCCTGCCCACTTGAGCCACTCCAAGGCTACATACAGGAATGAATCCTGGGAAGAAAAAAAAATCAAAATCTTCAGTATCATTAGTGTCAGATCCCTCTAGTGAAGAATCACCAAAAGCCCTGCTCCAAAACCCTTGTCTTTGTAAGAGACATCGCCCTGAAATGAAAACCATAGTGTCATAAAGAGACCGCTGACATCAATATTAAATATAAGGGTCTGATGGCCAGTATTTGATCTTGGCATCATAATGTACTAAGGGAGTACCTGGATAAGCCCCTTCTTTCATCCCGGACTTCTGTAAGATGAGATGACTTGTAAGCAGTACCTAGTCCTCCGAGATCTTAGGATGTACAATCCATCACAGGGGAGATCTCCATCCTACAGCCTCCTAGCTCAGGAGTGCACAGAACTCTCTTACAGGGGGAAGGTGAGAAAAAAGCGCCCAAGTGCACTGATGCTTTTCCATCCAGCTAAAGAGCTTAAAATGTATGAACAGCCCTAGCTATACATTTCTTTACACATAACTCAAGGGAAAAATAATTAGAGGCAACATTTTTAAAGGTTTTCACTCACTGATAGCTGCTTTGGATCTCTGAAGAGAGTTTTGTCTCTTTTTTCTGGGTTCACCAGAGCTAAGCATGGAAATATATAGAAATAAACATTCAGAAGCAGATAAAATACTATTGAAACCCCTCCATCTGTCCCTTTCCCTTTGATGTCATTACTATTGTAGATTAAGCAGGGAAATGCATATCTAACCTAAATAATTAAGATCTGAAATCCAAGACTATGTTAAAGTAAACAAGAAAGTAAATCAAAAGCAATAGCAATGAGCAACAGGGGGAGAAAAAACAAACTTTCCATAGCCAACCTAATGTGTGACAGGGTGTCTTGCCCGAGAGTTTCAGCCACGAGCAAGTTTGCTAGGAATTCAGTGAGACCAAGAAATGACAACGGAATGTTCTTGGAGTAACAGGGTTTATACCTGGCATTATGCTCCCAGTAGTAGGTTGAGCACTAGAATCGTGTCTGTATCCAACACTCTGCAGGTCTGTAAACCACCTCTGTCTCTGCCTCCATGCAGAGCACTGGGCAGAGCTCTTTATATAGTGGCTCAGTGAATAATGGCTTATTGCCTACAGATGTAGAAACAGTGGCCTAGCAGTAGGCCAGTTACAGCATCAAGTACTTTAGGTTCAGGTGAGGATCCTGGCCATAGGAATTTCCATTTTCTCTACAAAGGGCTAGTACATCTTTCCACTATTAAATTAAAAGAGGAAATTAATATTAATTCTGTTAATGGTTTCTCAGAGTTCTTTGGAATCAACTGCCTTTGGCAGGGGGATGAGATGACGCTTTTTAGTGGGGGAGGATGTTTGTGTATTTTTCATTTCTTTCTTTAATATTTCACCCAAAAGTCCAGGAGGTCAGCACAAAAAACAAGGTCAATATTAGAATGCAGACTGCAAATTAGAGTATCTAACTTATACATAGAAAAAGCAGCAGATCCTAATAATAAGCGAATAATTTTCTACCATTTTGATTTGTACTTCTTCCCTTGTTGAAATTAGTGGCAGTAAAACCAATATATAACTTTCAAAATTGCACAAGCTAATATAAAATCATCCACTGATTCATAATAATTTCACCCAGGTTGTATTCATCAATATAAATGGCTGCATAACTGTGCTACCAATCAGGAACTGAGAACACATCCAGCTGGGTTCAAGTAACTGTGAATGATAAGTTTCTAGTTAAAACTAAACCCCACAGCAGCATTTGCAGCCATGACAACTCTTGAAGCAGTAATCAAGGGAGTTTATTTTTAATAAGGGTCCCCAAAGGGAATCAAAGAGAAGGCTTGAATAGAAACAACAGATTCGAGACAACTTACACTACATTTGCACAAATTGGCAAACCTAACATCTCTGACATAAATGAGGGGGTACCAACATAAAAACATCTCTTCAGATTCTTCCAATTTATTTCTTTCTAGCCACTTTATATAGAAGGAGTTCCTACCATAAAAACAAAGCTGTTGGCATAGCTGATCTGTGAGTGTTTGTTGTATTAATATCAGAACTTTTCTGTACATTTGAAATATTTTCATTTAAAAAGTCAAGTTAACTGGGGGTGTGCACAAAGATTCATGTTATAAGCTGTTCACTATAGCTCAGTTTACAGTCATAGAATATTCTTTGGACAACAAATATGGTTTTTTCTTGACATGGAATACTATTCAGCCTTTGAAAATGTGGTTTACATAGGAAAATATTCACAAAAGTTTCATTAATACATAAGTATTATTTGAAGAAAGACTGATATAATTCATGGTTTATTTTTAAAGATGGGAAAAGACCAGAAGGTTTTTTTTATCAAAAAAGTTTCAGAGTGGCTCTCTCCTCTGGAAGTGGTGGCATGAGTAGGTCAGTGGGAATCTCCCCCAAAAACATATATACTTTTGAAAATTCAACAAATACAACTAATCCTAAAAGAGAGACCAGAAGACACAGGACAACAGCCAGACTACATCCACACATGCGAGAACCCAGCACCTGGTGAAAGGGGTAAGATACAAGACCCGGCCCAGCAGGACCCCAGCACCCTTCACCCAAGCTCCCAGCGGGAGGAGAGGAGTCGGAGCAGGGAAGGAGAGGGAGCCCAGGACTGCTAATCACCCAGCCCTAGCCATCCACACCAGAGCACAGACACAGTGCATGTGTGGGATGCTGGAAACTAGGGAAGCAGGACAGTAAGAACTGTGAGCGGGTCACACAGCCGGCACCCTTGGGACAAAGAAAAGTAAGTGCTTTTTGAAAGTCTTAAAGGGACAGGGACCCCACAGCTGGACGGAAGCATCCCGGGTCACAGTCCAGCATCTGGGAATCCGGGGAACTCCGGGCTCACTAACCCCCTGGGCAACTGCTCTGAGACCCCTCACAAAGGTAAACAGCCAAACAGCCCCCTGTCCATTACCCCTCAAGGGCCCCACCATAGCAGAGAGCAGCCTGAGGCTGGTCACACTCACAGCAAGGGAGCTTCCTCCATACCAGCCGGGCAAGATACAGAGACACAGTCTATATGCAATTGCCCAACACAAGCCACTAGGGGTTGCAGTTGTCCCAGTAAAGAAAGGCCAGGAGTGAATGGAAAGTCTTGGCTCTCCCAGCTGTCAGATGAGTCAATAGCTCACCATTGCACCTATCAACATGAAAAGGCAAAAAAATTTGATCCAGAAAAGACTAACCCTGACAGTTTCGACATCTTCTACATCTTCCCTGAGAAGGAACATGGGGAGATAGATTTAACCTGTCTTCCTGAAAAAGAATTCAAAACAAAGTCATAACCATGCTGATGGACTTGCAGAGAAATATGCAAGAACTAAGGAGGGAGAATACAGAAATAAAACAAGCTCTGGAAGGACTTCAAAACAGAATGGATGAGACACAAGAGACCATTAATGGACTAGAAAACAGAGAACAAGAACATAGAGAGGCTGATGCAGAGAGAGATAAAAGGATCTCCAGGAATGAAAGAACTTTAAGAGAACTGTGTGACCAATTGAAACGGAACAATATCCGCATTAGAGGGGTACCAGAAGAAGAAGAGAGAGAGAGAGATACAAAGGGTCTTTGAAGAAATAATTGCTGAAAACTTCTCCAAACTAGGGAAGGAAATGGCCTCTCAGACCGCAGAGGTACACAGAAATCCCATGACAAGGGATCCAAGGAGGGCAACACCAAGACACATAATAATTAAAATGGCAAAGATCAAAGACAAGGACAAAGTATTAAAGGCAGCCAGAGAGAAATAAAAGGTCACCTACAAAGGAAAACCCATCAGGCTATCATCAGAATTCTCAACAGAAACCCTACAGGCCAGAAGAGAATGACATGATATGCTTAATGCCATGAAACAGAAGGGCCTCAAACCAATATTACTGTATCCAGCACGATTATCACTTAAATATGAAGGAGGGATTAAACAATTCCCAGACAAGCAAAAGTTGAGGGAATTTGCCTCCCACAAACCACCTCTACAGGGCATCTTACAGGGACTGCTGTAGATGGGAGAACTCCTAAAAAGAGCACAGAACAAAATCCCCAACATATGAGAAAGGAGGAGGAGGAATAAGAAGGTGGAGAAATAAAGAATCATCAGACTGTGTTTATAACAGCTCAATAAGTGAGTTAAGATAGACAGTAAGATAGTAAAGAAGCTAACCTTGAACCTTTGGTAACCACAAATCTAAAGCCTGCAATAGCAATAAGTACATACCTTTCAATAATCACCCTAAATGTAAATGGACGGAATGAACCCATCAAAAAACACAGAGTAATAGAATGGATAAAAAAGCAAGACACATCCATATGCTGCTTACAAGAGACTCACCTCAAACCCAAAGACATGCACAGACTTAAAGTCAAGGGATAGAAAAAGATATTTCATGCAAACAACAGAGAGAAAAAAGCAGGTGTTGCAGTACTACTATCAGAGAAAATAGACTTCAAAATAAAGACAGTAAAAAAAGATAAAGAAGGACATTACATAATGATAAAGGGCTCAGTCCAATAATAGGATATAACCATTCTAAATATACATGCAGCCAATACAGGAGCACCAACATATGTGAAACAAATACTAACAGAATTAAAGGAGGAAATAGAATGCAATGCACTCATTCTGGGAGACTTCAACACACCACTCACTCCATAGGACAGATCCACAAGCTAGAAAATAAGTAAGGACACAGAGGTACTGAACAACACACTAGAACAGATGGGCCTAATAGATATCTACAGAACTGTACATCCAAAAGCAACAGGATACACATTCTTCTCAAGTGCACATGGAACATTCTCCAGAATAGACCACATACTAGGCCACAAAAAGAGCCTCAGTAAATTCCAAAAGATTGAAATCCTACCAACCAACTTTTCAGACCACAAAGGCATAAAACTAGAAATAAACAGTACAAAGAAAGCAAAAAGGCTCACAAACACCTGGAGGCTTAACAACACGCTCCTAAATAATCAGTGGATCAATGACCAAATCAAAATGGAGATCCAGCAATATATGGAAACAAACAACAACACAAAGCCCCAACTACTGTGGGATACAGCGAAAGCAGTCTTAAGAGAAAAGTATATAGCAATCCAGGCATATTTAAAGAAGGAAGAACAATCCCAAATGAAAGGTCTAATGTCACAATTATCGAAACTGGAAAAAGAAGAACAAAAGAGGCCTAAGGTCAGCAGAAGGTGGGACATAATAATGATCAGAGAATAAATAAATAAAATCGAGAAGAATAAAACAAAAGTAAAAATCAATGAAAGCAAGAACTAGTTCTTCGAGAAAATAAACAAAATAGATAAGCCTCTAGCGAGACTTATTAGGAGGAAAAGAGAGTCAACACAAATCAACAGAATCAGAAACGAGAAAGGAAAAATCACAACGGACCCCACAGAACTACAAAGAATTCTTAGAGAGTACTATGAAAACCTATATGCTAATAAGCTGGGAAACCTGGGAGAAATGGGCGACTTCCTAGAAAAATACAACTGTACAAGACTGACCCAGAAAGAAACAGAAAATCTAAACAGACCAATTACCAGCAACAAAATTGAAGCGGTAATCAAAAAGCTACCAAATGACAAATCCCCCAGGGCAGATGGATTTACCTCGGAATTTTATCAGACATACAGGGAAGACATAATACCTATTCTCCTCAAAGTTTTCCAAAAAGTAGAAGAGGAGGGAATACTCCCAAACTCATTCTATGAAGCCAACATCACCCTAATACCAAAACCAGGCAAAGACCCCAAAAAAAAGAAAACTACAGCCCAATATCCCTGATGAACGTAGATTCAAAAATACTCAACAAAATATTAGCAAACCGAATTCAAAAATACATGAAAAGGATCGTACACCATGACCATGTGGGATTCATCCCAGGGATGCAAGGATGGTACAACATTAGAAAATCCATCAACATCATCCTCCACAGCAACAAAAAGAAAGACAAAAACCACATGATAATCTCCAGCATCATACTTAATAGCGAGAAGCTGAAAGCTTTTCCTCTGTGATCGGGAACAAGACAGGGATGCCCACCCTCTCCACTGTTATTGAACATAATACTGGAGGCCCTAGCCACGGCAATTAGACAAAACAAAGGAATACAAGGAATCCAGATAGGTAAAGAAGAAGTTAAACTGTCACTATTTGCAGATGACATGATATTGTACATAAAAAACCCTAAAGACTCCACTCCGAAACTACTAGAGCTAATATCAGAATTCAGCCAAGTTGCAGGATACAAAATTAACACACAGAAATCTGTGGCTTTCCTATACACTAACAATAAACTAATAGAAAGAGAAATCAGGAAGACAGTTCCATTCACAATAGCATCAAAAAGAATAAAATACCTAGGAATAAACCTAACCAAGGAAGTGAAAGACATATACCCTGAAAACTATAAGATACTCTTAAGAGAAATTAAAGAGGACACTAACAAATGGAAACTCATCCCATGCTCTTGGCTAGGAAGAATTAATATCATCAAACTGGCCATCCTGTCCACAGCAACATACAGATTCGATGCAATCGCTATCAAATTACCAACAGCTTTCTTCATAGAACTGGAACAAATAGTTAAAAAAATTCATATGTAACCACCAAAGACCCTGAATAGCCAAAGCAATCCTGAGAAGGAAGAATAAAGTGGGGGGATCTCACTCCCCAACTTCAAGCTCTACTACAAAGCCACAGTAAGCAAGACAATTTGGTACTGGCACAAGAACAGAGCCACAGACCAATGGAACAGAATAGAGACTCCAAACATTAACTCAAACAGATATGGTCAACTAATATTTGATAAAGGGGCCATGGACATACAATGGGGAAATGACAGTCTCTTCAACAGATGGTGCTGGCAAAACTGGACAGCTACATGTAAGAGAATGAAACTGGATCACTGTCTAACCCCATACACAAAAGTGAATTCGAAATGGATCAAAGACTTGAATATAAATCATGAAACCATAAAACTCCTAGAAAAAAACATAGGCAAAAATCTCTTAGACATAAACATGAGTGACCTCTTCTTGAACATATCTCCCCAAGCAAGGGAAACAAATGAAAAAATGAACAAATAGGACTTTATCAAATTGAAAAGCTTCTGTACAGCAAAGGACACCATCAATTGAACAAAAAGGTATCCTACAGTATGGGAGAATATATTCGAAAATGACAGATCTGATAAGGGGTTGACATCCAAAATATATGAAGAGCTCACACACCTCAACAAACAAAAGGCAAATAATCCAATTAAAAAATGGGCAGAGGAGCTGTATAGACAGTTCTCTAAAGAAGAAATTCAGATAGCCAACAGACAGATGAAAACATGCTCCACATTGCTTGTCATCAGAGAAATGCAAATTAAAACCACAATGAGATATCATCTCACACCAGTAAGGATGGCTACCGTCCAAAAGACAAACAACAACAAATGCTGGCGAGGTTGTGGCAAAAGGGGAACCCTCCTACACTGCTGGTGGGAATGTAAATTAGTTCAACCATTGTGGAAAGCAGTATGGAGGTTCCCCATAATGCTCAAAATAGAAATACCATTTGACCCACGAATTCCACTTCTAGGAATTTACCCTAAGAATGCAGCACTCCAGTTTGAAAAAGACAGATGCACCCTATGTTTATTGCTGCACTATTTACAATAGCCAAGATATGGAAGCAACCTAAATGTTCATCAGTAGATGAATGGATAAAGAAGATGTGGTACATATACGCAATGGAATATTACTCAGCCATAAGAATAAAACAAATCCTACCATTCGCAACAGCATGGATGGAGCTAGAGAGTATTATGATCAGTGAAATAAGCCAGGCGGAGAAAGACAAGTACCGAATGATTTCACTCATATGTGGAGTATAAGGACAAAAGAAAACTGAAGGAACAAAACAGCAGCAGAAGCACAGAACCCAAGAATGGTCTAATAGTTACCAAAGGGAGAGGGACTGGGGAGGACAGGTGGGAAGGGAGGGATAAGGGTGCGAAGAAAAGAAAGGGGGCATTACGATTAGCATGTATAATGTGGGGGGGGCACGGGGAGGGCTGTGCAACACAGAGAAGACAAGTAGTGATTTTACAGCATCTTACTATGTTGATGGACAGTGACTGTGAACGGGGATGTGGGGGGAACTTGGTGAAGGGGGAAGCCTAGTAACATAATGTCCTTCATGTAATTGTAGATTAATGATACCAAAATAAAAAAATTAAAAAAAGGTTTCAGAGTGGTGAGATTTTTTGACATTTTGTTCTCTCTTTTTATGGCTTTCAATTTAACCAGACTTTCTTTGATGAAATATTTTATTATGAAAACAAGTGATAGTCTTTGTAAAAATAAAATGTTCATTTAATAAACTGGGATATACCCACATTTCTCCCAGAGAAATGTGTAAGAGTTGCTGTTAAAATGGCCCAAACAATTGCTCTTCAGTTTGTTGCAGTTCAAGTTCTCAACGCTGTTGAGTGGGCAGTGAGTTCAGTCCCAGAAATCTTGCTAATAAACTTAAACTAGGAAAAAACTTATGTGGAGCAATATAAAAACATGCATTAAGACACTTGTAACCATTCATTTCTTTATCCAATAAATTTTAGTGTGCAGCTTGCTATGTGCCAGAAATTGGGAATAATAAGTGACAACTAACATACTGACCCCAGCCAAAAGGTTCTCACAGTCTAATGAAGTGGAATACAGGTAAAGAAGTTATGCAAAAATAACCTACTGAACCCATCTAACAAGACAGGGTGCCAAGAGCTGAGGAAGAGCAGAGAGATGGAAGTTGGGAAGCTTTTGCAGAAGAGCTGTCATCTAAGAAGGTTGCAGCCAGGAAGCGCTATGAAATAACTCAGAACATAGAGTCTGGAGCGTAAGAGTACTGGATTAAAATCTTAGCTTCACCACCTATTAGCTATTGACCTTTGCCAAGTTACTTAAATTCTACAAGCATTAATCCTTTCTTCTGTATCATCTCCTCCCTAGGATATGGTTTTGAAAGTGAGATTCTGTGTGTATAGTTCCTAACATGGATGCTCACTGAACTAAATTTAAAATGGAAAAAGGAAAAAAAACTAAATACCCACAATAAAAGAATAGTCAATTTGATACACATATGAGATAAAATACTTAGTCATTAAAAGTCATGTTTAGGACTCGCAAAAATAAAACTGAAGAACAAGATAAACTAATATGGACAAAATAAAAACGGTGATTACAGGTGAAGGGTATACAGGTGTTCAATGTACTGTTCTTGCACTTTTCTGAAAGCTGACATTTCTCAAAAGGTAAAGTTGGTAAAAAAAAAATCACATTATGTTTAAATGTTTTTATGCCTTGGGACAACATTTATAATATTAAAAAGGTAATAGAAAATTATTTTTACATCTCAATTCTTTAAATGACTTTAAATATATTTAGAGTCAATTCTCTCACTATTCCTCTGTATTTTCTAAATGATCAACAATAATTTACTACTTTTATAATAAGTAAATAAATAAATACGCATAACTTTTCATTAATTTATGTCACTTATACATTTGTAGATGATATTTTAATTGCTTTATTGTTTTGGTCCCTTTTTAAAAGAATGTGTTTACAAAAGAGCATCAACAAGTAGAAATAGCATATTTTTTCTCTTTTAAATTCAAATGAAGTAGAACTTATGAATAATAATATCCCAACTTCTGTTGATGGAGTTTTAATAGTTGCTATGATAATAAGACAGCCAACACTTCTAAAAACTGTATTTTTAAAGTTAGCATATACATAGATGGAATGACTAGATGACAATGGTGTCAGAGAAGGTAGTGGAGATACATACAGCTCACGAGTTATTCAGTCGCCAAATAGTTCAAAGACAAGGCCTCAGTTACTTATCAGAGTGCCTTGCAAATACAGGTGCCTACAGGAGATGAAATGCCAACCCTACAAGGCTCTCTAACCGTGGCTAATATTCTCTGAGCATTTATCTGATGCTCCTCAGTGAACATCAACAATCATTCAGTGAGATAGGAATCCCTATTATCACCTCCCAGACAAGGCGGCCAACATCTTAGCTTAAATCACTTGCTCTCACAACTACATTGCCAGAAAAGAAACCTGTATCTGCCAGATCCCAAGGTCCACACTTTAAGTTAGGGTTATCCATGACCAGACAGTAGAGATTTCACATTTTGTGGGCCACATGGTCTCTATCAAAACTACTCAAACCTAAATTTGCCACAGTCAGCATATAAATGGATGAGCATGGCAGTGTTCTGGTAGAATTTTCTTTACAAGAGCAAGTGGCAGGTGGGATTTTGTTCTTAGACCAAATTTTGCTGCTCTAAGTCATTGTCTCCACACAACACCAGGGCCCTTTACTCAGCAAATAAGTCATTAACACCTACCATGTGCTGAACACAACACTGGCCACAGGAAAAACAGCTGTGAACAGAATGAAAAAAAAAATCCCCAAATTTCTGGAGCTTACCTTTGTGCAGGAAGAGAGATAATAAGTAAACAAATAAATAACTACTGATTTACATAATTTCACATCAGGAAACAATAAATCCTATCACGACTGACTAAATGCCATAAATAAAACAAGATGGGTTGGTAAGTGATACCACTCTTAATTATCCATAAAAAAACATAAGTGGGCTTCAATTTTTTATTAGTTTCAGGTAGGCTGAACATAAAAATATTCCAACACAATATTATAATAAATAAAACAGATTTCTACTAATTCATGCAGATACCCCAGCAAACATAAAATTCTGGTTTTACTTTCCTGTCCTTTGTGTTCTCATCTTCTATTCCAATTACCTTAACTGACACCCTGAAAATAACAAAGCCTGATGACATGTAAGGAAAGTTTTCTTTCTGGATCTTAAATGAGTACACATGAGTCCAGTTGGCTCCTTGGGTCTAAGCCAGACCCAAACTAACTATGTGTAAACCTGTTAAAACTGTAGCTACAACTTATGGCTAAACTGCTTCCTCCAACAAAAGACAGATGGCTTCAGCAAAATTTAACTTTCTCCCTGTATGAGCCTCTCTTCTTCAGAGCAGAGGGGTATGTGATGAGCATGCAAGACCAGCAAAGGAACTGGCAGTAACAAGGATGTGGGGGCATGATGTGGGCATGAAATCTGTGGTGGGCGCTAAAGTGAAAAGGAGATAAAGTCAATCACAAGCAGACCAGCTTTTCATAAGAACATACAGCTTCAGACTTTGAAATTTCTGAAATGCAAATAGAAACCCACATTTATAACCCAAACCAAATGGCCAAGAGCAGATAGAAATGGCCAATATTTTACTAAAATGTAAATCCGAATTATTTGATCAGAAGGAAGGATAACACTAGTTGGTGGCCTCCTATGTGCCAAATAATGTGTAAACACTTCCCCATTTATTATTAAATATTAATCCCATTTTTCAAGATGAGGAAACAACTAAGATGTTAGATCATTTGTCTAAGGTTCCACAGCAAGTTACATGGGATGTGAGAAGTTGAATTAAGACCACAGAGAGGGTGGGTAAAACAAGAACAAAAACAAAAAACACTTGCCTTACATTTCTGGGATCTTTAGAAATGGAGGAGGCATGAAGAGATCATTTCCAATTAGTCCCTTTTATTTTAAGGAAATGAAGACACAGAGGCTACTTGCTTAACGTCATACAAGAAGAATCATTTTCAGAACTGTATCTAGAACCCAGGGCTTCTGACATGAACTTCTGTCGCCTCTACCCTACCCAGGCTTAGAAAATGAATTAACAAATATCCTAAGTGAGGTACTAGAGAATTTATTATGAAGCAAGGATACCTTTAGTACATGAATTTCATAATGCCAGCTTTGGCATAATAGGGACATTCCCATACTTTCTTCCTGACTCTTGGTCCATTTTACATAATCTAGATAGTAGGATTTTCATTTCTGACCCTTCAAAGCCATCATATTTCTCTCCATTAATCTAAATTCAAAAAAAGAGAAAGCTAAATACCACAGAGTTCCTACATTCTTACTCTAATTGATTTCTTGATCTTTTCAGCATAATTTAAACCACTTTACAATACATCAACCCAGGCTATAATCTTGCTATTTGGCTCTACAATATTCATAGACAATAAGCTGCTGGTGGTGTATGTTTATATTGTTCCTTCTGGTACTCAAACATATATTGACTATATGCACAACTGCCAGTTTGTAGATAGGCCAGTATATATATAAACTATCTCATTAGTCACCTACCAGCTTTATTCATTCTCAAAATGGTCTCTAAGATAACAATTTCCTATTTATCAACATATAAAATGTAACTGACAATTAACTGATCAGTTTAAGCTCAGTTTAAGCGAGTTTGATTTTTGGGGAATTCACCAATCATTTCTCAAGGAATTTACCCAAATAGCATGTTGTGATAACACACACATAAGCTCAAAATATATAAATTGGATAATGTTTTGAAATTTAACTCTAAATAAAGATTCTCCTCATTTGCTAAATTTTTCTATGAATGTAGTACATATTTAAGAGTTTTATTTCAGGAAAAGTTGAGTTTCTAGGATAGCTCTCTTTTCAGAAAAAATTATGAAACTGATTATTCTGGTTTCCAACATATTCGTAATCTTTAGAATTTGTCTATTGCTTCATAATTGTCTTTATCTTCACTCAGAATGTCTAGTTTCCCAACCCAGTTCCTTGGCTGTAGTTTGCCCCATGGCAGAATCATAGTCCTGACTTCTTCTGACAAGTACTACTTTGTAATTAGAGAGATTCTCTATAACAAGTCACATCCCCCAGTCTGATACAGACGCGGGAAACAGGCCTACATCAAGAGCAGGTTGTAGAGAGTGATCCAAGTGGCAAGAGGGTCAGATGTTACAGTGTGGCCAGGAAGGTGGGTATGCGGGATGGTGCAGACCTCCTAAACTCAGTTCATACCATTTGAAAACCTCTATTCTGGACATCCCTCAAATACTTTCATAGCTGCAATATTTTAACTGAGGGTAGAAAGAACATTTCAAGGATAGCCTGACACTTCTGTATTCTGGTTTCTTCTTTTCTCTTTTTTAAGGCAGCATGATAAAATCAGTAATAAAAATTTATCCCTCCCCATCTTTTTTCTTGGAGGTCTTTCTGCCTAAATCTATGCAGTTATTTTAATTACAAAAATATTCTTCCATTCTCCCATGTAAAGGAATTCTACACAGTCTCAGCACCAGAAACTCAATTTTGCTCAATGTCCTTTCAGGTGGCAGATAGAGAATCAAAAGCACCATTTCTAGATCTAGTTATAATTGTTACAGCTGTAGAACCTGAGGGCCCTGAGCTGATCTGTACTTACCAAATTGCTGACAAGCTTGAAAACACTCCAGTGTAATGAGGCATTTACAAGATGCACTCACATCCTACTTTTTAAAATGCAGGTAATCTCCAGACAAAATAACTATTCTTCCACTGGATGGGAAGATTTTAAATGACTCTCTTACTTGCTTTAAATTAAGGATAAGATTAGCTCTTCAAACCACTGGTAACATGATTTCTGCACATAAGTGTAAATCTAGGTTAGCAGGGGATGTAAGTGTAGAGAGGGTACTGCATTCGTTTACTGGGGTTGCCAAAATCACAGATGGGGGAGGGAGGGCTTAAACAACAGAAATTTAACCTTTAAAGGCTCAAATACAATCACATTAGGGAATTTAGATGTCAACATATGAATCTGGGGCAGGGACCTAATTCAGTCCATAACAGGGAGATGGAGGTGTGGTTTGTATTCAGGATGCTGTATTCACCAACAGACACATCTCATCCAAAGTCATGCCTGCTGAGCCCCAAGGAACCCTGAAGAAATCCCTGGATTTGAACTCTATGGGGAATTTCATTTAATATTTCTTCAAGACATTTCTTCTTCCTTTCTTAAAGTAAGAATAGTTGAGATTTCACCCACTTTAGGAAACTGGCAAGCCCCAGAAGTAGTAACATATACAGTCATCTTCACAGTAGTAAGAATTGGCTCATATTGGGTAGGTTCTCAAACAAATGTCGAGCACTTTCAAATAAGTTTAAATATGAGAGAAAAATTCTGTGCATTATTTTCCCCATGAAGTCAATGTGCCAGGCAAATGTATCACGTGCATGTTTTCACAAACAACCTTTTGTCTTTACTGTTTTCCTTTTAGCTTTATTGTTGCTTCTTACATTGAGGATTGAATTACATGAATTTGGGGTATAATATTTAATGAGGAAATCTGAAATTTATACTATGTGAACAACAAAATCAAAGAATAAATAAAGGAGGGAATTCCTTTTTAAGTTGTGGAATAATAACCTAATTTTAGGGAAATTTAATAATGTTTAGTATAAATGAGGTTTAATTTGGGGACTCAGGAATGCATATATGTATTTTTCCTGTTGCAAGTAGTGATAATTAGTTCTTGATGTATGGAAATTTGGCCATTTGCTTTAAGGCATAAATTATCCTCATAAGGCAGGGAAGAGGGCATGGGGCAAATAAAAAGTAAAATCTGTTACTATCTGGCATTAGGGATGCAAATGTTGATTTTTTTTAAATTGGTGAGCTGGTCTAGATCATTGTGACCACAAGATTTCCCAGAGTTTCTCCAGAGACCAAGAGAAAAAGATGCTGGTCAGGCTTCCTAGCTTATTTTTTCAAAGCTAATAGCAAATCTCGGCCCTGGAGATTTTATTATTTTGATGGTACATAAGCCCAACCCAAAGCTCACCAAGGAAAAGTACATTTCAGACATTTCATGAAGGATTTTTCCCTTCCCTGAAGGGAACTCAGGCTGATCCTAAGGATGGAGGGCAGGGGGAGACACTGAGCATGCCCCCCACTCTCACTACCTTATCAAATGCAGAAAGGGAGATGAGATGTCAGTGAGATAAAATCCCCCCAAAAAGGGGTTTTGTGTCATCAGAATCCCTGTTCAAAAATCTACTGAAAGGAATTCTCTTGCATAGGCATATGCTGGAACACAGAGAAGAGGCCTTGCCTTGGAGGTAGGATTCTAGAGGAGCCAGTGGCAGGTGCCGATATAATGCACAGGAGATGAGACAACCACCTATGAGGGTGTTGATGCAGAGGGAGAAACACAAAGAAGGAAATGTGGGAAACACAGAGCTGTTTGTTTGGCTTGGACAGCTCCCCCAGAAACATGAGGCACCCTGCTCATGAGGAAGAGGCTGTTACCACTCCTTCCAACCAGTCCATGTTTTCGCTGCTGTAAAGAGAAATTCTTGATTCCTCATGTGCGAGGGCACACATTTTCACCTTGTCAGGGGCTTCATTTTAGGATTATCTTCTCTCCTGTATCAGTAATATACCCCTCCAGACAGACATGCTCCTGAGTCTCTTATTTCTTCTTCAGGAATCTCAAGTGCCTAGTCATGGGTGGTGGATTAATGAAGACCTTTCACTGACAACACACTATCACCATGACCTGTTTAACTTGTTTAGTTGGTCCTTTTTTTAAATTTTATTTTGGTATCATTAATCTACAATTACATGAAGGACATTATGTTTAGTAGGCTCCCCCCTTCACCAACTTCCCCCCACATCCCCGTTCACAGTCACTGTCCATCAACATGGTAAGATGCTATAAAATCACTACTTGTCTTCTCTGTGTTGCACAGCCCACCCCATGCCCCCCCACATTATACATGCTAATCGCAATGCCCCCTTTCTTTTTTTCCTGCCCTTATCCCTCCCATCCCACCTGTCCTCCCCAGTCCCTTTCCCTTTGGTAACTATTAGTTCATTCTTGGGTTCTGTGCTTCTGCTGCTGTTTTGTTCCTTCAGTTTTCTTTTGTCCTTATACTCCACATATGAGTGAAATCATTTGGTACTTGCCTTTCTCTGCCTGGCTTATTTCATTGAGCTTAATACCCTCTAGCTCCATCCATGTTGTTGTGAATGGTAGGATCTATTTTTTTCTTATGGCTGAGTAATATTCCATTGTGTATATGTACCACATCTTCTTTATCCATTCATCTACTGATGGACATTTATCTTGGCTATTGTAAATAGTACAGCAATAAACATAGGGGTGAATCTGTCTTTTTCAAACTGGAGTGCTGCATTCTTGGGAAAATTCCTAGAAGTGGAATTCGTGGGTCAAATGGTATTTCTATTTTGAGCATTATGAGAACCTCCATACTGCTTTCCACAATGGTTGAACTAATTTACATTCCCACCAGCAGTATAGGAGGGTTCCCCTTTCTCCAAAACATCACCAACATTTGTTGTTTGTCTTTTGGATGGTAGCCATCCTTACTGGTGTGAGATGATATCTCATTGTGGTTTTAATTTGCATTTCTCTGATGACAAGCGATGTGGAGCATGTTTTCATCTGTCTGTTGGCTATCTGAATTTCTTCTTTAGAGAACTGTCTATTCAGCTCCTCTGCCCATTTTTTAATTGGATTATTTGCCTTTTGTTTGTTGAGGTGTGTGAGCTCTTCATATATTTTGGATGTCAACCCCTTATCAGATCTGTCATTTTCGAATATATTCTCCCATACTGTAGGATACCTTTTTGTTCAATTGATGGTGTCCTTTGCTGTACAGAAGCTTTTCAATTTGATAAAGTCCTATTTGTTCATTTTTTCATTTGTTTCCCTTGCTTGGGGAGATATGTTCAAGAAGAGGTCACTCATGTTTATGTCTAAGAGATTTTTGCCTATGTTTTTTTCTAGGAGTTTTATGGTTTCATGATTTATATTCAAGTCTTTGATCCATTTCGAATTCACTTTTGTGTATGGGGTTAGACAGTGATCCAGTTTCATTCTCTTACATGTAGCTGTCCAGTTTTGCCAGCACCATCTGTTGAAGAGACTGTCATTTCCCCATTGTATGTCCATGGCCCCTTTATCAAATATTAGTTGACCATATCTGTTTGAGTTAATGTTTGGAGTCTCTATTCTGTTCCATTGGTCTGTGGCTCTGTTCTTGTGCCAGTACCAAATTGTCTTGCTTACTGTGGCTTTGTAGTAGAGCTTGAAGTTGGGGAGTGAGATCCCCCCCCCACTTTATTCTTCCTTCTCAGGATTGCTTTGGCTATTCGGGGTCTTTGGTATTTACATATGAATTTTTGAACTCTTTGTTTCAGTTCATTGAAGAATGCTGTTGGTAGTTTGATAGGGATTGCATCGAATCTGTATATTGCTTTGGGTAGTATGGTCATTTTGATGATATTATTTCTTCCTAGCCAGGAGCATAGGAAGAGTTTCCACTTGTTCGTGACCTCTTCATTTCTCTTAAAAGTGTCTTATAATTTTCAGGGTATAGGTCTTTCACTTCCTTGGTTAGGTTTATTCCTAGGTATTTTATTCTTTTTGATGCTATTGTGAATGGAATTGTCTTCGTGATTTCTCTTTCTATTAGTTTATTGTTAGTGTATAGGAAAGCCACAGATTTCTGTGTGTTAATTTTGTATCCTGCAACTTTGCTGAATTCCGATATTAGCTCAGTTTCAGAGTGCAGTCTTTAGGGTTTCTTATGTACAATATCATATCATCTGCAAATAGTGACAGTTTAACTTTCTCTTTATCAATCTGGATTCCTTGTATTTCTTTGTTTTGTCTAATTGTCATAGCTAGGACCTCCAGTACTATGTTGAATAACAGTGGGGAGAGTGGGCATCCCTGTCTTGTTCCCGATCGCAGAGGAAAAGCTTTCAGCTTCTCGCTGTTAAGTATGATGTTGGCTGTGGGTTTATCATATATGGCCTTTATTATGTTGAGGTACTTGCCCTCTATACCCATTTTGTTGAGAGTTTTTATCATGAATGGATGTTGAATTTTATCGAATGCCTTTTCAGCATCTCTGGAGATGATCATGTGGTTTTTGCCCTTCTTATTGTTGATGTGGTGGGTGATGTTGATGGATTTGCTAATGTTGTACCATCTTTGCATCCCTGGGATGAATCCCTCATGGTCATGGTGTATGATCCTTTTGATGTATTTTTGAATTCAGTTTGCTAATATTTTGTTGAGTATTTTTCCATCTACATTCATCAGGGATATTGGTCTGTAGTTTTCTTTTTTGGTGGGGTCTTTGCCTGGTTTTGGTATTAGGGTGATGTTGGCTTCATAGAATGAGTTTGGGAGTATTCCCTCCTCTTCTATTTTTTTGGAAAACTTTAAGGAGAATGGGTATTATGTCTTCTCTGTATGTCTGATAAAATTCCGAGGTAAATCCATCTGGCCTGGGGGTTTTGTTCTTTGGTAGTTTTTTGATTACCACTTCAATTTCGTTGCTGCTAATTGGTCTGTTTAAATTTTCTGTTTCATTCTGGGTCAGTCTTGGAAGGTTGTATTTTTCTAGGGACTTGTCCATTTCTCCTAGATTTCCAGCTTGTTACCATATAGGTTTTCATAGTACTCTCTAATAATTCTTTGTATTTCTGTGGGGTCCGTCATGATTTTTCCTTTCTCGTTTCTGATTCTGTTGATTTGTGTTGACTCTCTTTTCCCCCTAATAAGTCTGGCTAGAGGCTTATCTATTTTGTTTATTTTCTCAAACAGTCCATTTACATTTAGAGTGATTATTGAAATATATGTACTTATTGCTATTGCAGGCTTTAGATTTGTGGTTACCAAAGGCTCTTGGTTTCATTGATTTCTGCTATTGTTTTATTCTTCTCAATTTTATTTATTTCTTCTCTGATCTTTATTATGTCCCTCCATCTGCTGACCTTAGGCCTCTTTTGCTCTTCTTTTTACAATTTTGATAATTGTGACATTAGACCTTTCATTTGGGATTGTTCTTCCTTCTTTAAATATGGCTGGATTGCTATATACTTTCTCTTAAGACTGCTTTCGCTGTATCCCACAGTAGTTGGGGCTTTGTGTTGTTGTTGTCGTTTGTTTCCATATATTGCTGGGTCTCCATTTTGATTTGGTCATTGATCCACTGATTATTTAGGAGCGTTTTGTTTAGCCTCCAGGTGTTTGTGAGCCTTTTTCCTTTCTTTGTACAGTTTATTTCTAGTTTTATGCCTTTGTGGTCTGAAAAGTTGGTTGGTAGGATTTCAATCTTTTGGAATTTACTGAGGCTCTTTTTGTGGCCTAGTATGTGATCTATTCTGGAGAATGTTCCATGTGCACTTGAGAAGAATGTGTATCCTGTTGCTTTTGGATGTACAGTTCTGTAGATTTCTATTAGGTCCATCTGTTCTAGTGTGTTGCTCAGTGCCTCTGTGTCCTTACTTATTTTCTAACTTGTGGATCTGTCCTATGGAGTGAGTGGTGTGTTGAGGTCTCCCAGAATGAGTGCATTGCATTCTATTTCCTCCTTTAATTCTGTTAGTATTTGTTTCACATATGTTGGTGCTCCTGTATTGGCTGCATGTATATTTAGAATGGTTATATCCTCTTGTTGGACTGAGCCCTTTATCATTATTTAATGTCCTTCTTTATCTTTTTTTACGTTCTTTATCTTGAAGTACATTTTCTCTGATACTAGTATTGCAACACCTGCTTTTTTCTCTCTGTTGTTTGCATGAAATATCTTTTTCCATCCCTTGACTTTAAATCTGTGCATGTCTTTGGGTTTGAGGTGAGTCTCTTGTAAGCAGCATATGGATGTGTCTTGCTTTTTTATCCATTCTATTACTCTGTGTCTTTTGATTGGTGCATTCAGTCCATTTACAGTTAGAGTGATTATTGAAATATATGTACTTATTGCTATTGCAGGCTTTAGATTTGTGGTTACCAAAGGTTCAAGGTTAGCTTCTTTACTATCTTACAGTCTATTGAGCTATTATAAACACAGTCTGTTGATTCTTTATTTCTCTCCCTTCTTATTCCTCCTCCTCCCTTCTTCGTATGTTGGGGGTTTTGTTCTGTGCTCTTTTTAGGAGCTCTCCCATCTACAGCAGTCCCTGTAAGATGCCCTGTAGAGGTGGTTTGTGGGAGGCAAATTCCCTCAACTTTTGCTTGTCTGGGAATTGTTTAATCCCTCCTTCATATTTAAATGATAATCGTGCTGGATACAGTAATATTGGTTTGAGGCCCTTCTGTTTCATGGCATTAAGCATATCATGTCATTCTCTTCTGGCCTGTAGGGTTTCTGTTGAGAATTCTGATGATAGCCTGATGGGTTTTCCTTTGTAGGTGACCTTTTATTTCTCTCTGGCTGCCTTTAATACTTTGTCCTTGTCTTTGATCTTTGCCATTTTAATTGTTATTTGTCTTGGTGTTGCCCTCCTTGGATCCCTTGTCATGGGATTTCTGTGTACCTCTGCGGTCTGAGAGGCCATTTCCTTCCCTAGTTTGGAGAAGTTTTCAGCAATTATTTCTTCAAAGACCCTTTGTATCTCTTTTTCTCTCTCTTCTTCTTCTGGTACCCCTCTAATGCGGATATTGTTCCATTTCAATTAGTCACACAGTTCTCTTAAAGTGCTTTCATTCCTGGAGGTCCTTTTATCTCTCTCTGCATCAGCTTCTCTATGTTCCTGTTCTCTGTTTTCTAGTCCATTAATGGTCTCTTGCATCTCATCCATTATGTTTTGAAGTCCTTCCAGAGCTTGTTTTATTTCTGTATTCTCCCTCCTTAGTTCTTGCATATTTCTCTGCAAATCCATCAGCATGGTTATGACTTTTGTTTTGAATTCTTTTTCAGGAAGACAGGTTAAATCTATCTCCCCATGTTCCTTCTCAGGGAAGATGTAGAAGATGTCGAAGCTGTCTGGGTTAGTCTTGTATGGATCAAATATTTTTGCCTTTTCATGTTGATAGGTGCAATGGTGAGCTATTGACTCATCTGACAGCTGGGAGAGCCAAGACTTTCCACTCGCTCCTGGCCTTTCTTTACTGGGACAACTGCGACCCCTAGTGTCTTGTGTTGGGCAATTGCGTGTAGACTGGGTCCCTGTATCTTGCCCGGCTGGTATGGAGGAAGCTCCCTTGCTGCGGGCATGGCCAGCCTCAGGCTGCTGCTCTGCTATGGCAGGCCCCGGAGGGGTAATGGACAGGGGGCTGCTTGGCTGTTTACCTCCGTGAGGGTCTCAGAGCAGTTGCCCAGGGGGTTAGTGCACCCGGAGTTCCCCGGGATTTCCAGCTGCTGGACTGTGACCCGGGATGCTTCCGTCCAGCTGTGGGGTCCCTGTCCCTTTAAGACTTTCAAAAAACACTCACTTTTCTTTGTCCTAGGGGCGCCGGCTGTGGGACCCACTCACAGGTCTGACTGTCCTGCTTCCCTAGTTTCCAGCACCCTACACATGCACTGTATGTCTGCACTCTTGTGCGGATGGCTAGGGCTGGGTGATTAGCAGTCCTGGGCTCTCTCTCCCTCCCAGCTCTGGCTCCTCTCCTCCTGCTGGGAGCTGGGGTGAGGCGCCTCGGGTCCCACCGGGCTGCAGCTTGTATCTTACCCCTTTCACCAGGCGCTGGGTTCTCGCAGGTGTGGATGTAGTCAGGCTGTTGTCCTGTGTCTTCTGGTCTCTCTTTTAGGAATAGTTGTACTTGTTGTATTTTCAAAAGTATATATGTTTTTGGGAGGAGATTCCCACTGTCCTACTCACGCCGCCATCTTGGCTCTGCCCCCTAGTTGGTCCTTTTTTAAGACTGTAATATGCACCTGCTAACATACAACCCAAAGGAGAAACTGGAACCATAACAGTAACCTACATCTAACCCTATAATGCTGGCCTTCCCATCTTCCCACCTCCCTCCACCTGAAGATATCATCACCCTAACTAACCTAAAATCAGCACCTCTGATATGCCTATATATGTGTTTTTAAAATATACGATAAAATTATGGTTGTTGTAACTTTTATAAAAATGTTAACTTGCTACATTACTCTTGTATTAATTTCCAATAGCTGCTGTAACAAATCAGTCCAACAGTAGTGGCTTAAAACAAAAGCTGATTATTTTATACTTCTGAAGGCCAGAAGTCTAAAATGAATTTGTACTGGGTTATAAGTAAGTTTTGCCAGGCCAGGAGAATGGATGTAAAGTGGCACCTGTTTATGGATTTGCATTTCCCTAATCAATATTAATAACAAACATTTCCTCAAACTTTCATTGTCCATCTGAATTTCTTCTACCATATGCTTACTTATGCTTTTCATTTTGTTTCTTATTGGTTTCAGAAATTCATCGTTTCTTAATACTAACATTTTTTCAGAGATTCACAGTGCAATTAGACACCCTACCACCAGTAATAAAATTTTTTTCCATTTACTTTAAGGTTTTTTTTTAAATGAATATTCTTACATTTGTACAAATTTACTAGTCATAGCCACTGGTTTTGTTTACAGTTGTTTTACTCTTAAGATAAATGTTTCCAACCCCATTACATAAAAGATTTGCTTATATTTTCTACCAGGAGTTTTAAAGTTTTATTTCAGATATTTAAGACCTCAGTCCATTTGCGGCTGCCTATCATAGATAGTGTGAGTAAGGGATGTCATTTAATCTTTACCATACAGACCATGGTTTTTCATATTACTCCTTCCCCTAGCACTCTGACACATGCCTTATAATATTCTAAGGTTCCACACATGTGCTGGTGTTTTTCTGGCATCTCCACTTTACCCTATTGGCCAATTCATCTATCCCTGTGCTGACATGAGTCTTCCCACATGATTATAGCTTCAGAATAAATCCTGATTTATGTTGTCCCTTAAAATAAATCTAGTAGGTCATATACTCCATCCTTGCTCTTCATCAGGAGTAACCTAAATACTTTAGCCCTTTATGCTTCTACATATATTTTAGAATCATTGTGTCAAGTCACATGAAAAACTTGTGTCTTTGATGGAAAAAGCATATGTAATCTACAGATCAATTTTGGAAGAATTAAATTTTAAGGCTATTGTGTTCTTCATGAACATAATACACCTCTCATTTATTTAGTAATAAATGTTTTTAAACTGTTTAGGTATGACTGACATACAAAAGTGTGTATATACTTAATATATACAACTTGATGAGTTTACAGATAAGTGTTCACTTATGAAATCATCACCAGATGACTGAGTTCTTTGCTCAGACTCTCAAGAGGATGAAATCAAGGTATTGACCAGACCTGTGTTCTCATCTGAGGCTGGGGTCCTCTTTCAAGCTCCCTGGTTGTCAAAAGAACTCAGTTACTGGTGGTCACAGGACTGAAATTTCCATTTTCTTGCCAGTTACCAAACAGAGTTGTTCTCAGCTCCTGAAGGCCGCCCACAAATCCCTGCCATGTGGCCCTCTCCACATCTCAGCAGTTTGCTCCTTCAAGTTCAGTAGGTTTTATCTCAGACTTTGGGTCTTTCTGACTCCAGGCAGGGCCCAATCTTTCCTAAGGGCTCACCTGATTAGGTCAGGCCTATATGAAGAATCTTTGTTTCATTAACTCAAAGTCAATTGATTAGTAGTAACCTAATGTTAAGAGCTACATCCCATCATATTGACAGGCTCTGCCCACCTCAACAACAGAGGAATATGCAAGGCATGTGCTCCATTGAACTGGACTCCTAAAGAATGTCAGAATTCTGCCTACCACAGTGGGCCTCACAACCACCTTTCCTGGGCTCTCCCCAGTGCCGACCTTGAGTGTCTATCAGTCTCACAGCAAGGAGAGACAGGAAGAGCTCCCAGGCAGCTTACCAGGGGCTGCTTCTCACTTGCCCAGCACTACTTCTTTGTTGATAGCAAGGTCAGAAGACTTTTTAAAAATGAAGATTCAATCAATCTGTTTGTTTTATTCTGAAGAGTAAACACTCAAAAAAAATATTTTTTAAAGGCAAATAGAAGGGAGAATCCTAAACAAGGATCCACTAAAGGGGTCACATGCTCTTCTACCAGAGGCCAGTGAGTGCATCTCAGCAATTTCTTCTTTGTCCAGTTAACCTATGAGCCTTGAGGCTGGGTCTGTGCAATACTTATTTGGAGAAGAGATCAGGTAGCATATTTAAGAAAAACCTAATTCTCACCTGGAACTATGGCCATATCTACACCTGGATTTATCTGGATGACCCTATTAATCTTTTAAAGTCTTTTGTGATTTTCTTTTTGATGTTATCTAAAAAAAAAAAAACTTACATTGGTCAAGATATTGGTCAAGTTGTGTAAACTGTACAAAAGGCAAGATGTCATGATGTGTTTAGCCATATCCAAGCTGACCAAATAGGGACCTACAGAGTGTGTGTGTGTGTGTGTGTGTGTGTACCCGTGTGTGTACATAGACATATGTATGCATATGAATATATTCTATACAGAGAAATTTTTCCATCTCTTACCATATAGCTCTTTTTATTGCTTTAATGGCCAGTGTATATTTGACTGAGTGGTCTCTGGGCAATAAGAAATGAACATTTAAAAAAAATACAAAATCAAATATTGCACACACACAAAGACAAGCTACATGTAAGAACAATTTGAAAATGGAGCACTTATAGTACTTCTGTACTTTTTAACACTTTAGCAACCACAGTGTATTCCTGTGCAATAAAAAAGTCTGTTGACCTAAGTAAATGGTATTCAAACTTGCTCCTTTGAGCCCTGCATGTCTCAAGAGCTATCTCTCAGGGGTAACTGGTAAATTAAGGAGTTGATACACAGAGCCATTCATTGAATTTCTTATTTTTTAGGAAGCCATGGAAGGTTAGTTGGGAGGGAAAGGGAAAACTCCATTCCCCAAAAGCATTTGAAAGTCACAGACATGGATGAACTAAGTCCTTTATATGGCAGAAAATTTAGAATTATGTCTGATCCCTACAAAGCTAACAGATGAGGATCATGGCTATGGAAAACTTGTAACCTGCCTTGGAAACCAAAAGGATATTTCCCCAATACCCTCAGCAAAAGCCCAGTAACACAGACCATAATGTTTTCAGACAGTTCATCAGAAAGCTGCATTAATTCTACACAGAGGTATCAGTAGAGTTTCAAGGCATTTAAAAAATTTTGAAGTTACGTGAAGTCAAGAAACAAAATGTTTATAGGTGCCGCTGGCACACCTTTGAGCCCCCTCCACTGTGATGGCAACTGGTCCCTGCAACAGTGCTGGAGCATAACACTTGTTATGTGCTTAAATGGTATGAATGCACATTCCAGTGCTTATAATCCTAACATCATTCTGTGAGTTTGTGCTGTATAATTTAAACAAACCCAACTCCCACAAGCATTTCAAGATTTTTACCTTCCAAAGAAGGAAAGCATGGTGTGCAAGCATTCTTAAATAACGATTAAAAAAATAAAATCTCAGATCATACCCATAATCGTGGCCAACATAGACAGATATCATGGAAAAAGTGCCCCTTTCCTACCTTTTCCCTGATACGGTGACACTCCTAAACATAATTTCAGAGAAAGGGAGATGGGTGATGGGTAGTCAGAGTAACAGTTTTAATACCCAGAGATTCAGGTGTGCAAAGCAGAAATTGTTACAAAAGTATAAAATTATTATGATTTTTGAAAATCTGTGTTTGAGAAATGATAATCATACCTGCTCAAATGCTTAGTGAATGAGTGAATATAGAACTTAATGCAAATAATGAGCTGGCTCATTTTTTGAGAATTAGTGACAAGTCTATAGAATATTAAAAGTATTGATTGAGATATATGTTTAAATCCAATACTATGACTATATATATTTAAATAATAGAATATATGCAGTCATTAGGAAAAAAATGAATAAGCTAATTTTAAATGAGATATTTATATAATACTTTATTCAGTGCTGTCTTGTTTATATGCTCTAGAGCAACACTACCCAGTAGAACTTTCTGTGATGATGTAAATATTCTACATCTGTGCTGTCCAGAAGGGACACCGCTAGCAATAGATGGGTAAGAACACTTGCAATGTAGCAAGTGCCACAAAGAAACTCTATTTTTAACTTTATTTGACTGAAATCAATGTAAATTCAAATAACCCCATGTGGCCTGCTCAGGGTCCTCTTAAAGCCCCACAGGCAGAGGAATCTGCTCTTTGCATTGTGCTCCCTTAGAATTTCTTGCATTTCTTTATTTCATAACATAACCGTTGAACACAAATTATGCAAGCGTTGACTTCCCCTCGTATACTGTAATCTACATAAAAATAGTACAATGTTTTCTTCAGCTTTATTATCTCAGCACCCAGCAGAGGGCCTGATACATGGTCAGTTCTTGTTACATTTCTGGGAGGTTAAGTGAACAGAGAGAAGCAGCGGATGATAAACAGGGAAGTTCTAAATGAAAATTTAACATGTGTGAAAAACTATCCTTTCATCTGCTATTTATTTTCTTATTCACATTCATAAAAGCCACTTCGCCTTATCAAAATCCTAGCCAAGTAGCATTTCTGCTAAAGTAATTTCAAGGGTGTCTGATCAAATAAGCTATCCAGCACCCTTGCGACTTACAGCCCCAGGTCATCTGCCTGCACACCTCAGGCAAAACAGCTCAGGATGAAGCATCGGAACCAAAAGCTGGTCCGTGTTGCAAAGCTGAGAACAACGCAGAATGCAGCACACTTACCGTCACCAACATCAAAGTCCTTGAAAGCCAGTTCTGAGCCTGAATCGTCCAGGAGGATTTCGCCGTTCAGGGTGAAGATCATGGTATGTTCCGCCATGTCAACCATACACCCCACGACATCACCCACTTGCCAAGAGCGCCCGTAGTGCTCATTGCCCTGGTGCCACCGCTGGGCCTGGGGACAGAAGAGTCACTTGTCATGGAGAAGCCAGGAGAACGGCACCCACCCACCACGACGGCACTCCTGTACAGCTCTTCTATTAACTCAGCGGGAGGAGGAACTCCAGTAGGTGTTCAGTCTACAGAAGAGCCCCAAGCGACCTGCAGTGCCTGGGAATTCTGCATCACTGATATGAACACTGTACCTGAATCTTGAGGAAAAACCCAAATGCTATTATTTGATTTTGAGAAACTATTAGTTAAAAAAAAATCTAGCCCTGCATATATTCTATTAAAAGAAAAACTGTATGGCTTTAGAAATTTATTTTTCTAACTAAAATGAGTGCTTCCCAAGGATATGGGTTGTGTACTCTACTCCTCAAAATACAGAGAATTATGAGCAGAGAATCAAGCAGGGAATCTGTCATTGAAAATGACATCTTATGTTAATCTGTTTCAAAATAAAATTCCATGGCTTGGAACCAATGCCACTGATAGTTAAATAAAATAGAAAATCTAGAAGCATTTCAGTATATACTAAAGACAGAAAAGCTTCAAATCAAACTTTAAAATACCTATGCTATTTATTGAAACAACAAGCCAAAAATTATTTGCCAACATTGTTTTTAAATACCTAGATGAAATCTCATATCATAATTACATTTGAGGCATAGTTTCAAGTATATGATATGTAAAATGATAAAGATGGCTTTTGAATTTATAAGTGTATTCACTAATTTATAGGTATAAAATTAGCTACTTAATTATTTTGTCAGATAAATCTGTAAATTTTTCCCTTAAGCATCACCTTCATTGTGAACTGATATATAACAGGATTTATAGTCACCCATGCCAAACAATGATATAATCCTTCTGAAGTGTAACACATTGTACTTTTGAAAAATTTATGCAACTAAATCAGGTATCAAAGTTGTTCAATGTTTCTATCTGAAATAAAAAACAGAATTTAAGAAATGTGATATTTCAGAACAAAGATGGTCAGTTGTCCTAGGAGATACAACATTGATTTCTAGCCGAGAAATGCTTTTCCATACATGCATGAGTACCTAACTGTCAAATCTCTTTAAGATTACTTAATTATTCTAATTTTCTTTTTTTAATTAGAAATACCTTTTCCCCCTCATATGAAAAGGAATACAAAATCAGTGAAGAAATAAGATAATAGAACAAAATCTGTACAATTTTATCAAACAGAAGTGACTATTATTATTCTATTGTGGCTATGTTCATATATACATATCTTTTATTTTTAATTTTAAAATGTTTTACACAAGTAATCTATAGACATTTATGTAACATATAATAATAAAATAAGAACCTGACCAGCTTCTACCCAGCTTAAGACAAATTATTAATAATGTTGGAAATGAAATCTTTTTGTGATCATAAACATTGTCTGCTATGTGGCTGTTAAATGTGTATACCTATTATTTATTATTGCTTGAGGATATATTCCTTGTATAGATTTTTAATTGGTATATGTCTATCATTTTTGATAGACAAGGATGATTCTTTTTGATAATGACGCAGAAACAATATTTTACTTCTTAAAATTTCACTGTGGGGGAAAATCTTTTGAGATTACAAGAATTTCCCTAGGAACTATTTTTTCTAAGTTTGTGCTCTGGAAAGTATTCATATCCCTGTACTACCAAAACCAATAGAAGGCGAGGTCCAGCCATGGCAATGTGGGAGCCTACAGCATGGAGATGCCTGGCACACAGCAGCTTACAAAATCAGGAACCTATAAACGTCAGTGTTTATCTAGTGAATAGCAGGGTCCCCTCACCTTGAAGCCATCAAAAGCGAAGGCACATTCATCGGAGCCAAGTTCCTGATCAGGTTGACAACCTGGCCTGCTCCAGCCGACTCTCATGTCTCCAGCAGTGACAGCTTCGAATTCAAAATACCACCTTCCCACCTTCACAGAATAGGTTTTCTCAGCACGGAAGATTCGGAACCTTTCTCCTGTGCCACTACACACGTCAGTTCTGGCAGCTGTGAATTTAAAGAAATTTCGGGAATTATTTGATGACAAATTGAAAAAAAAGGGAGGATGTCACATACCTTAAGTAAACCTCCAGTGATGATTTGGATAACACCATCTATTCATGTATTAGTTCACTTTTTTTTTTTTATGGTGACATAAACAAAGCAAATCTATAATTACCAGCCATCTCCAGTGAAGCCAAGAAAACCATTTAGGCACCCTAGGCATTTGTGAAAATTAGTCCATGATATGATGGATATTGTCCAACTGTACTTGAACAGTCTGAGAGAAATCAGACGAATTAAAGCAACCCATTTTTGGGATCGGTTATCATATATGATCTTTTAACCATGGATAGTCTATAGTCATAAGATTTTGGAGCGCTACAACTTGCACCCCTCCCAACTCCTGGTTGAGTTCCAACAGTACAGATCCGGTCAAATTCGTTGTCTCACTGTATGCACATGCCAGCCTAGACATCTCCCTCCTCATTCCAATGGCAAGTCCAGGAAATGGTGGGTTGGACGCAGCCACAACCGCAGCATTACCCGGATCCCTGTGGAGGATTTTTGATGATCATCCCCCAGCATGAGTCCTCCCAGAGAGTGCTGATGACAAGCTAGGCCTTGATCTTCTGTTAGTCCATTTT
Source organism: Manis javanica (assembly GCF_040802235.1). Taxonomy (NCBI): domain Eukaryota; kingdom Metazoa; phylum Chordata; class Mammalia; order Pholidota; family Manidae; genus Manis; species Manis javanica. The sequence goes on from NC_133162.1 coordinate 83,928,578, forward strand.
TGGGTTCTGTAATTCTGCTGCTGTTTTGTTCCTTCAGTTTTTCCTTTGTTCTTATACTCCTCAGATCAGTGAAATCATTTGGTATTTCTCTTTCTCTGCTTGGCTTATTTCACTGAGCATAATACTCTCCAGCTCCATCCATGTTGCAGCAAATGGTAGGATTTTTCCTCTTCTTATGGCTGAGTAGTATTACATTGTATATATGTACCACATCTTCTTTATCCATTCATCTACCAAAGGACATTTAGGTTGCTTCCAATTCTTGGCTATTGTAAATAGTGCTGTGATAAACATAGGGGTGTATCTGCCTTACTCAAACTTGATTGCTGCGTTCTTAGGGTAAATTCCTAGGAGTGGAATTCCTGGGTCAAATGGTAGGTCTGTTTTGAGCATTTTGATGCACCTCCATACTGCTTTCCACAATGGTTGAACTAATTTACATTCCCACCAGCAGTGTAGGAGGGTTCCCCTTTCTCCACAGCCTCGCCAACATTTGTTGTTGTTTGCCTTTTGGATGGCAGCTATCCTTACTGGTGTGAGGTGATACCTCATTGTAGTTTTAATTTCCATTTCTCTGATAATTAGTGATGTGGAGCATCTTTTCATGTGTCTCTTGGCCATCTGTATTTCTTTTTTAGAGAACTGTCTGTTCAGTTCCTCTGCCCATTTTTTAATTGGGTTATTTGTTTTTTGTTTGTTGAGGTGTGTGAGCTCTTTATATATTCTGGACGTTAAGCCTTTATCGGATCTGTCATTTTCAAATATATTCTCCAATACTGTAGGGTTCCTTTTTGTTCTACTGATGGTGTCTTTTGCTGTACAGAAGGTTTTCAGCTTAATGTAGTCCCACTTGCTCATTTTTGCTGTTGTTTTCCTTGCCCGGGGAGATACGTTCAAGAAGAGGTCACTCATGTTTATCTCTAAGAGGTTTTTGCCTATGTTTTTTTCCAAGAGTTTAATGGTTTCATGACTTACCTTCAGGTCTTTGATCCATTTTGAGTTTACCTTTGTATATGGGGATAGACAAAGGTCCAGTTTCATTCCCCTACATGTAGCTGTCCAGTTTTGCCAGCACCATCTGTTGAAGAGACTGTCATTTTGCCATTGTATGTCCATGGCTCCTTTATCAAATATTAATTGACCATATATGTTTGGGTTAATGTCTGGAGTCTCTAATCTGTTCCACTGGTCTGTGGCTCTGTTCTTGTGCCAGTACCAAAGTGTCTTGATTACTATGGCTTTGTAGTAGAGCTTGAAGTTGGGGAGTGAGATCCCCCCTACTTTATTTTTCTTTCTCAGGATTCCTTTCGCTATTCGGGATCTTTGGTGTTTCCATATGAATTTTTGAACTATTTGTTCCAATTCATTGAAGAATGTTGCTGGTAATTTGATAGGGATTGCAACAAATCTGTATATTGCTTTAGGCAGGATGGCCATTTTGACGATATTAATTCTTCCTAGCCATGAGCAGGGGATGAGTTTCCATTTATTAGTGTCCCCTTTAATTTCTCTTAAGAGTGACTTGTAGTTTTCAGAGTATAAGTCTTTCACTTCTTTGGTTAGGTTTATTCCTAGGTATTTTATTCTTTTTGATGCAATTGTGAATGGAATTGTTTTCCTGATTTCTCTTTCTATTGATTCATTGTTAGTCTATAGGAAAGCTACAGATTTCTGTGTGTTAGTTTTGTATCCTGCAACTTTGCTGTATTCTGATATCAGTTCTAGTAGTTTTGGACTGGAGTCTTTAGGGTTTTTTATGTACAGTATCATATCATCTGCAAATAGTGACAGTTTAACTTCTTCTTTACCAATCTGGATTCCTTGTATTTCTTTGTTTTGTCTGATTGCCATGGCTAGGACCTCCAGTACTATGTTAAATAACATTGGGGAGAGTGGGCATCCCTGTCTGGTTCCCGATCTCAGAGGAAAAGCTTTCAGCTTCTCGCTGTTCAATATAATGCTGGCTGTGGGTTTATCATATATGGCCTTTATTATGTTGAGGTACTTGCCCTCTATTCCCATTTTGCTGAGAGTTTTTATCATGAATGGACGTTGAATTTTGTTAAATGCTTTTTCAGCATCTATGGAGATGATCATGTGGTTTTTGTCTTTCTTTTTGTTGATGTGGTGGATGATGTTGATGGATTTTCGAATGTTGTACCATCCTTGCATCCCTGGGATGAATCCCACTTGGTCATGGTGTATGATCCTTTTGATATACACTTGAATTCAGTTTCCTAATATTTTATTGAGTATTTTTGCATCTACATTAATCAGGGATATCGGTCTGAAAAATTTTCTTTTTTGTTGGGGTCTTTGCCTGGTTTTGGTATTAGGGTGATGTTGGCTTCATAGAATGAGTTTGGGAGTATTCCCTCCTCTTCTATTTTTTGGAACACTTTAAGGAGAATGGGTATTATGTCTTCTCTGTGTGTCTGATAAAATTCCAAGGTAAATCTGTCTGGCCCAGGGTTTTGTTCTTGGGTAGTTTTTTTTTACCGTTTCAATTTCTTTGCTCGTAATTGGTTTCTTCAACTTTTGTGTTTCTTCCTTGGTCAGTCTTGGGAGGTTGTATTTTTCTAGGTAGTTGTCCATTTCTTCTAGGTTTTCCTACTTGTTAGCATATAGGTTTTCATAGTAGTCTTTAATAATTCTTTGTATTTCTGTGGGGTCTGTTGTGATTTTTCCATTCTCATTTCTGATTATTTTGATTTGTGTTGATTCTCTTTTTCTCTTAATAAGTTTCACTACAGGCTTATCTATTTTGTTTATTGTGTCAAAGCACCAGCTCTTGGTTTCGTTGATTTTTGCTATTGTTTTATTCTTCTCAATTTTATTTCTTCTCTGATCTTTATTATGTCCCACCTTCTGCTGACTTTAGGCCTCATTTGTTCTTCTTTTTCCATTTTCGATAGTTGTGATGTTAGACTATTCAGTTGGGATTGTTCTTCCTTCTTCAGGTGTGCCTGGATCGCTATATACTTTCCTCTTAAGACTGCTTTCGCTGCATCCCACAGAAGTTGGGGCTTTGTATTGTTGTTGTCATTTGTTTCTATATATTCCTTGATCTCTATTTTGATTTGTTCATTGATCCATTGATTATTTAGAAGCATGTTGTTAAGCCTCCATGTGTTTGTGATACTTTTTGTTTTCTTTATAGAATTTATTTCTAGTTTTATACCTTTGTGGTTTGAAAAACTGGTTGGTAGAATTTCAATATTTTGGAATTTACTAAGGCTCTTTTTGTGAGCTAGTATGTGGTCTATTCTGGAGAATGTTCCATGTGCACTTGAGAAGAATGTATATCCTGTTGCTTTTGGATGTAGAGTTCTATAGATGTCTGTTAGGTCCATCTGTTCTAGTGTGATCTTCAATGCCTCTGTGTCCTTACTTATTTTCTGACCGGTGGATCTATCCTTTGGGGTGAGTGGTGTGTTGAAGTCTCCTAAGATGAATGCATTGCAGTCTATTTCCCTGTTTAGTTCTGTTAGTATTTGTTTCACAAATGCTGGTGCTCCTGTGTTGGGTGCATATATATTTAGAATGGTTATATCCTCTTGTTGGAGTGAGCCCTTTATCATTATGTAGTGTCCTTCTTTATCTCTTGTTACTTTCTTTGTTTTGAAGTCTATTTTGTCTGAAATTAGTACTGCAACCCCTGCTTCCTTATCACTGTTGTTTGCCTGAAATTTGTTTTTCCATCCCTTGACTTTTAGTCTGTGCTTGTCTTTGGGTTTGAGGTGAGTTTCTTGTAAGCAGCATATAGATGGGTCTTGCTTTTTTATGCATTCTATTACTCTGTGTCTTTTGATTGGTGCATTAAGTCCATTTACATTTAGGGTGACTACTGAGAGATATGTACTTATTGCCATTGCAGGCGTTAGATTCGTGTTTACCAAAGGTTCAAGGCTAGCTTCTTTAGTATCTTACTGCCTAACTTAGCTCACTAATTGAGCTGTTATATACCCTGTTTGGAGATTCTTTTCTTCTCTCCCTTCTTATTCCTCCTCCTCCATTCTTCATATTTTGTGTGTTTTGTTCTCTGCTCTTTTTAGGAGTGCTCCCATCTAGAGCAGTCCCTGTAAGATGCCCTGTAGAGGTGGTTTGAGGGAAGCAAATTCCCTCAGCTTTTGCATGTGTGGGAATTCTTTAATCCCGCCATCATATTTAAATGATAGTCATGCTGGATACAGTATCCTTGGTTCAAGGCCCTTCTGTTTCATTGCATTAAATATATTATGCCATTCTCTTCTGGCCTGTAGGGTTTCTGTCGAGATGTCTGATGTTAGCCTGATGGGTTTTCCTTTATAGGTGACCTTTTTCTCTCTAGCTGCCTTTAAAACTCTTTCCTTGTCCTTGATCCTTGCCATTTTAATTATTATGTGTCTTGGTGTTGTCCTCCTTGGATCCTTTCTGTTGGGGGTTCTGTGTATTTCCGTGGTCTGTTCAATTATTTCCTCCCCCAGTTTGGGGAAGTTTTCAGCAATTATTTCTTCAAAGGGACTTTCTATCCCTTTTCCACTTTCTTCTTCTGGTACCCCTATAATACGAATATTATTCCTTTTGGATTGGTCACATAGTTCTCTTAGTGCTGTTTCGTTCCTAGAGATCCTTTTATCTCTCTCTATGTCAGCTTCTATACGTTCCTGTTCTCTGGTTTCTATTCTTTCAATGGCCTCTTGCATCTTATCCATTCTGCTTATAAATCCTTCCAGGGATTGTTTCACTTCTGTGATCTCCTTCCTGACATCTGTGATCTCCCTCCGGACTTCATCCCATTGCTCTTGCTTTTTCTCTGCATCTCATCCCATTGCTCTTGCATTTTTCTCTGCATCTCTGTCAGCATGTTCATGATTTTTATTTTGAATTCTTTTTCAGGAGGACTGATTAGGTCTGTCTCCTTCTCAGGTGTTGTCTCTGTGATCTTTGTCTGCCTGTAGTTTTGCCTTTTCATGGTGATAGAGATAGTTTGCAGAGCTGGGACGAGTGACAGCTGGAAGAGCTTTCCTTCTTGTTGGTTTGTGGCCTTCCTCTCCCCCTTCACGAGGCACTGTGTTCTTGCAGGTGTGGACGTGGTCTGGATGTTGTCCTGTGTCCTCTGGTCTCTATTTTAGGAAGATTTGTTTTTGTTATATTTTCGTAATTCTATGTGGTTTTGGGAGGTGAGTTCCGCTGCTCTACTGACGCCGCCATCCTGGCTCCACCCCTTAGTTCACGTTTTACAAAGTGTTCTCCTACAACTGTTCTCCTACGACTGATCAGCCAGTGTCAGCCACACAGAAAAGCACAAGTTTCCACTGGAGAGGCTGATTGCCACCCCTCGTACCACCACACAGGCAGGCAATGCTTCTTCCCTTGGCCCCCTTGGCAGGAACTGTCTTTCTGTAGGAAAAAAGCTTGCTAGCTGCTTGCTGGTAGTAGAAGAAGAGATGGGTTTGAGGACATGAATAGAAAGAAGCCAATAAAAGTAATTTAAGCTTTTCTGCATGAGAAATGAATAGACATTTATGGGTGAGAGAGAAGAGGAAAGAAATACCCAGGAATTAAGGGCGACAGAGAGGAAGCAAAGAGAAAGCTATAAATCGCAGAAAATGGCAACCATTGACCAATCCCAGACAGGATGGCTATGGGAAAACTCTTCTACAATCCCACACGTTCACTGTAAAATGCTGCACATACAAATGTGTGTTAAGAGATTTGGTGGAGCAAAGGGAAGATAAATGGCCTATGTTCTTTCCACTCTGCTGCCCATAGCCAGCACAGAGCTAACAGGTGCTGATTAAATATTTTTTCTCATTTGTTATCCTTTTAAGAGTTGGGAAAGACCTCAGAAATACTGAAAATTTAATATCATCTTAACCACTGATTTGACATAACCAAATATGAACTATAAAGATGATCTAGATAATATTAAAACATCACCAAGAAACACACAACTAGATCATCTAAAATAACTTAAGCTTAGGTTGGAGGAAACAAAAATGGACTAATTTGTTTCTGGTGGTTGTTGGGCATACAGTTGAACTTCACCTGCTGAAAAATCTTTCAAAAGCTCAGTTAAGGTTGTGACTAAGCAACACTTCCTCACCTTTTCCCCACGTGCACACACCTAACAACCTAGTTAGCTCCAAACAACTACCATGCCCCCAGGGGTAACAGCCTCAAACCCAAAATGCCACCTTACATGTGTGCTCACACATGCACACTCACAGACATGCCCACTTACACAGTGCAAAATATTCAAACATCTTATTGACAAATAAGTGCATCAATGCAGTTTAAAAATAAGGTATTTATAAGACTATGGAACATACAGCATGTACAAAATATTTTGAAGAGAAAAAAAAATTTTCTTTTAATACATTCAAGTTGGAGGTGGAAAGATGCCTGAATGGGACAGAAACTCTTTACTGTGAGGGCAAAATATTCTTACATCCATTAGTTAGTAAGTGAAGGATTTTTGAAAGATAGTGAGGTAGGACCGGGATATGGCACAAGCACCATGATTAACTTGTGCTGCCTATTATGAAAAATGCAAAGATATAAACAGTATAGTAAGAACAGGAGGGACTCTATCTTAAGGCTAAGATTATATATTAAAAACCAGGGAGTTAGGAGGTAAGATTCCTAAAATATTTGATGGTAATCAGCCAATAACCAACCCTATGTTAAGGCAAGGCAAGCCTAAATGGTATGTTCCCAGTGCTTGAGGGTAACCACTATTTTGGAGAAGAACAGGATCAGTAAATTCCTTGTGTTAAGTTATCTTACAGAATATCTAGAGGACTGACTGTGGAGAGTGACATATGTCTCTCACTGGAGATAGGCATCATGGGACGACATGTCAAGCCTACACCCCTTCAATGGCTCTTTGTCCTATTCTTGAAAGTCTTAAAGGACAGAATCCAAACCTCTAAGCATGCTACGTTGCTATATTAATCTATTTCTATACTTAAGCACAAGTCTTCACTCTCTCTGTCCTACTTCGGACAAGTAGGGAGGACTACCGAGATCTCTGATTCAGGTTTGCAAGTTCCTGTCACCTGAGTGACTCAGACAGGACTGCAGCTGTACCATCAGGCTCTTAATAGCCTGCTTGAAAATCTTCTTTCTTTGCCTTTCTCAGAACATAATCTCACTCTACCAAGTGCTCTGTGGCTCTTCTAAATCCTCCAGTGGTAGGGGCTTAGTTCCCACACCATGCAGATTCAAGTAGACACTGGATGCCAGGTGAGCCTGGCTTCAGGAGTCGGCAAGGGATGTGCTCTATGCTGAGCAGGAATTCAGTGAGCTTCCCTTTCCTCTTCTGCTCTTCTTTGCTCTCTGCAGCCTGCATGCCTGCTGCCAATCGCTGCTACTCTTGATTTAATAAATTCCTTCCTTACCTGCATTTATCCAACATGTTTGAGAATTTTTTTTTCATCAGAGTCAAGAACTAGCCCCCATCCAGGATGAGATTTCACCTAGTGCAATAGGGAGAAACCTCCCTAGACACAGCTGCCTGGCAACAACAGGATAGCCAGCTGCTTTTTGAGGGAGAAAGAATATTTTCGAATTTCATGATACTTAATGGTAGTTACTGCTACTACAAGTACAGTCCTAAATACTACAATATTAAAAAAATAGAAAAGGTAATAATTTCAGAATTATTTCCTTAAGAAATGGCACACTGATAACTGGTTCCTTAAATCATGGCTGTAATTTTCCCTAAATGAGTCTAAGAGATAGAGAATATAAGCTATGACCTATACAAACATTTGGAGATTACTTTTCAGGAAAGAAAAAAGCTCTCCTGCAGTTATCCTTATTTTTAATTATGTCAACATTTGCAAATAAAATCATATAGTATGTTCCAGTATGCACTGATAGATTCAACTTGTAATTTTCTAAGTGTGGAACATTCCTTTTTTCCAGAAAATTAAACTACTAAAAACCTCACAGGTTCATCTTCTCTTTTTATGTTTCTAGGACATCAGATTCCACTAATATGCACAGTATGCTCAGGGAATATAAACAAATTTTAATATTTGATTAAATCAAACATGTTAGAAGGAAAATTTGATATGAAACAGAACAATTTCCTTAAAAGCTTACTATAAATTTCTATTGGTATTAAGATTTACCACTAATTCTCTCCACTAATACAAGATAATAAAAAAAATGTGGGACAATTTGGAAAATGTGGGGCTTATTAATAAGAGGTAACAAATTATCTCTTAGAAACACTAAGAATTTCTTAGTCCTGGTGTTCTTTTTTCTTGAGTATAAGCTGTTGCAACAATCTTACTCTTATTAATAAGACTCAATCTTAACTTGAAAAAGCATGCTATTCAGTTACTAGTATGCAAGGGACTTGTACCCTCCATGGTCTTGTTCCAAATGTCTGTGTAATTCATAGTTCATACACTTTATTTCTTATATTAGTTTAGGGTAACTTGCCACCATGGTTTAAAGATGTAAGAGTTCAGAATTTTGCTTCTTGGTAAATACTAATACTAAATGAATATCTATATCCACAGAGGTTAGAAAAAAAAAAAGAAGACCCAGACAACCTGTAACAGCCTTTTTGTATACCCTTTTTTGTATAGCATCAAGCAGCTGAATACAAATAAGTGCTAAGTGCCTGCTGAACTGAATCTAGGAACAAAGATTCACCCAAGCCCTGGATCTCCCAGGCCAATAGCTAATGGGCACATCACTATCAAAGGTTCTCCCCTAAACATGAAATTCTTATGCTTTGCTTGGTTTTAAAATCTCTACATTCATATATGTTTGGTAGGCAATTCTAATTCATGAAAGTATGCATATGAATGATTTTCACATTGTTAAAATGGACATAATAATAATTGAGATTTAAAAAATGAACAGCAGATATATTCCTAATGTACTTAATCAAAGTTGTTGGCCCTAAAAAAAGAACTAATGCAGAAATTATACCTTTAACAAACCACCTCAAGGTTAAGGTCATGGTCTGATAAAATACTTTGTTCCCAGTACCCTGCAGGTCAAATAGGGCCTAAAATACCTGTACACATTGCTCTCCTACCCATATGCTTAAAAGGCACTTATCACTAGAGGGCAGTCAAGATCTAAATATGTATTGAAATTGTAAGTTACTTACAAGCTATGAAGAAAGGCTATTTTCTATAAAATTTTACACGTATCTAGAACCCTTTCAGTGTATTTATATAATCTTTAAAAAAATGATTGGTATTCACTAGTCATCCTTTTAACCTTCTGGTATTATTTCTAATTAAGTGATTCAAACCTTGATACAAGCTTGAAATGAAGAAGTAAATTACTTTTTTAAATGTTCAAAAAGAGCATTTAAAAGATACACCAAAGACAGTACAATTAAAATACTACATTCTTATTCAATCTAGAATATGTAAGCATTCTGCTAAGAAAACTAATTATAGTCCTGAGTAATTACAAAGGGTTAGGTGGAATTTTATCAAAATTTGTATGCCCTTAATTTTTTCTCATGTCAGCAAGGACAGTATACCCAATGAAAAATTAACATTTTTAATCTTATTTTAGTGATCACCAGACTTATTTTGTTTTTTTCCATAAAAATCTCTCCTATCTATGTTTTAATTCCCATTTTCTCCATCCTTGTTCTGAAGATCACAATTTTTCCAAAACCTCCCAACTGGTCTCTCTACCTCCAAGCCCTCTCCCCATCCAATCCATGCCTTTCCACTGTTGCCAGTTATGTGGCCACTGTACACTGTGATCACACATCAAGCTTTTGCTTTAAAACTTCCTAGGGCTGGAAATCTTCACAATTTTATCCACATTTTGTGGCTGGGTTTTCAAGATACTCCATATTTTGCCCTATCTTCCCCTTCATCCATTATTGCTCTCTCCCCATGTGTACCCTCTGATTTAGCCTAAAACTAGACCATTTATCTTCCCTTAACACTTTCTATACTTAATTACATCAGATATGCTTTCCTCCTGGCAGGAATGCCCCTTCTCACACTAATTTATACTTGTTCACATTTTGGTCCCATCAACATCTAACTGAAATGTCATTTTTTGCCCTTATTGATCTTTCCAATTAGAAAGTGAATCTTATGTAAGTTTCCAGAAAGTTCAACCAAATGCTATGGTGAGGTAGGCATGCTACTGGATTCTAGGACATGATGGTGGACAAGAAACAGGGTCTCAGGCTCCTCTGGAGAATACATTCGCTGGTCTCACTGTTTATGCTCACATAACTTTAGAATGATTAAATGTTGTCATCTTTGCATTCTTAAAGTTTAGAAACCATGTCATCCTCTGATCACCAATTTTTCCTCCTACTTTTTTCTCTTCCTCATAAAAACACATTCACTCTTTGAACTCATTAACTTCTTCGAGGGCTTCCTTCCTTATCTATACACCTTCTTGCCCTGTTCCTCTTCTCCTTACTTGTTCTATTAACTCTAATCTTTGCCTAATTTCACTCTCTTCATTTTCAACATCTATACTTGCTCTGCTGATTGTGCTGGAAAAAACATGCATACAACAGACTGACACCACAGCTAGCTCAGGCTCCAATCTCAACTGGACCATTAATGTTTCTCTGCTTCTTTTCATCTCTCTGCAACCTGCTCTCTGTTCCATCCCACAAAACATATTTCTAATCTTTCTTGCTGAGTGACATGTAAGAAAGACAGAGTAAGGACCGCCAAAAAATCTTCTTCTCAATAAAAACAATGAAAATACTGATAAAAAAAATGTCAAAATCAAATTTTTCAGAGCTCTGGAAATTAACTGAAAGATGGTAACACCCTGGGGAGTGTTTATTGAGTAAAAATGGCCAATGTTTCTAAAGACAGCAAGCTTAGTGCCGTTTTAACTTGCATTAGTGCTACCCCTTTCTCTCTAGATACATGGTACATTGAAAATCAAGTCCCTCAATTATAGTGAAAATTATCAACCTAGAAACCTATTGAAGGGGCAGTACAGAGGTTAGAATTCCTCCAAAGCCCAATCGGCAAATAACTCATTATGCTACCTTTTTGGTAGTTCCCCAGAAGATTCCATTTGCAAGGCTTATCTTTATTTGACCTGACTTAGAGCTTGCCCAATGCAAACGATATTTTCCCCAGAGTTGTTTGTTGAAATAGAAGCAATTTTTAAAAACTGTAGCTGCTTCAGATGGCAATGAGAGTTGGGACAAACAACAAGCTGACCAAAACCTTTAAGCAGAAAAGCTGGGGAAGAAGATAGATGCCCACAGCATTCTGAGAAATGTTCCATGTAATTTGGGAAATCTAGAAAGCCATGCTCACACACAGGGCTGTGTGTGTGTTCTGGAAAGAACCAAGAAGCCCCTAAATTCTCATCTCTGGAAAGCCTTGAGACCCTGTACAAGCAGTAAGTGAAGGCTAACGTGAGGTCTGCCTGGTTGTATGTTGAAAGCATGTCCTAACATGCACACAAAGCCCTTCCCTCCACAAATTCTGGAAGACTTTAAAGACTCAGTCATTTAAGGCAGTCTCTGTGAAGTCACTAGCTGACCACTAGGCAAATGAAACAGAGATTTCAGTAACGACACATGACAAAGGAAACAAATTCCACAAAACTAGCTAAGAAAAGTCATTAAATAAACAATAATGATTACAACAAGCATAGTAACAAACTGTGAGTGGAGAATCCCGAGTTGCCATATTACATAATTAGCCCAGTTTTCAACAAAAATAGTGAGACAGACAAAGAGATGAGAACTTATGTCTCATACACAGGGGAAAAAATGAGTCAATAAAAATTGTCTCTAAGGAAGCCCAGATACTAGATTCATTAGACAAATATTTAAAATTAGCTATTTTAAATATAAGTATGTTCAGAGAACTAAAAGAAACCATGTCTAAAGAACTAAAGGGAAGTGGGAGAATGATGTCTCATCAAATAGGCAATATCAATAGCAAGACTTAATTTTTAAAAAGAACCAAATGGAAATTCTGGAGATGAAAAGTACAATAATTAAAATTAAAAATCACTAAAGTAGCTCAACAGCAGGTTTGAGCTGGCAGAAAAAAGAACAAATGAATTTAAAGATAGAGTCATTGAGATTATCCAGTATAAAAAAACAGAAGTAAAAGAATGAAGAAAAGTAAACAGCCTGAGGGATCTGTGGGATACACATCCAAGAATGTCAACATACACACAAATTGAAAGTCTCAGAAAAAGATAGAAAAGGGCAGAAAGAACATTTAAAGAAATAATGACCAAACACTTTTCAAATTTGATGAAAACATTGATTTACAGATCAAGACTCAACAAAATCCTAAGAAGATAAACTCAAAGAAATCCACACTAGAGACATCACAAACAAACTACTGAAAGACAAAGAATCTTGAAAGAATTGAGAGAGAAGTAACTCATCACATACGAGGATCCTCAGTAAGAGTAACGGACAATGCATGGAAGTCAGAAGGCAGTGGGATGACATGTACGTAGTGCTGAAGGAAAAAGGCCAACCTAGAATTCTACATTTAGCAAATTTTTATTGCTCTTTTCATGGCTTCTAACACAGTCCAGTATCTCACACTAACCCCCTTAGCAAATAAGCTCATTTGATATTTCTCCAGAAAATAGTAACTGCACAGTGAGAATTCCATCACCTTCCTCCTGAGTTTCCATGAATACTGGTGTCTACATCCTCTAAACTCTTTCCCACTAACATAGGGATGCAGGTGTTCTCCCTCTTCTGGAAGGTCAATCCTTTCACCCATGCTCTGAATCCATTCCTTGAAGACCAAACTTTATCAAGATCAAGGTCCTCTCCCTTACTTTTTCCCCTTTTGGTTCTTCCCCATAGCAGAGAAAAAGTCCAAATTTCTCCCATTAAAAAAATGAAATCTTTAACTCCTGTTTCTCTCCAGCAATAATCTCAGCTTTTATTCATATACATAACTGAGTCCTGGTAGCTGTCTAATTGTCTCACATCCATCATCAACACAGCACATTTAAAATCAAATTCCTCAAGGTCCTGATGGGAAGATGGCAGCATGAGTAGTTCAGAGGAAATCTCCTCCCAAAACATATATATTTATGAAAATACAATAAATACAACTATTCCTAAAAGAGACACCAGTGGATGCAGCACAGCAGCTAGGATACATCTACATCTGTGAGAACTTAACATCACACGAAGGGGGTAAGATAGAAGCCGCGGCCAGGCAGGACCTGAACGCTCCCCCACACTAGAACCCGGTGGGAAGAAAGGAGTCAGAACGGGGAAGGAGTGAAAGCCCAGGACTGCTAAACAACCAGCTCTAGAAATCTGCACCCGGAATGCAGACACAAGGTGCACAGGATACCGGATATTAGAGAAACAGAAAAGCAAAACCTGTCAGCAGGTCCCCGGAACTGGCACCCCTGACACAAAAGAAAAGCGAGTGCTTTCTGCAAGTCTTAAAGAGACAGGGACCCCACAGCTGGACAAAGTTGTGCTGGCACACTTAGCCAGCAGTTGGGAATCCCGGGGAAACTTAGGCACCCTAAACCCCAGGGAGGCAGTGCTGCTCTGATGCCCCTCACAGCACTAAGCAGCCTGCCAGTCATTCCAGGACCCCGACACACTGGCCCAGTAGTCGGAGTGGCAGCGCATGTCAGGGACGGCAGTACCAGAAGGGACTGGGTGCACCAATGGTGGAGGAGGGGACCAGGAGAGGCTTGTGCGAGCCCGCAGCAGTGTGACCAAACAGCCCGGATGCGGCTCACACGCACCGGCGGCAGTGGAGCCAGAGGAGCCAGGTAGAGGTCCGCGCAGGAGAGCCCCGTGCGCACTTGCAATGGAGCCAGAGGGAGCAGGCATGCTCCCAGCAGCTGACTGGAATCCCAGCCCAATGCACAGCATCCCGGGCCAGACACAAAGGCTGCTTCTGGCACAAAGTGGCCGGGCAGGGGGGCTGCTACCACACAAGAGTGCACCTGGCATGTATGCCACTCTCCGCAGGGCTCCATGCTGCTCTGATGGAGACCCCACCCACAGCATCTTAGGGGACTAACATGGTGGCTGCTCCAGGAGTGTGGTAACCAACACAGGCAGCATAGAAGGGCAAGGCATCCAGCAAGCAGGAAGGGACATTCTTCTCCCAGCTGACACACCTGCAACCTGCCTACAGCCCCCGCCATCACCATGAAAAGGCAAAAAAATTTAGTCCTGTCCAAGAGAGTTCAGACAACACCTGAGACAGGATCTGCAGAGGCAGACCTAACCAGTCTCCCTGAAATAGAATTCAAAATAAAAATCAAAACCATGCTGACAGAGCTGCAGAGAAATATGCAAGAGCTAAGGGATGATGTCGAGAGGGAGATTACAGAAGTCTGGAGGGAGATTACAGAAGTGAAACAAACTCTGGAAGGATTTATAAGCAGAATGGATAAGATGCAAGAGGCCATTGATGGAATAGAAACCAGAGAACAGGAAAGCATAGAAGCTGACGCAGAGAGAGATAAAAGGATCTCCAGGAATGAAACAATATTAAGAGAACTGTGTGACCAATCCAAAAGGACAATACCCACATTAGAGGGTACAAGAGGAAGAACAGAGAGGAAAAGGGAAGGAAAGTGTCTCTGAAGAAATAATTGCTGAGAACTTCCCCAAATGGGGGGAGGAAATAGTTGCTCAGACTACAGAAGCACACAGAAATCCCAACAGAAGGGACCCAAAGAGGACAACACCAAGACATATAATAATTAAAATCGCAAATATCAAGGACAAGGACAGAGTATTAAAGGCAGCCAGAGAGACAAAAAAGGTCACCTACAAAGGAAAACCGATCAGGCTATGATCAGACTTCTCAACAGAAACCTTACAGGCCAGAAGAGAATGGCATGATATATTTAATGCAATGAAACAGAAGGGGTGTGAACCAAGATTACTGTATCCAGCATGATTATCATTTAAATATGAAAGAGGGATTAAACAATTCCCAGACAAGCAAAAGTTGAGGGAATTTGCCTCCCACAAACCACCTCTACAGGGTATCTTAGAGGGACTGCTCTAGATAGGAGCACTCCTAAAAAGAGCAGAGAACAAAACTCCCAACATATGAAGAATGGAGGAGGAGGAATAAGAAGGGAGAGAAATAATCATCAGATTGTGTTTATAACAGTTCAATAAGTGAGTTAAGTCAGACAGTAAGGTAGTAAACAAGCTAACCTTGAACCTTTCGTAACCACTAATCTAAAGCCTGCAATGGCAATAAGTACATACCTTTCAATAATCACCCTAAATGTAAATGGACTGAATGCACCAATCAAAAGACACAGAGTAATAGAATGGATAAAAAAGCAAGACCCATCCATATGCTGCTTACAAGAGCCTCACCTCAAACCCAAAGACATGCACAGATTAAAAGTCAAGGGACA
Organism: Manis javanica; assembly: GCF_040802235.1. NCBI lineage: Eukaryota > Metazoa > Chordata > Mammalia > Pholidota > Manidae > Manis > Manis javanica. The sequence goes on from NC_133162.1 coordinate 83,943,947, forward strand.
GAAAAAGATATTTCATGCAAACAACAGAGAGAAAAAAGCAGATTTTGCAATACTAGTATCAGACAAAATAGACTTAAAAATAAAGAAAGTAACAAGAGATAAAGAAGGACATTACATAATGATAAAGGGCTCAGTCCAACAAGAGGATATAACCATTCTAAATATATATGCACCCAATACAGGAGCACCAACATATGTGAAACAAATACTAACAGAATTAAAGGAGGAAATAGAATGCAATGCATTCATTTTAGGAGACTTCAACACACCACTCACTCCAAAAACACACCAGACAGAAAATAAGTAAGGACACAGAGGCATTGAACAACACACTATAACAGATGGACCTAATAGACATCTACAGAACTCTACATCCAAAAGCAACAGTATACACATTCTTCTCAAGTGCACATGGAACATTCTCCAGAATAGACCACATACTAGGCCACAAAAAGAGCCTCAGTAAATTCCAAAAGATTGAAATCCTACCTACCAATTTTTCAGACCACAAAGGTATAAAACAAGAAACAAATTGTACAAAGAAAGCAAAAAGGCTCACAAACACATGGAGGCTTAACAACATGCTCCTAAAAAATCAATGTATCAATGCACAAATTAAAATGGAGATCCAGCAATATATGGAAAGAAATGACAACAACAACACAAGGCCCCAACTTCTGTGGGATGCAGCAAAAGCAGTCTTAAGAGGAAAGTATATAGCAATCCAGGCATATTTAAATAAGGAAGAAAAATCCCAAATGAATAGTCTAATGTCACAATTATCAAAATTGGGAAAAGAAGAACAAAGGAGGCCTAAGGTCAGCACATGGAGGGACATAATAAAGATCAGAGAGAAAATAAATAAAATTGACAAGAATAAAACAATACAAAAAAATCAATGAAACCAAGAGCTGGTTGTTCGAGAAAATAAACAAAATAGATAAGCCTCTAGCCAGACTTACCTAGAGAAAAAGAGAGTGAACACACATCAACAGAATCAGAAACAAGAAAGGAAAAATCATGACAGACCCCACAGAAATACAGAGAATTATTAGAGAATACTATGAAGACCTATATGCTAACAAGCTGGAAAACCTAGGAGATATGGACAACTTCCTAGAAAAATACAACCTTCCAAGACTGACCCAAAAAGAAACAGAAAATCTAAACAGACCAATTACCAGCAATGAAATTGAATCAGTAATCAAAAAACTACCAAAGAACAAAACCCCTGGGCCAGATGGACTTACCTCATAATTTTATCAGATATACAGAGAAGACATAATACCCATTCTCCTTAAAGTTTTCCAAAAAATAGAAGAGGAGGGAATACTCCCAAACTCATTCTATAAAGACAACATCACCCTAATAACAAAACCATGCAAAGACCCCACCATAAAAGAAAACTATAGACCAATGTCCCTTATGAACGTAGATGCAAAAACACTCAACAAAATATTAGCAAACCGAATTCAAAAATACATCAAAAGGATCATACGCCATGACCAAGTGGGATTCGGGATACAAGGATGGTACAACATCCGAAAATCCATCAACATCATCCACCACATCAACAAAAAGAAAGACAAAAACCACATGATCATCTCCATAGATGCTGAAAAAGCATTCGACAAAATTCAACATCCATTCATGATAAAAACTCTCAACAAAATGGGCATAGAGGGCAAGTACCTCAACATAATAAAGGCCATATATGATAAACTCACAGCCAACATTATACTGAATAGCGAGAGGCTGAAAGCTTTTCCTATGAGATCAGGAACAAGACAGGGATGACCACACTCCCCACTGTTATTCAACATAGTACTGGAGGTCCTAGCCATGGCAATCAGATAAAATGAAGAAATACAAGGAATCCAGATTGGTAAAGAAGAAGTTAAACTGTCGCTATTGGCAGATCACATGATACTGTACATAAAAAACCCTAAAGACTCCACTGCAAAACTACTAGAACTAATATAGGCATTCATCAAAGTTGCAGGATACAAAATTAACATACAGAAATCTGTAGCTTTCCTATACACTAAAAATGAACTTATAGAAAGAGAAATCAGGAAAACAATTCCATTCACAATTGCATCAAAAAGAATAAAATACCTAGGAATAAACCTAACCAAGGAAGTGAAAGACCTATCCCCTGAAAACTACAAAACACTCTTAAGAGAAATTAAAGAGGACACTAACAAATGGAAACTCATCCCATGCTCCTGGCTAGGAAGAACTAATATCAAAATGGCCATCCTTCCCAAAGCAATATACAGATTCGATGCAATCCCTATTAATTTACCAACAGCATTCTTCAATGAACGGGAACAAATAGTTCAAAAATTCATATGGAACCACCAAAGACCCTGAATAGCCAAAGCAATCCTGAGAAGGAAGAATAAAGTTGGGGGAATCACGCTCCCCAACTTCAAGCTCTACTACCATGCCACAGTAATCAAGACAATTTGTATTGGCACAAGAACAGAGCCACAGACCAGTGGAACAGATTAGAGACTCCAAACATTAACCCAAACATATATGGCCAATCAACATACGATAAAGGAGCCATGGACATACAATGCGGAAATGACAGTCTCTTCAACAATGGTGCTGGAAAAACTGGACAGCTACATGTAAGAGAATGGAACTGGATCACTGTCTAACCCCATACACAAAAGTAAATTCGAAATGGGTCGAAGACCTGAATGTAAGTCATGAAACCATAAAACTCTTAGAAAAAAACACAGGCAAAAATCTCATGGACATAAACATGAGTGACTTCTTCATGAGCATATCTCCCCAGGCAAGGGAAACAAAGGCAAAAATGAACAAGTGGGACTATATCAAGCTAAAAAGCTTCTGAGCAAAGGACACCATCAATAGAACAAAAATGTATCCTACAGTATGGGAGGATATATTCATAAATGACATATCTGATAAAGGATTGCCATCCAAAATATATAAAGAGCTCACACACCTCAACAAACAAAAAGCAAATAATCCAATTAAAAAATGGGCAGAGGAGCTGAATAGATACTTCTCTAAAAAAGAAATCCAGATGGCCAACAGGCACATGAAAAGATGCTCCACATCGCTAATCATCAGAGAAATGCAAATTAAAACCACAATGAGATATCACCTCACACCAGTTAGGATCACCATCATCAAAAAGACAAACAACTACAAATGCTGGCGAGGTTGTGGAGAAAGGGGAACCCTCCTACACTGCTGGTGGGAATGTAAATTAGTTCAACCATTGTGGAAAGCAGTATGGAGGTTCCTCAGAATGTTCAAAATAGAAATACCAATTTGACCCAGGAATTCCACTTCTAGGAATTTACCCTAAGAATGCAGCACTCCAGTTTGAAAACGATAGATGCACCCCTATGTTTATCGCTGCAGTATTTACAATAGCTTAGATATGGAAGCAACCTAAATGTCCATCAATAGATGAATGGATAAAGATGTGGTACATATACACAATGGAATATTACTCAGCCATAAGAAAAAAACAGATCCTACCATTTCCAATAACCTGGATGGAGCTAAATGGTATTATGCTCAGTGAAATAAGCCAGACAGAGAAAGACAATTACCAAATGATTTCACTCATCTGTGGAGTATAAGAACAAAGGAAAAACTGAAGGAACAGAACAGCAGCAGAATCACAGAACCCAAGAATGGACTAACAGTTACCAAAGGGTAAGGGACCGGGGACGATGGGTGGGAAGGGAGGGAGAAGGGCAGGGAAAAAGAAAGAGGGCATTACAATTAGCATGTATAGTACATGGGGGGCATGGGGAGGGCTCTGCAACACAGAGAAGACAAGTTGTGATTTTACAGCATCTTACTATGCAGATGGACAGTGACTGTGAAGGGATATGTGGGGGGAACTTGGTGAAGGGGGGAGCCTAGTAAACAATGTTCTTCATGTAATTGTAGGTTAATGATACCAAAATTTTAAAAATGTCTTTGTAAAAAAATAAAATAAAATCCCCCAATACCCCATCCTGCTCCAATCCCTGTGCTCCTTGTCCATGTGGATGTATTTGATATCTACCAACCCAGAAACCATCCAATACACCTTTCCTGTCCTGTTTCTAAATGTCAAATGATTCTGTCCCTTTCTCTTTTCTCTTGGATTACCTAAGATCAGGCCTTCAATACTCCTCATCTACACATCTTTTGTAAGTACCAAACTTTTGTCCTCACCTCCAGTTTTGTTTACATTCAGTCCATTCTCCAAAGTGCCACTAGAATGAGTTTTTAAAATGAAAACACCTTCTTTTTGAACCTCTGCCTCCTCTTCTGCATTTATTGCCACTTTTCAAACTCCACTTTGCATTCAGCTAAGCAGAGATGTCTGAAATTCCCATATGCAATCCTCTCTTGTGCCCCCAAGCCTTTACACGTCCCATTCTCCTGACCTGGAATACATAAACCTGCTTGATTCCTATTTAACCTTCTAAAGTCTACCCTAATTTTACCTACTTTGGTGGTTTTAAAACACTTCTACAAATATTTTGTCATACCTCCCTTCAAACACTATGGGCTTGAATATGAGCTCCATTTAGTGCCTTGCTTCTAACCAGCAAAATATGGTAGCAGTAACTGCAGCAGGTATTGTGCTTTCCCTCTCACACTATGTCACAGTCATTCATCCCAAAGGAAGCCAGCCACCACAGGAAGGCACTCAGGCAGCACTAAGAGGAGGCCTAGGTGGCCACAGACTTTGGCTCCTTGCAGAGAGCCAGGGAAAAACTGAATTTGTTAGGCAACAATTATGCAATTGAACTGTCTCAGAAGCAAATCCTTTAGCCCAACTGGACCAACTTGATAGCAACTTCAAAAGATATCATGATCCCAGAACTACCAGACTAATCTATTCAGAAATCTAAAATTCTGACCCACAGAAAGTTTGGGATAACAAATTTTCACTGCTTTAAGCCACTAAGTTTTAGGGGGAAATTTGTTATATAGCAATAGATACACCTCCTCTGTGAAGATTTCTCTGACAGCATCAAGCTGAGTTAAACCAGTTTGTGACACATTAATGCATATACTATATAATAGTATTGACAATTTAGTCTATATTCCCTGCTGCCCCTGAGAGCTAACTGTGGGAAAAAACTGTTTTATTCATTTTTGAATTCCTAGAACTAGGCACAGTAGATGTTCAATGACTATATATCAAAATAAAACAGAAATATGGAAGTATCATGAAATTTAAATGTAGATTTTGTAAATATAAGCTATTTTTGTTCCTTCTTTAAAATCACAAAAGTCACAAAAATTTAGGTATTCATAACATAGCAGTAGGGGTGTTAAGACAAAATCATATTATGGTTGTAAATAGTATAAAATACTACCTGTCATAAAAATGACATCTTATCCAACACAATCTTTGAATAAAAGTTCTCCCTAAGAGTGAATGCTAGATGTAACTAACACAGTTTATGCCCTTAACTAATAATGTGTTAAAAATACAATCATCACTGAATAGTTTTTTCTGGCATATGCAAATGTTTCTTTGTGTAGGGTAAAATGTATTTCTGTTCTTGGATATTGGCCATATTTTTTAAATGCATCTTTTTATTGTTTCAATTGGTAATGCAAATAAAGTCTAAAATTTAAAACAAATGATATGACACAATATGTCTCCCCTCCCACTGCTGCCTGTCAGCTATTGAGTTATCTTTCCTAGAAGACATAACCATTACCATTTTCTTCTGTGTCTTTCCAGAATTGGTATGTGCATATGCAAGCACTTACATATATTCTTTTTTATAACATAAATATTACTATGCACTTCATATACTTCAAGACTTTGCTATTTTAGCTTAACAATATACACTTGAGATTGTTTCCTATCAGCACTTCATCATTTTTAAGAGCTTCATAATATTCCATTTTATGACTGCACTAAAACTTTTTAACCAACTATAAATCCCATCACAATCAAATTGACAAGTTGAATCTAAAATGTACATAGGAATGCAAAGGAAAAAGGAGAGTGAAGAAACTCTTAAGAAAGAAGAAAGGATCAAGGAAATAGACTAGAGAGCCCAGGAATAAACCCACACACATATTGTCAATTAATATATAACAAAGAAGGCAAGAATATTCAATGGAAAAAAGATACTCTCTGTAATAAACAGTGCTGGGAAAATAGAACAGCTATATGCAAGAAAATTAAACTGGATCACTATATACAAAAGTAAACTCAAAATGGATTAAAGATTTAAATATAAGACATGAAACCATAAAACTTTTAGAGAAACACATAGGTGAAAATCTCTTTCTTTACCTATGTGTTTACATAAGAATGACTAATTATTTTCTGGATATGTTTCCCAGAAAGGCAAATAAAAGCAAAAATAAACAAGTGGGATTACATCAAACTTAAAAGCTCTGTACAGCAAAGGAAATCATCAATAAAATGAAAAGGTAGCCTACAGCATGGGAGAATATGTTCCTAAATGATTTATCTGATCATGGGCTAATATCCAAAATATATAAAGAACTCTTATGACTCAACACTGAAAAAAAGAGCAGCCTGATTAAAAAATGAGTGGAGGACCCAAACAGACATTTTTCCAAAGAAGAAATTTGGATGGTCAACAGGCACAAGGAAAGATGCTCCACATTGCTAATCATCAGAGAAATGCAAATCAAAATCACAATGAGCTATCACCTCACACCAGTTAGGATTGCCACTATACAAAAGACTAGAAATAAAAAGTTTTGGTGAGGATTTGGAGAAAAGGGAACCCTTCTACACCCTTCTATGGTGTAGAAGTTTACATTACATATGGGAATGTAAATTGGAGCAGCCACTGTGGAAACAGTATGAAAGATCCTCAAAAAAACTAAAAATACAAATAACATATGACCCAGTAATTCCACATCTAGGAATTTACCCACAGAAAACAAAATTCCTGATTCAAAAAGATAGATGCACACCTATGTTTATTGATGTATTATTTAAAATAGCCAAGATATGGAAGAAACTAAAGTGTCCAACAACAGATGAATGGATAAAGAAGAGTGGTATGTATACACAATGGAATAGTATTCATCCATAAAAAAAGAAAGAAACCTGCCATTTGTGACAAGGATGGACCTAGAGGGTATTATGATAGGTGAAATAAGCCAGGCAGAAAAAGATAAATATCATATAATTTCACTTATAAGTGGAACCTAAAAACAAAGCAAAATGCACAAAACAGCAATAGACTCATGGACACTGAGAAGTTACTGGTGGTTACCATGGGGGAGGTGCTGGGGTAGGCAGGTGAAACAGGAGAAGGGGATAAAGAGGCACAAAAATCTCACTTACAATATAAATTAGTCATGGGGATGAAAATACAGCATAGAGAACATAGTCAATAGTTCTGTAACATCTTTCTATGTTAACAAATAGTAACTACACTATGTGATGAATACCTAATAACATAGGTAACTCTTTAATCACTAATTGAAACCAATATAATATTGTATGTCACCTATAATTCAATAAAAAATACACATTAAAGAAAAGAAATAAGAAAGAAGTTAGAAGACTTACCCTACCTGATTTTTAAGATTTGTTATAATATGATAACAATAAAGAGAGTATGGTATTGGCTTAAGGGTAGACATACCAATGAACACAATGATCTACAGATATTTGACAAAGGGGCCAAGGTAATTTAATGGAGAAAAGATGACTATTCCAACAAATGTTTGGTGCTGGGACAGCTGGATATTCATCTGGATGAAAAATGAAAGTTGACCTTTACTTCATATCATAAACAAAAGTTAACTCAAATGAGATGATTGGCCTAAATGAATAAGCTAAAAAAACAAAAGTTCTAGAAGAAAACACAGATGTTTGTTTTTGCATAGGCAAAAATTTCTTAGGACAGAAAGCACACAACCATAGAGAGAAAACTCATAAAGCAGCTTTATCAAAATTAAGAATGTCTGCTCTTTGAAAGATATCATTAAGAAAATGAAAAGGCAATGCATACCTGGGGGAGATATTTCTAATATCTGACATAGTTCTTACACCCACACATACACAAAAATAAATATGTATATATAAACTTACTATTTAATAAAAATACAAAAACAATCTAATTTTTAAATGGATAAAAGATTTAAACAAAAACTTCATAAAAGAAGATACACCAATGACTAGTACAAGATGTCAACATTATTATTCATGAGGAAAATGCAAATTAATACTACAGTAAGATCCCATTTCTCATCTGCCAGAATAAGTAAAATCAGAGAGTTTCACTACCAATTCTCCATCAGGAGAATCTGGCACCCTCATATATTGGTATTGGAGTAAATGTGCAGAACCATTTGGAATTTTCTTAAAAGTGAAGCATATATCTGTCCTGTGACCAAGCAACTGTACTCCTAGATATTTATTTACACTAAGAAAAATGCAATATGTCTACACAAAGATTTGTCTACAAATATTCTTAGTAATCTTATTCATAATAGCCGAAAACTGGAAACAACCAAATCATCATCAAAAAGAGAATGGATTAAAAAAAAGTTGTCGTTTATTAGTAGAAGGGAATACTACTCAGCAGTTAATTTTGTGATACATATAAAATCATGTATGATCACAAAAGCATCATCTTGACCAAAAGAAACCAGATTAAAAAATAAAATATATTGTAGTTATTACATTTATGCAACATATTAAAAGAGGCAAAATTAAATCTGTGATGACAGAATTTAGAAAGTGGTTACTTTGTTGGCACAAGATGTGATGGAAAAGAAAAGTTCGACATGCTCTTTTGTGTGGTTGTTGGCATATACAACAGTCAAATTTCACCAAACTGAACACTGAAGATCTGTGCATTTTATTATATGTAAATTTCATATCAATTTAAAAGTATAATAAAAAAGAAACAATTATCTTTGAGGGATTATTCTACACCAGACAGTTGTAGAACTCTTTCCAGTTATTATGTCTTAGCTTAGAAGCTTTGATCATTTACTTCCATTCCAGTGGTCATGCGAACAACACACTCTTTAAGACAGGGATCTTTTTGTATTTTGTGGACCTAGATCTGGTTCATATTAAGAGTCTCTCACATATTTGTTGTTATAAAGCTGACCTCAAGATATAAACAGAATCTGTATTATAAGTATCACTGTTATTAAATGGATATCTAACTTTATTTGCAGCAAATATAAGGATTCAGTAACTATTAAGAGATGGTATCAACTTAAAGGACTAAAATCTGGAGTCACAATGTGTGAGGCTGGGTTTCTGCATCTACTGCTTAGTAAATGCAAAGACAGAGAAGTCTCTGAATCTGTTTTCTAAACTGTAAAATTAGCATAATGCATGAACCATTCTCAGAGTTACTGTGAGGATTAAATAATAATTGTAAAGGTCTTAGAAACGTTTCTTGAACATGACAAGCACTATGTAAATATTAGCTGTTATTACCATTTAAGGTCTGGCTTCCTATGCACAGATACTAAACCAATAATATTAGTCACTGGAGGATATTTTTTAAAAAATATTTTAGGACAGATTTTTTAAAAAACTTTCTGTCAAAAAATACAGGCACTACAATGAAACACAGTTCTCCTTTTATTTTTGCCAACTTTAAAATAAGGATAATAATACCAACTCAAACTGCAGGAGCAAAGGATTAAGGAGTTAATAATTTTAAACCATATTCTTAAAGGGTACTCTTTAAGGGAAATGTGTTCTTTCTAGGATCTTCAAAATTCCACTATTCAATATGTATTTAGTGAGTGCCTATCCTAATGTGTTTTCCTTAAAGCAAAATATTAATCATGAATATTGCACTTATTAATGTTGCCTATGTGTATGAGTATTAAATAGTGGAGGTTTATAAAACACTAGTTCCACTATAGGTTTCTTTCCATAAACAACTAAAACCAGCTCTTTGGGGGTAGAGGGTAATATCAGAATCACAGTCAGAGGTTCACCTCAGACTCTTTGGAATGGAAAACCCACTTCCTCCCACTGCAGAATCACTGTGAGGTCCTCAGTCACTCTGCAGAGAGACGGGTTCAATCCTTCAAGTATCCTTCAGGAAAAAACTGCTCTCAACTAGTGGCCTAAATTACATTCTAAAGGACTCTGTCAGGCAACTCCCTCTCTTATTCATTTATTTGATTCTACAGAATGACTACATGATTTTGCAACCAGAGTGGAAAAAGCAAAACCAAAATACCATGATCTTGATCCGGCGCCTCCAGGTTGTAGCCATACCCCAGCAGGGTGCGCACGGCCTCGCGGAGGCTGTCCTTATTAGACTTCTTGGTTCGGTCATCGAGAAGGGCGTAAGGAACAAGGCGGGGGTTTCTTCTATTCTTTACATCCTACAGGGAAAAGAAAGGTGTGTGGTCATCAAGGCGGTACAAACAGCTTTCGGAAATGAGACAACCACCAAATACAGGCCGCGGAAGCTACCATTCAGGATGTCTTCCAGTGGTGTTCAGAAGTTACCGAACCACTTTCAAACATCAAAGACTTAATCAAATGAATATCGGCATCATTTAAAGCAGGCCCTCTCCGTGAGAAGGAAATGTAAAAATAAGAGCACTAATGAAAACCAGCGATAGGGCCTTTTGACCATCTTTGTCGTGGGCATAAGGCAATGTGCTAACAGAGAAGACATATAATCTCCTGCTACAGTTGGCTGACTGGCCTTCTTTCAAGGAGAGCCAAGTTAGTACTAGGCACCTCTCAGGGATCAATTCCATGGCTACGGTAAGGCCGCTGTGCCTTCTTCAGAGAAAACCCAGTGTGTTACAACGGCCATTCCATGTACTCAAAGAGCTTGAAAAACATGCGTTATGTTGGCTCCATCAACCAATGGAACCAGGAGCATTGAAATAACTACAAAATCCACAATTTATCTATTATAAGAATCTATGAGCTTAAAATGTGGATAAAATGGTGTTGATAAAGCAAGGAAACAGGTTGTAGTACTCATTTTTGGCAAAAGGATGCCTAAGTTTAGCATAAGCACTAAACTTACTTTCCTGGGAGGTGGAGAGACATGAGTGATTTTAAGTCTTTAGGGCACTTCTTTCCACATGTTCACTGACACTATGCTGCAGGTTTTGTCAGACTTCCCATATTCCAGGAAGCATACTCAATTCTCATCTACCTCAGCATGAAGAGGAGTGAGGAAGCTGCGGGTATTCCCAAATCTTCTCAAAAACATGACAGTGTGGTGAAAAGGTTTGCTCTGGTCAGGCAGAAGCAAGGAAGCTCTTCCTACTTTCTGCTTCCCTGTCCTAGAAAATTAGTACTAATCACCTACTCATGAGTACATGAACACATGTCAGCATCTGGAGTCAGAGTGCTCTGGGGTGCTTGTTGGGGAACAGTACTCCAAGGCCACCCCAAAGTAAATGGGCAGTGTAAACAGTGCTGCACTGCCAGGCAACATCAAGACACAGGACCCAGGGCCCTCTTCCAACATGGCTTTTACCCCCAACTTTTCCTACAGAAATTCCAATGCCTCTATTGAATCATGTGCTCTGGAGATGGTGTCCTGGAAATCTGTTCAAAGGAGCTGCACACTGACTTTTGAAGTCAATGGTGCCAGAGAGACAGGAAACAGGTAACTCAGGTAAACATCTGTTCTCCAGGAGTTACAACAGTTCTAAACTAGACTATGTTAACTTGAGGGGGATGAGAAAGTAAAGACATACTCATTTAAGTAATCCAGCTAATGTGTAATGTCAGTGGGGAACGCAGTGGAGGGATGGGCAGAGCTTGGAAGGCATGGAGAAATGGTTCAAATGAGAGTTTTGCTGGTTCAGATAGAGCCTTGTACTTTTTTTCTGAGCAATATGCAGTGGAAGGAGAGACCTCCAGAAAAAGGCAGACATCAGGGAAAGACTGGTTCATCCCTCAGAGCCATGTGGTCTTCAAGGCAAGTGAACCCTCCTTTCACAGAGAGCATGTGGACCACTTCTCCCTCTGGTGTAAAGTTCAGGATTCTCTTCTCCTCCTCCCTCTCTTTCTCTCTCTCTCTCCCCCTTTCTCCCTCTCTCCCTCCCTCTCTGTCTCTCTGTCTCTGTCTGTCTGTCTGTCTGTCTGTCTGTCTGTCTGTCTGTCTCTCTCTCTCTCTCTCTCACACACACACACACACACACACACTGCTTAGGTGGGTTGATTGTTGACTTTCTCATCAGTGACAACCAATATAAAAACACTGTATCATTTTATGAGGTAAATATAGGCTATTCAAGTTTTCTTTAGCCTTCCAAATTGCAAAAATAGAAGGATTTTTGAAATATATTTTTCAAACCAATGTTTAGGTTTTATACTGAATCACAGTCTAAGCCTATACTAAATGATCCATTTTATTCCTGAAAATACTTAAATAAAAGCAACTCACCATTAGTTGGCAAGAAGTATTGTAATAAGAAAGTGAAGAATTTTGACTCTGGAGTCAAAAGGCTTGACCCCAGCCTGATTCTGGCACCTCCTAGTTATGTAGTGTTGGGAAAAATGCTCTAACGCTCCCTGTACACCATGTGTGAACAGAAATAAACACCATTTATCTTTCATGGAATTGTCATGAGGGCTAAGACAAAAAGACATGCAAAGCTCTAGGCAGAATGACTGGCATCGAATGATAACAGTATTTACTGGGTGCCAGCCATTGCTGAAAGCCTTTCTCATATGTAAGTTATATAATGAAGTTAAGTAATTTACTCATGCGAAAAACAATAGCACAGAGAATTTAAGTAGCCTGCCCAAGGTCACACAATTGATAAGAGGCACGGCTGAAATGTGCTCTTCCCCTCTGCTATTCTGCTTCAGTACGCACTCAATGACTTACTCCCACGAGTGCCCCATTAATAGAGCCTCATGACTCTGAAATCCAGAAACCTCTGAAATCTAAAAACCTCATTTTTTTTCTAAGTTTAATAAAAGCTCCCTTGGTGCCAAGACATGATCTGAATCAATGCAAGGCTGTTTATCACCTTTATTTACCCCTCATGGCATTGTGCTGAACAAGCAGTGATTCTGTAGAATCATGTCATCATCCTAAAAACCAAAAAATATCTGGATTCTGAAATGCATCTGATGCCAGGGGTCTTGAATAAGGAATCATGGACCTCTTTCATTATTATTTTATCTCAGTCTTCTCACATTTCCTAAGTTTTTCCTAAAACACAATCTCAGAGAGAGAAATACCTCAAAAGCCATATTATAAATCACTGTTGCAGTAATAGTCACTGTGTATCTCTTGTTAATACACAGAGTGATGGTCATCTGGCTTCCAAAGTCCAGCACTAAACTGGTGCTTTATTTATTATTGAATAATTTATTATTTAATCTCTTATTTAAGAGTCATTATTTAACCTCTTCTCTTACAAATTATGCTCATTATCATTCAAGTAAACACAGCTTACATCCTGTAGAGCTAAGCTGCCATGTACCTGCTGGATGCCATAAGTCCAGCCCTGCCGGATTCGATCCCGGGCCCACACGTTATGAGCATTTTCTGCCAACTTGTCCACCATCGCTTCCTGAGATGGGGTGAGTTTGATAAAGCTCAGGTCCATGGGGGCAGGCTTATATCCACTTGTCAGCTGGTAACTACAAAGCAAAGCAAAAGAAATATATAATAGGCCTTTCCATAAAAGCCAAGGTTCAAAATCCCTAGAATAGCTTTTCTATGTCCCCATCTACTTCTAACTGTTCTATACACCACAGTGGTAACCACTGGTAAGATACCAGTTTGCAAGCCTGGGCCCCTTTTACTAATGAGTTAAGAAACTCATTAGGTAGAAAGGCCACATAATCTTTATGTTTTCATTTGTACATATACCAATAAAACAGAAATGAGACAACTTACCTATCTCTCAACGTTGAGAAGCCCTTATCATCGTTTGTGTTCCTAATAGTGGAGGCTTTCGTGCAGTATAAATCAACATATTTGTTATCTATGAAAACATTTGATGAATTTCTCTTCCTGTTAAGTTCCCATTTTTTTTCAACTTTTAAATCTTATGTTAATTATTTGATAAATCTGTGTATCCATTTAAATCCTAACTGTTCATTGTCTATAGGGAAATTTTAATGCATTTATAAATTATTCCCCTATTGCCTTTCCTAGTTACACAATTTAGGAAGCTTCTAGATAACACAGAAATTAGGAAATCCAGGTACTTAATCATCTAAAATATTACTAAGGGCTGGATTTTAATTTTGTTTACCAAATTAATATAAAGATACATGCCTCCCTCTTCATCTCAGTGATTCTCCTTTTGTGCAAATAAAGAAACAAAAATTCACCAGGTAATTATGCAAAGTTAAAAAATAAGTAAATTATCAGAAAGTGAGAAAATACTTTTGAAGACAAAAGGATGGCATCTTTATTCCTTTGACTGCTCTGGGCTATTGCTAGCACCACGCAAGGCAAGAAGCTCCTTGACAGCAGGGGGCGCGACTACTTTGTTCCTAACAATCCCCAGAACTTAACATAATGCCTGACTCATGGTGGGAATACAATAAAAATATGTTGAATGAATAGATGCACTATAGAAATATATCATTTTTAAAGTTGAGTAAAGTTGACTTTATCTTAATTACTCCTATTTCATTATGACATCTTATATTTTATAAATCATTTCCTATGGACTACAGTTTTAGAAATATTTTACTTTATTTAAATAGATTGGTCTAGAATTTGCAATAATTATGGCTAATTACTGTCTTATGTCATTCAATTTACATTGACAATCTAAATTCATAGACAAGAAATGTTCTGCTGTTTTAAATTAGAACTCCACATGTAATTAACTTTTTTTTTTAAAGAAGCTACATGGGATTTGTCAAACCACTGTTGGAACTGATCATATTTTATAGAATTCTGATATGCAAATAGATAAATCAGTAAACTATAAGCACAGCCTATATACAAATTCTCATTCAGAAAATATTTTCTTCAAGAAAGAGTTCCCAGTACCTTTCAAATGCAGCAACAAGTGGTCAAGATAGCACAGTCTAATTTCCCAGTTTAAGATTATTTTCTGGAAGCAGTGCTGGAAGAACTGATAACTCATCTTTTGTGCCCCCCACCTTCCCATGCCTCCTTCCACCCTCCTCCTCACTGTCTCCACAATTGCCCAACACAACATGGTGGCATAACAGCAAACCACTCTCTTTCTTCTCTCACTTTCCAGTGATCTTGATCCCTCTCTACTGTCACAAAGGAGGCACATACGACAAAGTTTTGAAACTAATCTATGAATAATTGATTAAAGCCTATGCTACCTTAATGAGGGATATGTGCTCTCTACAAGAGGAAAGATTCTTCTCTTGGAAACCAATTCTGCGGTAGACTTTCTGGCAATATCTCAAATGGAATGGAGAGGTATGTTTAAAAGGTGGAGCATGGGCTCCTACACTGCTGGTGGGAATGTAAACTGGTGCAGCCACTGCGGAAAGCAGTATGGAGGTTTCTTAACAAACTAAAGATATAAATACCATATGACCGAGTAATTCCACTTCTAGGAATTTACCCAAAGAAAACAAAATTCCTGACTTGAAAACATATGGACACCCATATGTTTTTTGCTGTATTATTTACAATTGCCTTATTATTTACAAGATATGGAAGCAACCAAAGTGTCCATCAGTAGATGAATGGATAAACAGGTGGTATATATATATATATACTATATATATATAGTATATATATATATATATATATGACAGAATATTATTCAGCCATAAAAAAGAAAGAAATTTTGTCAATTGCAACAACATGGATGGACCTAGAGGGTATTATGCTAAGTGAAATAAGCCAGGCAGAGAAAGACAAATATCATATGATCTCACTTCTGTGTGAAATATAAAAACAAAACAAAACAAAATGAACAAAATAGCATTAGACTCACAGACATGAGAAGTGGCTGGTGGTTACCATGGGGGAGGGGTTAGGGACTGGTGGGTGAGGAGAGGGAGGGGGATAAAATGGCACAAAAATTCTGTCATAATATAAGTTGGTCATGGGGATTGCAGTACAGCATGGAGAATGTAGCCAATGATTCTGTAACATCTTTCTGTATTGACAGATAGCAACAGCACTAGTGGGGGTAAGGATTTAAAATGTGCATTAACTGTTAAACCACTGTGCTATATATCTGAAACTAACATAAGATTATATATCAACTATATTTCAATTTTTAGAAAATGAAAAATAATGGTGTAGAGTAGGAAGGAAGTCCTTCCACATGAAGAATTCTACTAACGTGTAAAGCTTAATAATACTGACATAAGCATTTCTCTTTATTTTCTAAGTTTTCTTCTTCCTAAACAGAAAATCTAGAGTTGCTTTAATCTGTGATCACAATGAAAATCAATGGAAATGCATTTGCATCTCTTGATTTGAAATAGACAGTAATGAGTTTATGCTCATTTTCAGATGTAGACTACAATTTATTGCATTGCTTTTCTTTATAACCGTACACAAGAAAGGACTGGAAGCTTAAAGTGGTTTTCTTAAACGGCTAATAATTTCATCCAATTTAAAGTTAATAACTCCCATTTCAATTAACCTTATTCCCACACTGCTGTATTTCAAATCATATTCTACAATAAAAATAAATGTCATTGAATTCATAGACTTCAACCTTCTGTATTTGGTAAAAATGATGACATCATGAATGCTTAGCCACTGTGAATTAGTGGTATCAACACTGACTTATAAGACCATTTTTCTGTTTGTAGAACAGGTTGACAAAGTAAGAATCAAATCATTATATCAAACAGAGAGTTTCTAAAAGTGCATAAATGTAATTTGGCAAGTAATGTCCATTTCCTCATATTAATGCAATTTAATTTGGTACATAAACGTCAATCCACTGCTAATATGAACTGTTACCTTCTTGCAGTTGAAAAAAAAACAAAGAACAAAGACTTTGACTAAAATGTGATTGACATGAATTTTGGAAGCTAAATGGTTTCAAGTAAAGTTTCAGATTCACTTCCAGAAATTTGAAATAAAGGAAAGATTGCTATACAAATCATTGGGAAGTAGAATTTCATAGCTCAAATAATAGGGAAAAGTCATTGAGGCAGAGCAGGGACGTTGGACAAGCATCACGATTAACTCTTCCTGCCTATGATGAAAATGCCAAGATACAAACAGTATAGTAAGAACAGAAGGGACCCTTAAGGCTAAGATTCCATTTTAAAAACCAGGGAGTTAGAAGGTAAGATTCGTAACATATTTTATGGGAATTAGTTAGCAACTGACCCTATCATAAGGCAGGGCAAGCAGTCCTAAATGGTATGTTTCCACTGCTTGAGAGTAACCACTATCTTGGAGAAGAACAGCATCAGTAATTATTCCTTGTGTTAAGTTTATCTTACAGAATGTTTAGAGGACTGACTATGGATGTTGACATAATACCTCTCACCAGAGACAGACATCATGAAACCACATGTCTAGCCTAGGCCCAGCCCCCTCCAGCCCTTTACCCCATCTTTGAAATCCTTGAAGCACACCTCCTAAGGCTACTTTCACTCCCCTTTCTTCAAGTGCATTCTTTGCCTTAAATAAAACTTTCTGCCTCAACTTACTGCAATTTGTCTCTGTGCTCTTCCAGTGGTGTCTTTGTTACTTTGCTATTTCATTGAATTATCTAGAATTAAGCACCAGTCTTTTCTCTCTGTTCTACTCAGACAAGTAGGGAGGAGCTACTGAGATCTCTGATTTGGGCTTGCAAATTCCCATCGCCTGGGTGACCCAGACAGGACTGCAGTTATACAATCATGCTCTTTAGTGGCCTGCCCAAAAATCTCCTTTCTTTGCCTCTGGAAGTTCTCAGAACATAATCTCTCTCCATCCAGTGCTCTGTGGCTCCCCCAAATTTTGGGTCGTAGGGACTTAGTTCTCATGCTGTGCAAATCCAAGTGGACACTGGCTGCCAAGTGACTCTGGCTTCAGGAGTTGGAAACGGATCTGCCTTATGCTGAGCAGAAATTCAATTAACTTCCCTTTTCTCCTCTGCTCTTCCTTGCTCTCTACAGCCTGCACTCCTGCTGACAATCGCTTCTGCTCTTAATTTAATGAATTCCAATTCCTTCCTTAACTACACTCACCTAACCTGTTCACGAATTCTTTCTCAATCAGAGTCAAGAACCTTCCTTGTCCAGGTTGAGTTTTCGCCTAGTGCACAGGAGACCTACCTAGATGCAGCTGCCCAACAACAATATCATCAGTAATTATATTAATTCAAAATACATACAGCTCATATTAAAGAAATCTTTGTATTACCTTATACCTTCATGAGTTTCCTGGGAAAATACTGCCAGAAACAATCATTTGATCTTTCTCCTCCAATATATCTATTTAGTAGGTATAGATTTTACTTTCCCTACTTTAATATACAACGTCTCTCTGCTGGAGCAGGGAGGAAGAGGGGGCTTGACTGGTTGCTTACATTCTACACATTCTGTATAAGCTGTTCTCAAGGGATGAGGGGAATGATAATATAGATAACAGCCTGGCTGAAACCAGCTAGTTTCAACATGCAGGAGACATTGACCCAAACTTCACCCCAAAATACATTATACACGAATTAGCACAGTAAAAATCATGTGTCTGGCTCCATGATGATTCCCATGGGAACCAAATACAGCCAGAATGACCCCTGACCGACGTGAGGTTTGGGCAAGCCCAAACTGAAAAACTCCACCTCTTCCCTTTGAAACTCCACTTAGTGAATATTCCTCTCCCTTAATATAAAAAAGGCTCCCTATCGTTTCCTCTGTGCAACCCCCTCTGGGTGTGCCTACACTCCAACTCTCAGGTGTGCACTTTTTTCTCTAAAATCTCTTTCTCCAATAAACTCTTAATGCTCAACTGCTTTTTGTGTCCATTCTTGAATTCTTTCTCAGAACAAGACCAAAGCCCCGTCACTAGTAATATCTACGCAATCAATCATGCAGCAAATTCAGTGGATGAGGAATCAATAGGGAATTAAACAAACACATTCAACACATTCACTTTCCAAAAGTATCAAAATTCTTTTGTAGTTATTAACTCTTAGTTTTATTTTGATGTATATAATCCAATAATCCTTTTTAAACTACATAAACTGGGCTTCAGTTTCCTTACAGTAAAACATCTTTTTACCTTCTCTGTACCTGGAAAACAAAATAAAACAAAACAGGCAAACTGCAAGCTTCATTTGCATCAAATTACCATAAACATAAACAAAAAAATGATAGCTCTCGGCCCCACTGCCAAGTTGTCCTGTTAAGTAGCAATTCAGTTTTGTGCTTTATGGCGGAGCAAGTACCCCACATGAGTCTTGGACAAAGTGTTCAGTATTGCTGATTAAACATGGGCTGGTTAAAATGGTGCAAGAAAAAACATGGTAGAACACCAAAAACACTGAGCAGCAAGCCTTTTCTTTTTCCCCTGCCTCTCTCATCTCTGAAGCTTACTTGTGTGGTATGAATCAGGTCAAAGGAGGCTTGGAAGACGTCATGCTGTGAAAGATGTGTGGCAAACATGAAAAGATTATATCCAAGTTCAGTGGGCATTACCTGTAAATTTCAAAACCAAATCAGGCCTTCAAGCACCTTGGAACAAATGGGAAAATCTCAGATGGCTGCACACCAGAGAGATATTAAGGACACGTTTTGCAAGAAGCACACCTACTAAATATGAACACTCGGCTGCCATTTTCACAGAAAGGATATAGAGACTATTCAGAAACCCTCCTTCAGGAAATAAATACTGGAGAATTATTTTCAATGTAGAAATTGGAAGGGAAAAGAACAAAAAAATATATTTCTTCTACTCCACTTCTCTCTTTCGTTATTATGTAAAGGTAATATGATGATGGCCCTGTTCCTCCCCCTACCCTACTCTGCCATGGATCAATTCCCTTTGACTCCAAGGCCTTCCTCTACCTCACAGCCCCTGTGAAACAAAACCATAAGGTATGCTCTTCTCCAAGAAAAGGGTCATTTCAAGAGAGAGAAACAAAAAAGCCACTTGTGGCTTTTGGATTCTTTTCTTCTTTTTTTTTTTTTTTGAGAGGGCATCATCTCTCATATTTATTGATCAAATGGTTGTTAACAACAATAAAATTCTGTATAGGGGACTCAATGCACAGTCATTAATCAACCCCAAGCCTATTTTCTCAACAGTCTCCAATCTTCTGAAGCATAACGAACAAGTTCTTACGTGGTGAACAGTGCAAGGGCAGTCATATCACAGAAACTTTTGGTTTTAATCACATATCATGAACTATAAACAATCAAGTCAGATATGATTATTTGTTTGATTTTTTTACTTGATTTATACATAAATCCCACATTTCTCCCTTATTATTACTATTATTTTTTTAATAAAATGCTGAAGTGGTAGGTAGATGCAAGGTAAAGGTAGAAAACATAATTTAGTGCAGTAACAGGGCAAATGTAGATGATCAGGTGTGTGCCTATAGACTAAGTATTAATCCAAGCTAGACAAGGGCAACAAAACATCCACAGATGCAGAAGATTTCTCTCAAAACAGGGGGGTGAGGTTCTAAGCCTCCCCTCTGTTGATCCCCAATTTCTCACCTGATGGCCCCCCTGCGACTGTGCCTGTCTTAGGTTGTTCCTCCCTTGAGGAACCTTACCTGTCTCTGGCTAACCAGACATCTTCTGGGGCCATACAGGGAAATGTAAAGTTGGTAAGTGAGAGAGAAGCAATATTGTTTAAAAACGCTAGCTTTTTACTTCTTTGCAGATTTATGCCCTGTGGCTTCTATGCCCAGCATTTGTCTTGAAGTATCTTTACCACTTGGAAGAATTATAATACTCGGTAATTTCATTATGAGGCACGAATTCTACTTAAGGGTTGTAATTGGGAAGGAAGAAGAAAAGCTATAGAAGTAGCACACGGAAGAAAACATGGTAAGATTGATTATTTCTTTGACATATCTTCTTGTAGAGTAACATAAGCATGTATAGGTTTTAAACTACTAATTAAATAGCGCACACACATTAACATAATAGGAATACAGCTACATAACCAAAGGAGACCTACAATTACCAGCCATCTCCAGTGAAACCAAGAAAACCAGTTAGGTACACTAGGCCTTTGTGAAAACTTATCAATGATAAGATGGATATTGTCTAACTGAATTTGAATAGTTTGAGAAAAATCAGTCAAATGAAAACAACACATTCCTGGGAACTGTTCACATTCCATATGTTCTTTGAACAATAGATAGTCTATAGACGCACAATTTTGGAGCACTGCACCTTGCACTTCTAATTCTTGGTTGAGTTCTGACAGTATAGATCCAGTCAAATTTGTTGTTTTACTGTATGCACAGGCCAGCTTAGATATCTCCTTCTTCATTCCAATGGCAAGTCCAGGAACTGGTGGGATGAATGCAGCTACAACTGCAACAGTGCCAGGATATTTGTTGAAGTTTTCTAATGATCATCTTCTGGAATGACTCTTCCAGAGGATGTAGATGTTGGAAGTTCTTCTTCATATCAAATCTTAATTCGTTTACTGGGTAGCCAAATTAGACTTTGATCCTCTGTATAAACACAAACAAACCCTTTGCCCACACTTTGATATGCCCTTTATATCATTGTGAAGAACTTATTGGAGATCACCGCAGAGGAACTGCTTTTTCTTTATTTATTTATTTGTTTGTTTGTTTGTTTGTTTGTTTGTTTTAAGACAAAGGAATATTATGAGAAAAATGTACTTCCATAGCTGATCATCTGACACTCTTTAAAAGATCAAAATTAAGGATATGTAAAGCATGCATTAATCATTGATTTGCAGTTAGTTTTATCCTATCAGGGAGTAATCCACATTCTCTTTCATTTTTTTTCTTTGTTATCATTAATCTACAAGTACATGAAGAATATTATGTTTACTAGGCTCTCCCCTATACCAGGTCCCCCCCCCACAATCTGTTTTACAGTCACTGTCCATCAGCATAGCAAAATGTTGTAGAATCACTACTTCTCTTCTCTGTGTTGTACAGCCCTACCCTTTCTCCCACCCACCCCCATTATGAATGCTAATCATAATAACCCCTTTCTTCTTCTACCACCTTATCCCTCCCTACCCACTTTGGCCCTGTTAGTCAATTCTTGGGATCTGTGATTCTACTGCTGTTTTGTTCCTTCAGTTTTTCCTTTGTTCTTATACTCCACAGATGAGTGAAATCATTCGGTATTTCTCTTTCTCTGCCTGGCTTATTTCACTGAGCATAATACCCTCTAGCTCCATCCATGTTGTTGCGAACAGTAGGATCTGTTTTTTTCTTAAGGCTGAGTAATATTCTATTGTGTATATGTACCACATCTTCTTTCTCCATTCATCTACTGATGGAAACTTAGGCTGCTTCCGATTCTTGGCTATTGTAAATAGTGCTGTGATAAACATAGGTGTGCATCTGCCTTTTTCAAAGTTGAGTGCTGAGCTCTTAGGGTAAATTCCTAGGAGTGGAATTCCTGGGTCAAATGGTAAGTCTATTTTGAGCATTTTGAGGAACCTCCATACTGCTTTCCAAAATGGTTGAACTAATTTACATTCCCACCAGCAGTGTAGGAGGGTTCCCCTTTCTCCACAGCCTCGCCAACATTTGTTGTTGTTTGTCTTTGGATGGCAGCCATCCTTACTGGTGTGAGGTGATACCTCATTGTGGTTTTAATTTGCATTTCTCTGATAATTAGCGATGTGGAGCATCTTTTCATGTGTCTGTTGGCCATTTGAATTTCTTTTTTGGAGAACTGTCTGTGCAGCTCCTCTGCCCATGTTTTTTGTTTGTTGAGGTGGGTGAGCTCTTAATATATTTTGGACATCAAGCCTTTATCGGATCTGTCATTTACAAATATATTCTCCCATACTGTAGGGTTCCTTTTTGTTCTATTGATGATGTATTTTGCTGTACAAAAGCTTTTCAGCTTAATATAGTCCCACTTGTTCATTTTTGCTGTTGTTTTCCTTGCCCGGGGAGATATGTTCAAGAAGAGGTCACTCATGTTTATGTCTAAGAGGTTTTTGCCTATGATTTTTTCTAACAGTTTATGGTTTCATGACTTACATTCAGGTCTTTGATCCATTACGAATTTACATTTGTGTATGGGTTAGACAATGGTCCAGTTTCATTCTCCTATATGTAGCTGTCCAGTTTTGCCAGCACCATCTGTTGAAGAGACTGTCATTTCGCCATTTGTATGTCCATGGATGCTTTATCAAATATTAATTGACCATATATGTTTGCGTTAATATCTGGAGTCTCTAATCTGTTCCACTGGTCTGTGGCTCTGTTCTTGTGCCAGTACCAAACTGTCTTGATTACTATGGCTTTGTAGTAGAGCTTGAAGTTGGGGAGTGAGATCCCCCCTACTTTATTCTTCTTTCTCATGATTCCTTTCGCTATTCGGGGTCTTTGGTGTTTCCATATGAATTTTTGAATTATTTGATCCAATTCATTGAAGAATGTTGCTGGTAATTTGAGAGGGATTGCATCAAATCTATATATTGCTTTAGGCAGGATGGCCATTTTGACAATATTAATTCTTCCTAGCCATGAGCAGGGGATGAGTTTCCATTTGTTAGTGTCCCCTTTAATTTCTCTTAAGAGTGACTTGTACTTTTCAGAGTATAAGTCTTTCACTTTTTGGTTAGGTTTATTCCTAGGTATTTTATTCTTTTTGATGCTATTGTGAATGGAATTGTTTTCCTGATTTCTCTTTCTATTGGTTCATTGTTAGTATACAGGAAAGCCACAGATTTCTGTGTTAATTTTGTATCCTGCAACTTTGCAAAATTCCGGTATCAGTTCTAGTAGTTTTGGAGTGGAGTCTTTAGGGTTTTTTATGTACAATATCATGTCATCTGCAAATAGTGACAGCTTAACTTCTTCTTTACCAATCTGGATTCCTTGTATTTCTTTGTTTTGTCTGATTGCCATGGCTAGGACTTCCAGTACTATGTTAAATAACAGTGGGGAGAGTGGGCATCCCTGTCTGGTTCCCGATCTCAGAGGAAAAGCTTTCAGCTTCTCGCTGTTCACTTTAATGTTGGCTGTGGGTTTACCATATATATGGCCTTTATTATGTTGACGTACTTACCTTCTATACCAATTTTGCTGAGAGTTTTTACCATAAATGGATGTTGAATTTTGTTAAATGCTTTTTCAGCATCTATGGAGATGATCATGTGGTTTTTGTCTTTCTGTTTGTTGATGTGGTGGCTGATGTTGATGGATTTTCGAATGTTGTACCAACCTTGCATCCCTGGGATGAATGCCACTTGGTCATGGTGTATGATCCTTTTGATATATACTTGAATTCGGTTTCCTAATATTTTATTGAGTATTTTTGCATCTACATTAATCAGGGATATCGGTCTGTAATTTTTTTTTGGTGGGGTCTTTGCCTGGTTTTGGTATTAGGGTGATGTTGGCTTCATAGAATGAGTTTGGGAGTATTCCCTCCTCTTCTATTTTTTGGAAAACTTTAAGGAGAATGGGTATTATGTCTTCTCTGTGTGTCTGATAAAATTCTGAGGTAAATCCCTCCAGCCCGGGGGTTTTTTTCCTGGGTAATTTTTTGATAACTGTTTCAATTTCTTTGCTCGTAATTGGTTTGTTTAACTTTGTATTTCTTCCTTGGTCAGTCTTGGAAGGTTGTATTTTTCTAGGAAGTTGTCCATTTCTTCTAGGTTTTCCATCTTGTTAGCATATAGGTTTTCATAGTAGTCTTTAATAATTATTTGTATTTCTGTGGAGTCTGTCATGATTTTTCCATTCTCATTTCTGATTCTATTGATTTGTGTTGACTCTCTTTTTCTCTTAATAAGTTCAACTAGAGGCTTATCTATTTTGCTTATTTTCTCAAAGAACCAGCTCTTAGTTTCATTGATTTTTGCTATTGTTTTATTCCTCTCAATTTTGTTTATTTCTTCTCTGATCTTTATTATGTCCCTCCTTCTGCTGACTTTAGGCCTCATTTGTTCTTCTTTTTCCAGTTTTGATAATTGTGATGTGAAACTATTCACTTGGGATTGTTCTTCCTTCTTCAAGTGTGCCTGGATCGCTATATACTCTCCTCTTAAGATGGCTTTCACTGCGTCCCACAGAAGATGGGGCTTTGTGTTGTTGTTGTCATTTGTTTCTATATATTCCTTGATCTCTATTTTAATTTGTTCATTGATCAATTGATTATTTAGGAGCATATTGTTAAGCCTCCATGTGTTTGTGAGCCTTTTTGTTTTCTTTGTACAATTTATTTCTAGTTTTATACCTATGTGGTCTGTAAAGTAGGTTGTAGAATTTCAATATTTTGGAATTTACTGAGGCTCTTTTTGTGAGCTAGTATGTGGTCTATTCAGGAAAATGTTTCATGTGCCCTTGAGAAGAATGTGTATCCTGTTGCTTTTGGATGTAGAGTTCTGTAGATGTCTATTAGGTCCATCTGTTCTAGCTTGTTGCTCAGTGCCTCTGTGTCCTTACTTATTTTCTGCCCAGTGGATCTATCCTTTGGGGTGAGTGGTGTGTTGAAGTCTCCTAAAATGAATTCATTGCAGTCTATTTCCCCCTTTAGTTCTGTTAGTATTTGTTTCACATATGCTGGTGCTCCTGTGTTGGGTGCATATATATTTAGAATGGTTATGTCCTCTTGTTGGACTGAGCCCTTTATCATTATGTAGTGTCCTTCTTTATCTCTTATTACTTTCTTTGTTTTGAAGTCTATTTTGTCTGATATTAGGACTGCAACCCCTACTTTCTTCTCTCTGTTGTTTGCCTGAAATATGTTTTTCCATTCCTTGACTTTTAGTCTGTGCATGTCTTTGGGTTTGAGGTGAGTTTCTTGTAAGCAGCGTATACATGGGTCTTGCTATTTTATCCATTCTATTACTCTGTGTCTTTTGATTGGTGCATTAAGTCCATTTACATTTAGGGTGACTATTGAGAGATATGTACTTATTGCCATTGCAGGCTTTAGATTCGTGGTTACAAAGCTTCAAGGTTAGCCTCTTTAGGATCTTACTGCCTAACTTAGCTCACTTATTGAGCAGTTATATTCACTGTCTGGAGATTCTTTTCTTCTCTCCCTTCTTATTCCTCCTCTTCCATTCTTCATATGTTGGGTGTTTTGTTCTGTGCTCTTTTTAGGAGTGCTCCCATCTATAGCAGTCCCTGTAAGATGCCCTGTAGAGGTGGTTTGTGGGAGGCAAATTCCCTCAGCTTTTGGTTGTCTGGGAATCATTTAATCCCTCCATCATATTTAAATGATAATCGTGCTGGATACAGTATCCTTGGTTCAAGGCCCTTCTATTTCATTGCATTAAATATATCATGCCATTCTCTTCTGGACTGTAGGGTTTCTGTCGAGAAGTCTGATGTTAGCCTGATGGGTTTTCCTTTATAGGTGACCTTTTTCTCTCTTGCTGCCTTTAATACTCTCTCCTCGTCCTTGATCTTTGCCATTTTAATTATCATGTGTCTTGGTTTTGTCCTCCTTGGGTCCTTTCTGTTGGGATTTCTGTGTACTTCCATGGTCTGTTCAATTATTTCCTCCCCCAGGTTGGGGAAGTTTTCAGCAATTATTTCTTCAAAGACACTTTCTATGCCTTTTTCTCTCTCTTATTCTTCTGGTACCCCTATAATACGGATATTGTTCCTTTTGGATTGGTCACACAGTTCTCTTAATATTGTTTCATTCCTGGAGATCCTTTTATCTCTCTGTGTGTCAGCTTCTATGTGTTCCTGTTGTCTTGTTTCTATTCCATCAATGGCCTCTTGCATCTTATCCATTCTGTTTATAAATCCTTCCCAAGTTTGTTGCACTTCTGTAATCTCCTTCCTGGCATTTGTAATCTCCCTCCGGATGTCTGTAATCTCTCTTCAGATTTCATCCCTTAAGTCTTGTATATTTCTCTGCATCTCTGTCAGCATGTTTATCATTTTTATTTTGAATTCTTTTTCAGGAAGACTGGTTAGGTCTGTCTCCTTCTCTGGTGTTGTCTCTGTTATCTTTGTCTGCCTGTAATTTTGCCTTTTCATGGTGATAGAGATAGTTTGCAGAGCTGGCATGAGTGACGGCTGGAAGAACTTCCCTTCTTGTTGGTTTGTGGCCTTCCTCTCCTGGGAGAACAGCGACCTCTAGTGGTTTGTGCTGGGCAGTTGTATGCAGAAAGGGCTTCTGATTCTTGCCCGGCTGCTATGGAGTTTATCTCTGCTGTTGCTGTGGTCATGGCCTTCCTTGGGCTGCTGCTCCGATATACTGGAGCCACATTGGAGGGGGAATGGCCGGCAGGCTCTTTATCTCCATGAGGGTCCTCTGTGCTTCCTGCTGCACAGGGGGTTAGAGTGCCCACAGTTCCCCAGATTCCCTGCTGCTTGACTAAGTGTCCCAGGATGCTTCCATCCAGCAGTGGAATCCCTTTCCCTTTAAGACTTCCAGAAAGCACTCGCTTTTCTTTGTCCCAGGTGCACTATCTGCAGGGACCTGCTTACAGGTCTTACTGTCCTGTTTCCCTAATTTCCAGTACCCCACACACGCACTGTGTGTGTGCTCTGGTGCTGATGGCTAGGGCTGGCTATTTAGCAATCCGGTCTCCCTGTCCCTCTCTGCTCCAACTCCTCTTCTCCCACCCAGAGCTGGGGTGTGGGGCGCTCAGGTCCCACCCGGCCGGGGCTTGTATCTTACCCTGTTTGCAAGGTGCTGGGTTTTCACAGGTGTGGATGTGGCCTGGCTGTTGTCCTGTGTCTTCTGGTTTCTCTTTTAGGAAGAGTTCTCTTTGTTGTGTTTTCTAAAATATATGTGGTTTTGGGAGAAGATTTCCACTGTTCTACTCACACCGCCATCTTGGGTCTTCCCCCGACCTTAGCTTTTGGATTTTTAAAAAATTTTGGATCTTACTGCAGAGATAACAATCTTTAGAGAAAGGCCTTATGATATTAAAAGCTGGACTTCTCAATGCCAGAAATGCAAGGCCCATTTGCCCTGGGACATGAAGGAAGAACAGAGAAAAAGCTGTGATAGAAGAAAGGAGAGTTAGAGGGAAACCAGCACTCTCCCACCACTGCCCAGGTAGAGACCAGATAGACCTCAGAGCTGAGGTGAACTTCTGTCTTGCTTCCCAGATTACACCCAGGAAAATGGCCAGCTCCGAGATCATCCACACCTAAATCCTTGTGCACCACAGCTGCAGAATAGATATGTCAACAAACCAAGTCTATACTGATAAGCCATCTCCCATTTCCTTCCACCAACAGACTGCAATCCCCAAGTTGCAGGCAGAGCATTCTTTGATTCCTAGCACTCCTTGCAGAGGCAAGAGTGAACCTAAATGAAAAGCAGTGACCTGGGAGACCCACAGAGATGAGAAGGGGAGACCCACTGCATGGAGCCATTCCCGCACAACAGTAGGGAAAACTTGCCTCCCATAAGATGCCCACAGGGATGAATGAAGACAAATGACAATGACTTTCTCCTTTGTGTAAGGCTGGAGGTACTGGAGGGAGAAGTGCGAGGACAGTGCAGGCGGAGCAGAGACAGCACCAAGTCGCTCTGTGCCGTATGGGGTAGGAACGAACATCTCTTCCTGGATTCCAGTCCCATGATGTGTCGACAAACCCCAGATGCAGACCCCCTCCATCCGAAAGGAGGAGACCTCTGGCTTTCCATCACCTGACCCTGAGCCAATAAAAAATTCCTCACCTACCCCTAGCATGGACGACTTCCCCCTCCCTTCCCTGTTCTCTTAAAAACTCCCTGCCCCCCCTCCTGGGCATGACTTCCCTGGCCTATGATAGCCAGACCAGGAAACCTCGCCCAGAAATTGTGCTCAAATAAACTGCTTGGCCCTTTGTTGCCTCTCATTGCCTGCTTATTTTGGCTAGAATTTATCTTACACTTCAGACAACCTGAGTC
Organism: Manis javanica; assembly: GCF_040802235.1. Lineage (NCBI taxonomy): Eukaryota > Metazoa > Chordata > Mammalia > Pholidota > Manidae > Manis > Manis javanica. Next base: position 83,972,901 of record NC_133162.1, read on the forward strand.
AGGCTCCTGAGTCCTCATTCTGACTGGGACTCTGACCTTGGCTCTGTCCTTATTCCATTTAGTCCATCTTAGCAGGAATTCTGCTGGATCTGTTTAGTGAAAATCCTCCACCTTTGATACTTTATCACCTTGGTCTACCTGGAGCAAGAATCCCAGCAATCGGTTTTGCCAGAATCCTCCCCATCTTGCCCACTGCTTTATGCCTCCTTCCACCCTGCCCCTTGGCCATAAACCCCCACTCACCCTTGTTGTATTCAGAATAGAGCCTAGTTGGATACTGAGGTTTCTCTTCCCCTATTGCAATAACTCCTGAATAAAATTTGCCTTTATGGCTTTAACTTTGTCCACTCTGGGGTTTTTTGGCAATTCAGTCATGACAGCAAAATCAAAGGAGACTGACCAAACAGCTCCTCCCCCAGTGGGTAAGTGCCCCAAACACAAGCAGCCCCAGGACTAAGAGGGGGTGAATCTTGAATTCAAATTCAACAAATATTCATTCGGCAGTAGAATGTTCCAGGCTCTCTTCTAAAAACTAACAATAGGTCATTGAGTAACATGGACAAAGACTGGATTTCTTTATAGAAATTATGTCCTGCTGGGAAATTAGGCAGTAAACCAAATACATTTAAAATAATAGCACATTAGAAGATGAAAGGACTGTGGAGAAAAATAAAACAGAAAAGGGGGATGTAGGGAAGTACAATTTTAAATGAGGAACTATTTTGAGAAGGTCGAGGAAGACTGTTTTGAAAGGATGACTTCTGAATCAAAACTTCAAGTGAGAATAAACACAGAAAACCTTTTCCAGACAAGTTTCAATATTCTTTTTCAATATTCTTATCCTCCAGTCACTTACTCTTTCTTGCTCCTGGTCTGCCCTTTTCAGAGCTTGCACTGAAGAGACTAGGATTAAGTTTCTACTACCAAGCTGCATTCTGGCTGCAAGGACCATTGTGTTTAAATATGAAATAAAGCCAGATCAGAGAAAATGAAGAACTTTACATATTAGCACACTTTTGCATTTGTGGTTTGTGAAGTTTACTCTCAACACATACAAAGAGTATATAAACTTTTTTTTTCCTTCACAACCACAGTGCCTCATCACTACAGAAAAAAATCCAACTACATTTGTAACACCATTTTTCAATTAGGTAAATATTTACATAAACTGAATTTTGTACATATGTTGTGTCTATATAAACATAATATATATCGGTCTACACATTCAGCATCCGTGTATTCATCTCAGAATATCATTTGAAATGCATATGTACATATGTTTTGTGTTGATTTAATAACAGACACATGCTAAATAAATGGCATTGATGTTCATTTCAGGCAAGGATTTTATTTTCTTTTAAAACTATCATTTTGTTTTTAATCTCAATTATTCAGGCATATTACATGATATGGATCACAAGCTTGGGGAGTAGATTTGCTTCATTAGCATTTTTCCTTATCCCTATAGAAATTGGGCTCTCTGCTCATCAAACTACGTAGTAGGGCAAGGACTTAATTTTAGAATGAATTTGGGACTATTTATGAGTTTCAGAATTGATGATAATGTGTTACTTGTTTGTTTTGAGAGGAGGGTAAGAAATAGAAGAGAGAATAGGAGAACTGAACTACAATGAATCACACATTCTACAAAAGTCCCTCAAGATTTTTAGTGAAATGATGTATATTATGTATCAGAGAAAATACTCAAACTGCCTGTTTTAAAGTAAGGAATGTATCATGTCATTCTAGTTGTACTTTGAGTCTGTGTGTGTCCTTATATCTGAACATGGGTCTCTTTTGGGAAGCATGTAGTTGGATTTTATTTTTTATCCATCCAGCCACTCTGTGCCTTTTAATCGGAGAATTCAATCCATATACATTTAGAATAATTATTGATATGTAAGGACTTACCAGTGCCATCTTATTAATTGCTTGCTGGTTGTTTGTATTTCCATCATTTCTTTTTCCTTCTGTGTCTACCTACTCTTGTAAATGATGATTTTCTGTGAAGGTTTGCTCTACTTCCCCTTTCTTTGTCTTTTATGGATCCACTCTAGGTGTTTGTTTTGTGGTTGCCTTGTGAATTACATAGACCATCTTAAAGCTAATACAGTCCATGTAGGCTACTAGCAACTTATTTTCGAACACCTGTGAACTCTCCCCATCTACTGCTTCCTTTTATAGTTTTGTTACAATTTACCTCTTTGTATGAATGTACTCATTAATGATTTACAGTGCCTACAGTGCTCTTTTAACAACTCTTCTCCATTAACTTTCATACTATAATTGAGTGGTGAATACACCATCTTAATATAGAATTACAGTTCTCTAAGGCTGACTGTTTATCTCCATTACTAGGTATCCGGTATATTATATGTAACAATGTCACTGATGAGTGTCTTTTCATTTCAGCTTGAAGAGCACTTTCAGCATTTCTTGCAAGGCAGGTCCAGTGGTGGTGAACTCCCTCAGCTGTTGTCTAGGAAAGCCCTTATGTCTTCTCTATCTGAAAAATAACTTTGTCAGATAAAGTATTCTTGGCTGGTAATTTTTACTTTCAACATTTCAAATATGTCATTCCATTCCCTCCTGGCTTGTAGAGTTCCTACTGAAAAATCCACTGGTAGCCTAATGGGGGTATCTTTGTAAGTTTCTTTCTTTCTTTCCCTGTTTGCCTATAAGATTCTTTCTTTATCCTTGATTTTTGACAGTTTCATTATCATGTGTTTTGGAGAAGGTCTTTTCCATTGAGATACTAGGCTGTTTTATAGCCTCATGGACTTGAATACTCAGTTCTTTCCCCCAGGCTTCAGGAGACCTCAACTGTGATTTCTTTAAATAAACTCACTGCCCTCATATCCCTTTCTTCTCTTCTGGTGCCTCATTATTTGGATATTTGCTTTTCTGATAGAATTTGATAGCTCTTGTGGGCTTTCTTCTCTCTTTTTAAATCTTAGTTCCCTCTCTTTTTCTAACTGTATTATTTCAATATTCTTATCCTCCAGTCACTTACTCTTTCTTGCCCCTAGTCTGCCCTGCTACAGATGCTTTCTATTGCATAATTTATCTCATTTACTGAACTCTTCTGTTCCACTATTTCTGTTTCTAGTACTGTTTAGTTCTTTTTTATAATTTCAATCCCTTTGGTAAAGAACTCTTCTGTTCACTAATTTTATTCCTTATTTCATTGCATTGTCTGAGTTTCATTGTAGGTCACTGAACTTCATAGCAGCTATTCTGAATTCTCTATCATTAATGATCCTAATATTCTGCGCTTTTGGGTTCAGTTGCAAGGGACTTACCACTTTCCTTTTGTTGCCATATTTCCTTCATTTTTCATATTTCTTTTCTTTTCATGTTATGTGTTTCCTTTTATGTTTGAGGTAGCAGAGACTTCCTTAACTAAGCTTTTATGTTTTCTCTGGCTCTTACAACTCCCCAGACTGGCTATTAGAAACCTCCTTTTTGTCTTCCAGAAGGTGGTGTGATAGCTCAAGTTCTGGTTTCTTCCTTGTCCACCAACTATGGCCTGTTTTGAGTGTGCCTCCTGTCTACCAGAGATCGCACTCCAGGACATACTTGAGAGTCTGAAAAAGGAGTCTGCAGCACAGCAGGGAGATCTGTCTATTTATTTTTGAAGATGTATTAGTATTTTGCTTTTTTAAAGCTTTTTTACTTGATGCATACATGAGTAGTTACAGCTTAAAGCTTTTTTTAAATCTTTATACAGTGACCTTTTTTTGTTAATTTTGCTCTCAAAGCTATTTTGTCTTATGTAGGACAATGGGTAAAAAGTAAACTACAGTTTTCTTTTGAGTAATTTTGCTTGGTACATTATGTTCTCATTACTTTGAATGTTTCTGTTATAAATCTCTTGATGTGTCTCCTGTAGCTGGGTTTTATTTTTGTGGGATGTGTACAAGATGAGCTATCTTTCTGAATCCAATCTGACAACCTATGTGTCTTACCTGGAGAATTTAATTCATTTATGTTTGTTGTGAATAATCATATATTTGAATTTGTATCTGTCATGATATTTACATATTTATATGTTATATAAAAATAACTATTCTTGACACATACCAAAGAATATGCTTTGAAACATAATAAAATGAAATCCATTAATCCATGTTAAGAATTAGAACATTACTAAGAGCATTGTATCTATATGTTCCTTCCATTCTACAACCCTGCCTATACTCCATTCCAAGGATTATATAAATATTTTTTAATTCTACAATAGTGTTGTTTTTGAGTCTAAATATATAGTGTTATAAACTATATAACCTTGTAGGATATGTTTTTATCCATTCTTGACATGATTTTTTAGGTTCCTCTATATTGCCATTTATAATTGTAATTCATTCTATTAAATGACTATATCAAAGTTAATTCAGCTTCCTACTCAGTAATATTCCTTCTATTCTCTCTGACCTCTCCTTTATTTTTCATACTATTACAAAATATGAACAATTTCTTTCGTGTGTATTGGTGTGGACTTACTCTAGGGCACATCTCTAGAAGTGAAACTGCTGGGTAACAAGAGGTGTAAATGTTTAATTTTACACAATTATGCCAAGTTGCTTTAAAATGGTAGTAAAAACATTCCAACCTTTTAAGTTTTACTGATCTGCACCCATTCTAATTTTTGTTATTATTCTTTAATTTTTGCCACTAAAGTAAGAATAAAATGGAATGGCAAATTTAGATATAGTATAGACTGTCAGCAGGTGTGAGTACAGTTTTCATTTAATGACCTCACCTTTTTCCATTTCCCCAATGAATTCTCAAATAGAGCAGTTACTGAGTGCAATGCAAAGAAAAAGCATCAGTAAAAAAATAATGAAGGCAAAGGACCTTAATTCCCCAATGAGACTAACTTATTGCAAACCTTGTGCCATATCAACCAACTGATTGATCTGCTTTCCTATCTATCTTAGGTTTAGAAACCAGAATCCAAATGGTTATTTTAGGGACATATATTAACCCATTTGTTTCAACAGAAAAAAAGAAGCCAGGCATTTTCTAACAAAAGATAATTCCACTTAAGCTAACTGGTTTGAAAGTGAAAATTTGCTTTACCAATCAGGCATTATAGCAGGCAAATTCATATATTGAATAAGTGAAATTATGACCCACAGGTTCTTTGGTTTGGTTTAGTTTTCATACCTTATTTTTGTACAGCAGTTTTAGATTCTCAGCAATACTCAAAGAAAGGTATGGATATACCTCTAACAGGCACAGCCTCTCCACTACCAACAGTCTTCCAGCACAGTTGTACATCTGTTACAACTGATGAACCTACACTGACACATCACTAACATCCAAAGCCCACAAGTTACACTAGGGTCACTTTTGTTGTTGTACATTCTATAGGTTTGGACAAATACATAATGATATGCATCCACCATCATAGTGTCATACAGCACAACCTTTCCTGCCCTAAAAATAATGCATTCTCTGCCACTTCATCACTCTCATCCCTCTAAGTCCTGGAAACCATTGGCCTCTTTGCTGTTTCCATAGTGTTGCCTTTTCCAAATGTCATATAGTCAGAATCATACACTATGTAGCCTTTTCAGACTGGCTACTTTGCCCCAAGGTTTTGATCACATACACACACACACACACACACACACATACACACACACACACACACACACTTACACATGTACTTACACAGCACATGATAAAAATATGTTAACTATATTATGTTGGGAAAGGTAATTTAAAAAGGAACATTTCCATCTTATCCTGTGTACATGAGGCTAAATAAAATATCTCTAAGTAAAAAAGTAAGAGATAGGGGGCGGAGCCAGGATGGTGGCATGAGTAGAGCAGTGGAACTCTCCTCCCAAAACCACATAGAATTATGAAAATATAACAAAGACAACTCTTCCTAAAATAGAGACCAGAGGACACAGGACAACATTCAGACCACATCCACAGCTGCAAGAACCCAGCAGCTTGTGAAGGGGGTAAGATACAAGCCCCGGCCTGGCGGGACCCGAGCGCACCTCCCCTGGGCTCCCAGCGGATGAAAAGAAACTGGAGCGGTTTTTTTTTTTTTTTTACCGAGTGCTTTTTGGAAGCCTTAAAGGGACACAGACCCCAATACCAGGGAAACAGGGCAGTAAGACCGATGAGCGGGTGCCTGAGACCGGCGCCTGAGGACAAAGAAAATCGCGCGTTTTTCCCTTTTCTTTTTTTGGCGAGTGCTTTTTGGAAGCCTTAAAGGGACAGGGAGCCCAATACCAGGGAAACAGGGCAGCAAGACCGGTGAGCGAGTGCCTGAGACTGGCGCCTGAGGACAAAGAATATGGCGAGTTTTCCCTTATTTTTGGCGAGTGCTTTTTGGAAACCTTAAAGGGAGAGGGACTCCAATACTAGGGAAACAGGGCAGCAAGACAGGTGAGCGGGTGCCTGAGACCAGCGTCTGAGGACAAAGAAAATCGAACATTTTTCCCTTTTTTTTTGGTGAGTGCTTTTTGAAAGCCTTAAAGGGACAGGGACCCCAATACTAGGGAAACAGGGCAGCAAGACCGGTGAGCTGGTGCCTGAGACCGGTGCCGGAGGACAAAGAAAATCGCGAGTTTCTCCTTTTTTTTTTTTTTTTTTGGTGAGTGCTTTTTGGAAGCCATAAAGGGACAGGGACCCCAATACTAGGGAAACAAGGCAGCAAGACAGGTGAGCGGGTGCCTGAGACCGGCACCTGAGAACAAAGAAAATAGCGTGTTTTAACCTTTTTTTTTTTTCCTCTTTCATTGTTGCTGTTGTTGTTTTGGTTAGGATAGTGCGTTTTCGAAGACTTAAAGGGGCAGGACAGGATATTTAGCCCAGAGGCAAGGAATCTGGGGATCTCTGGGCACTCTAACCCCCTGGGCAACAGGAAGCACAGAGGCCCATTACAGAGATAAATAGCCTCCTGGCTGCTCCCCCTCCAATGGGGCTCCACAATTTTGGAGGAGCAGCCCCACACAGGCCACATCCATCGCAACAGCGGAGATAAACTCCATAGCAACCGGGCAGGTAGCAGAAGCCCTGTCTGTGCAAAGATGCCAAGCAAAAGCCAACAGAGGTCGCTATTCTCCCAGGAGAGGAAGGCCACAAACCAAGATGAAGGAAAGCTCTTCCAGCTGTCACTCGTACCAGCTCTGCAAACTATCTCTATCACCATGAAAAGGCAAAACTACGGGCAGACAAAGATCACAGAGACAACACCTGAGAAGGAGACAGACCTAACCAGTCCTCCTGAAAAAGAATTCAAAATAAAAATCATGAACATGCTGACAGAGATGCAGAGAAAAATGCAAGAGCAGTGGGATGAGATGCAGTGAAAAATGCAAGAGCAATGGGATGAAGTCTGGAGGGAGATCACAGATGTCAGGAAGGAGATCAGAGAAGTGAAACACTCCCTGGAAGGATTTATAAGCAGAATGGTTAAGATGCAAGAGGCCATTGAAGGAATAGAAACCAGAGAACAGGAACGCATAGAAGCTGACACAGAGAGAAATAAAAGGATCTCCAGGAATGAAAGAACACTAAGAGAACTATGTGACCAATCCAAAAGGAATGATATTCATATTATAGGGGTACCAGAAGAAGAAGAAAGAGGAAAAGGGATAGAATGTCTCATTGAAGAAATAATTGCTGAAAACTTCCCCAAAATGGGGGAGGAAATAATCGAACAGACCACGGAAATACACAGAACCCCCAACAGAAAGGATCCAAGGAAGACAACACCAAGACACATAATAATTAAAATGGCAAGGATAAAGGACAAGGAAAGAGTTTCAAAGGCAGCTAGAGAGAAAAACGTCACCTATAAAGGAAAACCCATCAGGCTAACATAAGACTTCTCGACAGAAACCCTACAAGACAAAAGAGAATGGCATGATATATTTAATGCAATGAAACAGAAGGGCCTTGAACCAAGGATACCGTATCCAGCATGACTATCATTTAAATATGACAGCAGGATTAAACAATTCCCAGACATGCAAAAGCTGAGGGAATTTGCTTCCCACAAACCACCTATACAGGGCATCTTACAGGGACTGCTCTAGATGGGAGCACTCCTAAAAAGAGCAGAGAACAAAACACACAAAATATGAAGAATGGAGGAGGAGGAATAAGAAGGGAGAGAAGAAAAGAATCTCCAGACAGTGTATACAACAGCTCAATAAGCGAGCTAAGTTAGGCAGTAAGATACTAAAAAAGCTAACCTTGAACCTTTGGTAACCACGAATCTAAAGCCTGCAATGGCAATAAGTACATATCTCTCAATAGTCACCCTAAATGTAAATGGACTTAATGCTCCAATCAAAAGACATAGAGTAATAGAATGGATAAAAAAGCAAGACCCATCTATATGCTGCTTACAAGAAACTCACCTTAAACCCAAAGATAAGAATAGACTAAAAGTCAAGGGATGGAAAAACATATTTCAGGCAAACAACAGTGAGAAGAAAGCAGTGGTTGCAGTACTAATATCAGACAAAATAGACTTCAAAACAAAGAAAGTAACAAGAGATAAAGAAGGATACTACATAATGATAAAGGGCTCACTCCAACAAGAGGATATAACCATTCTAAATATATATGCACCCAACACAGGAGCACCAGCATATGTGAAGCAAATACTAACAGAATTAAAGGAGGAAATAGAATGCAATGCATTCATTGTAGGAGACTTCAACACACCACTCACCCCAAAGGATAGATCCACCGGGCAGAAAATAAGTAAAGACACACAGGCACTGAACAACACACTAGAACAGATGGACCTAATAGACATCTATAGAACTCTACATCCAAAAGCAACAGGATATACATTCTTCTCAAGTGCACATGGAACATTCTCCAGAATAGACCACATACTAGCTCACAAAAAGAGCCTCAGTAAATTCCAAAATATTGAAATCCTACCAACCAATTTTTCAGACAACAAAGGTATAAAACTAGAAATAAATTCTACAAAGAATACAAAAAGGCTCACAAACACATGGAGGCTTAACAACAAGCTTCTAAATAATCAATGGATCATTGATCAAAACAAAATAGAGATCAAGGAATATATGGAAACAAATGACAACAACAACACAAAGCCCCAACTTCTGTGGGATGCAACGAAAGCAGCCTTAAAAGGAAAGTATATAGCAATCCAGGCACACCTGAAGAAGGAAGAACAATCCCAACTGAATAGTTTAACATCACAACTATTGAAACTGGAAAAAGAAGAACAAATGAGGCCTAAAGTCAGCAGAAGGAGGGACATAATAAAGATCAGAGAAGAAATAAACAAAATTGAGAAGAATAAAACAATAGCAAAAATCAACGAAACCAAGAGCTGGTCCTTTGAGACAATCAACAAAATAGATAAGCCTCTAGCCAAACTTATTAAGAGAAAAAGAGAGTCAACACAAATCAACATAATCAGAAATGAGAATGGAAAAATCACGACAGACTCCACAGAAATACAAAGAATTATTAAAGACTACTATGAAAACCTATATGGTAACAAGTAGGAAAACCTAGAAGAAATGGACAACTTCCTAGAAAAATACAACCTCCCAAGACTGACCAAGGAAGAAACACAAAAGGTAAACCAATTACGAGCAAAGAAATTGAAATGGTAATCAATAAACTACCCAAGAACAAAACCCCGGGGCCGGACGGATTTACCTCGGAATTTTATCAGACACACAGAGAAGACATAATACCCATTCTCCTTAAAGTGTTCCAAAAAATACAAGAGGAGGGAATACTCCCAAACTCATTCTATGAAGCCAATATCACCCTAACACCAAAACCAGGCAAAGACCCCACCAAAAAAGAAAATTATAGACCAATATTCATGATGAATGTAGATGCAAAAATACTCAATAAAATATTAGCAAACAGAATTCAACAGTATATCAAAAGGATCATACACCATGACCAAGTGGGGTTCATCCCAGGGATGCAAGGATGGTACAACATTCGAAAATCCATCAACAACATCCACCACATCAACAAAAAGAAAGACAAAAACCACATGATCATCTCCATAGATGCTGAAAAAGCATTTGACAAAATTCAACATCCATTCATGATAAAAACTCTCAGCAAAATGGGCATAGAGCTCAAGTACCTCAACATAATAAAGGCCATATATATGATAAACCCACAGCCAGCATTATACTGAACAGCGAGAAGCTGAAAGCTTTTCCTCTGAGATCGGGAACCAGACAGGGATGCCGACTCTCCCCACTGTTACTTAACATAGTACTGGAGGTCCTAGCCACGGCAATCAGACAAAACAAAGAAATACAAGGAATCCAGATTGGTAAAGAAGAAGTTAAACTGTCACTATTTGCAGATGATATGATACTGTACATAAAATACCCTAAAGACTCCACTCCAAAACTGCTAGAACTGATACCAGAATACAGCAAAGTTGCAGAATACAAAATTAACACACAGAAATCTGTAGCTTTCCTATACACTAACAATGAACCAATAGAAAGAGAAATCAGGAAAACAATTCCATTCACAATTGCATCAAAAAGAATGAAATACCTAGGAATAAACCTAACCAAAGAAGTGAAAGACTTATACTCTGAAAACTACAAGTCACTCTTAAGAGAAATTAAAGGGGACACTAACAAGTGGAAACTCATCACCTGCTCTTGGCTAGGAAGAATTAATATCGTCAAAATGGCCATCCTGTCTAAAGCAATATACAGATTTGATGCAATCCCAATCAAATTATCAGCAACATCCTTCAATGAATTGGAACAAATAATTCAAAAATTCATATGGAAACACCAAAGATCCCGAATAGCCAAAGCAATCCTTAGAAAGAAGAAAGAAGTAGGGGGTATCTCACTACACAACTTCAAGCTCTACTACAATGTGATAGTAATCAAGACAGTTTGGTACTGGCACAAGAACAGAGCCACAGACCAGTGGAACAGATTAGAGACTCCAGATATTAATGCAAACATATAAGGTCAATTAATATTTGATAAAGGATCCACGGACATACAATGGCAAAATGACAGTCTCTTCAACAGATGGTGCTGGCAAAACTGGACAGCTACATGTAGGAGAATGAAACTGGACCATTGTCTAACCCCGTATACAAAGGTAAACACAAAATGCATCAAGGACCTGAATGTAAGTCATGAAACCATTAAACTCTTGGAAAAAAACATAGGCAAAAACCTCTTAGACATAAACATGAGTGACCTCTTCTTGAACGTATCTCCCCGGGCAAGGAAAACAACAGCAAAAATGAGCAAGTGGGACTGGATTAAGATGAAAAGCTTCTGTACAGCGAAAGACACCATCAATAGAACAAAAAGGAACCTTACAGTATGGGAGAATATATTTGAAAATGACAGATCCGATAAAGGCTTAACGTCCAGAATATATAAAGAGCTCACATGCCTCAACAAACAAAAAATCAATAACCCAATTAAAAAATGGGCAGAGGAACTGAACAGTTCTCTAAAAAAGAAATTCAGATGGCCAACAGACACATGAAAAGATGCTCCACATCGCTAATTAGAAGAGAAATGCAAATTAAAACTACAACGTGGTATCACCTCACACCAGTAAGGATAGCTGCCATCCAAAAGACAAACAACAAATGTTGGCGAGGCTGTGGAGAAATGGGAACCCTCCTACACTGCTGGTGGGAATGTAAATTAGTTCAACCATTTTGGAAAGCCGTATGGAGGGTCCTCAAAATTCTCAAAACAGACCTACCATTTGACCCAGGAATTCCACTCCTAGGAATTTACCCTAAGAATGCAGCACTCAAGTTTGAGAAACACAGATGCACCCCTATGTTTATCGCAGCACTATTTACAATAGCCAAGATTCGGAAGCAACCTAAATGTCCATTGGTAGATGAATGGATAAAGAAGATGTGGTACATATACACAATGGAAAGCTACTCAGCCATAAGAAGAGGAAAAATCCTACCATTTGCAGCAACATGGATGGAGCTGGAGAGTATTATGCTCAGTGAAATAAGCCAAGCAGAGAAAGAGAAATACCAAATGATTTCACTCATCTGAGGAGTATAAGAACAAAGGAAAAACTGAAGGAACAAAACAGCAGCGGAATTACAGAACCCAAAAATGGAGTAACAGGTACCAAAGGGAGAGGAACTGAGGAGGATGAGTGGGCAAGAGGGGAAGAAGAAGGGGGGTATTAAGATTAGCATGCACGGGGGGGATAGGGAGAAAGGGGAGGGAGAGCTGTACAACACAGAGAGGACAAGTAGTGAGTCTACATTTTGCTATGCTGATGGACAGTGACCGTAATGTGGTTTTTAGGGGGGACCTGATACAGGGGAGAGCATAGTAAACATAGTATTCTTCATGTAAGTGTAGATTAAAGATAAAAAAAAAAAAAGAAAGAAAAAAAAGGGGGATTACTCCTTGATAGGAGAAAACAATTGGTAAATCAACGATTAACGCATGCTTTAAATATCCTTAATGTTGATCACTTAAAGGGTGTCAGATGATCAGCTATGGAGGTACTCTTTTCTGATAATATTCCTTTCTCTTAATAAAAATAAAAATAAAATAAATAAAATAAAATAAAAAAGCACTTCGTGTGTGCTGACCTCCAATGAGTTCTACACAGTGGTATAGAGGGCATGTCAAAGTGTGGGCAAAGGGTCTGTTTGCTTCTATGCAGAAGATCAAGGCCTAGCTTGGCTACCCAGAAAATGAACTAAGATATGATATGAGGAGGAGCTTCCGGCATCAGCACTCTCTGGAGGACTCGTGTCGGGGAACGATCATCAAAAAGCCTCCACAGGGATCCGGGCGATGCTGCAGTTGTGGCTGCGTCCACCCCACGGTTTCCTGGACTTGCCATTAGAATGAGGAGGGAGATGTCTAGGCTGGCATGTGCATACAGTGAAACAACGAATTTGACCGGATCTGTACTATTGGAACTCAATCTGGAGTTGGGAGGGGTGCAAGTTGTAGCACTCCAAAATCTTACGACTATAAACTATCTACAGTTAAAAGAACATATGGGTTGTGAACAGATCCCAGAAATGGGTTGCTTTAATTTGTCTGATTTCTCTCAGACTGTTCAAGTACAGTTGGACAATATCCATCATATCATAGACTAATTTTCACAAATGCCTAGGGTGCCTAAATGGTTTTCTTGGCTTCACTGGAGATGGCTGGTAATTATAGATTTGCTTTGTTTATGTCACCGTATTCCTATTATGTTAATATGTGTGTGCAAGTTAGTTAGTAGTTTAAAACCTATACATACTTAAGGTACTCTACAAGAAGATATGTCCAAGAAATAATCAATACTCCCATGTTTTCTTCCATATGCTACCTCTATAGCTTTTCTTCTTCCTTCCTAATTACAATCCTTAAATAGAATTCATGCCTCATATCGAATTTACCGAGTATCATAATTCCTGCAGGTGGTAAAGATACCTGGAGACAAGTGCTGGGCATAGAAGCCACAGGGCATAAATCTGCAAAGAAGTAAAAAGCTAACCTTTTCAAACAATATGGCTTCTCTCTCACTTACCAACTTTACATTTCCCTGTATGGCCCCGGAAGATGACTGGTTAGCCAGAGACAGGTAAGATTCCTCAAGGGAGGAACAACCTAAGACAGGCACAGTCGCAGGGGGGTCATCAGGTGAGAAATTGGGGAATAACAGTGGTGAAGCTTAGAACCTCACCCCCCGCTGTGTTGAGAGAAAGCTTCTGCATCCATGGATGTTTTATTGCCCTTGTCTAGCTCGGATTAGCACATAGTCTACAGGCACACACCTGATCATCTATAGTTGCTCTCTTACAACACTAAACTATGTTTTCTACCTTTATCTTGCATCTACCTACCACTTCAGCAGTTTATTAAAAATAAAAAAATAATAATAATAAAGGGAGAAATGTGGGATCCACATATAAATCAAGTATAAAAATCAAACGAATATTCATATTGACCTGATTGTTTATAGTTCATAATGCGTGATCAAAACCGAAAGTTTCTGTGATGAATGCCCTTGTACTGTTCACCATGTAAGAACTTATTCACTATGTAAGAATTCGTTCACCATGTAAGAACTTGTTCGTTATGCTTCAGAAGATTGGAGACTGACGAGAACTAGGCTTGAGATGGATTAATGATTGTACATTGAGCATTGACCCCCCTATACAGAATTTTATTGTTGTTAACAACCATTTGATGAATAAATATGAGAGATGCCCTCTCAAAAAAAAAAAAAAGTAAGAGATATAACTATTAGATTTATTGTTTTTAGTCTTAATAATGCCTTTTTATGATATATTTTTAAAAAAACTGAGAGTAACTTAAATGATAGGATAAAAAATGAATTATTTTGCAAGTAAAATAATTTCCAATTTCTTTTACTTTTAAAAAACTGATCAAGGAAGGACATGATAGAATTATCATGTAATAGATAATTGAACATTATTTTTGATAATGAACCACTATGAGGTTTCAAACTGAACAATTTTTTAATAACAAATTATGTGAACAAAGAATGCAATTGACTGCAACTTGTCTCTATCAATAAATAATATTTATGCATGGATACATGACATATTAGAAAACAAGTAGCTGAATCCACTTAATTAGGAGCTATTTCCAATAAGTCTTATTTCTTATAGTTATTTTTATCAAAAATTAATTTATGTTAACACTTTTATACCAAAAATAATTGTAATGGTAACTCAGAAGAAAACTTTTAACCATTAGTGACTATAATCACATAAACATTAAATAAAAAAATTAAAAGTTCAATTTAGACATATATTTGGTTATAAAGAAGTATGATGGGGTCATTAATAAAAATATATATTAACAGGGTAATACTTTAGGGAGGAAATTGATTGGAAATACAAGTCAGAGAGATAAACAAAATGATGTAAAATTCTGTAATATCAACAATGTTTGCATGTAGTTTTTACCTAATGACAGTACATCTAATCATTGTGTATTTGCCATTATTAGATAATATAAAAATTAACATAGAAGTGTCATTTCAAAATGTAAATGTGTGAAATACGTATAACATCCTTTGCAACTACTTAAGCTTTTGAAGTAAACTTTCAAACCCTAGAAATGTGCAAAATAATAATATAGCTGTTACACACTTTTTATTCCAAAATGTTATCTTTATTCTCTGTCTCTAATTTTTATCTATCCTTCTTTCTTCTTTTTATATTAAGGTATCATTTATATACATTCTTACACAGGTTTCACAAGAAAAACATTGTGGTTACTAAAGTGACCCATATTATCAAGTCCTCCCCACACCCCAGGCAATCCCTGTCCAGCAGCATAGTAAGATGCCACAGAGTCACTTACTTGTCTTCTCTGTGCTACACTTCCTTCCCGGTGACCCCAAACACACCATGTGTGCCAATCATACTGCCTGCCCTTCAACCCCCTTCTCCCTCTGTCCCCGACCACCCTCCTCCATCCCTCCCCTTTGATGTTAGTCCCATCTTGGGGTCAATTTTGTTGCTTCAGTTTTGCTTCATTGTTATACTCCACAAATGAGGAAAATCATTTGGTACTTGTCTTTCTCCACCAGGCTTATTTCATTGAGCATAATATCCTCTAGCTAATTCCATGTTGTTGCAAATGGTAGGATTTGTTTTCTTCTTATAGCTGAATAATATTCCATTGTGTATATGTACCACTTCTTCCTTATCCATTAATCTACTGATGGTCACTAATGCTTCCATGTCTTGGTTATTGTAAATAGTGCTGCGATAAACATAGGGGTGCATCTGTCTTTTCAAATCTGGGATCTTGTTCTCTTTTGGTAAAATCCTAGGAGGGAATTCCTAAGTCAAATGGTATTTCTATTTTTAATTTTTTGAGGAACCTCCATACTGCTGACCACAATGACTGAACAAATTTACATTCAATCCACCAGCAGTGTAGGAGGGTTCCCCCTGCTGCAATTACAGGCCAGCATTTGCTTTCCTTGTCTTTTTGATGTTAGCCATCCTAACTGGTGTGAGGTCATATCTCATTATGGTTTTAATTTGCATTTCTCTGATAATTAGGGATGTGGAGCATCTTTTCATGTGCAAGTTGACCATCTGAATTTATTCTTTAGAGAAGTGCCTGTTTTCATACACTCTGACCATTTTTAATAGGGTTACTTGCTTTTTGGGTGTTGAGGCATGTCAGTTCTTTATGTATTTTGGATGTTAACCCATTGTCGGGTATGTCATTTACGAATATATTCTCCCATTCTGTAGGATGCCTTTTTGTCCTGGTGATGGTGTCCTTTGCTGTACAGAAGCTTTTTGTTTGCTATAGTCCCATCTATTCATTCATGCTTTTCTTTCCCTCGTGAAAAGAGATTAATTCAGGAAAAAGTTGCTCATGTTTATATTCAAGAGATTTTTGCCTGTTTTCTTCTAAGAGTTTTATTATTTCATGACTTACATTCAGATCTTTGATCCATTTTGAGTTTACTTTTCTGTATGGAGTTAGACAATACTCTAGTTTCATCCTCTTACATGTACCTGTCCAGTTTTGCCAACACCAGTTGTTGAAGATGCTGTGGTTTCCCCATTGTATATCCATGGGTATATAATCATATATTAATTAATCATGTATGCTTGGGTTTATATCTGGGCTCTCTATTCTGTTCCATTGATCTATGGGTCTGTTCTGTGCCAGTACCAAATTGTCTTAATTACTGTGGCTTTGTAGTAGAGCTTGAACTGGGAGCATAATCCCCCCCAGCTTTATTCTTCCTTCTCAGGATTGATTTGGCTATCTGGGGTCTTTTGTGGTTCCATATTTTAGAACTATTTGTTCTAGTTCATTGAAGAATACCATCGGTATTTTGATGGGATTGCCTTTAGGCAGGATGTAGAATGCTATAAATTGCTTTAGGCAGGATGGCATTTTGACAATATTAATTCTTCCTATCTGTGATCATGGGATGTATTTACATTTATTGGTATCTTCTTTAACTTCTTTGATGAGTGACTTGTAGTTTTCAGGGTATAGATATTTCTCCTCTTGGATTAGGTTTATGCATAGGTAGTTTATTCTTGTTGATGCAATTGTGAATGAAATTGTTTTCCTGATTTCTCTTTCTGCTTGTTCACTGGTAGTGTATTAGGAATGCAACAGATTTCTATGTATTAATTTTGTATGCTGCAACTTTGCTGAATTCAAATATTAAATCTAGCAGTTTTGGAGTGGATTCTTAAGGGTTTTATATACAATATCATGTCATCTGCAAACAGGGACAGTTTAACTTCTTCCTTGCTGATCTGGATGCCTTTTATTTCTTTGTGTTGTCTGTTTGCCATGGCTAGGACCTCCAAAACTATGTTGAATAAAAGCAGAGAGAGTGGGCATCTTTGTCTTGTTCCTGATCTTAAAAGAAAGTTTTCAGATTTTTGCTATTAAGTATGTTGGCTGTGGGTTTGTCATATGCAGCCTTTATTATGCTGAGGTTACTTCTGTTCTATCCCCATTTTGTTGAGAGTTTTTATCATGAATGGATGTTGAATTTTGTCGAATGCTTTTTCAGCATCTATGGAGATGATCATGTGGTTTTTGTCCTTTTTCTTGATATAGTGGATGATGTTGATGGATTTTCAAATATTGTACCCCTTGCATCCCTGGAATAAATCCTACATGATCATGATGGATGATCTTTTTGATGTGTTTTTGAATTTGATATGCTAATATTTTGTTGAGTATTTTTGCATCTATGTTCATCAGGAATATTGGTCTGTAAGTTTCTTTTTTTGTGGTGTCTTTGCCTGGTTTTCATATTAGAGTGATGCTGGCCTCATGCAATGAGTTTGGAAGTATTCCCTCCTCTTCCACTTTTAGAAAATTTCAAGAATGCATATTAGGTTTTCATTAAATGTTCAGTAAAATTCAGTGGTGAAGCCATCTGGTTCAGGAGTTTTGTTCTTAGGAGTTTTTTTATTACCAATTCAATTTCATTGCTGGTAAATTCTTCAGATTTTCTGATTCTTCCTGGGTCAGCCCTGGAATGTTGTATTTTTCTAGAAAGTTGTCCATTTCTTCTAGGTTATCTAGTTTGTTAGCACACAATTTTCCATAGTATTCCCTAATAATTCTTTGTATTTCTGTGATACCTGTAGAGATTTTTACTTTCTCATTTCTGATTCTGTTTGTGTGTGTAGACTCTCTTATTTTCTTGATAAGACTGGCTAGGGGCTTATCTATTTTGTTAATTTTCTTTAAGAAACAGCTCCTCCTTTCATTGATTTCTTCTATTGCTTTATTCTTTCAACTTTATTTATTTATGCTCTCACCTTTATTATGTCCCTCCTTCTACTGACTTTGGGCCTCATTTCTTCTTCTTTTTCTAGTTTCATTAATTGTGACTTTAGACTATTCTTATGGGATTGTTCTTCTTTCCTGAGGTAGGCATGTATTGTAATATACTTCTCTCTTAGCTTGGCCTTCACTGCATTCCACAGATTTTTCAGTGTTGAATTATTGTTTTCATTTGTCTCCATATATTGCTTGATCTCTGTTTTTATTTGGTCATTGATGCATTGATTAATTTGGAGCATGTTGCTAAACCTCCATGTGTTTGTGGGCTTTTTCATTTTTTTTGCATAATTTATTTCTAGCTTCATGCCTTTGTGTTCTGAGAAGCTGGTTGGTACAATTTCAATCCTTCTGAATTTACTAAAGCTCTTTTTGTAGGCTAGTATATGATCTATTCTTGAAAATGTTCTATTTGCACTTGAGAAAAATGTGTATCCTACTGTTTTTGTGAGGAGTGTTCTGTAGATGTCCGTTAGGTCCATCTGTTCTAATGTGTTGTTAGTGCCTCTGTCTCCTTACTTATTTTCTGACTGGTTGCTCTGTCCTTTGGAATGTGTTGTGTGTTGAAATCTCCTGGAATGAATGCATTGCATTCTATTTCTTCCTTTAATTCTGTTAGTAGTTGTTTCACATATGTAGAAGCTCCTATGTTGGGTGCATAGGTAATTACAATGGTTATAACTTCTTGTTGGACTGCCCTTTATCACTATGTAATGTCCTTCTTTGTCTATTGTTTCTTTCTTTGTTTTGAAGACTATTTTGTCTAATACAAGTATTGCAACTCCTGCTTTTTTCTCCCTATTAGTTGCATGAAATATCATTTTCCATCCTTCACTTTTAGTCTGTGTATGTCTTTGGGTTTGAAGTGAGTCTTTTGTAGGCAACATATAGATAGGTCTTGTTTTGTAATCCATTCAGTAACTCTATGTCTTTTGATTGCTGCATTCATTCCATTTACATTTAGGGAGATTATTTATAGATATATACTTATTGCCATTGAAGGCTTTAGGTTCATGATTACCAAAGATTCAAAGGTAGCTTCTTTACTATCTAACACTATAACTTAACTCAGTACACTATTAAAAATAAAATCTAAAGGTTCTCTTTTTTCCCCTTCTTTTTCTTCCTCCTTCATTCTTTATGTATTAGATATCATGTTCTGTAATCTTTGTGTACCCCTTGACTGACTTTGGGGGTATTTGATTTAATTTTCCATTTCCTAGTAATTAATTGGTCTACTTCCTTTACTGTGGTTTTATTTTCTCTGGTGACAGCTATTTAGCCTTAGGAACACTTTCATATAGAGCAGTCCCTCCAAAATACACTGTAGAGATGGTTTGTGGGAGGTAAAGTCTTTCAACTTTTGTTTATTTGGAAATTGTTTAATCCTTCCTTCAAATTTATATGATTATCTTGTTGGGTAGAGTATTATTGGTTCTAAGCCCTTCAGTTTCATTGCATTAAATATATCATGCTGCTCTCTTCTGGCCTATAAGGTTTCTGCTGAGAAGTCTGATGATAGCTTGATGGGTTGTCCTTTTTATGTGATCTTTTTCTCTCTCTGACTGCTTTTAATACTCTGTCCTTGTCCTTGATCTTTGCCATTTTAACTATTATATGTCTTGGTGTTGTCTTCCTTGGGTCCCTTGGGAGATCTGTGGCTCTCCATGGCCTGAGACACTATTTCCTTCCCCAGATTGGGGAATTTTTCAGTAATTAACTCCTCAAAGTGACTTTGTATCCCTTTTTCTCTCTCTTCTTTTTCTGGTACCCCTATAATACAAATATTGTTCCATTTGGATTGGTCACATAATTGTCTTAATATTCTTCATTCCTAGAGATTCTTCTTTCTGTGCCTCAGTTTCTTTGTATTCCTGTTCTCTAATTTCTATTTCATTTACCATCTCCTCTACTTCATCTAATCTGCTTTTAAATCCCTCCATTGTATGTTTCATTTGGAATACTGTATTTTTCAAAGTTTTTTTCTCTTTCTTGAATTTCTCCCTGAGGTCTTGAATATTTTTCTGTAGCTCATGAACACGTTTATGATTCTTATTTTGAAATATTTTTCAGGATGGTTGGTGAGCCAAGTTTCACTTTACCTCTGTCTTGTGTCTGTGGGATTTTGGTTTGTACCAGGTTCTTTTGACATTTCATATTTGTAGTAATAACTTGGGGTAGGTGGTGCCCTCCAGTGGCCAGAAGCTCTACTCTCTGGAGCTGCTCAGCCCCTGGAGCAATGGCAGGGTTCACAGGTGAGTAGCATTGTTGCCTGCTTAGAGAAAAGAGCTATTTCCTGCTACCCAGTTCCAGTGCCTGCCTTAACTACCAGGGCCAGTGGGCTGCACATGCAGGGAGGAGCCTCCATGCTATGCCCTTGTAGCTGCTGTAGTCAGGGCTGCCCTCCAGCTGGCCTGGAGCAATGGTGAGGGTTGAAGGTGAGCCATGCTGGTGCCTGCCAGGAGGAAAGAGCTCTTTTCTGCTTTCTGGCTGCAGAACCTGCCTCCACTGCCAGAGCTAGTGGGTCATGCACACAGGGTGGAGCCTTTATGCTATACCCTTGTATCTGCCATAGGCAGAACTGCCCTCTGGCTGGCCTGGCACAAAGTCAGGGGCAGCACGTTTGTGAGCCAGTGCTGGCCAGGAGGAAGGAGCAGCAAGCTGTGTATCATGGTTGGGGGGCTTCAGAGCTGGGTTGCCATCCAGGGGGATGGAGCAACTTAAGCTCCTGAAAGTTCCCAACCTGCTGAGTGAATACACCGGGACAATTTTGTCCACCTGTCCTTTCTCCTGAGCAGCAAGCTCTGTGCAATCCTTGCCCCTTTAGCAGTCCTCTTGCTGTTGCAAAGTCTCTCAGAATGCCCACCTTTCTTTTTTCCCAGAGTGGCTGGTTGTGGGTACCTGTTCTCCACAGCAGCTGGAATCTTAGTCTCTCCAAGTATTCTGCCTCTCTTAGCTGTCCAACTCCACTAATCTCCAGAGCACCATGCAATGTAGGTTCATGCTCCCAGAGCAGATCTCCAGGGCTGGGCATTCAGCAGTCCTATGTTGCCACTCCCTCCCTACTTGGCCTCTCCTCCTTCTGCAGGTGAGCTGGGGTGGGGGAAGGGCTCAGGTCCCTTCAGATTACAGCTTTGGTACTCCACCCCTTTCCCTGAGGTCTGCTTCTTTCCCCAGATGCAGGCAGTCTGCTGCAGCCTTCCTTCCTTTTGCTCTTTTAGGAACAGTTTTACCTGCTATACTTTCACATCATATGCAGCTTCAGGAGGAGGCCTCTGTCTCACCTCTCATCCTGCTATCTTTAAGCCAATCCTAGCTGTTATACATTTTTAATGGAGCACCTCAGTACAAAGGCTTGTTGAACTAGAGGACTTGCTTGAACTTGCATTTGTATAGCAAGAGAACTGCTTCTACTTGGATTTTATGTTTATCTGGGGTAATTGAGAAGAGGGTGATTGATGAAGATTATGGAATGGCTGCTTTATCTCCAGGCTTAACACATATCCAGGCCTGCTATTTACAATGCACAGACCTTAGAAAAGTGGCTTGTGCAATTAAATTAAGCAAAGAAAAAATAATAATATGAAACAGCTATCATTTTGAGCACCTACTCATTGAACACCCAAAACTTCCCTAGGAAGGAGATATCACCAATGCATGTTAACAGATGAGAAAGCAGAGGTTGAGAAGTTAAACGGGATCACAGAGGATATAAAGCAAGAAAAATCACTACACAGCCTTCATTGCCTCAGTTTTTCATCTTAAAATGGGTATAATAATATGAACTTCATAACTACTACTAATTTTTTTTTGTAAAAGCAAATAAATTCATTAATTTATATTTTGGTGGAAAGTAGAAAACCATACATAACCAGTTAGGAATATGGGCACACATGCTTCATACACACATACACATAGAGAAAATAACACACTTTTTAATAAAATACTCCCAATATTTTCTGAGCTTCTGAGCAACATGGTAGAGACTCTTAGCATACAATTGACTTGATGTAGCCACTTGTGTAATACAGCAAATTGAAATTTTATAGCTTAAGCATAAGCAAGGCATTTAGGTCTCCATCAAGAAGAGCCCCAAATTATCCTTAAACTGTAGGATAAAAATTCCTAGACATGAAATTACTGGGTCACAGGGTATACACATTTTAAAGTTTGACAAATATTGCCAAATGTCTATAGAGTTGGTAATAATTTACATTCCTATGACAATGTAGGACATTTCCCATTTCCCATACCTTTTCCAGTACTGTTATCCAACTGCTTAACCTTTGTCAATAAGTTAAAAAGGTACTTCACTATAGTTCTAATGTGCATTTTCTTAGGTTCACTAAATCCATGAACAGGCTATTTAATACTGTTTAGACACTCAACTTACTTCTTGGGTAGCTTCATTTTTTTCACTTTTTCTTCAGCATGTTCATCTGAGATACCCACATGACATCCCAATGCCAACAAAGTCCTGGAAAACAAAGCCAGAGATAAGCAATTCCTTCCCTATGTCCAGAATAAACCAATAAGGTAGCAGATACAAATGACATATAACAGTACACCCTGAAGGCAGAGTCAAAACGTTCTTGTATTTTTAAAGCAAAGGAAAACATTTATTTATATTATTTACATTTCATTAATGAGCAAACATTGAAAATTGAAACAACACACAAAGGAATATATTGAAAAGTCAATCTCTCTTTAATCCCTCCCCCAAGTACTCTTTCTTTCCCTAAATGCACTGATTGCAGACAATTCTTGAATGTGCTGCTACAGTCTATCCTAATGCAGATGTGTGCACATGTGTATTGGTTTTATTTTTCCCATTTACACAAGAGGTATACATTAGGGACAGTTCTCTAAAATTTCCTACACTGACTTTACAGTATAATTTTGATACACTGTCCTTTCATATAAAACTGATTTATTAATAGCTCTGAAGTATACCATTCGTTGGAGGTGTCATATGTTTTTATCCAATTCTCTATTCATTGTCTTTTGTTAAGACAAGCAACGCTGTGATGAAGAACTTCATCCATTTAATGTATCTACTATATCCTACAACCTTAGGGTAAAAATTCCTAGACATGGAATTACTAGGTCACAGGGTATGTACATTTCAAACTTTGTCAGATATTGCCAATGTCTACAGTGTGAAGAATAATTTATATTCCCACCAGCCATGTATGATATCACCAGTTTTCCATGCCTTTTCCAGCACTGTTATCAAACTGCCTGAACTTTGTAACTAATTAACTTAAAAAGGTATTTCATTATAGCTTTACTTTGCATTTTTCATAACATAAGTGTATTTGAGCACCTTTTGCATATGCTTAAAAGATATCTGCGTTTACTTTTTTCTGTGAAAATAGTTTGTTCACTTTTGTCTTAGATCTGGGGGGAGGTTTTTGTTGCATCTTAGAAGTTCTTTATATGTGAGATGAGCTTCACATATTTTTCTCAGCTTATGTCTTTTTTTACTCGATGGTATTCTCCCTTTGCAGAATTGTAAATTTATTTTTATATAACTGAAATTTTCCATCCCTGGCTTCTGGGTTTTACGTGATACTTAGGAACTGAAATTCCCCACTTGTAAAATTATTTGAAGGAAAATGTCCAAGTTTTTTGTGGGATAAGGGAGAGGCTCCAGGGGAGGATTTATGACTTAAGGTAGGATTTAACTTTATTTTTTTCCCAAATAAATACCCAGTCCTCCATCAAATATTTACTAAATAATCCATCTTTTAACACTGATTTGAAATACCACCTTTATAATATGCTAAATTTTTCATATGTGTTTAAATCCTTTTCTGGACTTTCCAGTCTAGAAAAAAATCTCATTTTCACATGACGTATCAGGGCTCCAATTTGCCCAGAACTGTTTATCCATTTTTTTTTGGATACCCTGTTATTTCTTCTTCCTATGAATAAATTTCCATTGATTTTCTCAAGAAACATTTTACCACTCACATTTAGAGCTCAACCATTATAGTCCTCCAGGCTTATATTGAACAGCTTGGCTTTTATACCCATGGCAATGAGTGGTTTCTTCTGTCTCATTAGAATAATATATAATGGTACATCCTGTTTAGATCACAGAATTTCTAAGGACTCATCAGTTCCAGTAATGATGTAGCAAATACCAACATTCATCATACCTATCCTCCACAACATTTAATCAGTGATCTGGAACTGATATACATGATATAGATAGACAGATAGATAGATAGATAGATAGATAGATAGATAGATAGATAGACAGATAGATGATAGATGATAGATAGATAGATAGATAGATAGATAGATAGATAGATAGATAGATATAGATGCTCACACACACACTCTTGTCAAGTAAAATTTTGGGTTATTTATGGCAAAATTAGGATGACCCCATAAAGCTGAACTTCAAGTGTTAAACTGAAAAACTATACATAGAGTGAAAACTGACTGAAGCTATAGAATTATCTAAATAAAGAATGTGCCAATTAAAATGAAACTGATCAGGCAACAGAAGAACAGAAAATTGACTCACAGAATAAATACAGGTTATACTTGTTAGGCTGGAGAAAGGAAAAACAAGGACATGCAAACAGAACAGAGAGATGCCATAGGGGAGAACAGACCAGACCCCAAAGTCTGTGCCGTATATGGAAAGGGGACAGCTCTCCCTGAATTCCATCCTGATGTGCCAGCTAAGACCTGGATATCAGCCTCTTCCCTCTTGGAAGTAAAAAAGTTTCTAGTTGTCTATTATGTCACCTTTAGCCAATCATACCTCAACACCCCCTAGGATAGCTTGCCCACTCCTCCCCCTCCTAATCCCTTATAAGCCCCGCACCTCCCTAACCGGGTGTGACTTCTCTGGCCTGTGACAAGAAGGCTACAGAACCTCACCTAAGGGTATTTAAATAAATTACCTGGCCCTTTGTTGCCTCTCTTTGCCTGCTTATTTCGGCTAGAATTTATCTTACAATACTTCTTTAAACAATGTCCAGGGGAAAGAAAGTATTTTGCCATCATCCTCCATGCATTTATTTACCTATTCAGTAAATGTCCATTGAATGCCACATGTGCCAGGCCCTGTGCCAAGTTCTGGGTATAAGGTGACATGCTGTAAGGACTAAAGATGATATTTAATTATAATACAGTGTCTTGTGTGCCATGAGATGTGTGTGGGGCTATGAAAGCATCAAGGAAGATACCAAACCCAGCCCTGAGGGAGCTCTAGGTAGACAGTTATATTAGGATTTATTTTAATGCAGGCAATTAAACATTTGAGGGATGTCCACCAAGGATCTTCTGATTACAATGATTAAAGGACCCTGACTGTATATTAAGTGAATGCTGTGCTAAGGGAATCCATACACATAGATGGACTAGGAGTCACTGAGGGCATCTCTTAATGGCATGATAAGAAGTTGTCAGGTCAGAAGTATATTTCCTAAAGTACAGTTATTATTGTTTTATTTATTATTATTTAATAAATTTTATTATTTATTATAATTTTAATGTGTTGTGTCAATAAATTATTAATAGTTATCATGTATTATTATTTTAATAAACTTATAGAACTGTTCATAGAGAATTACCATCACCTATCAGGTTCCTCATGCCTGCTAGCAGCCACTCCGATCTCCAGAAAATCATTAATCTACTTTCAGTCCCTATAGATGTGCCTTCTCTGGACATTTTATACAAATAGAAACATACAGCATAGAAGCATTTGTGTCAGGCTTCTTTGACTTTGCATAAAGCTTTTAGTTTATCCACAGTGTACTGTGTGTATCAGTACAGTATTTCCTTTTACTGCTGAAGAGCATATCCTAGTATGGCTGTATCATGTTTAGTCTATCCACTCATCAGGTTGGGAACATTTGCACAGTTTCCCGCTTGGGGTTCTATTATGTATCATCCTCCATTAACACGCTTCTGTGAACATTACTGTACAAGTCCATGTGAGTCCATGCTTTCATTTCTTTTGGGTAGATATGTAGGAGCAGAATTGCTAGGCTTTATGGTACATGTATGTTTAACCTTTTAAGAAACTGCCAGGCTCTTTCCCAAAATGGCAGGACCTTTTTACATTCCCACCAAAATACGTGTAAGGTTTCAGTTTTTCTACATCTGCACGAACACTTGTCTGTCTTTTTCATTATAGCCAGTCTGCTGTGGAAACAGAAGTATCATGTTGTGGTTCAATTTGCATTTTTCTAATGACTAAAGATGCTGAGCATCTTTTAATGCATTGGTAGCTGTTCACATATCTTTACTGATAAAACATATTCTGAAGTGCTTTGCCCATTTTTCACTGGGTTGTATCTGTTCTTATAATTGAGTTATAAAAGTTCTTTATATATTCTGGATATAAGTCCTTTATCAGGACTTGAATGATTTCCTACAAATACTACAAACATAAACTTATACTGTATATAAATATTGTATCCCAGCCTGTGGCATGTCTGTTCATTTTCTTCATGATTTCTTTTGTACAGCAAAAGGTTTTACTTTTGATGCAATCCAATCTGTTGATTTCACTTTCTTTCATGGAACACACTTTTGGTTTTATACATAAGAACTCTAAGCCTAATCCAAGAAAGTTTTAAGGTGAGAGCAATAGATCATTTAAAAAATCTATTCAGTAATACAACCAAGTTCTTTGAAATAAAACTCTTTGGTGTGTATATTATCTATATTAAAACCATTTTATTTGATTTAACAGTTTCACTCATTTAAAATGTTTAAATGTCTGCTGAGAGGAACACAAAGTGTGCCCCTGTGATGCATGTGCAGAAGCCAGCTGCTCTGAGACAAGGCAGAGAAGAGCAGAAGGGAAGTAGAAGAGGACTAGCTGAGGGTGGGATCTCAGTCTTCTTATTCTTGCTTCTTCCACAATAACTCACACAGGCAGTCAGTAAATACTTACAGCCAGATTAAACAGCAGGAATTGGTTAATGTGGTGTTTTAGTACATAATGTATATGGCCACAGGAAATGGAGTCACAGACTTGCAGAGAGACACACAGAGAACATGAGGCCGCCTGGAGATGATAATACAGCTGATGTGTACAAGCCTGGTTGGAGACTGAGCCTTACTGTTTACTCACTGCATCCTTCATTTGACAAAACAAATATTTACTGAGCTGTGGGTCAAGTTCAAAAGATGGTGAATGAAATCAAGTGAGATTCCTGCTCCCAAGAAACTGAGGGTATGGTGGACCAAAGAGGCTGTCACATGATTACACATACCTGAGGAGTTTCTATGCCAAGAGGTATAGAAGGGATGAGTACCCACTGAGGGAGGCATTATTGAATCATGGAGCTCAGCAAATGTTTCCCAAAGAAGTAACCTGTGATGTAAAGGATGATGAGAACAGGGCCTAGAGGGGGGCATGCTAGGAAGAGGACATATAGGAATCCCATGGAGGAAAGGAAGATGCAAATATGTGGGTAAAACTGAGGCCAGTGGACTTCAAGTGAGGTAAAAAGGGCAGCCTCCCAGGTGATGAGGCTGGTGAGAAGGTGGCAGACCTTGTAGGACCTTGAGGCCAGTCAAGTGCTGTCCTTGTCTTAAGAGTGATGGAGAATTTAAATGGGGAGAATGCCATGGTCACCTACAGGTTTGGAAAAGATCATCTAACTAGAAAGCAGAGTGGGTAAGGGAGGGGAGATGTTTCAGGTGGATCTGTGGGCAGGGAGTAATAGTTTCAGGTGGGAAATAATGGTAGTTTAGGCTAAGGCAGTAAGCAGCACTGGAAGTGTTGAGGTGACAGTGTGGTAACAGCATCACTGGTGATAAAAAAGTTGTGGATAGATTAAGAGATGATTAGAAAACCTTGAGTGAGGGAAAGAAAAGTGTCAAGGATGACTGAGATATCTGGTTTGTGTTATGGGGGGGCACTTGACACTTTAGTATAAAGAATACTGAAGAAACCCTGAGATTGGAGAAGATTTTTAAAAATCTTGAAGTTTGAGGTATATTTGCAACATCCGAGCAAGTTGGCAACTGAGTAAATGTTATGTGTTGGGTACGTTGTTTGAATGACATATATGATGGTGAATTTAAAAAAGAAAACCAAGGTCTCCTGCCTTCATGGAGCTTACTGTCTAATAACAAAGGCAAATATTAAATATTAAAAATGTGGTGACAGCTATAGAAATATCATAAGGTGATAGAAGAGAGAGGGAGGCAGTGGTCGGGAAGGTCTCATCCAGGGAGTGACATTTAAGCAGAAATTTAAGAAATGACTAATGGGGAGCATAAAGCAAAGAACTTTCCAGGCAAAGGAAACAGCATATGTGAGGCACTAAAAGAATTAACACATTGGAGGGAAGAGACAATGGGGGCTGGAGCACACCAAACAAGGACAGAAAGGGTTCAAGATATGCTGAGGAAAGGGAGGAGGTGTCTGATCATCCAGGACGGGCACAGACACATGGGTACCAAGTTCTATTCAAGTGCAAGTGAGCCTGAGGCAGTTTTAGACATCATGTGTCTGAAATACACATGTGTGTGTGTGTGAACTACAGTTGCTTTGTACAGAATGAATTGGAATAGGCAAGTGAGGGACCAGCTAGGAGATTACCATGTAGTCTAGGTGACACATGATGGTGGCTTGGACTGGAATGACTGCTGTGGAAATGGGGGAAGTGGACAGACTGGAGATACACTCGGGAGGACTTTGTGGGCCGCATGTAAGAATAAAAGAGTCAAGGTGACTCCCAGGGCTCTGGCCTGTGGAGGAGGATGAATGGGGTGCCATTCCCAGGGGATGGAAGGCTGTAGGCTAAAATGACCCAGATGTGTCAGGGCAATAGCAACTGAGGAATGGGACACACACTCCCAAAGCTCAAAGAAGGTGTCTGTGGTACAGACGTACACTTGGGGGACTATCAGCACCTGTGTGGTATCTATCTAGCTGATGGGTGTGATGAGAATGCCTCCAGAAAGTTTTCACAGTGAGGAAAGAGGGCCCAGGATTGAGCACAAAGCATCGCAATATTCTGACATCAGGAAAATCATCGCCAACAAGAGACTGAGAAAAACATTGTCTTTGCTAACAGTTTACATAGCAAAAAAAAATCACAGAAAGAACACCAAAATTTCATTTTCATATTGAATCACTCCTCAACCCAAAATATGGAATATTCTGGGATAATCTTTTGCTAATTTGTTACGTGCCACTCCTCAGGATTTAAATGAATAAAGTTGCTAGTTCCTTCTATGATATAGTAAAAAAAACAAAGTTTATAGAGTGTGCCCTCTGTCAGACCTCTGGTAATAAAGGTCTTATCAATATTATATCATTTAGTCTCCAAAAGAATTCCATGAAGTAGCTACACAATGATCTCCATTTTACTGATGGAAGGAAATCTAAGGTTCAGAAAATCTACAATTCCCTTTGGAGGAGCAAGTCCTTGAGTCCAAATAATCAAAGTCCACAGCTGTGTTCTCACCTACTTGGCTCTGGCACCTGCCAGCTCATCATGTATATAAAGGAAATACAGAAAGTTCTAGGTTTTCTCTAAACTACTGGAATTGAGCATAGTGGAGATTTTTGTAGAAGTAGGGGCTCTTTTTTGCCCTAACTTAAATTTTAAAGAAATAGAGGTGAAATGAGTTAATTGTAAAACCATAAAATATTAAGCATAAGCTCAGGGTAAGGGTCATCAGCATTCCACACAGGCAGTGGCATCGTGGTTCGTGCCCTCTGATGATTTAACCAGCCACCAGTGTCTGCTAGGAATGAGGTCAGATTGTATGCAGCTCTCAGACTCAACACACTGAATGCAATTGTAGAGGTTTCTACACTTCAGCTCTTCCCAGGGCTTGTTCTTTGCAATAGCTTGTTTGGTTGTCAACTGCCAAAATTATAAGGAAAGTACCACACACTGAATTAAATTATATTCAACTAGCACCTTTCAATAAGACATTCTGTTGTAAAATATGGGCAAATGATGAGCTGGTGTGAATCTCTAAGATAAATGTACAAGCTTCACATCAAGACCACAAAGGAAGACAAGATCCTGGGTGCAAGTGGGCCAGGTCTCAATGCCACGTCATGCCTTCCTCAGCACACACAGGCTTTTGAAATTTACTTGGTTTGTACATTATCCTTTCCTTTTGAAGTGACTAGTAGACCCTAAACTTATTCTATGCCCAATTTGTTTATTCTCACAATGCTAATTACCACCAAGCTTTGAAGTATACCTGAACCCAAATCTAGAATTTAACGCAATTTAAGTTTTATGTCTAGGGACCCAGCTTCAATGGAAATAACTCCTTACTCTTAACAAAACTAAAGCAAATAAAAGGGACAAAAGTATCATTTCACACATATATAAACATTAGTAAAATAAGTGATCTAGTTGAACACATCCAGTTCTACAGACTATCAAGGATTGAAATGGAACAGAAAAAAAGTCATGGTCTTTTCAAAAATACTTTCTGAACTTCTATTAAAATTTGAAATTATGTTGCACACTTTATTTTACATCCCCTCATTCTTTCATCTGCAATGGTAAGTGACACAGTTCAGGGGTCCAGTGTGGCAATCACTGAGAAGCAAATCCACCTTTGCATAATGACACACAAATATTCTACACCAGCTTTTCTCCAAGTGTGTTTCTCAGACAAATGGTCCCAACGTATTCTCTGAAAAAAAGATGCTATGGTTAAGTGTGGAAAAAAGCATAAATTGATTCTGCCTCATTTTGAAAGATGCAGAGTACACAGTAACATACTAAGAGTTTGGAAAAGTCCATTAGCAAAACTAAAAATGCATGTTTTGATTCAGCATCTTTTAATTATATTAAATCAGTGTCTCTCAAAAGGTCTGTGGTTAAAAACCAATTTTCTTTTAATTTACCTCATGGTCTGACTCTCTGATAAAATACAATAAAACTGTTAGAGAAAATTAAATGTTCAAAATGAAGACATATAAGCTATAAGCCTATCTTTAAAAACTATGAGACTCAACAGACATAAAATTGTTCTCTTAAGTTGGTATAAGAGTTTCTAAACGTTTGTTTTGAATATCTTTTCTTGTCTTTTCACAAACCAGTAACAGTTTGTGATGGACTGGTTCATTGCCCACGGTCCGTATCTGAGTAACCCTGTATTGGATCACAGAACTCTAGCATCACTCAATACCTACAAACATCTGTAGTACACTCTGGGAAATACTTATGTTGAGCATAAAGACTTAAAACAATAGAGCAAAGTCTAATTCTCAACAAATATTGATCGTATTATAAGAATTTCTAACTGGACATAAAATAACTTCAAAACTCAATTAAAATATATCCATACCCCATTTCTTTCATGCAAGGCAGACTAGAAAATACACAAAGTTAAGAAACTCACTTCAGGGTCTCAAGCGACATCTGTAAGTTGTAATTGCGCTCCTGTTCAGGCAGCTTGGAGAACTCCACCAGACACGGGTGTTGTCTCTTATTGTCATCTCTAACCTGAAACAGGATAGGAAATCAGCATAGAACAGTCTCTAACGTCAGATGCAGCAGGGGTAATCCAATCGTGTGGTGCAAAGTGAGGGAAGAAAGCAAGGAGGAAAACCCAGATCATTGCCCCAGCAAAGCTGCTCTGCAGGGTCCCAGGGTGGCTAATGTCTGAGGTCAGGGGTAAAACCTGGCCCTCTCGGGCTCCCTGTCCTCCTCCGTCTGGCACCATGCCTGGCCCCAGTTCCCTTGCCGGCCCCAGCCAGATACCCACATACTCGCTCCGTCAGCTCCTGCCAGCTTTCCTGTTTATATCTTGCTTTCTCAAGGAGGTGTATCCCACCCACCTTCCCAAAACAGCAACCTGTCTGCTCATGCTACTCTTTTCACTTCCTTTTCCTGTAACAGACTAGCTCCTCATTTACTGGGTTACTATCTCTCTCCCTGCATGAGAATGTAAGACCAAAGAATGGATGATTTTGGTCTCTTCTGTCCTTTGATGTGTTTCCAGTGCCTGGAAAATGCCTGGAACATGGGAAGCAACAAATGCCATGTAGATTGAAATGAACTCTGTGTAAGAAACATGTAGTGATGACTTAGTTTTAATATGTAGCAATTTTATATGTTACAGCCAAAGGGATTAGACACATTAACTAAGAACATGACTGACATATAAACTCTTTGAGGTAGTCCAGCTGTTGATTCCACCCTCTGTAAGCTGTGTCCTGTTCTCAGAAACCATCCCCGGGCTTTAACCAAATCAGTTAGTATAATACAGGCACTTTTCATATTAATCCTCAAAAGTGTATATTAGCAATCAGACTAAACTAAGTTCAAGATTTTAGGAATGAATTAATGAGGAAGATGTTCTATATCCCGGCATTAGTAATTGGGATTTTTATCTTCTTGGAAACCTAAATTACATTGGCACTGCTGCCATGGGGGCACCTCAGTGATAGTTATTTGCTGTCAGGGAGAAAATTACTCCATGGGAATAACTACCAGGTTCCAGAAATGTCACATAAAAGTATGCAGACATGAACAAAAACTTTTTTAAACTCTTCAGGAGTCGCCAAATTAAAAATAATTTGTTTTTTACTTTCTGGTGATCACTACAGATGGATGGGACTTATACAAAAACATATATTATGTGTACTTGTCTAAATATGTAAGCCTGGAAATGAAATCCAGAATGATAAAATTTAACTCTAAATGTTAAACATGAAAATAAAAGCAAATGTGTCCAAGTCCTGAGATAACTTACTCCCCATTTATGTAATTTCCACTTCCCTTTATTCTCTGTACCAAAGAATAGCCAACACCACAATGCTCTCAGTGTCCAAGATAAAACCAGAAGTCTGCCCAGATTTCCTCCCCTCTCTTAACCAGATCCCATACTGAACTCCAACGCATTTCCAGCAGTCATGTCTTGAAATCAGGGGTAAAACCTGGCCCTCTCTGGACTCCCAGTTCTCTTTCACCTGGCACAGTTCCTGGCTCCAGCTCCCATGCCTGCTCCACCCTGATATCCACCTGTTCACTCCCTCAGCTCCTGCCAGAATTTGTTTACATCTTACAGAATAAGATTCTACCCTACAGAATAAAATCATATTCCACCAAAAGTCCTTTGGGACACACTTCCTGTATCCCTGGCCAGACTTCCCACTTCTATTCTTCTGCACCACTAACACCTTGTTCTTTATCCTCTTGCAGTGCTGAGCCATTGAAAGGGCAGCACAAACATCCTGCTCCTTCCACCTCCATGCAAGGCCCTCTGCCCAGAATATCCACTTTCTGATTGCTAGACAACTTGCAACTTATCCTTCAGGCTTCAGATCAAATATTTAACTCACTGAGCCTTCCCTGACTTCCCAAGAGAGACCTAAATACTCCTTCAGACTATTAATGCTTCTGTGATTGTCTTATCACTGTCTGCATGTCTATCTCTCTACTAAACTGTAAGTTCCTAAAATGCAAACTGATTAAAAGTCAAGGTCTTTTCAACTTTGGGACCCCAGTACCAAACAGAAGGTCAGGAAAATAGTAGGCATCTAATAAATGCTAAAGGGACAAGAGGAATGCCTGAATGGATTTGCTTCATGTTATTCCATAAAGCAGAGCTCTTATGTGCTGCTCCTATGAAATACACCCCAGAGATATTCAAAAGACGCTGTAAATTCTTAGCAAAACAAAAACAAAGAAAAACACCAACTTATTCTTCAACATACCAGGCAGTAAATTACTCCAAAGTAAAACACATGTGAATACTTCATTTAAAAATGTTAAACAATTCATCAGATTAGCCTAAACAGAGGGACAAACCTCAGTCTACAATGATAGGGCTCACAAGGTCAGAGATCATGAACTAATTAGCTAAAAGAAATTTTGAGGAAGCCCTAGTAAAGTAGCAGGATGCCTGGTCAATTACCAGATAAAAGAAATGGTGTGAAATCTCTTTAAAGTTAATTAGATACTCTCTCGGATTTCTGATCCTCTGATCTGATACCTGAGCTGTGCTTTGCCCTGAATGGATCCTGAGAAAACAACTGTGCCATTCCATCAGCAAATATTACAGTGAGTTCCCAGCACCTGGAAGGGTGCCACCTGCTATAGCCATACGGCAGCAGACCGAGTTTAATCTGTACTCTGGAAATGCATTAGCTCAGTGTTGCTTTAATCAACCTCAACCAGATAAAGGATACTCAGCAGCAACTGAGGGAAGGATGGCTCTGACGCACTGTATTCCCTTCAGCATCGGGAAACTAGGAGAGTGTTTGGGACATAGCCACAGGTGTACAGCATTGAACTACACTGAATTTAAGTGGGCTAGGTAATAATGAGACTGTATATTTTTCCTCATTTTTCAAAGAAGAACCATAACTAAGAGTTAACTGCGAACAGGATTTAGGTGATCGATGAGCTTACCACAGAGATTACCTTCCTTGAGTATGAGCTCAGTCCACACGTCCCATTACTATCTGGGATTTTTGAGGGCTTCTGTTTGTTGTGTGTATGAATCGATTTCAATTTTCCTATCTTGCAATCATCTTTCCTGTCACCTTGAAATATATGGTATATTTTGTCCATAATTCAAGTCTTTCTCTCATTTTGAATCTGATGGTAAATTTCATCTAGCAATTGACTATGTACATGTTTATAATATCTCGTCTTACTGACTTCAAATTGATGGTTAAATCTTTTATTTAGCATCTGTGTATTTTCTCAATTTTTAAAAGTCAGTGAATATAGTATACAACCAGGTACTTAAGTGTTCGCTGATCTGACCATTGTCTAAGCACTACTGAATTAATGAAAGGATTTCATATTCTGATCATGCCTCAGCAAGCAGCAAGCAATATAATGAAAAACAGTTCTAGACCAGCAACTACAGATCCTGGACTCCAGTGCTAGCACAGCTACTAACTGTGTCTGAGAATGATGCCAAGGCACTTGACATCACTATGAAAATCCTCAGCTATGTTGTCACCTGGTAAAACTGAAATAAATGTGCTGCTATGAAAATCTAAACTCATAACCTGTGAGACTGTATGTGAAAAGGCAAAGCTCTAAATAAGTATATAAGCATTAATAAGTAGTGTGGGGTATCGTGGTA
Organism: Manis javanica; assembly: GCF_040802235.1. Taxonomy (NCBI): domain Eukaryota; kingdom Metazoa; phylum Chordata; class Mammalia; order Pholidota; family Manidae; genus Manis; species Manis javanica. The sequence goes on from NC_133162.1 coordinate 84,008,327, forward strand.
TTACCACTAACACCAGTAATACATGCTCTCTATTAAGGCTCAATGCAATAAATTATGACAGGAATGCATACAATCATTTCTCTCGTCAGTCAAATATGAGAGTTCCAGCCTTTGGGATACTTAGCCTAAGAATATTATAAAATGAAAGTATTGCCACAGTCCTGCTAAAAACAGGTTTTTGATACCCTGCGATTACACAGGATGTTGCTTTTTTTACCCTAAATTTTATGAACCAACTTTAAACTAAGATTTTAAAAAAATCATTTGGAAACACATTCGGTCATTATTTCTCAGCCTGTCTTCCACTTGTGAAACCCACCTTCAATGATATTTTTCCAAGTGTCTTAAAAATCAATGCCTACTGTCTATATATGTTACCTTTGATTTAAAAATGTAACTTTTAGCCTAAAAACTGATAACTCCTTAATTGTCTAGGCAACTAAGCCATCCTTCCATGAACCCACCAATAACATTATTCCCTCTAGTAAAGAAACTGTGCAAAAACTAATGTGGAGGGAAAAAAGAAATCAAGCTGACCAATTCATGTCACCAGACATGATAAGTGAGAGAAAGTTGTGTTTTTGAGAAAGACGTATATACAGAATCTGAAAATAAATTTTAAAATTAATGTACCGGACCATACTGCCAGCCAAGTTCAATTTTATTCATAACCCAGAGTTCATGGATATTCTCTGCCAGTTTTTCTCTTATTCTCTCTAGGTGAGGAGGCAACACAATCTAGAGTTTGAAAAAAGAAAAGGAAATCACAAATTAGAAACAAATTCAATAAAACAGGTGTTCATTGTCCTTAGTATGCACTGAACTAAATAAAACTCTCTCGTAAACCGTTGAAATGCAATAATATAAATACTTTCTAAGCCATCTATTGTAATGCAGTTATAAAAATGTAACTAGTTATCTAAATACCCAGAAGATAAATTTTGGGACTTTCTTAGCATAGGTTTCCAAGTGAGTCTTTGAAAAAAACTCAGCAATAAAGAAAACAGAGTATTGGTGCGAACAGCCACCATTAAAAGATGTGTTGACAGAGGAGGAGCCAAAATGGTGGCGTGAGTAGGGCAGTGGAAATCTCCTCCCAAAACCATATATATTTTTGAAAATACAACAAATACAACTATTCCTAAAAGAGAGACCATAAGATACAGGACAACAGTCAGGCTACATCTACATCTGTGAGAACCCAGCACCTCACCAAGGGGTAAGATACAAGCCGCGGCCAAGTTGGAACTGAGTGCTACCCCTACCCCAGCTCCCAGGAAGGAGGAGAGGAGTCAGAGCAGGGAGGGAGAGGGATCCCAGGTCTGCTAAATACCCAGCCCTAGTCATCTGCAATGGGAGCACAGACATACAGTGTGTAGTGTGCTGGATATTAGCGAATCGGAACAGTAAAACCTGCAAGCAGGTTCCCACAGCCTGCGCCCCTGGGACAAAAGAAAAGCGAGTGGTTTCTGAAAGTCTTAAAGGAACAGGAGCCTCACCGCTGGATGGAAGTGTCCTGGCACACTCAGCTGAGCAGCAGGGAATCCTGGGAAACTCTGGCCACCCTAAACCCCAGGCAGCAGCACAGCTCTGAGGACCCTTACAGCTATAAACAGCCTCCCGCCCATTCCCCCTCCAGCATGGCCTGCCATAGCAGAGCAGCAGCCTGAGACCAGCCACACCCACAGCAGCTGTGCAGAGCTTCCTCCACAGTGGCCCTGGGTAAGAATCAGAGACTCCATCTGCATGGAGCTGCCCAGCACAAGCCGCTTGGGGTTGCCATTCTCCCAGTACAGGAAGGTGAGGAGCAAGCGGGAAGGGACTTTGTTCTCCCAGGTGACACACACGCCAACTGCCCATAACTACCTCTATCGCCATGAAAAAGCAGAAGAATTTGATACAGACCAGAATAATCCAAACATCCACTGAGAAGGAAACTGGGGAGATAGATTTAACCAATCTTCCTGAAAAAGAATACAAAATAAAGGTCATAACCATGCTGATGGACCTGCAGAGAAATATGCAAGAGCTAAGGAGGGAGAATACAGAAATAAAACAATCTCTGGAAGGACTTAAAAGCAGAATGGACGAGGTGCAAGAGGCCGTTAATGGAAGAGAAATCAGAGAACAGTACCACAGAGAAGCTAACGCAGAGAAAAATAAAATGATCTCCAGGAATGAAAGAATATTAAGAGAACTGTGTGACCAATCCACACGGAAAAATATTCATGTTATTGGGGTACCAGAAGAAGAGAGAGAAAAAGGGATAGAAAGTGTATTTGAAATAATTGCAGAAAACTTCCCCAAACTGGGGGAAGAAATAGTCGCTCAAACCACAGAAGCACACAGAACTCCCAAAAGAAGGAACCCAAGGAGAACAACACCAAGACAAATAATAATTAAAATGGCAAAGATCAACAACAAGGACAGAGAGAGAAAAAAGGACACCTACAAAAGAAACCCAACAGGCTATCATCAGACTTCTCAACAGAAACCTCACAGGCCAGAAGAGAATGGCATGACATATTTAATGCAATGAAACAGAAGGGCCTTGAACCAAGGATACTGTATTCAGCATGATTATCATTTAAATATGAAGGAGGGATTAAACAATTTCCAGACAAGCAAAAGCTGAGGGAATTTGCCTCCCACAAACCACCTCTACAGGGTATTTTAGAGGGACTGCTCTAGATGGAATCACTCCTAAGGCCAAATAGATGTCACCAAAAAAATTAAATCACAGCAAAGAAAGCAGAACAATCAAATACTAACTAAAGGCAAAAAATAAAATCAACAACCCACAAAAGCAGTCAAAGGAAACAGAAAAGAGCACAAAATAAAACACCTAACATAAAGAATGGACGAGGAAGAATAAGAAGGGAGAGAAATAAAGAATCATCAGACAGTGTTTATAATAGCTCAATAAGTGAGTTAAGTTAGGCAGTAAGATAGTAAAGAAGCTAACCTTGAAGTTTTGGTAACCACAAACCTAAAGCCTGCAATGGCAATAAGTACATATCTTTCAATAATCACCCTAAATGTAAATGAACTGAATGCACCAATCAAAAGACACAGAGTAGCAGAATGGATAAAAAAGCAAGACCTATCTATATGCTGCTTACAAGAGACTCACCTCAAACCCAAAGACATGCACAGACTAAAAGTCAAGGGATGGAAAAAAGATATTCCATGTAAACAACAGGGAGAGAAAAGCAGGTGTTGCAGTACTAGTATCAGACAAAATAGACTTCAAAACAAAGGAAGTCAGAAGAGATTAAGAGGACATTACATAATGATAAAGGGGTCAATCCAACAAGAGGATATAACCATTATAAATATATATGCACCCAATACAGGAACACCATACATATGTGAAACAAATACTAACAGAATTAAAGGAGGCAATAGAATACAATGCTTTTATTTTAGGAGACTTCAACAAACCACCAACTCACTCCAAAGGACAGATCCACCAGACAGAAAATAAGTAAGGACACAGAGGCACTGAACAACACATTAGAACAGAAGGTCCTAATAGACATCTATAGAACTCTACACCCAAAAGCAACAGGATACACATTCTTCTCAAGTGCACATGGAACATTCTCCAGAATAGATGACATACTAGACCACAAAAAGAGCTTCAGTAAATTCAAAAAGATTGAAACTCTACCAAACAACTTCTCAGACCACAAAGATAGAAAACTAGAAATAAACTGTACAAAGAAAGCAAAAAGGCTCACAAACACATGGAGGATTAACAACATGCTCCGAAATAATCAATGGATCAATGACCAAATGAAAATAGAGATCAAACAATATATGGAAACAAATGACAACAACACAAAGCCCCAACTTCTGTGGGACGCAGTGAAAGCAGTTTTAGGGGGAAAGTATATAGCAATCCAGGCATATTTAAAGAAGTAAGAACAATCCCAAATGAATAGTCTAAAGATACAATTATCGAAATTGGAAAAAGAAGAATGAATGAGGCCTAAAATCAGTAGAAGGAGGGACATAATAAAGATCAGAGAAGAAATAAATAAAATTGAGAATAAAACAATAGAAAAAAATCATTGAAACCAAGAGCTGGTTCTTTGAGAAAATAAACAAAATAGATAGGCCCCTAGCCAGACTTATAAAAAGAAAAAGAGAATCAACACACATCAACAGAATCAGAAATCAGAAAGGAAAAATCATGACAGACCCCACAAAATACAAAGAATTATTAGAGAATACTACAAAAAACTATATGCTAACAAGCTGGAAAATCTAGAAGAAATGGACAACTTCCAAGAAAAATACAACCTTCCAAGACTGACCAGGGAAGAAACAGATAATCTAAACAGACCAATTACCAGCAATGAAATTGAAGTGGTAATCAAAAAACTACCCAAGAGCAAAACTCCTGGGCCATATGGATTTACTGCAGAGTTTTATAAGACGTACAGAGAAGACATAATACCCATTCTCCTTAAAATTTTCCAAAAAATAGAAGAAAAGGGAATACTTCCAAACTCATTATATGAAGCCAGTATCACTTTAATACCAAACCACAAATACCAAAGACACCACAAAAAAACAAAATTACAGCCCAATGTCCCTGATGAACGTAGATGCAAAAACACTCAACAAAATATTAGCAAACTGAATTCAAAAATACATCAAGAGGATCATACACCATGACCAAGTGAGATTCATCCCAGGGATGCAAGGACGGCACAACATTCGAAAATCCATCAACATCATCCACCACATTAACAAAGAGAAGGAAAAAAATCACATGGTCATCTCCATAGACGCTGTAAAAGCATTTGACAAAATTCAACATCCATTCATGATAAAAAATCTCAACAAAATAGATATACAAGGCAAGTACCTCAACATAATAAAGGCCGTATTTGAAAAACCCACAGCCAACATCATACTGAACAGCAAGAAACTGAAAGCATTTCCTCGGAGATCGGGAACAAGACAGGGATGCCCACTCTCCCCACTGTTATTCAACATAGTACTGGAGGTCCTAGCCACGGCAATTAGACAAAAGAAAGAAATACAAGGAATCCAGATTGGTAAAGAAGAAGTCAAACTGTCACTATTTGCAGATGATATTGTACATAAAAAATCCTAAAGACTCCACTCCAAAACTACTAGAACTAATATCAGAATACAGCAAAGTTACAAGATACAAAATTAATACACAGAAATCTGAGTCTTTTGTATACACTAACAATGAACTAATAGAGAAATCAGGAAAACAATTCAATTCACAATTGCATCAAAAATAATAAAATATCTAGGAATAAACCTAACCAAGGAAGTGAATGACCTATACCCCAAAAACCAGAAGACAGTCTTAGGAAAATTAAAGAGGACACTAACAAATGGAAACTCATACCATGCTCCTGGCCAGGAAGAATTAATATTGTCAAAATGGCCATCCTTCCCAAAGTAATCTACAGATTCAATGCAATCCCTAACAAATTACCAAAAGTATTCTTCAACAAACTGGAATAAATAGTTCTAAAATTCATATGGATCCACCAAAGACCCCAAATAGCCAAAGCAATCCTGAGAAGGAAGAATAAAGTTGGGGGGATCTTGCTCCCCAACTTCAAGCTCTACTACAAAGCCATAGTAATCAAGACAATTTGGTACTGGCACAAGAACAGAGCCACAGACCAATGGAACAGAATAGTCTCCAGACATAGACCCAAACATATATGGTCAATTAATATATGAAAAAGGAGCCATGGACACACAATGGGGAAGTGACAGCCTCTTCAACTGCTGGTGTTGGCAAAACTAGACAGCTACATTTAAGAGAATGAAACTGGATCATTGTCTAACCCCATACACAAAAGTAAATTCGAAACTGATCAAAGACCTGAATGTAAGTCATGAAACAATAAAACTCTTAGAAAAAAACATAGGCAAAAATCTCTTGGACATAGACATGAGTGACTTCTTCATGAATATGTCACCCCGGGCAAGGGAAACAAATGCAAAATGAACAAGTGGGACTCTATCAAACTGAAAAGCTTCTGTACAGCAAAGGACACCATCAATAGAACAAAAAGGTATCCTACATGATGGTATAATATATTCACAAATGACAGATCCAATAAAGGGTTGACATCCAAAATATATAAAGAGCTCACACACCTCCAGAAACAAAAAGCAAATAATCCAATTAAAAAATGGGCAGAGGAGCTGAACAGACACTTCTCCAAAGAAATTCAGATGGCCAACAGACACATGAAAGGATGCTCCACATCGCTTGTCATTGGAAAAATGCAAATTAAAAGCTCAATGAGATATCACCTCACACCAGTAAGGATCGCCACCATCCAAAAGACAGACAACTACACAGGGTGTGGAGAAAGGGGAACCCTCCTACACTGCTGGTGGGAATGTAAATTAGTTCAACCATTGTGGAAAGTAGTATGGAGGTTCCTTAAAATGCTTAAAATAGAAATACCATTTGACCCTGGAATCCCACTTCTAGGAATTTACCCTAAGAATGCAGCAGTCCAGTTTGAAAAAGACAGATGCACCCCTATGTTTATCACAGCACTACTTACAATAGCCAAGAAATGGAAGCAACCTAAGTGTCCATCAGTAGATTAATGGATAAAGATGTGGTCAGTATACACAATGGAATATTATTCCGCCATAAGAAGAAAACAAATCCAACCATTTGCAACAACATGGATGGAACTAGAGGATATTATGCTCAGTGAAATAAGCCAGGCAGAGAAAGACAAGTACCAAATGATTTCACTCATATGTAGAATATAAGAACAAAGGAAAAACTTAAGGAACAAAACAGCAGCAGAATCACAGAATGCAAGAAAGGACTAACAGTTACCAAAGGGAAAGGGACTGTGGAGGATGGGTGGCAAGAGAGGGAGAAGGGGGGTTATAAGAAAGGGGGCATTACAATTATTAGTATGTATAATGTGGGGGGGGGGCACGGGGAGGGCCGTACAGCACAGAGAAGACAAGTAGTGATTCTACAACATCTTACTACACTGATGGACAGTGACTAATGGGGTATGTGGGGGGGACTTGGTGAAGGGGGGAGTCTAGTAAACATAATGCTCCTCATGTAATTGTAGATTAATGATACCAAAATAAAAAAAAAAAGTTTACAGAAACTAGTATCCAACAGTTAAAAAAAAAAAAAGGATGTGTTAACAGATACTGGATAAGTACTAGAGTGCGTGTCATTCAAACAGAGAAATAGTGCCAAAGCTTAGACCAACCTGGCCAGAATGAAGGCAATTCAGTGTCCAAAGGAAAAATCCAATGGCTTTTTGAGCCCATTAACTATCTTATGGCAATGATGTGTGTTCCTTTAACTCTGCTCTATTACTTTTAGGGGTTTCCAAGTGTATCAGCCACCAGGGGAGTCTTTACACATTTCCATTAAAAAGAAGAAGGTGAAATGACCTCTTAATAAAGAATATAACATGGTTTACAATGTGAAGGGCTGGTTGTTTCCATCTGGTGGTGTTCTCTGTGTCACCACACAACCAGACCCTCCAAGGGTAACACCTGTCTACAGCGGCCCTCAATGAGGCAGTTTTCTCAGGACACAGGTTTCCTCTCCTCAACACACTGGAGGTCATCTAGGTCTCAGGAAATCCTAAATGTCTTACCACTGCCTAATTCAACTGTACATTCCAGGCCATTTCTGTCCTCCAATCCTGTTTACTGCTGAAGTTTGGTAGCACTATACACACCCTGCTATCTTGAGACAAGAGAAACAACCACTAAATTTCAGTCATGCACAAAGCTTGTTTATTTTACTATATCATATGAAAGCCAACATGGGGAGATGGGAAATATGATTCGAGGAGTTAAAAACATGTTTGCTCAACAAATGAAGCTTCTGAGGCTTGGTATTAATTCTACTTCAGACTTTAGAAGCAATGCCATTGATTTTTGAAAACAAACTTTGAGTTAATTCACTGCCATGTGAGGATACTCAATTAAACATAAATTGTACTGCTGTAAAATGCATTCTGTGGGTCACAAGCCTCTGCATATCAAAATGGCTGCAATACAGATGGCTGCCCTGAGAGTTTGTCTGGGTACCTGGCTGGTATCCACAGGGATTGGTGTGAAGGCTGCTTGTGTCAGGGAAACTGTGGGGCCCAGTAGATCCCGTGTAGAACTTCTTTCCTGCTTGTATTCTCGGCTATTTTCTACTTTCAACTTTTCTTTTGGCAGAACAGCTTCATAACATGGTGCATACCCAGGTGGAGGGAGGAATTTAAATTCTCCATGTCTTCCGCCAAGTAGAAAGCGTGCCCTATGAAGGATGCATGTCAGAGTCATATTTCTAGTGTACAAAAATGTTTCATAACCAACAAAACACAAGGAAGGAATTATTAGCACAAAATTAAGTTTATCAGATGCACATTCCCTCCCACTGGGTACCATCATAATGTGGGCACCTTAGAGTCTAGGAGCCTCAAGTCAGAAAGGTAAAATATGATCAGAAGAGAAAATCTGATTAAATGATGTTAATGGAGAACAGAAAATGTATCCCTCATTGGAGAAATAACAAAAACACATACATCAAATTCCTATGTCAATGAAATACCTGTCTGTAGTAATTGCTCATTTAATGTCTCAAAGTGATAATCAACAGAGAAAGAACAGACATTATCTAAATATCTACATATTTAAAATTACAGACAAAGGATGATAAAAAGAAAAATGTTACTTTCCCAGTGAAACCCTTAAAGGGAACTCAAATGGTGCTTCCATTTGCTGAAGAAAGAAGGAAACCTTATTTCTTATTCTTATTGCATTTGCTGAAGAAAGAAATAACCTTATTTAACAATAGCAAAAAACTTACTTAAAATTTTTATACATCATATTCATTTAATTAAAAATGATTTAATCTGAGTTCCACTGAACAATGCTCTTTGAATCATAGCTAAATGATGTTGATTTCTTGGGGCTGTCAGCTTACAAAAATAAATGCAAGTTTCCATTTTCCTTGTAATCCTTTTTGCAATTTGTGTTTCAATGTCAGGCCAAAAATATATATAAGGTAATAAAATTAAATTAAAAGCAAACGCAGAAAGTGAGGAAAACAAAAGCTTTAAAACATTCCAGAAGCAAACAGAAATATAATTTGCATAAATATACCAGAAAAGGTCATTGGTATATGGATAGCTAATATTTCATGATTACCATCCTTTTTTCAGTATATGCTTTTTAACTATGAATTATTCCTGTGAGAGGAATTATAATGAAAAGAATAACCAAAATAAATTGTGGTCTTGTACCAATGAGCCATTCTCCTTAAGTAGATGTATATGATATATTAATAAGCAACAGCCTGACCCCTTATCACAACAGCCCATTACTTGTTAAAGTTACCTTTGCAGAACTCCAAATTACCATTTTAATTTCTCTATCCATCTAGTAATACCAAAAAAACAAAAGGTTAGATGGATTCACTTAACCCAGCTGATTACAGACAAATAATTTACTGGGGTACCAGGTAGAGAGTAGTAGGGAGAGGAGCTTATCCTGGCTTGATCAACCAAAAATATGTTTAGTTCCTGCAGAAATAAGGGCATCTGGAGTAAGGAACATGATGAAAAGGAAGAAAACGAATGAAAATGAAAATAAGTGGTCATTTTTATGCAATATTATTCATTTCCTCTTATTCAATAAAAAAGTGAACTCAATTGGACTGGAAATATATTAGGACTCTGGTTTGCAGATAAGTTAGTTGACTGCCCATATCAAAATGATAGAATAGGTGGACAAGGCATTCAGGCCCCCAAGATCCCCTCTGTGGGTTAACGTTACCTCTTCCTTCAAAGAACAGGCAAAATGCCCTGTGGGCAGATGCCGGGGAGTGAGAGAGAAGGCGAGCGAAGCAGGGGTGATGGCCGGGCACAGTCTTCGGGGAAAGCATGAGAAATGAGAAGGGAAACCGACCACAGGACAGAGAAATACTAACTTTATTCCTGCAGAGAAACTAACGACTGGAAAGAAGAGGCCGTCAATGTTGAAATTCTCAAACATTCCTTGAACAGGCTGTCCATTAATTCGGAAGGAGATGCTGGGGGCACTTAGATCCAAACAGCAACTGATGACGTCATCAGTTCTCAGTAGATGCTGGTTTGGTGAGCTCACAGTACGAGCGATGCAACCTACAGGGAAACAGGAAGGAGGGTAATGGATCTTCTCAGAGAATCACCTTCAGGGCCAAAGTCAAAGGCTTGAGCAGGCAGTGAGAAATCAATGCACAACACTGACAGAGAATGAATCTTGAGTGGATATAAATGTCACTTAGATGTTAAGTCCTTTGTCAAAAAAGTGTTGCTTTTTGGAACCATACTGCTGTTCATGTTTGTTGTAAAATGGACCTTCTCAAATGAAAAGATTTCTGCATGTGGATGGCATCTAATGCAGAAAATCCTCTTATAGCTGATATGATATGATGATGTCAGAGGAAAAGCTCCAGGGAAAGCGTGAAGGTCAAGTAACTGCTTTACCACCTACTTTTCATGTGACCATCAGCTAATTACTTAACCTCTCTAAACCCTGATTTCTTATACACTGAACACCATCACATTGTAGAGCTGTTAGGATGATTAAATTAATGGTTTAAAAGAACACAAACTCTCAGACACAGCAGGTATTTCATGTCAGTCCCTTTCTTAAATATTAAGCCCTGTTTGTTTTATAAAATAAAAATATATAAGGAAAATTAAAGCAGCAAATGTGATCATTTGTCCATTGTTTATTGAGAAACACATAGAGGACAATTGATATGTTGTTGATTTTACTATTTCTTTCTTTTTTTCTTTTCTTTGTTTTTATTTTACAATTTATTTTACAAAATATTTTGTAAATAAAACATACAATTTATGTTTTATTGTTAAAGATCTTGTATCAAGATCTTGGTTGGCTTCTTAAGCACGGCAGGATATAAACTGAGGCATGAAAATGGTGTTTGATAAAAATCATTTATGCCACAGCTTATGCCCTTCCAGACTATGTCAGGACTCCTTTGCTAATTAGTTTCATGGTCACACAGGAAAACAAGAAGGTAAGGTTCTCTCAAACACATGTGCTCACAAAGGCAAACATACAAAATATTTCAATTTGGGCAAAGATAAAAATAGATCTCATGATACAAGGTTTGCATTTTTATAACACTTTTGAAAATTTCCAGCATGCCAACATTTTTGCCAACAGCATATTTGAAATGCCACTAGGAGAGCATATCTACTTTTGAAAATGAGGACTTTTTTTATTTCACAACTATTTAAAAATGCAAGCAATAAATTCATCATCAAGTGGTTCCTCTAGAATGCCCTGACTGTAGTGAAAAAAAAATCATGTAATTGCAATGTAACTTGCAGAAAAAAGTCTGTAGCTTTGTTTGTATCAAGATCTATAGCTGATAAAAATGTTCTTACATAGTTATTTACTACAAGCCAAACATATTGCTCAGTCTGAGGGATATTATTACAATAATGGTAGTGCTAATGGCTGCCATGGTAAACCACTTTGCAATGCCTGGAACACACAGGTAAGATAGATTACATCACTAGAGAACAACCTAAGGTCCACAGTTTGAACAGCAATCACATTGTTGGATCCACTTCAAAGCATTTTCTGGCTCTATTTATATAAACATATCAAATTCATATGAGAACTACCTTCCTGTTCTCTGCATTGGCCAGAAAGGAAGACAGCAGCAATCTGATTTACAGGTCCTGGATTAGATGCATGGACCCATCTTTCTCCTGTACCATTCTATGGCACTCCTCCATACTTCTATATTTAAATTCTCTAAAAGCACACTTTTGGCCTCTACAAACACTTGGCACCTGATGTTCAAAATCCAATTCTGCATTCACAGAATTCACCATCTGCATTCATTGCAGCAACATGGTGTCAAGTTTAAATTGAAAAGAATAAATTAAGACAAAGCTCAAAACTCTTGCTGATGAGCCAAATTCTGGTTCCAAGGAACATCTCCACTCTCCAATTATACGAAGTTAAGTCGTAAAGCAGGTGTTCTACCCAGAAATCTCAGATATTTGATACTTTAAATTCTGCTTATCTATTCAAAAGGAAAGGAATAGGAGAGTGACCCCAAAATGATCTGAATTACTATGAATTTGACCTTGGTAAATCAATCAGAAGCCCATTAATTTAGACTGTCTTTGTTGACTACAAATCTAAAATTAGCAAAGCATTTAATAGATCCCAGTGGCTTGAGAGAATATACCTTTCAACTAGAGGCATCATTTTGTTGCCATTAAAAAAAGAAGGTTGCATATTTTCTCTGGATATCAAGTTTCAAGATGACTTCCTCCTGAAATTCCACAACCAGTCCTCCTTTCTATGGCATGCTCATAAAGTCACTGAAAATTTTTGTTGTGGTTCTTACCATTCTTTTTAACAGTTGCTTTGTAATGAAAGGCAGAATACATACAGTTCAATTCCATAAGCCCTAGGTTCTTTCTGTGTGTTTGAAAGAAAAAGCTTCAAACTAAAGGCAAACATGAAAATAGTGAAGCAACGGTGTATGGATAAAATAATTATAAATAACTCAGCATTGTTTTACCAGACTAATTTTCCCCACAATCTCTACATAATGGGAAAACAAGGTAACATGTTGCCCTCATTCACTTGCAATCCCATTTCATGGCAAATGATGCTAGGAGGTAATGAGAAAGGATGATAATATGTGAAGGATGAGAGTTAAAATGTGGTATAAAATAGACATTAACCCTCTTTTATGTTTGTTAGGTCTTCTGAAGTTACTGCTCTTTGCCTTTGTTCAGTCAGTAGGAAAATTTCACTAGGCATTTAACACGCATTGTGACTATAGTTTGACCAACACCATGTACTTATGTATAAGACATGCCACCCGACTGCCGGGGCCCCAACTGTTAGAGCAGGCAGTTAGACATAAGTAGGAGGAAAGGGCCAGCCTATTACCAAGGAACGCTCCTTCCCGGCTAATCCCTAAGTCCTCCTTAGTTCCCAATTTCCACAGTCAAAGACACGTAGCTTATCAGGAGGCTCAAATGGTCAAGGACACCTGGACTGTCAAGAGGCCCAGGACCACAGGGGTTTCTCTAATGACAGGGCATAAGCGAGGTCTGAAGACCTTATCCGACAGTAACCCTATCTCATTAAAATAACATCTAAATATAAAGAGAATTGTGGTTTCCGCCCCACTGCGGGCCTCCCTTAGGTACTTATGGGTAAGGTGCCTGTGCGCTAAGAGTAAGGTTATATAAGCTGGAGCTGTCAATCAACCTGTCAATCAAAGGATAAAAGATGCAGGGTAGGACTTTCCACCATCTTAAGAAAAAAATAAAACCAACCCAACCCGAATAGCGGGGCTGCCTACGGTTTCCAGACACCTTGCTCTCCTGTCTCGAGAGTATACTTTCACTTTTACCCAATAAATTCCTCGCTGCTTTTTCTTGCTGTCTTCCAAATGTATTCTTTACTTCAAGAAGACATGAATTGGGGAAACAAAACATGTTCCACTGGGAATGCAATTTGTGCCCCAGTGGTTAAATGAAATGTTCAAAATACAGCTTCATCTCTTTCAGACCACTGAGCAATTGGCATTGAATAAAGGAAAAGTTCAGTAAATATGATTGCCAGATGCAACTACATGCAACTACATGGAGTGCTTTTATTTACAATTACCATAAACTCAGATTCAATTTCATTTAATTTTTAAATTTCCTTTCATGTTATTAGACCTATAAAGCATCAATAAATGAATATAACTTACACCTGTAAGAGACAAATTTCAGCTTTTTATAATGTAAGATAACTATTTTCTATAGGCTAAATGTGTTACAAAATAATACGAGAAATATATTTTAAATGCAGCTTTATATATATGTGCAGAATCCAGATTTACTCCAATATCTAATAAACATCTACATAATCAAGAACCAAACTTTTAAATGGAGTCAACCAAAACACACCTTTTCATGAATCAGAGAAAAGTGTCATTTTTAATATATATTACTTATTTTAATATATACTCAACTAGGAAAGCTTGTTGGTAGTTGGTAGTGGGTGAAGTGAACTATGCATTTATTTTTAACCAGCTCCACTCTTCTGAAACAAAATGTCTACACCAAAACTGACTCCTCACAGTGCACTTCAGAAATTACTGACCACTGACATTACATCATCTCCCAGGAGATTGAACTTACTCTGTTTCTTTCAGTTGCTTTCCAGGATTTGTTTTTGGTTCTTTTTCATATTGGGAGCTAAATCTTTACATATATCAATTAAAGTAAGAAGGATACACACAAGCTTTTTGCAGTGGATCCATGAATGAGAATGCCACTTTTTAACTATATGGTTCATGGGCATTACAGCCTTTTGGAAATGTACTATAGTTGTAAGTGTCTTCTTTTTCCCCTAAAGAAATTCTCCTATTTACTTAACATTTTCACTCATCAGTTCAATGTTCAATTTTTGAATAATAAGTGGAATGTGTTTGATAAGCAACACCAGTAGCTTCCAGAATACACAGCAAAGGTAAAAGATTTCCTTCAAGAACACTGTAAAAGAAAATGGAGAGTACTTGCCTGCCCAGAGATGTAGGCCATCGAATCCATAGGAAAAGAGGTCATCACCAACACCGTTTCCACCCCACTCTTCCCCTCCTCCGGGGTAGGGAGAATACCCCTCCGTGGAAGCCCAGCCCACTCGCAGGTGAGTCGCCTCAGCTGTTACAAATGGCTCTGTGTGGTCCACCATCAGTTCATAGTACCATTTCTTATACTGAGCAGAGCCTTCACTGACACCCAGAAAAATATTGGGCCTCATGCTTTAAAGAAATAGGAACAGCATGTAAGAAAATCAGAACAAAACTTCCATGCTTTTAATTTACATCTAACTATTCTGAACATCAGTCCTGCTTCTCTAAGATGTGATCTATTAAATGCTTCCTTAAGCAGTACTAAAACCATGGTGGAGGGCACACACAGCACGAGCCAGCCTTACAGTGAGCATTCAGTGAAGGGTGTTTGCTTTTTGGATTGCTTGGCGACTTCACTCAGGGGTCTATTTGTTTTTTTCTGAATTACTCTTCAGCATATTTTATATTATCAATTATGTTTCAGGTGAGACATTTAGTGTAACAGGGCCTTAGAATTTATGGTATTATTAACAACACAGACCTGTACCTATTTTCCTAAGCTAAACTTTATGGCACATAGGATATTGATGCTAAAGTAAGGCAAGTTGTTAGTGAAGGAAACAAGGCAGTCAGCTGTCTTGTTCTCTATACCTCACTGTGAACAGAAGAACTTCTAGTTCGTTGTATTTAATTGCATTTTATAAGGGGACTTACACTCTATGTTAATACTAGAGATGAGTTAAGGTCTCAGGAAATACCACTCATTGACAGCAGCTCTACTATATAAAGAAACCATAAAGGAAGTCTTAAATCAACCTGTTTTAAAAACATAATATAGAAATATACACCAAAACCTACATTTTTGTTTAAAAGAAGATGAATTAGCAAGTATTTCTTGGATAGCTGTAAGATACAGTGCATCAAAGTTATGTCTATCCCATATATTTTCTTAATTATAGGCTATATTTATTATTATCATGATTATTATTATTTTGTATAAGGAAGGCAACATGACATGGTGGATAAGAGCTCAGTCTCTGGAGTTAGATCTGAGTTCCATTTCTCATTCCCATATTGTAACCTATAAATGTGCATGATGGCGCCTAGTTGTAGTAGCTGTACATAATACAGACACAAATGCTGTTGAATATGTGTAAAGCACTTAGCATTGTGGCTGGCACAGAGTACTCAGTGAATGTTTAATGCCTTGGAAGGTAGATCTAATGGAACATTTTTTATAGGTTTTATTGGTTTGTTGCAGAATTTATCATATTTTTGGCACATCAATTCAACTTTTTTTATTATACATATTGGACACTTAAAAGTTGGTATAGAAGGTTAGTGTTCCTAATTATATTCTAAAAAGGCTTGAAACATAATTATATTCAACTATATCCCTTCAACTTGCTCCTGAAGATGTCATTGATAATCCAGCTACGTATCAATGTGAACAAAGCTCTTATACATTTGTTTGTGGTAAATGCGTGGTTTGATCAGTTCATCTATTATTATTAATATCCCATCTGATTGGCAGAAAAAAAACACTGTTCACTGGGGAAGTATATAAAAGATCCTAGTAAAACAAATAGACCATATGGTATCTTAGCTACACAGCTGGGACATGAGTTTCTTTGCTATGCCACCTATTTGGCAGGTGAATCTACCTGCTGACATGGTTCACAAGGCGTGTCTGCAGTAACAGATCTCGTCCTGGCAGGAGGTTGTCACATATCAAGTGCTGGTTAGAGCGTACTGCTACTCCATGGCAAACACAGAGAGAGCATAAAACATCCAGAACCTGAAAAGAGAAATCACATTCAGTGACTCTGATTTCCATTTGATATTCCAGAATCTGCAGCACTTTTCACAAATGCAAACAGGTTCCCACCAGTTATATCTGACCCAGTCATTGAAGCAGAAAAGCAACAGGTCCACTGATTTTACAACTTTCCTGCATACACAAATTGAAAATTGCCCCTTCTCCCACTGATACTACAAATAAACAATAAACAATGATACCTGGTTATAATTAGGAGATGAAAAAACACTCATGAAAGACTCAACACACCTTTTAAAAGTTATCTTATTTTAAAAATATGTTTAAAATCATTCCAGAATTCATTCCTGGCAGGAAAATGGTTCACTTACCTTGTGATTTCTTCCATGCTTGTCTAAAAGTGAGATAATAGATTTAATATGTCCTTCTTTAATAATATTTAGAGCTTCTGGACTTTCTACTAACACACAGTGTAAAACTTCAAGAATACCTAAAAATAAAAGAAAGATTTGGGGGAAATGCAATTAACCAGTCAACAATGCTCCATGTCTTCCCTTTTCTGTGTGTGTTCATTCAGATCAATAGCATTATTATGTGCCCAGTGTGTTTGTCACTGGGCACTGTGATAGGGGACAGTGCGGGAGAGGAGACTGATAACCAAAGATGAAGAGATCAGTTTAATGGCAATAATCAAAAAGTTTGAGGAAAGGGCAAAGGTCCAGTGTTGAGTTGAGTCAGTGAGTAATTCTGCCTGGCCAGAGGTATATAAGAAAGCAGCCTTCCAGTGGGGGCCTTAGCAAACACATGCATGACCATTTTCCAGACAGGGCTGAGTGAAGTCTTGAATGGAGGCCATACTTGGTGTAACTGGAGAACTGAGTGAGGCGGGGATAGAGCAGGTAGGTAAGGGCCAGTAAAGCTTCCCCTTACTAAAAGTGTAAGGCTTCAACAATGCATCCTAATCCATGGAGATCATTACATTCTCCTGGAGGTTAACAGCACAGAAAACATTTTTTAGTTTGCAAAATGAGAGAAATACACAAAATAATACAAAAATAAATAGAAAGACAATATACAAGCCTGATTAAGAATGGTGATATTTTTAGGTATTAGTTATGAGATAAAATGCAGTATACCCTTCCTTCTCTTAAAGTTTAAAAAAGAGAGTAGAAAAGAAATTGCATTATCAGAATTTTTAATGTTAACTTGAAAAATTAAATTTGTACATGTGTATTTATTTTTTCAGAGCACTCCTGCCTTGTCAATAATGAGGATGTAGGCCATCTGTAGCAATCAGACCTAACATTCATTCTCTCTGAGCTAGATAATTTAGGAAGGGTCCAGAGGAACCCTGTATAAAGGTTTAAACATCTCGAATGGAGTTCACTTTCTCAGAAAAGAAAGGCCAAGTGTTCAGGTTTACAAATGATAAACTATGGAAATAATTCACTAGAGCTGTCACAATCTAAACTTGATCTAAATCCCAGTCCATTACAAGACAAGGTTGTTCATGCCAATTTCTTCACTGGTGACTTAATTTGTTGAAACATGAATGTGTATTCGGTTAACAAAAATACCCAAAAAGATGGGTCAGTTTTGGGTGTAGTTCAAAAATCAGCTGCTGTGGTCCAACAGTCTATGCCAGTTAAAAATCAACATAGCAGAAAATAATACAACAGGCTAATAGATAAGTTAAAGAATATGCTTATATAAGGGTACTGAAACTGAATGGTTTGGCTATTAAAAATGTAGCAATAAGATGAAGTCATTCCTTCCAAGCTAAAATAAAGTAAAATAATAGAAAGGGAAAAACAATTTTAATAGATCAGTCACATGTTATCCTAGTATTTTTATTTCCTCCACATTACTTATTACTATAGGACACGTGGCTGCCTATATTTGTAAATAAAGTTGTATTGTGTGTCCAAGCCCATTTGTTCACACAGCTCATAGGATTGTTTTTGCATAAAAATGTCAGAGCTGAATGGTGGTACCAAAAGAGCCCAATGGTCCACAGATTTAAATATTTTCTTTCTAAATGTTTAGATACTATCTGATCTAAAATATTTACTGTCTGGTCTTTAACAGAGAAAGTTTGTCAGTCTCTGCTTAATATAACCACTAAGACAGAAGGCCAAGGAGAAGACCAAGAAAAATAAATTCTCTTTGTGAATAAATGCTCATGAAAGCTCACAGCATTCATAAATCTGAATATATCAGAAAAGATTCATGAAAGCCCATCACTTTCAAAACCCTGAATATATCAAAAGAGATTTAATTAGATTTAAGACAGAAATTTTGGAAATGAACAGCACATTTTGCAAAATGCAAGAATGGCACCATGAAAATAAATCTCTTGTTTTTTTCATATTCAGCCTACTCTAACAGAAGACTTCCAGAATTGTGGGCTTAACATTATAACATTTTTTTAATACTGTCAGCTAAGATCCAACAAATAAACACTTAGTTTAAAAAGACTGACTGCCTCTAATTCTTGCATTATCAGAGAAAATATTTTTATTTTCAACTGTTGGAATAAAAAGCAAATAAACTACTTTTATTTTTTTGTGGAGTGAAATTTCTGAAAGAAAACAAATTGGAAAGACCAAAAAACTCACTTTTGAAAAAATTAAGAACAGCTACTCTGACTATATTACTTGTATATGTAAATGTTGCTGATGTATGCCTTAAACCCTTTGGTGAAAAGTAGAGACAAACAGTGCTTGATAAAGATTATAAAGGCAATAATTTACTCAAGATTATTTCACAATTAAATTCTAAATACACTGAATAAGATGCAGAAATGCCAATAGTTCATACACTTATTGCCAGGTTCTCAAAGAAATATTTTAAAGCTTGGTAGATCATAACACCATTAGCGGAATGGAAGAACTGTGAATGTGCTACAAATTTTCAAAAAAAAAAAACCCACAGTAACTGATTTGAGGTTTGTAGTCAACAATATTGTACTATATTTTTATGGTGACAGATTGCAACTATGCACTTATAGTGATCAGCATTTAGTAATGTATGTAATTGTCAAATCACTGTTATATATCTAAAACCAATATAATATTGTGCATCATCTGTACTTCAATAAAAAATTTAAAAATAAAATTAAATAAAAAACATACATAGGAACTAACAAGACATAACAATCTGATTTTACAGGTTTTAATAAGTTTACATAAATGATTTTAGTGACATTTTAATAACCTGTAAAGCACATAATATATAATGTAAGCTTTCTAGAGTAGATACAATATGGGATCTATATTATGATTCCAACTATGTAAAATATATTATTTGTATAAAGTACATATTTCAAGAAACACCAGAAGTTAATACATCAGAACGTTAGTGCTTGTTGTTACAGGATTAGAACACCTCCCTTCCAATATTTCATAAACTCTATGAATTGAGCACACATAACTCTCATAGTAAGAAACACTTAAGAAAGGACCAAAACACAATAGGTTTATGCCCATTTATTTCTGCAACTGAATCTCAAAATTTAATCAATTCATACAACCAAGCCAATCCTAAAGTTTTCCTGATGGCGAATGGGCAATTACATTCCCTGCCTGTCCTCTATACAGTACAGAATCATAATCAATTTTTAATCTGTGGAATGATGCTAGATAAGCCTAATCATATACTTTACCTAAATTACATGAACTTATTTTTTTTTCATAAACTCAGAATAAGCATGAACAAAACCTACCCCTTCCCCCACACACAGTATACAAATTATAGTACTAAGAATTTTTATCAGGGCTCAGCAGTACAGAGCAATAAGCAAGGGTTATTACTGGCCATTTAATATGTGTGCTGTGCCTTACGCAAGGGTTACAGGAACTTATACTGACCACTCTGGGTTGAGTTTAAATACCATTTCCTAATTGTCTTCAGGACATTTCTGCCGGAATGACTCCAAGTGCCTCCAACTCAATTTTTTCAACACTGAACATATCACCTTTCTTTGTACAGATACATGTAAAATTGCTCCTCTGATCCATCGTCCATACATATGCTCAAGTTAAAATCTTCAGGTCATTTTTCATTCTTTCATTTTCTTTCTTTCATTTTCTATTCTTTCATTTTCCCAAATCTAGTCATTAAACTTTACTAATTCTGTGTCCTATTTATCTGCTGAATTCATCCTCTCCTTTCATTGACTTGACTAATCTCCTATTACTTCCCTGCCTTTAGTCTCCCTCCCCTCCATAATCTGTTCTCCACACTGAAGGCAGTTACTACTTGAAAACATATATTTAACTGACATCAGCTCCCTGCTTAAAATTTTCACTGGCTTCCCAGACCTTCCAAAGGAAAAATGCATTCCTCATAGCATGGCATGACAGTCCCTTCACTAGATGGCTCAACCTTCCTTTCCACCTCAATTCTCCAATCCTCCTACAAAAAATGATTAATATATATTTTTACTTAAATAATAATCATAAATATTGATTAAGCACCTGCCAGGCACTGTGCAAAGCAATGGCAATCAGCAGCAAACGAGGCCTGCAAGGGCTCTGTTGGGGTTTGTAGGATCTTCCCCACATCAATCCTTTGCACGTATTCTTCTCAGCCTTAAACACACTCCCCTCTTCTGACACTGCAAAATCTGAATCTTGCCAAGGTGGAAAGTCACCTCATTCGAACACCTTACCGATACCTTAGGATGAATTATTCCTTCTATGTACTATTGATCACATTTTATTAAAATTATTTACCTTCATTTCAATCTTCCACTGGAGAATGAGCCCTTGAGAGAAGGGCTTAGTTTTGCCTCCTTGTCACCAGCACACTCTGGACAAGGGAGGCTTACCTCCTGTTTGCCAAGTAGTAGGTGAATAAATGTCAACGGACTATTAGTACTCACATTTGGTTTACTGAATAACCCTGTGATTTGCTTATTCACTTATAACAAGGTTAGTTCTTGTGAAGTGTACAAAGAACAACTACTCTGACATATGTATATCGGAAGACTTTAATATTAAGTTTGGGGATATATTTCTTTAAAGGTAGAGAAAATAGATGAAGGAATATAGATGGAGAATTTATATTTCTTAGTTCCAAGATTTCTTGACCTGTGTTTTAATTTTTTAGGAAAATTTTTATTTTGTAAATTGGACAGCTTTTTGTGGGCTTTACTCTATTCCTGTGGGGTCACATACAAAACTCAAATGGAAGGTATGAGCCTTACTTTTATAATTCATGCAATAATTAGCTATTTGCCTTAAAACTTTAATGGCTGTCACTTCCTGAATTAGATTCTCATGAGAAAGAAAAATCTCTGAGGATGTAAGAAAATGTCTAGAAGTAACTTAATGGAATTGGAGGCATCCAAGTGCTATGATGGCAGAGAATGCTCCTCACCATGTTTTCTGCCATCAAAGTACAGCAGCCTGGTTTGCTTTTAATCAATAGATTCAAACATTTGTTATCTGGCTTCCAGAACTGGATCTTCATCTGGGATCAAAGCTGACTGTGCTGTTTGCTGTTCATGGGGCATGCTCTGGGCTGTGCAAGGTTGAAAAAAATTTGTTGGGCACCCAAGATTGTCCCTGGACACAGGAATAATGAGGTATGTGAGGAACTGCCACCCTTTCAAATGAGGGACTGGTAAACTGGATATTTTCAAGGCTTGATGAAGAAATATGAGAAGAAGTGTCGTTATTATTCTGCTGTGTTATATAGTGGTTATAAGCATGGACTCAAGCCAATGTGCCCAGAACTGAGTCCCGGCAGATTTCAGACCAGTTATTTAACCTCTCTGTGCTCCAGTGTCCCCATTTCTAAAATAGAAATAACAATGTTATAATAATAAACAACCCCTGGGGGGCTGTGTGAGGCAACCTGCGTCAGAAGCACTTAGAAGCAGACCTGTACCTGAGCACAGCTCTTCGGGCATCCACCATAGTTTATGGCTGTAACACAGTGATATGAAAAGACAAATTAATTGAAATAAAAAGGATTCACAGGGAAACATTACAAATACACTTCTTAAACAGAGATTGATAATTAAAAAACAGGAAAAGTTAGGGAAATAATGGCTGGACAATGCCGGTCAGAAAGAAAATTCAGGGAAACATTTATCGATACATGTGAAGAAATGAAATTGAGATTAGATGCTAAAATAAAATTAGTTAAGCTAGCAAATCCAGGAGAAATTAAACCAATCTGTTAGACCATGGTGAGAGAGAGAGAGACCCAGGCAAAACAAGGGCAAGTAGACTGAACGACTGCACTGTAGAAAATGCATTCTTGAGACAAAAGGGGTTTCAGCCAAAAATACCATGAATGATTCATTCTAAAATAAGGCATAACAGATCCTCGTTGACAGGAACCCCTCCCATGGTATTAACATTATGAAAAAAGAAAAGCATAAAGATGAGGAAAGAAGGAGACAAGTCCAGCTAGCTCCACATTGACAGAAGGTCTGAGGAGTCTGGGAGGCTTTTGTGGTGCCCACCAAAGGTGAGGCCAGGAGACGGAAAATCTGAGTTATGTGTAACTACATTAATTTGTGCCTGGGCCTGTGCATTTGAGAGGGTTCCATAAAGAAACACATCTGAATTTTGTTCTAGTAATTTAAGGTGAAGTGCAATGAGTGACAAACCGTGTATCCATGCTGTCCTTTCATAGGTGGGCATGAATCTGGAACTAGAAACGGCAGAAATTCCTAGTTTGAGCAGATTGGGAGCTTAGTTTGCTTCCCTAACAAAAGAAGGTTGGACCCACCAAGAACAAAGAGCAGGACTTGAGTAACAAATCAATATATAGCATAATTATGACACATTTTATTTAATGTCTACTGGGAATTCTGTATGTCTGAAACATTGCACAAGAAAGGAACAATTCTTTGTTCAAATGGGTAAAAATTTGAAGTCAAGAACCTCTTTGAGTTTCAGTGGGAAATAAACTGGTAAATTCATTTTTTCACTTTTTAAAACAATACAGAGGGACAAAAGGAAAAAGAAGCAATTGTACATTTTGCTTTCTTTCCATAACAGAGGAATAAATTATGAAATAAAAAGAAGTTATCCTAACTAGGGCTTCCATATCTCAAACAAATAAGAGAGAGAAAAATGGATTTAATTGGTATCAATATTAAAACATATAATGGCTTAAAAATAACAATCTCAAGGGAGATAGTCTCAAGCCAAATTGGGAAAACACGTAATTGTGTATACTTCAAAAATTTTATAATGGTTTTGAGTCTTGAGAAGAAAATAAGCTCATTATATCTTGAGCTAACATAAAACTGAGAAGAGAAGAAAAATGACAGAGGTAAAATTAACATAAAACACAATTTGATAAAATTGGGAAAAAAAGGAAAATTAATAAAAATGGAAATTAGTGAAGATAAAAGTAAATCACATTGTTATTCTGATATAGAAAGGCAGACTATCATGGATGCATTACCAAAATAATAAACATAAAAGGAAGATAGGGTGCTCTATTGGAAGACAAGATGAATACAAGTCAAAAGTTTCCTGGGGTAAATTAGCTGAAATAAAACACACAAAATGAGCAATATAATTATAATGTACTTTTCAGTCTTAACTAGGCCTCTGATGGCTTGCTGCCTTCAATTTAGGGAGCAATGATTTGTAAATGAGAGACAAACTAGAGTTAAATGACAGCTAAAAAAAAAAAAAGAATATGTCAATTAAAGGCATTTCATGACACCACAGTTAAGTATTATTAATTTTAGAAACTTTATGCTATACAGATATTTATTTGTATAAATTGCCATGTCTCAAACCACAGAGTAATCATTACCAGACAAGAAATCATAAATATTTTAAGATATTCTTATCTTGCTATTTGCTCATAGGTGGGTTTTTTTTTTTCTTTTCATTTGTTCAACTATCACTGAGTTCATAAAAATGGGCCATTCACTGTCCAAGGTCCTAGTTATGAGTAAAAGAAGGAGCAAAAATTTATGTTTTTAATCCCTGTTTTTGTGGCATTTATAGACCACAGAAATTCAATTCTAGCTGCATTACTTTCATTTGACCTTGAAAAAGATTCCTCTGAGCTTCTTAGCCTCAGGTTTTTCATTTGTAAAATGGAAACACTGAAGGAACCTACCTTATAGAGTACTATGGGGATCCAGTGAAGTAACACACAACATTCACAGCCCAGTGTCCTAAATTCACACAGATTTCCTTGGCCACACAATACATTCATTGAAATCCTCAAAAATCCAACAACTGTATGTCTGTCTGTGAGATATTAGTATTTACGGAAAAGCTAGCAGACATAACTAATTGCTCTAAAGCACTTTAAATAAATTTTCCAAGATGTATATACATTTGAGCATCTTTAAGGATCCTCCAGGACAAGATTAATCAGTTCTTCAAACAGATACTTACTTGAAAGCAGCAAAAATTTATTGAGAACTATTATTTTTGGAAGATATGTAAAATGATCATAGTATCTGCTAAGCCTTGTGTCAACTTTAAAAGTTCTTTTGAAAAAGGCAGTATATTCAATGAGTGGTATTGGGAAAATTGGATATTAACATGTGAAAGCATGAAAATAGATCCATATTTTACACAACCCACAAAATTAACTTGAAATGGATTAAAGACTTAAACCATGAAACTCCTAGAAGAAAACACAGGAACAGTGCTAGTGCTCCTTGACATGGGTCTTGGCAATGACTTTTTTGATATGATAGTTAAAGCATAAGTAAAAAAATAAAAAATAAAGAAGTAGGATTAAATCAAACTAACATGCTTCTGTACAGCAACAGAAACAATTAACAAAGTGGAAAGGTAACCAAAGGAATGGGAAAAATTATTTGCAACCATGTATCTGATAAAGGGTTAATATCTGAAACATGAAGAACTCATTCAGCTCAATAGCAAAAAAACCCCAAATAATCCAATTAAAAATCAGGGCAAAGGACAAATGGCCAAGAGGAACATGAAAGGGTGCTCAAATTCACCAGTCATCAAGGAAATGCAAATTAAACTACAATGAGCTATCAACTCACATCTGCTAGAATGGACATTATCAAAAAGAGATGACAAATGCTAGCAACAATTTGTGGAAAAGAGAACCTTATACACCATTGGAGGGAATTGTAAGTTGGTGCAGCCACTATGGAAAACAGTATGGAGGTTCCTCAAAAAATTAAAAATAGAACTACTATACAATCTAGCAATTCCAGTTCTGGGAATATATCCAAAGGAAATGAAAATGCTAACTCAAAAAGATATCTGCACCCCCATGTTTATAGCAGTGTTATTTACAGGAGCCAAAACATGAAGACAACCTAAGTTTAGTTAGCATCCATCATCTCATATAGATACAATAAAAAGAAAAAGCCAAAAAAAAAAAATTCTCCATGTGATAAGAACTCTTAGAATCTTAACAGCTCTTCTGTGTATCAGGTAACAGTGTTAGCTGGCATTATCATGCTGTACACTTACCCCTAGCACTCACTTAACCTGTAACTGGAAATTTGTACCTTTGACCACCTTCTTCCAATTCCCTCTTCCCCCCGCCCTGCCTCTGGTGACTACAAATGTAATCACTTTTTCTATGAATTTGTTTGCTTGTTTATGTATCACAACTTATTTATACATTCATCTGTCAAGAACGTAAATCCTTTGAGTTTTCATTACAGGGAAAATAATTTTTTGCTTGTCCTTTTTACTGATCTATATGAGATGATGGATGCTAACTAAAGTTACTGTGGTGATCATTTCATAATATATGCTGTAAACCTTAATTAAACTTACACAGTGATGCATGTCAATTATTTCTCAGTAAAAATAGGAGGGAAAGTTCTCTTGCAGGAAGACAAACCAGAGGCATCGTTTCCAATAACCAAGGGAGAAAAAAAATTAAGGTGCACCGAATAACCTAATTCTGATACATGGCAAGTGTGGATTAAGGGGAAGAAGAAAAGTTACACGATACATTGTTTAACAAAAACCACAATTTTCCGTAGGGTGTTAAGTGCAGAACGATATGCAGACCTGAGATACATCAATAAATTTAGAGCAAAGTGAAACATTAAAATGCATTTAAAAGTGGACATATTTGCAAGAAACTAAGCAACTTGCCTCAGACCTGAAAATATCAGAAAGTGCTATCAGAGCACATTAAAATACTTTGTGGAGTGGTGAAGAGTAGTACTTTAAGTCTAAGCCTACATTGTGTAATGTGGTTCAAGAGAGCAGAGAGGTCAATACACAGCACAGTGACACCAGAAAGAGACTAGAAGGGTTGGAATACCTCCACACTTCATTTATGACTCATAAACTGTACGGCTTTTTGTCAGTTGAGCTTGCTTACTTACTTCAAAGCCTTATTATTCTCCCTGATGACATTAGAACACATCACAGACAGTCATTTGCTTCTCTGCACCTGAGCGGCATGTATCTCGATGGGAAGGAGCATGAAGTTTAGAGCCAGAATCCAGAGCTTAAGCCCTGCCTTAGCAGCTTACGTGCTGTGTGACCCTGGAAAAGTAACTTCACTATGCCCCACTTGCCCATCTAAGAGATGGAGGTGCTAACAGCATTCACCTCATAAAGCTATAATGCAGATTAAATGGGCTAATATTTTAAGGGCTCAGAACATGGTCTGGCACATAGTAAAGCTTGTGTGTTTGCCATTCTTATGTTTTCCATCTGAAATTCTCCACAGAGAGTCTAGCAGTGTCAGAATGGAAAAACCCTTTTCCTAAAAGCCACATAATCCAGTTTCACAAAGGAGCTTGGATTTATTCACTTTTTTCAACCCCTCTTCTTGCACTTCATCTTTAGTTTAATATTTCTCCAGTTGAGGTCGGGCTGCATGCACAGACATAAGTAGCCTCAGGACTCCACTCCAGTCATTTCAGGAGCAGACACCCTGGCTCACACAGGCCCGGGCACAATGCAGCAGATGCCACCTTCACTGGCACAACACTCAAGACTTCGGGTTTCCTGCAACACTCAGACTTCATGTGTAGATCTTTTTTGGATCCAAAGAAGCTAGTACATGACTTAACACTTCTTTTATAATTGTACTCTTTGTACTTCCACATTCTGTTTTGCACAAGTTTTTACATTAAATTTTTGGCTGGTGGTCTTTGTACTGTGCATACAGTACAGATTTGAACCATGCACAGATTTGTCATTCCAGTTTCTAATTGTTTCCCCCATTTTCACCCTCATGCTGAAGGCACACTTCATCTGAGGTCTCAGCAGCTTTCATTATTTTGATTTGACAAGGTAAGACACATTTAGCTTATCTCTCTACTTCTAGTTCTCTTTTAAGGCAATCAAAGTAAACTTATAGCTATTAACAACTGCTAATTACAAATTAAAAAGGTGCTAGGCTCTTACTGTGATAATTTGATTTATTTAATTTAAAGAATGCATTGACAGCATTCACTACTGACCCTCTGAGGTAGGTACTACTACAATCCCCATTTTACAGGTGGATAGCTGAAACACAAAAGTATTAAGGTCATGTAGCTATGAAGGATGCAGCTGGGCTTGGCACTCACCCAGTCCCACTCAGAATCCATACTTGTAACTTGTAAACTATGCTTCTCCTAAACATAGTATTAAGGTAGGTAGAAACAAGACAATGATTAAAAAATAACCTGCAATTTCTGATGAGGTCATTTGGCAGAGCTCAACCCTGTTTTTGATGATGAAATGGTAGGAAACTGTTGCAGGGGACCCAGCACATGGGACAAGCCCAACTGTCCTCAATTGGGACATTATTTCCTATCACCTTGACTACATTCTAAGGCCTAACACTACTTAGGGTTCTCCAATGCAGCCTCTTCTGGTGGATACCAAGGCAACTGAGGGATGTCCATCAGGATTACATTTCTTGCATCAGGTTGACCCTGAGGGAGGATGCCTAGACAGTGGTGCATCCTGCCTACTACAGATGGAAGATTCAGATGAGTGATAATAGACTTCTTTCAACTACTATGTCCCATTAAATAGAACCCACTTAAAATGCCAAGGTACTAGAAAAGGCTTAATCCAATCAGGAGGCAAGCTGACTTGGGATAACTGGGATAAGTTACTCATACTGCAAAGAAACTTTTACGAACTCAGTTCCAGACAGAGACCTTAAGCATGATAGTATACATGATAGTATAAAGACACTGAATTTTAAGCCTGACTGAAGCAAGCGACATAGTGCAATTATTTCACCCAACATGATGCAGAAAACATTTAATACCTAGAATGGCATGAACAAAACCCAATCAGACTAGACATGGGCATAAAACAGCCATTGTCACCAGAGTACATAAAAGCTGGAACGTCAATTCTGTCCATACAGTAAAAGATCAGTTCAGTATCCAAAGAGGACTAGAAACAGGCCAGGTCAAATAGAGAAATCGCTGCCTATGATTTTGTTTTTCATAAGCAGTTCTCCTGAGTTTCTCTGAGATAATGTAGGTTCTCTGAGACAAGACCACCTCCTTTATTCCTCTCACTGAGCAGGATTTTGCGGGACACCAGTCTAAATGGCTGTGTGCAGGAAAAAAATGAAATCAGCAGAAGTGGCAAATGCTCCCACCTCCAAACCTACCCTGGGGCATCTATGGAAGCAGGATGCAAATGTGGACTCCAGGAACTGCCCAAGAGAACCCTAGGGAGATGAAGGCTCTCCTGAATCCATGGGAGGCCGCAGCCTGCATGGAGTGCAGGCACCCAGGTTAGGTGGGGTAAGCTCAAGATGTAAACTTCTCTCCCCACGACCTTAGTGATGCCGGGGTTCTTGTTCACAAAGCCGAAGAATGAGATTCACAAACACTCAAGGTAGAAGAGCAAGGTACAGGCTTTTATTTAGAGATAGAGGGAAAGGACAGAGCTCCTGGCTCACACCAGGGGGGACAAGAGAGTTGGTAGTTGGTGCGTCTAGGGGGTTTTATAGGTATTTGAGGATTTTTCGAGAACATGAAAAAAAGTTTAGGGGTGTGGACTTATAAAGTGGTCCAAGGATATTTAGAATTAACAACACAAGCAACTTCCTGCTCTGTTGATTTCTCCCTGAGATACCAGCATCTTGGTCTGGGGGCATATGAAACAAGGCCACCTGCTCAGCCCCCAAGGTGGGCTGAGGTATTGTTTGTTAAAGAGTAAGTTAAGAATTTCTAACGTCTTAACTTCTTGGGTATTAAAATGCAATCTTATCTTTAAGGTGGAATCCTTCTTGCCTTATACTGTGTTGTTTATGCCTGGGCTTTCTTGCTAAATTAGTTGCCAAGTTTGCAAAATCACCTCATCAGATCTGAAGGAGGAAAGACAGCACATAGGCTTGGGCCTTTTAGCATGCTAAGGTGAATCTTACACATGATTACAAATGTTTATCATAATAAAAACATGTGCTACTCTTCTTTATCTGGGGAATATTAACTGATCTCACTGAAGAATGACTCTAGAGCTGAATGTTTCACACAGAGTTTTAGTAGGGGGTTTCCTTGCATGTAGTTACATTGCTCTGGCTGCAAATATCCTGCCTTGCTTTTTCTGGAGGCCCTCACCCTACTCTGACTACACCCACGGTCCCTGTCTCATTAGGACAAGTGTTTGCTCAAAATCAGCAGCAGTGGCCCAGGCTCCGGACCCTGTGGAGTATGACAGGAGAGCTCCAGGGCCTTCCGAGGTCGCGGAGAGGCCAAGAGCGGGGCCAATGGACCACCTGCCCTTGACATTCACTTTGTTACACCATCCTCAGCCAAACCCTTGGGAGGCTGCTTAATTAGAGCCTGGGGTGACAGCCTTGGCCAAATTAGCCCCTTCTCTGAAGCAGGAAGCCCTGGCTGGACTCCCTCCCATGCGGGCGACAATGGTGTGAGCAGCAGGAATTAGGTGCCGCTTGAGGCTCGTTTTCCACGTCTGCTGACACAGATGGGGGTGGCACAGATTGAGTCTGGCTTAGGCCCTTCCCCCTAGAGGACCCATCAGAGAAGCTGAGGCACTCAGCACTCAGAACCTAAATCCACTGACCAGTACAAGCAGAGAGCCACCAAAACGTACGACTGAGACACAGCCGTCATGCAGACAGACCTAGAATGTAAAGCAGCTGTGACAAATGGACAGATAAGTTGAATGCCAGTGTGTCAATTTGAAATTCCTATTTAGTCACGCACCACTTGAACCAAAAGCCTTGAAAATTCACTGCACAATCTGGAGAGGCGCCTGCTGCAACAAGGCCTGCCGGATTCCATCTGTCTACAGAAGCCAAGGATGCTCTTGGCCCAGTCACCTCTGGTTTCCTTCAAACTTCAATGCCTGATGCTAGAAATGCCTAATATGGTTAAATGGGTAACTATGGGAAATGATTATAAAATCAATCATCTCTATGTCACAAAGCACTAAGTTTTTATCAAACATGAGATAGGTTTTTTCCCTCACAAGAACCATTTTCTAGAAATGTAATATTTCATCTAGCCCATACACAGGCTTTTAGAAAAGCATTCTGAAAAGAATAAAGGTTTCAGATAAACCAGCAATTCTGGTCATTTTTTTCATTCAGAAAGGAATGTTCTGTTTCATTCGGACATTACCTTGAAGGACATCTTTTGTTCACTTTTCACATTGCTGGTAAAATATTATCAAAAAAGGGAGGTCCTCCAAATCCAGATTCCTCATTCTGCCCTTTTTTCTTTCCAACTATAGTTTAATTCTTTGTTGAGAAAGAATAGAGCAGTGTTGCTGGTGGGAATGTAAATTAGTTCAACCATTATGGAAAGCAGTATGGAGGTTCCTCAAAATGCTCAAAATAGAGATACCATTTGACCCAGGAATTCCACTTCTAGGCATTTACCCTAAGAATGCAGCAATCAAGTTTGAGAAAGACAGATGCACCCCATGTTTATCGCTGCACTATTTACAATAGCCAAGATATGGAAGCAACCTAAATGTCCATCAGTAGATGAATGGATAAAGAAGATGTGTTACATATACGCAATGGAATATTACTCAGCCATAAGAATAAAACAAATCCTACCATTCGCAACAGCATGGATAAAGCTAGAGAGTATTATGATCAGTGAAATAAGCCAGGCGGAGAAAGACAAGTACCGAATGATTTCACTCATATGTGGAGTATAAGAACAAAAGAAAACTGAAGGAACAAAACAGCAGCAGAAGCACAGAACCCAAGAGTGGTCTAATAGTTACCAAAGGGAAAGGGACTGGGGAGGACAGGTGGGAAGGGAGGGATAAGGGTGGGAAGAAAAGAAAGGAGGCATTATGATTAGCATGTATAGTGTTGGGGGGTTATGTGGAGGACTGGCAACACAGAGAAGACAAGTAGTGATTCTACAGCGTCTTACTTTGTTGAAGGACAGTGACTGTGAACTTGGTGGCAAGTAGTGATTTTACAGCATCTTACTATGTTGATGGACATTGACTGTGAATGGGGATGTGGGGGGGACTTGGTGAAGGGGGGAGCCTAGTAAGCATAACGTCCTTCATGTAATTATAGATTAATGATACCAAAATAAAAATAGTAAAAATAAAAAAAATAAAAGAATAAAAAAAGAATAGAGCAGTGTGGCTGTGTGGTGACTTTCTTAGCAACATTCAAAATTGAGTAATTTTTGACAATTAATAGGCTTAAATTGTTAATATAGTATTTCCAACATTTGTATGCTGTTTTCCCTATCTTCTTAAGTGATCCATCAGCATTAAACATAATTTACATATCCTGAGGACCCAGGATCATTACTAAAAACACTAATCACTATAATATGCTATAGCTAAACATATGGAAGCAGGTGAATGATTATGGTAGCATGGAGTAGCAGGGTCAAACAGATACTGACCCCAAAAATAATTCTTTAAAAAGTCTTCAATGCTATCATCATTCTGATCTAATATTTTACTAAAGTTTGGGTTGCATCATCACCTGTGTATACCATAGCTGGCTTTCTGCAAAATCAAAAGTTTTAAATCCACAGCTAAAGTTTCATTCTCCAAGGTTATATCTCCTGCAAAACTCTCTGCTCTGGTACTGCTAGCATTACTTGACTTTCTGGTATCACTCAAAAGGTTAGTATGATTTCTGCATTACTAACAATGGATCTCATACAATATCGTGAGCTCATAGTCTTTGTAGCTCAATTGTTCATATCTAAGTCAACATTAAGGAAGAAGATTCTGGCACACAAGATTCTAAGACATATTCCACAGGTTATACATTTTTCCCTTTAAAAAGTGATGAGCTTATGCTTTACAAAAAAATAGCTGTTATATCTTTGGAAGCTTTATCATATTTCCAGGTACCAAAAGTTGTAGTTTGTGTGGATGCAAAGCTTGGGCAATTCAAGACCTCTCAAAGACTCCTTATTCTGCTTAAACCTAGAGGGGACTTTGTTTGTCGCAGTTACTAAGAGTGGGGAGGAGCTGTCAGGAATTCCAAAAAAGGTCACTTTCATCATTGCAAAAATATCCGAAGAATAAACTATAAAAAATAAAAACTCAGAAACGTAAGAAGCCTCCTGATGAGCTGATTGTGTTTAGTCAGATATCCCTTGAAATGCCCAAGTAGCATTTCAAGTACTGAAAACATCATAAAGAAAAACACAGCCTTCAGAAATACATCAACTCAACCAACTGTAAGTGCTCATACAAATCTTCTGTCTTTTCAATTAAATCTGGCTCAGAGACAGTCACACAGGAAGCCTGGGACAATGCCTAATTTATCTTGCTCCTAACCAAAGAAATTTATCATGGTTGTTCTTCTAAACTGACCAGATACTCTAATAAAGCCTTCTGCACTAGTGATCTTAGACAAATTTAGATGATGCAGGATGGGTAAAAGGAAAAAAAAATCTGTTCAGCTGCCCTTTCTGAGCCTTTCTGTAATATAATGAGATAAACAGTAGTTGGCTGGGTAGCAGATACTACCAGGGATCTACTCAAACCCTTATCCTCTCCTTCCAATGACATTTGAACTACAGGCTCCTGCATTTCTTTGCTTAAAGATTTGCTCTGACCACAACGGCAAGTGGAAGAGCTACAGAATTAATGCCCCATGGGAGCAGCACCATCCAGCGACAAAGAGAACTTGGTCACAAACACCCCACTCCCTCATCCCTCAGGTGGCATAACTCCAAGTACATGTTCTACACAACTTCACGGAGTTCTCCAAGGAAAAAGCAAGGGTCACAACACCCTCTCCGGCCACTTCTCTACCTTGACTCATGTCCACTCACTTCCTAAATGAACTTGCCCTCCAATACTTTTCTCAAGGTCTGCTTCTGATGGAACCCAACCTAACCTAAGCTGTTTCAGCAACTCATTCTTTTGCTGACCCTTCTCAAGTATTCATCAGATTTCTATTTAAGCTTGCACAAATTCACTTTGATGTTTGTCTGCTGACCTGTTCTGAAAGAAATGTAGAGCTCATAGACTGCCTGGCTCTGCTCTGCTGCTCATACACAGACACAGAGACCAAAAATGCAGCTGGGAGACTGACAAGCTGAGGAGAGGGTGTGCTCAGCAATCCCATCCAGACAGAGAGAAATAAGATGATGCATACATGAGCATTCAGTAAACCATAAAGTATAATGAAATATAATTTATATTATTTATGTATGTGTATATAAATGATTATCATTATTGTTCCTGTCTCTAAAAACTAAACAACATTCTACTTCTTCCATGAAAAAAAGCAGTTCACTAAAAGCATTAATGTAACGACATTACATTAATGTAAAAGCATTAATGTAGAGAATATCAAATCCTTGAGTGCTTAAAGATTAAGCAGCTACAAAGTATAGTGAACGTATTTCAAGCCTATATAAGGGAGCTGTATTTTCATTTTGATTATAACAATTAATTCTAGCACTTCAACTCAGTAATTTAAATGTTCCATGCCTCAATCTCCTTTCTCTAAAGGGTCCTTAGAGAATGCTTAACCTAACATTAATGCTTTCTCTGTACATAGGGCTTATATTTTAAGTAGAAATGCCTGCGACCAGTAGCTGGATTGGGAAAAGATAATATCAAATAGTCATTTGTATCCAATTGAACCATGCCTATATATATACCTGGCTAAACTGAAGAACATAAACACTGGACTATACCTAGCTGAGCTTAAAGGATGCTTGGATCTGTTCTGTCCTCTCCCTCTCTTCTTTCCTTTAAGCATTTTTCCTGTACTTTTCTTTATAAGTGAAGCCGTAAAGATTGCTCTCCTCCTCTCTCTTTGCATCTAGTGGAGTTTGCCAACAATTCTGGACACTCTGACCCAAAAAATTATCCATTTTTACAATTTCTGCCATCATCTTGCACCACTAATTCAACCACTTCCTCCTAGTAATTATTCAGTTCTCTCCTTATTCAATATATTCTGTATTGATTTAAAGTCATATCATTGATGTTATAATAGCCCAAAAAACCTCATCTTATAATTCTTAAATCTTTTCATCTCAATATTATTCCTCTCTCTTCTATTTCTGCCACCCAACAATCCAGCAGTGCCTTTCAATTCACTGTGCCTTAAATTTCTCTACATCTTAAAATCTGAAATTTTGCTCCATCACTTTAAATTACCCTCTTTGACCACAACCATCTGTTCTTCTATCTCTCTTCACTCAATTTCAACAAATCTGTCCCTGAGGGGGTCTTCCTCATGCAAAAGTTATGTAATTCTTTTTCTATGGGTAGGGATTTCTTAAGTGAATTTAAACATTGATTCATTCATTCATTTAACCAGTATGATTAAGCACCCAGGAGTGCCAGTCAGGTGTGATAGGCCCAAGATGGATGAACACATGCCCCTGCCTTCAAGGAGCTCATTAATAGTGTAGGAGATAGGGATGAAAAATAAAAAACATAAACGGCTTTAGTACTGCCAAAGTAGTCTAATAACATACTTTGCCAACATATGGAGAGGCAGTAGATTCATTTGGGGGTGTTGCTGAGACCATCTATAGAGCTGAAGCCTTCGGTAGGCCTGGTAATCACTTGTAAGTCTCCACAACACCAAAATAAAATTAACACACTCGTTAGAAACAGATGTATCAAGTTTACTGCCTACAACTATTTTACTATGATACTGTTTATTAGTATCTACTAAATTCCTTTTGTGGGTAAAATTGTAATATTTCCAGAATATTTCACCTGGCTTTAGTGCATTTGCATATCAACAGGTGTTCCTCAGGAGTGGAGAAAGTTCATCTCCATATCAATGGGTAATTATCTGGGAAACCAAGGGCTTATCTGACCTGACAGGTTAGGGGGAGGTGTTGCTTGCCACTGCCCCAGCAGGAAAGAGACGGCCGGATTGCAGTTTGTAAGCAATAAACGGGTTTTAAATTTTATTTCTCCCTTTGACTGGTTTCGGTTTTAGAGGTATTTTGCCCTGGGATTTCCTCTCCCCAGAGTTACGCTTTAAAATAAAATAGTGTGCTGTGTGATTTGGAAAACTAATTTTGTTTCCAAATCTGTCCAATCATTTGAACATGAGTTCAAAATGGGCATTCCAAACCAATCCTTTTTGTTTATATAGTACATTTAGAGTAACTGATTTGAAAAGGAATGGGAATTCTGGCACATCATTCTTTTTTAAATGTGAATTAACAAGATATTGTCAGATTACTTTTCAGAAGTAATGAATAAAATTTCAATGATTTCATCAATAACTACAAAATTTAACCCATTAAAAGGAAAACATTTATATTGCACTTACCCTCAGAGTGTGTTTTTATGTTCTTAAAGGCCATAAAAGAGAAGAAAACAGGAATAACGTAATAAAGATATATCTGGAAAACATACCAGAAGAAGCTTCCAGTCTTTCCAATCGGCTGATTAACCAGTCAAGGGAGCCAGAAAATTGAGCACAGTTTTTACGATTTCCTCTAATTAAAGCCGCTGCAAAAGAAAAAGCAGATTGCACAGTTATGTGATTTTCCAGTTCAAAATGCCAGGTAAAGCTAACAGGAGTCCTAAAATGTTGTATCAAGAACAAAATACATTTACTTTATACTGAAAACATATTCAAATACATACACACACAGTCATATACAAATTTGAGACATTTTTAAAAAACTTATTTATTAATGGGGACTAAAAAAACACTACTCATTAGAAAGGATAAATTTTGAAAAAGTAACATTTCATATTGAGAAGTAATAATAAAGGATAATGGATAAAACAGTGTCCTGGAGCTTCCTCACTTGGGTTCTGATACTCATTGCTTTTAATTAGCAGTTAAACTAAAT
The DNA here is from genome assembly GCF_040802235.1 of Manis javanica. Taxonomy (NCBI): domain Eukaryota; kingdom Metazoa; phylum Chordata; class Mammalia; order Pholidota; family Manidae; genus Manis; species Manis javanica. The sequence continues at coordinate 84,045,002 of NC_133162.1, forward strand.
TATTTAATTTCCCTAGAGCTCAATCTTCTCACCTACATAATGAAGAAGAGCACATCAGTTTTCCTGAAAATGTAGGACAAAATACTAGGAGATACAACTAGTAACTATAGAGGTATAAGGAGAGATATAATTAAATGTTGCCTGGAAAAAAGAGTGGGAGGGCAGATGGCTAATAAGTTTGAAAACTTCTTTTCTTTACCTTGTATCTCTTCCATCTCTTTAGAGATTCACAAAAGACTCTGAGAACATCTGCAGTGAAGTCATCTATCCTAACTTTGCTTAACGTAATGCTTCTTACACTTCTATGAAATGCCTATATAACCTGTATGATCTTTTCAACCCAATTTATATACTCAACTTAAAACTTTGAATGCTTCAAAATTATTCAATTATTTCAAAGCAAATTGGTAAATATTTCATGTAAACACTACTCTTATATATCCATGAGACTGCTCAGGAACTGTATAATCCTTTACAAAGAGTTGGCAAGACTTTTACATATTATGGTATTTAATAGCAAAAAGATGTTGCCACAAGATAAAAAAATCACTATTTAAAACATGGCAGTGCTAAAATATATAAAGAACTCATAAAATTGGACACCAAAGAAATAAATAATCTGATTAAAAATGGGCAGAGGACCTGAATAGACATTTTCCCAAAGAAAACAAACAGATGGCCAACAGACACATGAAAAGATGCTCAGCATTGCTAATCATCAGGGAAATGCAGATCAAAACCACAATGAGGTATCACATAACACCAGTCACAATAGCTAATATCAACAAGACAAATATATCAAGTACTGGTGAGGATGTGGGGACAGAGAGCCCTACAACACTGTCAATGGAAATGTAAATTGGTGCAGCTACTATGGAAAGCAATATGGAGGTTTCTCAAAAAAATAAAAATAGAAATACCATATAACCCAGTAATTCCACTTCTAGGAATTTATTATTGGAAGAAAACAAAATCCCTGAGTCAAAAAGATATATGCACCCCTAAGTTTATTGCTGCATTATGTACAATAGTCAAGATATGGAAGCAACCTAAGTATCCTCAGATAGATGGTCAAATGAATAAAGATGTGGCACAAATACACAAGGGAATATTACTCAGCCATAAAAAAGAATGAAATTTTGTTTTCTGTAACAATATGGGTGGACCTAGAGGATACTGTGCTAAGTGAAGTAAGTCAGAGGAAGAAAAATACCATATGATTTCACTTATATGTGAAATCTAAAGAATAAAACAAATGAAATAGAAATAGACTCATAAACAGAGAACAGACTAGTGATTGTCATCAGGAGGGGAGTGAAGAGGTAGGTGAAGTAGGTGAAGGGGATAAAGAGAGACAAACTTCCAATTATAAAATAAGCAAGTCATGGGATAAAAAGTACCAGCATAGAGAATATAGTCAGTAATATTTTAATATCTTGTATGGTGATGGACATAACTATACTTCTCATGGTGAGCATTTAGTAATATAACTGTCAAATCACTACATTGTACACCCAAAACTAACATAATATTTTACATCAATTAAAAAACATAAATAAAATCTGGGAGCACAAGGAAGCAGAAAGAACTAAAGTTTGAGGATATTGCCTGTTTCTCTCCTCACTAAGAGCAAGACAGAGCATTCCCATGGTGGCAGAATGTAATTCATCTTGAAGACTTGCTCCATGTTCCTTCTTTCCAAAAAAAAAGTTGCTATCTGACCTGAGAGTAAGAAACAATGACAGAGAAGACAGGAAGGTATCTATTCTTACAACTGTATGAGAAGAGCTCTTCTGTGTACAGAGCCCCCATTACCTTTGTATAAAGATTAAAAGATAATGCAATTACTTAGCCTTCTCCTCCAGCTCTGGGACCAGCAACTCCAACAAGAGCCAGCAACCAGCTACCCACATATGAGTGATGAGTGCCAGGGGCAAGTGTCAAGGATGAGGTGTAGCAGAGAGATGAGAAATACTGTATGCTCAGTGGGGCTTATAATTTTACTGTATAAGAATACACGTTCCTGACAGAACAATAGCCACTGGGGGAGAGAATATGGTGAAGTTTTTGCATCTTTACAGAGTCTCATTTGTTTAGAATTCAACTCATTCTTTCAATTTTACTTCTGGTCTTTAAAATTAAAGATACTCAATGTTTTCTAGGGGTCAAGTGTTAGAGACAAGGTGATTCTTGAAGAAACTATTAATGCAAGAATAAACCTTTTTAATAAACCATGAGACATTTAGGGAAATCATATAGTAAGCCAAGAAGAAAACAAAATTTACTATAAGCAGAAATGGCATATACCACATTCTCTGACGACCATGTAATAAACTACAAATTAGTAAGAAAAGCAGAATAAAAATAAAACCCACACACTTAAAATTTTAAATTCTCTCCTAATTTTGAGTCAGTAGGGAATAATACCACAATTACAGGCTATCTAATAAATATAAAAAATAGGAATGCTACCTAATCCATCCAATGATAGGTGGTCAAAATGTTACTCAGGAAAAAAACTAAACACTTTAATTTCTAAGCATGAGGGTGAAAATATTAACTAAACAGTCCTTCCAAAATATAGGAAAGATCATCAAATAAATACAAATGAAATAGGAAAAAGAAGTAAATAGCAATAAAAGTAGAAATTAATACATTAGCAATAAATTAATGTAATAAAGTAGTAGGATTGATTATCAGAATCAAGACTTTCACTAGTCTGTTCTCTGCGTTTATGAGTCTATTTCTGTTTCATTTGTTTTATTCTTTACATTCCACATATAAGTGAAATCATATGGAATTTCTTTCTCTGACTTACTTCACTTAGCACTGTATCCTCTAGGTCCACCCATGTTATCAGAACCAACTACTTTAGCCAAGAAGAAAAGAGAAAAAAGACAAAATTAAGAATAAAGAGGAATTAAAAAATACAGCCACTTTATAAATCTCTGCACCAGAATGTTTGGACATCAAGGAAAAAGAAAAACCTCCAAATATATTTTTTCACCAAAACTGACCCAAAGGAGGCAATCTAAATAGAATCACAGAACATAAATAATATTGGAAGCATGTCAAAGACCAAAAGCTTTTTTCTTTGAAAGAAATAGGTTATTTCTAGACTAAACTATTCCAAATAAAGAAACCAAGGAAACCTCCCTACTTATTTTACAAAGACAGTACAACTTTGATACCAATGCCTAACAGAGGATACATACAAGAAATCTAAAGGGGACTCTTACCTATGAATATAAGTCCCAAAACCTTTAAAGATTGCATTTACAAATCACATTCAGCAGTATTTTAGCAACCTCAACTCAAGTGAGGAGGGCTCATTCCTCCAATGAGACAGAGGTGTGTTAGGAAATCTGTTACTAAGTCAAAGCTGAAACATATGCTGATGTCAATAGAGTGTGAAAATGTATTTATTTCTAATGAAAAACAGATTTAAACTTGGTAAAACAGAATGCCTCCTGAACATTGCCAATGTGTGTGTGTGTGTGTACACGTGTGCATGTGTATAGAATGTTCTCCAGATGAATGGAGTCTGTGAAATAATACAGCATGCTAGTTAAGAAGAAAAAAGTGAGTTTCTAAAGTGATGGAAAATTATACGGACACGGAAGCTAATCACAACCCTATTTAAACAGCAAAATATTAGAAACAGCCCAAGTGTGGGCTAAATAAAAGCTGGCACCTCCCTTCAGTGGGTAGTAGGCACCCACTGCAATGGGATGAAGGACTATAGTTACTGTCAAGAAGAGAAGCCTGCGATACAGAAGCCAGTGAAAACAAATGCTATACAGAATATCAAGAGTATGATCCCATTTTTGTGAAGTAAATGTATATATTCAGTGTAAGTATATGCATAGCATGGAGAAACTGTGCTTTTTAGAATATTTCTTAGAAAAGGACAGCTGACTCCTTGGAACTGTGTTCTGAAAGTACCTGGGATAAAAACAGAGACCCTGAGGAGCGCTGATCAGGGTTGGGGCTGCTCTCCCTGAGTCGAAAGGGGAAATTGTCTTACTCCAAAACAGCAGGGAAGATGAATGCAACAAGGAGGAAAAAAGCATCAGACAGGCTCTGTGATAGGCTCCTTCACAAGGACCCTCTGAAGCCACAGCAATAACATAATAAATTCAAATAACTTCTATTTTAAAAATCACAAACAATAAGAACGGCAGTTTATATGAACCTCTGAGGAGGTAATGTTCTGCAGCCAAGATATTATGTTACTTAGGGAAAAAAAATAGAGGATAAAGAAGTAGCATGAAAATAAAAATAAAAATAAAAAAGTATATCAAAATAACCCCCAAAAGGAAGCCTTGAGCCCATCTCAGCCTCTGAAATTGGAATTTGGATCAATTGATGTCTCAGCGGAGGTGGGTCTGCAGGGCATGCAAACACAAAGCACTGCACATGTGTGCACATGGGTGTGTGAAAGGTTTCATGTGCATCTAATGTCATAAATATATTCAAAGAAACATTTTTTAAAAGTTATACACTAAAATGGCTGACTTCTAAAGTAGTTTCCACCTTTTTTCTTTTACTAACTACAATTTTAATAATGAAGTTGCATTGATCTTGAAATCAAATAATACAAAGTTTCTTTTCAAAAAAAAGAAAACAGTGAATCACAAAATCGGCACCTGCTATCAGATATCTCAAAGTGCCATTCTCAAGTCCAAAGAAAAATGGAAATTTTAATCTATCTGGTGCTTCCAGGTAGAGAAAAAACACAAGACAAATGTCATTTCCTTAATACAGGACAATCATGCTAAACCTTAAAATACTCTTTAATTGCTGGCTAATTGGCCTTGAATACAATTTAGACTTCATCCGCCCTATGTCACTATTTTTATCTCATTTAAGAAATATTAATGTCAATGCATCAGGTACTATTGTTGGCACTGTGAATATGAGCTTGAATAAATTGCAATGAATATAACACAAGGGTCATGTAGATATTGCAGCATATTTTAAGCTCTTTTAGATATGACATTCTGTCTTACTACACTTTTGCACATTGCCTGAAACTTAGAAGGCATGCTATTTCTTAACATAGTGAATGAATAAACAGCATCCATTCACTTATGGAGTATCAGTGGTTAAGCACAGTATAACTTAAATGTTACAAATGTATTTTGAACTAAGCTCTAATGAAGGAAGTATTAGTTCACTGAGCCAATTTCTTAAAATGTTGAATAACTAATTAAATCTCTAAACTTTTATCCAATCAGAATATGAAACACAAGTAACATTGGCAGTCAGTTGAAAAATTATTGTCAAAAAAAACTTTAGTCTACATTTATTATTATCAAAACATTCCTGTGTCCTCATGTTTTGGGTTCCTTAAATTCTAAGAGTCATAAACTTCTCAAAATACTCAAAGAATCAGAAAACTACAGATGGATTGGTATGCAAAGACTTTCCAAGAAAACCCTCACTTTTAAAATTTATTCAACTAATATTGATTACCTGCTGTACATTAAGCACTGTTATAGGTGCTGGAGATACAGCAGGAAACCAAACAATGTTGCCACTTGGAGCTGACATTCAAAGTTTGGAAATACAGTGACTAGGACTCTCACAGGGCCAGTGAGAGCCAACAGAATTAGAAACCACAAAGATTATTAAAACAAGAGACAGAGTAACAAGTAGATGCTCCTAATCCTGGAAACCCTAAAAAACCAATACAACAAAAAAGAACCCCAGCATGTTGTTGAGAAACTGAAGCTTATAGTGCCATGGAAACTTCATGGAGTGCTTGAGGAATTGTCCCTTCCGGTGGAGGACCCTGTGAACTCAGGTCTGGTGACTCCTGAGTCAACCTGAGTCTCCAGGAAGTCACCCAGGAGAGAGAAGCACTGAATATCTGCTCCGGGTGGATTGGTCTATATTATATAACTGCGCTGGGCTGAGAATGCAGAAGGGTTTCTCCTGGGCCATGGGGAAAGAGCACCTCTGTGGGCATCCTGAGTCCACTCAACAGGAACAGTAGAAAGGCTTCAGGCTGCAGGCTGGAGATGGACTGTTACTGCACATGGGCCAAAGAGCTGCAAACAGCCACCCAGCAGAGAGGGGCAGCTGCCCCATCTCAGGAACTGGGGCTTGGCTAAAAGCTTCCAGCATGCCAACCATTGACAGTCAGCTCTCAGCCACTGCCAGCTGCCCCTGGCACCACAGCTCTAACTTTCTGGCCAGAGCCAGAGGACACACAGCTACACAACTAAGAAAGAACCATGTGATCTTTTCTCCTCCTCCTCTATCCTGACCAGGAGGCGAACAGCAGCTTTCTTGTGGAGGAGAAGGTAAGTCAAGACAACAGTGTGTTTCTGCTCATGCAGCTCACAGGAGAGTCCAGACTCAAAGCCAGGCAGTTTCAATTCCAGATGGGCAGTCAGGTCCTACTCTATGCTGCCCCCACCACAATCTCCTCCTGCTTGAATGCCCTCTCCAGAAGAAGTAAGAAGGATGGGGTCCTAGTAATACATAGGCAAAACTGTTAACAAAATGAATTTCCATTAAAAATATATTAGCAGCTGTTATGTCATTTCACAGAAATGAGGTAATTATGAAGTTGGAAAAAAAGTATCATGTCTTGACTATAGAATGTCTTCCCAGATTTCCTGGGGAATAAGACAGGAAATGTCTGTCTACCAAATGCCAGATTAATACCTGCTATAAATGTGTTTAAAGTCAACACCCGGTCTTTCATCTCTTGACTACCTTCCCCCAGCGTTTTTCCTTCCTGAGTGTTAAAGGATTCAGAAACTGGTAAGTTCTGCTTTCCTAAGAGAGCAGCAGGCTATCCTGTTTGTTTCATACCTAGAATCTTCATAAAATGAGATTCTTAGAGTTTTCCAAAGAGCCAGTTCTTAGATATCTTTAGAAAATCATCCTGTCTTGCAAACCTCATGCAGAATGTGTCAGTTTCAGAAGAGATGTATGAAAGCATGCCACAGCAATGGTTTTCAAACTATGAATATTGGTGTCGACAAGATCCTTAGGTCTTCCAGATGGCAAGGTCATAAATTTACTTTTGTCATTCTCCACCTAAAACACGTATTAAATATAAGCACGTCAAATTTTTAAATTGTTATAGATTATCATTCCTACCTTCTCTCTTTTCTTTCCATGCTAAATAAACCTGCTGAAAAAAGAGAAGGCGGCAGCTTATTTCACATGTAACCCCAAGAGAGAATCTACCATACACATATTTGGAAGAATGGAGAGGAGGCTTAACAAATTTGGAATTAATGATATTTGGATAAGACTTTTTTGACAGCTGGGTAAAGAAAGACAGTGAGATACAAATATCTTACTGAACTCCAGTTATTGCTGCAGATCTGAGCAAACCGAAGCTCATGCTTACACACACACGGCTGCCTGTCCTATGAGTACACTAACTTCAATAAAAGCTATTGGCAGCCAATGGTTCCTAAGTCAAAATAAGGTTTTATTATATTTTCTCTGATCATGAAATCAATGTTCATTAGTGTAAGAGCAGTCAAAGGAACATGTGAACTACAAAATCTCTCACAATTCAACATCTGAAACTACCATTAAAACTACTATGTATATATTGCAAGAGATTCTCTATATGCAATGGGACATGTTTATATCCTTTTTTCTCATTCAATTGGAATTACTATATTAACTTTTTCTTTCATCAGTTATTTAGCATTACACATTTCTGTTAGCTACTCTTTTCCATTGTAGAATACCTATAAATAAATTTAAAATATTTATGTAATAGGTAAGACAGAAAAGTAGGAGTTCCCTCCCAAGAAGAGGCTAGCTAACAGTTTTCTGTGCATCTCTTCAGAAATGTCCAGTGTATATACAAGAATAATTCCCTCCATGTATTTTTAATTTTATGCAATTGGAATCTTATTATGCATACAGTAAACAGATTACCTCTTTTTTCAATTAATGCCATTTCATAGATTGCCAAACTAACAAAAACAGCAATTTAGCCTGTTTCATACAATTTTCCAAATGATATATTAATCTCAATTTTCAGTGATAACACAGTATTACACACACTATATAGGTATTGTATTATTTACATAACCAATCCCCTACTGAGAGAAAAATAGTTTTCAACTTCATGCTATTTATAACAATTTACAGTGGATATCTTTCTGTGCTTTAACAAATGTATCTCTAGAATGCATTTTTAAAGAAAATTTCAGAGGGTAAAACATTTAAACTTTGATGTACATTGTCAACCAAGGTTTGTTTGTTTTTAAAATTTCATCAGTTTACACTGCCACCAAGAACATATCACCCAACATTTTCCCCACAGATATTATAATGCTTTTAATCTGTGCCAATCTAATAAGTAAAATATGAACCTTATTAATTTGCATTTCTTTATTTGCAATGTAGAGAATTTTTTATTGTTCTTTGAACTACCTGTCTCCATCTGTTGTCTGTGCTTACATTAAATGGTATCTTCATTACTTATAGATTTATGAAAATTTCATATCATAGAAGCTGTGTCTTTGTCTTTCATATAGATTGCATATTTTACAAAATTCTGACCTGTTATTTTATAGTGATATTTATCATAAATATTTTAATTTCTGTATAATCAAATTTACTGCCTCACCTTTTTCTATTTTCTTAATTATTTTATTAAATTTGGCACTTTTTACTTCATGGAAGTATAGCTGATATATATTATGCTAGTTTTAAGTGCACAACACAGTGATTCAGCAATTATACACATCATAAAATACCATAAAATGTAGTTACCATCAATCACCAAAGGTATTACAAGATTATTGACTGTATTCACCATGCTGTAGTTTTCACCACCATGACTTACTTATTTTGTAATTGGAAGTTTGTACTTCTTCATCCCCTTAAATTATTTCACCCAAACCCTACCCCCATTGCCTATGGCAACCACTGGTTTGTTCTCCATATTTATGAGTTTGTTTTTATTTTGTTTATTTCTTTACTTGTTTTATGTTTTTAGATTCCACATATGAGTGAATTCATGTGGTATTTGTCTTTTGCTGTCTGAATTTTTTTTAATTAAAATATTTTTTTTAATTGATAAACAATTCTTACTTGGTTTTGGGTGTGCAACATAGTGATATGACAATTATATACACAACTAAATATTCACCACAGTAAGTGTAGTTACCATGTGCCAACATACAAATACAGTACAATATTATTGACTATATTCCCTATAATGTACCTTTTCCTGCATGACTTACTGATTTTACAACTGGAAGTTTATACCTTTTTATCCCCTTTGCCTATTTCACCTTTAAACTCCCCAGTGGCAACCACCACTCTATTCTCTGAGTTTATGAGTCTATTTCTGTTTTGTTTTTAAGATCCCACATGTAAGTGCAATCATATGGAATTTGTCTTCTCTGTCTCACTTCACTTAGCATAATGTCCTGTAGGTCCATCCATCATCCATGTTGCTGCAAATGACAAGATTTCATTCCTTTTTATGGCTAATATTCAATTGTATATATATATACCACCTCTTTTTTATCCATTCATCTATTGATGAAATTTACATTGCTTTCAGATCTTGGCTATTGTAAATAATACTAAGATAAACTTGGAATGCATATATGTATTTGAATTAGTGATTTTTTTTCTTCTTTTGGGTAAATATCTGGGAGTGGTATTACTGGGTTGTATGGTATTTCTATTTTTAGTTATTTTGAGAAACCTCCATACTGCTTTCCACAGTGGCTACACCAATATACATTCACTCCAACAGTGTGCAAGTGTTCCCTTTTATTCCAAATCCTCACCAACACTTGGTTATTTTTTTGTTTTTGATACTAGCCATTCTGACTGTGAGGTGATAGCTCAGTGTGGTTTTTATTTGGATTTCCCTGCTATTTAGTAATGCAGAGCAACTTTTCATGAGTCTGTTGGCCATCTGTATGTCTGTGGGAAAATGTCTACTCAGGTCTTCTGCACATTTTTAAATGGGATTAGTTTTTTACTGTTGTTTTTGGGGGGGTGTTAAATTGTATAGGTTCTTTCTATACTTTGGACATTAGCCCCTTACAAAGTTTATCATTTGCAAATGTATCCTCCCATTCAGTAGGCTGCCTTTTTTGTTCTGCTCTGCAGAAGCTTCTTGGTTTGATGAAGCCCAGTTTACTTCAGTTTTTGTTACATTTGCCTCAGGAAACATATCCAGAAAAAAGATACTAATGTCAATGTTCAAAACTTTACTGCCAATGTTTTCTTTTAGAGATTTATAGTTGAAGACTGTATCTGAAGTCTTATCATAAGTCTTTGATCCATTTCAAATTTATTTTTGTGAATGGTGTAAAACTGATTCAATTTCATTATTTTGCATGTAACTAACTACCCAACTCTCCCAACACCCTCATGGAAGACTGTCTTTTCCCTCTTGTATATTCTAGTCTCCTTTGTCATATATTAATTGACCATGTAAATGTGGGTTTATTTCTGGGGTATCTATTCAAGGTTCTGTATCTCCTTGAATCTGTAGATTGCTTTGAGTAGTATTATGGCCATTTTAATATGAATTCTTTCAACCCAAAATCACTGAATATCTCTCCATTTATTTCTCTCACTTTAAATTTCTTTTATCAATGTCTTATATAGTTTTTAGAGTACAGGGCTTTCACTTCCTTAGTTAAATTTATTCCCAGGTATTTTATTCTTTTTGATGCAATTGCAAATGGGACTGTCATCTTAATTGCACTTGTTGCTAGTTTATTATTTTCATTTAGAAAACAATGGATTTCTGTACATTGATTTTGTATCCTATGACTTTAGTGAATGCACTAATTAGTTCTAATATTGTTTTGATGGAGTCTTCAGGGTTTTCTATATATAGTATTACATCATCAGCAAACAGTGAAATTATTACTTTTTTCCTTACCATTTTGGGTGTTTTTTTAATCTTTTTCTTGTCTTATTGTTGTGGCTAAGACCTTCCAGTACTATTTTGGAAAAAGTGGTGGCAGTGGATATCCTTCTCTGGTTTCCTGATCATAAAGGAAAATCTTTTAACTTTTTGCCATTGAGTATGATGTTAGCTGTAAGTTTCTCACGTTTGGCCTTTATTATGTTCCAATATGTCCCCTCTTAACCACTTTGTTAAGAGTCTTCATCACGAAGAGATGTTGAATTTTGTCTAATGCCTTTTCAGCATCTTTTGAGGTTATTATATGATTTTTACCTTCCTCTTTGCTAATGTGCTACACCACATTGACTCATTTGCAGATATTCAGCCACCTTGCACTTCTGGAATAAATCCTACTTGGTTGTGGTGAATGACCCTTTGAATGTATTTTTGAATTTGGTTTGCTAATAATTTGTTAAGGGTTTTTACATCTATGCTCAATAGGAATATTGGTCTGTAATTTTTCTTTTTTTTTTTAGTTTCCTTGCCTGGGTTTGATATCCAGGTGATGCTGGCCCTATAGAATGTATTTAGAAGCTTTTCATAGTATTCAATTTTTTGGAATAGCTTGAGGATAGGTATTAACTTCTATAAATGGTAGAATTCTTCTGTGAAGCCATCTGGTCCTAGACTCTTGTTTATTGGGAGTTTGGAATTACTGATTCAATTTCATTACTAGTAATTAGTCTGTTCAGATTTTCTATTCATCCCTGGTTCATTTTTGAAAAACTGCGTGTTTCTAGAAATTTATCTATTTCTTCTATGTGGTGCAATTTGTAGCATATAATTTTTCAGAGTAATCTCTTATAATCTTTTGTATTTGTGGTGTCATAACTTCTCTTTCATGTCTGATTTCATTTATTGGGCCTGCAATTTTTTTTCTTGATGAGTCTAGCTAAAGGTATTTTCAATTTTTATCTTTGTCTTTTATATTTGTCAAAGAACCAACTTTTATCTTGTCAAAGAACCAACTCTTACATTCATTGATCTTTATTGATTTTTTTAGTCACTATTTCATTTCTTTCTTTATTGCTCTGATCTTTATTATTTCCTTCCTTCTACTAACTCTGGGCTTTGTTCTTCTTTACCTAGTTCCTTGAGGTATAGAGATGGTTTGTTTATTCAAGACTTTTTTCTCTTTTGAGGTAGGCCTGTACCATTATAATTTCCCTCTTTGAACTGCTTTCTCTTCCTCCCAAAGATTTGAGCCATCTGTTTCTATTTTCATTATTCTCTAGATTATTTTAATTTACTCTTTATTTGTTGATACATTGGCTGTTTAGTAGCACATTGTTTAAGCTCCACAGTATGTGTTGCTTTTGTTGTTGTTTTTTCTAGTTTTCTTCCTGTAATTCATTTTTGGTTTCATCCCACTGTGGTTGGAAAGAGATGCTTGATACAATTTCAGTTTTCCTAAATTTACTGAGACTTGTTTTGTGGCCTAACATGTGATGTATCCTGGACAATGTTCCATGTAGTCCTGAAAAGAATGTGTATTATGCTTTTTAGGATAGAATGTTCCATATATATAATGTTCAGTTCATCTGTTTTAATGTGTCATTCAAAACCACTGTTCCCTTATTGATTCTTCTGTGTGGACAATCTATTCATTGATGTATGTGGGGTGTTAAAGTCTCCAACTATTACTGTATTACTGTCAGCTTCTTCCTTTATGTCCATTAATACTTTCTTTATATATTTTGGTGCTCCTATGATGACTTCATAGATATTTATATTTGCTATATCCTCTTGTTGGATTGATCCCTTTATCTATATGTAATGCCTTTCTTTTACCTTGTCACATTCTTGGTTTTGAAGTCTATTTTGTCTTATATAAGTATTGTTACCAAGTTTTTTTTTCATTTCCATTTGTATGGACTATCTTTTTTCATCCCTTCAATTTTGGTCTGTATGTGTCTTTAAGTCTCAAGCAAGTCTCTTGTAGGCAGCATACAGACGGGTCTTGTTTTTTTTTTTTTAATCCATTTGGTCACCCTATGTCTTTTTACTGGAGCATTTAGATTGTTTATCTTTAGTGTAATTATTAATAGGTATGTACCTACTTCCACTTTGTTTGTTTCTGGTTGTTTGTGTAGTTCTTCTGTTTCTTTCTTCTCTGCCTCCCTTCCATTGTAACTGATGACTTTAGTGTTATGCCTGGATTCTTTTCATTTTTTGTGATTTTGTCATATGTTTTTAGTTTGTGGTTACCATGAGGTATATATATGACATCCTAATTATGCAGCAGTCTAAGTTAAGCTGATAGTCACTTAAATTTGAATGTATTCTAACATGAGCACAGTTTTAACTCCCCTTCCTCCATGTTTTATATATATCATATTTTATATTTTTTTAATTTTTTTATTTCCTTAATTAACTTTCTTAGATATAATTGATTTTACTACTTTTGTCTTTTAACCTTCATACCAGCTTTTAAGTGCTTGATCTACAACCTCACTAAATGTTTGCTTTCACCACTGATTTTTTTTTTTGTAATATTCTTGCTTCTAATTGTGAACTGTTCTTTTCCTCTCAAAGAAACTAACATTTCTTTTAAGGCTGGATTAGTGATGGCAAATTCCTTTAGCTTCTGCTAAACCCCATCTCTCCTTCAATTCTGAATGATAACCTTGCCAGATAGATTATTCTTGGTTGTAGGTTTTGGGGTTTTTTTTTTCTTCCAGCATTTTGTATATATCATGCCACTCCCTTCTTGCCTATAAAATTTCTGCTGAAAAATCAGCTGGTAGCCTCAAGGGGTTTCCCTTGTAGGAAGCTAGCTGGTTTTCTCTTGCTTCTTTTAAGATTCTCTATCATTAATTTTTGGCATTATAATTATTATGTGTCTTCATGTGGACCTCTTTGGGTTCATCTTGTTTAGGATGTTCTGCTTCTCCTGGACATGGATGCCTTCTTCCCCAGGTTAGGGTAGTTTTCAGTCATTATTTCTTCAAATTAGCTTCTCACCCCTTTCCCTCTTCTCCTTCTGAACTCCTATAATACACATGTTAGTATGCTTGATGTTGTCCAAAAAGTACCTTAACCTATGCTCATTTAAAAATTTTTATTTTCTATTTTTCAGTTCAGCATGAGTGCTTTCTGTTCCCTTTCTTCCAGATGGTTGATCCATTCTTCCACATCCTCTAATCAGCTGATGATTCCCTCTAGTATATTTTTCATTTCAGTTATTCTTTTTTTTTCCTATCTCTTTGCTGATGTACTCACTGAGCTGATCCACTCTTTTCTCAAGTCTGATAGCTATCTTTATGACCATTACTTTGAACTCTTTATCAGGTAAATTGCTTAACTCTGTTTCATTTTGTTCTTTTTCTAAACTTTTGCTTTTTCTTTGTTTGGAGCATATTCCTCTGCTTCATCATTTTGTTTGATTTTCTGTGTTTGTTTCTATGAATTCAGTGAAACAGCTACTTATCCCAGTCTTGAAGGAGTGGCCTTGTGTAGGAATGTCCTCTGGGTAGACTGTGGGTACCCAACGGGTTTGGCAGACTGGCTGGAACTATAGTCTGTGTGGACTGGGATACACTGGCACTCTGCAATATGGCCTCCTGGTGGGACAAATGGAGCTGAAATGAGCAAAAGGTGGGGGTGTCCTGGTGTGTGCTGCACTGGTGTCTCTGTGGTGGAACTGCTGGTCTCAGGTCAGCACATTCAGTTGTGGAAGGAGCAGGACCTCCTGAGAGGGGTATTGGTGAAGGCTAAGGATTGGAGGTTTGCTGAGGCAGCAGGCCAGCCAGCACACCCAGAACCTAATCGCTTCCCTGCTATCAAGGTGGTGGGGGAACATGAGCAATGGTACTTGCCAGCACATTCTACCCTGGAGAGTTTCAGCAGTTTTCCCACACTTAAGCGGCCACTTTCGTGTCAATAAATGCACTTCCTTTCCTTGTATTCTAGTTGCACTTTAAACCAGGGTTTTTTCCTATGCCTCAGGGATGGGAATCTGTGCAGATCTACCAGTGAATCCCTTCCTATTGCAGTTCCTAGCATCAGGGGTGGGGTTCTCATCACTGCCATGTCAGTCTCTCCTGTTGTTCTTTATGCAGTCTCTCTGTCCGGTGTTGTGTAGCTTCCCACTCAGCCCTCAGTTCTCCAGGAGGACTTACTCTAGATGCAGGTGTGGATTCAGTGTGTATGTGGCAGCAGGTGAGCTCAGGCTCATTTCATGCCGCCATCTGGACCCCTGCCTCACATTTATCTGTCTTTCATTAATCACTTAGTGACATTATTTAACAATAACTTGCATCAAGGTGGTCAAGGCAGTGAAGTCATTCACTTAGAGTGTAATAGCTAGCTTTGTTATTTGTGCTTTCTCATACTCAACCATCACTATCGAGAGCAAGCACGATATCCTGGTGACGACTGTCTCTCACTGCCCAGATTAAGGCATCTCCCACAGCAGGGATTCAATCAATCTTTGATGAGTGGATGACACTTCTATTCAAATCCAGACCCACTGGACTCTAAGTCCATGTACTCCCCAACATGACACAGTCTCTATTACAAAAGATGTCCTGTTGGGAGACTGAACAAAGAATTAAGAGGTGAGATACCTGGGAAAAACAGACAAAGGAAAAAGAAAGCTTTTCTGAAGGGAGGTAATTTAAAAAGACATAGGTGTGAAGGATTAACAAAGACCCTCTCAGAAGTAGCAATATGAAAAGACAAAATCTAAAGTTAAGAGCATGTATGTGTGTTTGCGTGTGTATAATATAAAGTGTGTTCAGAACTTATGTCTCTTGTAGCATAAAAAATTAGTTTAAAAGCCACAATGTATGCATATGCCTGAAATGATTGTTGTTATCTTAGTGACATATATGGTTATTATATCATTATCCTACTTTAAGATGTGTTTTAAGGGATTCTAATTATGTAAATTTTAAGTAATAGTTCCTTCAAATCCCTTCTTAATTAAATGGGATGTAAATAACTAAGGAAATAGATACATATACTTAAAAAATATTTTATATATACATATATTTTCAAAATATAAACATATTTACTATAGAATATAAAAATAAATGATATAAAATAATTCTAGACATTAAGGAAGTGTAGCACTGGAGTGGAGGAAGGGACTGGAAGGACACAATGCCGAACGAATAGGACAAAGTGCGTAAGGTCACGGGTGGGAACGAAGGCACAGACCAGCCATGGGGGCTGTGTATGCCAAAGACCAGAGTAAGAGACACATATACTAAGTATCAGAGAGCCCATGAAATCATGAGGAATGTGTGAGGGCTCCCTGAAGCCTGAAATAAAGATTGCTGGCTAGAAGGCATGGAGGCAGGGAGATTAGCTAGAAATCTGTGTCCAACTGTCAACATGATCTCAAGAAATTCCTGACTACCAGCTATGTAACAGGTGTGGAGGACACAGATGTACAAGATGTGTGATACATGTTCAGAGAATGGGTAGAATAGTGGAATATACAATGTTCAGCCTGAGGAAACCATGGAGAAAATTTTATTCCCTCCATTTTCTGATGAAACCAAGAGGCACTACGTGTCAGCAATACCCATGATGCTCTGTCTTCTCTCAGCTACTCTAAACTTCCTTTGTTTACATCTGGGAGTTCCCAGTGAAGCTTCTTTTCAAGACATACATAAAAGGCAAAAATGATAGCAAGAACAAAAAGAAGTGGAGAAGAAAATTTTACTATGGAAATGAGGGAGAGGATAACAGCAAAGTATCCAAAAGAAATGGGAGGAATGATAAGAACAATAACATACTATGCTAAGCATCTGACCACATTTGACATACATGACCACATTTAAGCCGTCCAACATTACAAGAGGAATTATTACCGCCATTTTGCAAATAATACTTATTATAACAATAATAATATTTATAATAATATAATAATGTTATATGCTGGCATTTTTCTAAGTACCTACATTAACTCACGGAATTGCCTAATAACCACTATTATTTCCTCCACTTTGCAGATAGGGAAACTAATCACAAATTTAGTAATCTGTCTGAAATTCCATGTTGATTTACTAATAAGCTTTTGTATTTCAAGAAAAGAACATAATCATAGAGGAGTAACAGGTTCACTGGTGTGTTATAAAGTGAGTCAATGACCACATCTACCCAGCTACGAAAAAATCTAGCCTCAATGGGAATCTCTAATATATTAATTAAATATCTCAAACAAATACATATTAAGTACCAAATCTGTTAAAGCATGGTGCTAGGTAATGAATGAAAGCACTCAGATGAAATTCAGTCCATAAAATTTTTGTATATAAGTTAACATGTGAGGTGGACACTTTAGTTTCTTCCCTAGCATTCTCTGTACAGCTTACCTCTCTTGGCTGCCCAGGCAGTCCAAGGGCTTGGCCCCATTCAGGAGTGGGTTCCCAATCTGTAAAAGCCAGACTTTGTGAAAAGTCCCTGGTCCCCTTGCCAGAATGACTGGCTCACAGTGGGTCATAGACACAGTTTAGACTAATGAGATGAAAAGAGGGTTTTTTACAAAGGTTTTAGGAAATAGCATGCTCTTTCCTAAGAGAGAATTTCTAGGAGCAGCCATCTTTCACTTCTCCCAAGTCAGAGAGGAAACCCGCAATGCTGCAAACTGAGAGCAGCCAGCTGAACTGGACTGGAAGAAGCAGACCCACAGAAGGCAGATCAAACATAAAGAAACTGGTCTGGATGCTACAATCAAGCCATTGAGTCAAACCTACTGGTAGACTTCAGTTATGGAAGCCAATAAATGCCCTCTGCTGTTTGAGCCCATCTGAGTTGAGGTTTTTGCAATTAAATTGAACCTATCCGAATAGATACACCATCCTGCCTACAACAACGGCTCCTTTCCTCTCTATCTAATCAGTTAAATCATTTTAAGTTCACATCTCTAGTCACATCCTCATTAAAAATCAAACCAGGAAACCTACTCTGATGAGGAGCTGTGCATCCACCAAGCCCCCAGCATTTCATACAGTTTATTACTGCTACTTCAGTAGGTTCTAAAATTTCAGACTTAATCCCCAAAGAGCTCTGTGAAATTAAAAGGAGCACAGGCTTGAGAGATAAGCAGCCCAAAGGGATAAAACTGAAGTGTTGACTTTGCTGGAATAGACTTTTTCTATGATATAGGAAACTAATTATAATTTCTCTGGACGTGTTCATTACTCATGGATACATGAACAAATGGACCTGCTGGAGGGAACAACTGTTACTCTACAGAAAGAATGGATATGAAAACATAAGCAAGATGCACATTACCTATTTATTCACAACAATAGCCTCTCTGCACATAATCCTTCCTACCTTCAGACACATGCACATGATGTGCCTCTTACCTGAAGCATCTCATTTGTCAGAGGAATGAATCCAGCATCATCCCAAGGGAGGACGTTAAACCAGGGTGTTAAAAACTCTACCACATGTCAGCCTCTACTACATCCAGAAATCCAGTTCTGTAACTTCTTCATTGGCAAAGAAATGTACTCTTTAGCATTTGGCATCATAGAATCCTTACCCTGATGACTGTCATGGGTAAAATAATAAACCCAGATTTCTAGAAGGCCTCAATATCCCAGTCCTGCTTAAAGTCCCATTCTGAGTCCTCACATGCTCACCAGTGTTACTCCTTAGTCTGAAAGTGCCAAGCTGCATGTGTTTAATTGTAATGGCACATCAAATAGCCCACTGAGGGAAGCATATTAAAAATTCTAGCAGGAACAAGAGTTCTGTTTGCTAAATAGTATTACAACAATAAATTTTAACAGAGTTCAATCAGATGAGAATTTTCAAATATTTTGACTACCTTTCATTCATCACAATAAAAAATATGTCTTTTCTCTACTTAGGCACATACTTTCCTATTCTATTAGCACTCAGTCATTTAATTAGTAAACATTTCTTGAACACCTACAATGTGCCAGATACGAAGTTCAGTGATAGTGATACAAAAATCAGAAAGGTGCTATCCTTGCCTGGGAGACCAGTCATATAAAAAACTGAGTAATGAATGTGATGAGTGATATAATACAAGTAAATTAAGTGCCAAGAAAACAGAGAGACAGGGAAATGCTCATGCATAAGAGGAGAAATATCAAGATAACTTCAATAAGCAGTGGTGTGTGAACTGGACCTTGGAGAATACACAGTATACGACTTTTGGAAAAGATGAGAGTATGAAAATGGCATGGAGGTGTGCATGACAAGAAAATATTCAGAAAACTGATATGACTAAAAAGAAGGGGTGGGAAGAGGGCAAGACTAGGCTGGAAGAGTTAGTCAGGGCCTCATGTATCAGGTGAAGCAAGTTGAACTTTACCTCTGCAGTAACGGGGAAAATGAAACCCTAAACAAGCAAGTGATGTGAAGTTGTAAGGTACTAGATGAATCTGGGATTTGGGGAGTTAAGTACAAAAAGAGAAAGAGACCATTCTCATAGATACTGAGTTTTTGCATGTCTTCTGAATGGGCCACTGAAAGTTTTTGCTTCAAGCCACCTTTTCAAGGAATCTGTAGCAAGCACCTTGGAAAAGAGAGACACTGTCTTCATCCGGAGCAAAGGCAGACAGGCATATTTCCAGTGTAAGTGATGTGAATTCCCTAAGCTCAAGATTCCTGCCCTGGAACTCAACTCATAGCATGCACAGCATCACCCGTCCCCTTCATGTTGTCCTGTGGGAAGCAGGACTCAAGGAACCAGCACCAAAAATGCTGATATTCTGGCTATGGCCATTGCTTTGGAAAATGAACTGCCACTCTTTATACTAATTGCATACTAACTCATAGCTTGCAAAAATGGGAAAATCTCAGACCCTTCACAACTACAAGACCCAGTAAACCAAAAGAGACAAGTAGAAGCTACTGGAATAGTCCAGACCAAAAATAATGAGAGCCTATGTTAGTTTAGAGCCCCAGGAATTCAGCACTATATATTTACCTGCCCACAATTTGCTGCGCTTAGAAGCTCAAAATTCCTTTCCTTTGTCTTATCACTTCTCTATAAATTTTTTCTTTTGTTAAAATTCTACATAAGTCCAAATTCTAACCACTCCTTTGAGTTACTCATCACAGAGTACTTCCATGTATATTGACAATGCACAGGTTAATAAGTTTCTATTTGTTTTTCTCTTGTATATCTGTTGCTTAATGTATGTCAAACATACCTAAAGATGCAGATGTGGAGCTCAAAACGACTAGAGCAGGAGAGGGGAGGAAATCCTTGTGAGGGGGTAAGGGCAGCTCTTGTGGGACCAACTTCAGAATAAAAAGAAAATTTTAGTCACATGCACACAGTGTCCCTCCACCTACAGAACTACACTCTTGATGGCACTCCTCCTCTAACCAAAGACAAATTTACCACTCCGGCCACATTTCATACTCACAGATGGATTTAAATATTAAGCATCACTGAATTTAGTGCAACAGAAGTAAAAACTGAATGCCTCAATTAAGAAGCATGTTATAAAACCACTGTAACTATCATGTGATTATTTTAAATAGATGTAAGTCAACTGCCTTGAAAACCTAACCACACTGCTTACCCAACAACTCATACAGAGAATTCAGAATCGATTTCCAAGACTCCCCTGCTTCTCTCCCAGCAACATCAGCAAAGTGTGCTGCACTGCTGTAGATGTGCAGTCTGTCTATGCACTCAAGCACGAGGTTGATCATTCCCTGGAAGTTTGAGAAAAAAAAACACCATCAGAAACCATGATTCTGCTCACAAAGAAAAAAATGCCAAGTTGATTAAAAAGAATAAAAGTTTAGCTTAAAGTAAATCTGTTAATAATAAAGAAACCTGAGAACATTTATCCAATGGACAGGAAGAAACATACTTGCATGTGAAATAAAATGTTCTTGACATAATTCAAGTGGTTTCTAAATCCTAAATTCTCAAATAGAAGCAGAACAGTATAAAAATATGTACTTTTTAATTTTATTTTCAAGATTTAATACCTAGATTAATAAATCAGTCATGAGAGTATGCTACTGTAAGGAAGTAAAATTACTCAGATATGCCACCCAAAATATGTCACTTAGGCATAAGGATTATTTTTAGCTGAAGCCAACTGAGCAAAACAGACACAGAAAACTCCTCTGTTCCCCCCTTTACCAACAAGGGCGGAATGATGCTTGAACACAGCTGTCTCTCCACAACTGATTCTATCAGCCCAGAGGAATCTACATAACAAACTTTACTAACTAGCCCTAATCTTCCACTAGTTTCCACCATATATTTACCTGCCCACAATTTGCTGCCCTTAGAAGCTCAAAATTCCTTTCCTTTGTCTTATCACTTCTCTATAAATTTGTTCTTTTGTTAAAATTCTACATAAGTCCAAATTCTAACCACTCCTTTGAGTTACTCATCACAGAGTACCTCCATGTATATCGACAATGCACAGGTTAATAAGTTTCTATTTGTTTTTCTCTTGTATATCTGTCTTTCTTGTCAATCTCATTTACAGGGCTCCAACCAATGAAACTAAGATGAATAGAGGAAAAAGACCTTTTTTCCTCCCCTACATAAGCATAAGAGCAAATCCTTATTCTTAAAGTAAGCATCATTATAATCATTATTATTATTTTTAATATTAAATTGAACAGCTAATAAATTAATACAGAAAAGTTCATGAAGACATATTTAAAGCAAATCAGAAATTCATTATAGAACTCTGCAAGATACAGTCTAAACTTGAAATCATGCTTCAAAGACTGCCAAAATAAGGCAAACTGCATGAAAGGAAGAGCTATAAAGAGTAGACTAATTAAATTAACTTCTTTCACACATTTTATGAGCAGCTATAGATCTAAGAACATGTCTAGGTCCCTCCCGCTCCAGATTGTCTTATATGAAAAACTGAAAAAAATCCAAATCAATATTTTAAATTTTCACAGCCTAATATTTTGTTTCAGTTTTTCTGGCTATTAAATAAATGTAATATAGTCTAACAATTTGTCATCTACAAAAAGAAAAGGTCCCAGTAAACTACCACATGTTGTTATGACTATCTTGATAGTTCTTACACTTTCACACCATTATGGTGTCTAGATACATTTTTGTTTTTGTTTTTTTGTATACACAGTGAAAAAGTCCTCAAAACTGAGTGTCAGTTTTAAAGGTTTTTGATGGAAAATTAGGAAGCAGTTTTAAAACTAGAAGAACATAGAATTAGGGATAGGGATTATGGAAACTCAACAATGTTCCCTAACCTTTTTTCTTAGATACCTTTACAAAAAAATGTTTACTCAGAAAAATGCATTATTCCATATACAGGGAGCATTGAGAAGAACGTGACCACTTGCGGAGCTGGCCTGATTTGCCATGCCAGCTTTACTCAATATCCTCCCACTGAAACTCTTGAAAAGGTGTTAGTTCTGACACTAGCATTAGAGCCATTAGACATATTACTCAGTCTTTCACTATTCTAATGTGGCACTCGAGCTCTTTTTTAGCAGTAGAACGTTTGCGAAATAAAATCCTACATAGAAACTTACATATGCACAAGGAAAAAGTGGGGCTGCTCTATCCAAGCTCAGATCCTGGTGCTCTGCCTGGGCGGGCAGCCTTTTCCTGGGCAGCTTCCACCCTCAACACAAAGCTCCCTGTGGACCCTGAGGTTTCCAAGCAGCCAAGAAGAACCTGCTGAACATTTTGAAAACCATTGTGCTTTCCAAAGCCTGTATTCTTCAGACAATTTAAGATTCTGTGTTTATATAACTAACACAAAGCAAATTACAATGCAAAAAATAATTAGTGTGACAGCTGAGTAGAAGGTAAAATGACACATCCTTTGGCAAGAGACTGAAGAGTTCCATCATTTAAGATTAATACTCATTGATAGAGTATTAATACTCACTGCAGAACTCCTCCAAGGCTGTTCTCTTGTACAGTAAAAATACGTGCTCCTCTAGATCTCAAAATGCAAAGGTATCAGAAAGAGAAATTTCCCCACCAAGTTGTTGTTTTCCCAAGACAATGACAGAAAACAAATGAGAGCTGGTAGAAACTCGCCTCTTCTTGGAAGAGATTCTGCCGATTCTTTAGAGCTCGTAATCTGTTCTGCTTGTCTTCATGCTCTAAATGCTCATCCGGTGGGTGGAAGTAGCCAATCAGGTCCTGCAGACTTAGACTTACAGACTCTATAGGCAAGTCTACTGTGGAAGCCTTCACTTTTTTGCTGAGAGCATCAAGACCCCTAAAATAAACAGTGAACATTTTTCTGTATCAGTGATTCACAATTTTATTATGTTTTAGTCTATAGAGGATTCAAAGCTTTACTCTCTCACCCTATTCCACTGTAGAAGGAACATATGAGAAAGGTCCTAGTTTTCATTAAACAGCAATAGTGAATATCTTGAAATGAGAAATTTCACACTTTGTTGAGTATATAAAGTGATATATTAAAAATACCAGTATCAAGAGAAATTCATTTAGAAAAAAATCTGAAGGCCTAGAGAACAAATGCCTACAAAACCAATGTTCTAAATATTTAGAAGCCAGTTTTGAAAGGACTATATCAAGTTTAAATATAACATCCCAGATTCATAATTATGACATTTACCTGTTCTGCTTTGAGGAGGAACCATTAACTGCTCTACTATCTCTGATACTCACTGCCCTCCAGTTTAAGTCCTGCCAGTTTAATCATAAGTGGTGTCAATCTATGAAATGCACTTATTAATCAGGAAACAGTATATTAAAATGTTTTTCTATTATCTGAAAAAAAGTGTTTATTTAATTAGATGAAGAAACAACATCACGCACATTTTGGAGGCAAACATTACTAGCATGTAAATGTGCTAATTTGTTGAGCTTTCTGAGATTCTGTGTATTAAAACTTATAGCTTTGAGTATATTTGGGAAGAACTTTAAAATATGGTGTTTGTAAAGCAAAATTGTTCCAAAATAAGAAGTTCATTAAAAAATATACAACAGACCTCATAAAAGAGAGAGTGCCCATACTATAGATGATCAAGTAATAGTCACATAAGTCATAACCAGCCACAATACATAAAAAATATTATACTTCCCCTCCTGTTCCCTGTGTCAGCAAAACTGCATGACAATATTTTACTCCAAAGAAAAGTTTTTGGCTAATTATCTGACTGTATTAGATTTTTCTATTTAAAAAAAATAGAAGCCTTATAAATCAATTAGCTTACCTTTCAACTTTACAAGCTCAAAAATGTGTCATCACTTGCATAAAGCTTGGTGAAAATTTTGGAATATTTGACTTCAGCTTCATAAACAGTAGAAATAGTAAAATTTCATGACTATTTTAAAGTTTTTGACTAAATTCCATATCAATTATATCAATGTAATTCATTTCTCACCTAGTTTTATCATCTCTATAAGTTTTTCTTTACCCATAAAAGCAATGGAAATGACTTTTTAGAAGAAAATTACGTCTACCATTTTAAAATGAAAATTCATATGCAGTGAAATATTTCTGTTCTAAGCATTTTATCCTTTTAACTCTAATAGGATAAACTGAACCATAAATCAAATCATAAATATATTTATGAATATATTTGAGTCATACATTTACAATATATTGGAATTGTATCACAATGCATTTACAATAGAGTCAAACTCAACTCTCATCACACTAAACTGAATGAAATCCAAAAGGGATTCAGATATAATACCTACATTTTCAAACCTAAAGAGAAACAATAGTAAATGTCAGTTTTTAGGTTATTAAGTTGAATATATCTGTTATCAGAAACATGACTACCCAATTACTTTCCACAAAAAGTCTGTCTGACAAATGTTATCCAAAACTCTAAAATTGCTGAATTATGCTAAGTTTTAGAATGTCTATCTAATATAGAGATATTTATCATCCTAATTTACCAAGGACAAAAAAATGAAGTGAAATATCAGTTGGGAAAACCAAAGAACTCTCCACACTATGTCAGAGCAAAAATTAAAACCATGGATACCATCTCTATATTTTGTAAGGTGAACATTAAACCATATTACTGCCAAACACAAATTCTTCCCTTATATCATTTACTTTAGAATACACTTATTAATATACCTAGAGCTAAAAAATGTTTTATATATATTTTTTGCAGTTCAGAAAATAGAACACCTTCCCCTAAAAACAACACAAATACACACACACAAACACAAACACACTCACCCTACCACTACTCCAACCTAAGAATGGTCACAGGAAATAAACTGCATAAGAAAAACATAAATTAATAGAAACTAAATGATCTTGACTTTCACTCTAAGAATTAGAAAAAGAAGTTTGAGTACACAGTTTTTAAATGAGGCTCTTGGTAGTAAAATCTGCACTGATAAAATGAATGCTTAACAATAATTTACTTTGAAAACTTTGAAAAATACATGGGTGCAAATATTATAAAGGTTCTGACATTAAAGACTTGTGGTGCTTTCATAAATAATACAGAAGGATTAAATTGTTTTACTTAAAATATACTTTATAATGTTCTATAATTATGTAACACCTTTGAAAGATTCCAAGATATACTAAAGAATTGTATAAATTCAGGAATTTTAATAGTCCAATGCTAATGAGCATATAGGCTAAACCCACACATCACAGAAATATTTATAAACATGATGAATTAAATAATATAACTTACAGGTAAATAGTCTAGAAAGAAAAGTAGCAAAAAGAAATCAAAGTTTTAATTTTTTGAAAAACTAGAACATAATTAAGGTCAGTTAAGTGTAAGAAAAGGATAGAGACTCATATCCATGGTATATGTTAGGTAGTCCTAGGGGAGACACTTTCAAAAGCAGATTATAGATAGCACAGGAAAAGATGGTAATTTGGTGGTAGGTTTGGAATGAGTAACCTAAAGGAGAAGAATATATCAATACAGAATTACCAAGGAGGTCCTAAACTACATTTGATAGGAGAAACATGGAATCTCATCTTTAAAAAGGAATGGCACAGATCAACCAACCACACTTGAGTTATTTTGGCCAGGTAAAGTAACAGGGATAGTATTTACTCTCTCTTCTGAAACAAACCTTTGCCCCACCAAAAAAAAAAAAAAAAAAAAACCCAAAATATTTAGGGAAAAGCATATTTCAAGCACTGGATGTCAAGGAATAAAGTGTAGAATGCCTGAGAAACAGGAAATAAGCCAGGTGAGTACTATAATTGCACCAGTTTATTTGCCTTGGGAGAATTTCTAGGCCACAAAGTAGATAGGGGAACCCAAGTTAAGCATGGAGGAGTCCCTGAATTGAGGAGAAATTGCTGAGAGTCTAGGGACACCAAGATTGCTAGAGTTTGCTGAACATACTATCAAAGGGGAGACAGAAATACAGGAGTGCACTCAGGAGAACAACACAGTGTCCTTCTCAAATGTTCAACAGAGTACTGATTAGCACATGCATGTGAGTAAACTACTCAAGGCAAGGAACGGTCTAGACCCTAAAATGATTAGTGAGAACAGTAACCAATCCTCACATAGGATCTGAAATAGAATTAGCAAAGAGGTCCTAAACTACATTTGACAGGGGAAACATGGAATTGCAAGCCATTAGCCATTTCCCAAATTGAATTTATCATAATTTATGGGGACATCAAATGGAGTATACACATAGTCTTGCCTCAGTAATTGGGAATCATTAGCCCAGAACACTACTCTGCTCCTGTTCCCAAAATTCTGAAAGCAAATTCCAAAAGACTCAAACTGTTTCCAACTAGTGTATCGCAGAAAAATTTCAAGAATATTCACAGAAAAACAAAATATCCAGAACCCAACA
Source organism: Manis javanica (assembly GCF_040802235.1). Lineage (NCBI taxonomy): Eukaryota > Metazoa > Chordata > Mammalia > Pholidota > Manidae > Manis > Manis javanica. Next base: position 84,071,686 of record NC_133162.1, read on the forward strand.
AATTCATGATGTCTGGCAACTAAGCAAAAGACCAGATATGTAAAGAAGCACAAAATGCAATAACCAATAAGGTGAGAAATCAATGAACCAAAAAAAAAAAAGTCAATCTAGAACCTGGAAAAAATATTACTTAAAGCCAAAATAGGACATTTTCATACATACAAAAGCTGAAAGTGTCCATCTCCAGCAGAACTGCACTATAAGAAATGTTAAAAGAAGCCCACTGGGCAGAAGGATAAGATACCCAAAGGAAATACAGATCTTCCAGAAGGAATAATGAGCAACTGAAATGATAAATAAGCACTAATATACAAGATATATGCTCACATATGTAAGATATATATGAATACACCAAAATGATAAAAATATAGTATAGGATGTATAACACCAAGAAAAGCAAAATGTATGACATAAATAGCGCAAAAGCTGGGACAGAAGTATACTTCTGAATATTCTTATAGTATCCAAAATGATAAAATCACCTGAAGGTACACTGTGATGTTAAAAATACATGCTATAAATCTTAAGCAACCATAAAATAACAACAAAAAAAGAGTTAAAGCTAATAAGCCAACAAAGAGATATGAAAGAATCATAGAAAATACTCTCGAACACAAAAGAAGGCAGAAAAAAATGTGAAGGGGATAAATACTAAACAAATAATAAGATGGTAGACTTAAATGAATTTTGCTGTAATTATATAACAGTAAACAAATTAAACTTCACAACTAAAAGGCAGTGATTGTCAAACTGGATAAAAAAATCAAGATCCAACTACATAGTGCTTAAAAGAAATTGATGTAACTATAAAGATACAACTAAGTTAAAAGCAAAAGATTTTTAATACATACAATACTTATACCAAGCAAAAAAATAGGTCTGGAATGTTACCTAAGCATCATGCAAAGTAGACATCATAGTGAATAGCATTACCATTTATTTTTTTAAAAGATAATTTCATAACAATGATGGAGTCAATTCATCAAATAGACATAGTTCAAAATTTTCATGCACCTAATAAGAGCCTCAAAATACAATTGCAAGGAGAAATATAAAAATCTAAATATACACAGATTTTAATACCCTTCTCAATAATTAATAAACAAGTTCACTGAAAATCAGTAAGGAAACAGGAGATCAAAAGAGCACTATCAAGCAACTAGATAAAAGACATTTTTTAACACTTCACCCAAAAAGAGGTGAATGGGCATATAGAACATTTCCTTTCAAGTGCACACAGAACATTTAACAAAATAGAGCACATTCTGGAATGTAAAACAAGTCTCAGTAAATTTAAAATAATTCAATGTTATGCAGTATGTTCTCTGGTCCCAATAGCATTAAATTAGAAATCAGTAACAGAAAGATCCCTGGAAAATCCCAAATGTCTTGAAAGTAAATAATCTGTTGGCCAAAGAAGCAATCAAAAAGGGAAATAAAAAGACAGCACATCAAAAATTGAGAAGTGCCATTCTATCTACAGCAGTAAATAACTATATTACAAAAGAAAGTCTCAAACTAATGATGTCAGCCTTTAATTTATGAAACTAGATAAAGAACAAATTAAGACCTAGGCAAGCAGAAGAAAACAAATATTACAGATCAGAGTGGGAACCAGGTAATCTTTTTAGTGAAATATGGGTTATACACCCACTATATTCTATCAGGATAGGTATAATAAGGGAATTTCATTGAAATAATCTGACCAAAACCTGAATTTCAATAAGCAGCAAATACATAATTCAGTAAATACTCTTGCACAAAATCTAAATTTCTCATATTTGGTTTTCTAACTAACAGGTAAGCAATTGTTAAATGCTAAAATTCATCTTCCAAATCACAGCTACTATTTTAAAACATATATACTTGAGTGTAGTCTTGAGCAAAGAGTAAATGTGCTAAAGTATATTATATACAAGATGAGTTATAGTTTTTCATTCGACATACAAAATGTCACTTCTGCTATACCATCAATATATTAATTCTAAACACTGATACAGTATCCTTCTGACGAAACATGTTTAAAAACAAATAATCAGTTTTTTTCCTCTGATATTCAGTTAGCTATTCCTTATATGAAATCTCTGTAGGGGCACTGAAAACACTACAGAAGTCACATTGTAATAAAAACTGTCCTTTGTATTTGAAATTTCAGTATTAATGGATACAATTAAAGGGAAATTGATTACTTTAAATATTTAAGATTATTTTCCTATATTCTTATAGACCTGATTGGGCTGTAGTCAAGAGAAACTAATAAAATAAACACAAAGGAAAAAGCTAACATGAATTGATTCTAAAATAAGTTATAATTTTGAAGTGCTACATCTTGATCACTAATTTTGCACTGCATTAAAATGTAAGAAGGTTTATTATAAGAAATAAGTATGATATGAAATGATACACCAATAAATACAAGTAATACTTAAAAGTTATACAATACAAAACTAATATGAAAATCTGATGCCTACACCACCACTTAGTCTTACTGCATCTGATAAGGATTAGGGTTTAGATGGGGCAGGGAAATGACATAAATGCTAAAGATATGATGAAGCTGAAAGCTGCACACATTCTTTGATTTTAAAAGTATGCACACAGGGATTCAAGATGGTGGTGTGAGAATTGAGACAGACAATTCCTCCCAAAACCACATATATTATGAAACTGTAGTTAATACAACTAATCCTAAAAGAGCAACAGGAAATAAGGCTACACCAAACTGCATACACCTGGAGAACAGAGCAGACCTAATGAAACAGGGTAACATACCAAAGCCTTGATCCGGCAGGACCCAAGTCCTTCCCCGATTCCAGCTCAACAGCGGAAAGAAGAGAAATGAAGAAGGAAGGGGGTGGAAGCCTAGGGCTACTAAACACTCAGCCCTGGAGATCTTGGGAGGAAAAACCTACATTGCATAATGCTCTGGTAATTAGAGGGGTTGGACAGCTAAGACAAGTGAAATACTTGGGCAGAAAGAAATTCGAGCCATTTGTGGAGGACGGGGATCCACATCCGGCTGCTGTGGAACAAAGGAAAGGCGGGCAGTCTGAGAGGCTTTCTAGCAGCAAGAGGAAGGCTGAAGAGGCAGGATTTGCATGAAGCTTACTGCATGGGTGAAGGGATGCGTAGACAAGGTTGTCTGGGTTCACTCAGTCCAGCAGGTTGGGAACATTCAGGAACTTTAGGCAATCCATCCTCCTAGATGGCTACTCAGCTCTGAGGGCCTTCATTGTGATACACAGTCTGCTGGTCATTATGCCTGGCCAGCAGAACTAGCCCACAAACAAGCAGCCTGACCACAGGTGTCAGTCCAGCCACAGGGAGGCCCAGCCTATGTCAGCTACAGACAAAAGAACAGAGGATTACATGTGTGTGCTCGCCCACTGGTTCTGACAGTGGAGACAGGCACTGCAGCCAGGAAGCAGGAAACAGCACTTTTGTCCCCCAAGGCACCAGCACTGCTCACCTACCCCTGACATCACTCCAGGGGCTGAGCAGCTCCAGAGACTAGAGCTTCTGGACACGAGAGTGTGCCACATACAAATATGAAACGATAAAGGAACCTGGTTCAAACAAAACTTTCCAAACACTAGAAAAAGGGCAAAATGAAACTGAACTAATCAAACTTTCTGAAAGACAGTCCAAGATAAAAATTATTAATATGCTCATAGAGGAATATAAAAATATTCAAGAACTCAGGGATGAATTTAGGACAAGATTAAATCATTAAGAAATTCCATATCTGAAATGACACATACAATGGAGGGATTTAAAAGCAGATTAGGGATTAAAGATGGTGGTGTGAGAGGAGAGACAGAGGCTTCCTCTTAAAACTGGATACGATTAGAAAATATAGTTGGTGCAACTAATCCTGAGAGAGTAACAGGAAAGAGGATGTGCCAGACTGCATACACCTGGAGAAAAGAGCAGACCTTACTGAATGGGGTAATATACCAGAGCTGTGGCCAGGCGGGACCCAAGCCCTCCCTTATCCCAGCTCATTGGCCGGAGGAAGAGAAACTGAGCAGGGAGGGAGTGGAAGGCCTGGGGACTGCTGAATACCTAGCTCCGGAGATCTGCTCTGGGGGAACGAACCTACATTTCATGGTGATTTCATCACACTCTTCTGATTACAGGGTTGGAAAGCTGGGACAGGCAGAGTTCCTGGGGAGACTGGGATTCTGGCCACTTGTGGAAAGCAGGGATCCATATATGGATGCTCTGGGACAAAAGCTTGTATCTGTGGGCTTGGCCCACTGGTTTGGACAATGGAGACAGGCACAGCAGCCAGGAAGCAGGGAACAGCTCTTTCCTCCCCACAGGTACGAATAAGACTCCCATGCAACCCCCAACATTGCTTCAGGGGATGAGCAGCTCCAGAATAGACCTTCTGGACACTAGAGGGCACCATATACAAATACAAAATGCCAAAGAAACCAGATCCAGAGTAAAATTATCAAAAAAACACCTGAGAAAGATTTAAATGATATGGACCTCATGACTCTTCCTGAAAGGGAGTTGAAAATAAAAATCATCAACAAGCTAACAGAGGTATGGAAAGACATCCAGGAACTCAGGAATGAATTCAGGTCTGAGACCCAATCACTGAAGAGCATGATGGAGGGTATTAAAAGCAGATTGAATGTGGTAGAGTAGATGATAAATGAGATACAAACTAGAGAAGAGGAATACAAAGAAGCTGAGGCACAGACAGAAAAAAAGGATCTCTAAGAATGAAAGAATATTGAGAGAAATGTGTGACCAATCCAAATGGAACAATATTCACATTATAGGGATACCAGAATAAGAAGAGAGAAAGGGACAGAAAGTGTATTTGAGGAGGTAGATGCTGAAAACATCCCTAATCTGGGGAAGGAGATACTCTCTGAGGCTATGGAGATCCACAGATCTCCCAACACAAGGGACCAAAGGAAGATAACACCAAGACACATGGTAATTAAAATGGAAAAGATCAAGGATAAGGACAGACTAAAAAAAGCAGCCAGACACAGAAATAAGATCGTATAAAAGGTAAGCCCATCAGGCTAACATCAGACTTCTCAGCAGAAACTTTACAGGCCAAAAGGGAGTGGCATGATATATTTAATGTCATGAAGCAGAAGGGCCTGGAACCAAGATTACTTTATCCAGCAAGACTATCATTTAAATGTGAAGGAGGGACTAAACAATTTCCAGATAAGCGAAAGCTGAGAGAGTTTACCTCCCACAAACCATCTCTACACTCTATTTTGGAGAGACTGCTATAGATGGAAGTGTTCCTAAGGTTGAATAGCTGTCACGAGACATAATAAAACCACAGTAAACAAAGTAAAACAGCTACTTACTCAGCAAATGCAAACTTAAATTAACTATTCCCAAATTCAATCAAGGGATAGACAAAAAGTACAGAATATGATACCTAATATATAAAAATATGGAGGAGGAAGAAAAAGGAGAAGAAACAGAATAGAACCTTTAGATTGTGTCTGTAATAGCATATGAAGTGAGTTAAGTTAGACTCTTAGAGAGTAAGGAAAGTAACGTTGAAGCTTTGGTAACCATGAATCTACAGCCTGTAATGGCAATAAGTACACACCTATTGATAATCTCCCAAAATGTAAATGGCCTGAATACACCAATCAAAAGACATAGAGTAACTGAATGGATAAAAAAACAAGACCCATCTATATGCTGCTTACAAGAGATTCACCTCAAACCCAAAGACATGCACAGACTAAAAGTCAAGGGATGGAAAAAGATATTTCATGTAAACAACAGGGAGAAAAAAGCAGGTGTTGTAGTACTAGTATCAAACAAAATAGACTTCAAAACAAAGAAAGTCACAAGACATAAAGAAGGACATTACATAATGATAAAGGGCTCGGACCAACAAGAGGATGTAACCATTATAAATACATATGTACCCAACACAGGAGCACCAGCATATGTGAAACAAATACTAACAGAACTAAAGGAGAAAGTAGAATGGAATACATTCATTTTAGGAGACTTCAACAGACCATGCATTGCAGAGCACAGATCTACCAGACAGAAAATAAGTAAGGACACAGAGGCACTGAACAACACACTAGAACAGATGGACCTAATAGATATCTATAGAACTCTACATCAAAAAGCAACAGGATACACATTCTTCTCAAGTGCACATGAAATATTCTCCAGAATTGACCACATACTAGGCCACAAAAAGAGCCTCAGTAAATTCAAAAACATTGAAATTTTACAACCAACTTTTCAGACCACAAAGGTATAAAAGTAGAAATAAATTGTACAAAGAAAGCAAAAAGGCCCACAAACACATGGAGGCTTAACAACATGCTCCTAAATAATCAATAGATCAATGACCAAATCAAAATAGAGATTAAGCAATATATGGAAACAAATGACAACAACAACACAAAGTCCCAACTTCTGTGGGATGCAGTGAAAGCAGGCTTAAGAGAAAAGTATATACCAATCCAGGCATAATTAAAGAAGAAAGAACAAACCCAAATGAATAGTCTAATGTCACAATTACTGAAATTGGAAAAAGAACAAACCAGGCCTAAAGTCAGCAGAAGGACAGACATAATAAAGATCAGAGAAGAAATAAATAAAATTGAGAAGAATAAAACAATAGAAAAAATCAATGAAACGAAGAGCTGGTTCTTTGAGGAAATAAACAAAATAGAGAAGCCTCTAGCCAGACTTCTTAAGAGAAAAAGAGAAACAACACACATCAACGGAATCAGAAATGAGAAAGGAAACATCATGACAGACGCGACAGAAATACAAAGAATTCTTAGAGACTACTCTGAAAACCTATATGCTAATGAGCTGGAAAACCTAGAAGAAATAGACAACTTCCTAGAAAAATACAACCTTTCAAGAATGACTAAGGAAGAAACACAAAATCTAAACAAACCAATTACGAGCAAAGAAATTGAAGAGGTAATCAAAAAACTACCCAAGAACAAAACCCCCGGGACAGATGGATTTACATTGAAATTTTATCAGACATACAGAGAAGACATAATACCCATTCTCCTTAAAGTTATCCAAAAAATAGAAGAGGAGGGAATACTCCCAAACTCATTCTTTGAAGCCAAGAGCACCCTAATACCAAAACCAGGCAAAAACAACACCAAAAAAGAAAATTACAGACCAGTATCCCTGATGAACAAAGATGCAAAAATACTCAACAAAATATTAGCAAACCAAATTCAAAAATACATCAAAAGTATCATACACAATGACCAAGTGGGATTAATCCAAGGGATGCAAGGATGGTAAAACATTCGAAAATCCATCAACATCATCCACATCAACAAAAAGAACAAAAACCACATGATCATCTCCGTAGATGCTGAAAAAGCATTCGACAAAATTCAACATCCATTCATGATAAAAACTCTCAACAAAATGGGTACAGAGGTCAAGTACCTCAACATAATAAAGGCCATATATGATAAACCCACAGCCAACATAATACTGAACAGTGAGAAGCTGAAAACTTTTCCTCTGAGATCGGGAACAAGACAGGGATGCACACTCTCCCCACTGTTGTTCAACATAGTACTGGAGGTTCTAGCCACAGCAATTAGAAAAAACAAAGAAATACAAGGAATCCAAATTGGTTAAGAAGAAGTTAAACTGTCACTATTTGTAGATGACAATGATATTGTACATTAAAAAAAACCTAAAGACTCCACTCCAAAACTACTAGAACTGATTTCAGAATACAGCAAAGTCACAGGATACAAAATTAACACACAGAAATCTGTGGCTTTCCTATACACTAACAATGAACTAATAGAAAGAGAAATCAGTAAAACAATTCAATTCACAATTCCATCAAAAAGAATAAAATACCTAGGAATAAACCTAACCAAGGAAGTGAAAGACCTATACCCTGAAAACTACAAGATACTCTTAAGAGAAATTAAAGAGGTCTGAAGTGAAAACTCATCCCATGCTCTTGGCTAGGAAGAAATAATATTGTGAAAATGGTCATCCTGCCCAAAGCAATATACAGATTTGATGCAATTCCTATCAAATTATCAACAACATTCTTCAATGAACTGGAACAAATAGTTCAAAAATTCATATGGAACTGCCAACGACCCCGAATAGCCAAAACAATCCTGAGAAGGAAGAATAAAGTGGGGGGGGATTTCACTCCCCAACTTAAAGCTCTATTACAAAGGCACAGTAATAAAGACAATTTGGTACTGGCACAAGAACAGAGCCACAGACCAGTGAAACAGAATAGAGACTCCAAACATTAACCCAAATATATATGGTCAATTAATATACAATAAAGGAGCTATGGACATACAATGGGGAAAATGCCAGTCTCTTCAAAAGATGGTATTGGCAAAACTGGACAGCTACATGTAAGAGAATGAAACTGGATCACTGTCTAACACCAAACAGAAAAGTAAATTCGAAATGGATCAAAGACTTGAATGTAAGTCATGAAACCATAAAACTCTTCGAAAAAAATCATAGGCAAAAATATCATGGACATAAACATGAGTGACTTCATCATGAACTTATCTCCCCAGGCAAGGGAAACCGAAGCAAAAATGAACAAGTGGGACTATATCAAGCTAAAAAGCTTCTGTACAGCAAAGGACACCATCAATAGAATAACAAGGTATCCTACAGTATGGGAGAATATATTCATAAATGACAGATCCGATAAAGGGTTGACATCCAAAATATATAAAGAGCTCACACACCTCAACAAACAAAAAGCAAATAATCCAATTAAAAAATGGGCAGAGGAGCTAAATAGACAGTTCTCCAAAGAAGAAATTCAGATGGCCAACAGACACATGAAAAGATGCTCCACATCGTTAGTCATCAGAGAAATGCAAATTAAAACCACAATGAGATATCACCTCACACCGGTAAGGATCGCCATCATCGAAAAGATAAACAACAACAAATGTTGGCGAGGTTGTGGAGAAAGGGGAACCCTCCTACACTGCTGGTGGGAATGTAAATTAGTTCACCCATTGTGGAAAGCAGTATGGAAGTTCCTCAAAATGCTCAAAATAGAAATACCATTTGACCCAAGAATTCCACTTCTAGGAATTTACCCTAAGGATGCAGCAGCCCAGTTTGAAAAAGACAGATGCACCCATATGTTTATCACAGTACTATTTACAATAGCCAAGAAATGGAAGCAACCTACATGTCCATCAGTAGATGAATGGATAAAGAAGAGGTGGTACATATACACAATGGAATATTATTCAGCCATAAGAAAAAAACAAATTCTACCATTTGCAGCAACATGGATGGAACTAAAGGGTATTATGCTCAGTGAAATAAGCCAGGTGGAGAAAGAGAAGTACCAAATGATTTCACTCATATGTGGAGTATAAGGACAAAAAAAATGAAGGAACAAAACAACAGCAGAATCACAGAACCCAAGAATGGACTAACAGTCACCAAAGGGAAAGGGACTGGGGAGGATGAGTAGGAAGTGAGGGATAAGGGCAGAGAATAAGAAAGGGAAGGGGGCTTAACGATTAGTATGTATAATGTGGTGTGGGGCATAGGAAGGGATGTGCAACACAGAGAAGGCTAGTAGTGATTCTACAGTATCTTACCACGCTGATGGACTGTAACTGTAATGGGTTTGTGGGGGGGACTTGGTGAAGGGAGGAGCCTAGTAAACATAATGTTCTTCATGTAATTGTAGATTAATGATAACAAAACGAATTTAAAAAAGGAGATTAGATGTAGTAGAAAAGGCAGTAAATAGAATAGAAATTAGAAAAGAGGTATACAAAGATGCTGAGGCACAGAGAGAAAAGGGGATCCCTAAGAATAAAAGAATATTGAGAGAACTGTGTGACTAATCCATATGGAAAAATATCTGCATTATAGGAGTACCAGAAGAAAAATAGAGACAAAAAGGGATAGAAAATGTCTTTTAGGAGGTAATTGCTGAAAACTTCCCCAATCTGTGGAAGGACATAGTCTCTCAGGCCATGGAGGTGCACAGATCTCCCAAAACAAGGGACCCAAGGAAGACAACACCAAGACATGTAATAATTCCAAGGGCAAAGATCAAGGACAAGGACAGACATTCAAAAGCAGCCGGAGAGAGAAAAAAGATCACCAAGGGAAGCCCATCAACCTATCATCAAACTTCTCAGCAGAAACCTTACAGGCCAGAAGAGAATGGCATGATACATTTAATGCAATGAAAGAGAAGGGCCTTGAACCAACAATACTCTACCTGGCAAGGTTATCACTTAAATTTAAAAAAATTTTTCAGATAAGCAAAAGCTGAGATAATTTACCTCCCCCAGACCGACTCACCAGTGCATTTTGGATGGACTGCTATAGATGGAAGGATTCCTAAGGCTAAATAGCTCTCACCAGGGGAAATAAATATACAGCAAAGTAGAGCAATTATTTACTAAGCAGATTCAAAATCAAATCAATGACCCCCAAAGTCAATCAAGGGACAAAGAGTACAGAATATGATACCTAATTATAAAGAATGGAGGAGGAAGAAAAAGGAGAGAAAAAAAAAAGGACCTTTAGGTTGTGTGTGTAATAGCATACTGAGTTATATTAGACTGCTAGATAGTAAGGGAATTACCCTTTAACCTTTGGTAATGAGAAATCTAAAGCCTGCAAAGACAATAAGTACATAACTACTGATAATCACTATAATGTAAATGGTCTGAATGCACCAATCAAAAGACAGAGTCACTGAGTGGCTAAACAAACAAGACCCTTCTATATGCTACCTATAACAGACTCAATTCAAGCCCAAAATCATACAGAGACTAAAAGTGAAGGGATGGAAAAATATATTTCATGCAATTAATTGGGAAAAAAACAGGAGTTACAGTACTTGTATCAGACAAAATAGACTTCAAAACAAAGAAAGTAATGAGACAAAGAAGGACACTACATAATGATAAAAGGGTCAGTCCAACAAGAGGATATAACTATTACAAATATTTATGCACCCAACACAGGATCACATACATATGTGAAACAACAATTAATAGAACTGAAGAGGAAAATAGAATGCAATGCATTCATCTTAGGAGACTGCAACATAACACTCACTCCAAAGGACAGATCAACCAGACAGAAAATGAGTAAGGACACAGAGGCATTGAACAACGTATTAGAACAGATGGACCTAAGGGATATCTACAAAACATTCCATCCAAAAGCAACAAGAGACACATTCTCCTCAAGTGCACAAGGAACATTTTCAAGAATAGATCATATACTGGGCTACAAAAAGAGCCTCAGCAAATTCAAAAAGATTGAAATTGTACCAACCAACTTCTCAGACCACAAAGGTATTAAACTAGAAATAAATCACACAAATAAGACAAAAAAGCCCACAAACACCTGGAGGCTCGATAACATGTCCTAAATAATCAATGGATCAATGACAAAATAAAAACAGAGATCAAACAATATACAGAGACAAATGACTAAGAGGGAAGTATCATGCAATATAGGCCTACCTCAAGAAAGAAGAACAATCCCATATGAACAGTATAAATGCACAATTAACGAAACTAGAAAAAGAAGAATGTATAAGGTCCAAGGTCAGTAGAAGAAGGGACATAATAAAGATTAGAGGAGAAATAAATAATAATTGAGAAGAATAAAACAATAGAAAGAATCAATGAGGGCAGGAGCTGGTTCTTTGAGAAAATAAACAAAATAGATAAGCCACTAGCCAGACGTATCAAGAAAAAAAAGAGAGTCTACATACATAAACAGAATCAGAAATGAGAAAGTAAAAATCATGAAGGACACCACAGAAATACAAAGAATTATGAGAGAATACAATGAAAAATTATATGTTAATAAACTGGATAACCTAGAAAAAATGGACAACTTTCTAGAAACATACAACCTTCCAAGGCTGACCCAGGACGAAACAGAAAATCTGAATAGACCGATTACCAGCAAGGAAATTGAATTTGTAATCAAAACACTACCTAAGAACAAAACTCCTGTACCAGATGGTTTCACTGTTGAACTTTATCAAACATTTATTGAAGATTTAATACCCATTCTCCTTAAAGTTTTCTAAAACATAGAAGAGGAGGGAATACTAACAAACTCATTCTATGAGGTAAGCATCATTCTAATACCAAAACCAGGTAAAGACACCACAGAAAAAGAAAATTAAAGACCAATATACCAGTGAACATAGATGCAAAAATACTCAACAAAATATTAGGAAACCAAATCCAAAAATAAATCAAAAAGATCATGCATCATGATCAAGAAGGATTTATTCAAGGGATGCAAGGATGGTACAACATTTGAAAATCCATCAACATCATCCACCACAACATCAACAAAAAGAAGAACAAAAACCATTTAATCATCTCCATAGATGCTGAAAAAGCATTTGACAAAATTCAACATCTATTCATGATAAATCTCTCAACAAAATGGATGTAGAGGGCAAATATCTCAATGTAATAAAGGCCATATATGACAAACCCACAGCCAACATTATACTTAACAGTGAGAAGCTGAAAGCTTTTCCTTTAAGATCGGGAAAAAGACAAGGTTGCCCACTCTCCCCATTTTTATTCAACATAGTACTAGGGTCCTAGCCACGGCAATCAGACAACACAAAGAAATAAAAGGCATCCAGATTGGCAAGGAAGAAGTTAAACTGTCCCTGTTTACAGATGACATGATATTGTACATAAAAAACCCTAAAGAATCCACTCCGTAACTACTATATCTAATATCTGAATTCAGCAAAATTGCAGGATGCAAAATTAATGCATGGGAATCTGTTGCATTCCTATACACTAATGATCAGCTAGTAGAAAGAGAAATCAGGAAAACAATTCCATTCACAACTACGTCAAAAAGAATAAAATACCTAGGAATAAACCTAACCAAGGAAATGAAAAACCTATACTCTAAAAACTACAAGACAGTCATGAGAGAAATTAAAGAAGATACCAATAAATGGATAGGAAGAGTTAATATTGTCAAAATGGCCATCCTGCCTAAGCAAAACTACACATTCAGTGAAATCCCTATCAAAATGCCAACAGCATTTTTCAATGAACTAGAGCAAATAGTTCTAAAATTCATATGGAACCACAAAAAAAATCCAAATAGCCAAAGCAATCCTGAGAAGGAAGAATAAAACGTGGGGGATGACGCTCCCCAACTTCAAGCTCTACTACAAAGCCACAGTAATCAAGACAATTTGGTACCGGCACAAGAACAGACCCATAGACCAGTGGAACAGAATAAAGGGCCCAGATATAAACCCAAGCATATATGGTCAATTAATATACAATAAAGGAGTCATGGATTTATACAATGGGGAAAAGACAGCCTCTTCAACAACTGGTGTTAGAAAAACTGGACAGTTACATGCAAGAGAGTGAAACTGGATTATTGTTTAACCCCATACACAGAAGTAAACTCAAAATGGATCAAAGACCTGAATATAAGTCATGAAACCATAACACTCTTAGAAGAAAACATAGGCAAAAATCTCTTAAATATAAACATGATCAACTTTTTTCTGAACGCATCTCCTCAGGCAAGGTAAACAAAATCAAAAATTGACCAGTGGGACTATATCAAGCTAAGAAGCTTCTGTACAGCAAAGAACACCATCAGCAGAACAAAAAGGCATCCTAAAGTATGGGAGAATATATTTGTAAATGACATATCTTACAAGGGGTTAACATCCAAAATACATAAAGACCTTACATGCCTCAACACCCAAAAAGTAAATAACCCTATTAAAAAATGGGTGGAGTATCTGAATAGTCATTTCTCCAAAGAAGAAATTCAAATGGCCCACAGGCACATGAAAAGATGCTCCACATCGCTAATTATCAGGGAAATCAAATTAAAACTGCAATGAGATATCACCTCACACCAGCTAGGATGGCCAACATAGAAAAGACTAGGAACAACAAAAGCGGAGAATGGGGAACCCTTCCACACTGCTGGTGGGAGTGTAAAATGGTTCAACCATTGTGGAAAGCAGTATGGAGGTTCCTCAAAAAACTCAAAATAGAAATACCATTTGACCCAGGAACTCCACTCCTAGGAATTTATCCTAAGAATGCAGTATTTTAGTTTCAAAAAGACATATGCACCTCTATGTTTATTGCATCACCATTTACAAAAAACAAGAAATGGAAGCAACCCAAGTGTCCATCAGTAGACGAATGCATAAAGAAGATGTAGTACATATACACAATGGAATATTATTCAGCCATAAGAAGAAAAGAAATCCTACCATTTGTAACAACATGAGTGGAGCTAGAGGGTATTATGCTCAGTGAAATAAGCCAGGGGGAGAAAGACAAGTTCCAAGTGATTTCACTCATCTGTGGAGCATAAGAACAAAGCAATAACTGAAGGAACAAAACAGCAGCAGACTCACAGAACCCAAGAATGGGTTGCCAAAGGGAAAGGGACTGGTGAGGGTGGGTGGGAAGGGAGGGAGAAGGGGAAGAAGGAGCATTACGATTAGCACACATAACATGTGGGGGAGTATGAGGAAGGCAGTATATTATAGCACAGAGAAGAGAAGTAGTGACTCTATAGCATCTTACTACGCTGACGGAGAGTGACTGTAAAGGGGTATGTGGTGGCGACTTGATAATGCGGGGAATTTAGTAACCACAGTGTTGCTTATGTGATTGTATATTAATGATATCAAAATAAAAAATAAAAAAGTATGCACACAGATACACACATACACACAACTGGCCAGTTTATAAAAGAAGCAGAGAATAAATAAGTGAATATTGACATAATCTTGGGTGGTGTAGGGCTTTATGCTGTAAAGCCAAAACATGACTTATTGAGTAAACTACTATAAAAAACCCTTAAAAATTTTTTTCCAAACCAAGAAATTGGAAGATATTTAGATGTTTGCAATTTATAGATGATGATGGGCTAATATATCCAACATAACAAAAGCTCATAAAAACCTTATAGAAATATTAACCAAAAATAGGGTAAATCACAAAAAATAAAATAAATAAAGAAATCTGGTCAACAAACATGAAATATACACATTTTCACAATTCTCAAATAAAGGTACTTTTAAAAACAATTATAAATAAATGTGTTGATAAGTGTATATATGTATGAATATATACATATATATATATATATTGCTACACACAAATACCTAAATCCATGTGCATATTCCCAATATATCAGCAAGTTTAAAGAGATAGATAATATCCATTATTAATCAGAGTGCATAGTGGTAAGTTATCAGAAAATACTTTGGCTAGGAGGAGCTTGATCTCGTTTGTAGAAAATACAATTGTTTCCATTATTAGGTGGGAAAATTTAGTTATTACAAGAATCACATTATTTTTTGACACATTTCAAAACTCACAATGTATCTAGGCTTCACTGCCCTCAGTGTG
Source organism: Manis javanica (assembly GCF_040802235.1). NCBI lineage: Eukaryota > Metazoa > Chordata > Mammalia > Pholidota > Manidae > Manis > Manis javanica. The sequence continues at coordinate 84,087,138 of NC_133162.1, forward strand.
AAAGGGAATTAAGTAGATCTAGTAGGAGGGTATGTTATAAAATAATGCTGACCTATAGCTATCATCCAGTTACACATAAAATTTTTGAAATCACACTCCTTTTTTAAAAGTTCATTAAAAGACATGAAATCATCTAATTAGTATTTTCTAATGTGTTATACTGACATACCAAATTATATGAAATTTACTACCATTGTATATTATAGTATTTTATTTGTAAATCCAATAAGAAAATTGAAATAAAACATCAAACAACCACAACAAAAGAAAATGTACCTGATAAATCTATTGAAAAGGAAGACTGTGCTCCGGATGACCCGTGCTGTCCGTGACTCTTCATGCTGAGATCTAGATAAATTTAAGCCATCATCCATGTGGCCTTCATGATGCATAATAGCCTGTAGGAAAGCAGAAGTAATGCCATCACTTCCAACATTTCTTTTCCAAACAGGTATGAAGATGAACACGCAAAAATGTGAGCCATAACAATCAAAACACAGATAGAGGGGACTTTAAAGCTGTTGCATACAGGTAAAGTATATGAAGGTAATATTATGTACAAATTCATTATTAGTTATATATTCCTAAGCATATATTCATTCAGTTGTTTTAAAGAATGACTCAGTTATTGGTTTTAAAGAATAAATTAATACACACATTGAGCTGGGTAAAACAAACACCAGAGTGTTTTCACCTATCTATGTTCAATAACTGATTCACAGTCTAAGGAAACTCCAAACAAAGCAGCAAAGGAAACCATTATATTAGTATACCAGTTATACACTAATACTGAATATAGACTGGCCAATTAATTAGTACTGAGCAAAGCTTCTAAGCCATCTAAGTTCTTTTAAAAACACATTTTTATTTTATTAGTTATTTTGTTAGGCTTCATGTTTTTGAACTTTCCAAGAAAGTATAACATGAGAAAAGAGGAATGCAATAATCTTAAAAGAACAGCTGAATGAATTTTACAAGGTGAACACACCCTATAACAAGCCCCAGATTGATAGAGCTAGTTATAGCGCCTTAAAATCTCCCCTGGTGCTCCCTTGGACACTATTCTTCCCAATGTTCCCCACCTCCCTGACTTTCAACAGCAAAGGTCAGTTGTGGACAATGTATAAATGAAAGCTTTGTGTCTAGCTGCTCTCACTCAATACTTGTAGCAAGATATTTTAGGTTCTAGTCATGGGAGTTGAACTAAAATCAGTAACTAGAACTAAAATTATAAACTATCTAGAAAGCAATGTCAAAGGAGCTCCTTCTATCAAATCACTGAGACAGAGATAGATTTGTATGCAAATGAAATATTTTAGCATAAAAACCTTCACAGAGAAAAAAGAAAAAAGACTCTAATGAAGGGATATATTACTCATTTCAAGACTCTAAAAGAGAAAAATAAAGTTGAAAAGGGTAATTAATGAAGATAAAAAGAGGAATTAATGAACTAGAAATAAGATAAAATACCAGAAGCAATAAATAAATCCAAACTGATTCCTTGAAAAGATAAATAAAATACATAAACCTCTCATAAACCAGGCTAAAGATAAAACAGAGAGAGAAAAAAAACAACAAAAACAAAGACTGGGATATAAGATATAAAAGACATTAAAATTATAAAATTGTAATAAGACAGTCCTGTGTGGAACTCCATGGCAAAAAAAAATTGTTTAAACATAATTGAATATCCCAGAGGAAATGGTGGCTTTCTAGAAAAATAAAATTGAAAGGAATCCTTCAAACTAAGTAGAAAATTTGATGAGATCAGCATTTTTAAAGGAGATTGGTCAAAAATTTAAGTTACGGTATCTATAAGATGCCAGGACTAGATGATTTCACAAATGATTTATAATGACTCTTCAAAGAACATATATTCTAATGGTAGACTAGTCCTGACCAGGTTATAAGCAAACTATGGCCTCTTGTTCTTTTCTGTACAGCCTGTGAGCTACAAATGGCTTTTACATTTTTAAATGGCTGAAAAGGCCAAAAAAATATTTCATGACACTTTATTTTACTGCAGTGGTCTGGAACCAAACCCACAAAATCTCCAAAGTATGCTTGCATATAGCTTTGAATTTTCCTAGAACATTTTAGAATCTTTTATTTGAAAAGACAATGTTGATTTTAATGACACATGTAACTCAATATATCCAAAATATTTTTATTTCAACATGTAATAAATATACAAATTTGCTCATGTGATATCTTACATCACCCTGTTTTTAATTTTTTGTCTTAACAATCCAGTATTTTATATGTAAAGAATATTTTGATTTGGATACCAAATTATTAGAGAAAATACTTGAATTGTTTTAGAATTTATGACTTTTATGGTTGAAATGTACATTTACAGACCTAAGCTGTTCCAGAACTACATAAGCTTTAAAATAGCTTAAGTATAACCTTTTAATTTAGATTAATTAAAAGTAAACAAAACTAAAAATTCAGTGCCTATAGCACTAGCCACACTCAAGAACTAAAGAGCCACATGTAGATAGTAACTCCTGATTTGGACAGCACAGCCCGAGACTGTATTTCAAGTTTATGGCAATCACAAAGAACATAGGCAATGGGAAAAAACAGATACATCCAGAACATGGGACATTCTATAACTGGCCTACTTTCTTTAAAACGTCAATTGCGTTGGACAAAAATAAGATGAGGAAATATTCTAGACAAAAATAAGATGAGGAAATAAATATTCTAGACTAAAGAAGCATAAAAAATAAGCAAATGCATGAACCCTGATTAGATCCTGATTTGCATATAAAGACATTCTTGGGACAGTAGAAGAAATGTTAAGTGTGAACAGGATATTAGATGATATAAAGGAATTATCACTTTTATTAGGTATAAGAAAGGTACTGTGTGTGTGTGTGTGTGTATGTGTGTGTGTGTGTGTGTATGTACAGATACACATACATACAGAGAGAGAGAAGGGATGGAAGAAAGAAATGTTAATATTGCAAACTATTAATAATTGTTGAATCTAATTCGAGGTTATGTGGTAATTGGATTAGTCTTCTAACCTTTTGTATATCTGAAATTTTTGAAAATAAAACATTGGGGAGAAAAGATCAAGAAGAAAATCTGCTAAATCTGGAAAAAGATTTGGCCATGACCAGACATCATTATCAAAATAAAAATTTGTTTCAAAGCCCAGTCAAGTCCAATCAAACTCTTCTGCTATGAATGTGGACATTACCTGTTCACTGTGAAATGCTAACACAGTGCCCTCTTTGCTCAAAATTCTGCAAATGGAAGGCAGCTGGAGACCAAGCTAACAGGTACATGTGGGATCTCATCAACTCAACTGTAACATCACACCCTTGAAAATATATTTTCTTTCAAGAAATATTGGTAGAATATCTACTATGTTTCAGGCACCAGCAATTGTGAATATAAAAATAAAATACATGAGTCTAGGGCTCTCTTGTCCCCTCCTGGCATGAGCTGGGAGCTCTGACTGTTCTCTCACTTTCTCTCTCAATAAAAGCCTCCCTGGCTCTCCTGCCTTGAAAAACAAACAAACAAACAAAATACATGAGTCTAGTAATGGAGATGGATGAAGTCGTGATTCTATACCTTTGTCACACACCTTTCTCTCTATACCTCCCCTTTAGTCTGTGAACTGAACTTAAGTCTAGCCTCCAACTTTTCATCTTCTGAGGATCTCAAAAAGCAACTTCAACTCTTTGGATCCAAACAACCAACAACTTGGATAAAAATGAGAGACAGTTCATAAGTGCAAGAAGCTATATACAAAAGAGTATGGACTGCATGATTCCATTTCATTTATATCAAGTGTCTGCATTGGTAAAACTAATGAATGGTGGGAGAGGATTACAAAAATAGTTAACCCTGGGGAAGAAAGCTGGAAAGGAAGGCTGCACAACTTTCTGCAGAAATGGAAAGGTTTCATATTGTGAAGGGCATGGGTCACACAGATGTAGCCTTTTTTCAAAACCCTGCAGTTAATTTTTTGCATTTCAATGTTTTTAAGTTTTAACTCTAAAAACCCAAAGTAAGTAACAGTAATAATCTAGTGAGACATGGCAAGAGGCCAGTGGAAGTGTAAATGAAACAAGAGCAGGAGAGCATTAGAAATGGTGAAGATGAGTGATAGATACGTGAGGATTCATTGTACTATTTTGTTTTCTTTGCATACATTTCAGTGTTACATAATAAAAAGTTAATAAGAACGAAGCTCGGTCACAGGAAATAAGGAGTGCTTTACAAATACTGAATACAAACTAACGCACTTCAACGTATGAGCCTAGATCAAAGACCTCAAGGAAAAGGGGTCATCTTATAAAGATTATCCGGGTCTGTGGGAGAATTGCCCCAGGCTCTCCATCCCAGGTTCTGAAGGAGGCAGTACAAGGATGCATTTAAGCCCAATTCCATCAAAGCAGAATCAGCCTCTCCACTAAAATCACAACTGGTCCCTCTAAAGAGACCACAGTTACTTGAACAAACTACACTGCAATATGTAGATGTTATGATTAATAAATATAATTGCAGATAAAAATTTCTGCCCCACTATAGTCTTCCTTTCCAAGGTCTCACATTTGTAGAAATAATATCTGTCTTGTTATTTGGTTCCATGCACTATATTACATTTTACAGTTGGTGTAAAAATATTAACTATGAACAATCTCGTAACATGTACTCACCCTCAGGGAGCTCAAAAATTAGGAAAGAAACATTTATGAGAGCAGCCTAGTAAATAAAATAGCACAAGGCCTGTATAAAAAATTTAATGAGCTGTACACAAATATTATAAGAAGACAAAGAAGGGTGTAGGAGATAAGCTGAGACAGGAAGAATTTCTAAGATCACCTTTAAACTTAACCTCTGGAGAACGGATAGGAATTAGGTGGAAAAAAGATATTTTAAAGGGCATTCCAAGAGAGGAAACGGTATATGCAAAGGCATAGATGTGTAAAAGCCATGTTTTTGCTATTTTTCTGTGTGGGACCGCAAAGAATGTGCTTGAAGTGGTGCTCTCGTAAAGCTCAAGGTGGTGCCTGGAGATCCGACTGAGAATAGCAGAGCCGGGACAGGTGGGAGGCAGGTCAGGGAGGGCAGCTTCTCATGATTCAACAGTGCAGTTGTCTCATAAGCCGTGAGGTGTCAGGGAAGGCATAGAGGTGATTGTGCACAGGTGTTTCTGCATTTCAGAAACATAATCCCGGAAGCAGTATGGAGGACAAAGTGAACTGGGTAGATTAAGCTAGAGTCCAGGGAAGAGTATATTTCTTCGCTTAATATTAAAACATGACATAACATCGGGTATTGTTCACTTTACAAAAACCGAAGAGTATATTATGGTGGTATTTGACCTTTAACATGTACATCATGTACTTTAGCAGGTGGTTCAAAATGTTAGCTTCCTCTTTCCGTCTTGTGTTTGTGTTCTTTAGTCATAAAAAATGACTCCCATAATAGGGTCTTTATGTCATCTTACCTTACGTTGTATGGACCCCATTCTCACAGATTTCACATCCACAGACTGGTAAGTCAACCACAGGCCTGTATTTATGTGCTGTATATAGCATACTGAGTCTCCATATTTTATTTCAGATGTTCCCATTCCATCGACTTCTTTCCTTATGCCTACATCCGACTTTTCCTAAGGCAAGAGAAAAAAAAAAGATGAGCAAAACATTTAAAAATAGTAGCTTATATTGAAAGAACATTTCCTTATTTTAAATATCTTCCTTGAAAAATTCAGCCCTCTGAAGTCCTCTGAATTGTAATGATTAAGTATTCCATTCTAGCACTTCAATCTGTACTGAAAATAGAAGTAAGAAATTACAAAATTAAGGAACATATTCTTAATTATTCATATTGCTAGAAAATTATTTTAGCCATAACATAAAATTTGATATTGCCTAATAGCAAACTCTTAACCAGAGATCTTAAAATTAGTAGTTTAGGCTTTATATTCTTTCCAGATTACTTTTTTCATTATTGGTGGCTAAGAACATAGGTTTGGGGGAAAGAAATTCTAGTTCTAGTCCAATTACTGCCATTCATTAGCTCTAGGACCTTAGAACAAGTTAATGAAGCCTTTTAAGATGAGGTTTTATCATCTGTAAACAAAACTAGCAAAGTATCTTCCCCATAGCATCAGGAACAAATGAGATAATGCATGTAAAATTTGCAGCACAGTGCCTGGGATAAAATAAACACTTAAATAAATTTTAATGCTTTTGACCATGCAAATGGTGTTGATAATAGTGATGATGATGTTAAAGAAGATGGTAATGATAATGACAATTTCTTTTGTATTAATTAAAGCTATAATTCAGTTTTCACTACAATAATTTCCAACTTGGACCCCAGAGGTATTCACTCCTAAAGGGCTACCATGCTAAGCTCCCTGGGCTATGAAGAAGCGACTGATCCTCTGATACCAAGTAAATGTTTCTTTTAAATCCCTAGTTATTTTTTTAAAATTTATTTATTATTTTTTTGAATAACATTATGTTAACTAGACTCTCCCCCACCCCAAGTCCCACCCACAAACCCCATTACAGTCACTGTCCATCATCAGAGCAAGACACTGTAGAATCACTACTTGTCTTATCTGCTTTGCAAAGCCCTCCCCTTTCCATCACCCCCAATATTATACATGCTAATCATAATATTCCCTTTCTTCTTCCCCACCATTATCCCTCCCTACCCTCCCGTTCTCCCAAGTCTATTTCCCTTTGCTGATAGTCCATTCTTGGGTTCTGTGATTCTGCTGCTGTTTTGTTCCTTCTTTTTCTTTTGTTCTTATACTCCACAGATGAGTGAAATAATTTGGTATTTGTCTTTCTCCGCTTGGCTTATTTCAATGAGCATAATACCCTCTAGCTCCATGCAAGTTGTTGCAAATGGTAGGATTTGTTTTCTTCTTATGGCTGAATAATATTCCATTGTGTATATGTACCACAGCTTCTTTATCCATTCATCTACTGATGGACACTTAGGTTGCTTCAATTTCTTGGCTATTGTAAATAGTGCTGCGATAAACATAGGGATGCATCTGTCTTTTTCAAACTGGAGTGCTGTATCTTTAGGGTAAATTCCTAGAAGTGGCATTCCTGGCTCAAATGGTAAGTCTATTTTGAGCATTCTGAGGAACCTCCATATTGCTTTCCACAATGGTTTAACTAACTTACATTCCCACCAGCAGTGTAGGAGGGTTCCCCTTTCCCCGCAACCTTGCCAACATTTGTTGTTGTTTATCTATTGGATGGTGGCCATCCTTACTGGTGTGAGGTGGTATCTCATTGTGGTTTTAATTTGTATTTCTCTGATAACTAGCGATGTGGAGCATCTTTTCATGTGTCTGTTGGCCATCTGAATTTCTTCTTTGCAGAACTACTGTTCAGCTCCTCTGCCTATTTTTAATTGGATTATTTGCTTTTTGTTTGTTGAGGTGCGTGAGCTCTTTATATATTTGGATGTCAAGCCTTTATCGGATCTGACATTTATGAATATATTCTCCCATACTGTAAGGTACCTTTTTGTTTTATTGATGGTGTCCTTTGTTATACAGAAGCTTTTCAGCTTGTTTAGTCCAACTTGTTCATTTTTGCTTTTGTTTTCCTTGCTCAGGGAGATATATTCATGAAGAAGTCACTAATGTTCCCATCCAAGAGATTTTTGCCTATGTTTTTTTCTAAGAGTTTTATGGTTTCATGACTTACATTCAGGTCTTTGATCCATTTTGAATTTACTTTTGTGTATGGGGTTAGACAGCGATCCAGTTTCATTCGCTTACATGTAGTTGTCCAGTTCTGCCAGCACCAGCTGTTGAAGAGACTGTTGTTTCCCCATTGTATGTCCATGGTTCCTTTATCAAATATTAACTGACCACATATGTTTGGGTTAATGTCTGGAGTCTCTAATCTGTTCCACTGGTCTGTGGCTCTGTTCTTGTGCCAGTACCAAATTATCTTGATTACTATGACTTTGTAGTAGAGCTTGAAGTTGGGGAGTGAGATCCCCTCCTCACTTTTTTCTTCTTTCTCAGGGTTCCTTTGGCTATTTGGGGTCTTTGGTGCTTCCATATGAATTTTTGAACTATTTGTTCCAGTTCGTTGAAGAATGTTGTTAGTAACTTGATAGGGATTGCATCAAATCTGTATATTGCTTTGGGCAGGATGGACATTTTGAAGATATTAATTCTTCCTAGCCAAGAGCATGGGATGAGTTTCCATTTGTTAGTGTCCTCTTTAACTTCTCTTAAGAGTGTCTTATAGTTTTCAGGGTACAGGTCTTTCACTTCTTTGGTTAGGTTTATTCTTAGGTATTTTATTCTTTTGATACTATTGTGAATGGAACTGTTTTCCTGATTTCTCTTTCTACTGGTTCATTGTTAGTGTATAGGAAAGTCACAGATTTCTGTGTGTTAATTTTGTATCCTGCAACTTTGCTGTATTCTGATATCAGTTCTAGTCGTTTTGGAGTGGAGTCTTTATGATTCTTATGTACAATATCATGTCATCAGCAAATAGTGACAGTTTAACTTCTTGTTTACCAATCTGGATTCCTTGTATTTCTTTGATTAGTCTAATAGCAATGGCTAGGTCCTCCAGTACCATGTTGAAATAACAGTGGGGAGAATGGGCATCCCTGTCTTGTTCCTGATCTCAGAGGAAAAGATTTCAGCCTCTTGCTGTTCAGTATGATGTTAGTTGTGAGTTTATTATATATGGCCTTTGTTATGCTGAGGTACTTGCCCTCTATTCCCATTTTGCTGAGAGTTTTTATCATGAATGGATGTTGAATTTTGTCAAATGCTTTTTCAGCATCTATGGAGATGATCATATGGTTTTGTCCTTCTTTTTGTTTGTGTGGTAGATGAGGTTGATGAATTTTCAAATGTTGTACCATCCTTGCATCCCTGGGATGAATCCCACTTGGTCATGGTGTATGATTCTCTTGATGTATTTTTGAATTCAGTTTGCTAATATTTTGTTGAGTATTTTTGCATCTACGTTCATCAGGTATATTGATCTGTAGTTTTCTTTTTTGGTGGGGTCTTTGCCTGGTTTTGGTATAAGGGTGATGTTGGCTTCATAAAATGAGTTTGGGAGTATTCCATCCTCTTCTATTTTTTGTAAAACTTTAAGGAGAATGGGTATTAGATCTTCTCTGTATGTCTGATCAAATTCCGAGGTAAATTGATTTGGCCCAGGGTTTCTTTTCTGAGGTAGTTTTTTGATTACCGATTCAATATCTTTGCTGGTAATTGGTTTGTTTAGATTTTGTGTTTCATCCTTGGTGAGTCTTGGAAGGTTGTATTTTTTTAGGAAGTTGTCCATTTCTTCTAGGTTTTCCAGCTTGTTAGCATATAGGTTTTCATAGTAGTCTAATAATTCTTTGTATTTCTGTGGGGTCCATAGTGATGTTTCCTTTCTCATTTCTGATTCTGCTGATGTGTGTTGATTCTCTTTTTCTCTTAATAAGTCTGGCTAGAGACTTATCTTTTTTGTTTATTTTCTCAAAGAACTAGCTCTAGGTTTCATTGATTTTTGCTATTGTTTTGTTCTTCTCAATTTTGTTTATTTCCTCTCTGATCTTTATTATGACCCTCCTTCTGCAGACTTTAGTCCTCATTTGTTCTTCTTTTTCCAATTTTGATAACTGTTATGTTAGACAATTCATTTGGGTTTGTTCTTCCTTCTTTAAATACGCCTGGATTGCTATATACTTTCCTCTTAAGACTGCTTTCGCTGCGTCCCGCAGAAGTTGGGGGTTTGTGTTGTTGTTGTCATTTATTTCCATATATTGCTGGATCTCCATTTTAATTTGGTCATTGATCCATTGACTATTTAGAAGTGTGTTGTTAAGCCTCCATGTGTTTGTGAGCCTTTTTGCTTTCTTGGTACAATTTATTTCTAGTTTTATACCTTTGTGGTCTGAAAAGTTGGTTGGTAGGATTTCAATCTTTTTGAATTTACTGAAGCTCTTTTTGTGGTCTAGTATGTGGTCTATTCTGGAGAATGTTTCATGTGCACTTGAGAAGAATGTGTATCCTGCTGCTTTTGGATGTAGAGTTCTGTAGATGTCTATTAGGTCCATCTGTTCTAGTGTGTTGTTCAGTGCCTCTGTGTCCTTACTTATTTTCTGTCTGGTGGATCTGTCCTTTGGAGGGAATGGTGTGTTGAACTCTCCTAAAATGAATCCATTGCATTCTATTTCCTCCTTTCGTTCTGTTAGTATTTGCTTCACATATGCTGGTGCTCCTGTATTGGGTGCATATATATTTATAATGGTTATATCCTCTTGTAGGACTGAGCCCTTTATCATTATGTAATGTCCTTCTTTATCTCTTGTTACTTTCTTCATTTTGAAGTCTATTTTGTCTGATACTAGTACTGCAACACCTGCTTTTTCTCCCTATTGTTTGCATGAAATATCTTTTTCCATCCCTTGACTTTTAGTCTTTGCATGTCTTTGGGTTTGAGGTGATTCTCTTGTAAGCAGCATATAGACGGGTCTTGTTTTCTTATCCATTCAGTTACTCTATGTCTTTTCATTGGTGCATTCAGTCCATTTACATTTAGAGTGATTATCGATAGATATGTACTTACTGCCATTTCAGGCTTTAGATTCGTGGTTACCAAAGGTTCCAGGTTACTTTCCTTACTATCTAAGAGTCTAACTTAACTCACTTAGTTTGCTGTTACATACACAAACCAAAGGTTCTTTTCTATTTCTCCTCCTTTTTCTTCTTCCTTCATTCTTTATATATTAGGTATCAGATTCTATACTTTTTCTCTATCCTTTGATTGGCTTTGAGGATAGTCAATTTAATTTTGCATTTGCCTCACAATCAGCTGCTCCACCCTCCCTACCATGATTTTACTACCTCTGGTGACAGCTATCCAACCCTAGGAACACTTCCATCCATAGCAGTCCCTCCAAAATAGACTGCAGAGATGGTTTTTGGGAGGTAAGCTCTCTCAGCTTTTGATTATCTGGAAATTGTTTAATCCCTCCTTCACATTTAAATGATAGTCTTGCTGGATAAAGTAATCTTGGTTCCAGGCCCTTCTGCTTCATGACATTAAATATATCATGCCACTCCCTTCTGGCCTGTAAGGTTTCTGCTGAAATGTCTGTTGTTAGTCTTATGGGCTTTCCTTTGTATGTGATCTTATTTCTGCCTCTGGCTGCTTTTAACAGTCTTTCCTTATCCTTGATCTTTCCCATTTTAATTACTATGTGTCTTGCTGTTGTCTTCCTTCGGTCCCTTGTGTAGGGGGATCTATGGATCTCCATGGCCTGAGAGACTATTTCCTTTCCCAGACTGGGGAAGTTTTCAGCAATTACCTCCTCAAAGACACTTTCTATGTTTATTCTCTCTCTTCTTCTTCTGGTATCCCTATAATGTGAATATTGTTCTGCTTGGATTGGTCACACAGTTCTCTCAATATTCTTTCAATTTTAGAGATCCTTTTTTTCTGTCGGTGCCTCAGCTTCTTTGTATTCCTCATCTCTAGTTTCTATTTCATTTATTGTCTCCTCCACTGTATCCAACCTGCTTTTAATACCCTCCATTGTGTTCTTTAACGATTGGATCTCTGACCTGATTTCATTCCTGAGTTCTTGGATGTCTTTCCATACCTCCATTAGGATGTTGTAAATCTCTACTTATTTTGATGCTGCTTCATTGAACATGCACCCTTTCAATTTTCTCTCCCATGCTTACTTCTTACCTTTAGGAACTCACTGTCTTAATGATCTATATAGTCCTCAAAGTAACAGCAACACATCTAATGTTCTTTTGGTTGTAAAATTGCTTTTTGTCATTTCCTAATTTCCTTGGCCTAACCTTCCCTGCTATATTTACAGGTTTCTTCTACATCATTGGTTATTGTTTGAAATCAGTAAGAGTTACTTACATGTTTTCGAAAGTTAGGTTGGAGAAAATTTTATTTCCGTTACACAAAAAGGAAAAATTCAAGGAAAATAAAATTTTGACAGATTTTGACTATCATTTGCAACCTGTACTAATAATTATTAACTCTAAAATGAAGGTTAATACTCAACAATTGCAAATCTAAATTAAAATGAGTTGGCATTCTTAATACAAAAAGTCAAGATCACATAAGAAAATGAATACAAGTATAAGTTGATTTAACTATTATGTAAATAACCTGAAACATTAGTCTAAGAATCTGCAATAAAACAGATAATATACCATTCTAGTTTCATTCAAGCAAACAACATAAACTACTAATCTACATATACCAGGCCTATCAATGAGAAAATTAAATTCTAGGCAAAAACACAACAATACAAGTTACCTCAGAATAAAACAATAAGCCTCTAATATTCTAACTTCTTGTTTTACTTTTATCCGAGGACATTACTAGTCAGCAGTCTATTCATAGGCTTGTATATGGTACCTGAGAAGTCACAATTACAAATTGTGAAGTTGTTTGTTTGTTGTATATTAAAGTTGTTCATGTCATGCTCTCAGGATTAAAAGTTTTAACTGAGAAAATTCATGATGACTGTATTTGAGGAATTATCTCTGATCCTCGAGTCAGGTAAGAACTGTGAAAGTGACATTACCAAAAAAAATAAAGGAAGTGTGATCAGATGCTGTATGAAAGAATGTCTTATGTTTTTTTCTCCCCCATCATTTTCTGTAACTCAGGTTTAGTAGAAATTCAGGTGAAAATAATCTAGATGCTTTGAACAGACCACAAACATCAAAATGAGTCAAGAATGTGACAGCTGATAAAAGCCTTTCACAGGAAATTAGCCTGTATCATTTGGAATAAAGTGCCCAGATTAGGTAAGTAGGAATTTTATCCAAACTCTGTTTTAGCTACACAAATTCTAGATCAGTGGTCCTTATGTCCAGTGTCACCTTTTAGATTTTATGCCTCTTCTGAGTTCTATTGGCTTTGGGAAATGATAGAGTAGTTACTTGGACTAACTCACCCATAGTTAACAATTATGTAATTTAGGGGAACAAAGGCTTTTTCAGCATATTTTTTAGGGCACTTAAGAAGGCCCAAAAGCAGGGAGAAATTGGAGAGTAGACTTCTTTTCTGAAGACAAACAGTATGTACTCAGGGGGATTTGCAAAAACGGCTTGTTGCAATCACGGGAAGATGGCGGTGTGAGCAGTTCAGAGGAAATCTCCTCCCAAATTTATACATTTATGAAAATACAATAAATACAACTATTCCTAAAAGAGACACCAGTGGATGCAGTATAACAGCCAGGATACATCTACATCTGCAAGAACTCAGCATCACACAAAGGGGTTAAGATACAAGCCATGGCCAGGCGGGAGCCAAACGCTCCACCACCCCAAAACCCGGTGGGAAGAAAGGAGTCAGAATGGGGAGGGAGTGAAAGCACAGGACTGCTAAACAACCAGCTCTAGAAATCTGCACCCAGAACGCAGACACAAGGTGCACAGGGTGCTGGATATTAGAGAAATGTAAAAGCAAAACCTGTGGGCAGGTCCCCGCAACCAGCACCCCTGAGACAAAAGAAAAGCGAGTGCTTCCTGCAAGTCTTAAAGAGACAAGGACCCCATAGCTGGATGAAGTTGTCCCAGCAGCTGGGTACACCGGAGAAACTTAGGCACCCTAAACGGAGGCAGTGCAGCTCTGAAGCCCCTCACAGGACTAGGCAGCCTGCCAGTCGTTCCTCCAACTGTCACGGACCCCGACACACGGGCCCAGTAGCAAGAGAGTGGGAGCGCACGCAGGCAGGGGAAGTGCTAGAAGGAACCGAGAGCAGATCCGTGCTCCACAGGGCTAGCCCGCAGCAGCGTAACTGAACAGCCTGGGCACGACTCGTGAGCACCGGCAGCAGTGAAGACAGAGCCTGGTAGAAGCCTGCATGGAAAAGCCCCGCGTGCACCGGCAACAAAGCCAGAGGGAGCAGGAGCACTCCCAGGAGCTGACCGGAATTACAGTCCAACGCACAGCCACCCAGGCCAGACCCAAAGGCCGCTACTGCCACACAGCTGCCCAGCAGGGTTGCCACTAGCACGGAGGAGGGCACCTGGCATGCCTGCCACTCCCTGCAGGGCTCCACGCTGCGCTGATGGACACCCCGCCCACAGCAGCTTAGGGGACTAACCCGGTGGCTGCTCCAAGAGTGCAGGTAGCCATCACAGGCAGTGGAAAAGGGCAAGGCATCCAGCAAGCAGGAAAGGACTTTCTTTCCCACCTGACACACCCGCAACCTGCCTACAGCCACTGCTATCACCATGAAAAGGCAAAAAAATCTGGTCCAGACCATGACAGTTACACCTGAAAAAGGATCTGCAGAGGCAAACCTAAACAGTCACCCTGAAAAAGAATTCAAAATAAAAATCATAAACATGCTGACAGAGCTGAAGAGAAATATGCAAGACCTAAGGGATAAAGTCCGGAGGCAGATTACAGACGTGCGGAGGGAGATTACAGAGGTGAAACAAACTCTGGAAGGATTTATAAGCAGAATGGATAAGAAGCAAGAGGCCATTGATGGAATAGAAATCAGAGAACAGGAACGCATAGAAGCTGATACAGAGAGAGATAAAAGGATCTCCAGGAATGAAACAATATTAAGAGTACTCTGTGACCAATCCAAAATGAACAATATCCGCATTATAGGGATACCAGAGGAAGAAGAGAGAGAAAAACAGATAGAAAGTGTCTTTGAAGAAATAATTGCTGAGAACTTCCCCAAACTGGGGGAGGAAATAGTTGTTCAGACTATGGAGGTACACAGAACTCCCGAGAGACGGGATCCAAAGAGGACAAGACCAAGATATCTAATAATTAAAATGGCAAAGATCAAGGACAGGGACAGAGTACTAAAGGCAGCCAGAGAGAGCAAAAAGGTCAACTACAAAGGAAAACTCATCAGGCTATCATCAGACTTCTCAACAGAAACCTTATAGGCCAGAAGAGAATGGCATTATATATTTAATGCAATGAAACAGAAAGGCCTTGAACCAAGGATACTGTATCCAGCACGATTATCATTTAAATATGAAGGAGGGATTAAACAAGTAGCAGACAAGCAAAAGTTGAGGGAATTTGCCTCCCACAAACCACCTCTACAAGGTATCTTAGAAGGACTGCTCTAGATGGGAGCACTCCTAAAAGGAGCACAGAACAAAACACCCAACATATGAAGAATGGAGGAGGAGGAAAAAGAAGGGAAAGAAATAATCATCAGAATGTGTTTATAACAGCTCAATAAGCGAGGGAGGTCAGACAGTAAGGTAGTAAACAAGCTAACCTTGAACCTTTGGTAACCACAAATCTAAAGGCTGCAAATGGCAATAAGTACATATCTTTCAACAATCTCCCTAAATGTAAATGGACCGAATGCACCAATCAAAAGACACAGAGTAACAGAATGGATAAAAAAGGAATACCCATCTGTATACTGATTACAAGAGACTCACCTCAAACCGAAAGACATGCACAGACTAAAAGTCAAGGGTTGGAGAAAGATATTTCATGCAAACAACAGAGAGAAAAAAGCATGTGTGGCAATACTAGTATCAGACAAAATAGACCTCAAAATAAAGAAAGTAACAAGAGATAAAGAATGACATTACATAATGATAAAGAGCTCAGTCCAACAAGAGGATATAACCATTATAAACATATATGCACCCAATACAGGAGCACCAATATATGTGAAACAAATACTAATAGAATTAAAGGAGGAAATACAATGCAATGCATTCATTTTGGGAGAGTTTAACACACCACTCACCCCAAAGGACAGATCCAACAGACAGAAAATAAGTAAGGACACAGAGGCACTGAACAACATGCTAGAACAGATGGACCTAATAGATATCTACAGAACTCTACATCCAAAAGCAACAGTATACACATTCTTCTCAAGTGCACATGGAACATTCTCTAGAATAGACCACATACTAGCCCACAAAAAGAACCTCAGTAAATTCCAAAAGATTGAAATCCTACCGACCAACTTTTCAGACCACAAAGGTATAAAACTAGAAATAAATTGTACCAAGAAAGCAAAAAGGCTCACAAACACATGGAGGCTTAACAACATGCTCCTAAATAATGAATGGATCAAAGACCAAATTAAAGTGGAGATCCAGCAATATATGGAAACAAATGACAACAATAACACAAACCCCCAACTTCTGTGGGATGCAGCAAAATCAGTCTTAAGAGGAAAGTGTATAGCAATCCAGGCATATTTAAAGAAGGAGGATCAATCCCAAATGAATAGTCTAATGTCACAATTATCAAAATTGGAAAAAGAAGAACAAATGAGGCCTAAAGTCAGCAGATGGAGGGACATAATAAAGATCAGAGAAGAAATAAATAAAATTGATAATAATAAAACAATAGAAAAAATCAGTGAAATCAAGAGCTGGTTCTTCAAGAAAATGAACAAAATAGATAAGCCTCTAGTCATACTTATTAAGAGAAAAATAGAGTCAACACACATCAACAGAATTAGAAATGAGAAAGGAAAAATCACAATGGACCACACAGAAATACAAAGAATTATTATTAGACTACTATGAAAACCTATATGCTAACAAGCTGGAAAACCTAGGAGAAATGGAGAACTTCTTAGAAAAATACAACCTTCCAAGACTGTCCCAGAAAGAAACAGAAAATCTAAACAGACCATTTACCAGCAACAAAATTGAATTGGTAATCAAAAAACTACCCAAGAAGAAAACCCCCAGGGCCAGATGGATTTACCTCAGAATTTTATCAAACATACAGAGAAGACATAACACCCATTCTCCTTAAACTTTTCCAAAAAATAGAAGAGGAGGGAATACTCCCAAACTCATTCTATGAAGCCAACATCACCCTAAGACCAAAACCAGGCAAAGACCCCACCAAAAAAGAAAACTACAGACCAATATCCCTGATGAACATAAATGCAAAAATACTCAACAAAATATTAGCAAACCAAATTCAAAAATACATCAAGAGGATCATACACCATGACCAAGTGGGATTCATCCCAGGGATGCAAGGATGGTACAACATTCGAAAATCCATCAACATCATCCACCACATTAACAAAAAGAAGGACAAAAACCACATGATCATCTCCGTAAATGCTGAAAAAGCATTCGACAAAATTCAACATCTATTCATGATAAAACTCTCAACAAATGGGCATCGAGGGCAAGTACCTCACCATAATAAAGGCCATATATAATAAACCCACAGGTAACATCATACTGAACAGAGAGAGGCTGAAAGCTTTTCCTCTGAGATCGGGAACAAGACAGGGATGCCCAGTCTCCCCACTGTTATTCAACGTGGTACTGGAGGTCCTAGCCATGGCAATCAGACAATACAAAGAAATACAAGGAATCCAGATTGGTAAAGACGTCAAACTGTCACTATTTGCAGATGACATGATACTGTATATAAAAAACCCTAAAGACTCCACTTCAAAACTACTAGAACTAATATCGAATTCAGCAAATTTGCAGGATACAAAATTAACACACAGAAATCTGTAGCTTTCCTATACACTAACAATGAACTAATAGAAAGAGAAACCAGGAAAACAATTCCATTCACAATAGCATCAAAAAGAATAAAATACCTAGGAAGAAACCTAACCAAAGAAGTGAAAGACCTATACCCTGAAAACTACAAGACACTCTTAAGAGAAATTAAAGAGGTCACTAACAAATAGAAACTCATCCCATGCTCTTAGCTAGGAAGAATATCGTCAAAATGGCCATCCTGCCCAAAGCAATATATAGATTCGATGCAATCCCTATCAAATTACCAACAGCATTCTTCAATTAACTGGAACAAATAGTTCAAAAATTCATATAGAACTGTCAAAGACCCCGAATAGCCAATGCAATCCTGAGAAGGAAGAATAGAGTGGGGGGATCTCGCTCCCCAACTTCAAGCTCTACTACAAAGCACAGTAATCAAGACAATTTGGTACTGGCACAAGAACAGAGCCACAGACCAGTGGAACAGAATAGAAACTCCAGACATTAACTCAGACATATGTGGCGAATAAATATTTGATAAAGGAGCCACGGACATACAATGGGGAAATGACAGTCTCTTTAACAGATGGTGCTGGCAAAACTGGACAGCTACATGTAAGAGAATGAAACTGGATCACTGTCTAACCCCATACACAAAAGTAAACTGCAAATGGATCAAAGTCCTCAATGTAAGTCATGAAACCATAAAACTCTTAGAAAAAAACATAGGCAAAAATCTCATGCACATAAACATGAGTGACTTCTTCATGAACTTATCTCCCCAGGCAAAGGAAACAAAGGCAAAAATGAACAAGTGGGACTATATCAAGCTAAAAAGCTTCTGTACAGCAAAGGACACCATCAATAGAACAAAAAGGTATCCTACAGTATGGGAGAATATATTCATAAATGACAGATCCGATAAAGGATTGACATCCAAAATATATAAAGAGCTCACACACCTCAACAAACAAAAAGCAAATAAGCCAATTTAAAAATGGACAGAGGAGCTGAATAGACAGTTCTCTAAAGAAGAAATCCAGATGGCCAACAGGCACATGAAAAGATGCTCCACATCGCTAATCATGAGAGAAATGCAAATTAAAACTACAATAAGATATCACCTCACAGCAGTTAAGGATCACCATCATTGAAAAGACAAACAACAACAAATGTTGGAGAGGTTGTGGAGAAAGGGGAACCCTCCTACAGTGCTGGTGGGAATGTAAATTAGTTCAACCATTGTGGAAAGCAGTATGGAGGTTCCTCAGAATGCTCAAAATAGAAATACCATTTGACCCAGGAATTCCACTTCTAGGAGTTTACCCTAAGAATGCAGCACTCCAGTTTGAAAAAGACAGATGCACCCCTATGTTTATTGCTGCACTGTTTACAATAGCCAAGATATGGAAGCAACCTAAATGTCCATCACTAGATGAATGGATAAAGAAGTTGTGGTACATACACACAATGGAATATTACTCAGCCATAAGAAAAAACAGATCCTACCATTCGCAACAACATGGATGGAGCTAGAGGGTATTATGCTCAGTGAAGTAAGCCAAGCGGAGAAGGACAAGTAGCAAATGATTTCACTCATATGTGGAGTATACAAACAGAGGAAAACTGAAGGAACAAAACAGCAGCAGAATCACAGAACCCAAGAATGGTCTAATAGTTACCAAAGGGAAAGGGACTGGGGACGATGGGTAGGAAGGGAGGGATAAGGGCGGGAAAAAAGAAAGAGGGCATTACGATTAGCATGTATAGTGCGTGGGGGACACGGGGAGGGCTGCGCAACACAGAGAAGACAAGTAGTGATTTTACAGCATCTTACTATGCAGATGGACAGTGACTGTGAAGGGGTATGTGGGAGGAACTTCGTGAAGGGGGAAACCTAGTAAACATAACGTTCTTTCTGTAATTGTAGATTAATGATACCAAAATAAAAATAATAAAAAATTAATTAATTAATTAATTAATATCCATGCACAAAAAAAAGCTGCTTGTTGCCTCAGGGCACAGCTTGACCACTCTGCCTGCAGCTCCCGTAGAAGCAAGCTGCTGCCTTCCTGACTGGATATGTGTCAGAACACATTTTAGGACACATAGGTAACCAAAAAATTAGATGAGGTAAAAGCTGAACCACAGAAGTATCCACAAAATATGTTCATAAAATTCACCGAAATTCGTGCTGACCACTAAATTATGCACACTTAGGGGAGGCCAGTATAACGGCAGCAACTGGAAGCTGAAATAACTGAGCAGACCTACCAGTACCACCCACTGCAAAAGAGAAATCTAAGAAACTAGAGCTACAGCCCAGAAAGGTTAACTGCCTGCCCAAACCAGAATCACTCTTCTGAAAAACACTTCACTACAATTCAGAATCTCTACCACATATTATTTGTAAGATCCAATATGCTGTCAAAAATAAGAAGTGAATAAGAAAATGTGATCTAAAGTTATAAAAGCAAAATGTGGCCTGTACTAAAAAACAGCAACAGGCAATAGAAATTGATGCAAAGATAGCTCTCACAATTAGCAGAAATAAAGAAAAAAGGCTTTATCCTTAGATCAAGGAAATGTGTGTGTGTTTTGTAACAGCCAGTTCTCCTTAAGAGAAATAATGGTTATGGTTTGGAAAGTTAAACAGTCAAAAAGAATTTTTTTTAACTTGTTTCCCTATGGTAGTTGTGGATAAAATTAGAGTTCCTGTGGCCAGGATTCTCACCTGGCCCTGGTTGACTAGCTCACTGCACACCTGTGAGCAATACATGGCTGTTGACTCTATATAAAGAGCTCTGCCCAGTGCTCTGGGCACAACACTGTGGCACGGCGGCAAGGCTGCAGGAGAGCAGAGGCTGGAATGGTGGCAGCACTGAGGACAGAAGCCAGGGGATGGCTGTGAGGGACAACTGTGCAGAGAAACCCAGAGGACAGCTATGCAGACAGAGGGGCCCAGAGGCAGAGACTGGCTTGCTGCATACAGACTCGCTCTGAGTGAATGGGATTCTAGTGACTGACCTGCCACCTGGAAATAAAGTTGGGTGTAACGCTTTCACCCCAAGAACGTTTTACTGTCATTTTCTTCAGTCACATTGAATCCATAGCGAACTTGCCCGGGGCTGAAACCCATTGGCAAGACATACTACCTTCCAACATAGAATAGTGGTTGCTGTGAAATACGAGTCTAAAAATGCTACAGATCAGAGAAACTACTGGGACTGACAGGGCAAGCTAAGCTTAGGCCATCCAGAGGAGAACTACAAAACTACATAGCTCTCTTAATCCATGGTGTTCAGAAATCTCATGAGGGGACACTCTGGTGGGTGGGTTTATGGAGAGAAGTGCTTCAAACATTTTCTTGTGCTGTGAGGGTCTTTGAAGGGCTTCTAGAGCAGCAGGAAAATGAGGTCACAGAATCTTAGGAAAAGCCTTGTAATATTTTATATAATCTCCTCCTGAGTACACATTGGGCCAGTCAAAATAATGGAATGTCACTCCCTTGATTAGGTTACATTGTAAGGCAAAGGTGAAAAGATCTCCTAAAGGTAATTAAGGCCCCTATTCAATTAACCTTAAGCAAACAAAAGGGGATTAGCCCAGGTGAGGGAAACTTAATCAGGAGCCCTTTGGTTTAGGTTTTCCCTGTGCCCAGGGACTACAATAGCCAGTACCCATGGGATTCCACCCTGCTTATGATCTTCCTTTCCAGACCACTTGCACTGCGGACTCCAGGCTTCCGTAGCCAGCCCTCACAATCACATAGAGCAAATCCATGTAATGAACCCCTTGATACATACATACCCCATACTGGCTCTGCTTCTCTTGCTGAACACTAATACACATTACCTTAACCACAGAAGGCTTCATAACACTCACTCTCATGTTTACTGACATTAAAATGAATCAGCATAAAAACTTTAAATTTCTATGTCTTCTGTAAAAACACATTGGTATTATTTTCTATGATGCTATCAATACCCCTTGAGAATGGGTGACTGCAAAAATTTATTTTGAATTTAATTCTGATTAAATGTAAAAATCCATCTCCATTCATAGCTTTGCAGAACTATTTTGATAAGAAAAATGACAAATTGTCCATTTTGCTTCTATTTTTTAGAAATTAATCCATCACTAAACAACTATAATTGTTAGATGATCACAGGTGAGCAACATATCTTTTCTAGATGCAGTATTTTTATTAAATCTTTAATTTTCTTATTAATGATGGCTTTAGTTTTACTACTTGGGTTCAAACTCTGAATCTCCCATGTAACTTAGCTAAGGTTTAGTTTTCTCATTTTCATAACGAAGATTAAAAATAGTATCTAAGCTTCATAGGGCTCAACTAGAATTAAATGAGATAAGGCATGTAAGGTACTAAGCATGTTATTTAGCACATAATAAATTGTTAGCCATTATTCTGACGTTCATTACATGAGAGTGTATGTTTTAAAACCTCTTAAACATTTTTTGAACCAAGAACAAAATCCAAAATAAGATACTAAAAACTATATCCTAAAAATACTTTATTCTTTCTATTTTTGTCATTTGCTCCTTGTAATCTCATCAGCCATCTTATTCAAGGTTGGTATTCCATCATTTCAATAGCAAAATATTTTTATTCCTGGTGTGTAGGAGAGGAAAGATGGAAGAAATCACCCAAGGATGAATATTTCAGTAGCATTTTAAGCTAAGGACAAAAAATTATAACTTGGGTAAGTATAGTACATATGTGATTGGCAAGACCTACCTTATGATTAAAACTGACATTTTAACACACTTGAAAGGGATGGTTAAAATTTCTAACAGTAGAGAAAGTGGATAATACTTGGTCTAAGAAAACTCTACACAAATCTGAATTCTTCATTATGTAAAATATTTCCTTTAAAAGACCAATAATCATCTTGCAACATATGTGTATCAAATCATTGTATTATACCCCATAAACTTACACAATGTTATCTATCAATTATATCTCAATAAAGCTAGAGGACCAAGATTGGTCATATTATGAACTATTTTCTACTTTACCATGTTAATCCTGATATACATAACTGTCAACAGTTGTTGATTTCTTCTGTCAAATCCTGAATCTGAGACTGGCTACTGAGTATTCACATTAGTGTCAAAGATATCCCAGTGACCACCAAGGAAATCACTCCTTACGTTACCTAGTAGAATCGGTTTTTAAAGCTCTTTTCACTTAAAATTTTAAGAAAGAATGATCTTTGTTATCTGCAAATTTTCAAGAATGTATTTGACTTTCAAAAAAGTCTCACAGTTATAGGTGAGGCAATGCTAATCTAAATGTAATATTCACGAGATGACTTTCACTTCAGAATTTCCAAAACCATTCCCCTAAATTCAAGATAAAAATTGGTATTTTCAACTGACCTCAAAAAGTTTAATTATTCATCAATAGTAAAAAGCTCATTTCCAACAGAGTAATTAAGTCAATCAATAGGCATTTATTAATTGCATACTTAATGTACATTAAGAATCGAAGAAATACGTTACATAAAAAAGTCTGCCTTCTAGAAATTTAATTACTCATTATTTTAATGGGAAATAGCATAGCAAGAATACATCCAGATATGCAGGCATTTTCAATCTGTAGGTGACTGTAAGGGAAAAAATGCATCAAATTCGCATTTAAATGAACCCAATATTTATTTCAAAGGCCAGGGGAGTTGACCAAATGTAAAAAGAACAAAAGTATGAGAGAAACTACAACTCGTACTTTTGGTTTAGCTACATCATTTTCTCTAAAATGTTGACAATGTAGAAACAATATTTTATTCTTAAAATATTTGATTTATGACTGAAGACTCTATTTCTATTTTAGTTGGTTCTAAGTACAATGTTTCTTTATTACATAATTGCAGAAAACAGTTTTCATCAGTAATGGGTTTTAATTTAAATACCTAGCCCTACTTAATTTCAAAATGTTACATTTGCTAAAAAATGAAATACCCACCCATACACACAGATGGATTGTACATGGCTTTACCATATTTTCCCCTTACCACATTTTTGTATTCGTATTAAAAGTTTCTATAATGACAATGCACACATATAATAAAAAAGTAATTTTAGAAAGAAATAATAAAAGAATTACTCTTTTTACCTCCTGGAGAAAACTTTCCTCATCTGTCAATGATTTTAAAATGAAAATTCTGTGATTTTAAAAATAAACTGTTTTCCTAGTTTCACCTCTACCTTCATTATCCTCAACTGTGTTATCATATACAATTATCATTATGAATTAAATAAGTAGAGTGGTGATAGTGAGTTATTAACAGCTTGCATATTAGAGTGGTCCCATCAACATGAATCACAGGCAGGAGACAAGCTTTAGAAAAAAAATGAGTAGTTCATTAAAAAGTAATGTGAGGATCCTCAGTCTCTACTTTCAGTGTAAGCTATGATGTTGCACAATTGCCACAATACAGAATCAGAATCCTGAGCAGCTACCACAGAAGGATCTGGCCAGTAAGAATTCTTCAGATGCAAACTGTACTCTACCACCAACAGAATATTAGCAGAGATATTTGGACAAAAATGTTTCAAAATCTACTGCTTTGAGAAAGACGTATATCAAGAGCTTTTGAAAATGATCTGTAGCTTTCGAGTCAGTATTCCCATTTCCAGGAATCCATTCTAAAGAAAAAAATTTAAATGTACACAAAACTTATTGCGAGAATATCAGTGAAATGGTTGTTTCACTGAAAAGAAATACAGCTTTTGTAATGGCAAAACAATCCAGAGAATTAGTTTTTAAAAATCAAACAAAATATTTATCTCCTGCACTCATATTCTCAACCTTACAGTTGAACTTTCTAAAGTATTCAATGTTTAGAGATTACTGCAAGATCCTTCCACATGATTGATATATTTATATCCAAAGACATATACAAGGATGTCTTTTTTTAAGTAAATAGTAACAATAATATATTTAAATTATATTACAACTTGCTTTTTCATTCAACAATATATTATGATGGGTATCTTTCCAGATGAATATATTCTGATAACTAATACCACTTAGCTATCAGCTCTATTTGTTGAACATTTGAGTCTTTTCCAGTTTTTTTCCATGACAAAGAATGGTGAAGTCAACTTGTACAGGTTTTATTTTATTTCTGTAAGACAACTGTCCTCATTTAAAAAAAGATTGTTCGATCAATGGCTATCTGCATGCAAGAAAGTTTTGACCTACGTTAATAAACGTTTTTTTCATTAGCATTCCTATTAGAATAGCCTAGCCCCTGTTTTCTCAGAGACACCTACTTAACTCCTAAAGAATTAGGATTGTTACAGAAAGAACGAAAGGAGAAAGAATATATCAGAATTCAGATTTCTATAGCAGTCACAGAGGACCACAGTTAGACAGCAGTTGTCAAGTGGCTGCTTGGGAGCCTTTGGGGTGGGGGCTGCGGAGGGGGATTTTACCAGAGTGAGGCCCTGCAAGGTCAAGGACACACCTCCAGGTTCCCAGCAGCCCTCACACCCTGGGATGAAAGGAGTGAACTAGCCAACCCAAGAGCCAAGGCCTGTTCATTGAAATCCTCCCTGCTTGGGGCAGAGGGAACCTGGCATCCACTGGATCCTCACACTTCTAGTCCAGTGAACTGGAAGTGACTCACCCTTCCTGGTCTTTCCCATATGCAAAATGGGGGCCCTGACATGCAGTGAGATTAGTTAGGGAGAATGCTCCGCCCTGTCGGCAAAACTTACAAGGGTTTAGAGAACAGTAGCAGTTAACTGTCTTTAAAAAGCCAAGGAGTGGGAGAAAAGAAGGTCTCAGCTTCCCAATCAACACTCTAAACAAGCTTCCGAAGGGCTTGATCTGTCGGCTCGTTCCCAGCTCCCAGCCCCGGTCAAGTGAGCCCCCAAATTCCTGAGTCAACGAATGTCCACTCGGGGGCAGCGCCCCTGGGACTGACCTTCAGGCCCAGACACCACTTTAATGGCCCTCCGTGGTGTGGAATATATATATTTACACCTTAATACACGTTATCTCTATCTGCTATTTTCAGTCCATCTAGCTATCATGAACAGAAAAATGGTGACTTGATGTCCCTACTACTAGGTTTTCTGTTTATTTATTCTTGTATCTCCTAGAAGTTTTCTTCAATGTATATTAATATTATGTCATTTTATTTGGCACACAGACTTGGTAAACTGAGGTCTTCAGTGAACCGCATTCTTTAATACCACCCTTTTTTGTCTCATGAAATAATTTAATTCCTCCTCATGTGATACTGAAATCAGGCTCTTTTTCCTTTTGGTTTTTATTTCCTGGCCTTCCAGTCGCCCTCATTTCATTTACAACCTTTCCAAAAAAAATTATTTTAGGTGTGTCTCAATGTCAGCAAAATTTATATTTCATAATCTCATATGAAATTTTTACTTTCAATTGTGATTTGAGCCCATTTAAATGTATTGATAATGCAAATACATTGGGTCTCCACCCTGTCATCATTTAGGTTTCCTGTATATTTATCTTTTTTCCAGTCATTTGCTGCCCGGCATACTGTCCATGCCGACTATGGGTTTCCCTAACTGTGTGTGTGTCTCTTATTCCCTTTACCTTGTCCTCTTTTGACTAGACTGGATTATGTACAATGACAAAAGTAGTTTTTTCCTCTTTTTCTCACCAATTTCCCTCTCTTCCACCACCTTATTTTAGTAAATTTTAGTGTATTTTAGTGTTGCTTTTTTACTGTTAAATATCTTATGCTTCCATTGATATCACTGACTTGTAATAGTTTTGGGGGCAATCAGGGTACTTACTGAACCTTTCACTTGTCCTATTACTCTCCAGCTTTTATTAGGCATATTTTGCCTTTTTAAATGTGTATCTTGAAAAACTCTTCCAGTATCTTTCATTGTGGTATGCCTGTTCAGATTTTTTCTATTTTTGGGGATTTTATTTTGGTTAATTATATTTACTAGGACACCATGAATTTCTTTTACCATTTTTTTTTCAAATTTTCTGCCACTAAACTGTATGTCATACTAATAGGTACCACCCGTTTTACTTGAAAAGGGCTTGTACCATCACATAACTGATTCCCCTTCAGTAGGTGGAATTTTTTTTTGTGGGGGGGGGGCTGTTTTTGAACTGAGTTGCTATCAGTAGATAAACTGGCAAATACCTGCCCTGCTGCATAGGTGGGCTTAAGAAAGCAGCCCACTGGCACCAACAAGCTTATTCACAATGAGATAAGTTGTGCTTTCTGACAACAGAGACAAGCAGTGGCTGCCTACCTGAGGTCCCCCAAAGCACCCTGTTCAGAGCCCCTCTGTGGGTCCACACCACAAATAGAGAGATGCAGACAATAGAGAAGATTATCATTGCAGTTCACCAGATCTGTCTCTTTCTTCGCCATAGAGAATAGGAACCTACGATGGCTCATTCCTGGCGATCTCCAGGGAACTCACAGCACCAGAAGCATCCCCACAATTCTGTGTCCTCCAAAGCAGGAGCACTGAGAGAAGGGCATTAGGGACGTCCTCAGGTTGCTGTCTTTGCAGAGTTCCTCCTAGTCTAACCCAAACTTATCTTCTTCTATAACAGGGACAGGTTTTGCATCTCTGAGACAAAAGCTAACCAGTAATTCAATCCCATTTCTATCATTATGCTCAAGTTTCATGATCTTTATTAAACCAAGGACAGATATATACAATAATAAGAAGGAATTCAATGAATGCTTGTTATTTGTCAATCGAACTTGTGATTTTCAACTATTCCTGAGACACCTCCCTGTTCAGGACATCAGTCATCGTGCTAGGGCATGATTGGGCATCAGTTGCCCTAGGGGGCTGGCATGTGGGAACCATGAATCAGGCCCCCCATGGGCCTTGCCGTGCTGTACATCAGCATCCCAACTTGACTTGGATGACTTTTTTTTTTCTGTTCCACACATCATCCACTTCAGAGGGATTCTCATTTAAGAGCTTAAGGGTTCTCTTAGAGGTTCTGTTCTTATAAATGATTGAGTAGGTGTAAGAAGAAGCATCTGCATAGGAGTGGACGTATAAATGTGTATTTGAGAAAAAGGTTATTTTATATTTTACCATCATACTGTTACATAATGTGCCAACTGCATT
Source organism: Manis javanica (assembly GCF_040802235.1). Classification (NCBI taxonomy): domain Eukaryota; kingdom Metazoa; phylum Chordata; class Mammalia; order Pholidota; family Manidae; genus Manis; species Manis javanica. The sequence continues at coordinate 84,114,781 of NC_133162.1, forward strand.
GCCAAAGCCAAGAAAACAGGAAGGAGCTGGATGGATGTATCACATGTGAACAACCAAAGAACAATACACCAGGTGAAACACCTGGGCAGGTTTCAGTTTTTCAGGAAATGGGTTTTACCAGAGAGGAATGGATGGTAGAGAAACTGGGAATCTAGAAACACATGTAAAACATGTTCACATCATTTCTTTTTGCATTTCTAACATCAGAGGAAATGTGGTGGGGATACACTTACAGGAAATCCAAAATTATATTTTGTCTTACCTTGGAAGATCGGAAGGTAAATGCTGTTGATTTCACATCAGCTTTTTCTTTGTCCATGAGTAGAAGGTTTTTATCTTCCATGAGACTCAAGTATTTTCCTGTTGTGACATGGCGTAGTCGAAAAGGCTGGCCCCATCTTATGTGGCTTCCACTCCACCTAGCAAACACAGTTCAGACTTGATCCAAGAACGTCCATAATCACAGGAGAAACAGCACTGAAGTGTATGTGTCAGACAATGAACAAGGGTGCTTTGCATATAGTCCTACTTACTGTTGTCAAACACTTTACTGTGTGGGTAGTATTAACTTGCTTTCACAAATAACAGAATGGTGATTCAGAATGAGTAGGTAACATTCAATGTTATGTAGCCAAAAGTAAGAAGTAAAATTTTACTCAAGTTCTTCTGAGAATAAATGTAATACCATCCACATTATGCACTACTTCATGCAAAGATAACTAAGAACTTGTGCTCCAAGCTAACCTCTCATCACTAGTCACAAACATAGAAATGGTAAGTTTAAATAATACTTTAAAATTTACTAGTTACAAATTGCCCTTCAATGCACAGACTTGAACAATAGTGGCAATTTAGTCAATGCCTAATTATGATTAATTGGAACTCATATATATAAATGGAAGTACATATTTACCTGAAAAAAGAGATCTATCCCCATGCTTTAGATGTTAATAATGCAGAACAATAATATAATGAAGAAATGATGAATGAAAAAGACAAGCCAAGAAAATGAGAATTCTAGCAAGGTCAAAAAGAAAAAAAGGAAAGTAAAATGCAAAAAGTAGAGAATGTAAGCACACATTGCAGAAAAAAGATAAAAAGCAAAGTCATGATTATTAAAGTCTGCTTTTAAAAAGAATGAACTGCAGAAAAGCGCAGAAAAGTAAAATCAAGATGCAGACCAGGCTTGCTTTGCAGGGTAGTGTGTTTACTGAAAGTCACGCTTATCAGAACCTCAAACTCACCACAGTCAGAGTGAAAACAACGTTCTCATCTGCGTGAATATTAGTTAACATGGTAATACACAAAGCCAAGACAGTTTCTTATCACTGGTAAGAAATATGCTGAAAATCAAATGTATTTTTAGAAAGCTAAAAGTAAATGAATGGAAGGGGTTTGCCATGCATATGAAACCAAAAGAAAATAGTGATGGTAAAGTTGGTATTAGACAAACTGTAATTCAAGGCATAAAGTAAAATGGGGATACTGTAAGGTACTGTATAAAAAGAAAAGATATACTCTAAAAAAGAATGTATGTCATGAAGCTTCACGTCACAATGATAACAGAAAATGAAACCAAAGAAACTGGAGGATAATTTTTCAGAAAGACAATTATAGTGGAAGCTTTGATCAGCGTATAATCAATCGAATAGACAAACAGTAAAGATATGGAGGATTTCAATATGATTTTATTATTTAATAAACTTGTTTTAATATAGACTCATTAAAAACCTTTACTTTCTACAAATTGAGAATACTTTTTTCAAATTCACCAATCTTAGTAAACTATAAGTTAATGTGATGCTGTTTTTCTAACCTGTATTTTTAACTTGAGATTTAGCATGGAAAATTAACTGTAGAATGATACTGTCACAAGTTCATTTTTACATGGATTGCTTTATAAAGGCAATAAATCTGGACAACTCCCCAACAAAATTAATAAATATGTCCCAAGTAATAGTAATGTAGCTCTATAAAGCCATTTCATATAATAACACATCAGAAAACTGTTCCCTATGTATGATCTATATTTACCTGAAATTCTATCAAGGGAATGGGGAGAATTTGGCCACTCTTCATGATATGTCAATCTTTGATTTTGTTTATTTGTAACATATAAGGAAGAGAATTTAAATATATATAATACATGCTTTTAAATACAATGATCATTCATTCCTAGTACAGAAACCAACATATAATATATATACATACATATATATATCTTCTTAAAATGTTCTTACAACTTTGCATTGGGGCAAAAGGACAGGAATGTGTTTCCTAATACATTTAACTCACAAAATTTAAATTTTCTTTATCAAAATGTTCATGATACCAAAAAAGTTTGACAACATGACTTTTATTTGTATAAACATGCAATACAAAATATAATTACTGGGCCACATAAATTATAACAAAAACATGGTTTGGGACCTCATTGGAGGAAACTCGTTAGAGTATCCCAAATATTATGTCATAAACATTGACCTTTGAAAAAAAGTTCTGTTATGAACATTAAATAGGATCTTTGACTATCATTCCCTAAGCATTTAGAAAAATGTATTTATGTAGCCATTGCATATAATAAGACATGTAAGGTAAATGCAATCTAATTTGTACATTTAGAATGAAGCCAACATAGCTCAAAGATTCAACAGAATCTGAAAAAAAAATACTAAAATAATCACATTCATTATATATGAACATTTTGTTTTTCCACTGTAGACAGGAAGATGAAATGATATAAATCAAAGATCAGGATAAAAACATCTCCCTTTGACCTTTTAAATGGCTAAAAATAGTATCTGTTCCACCTTCTGCTGTCATTTGAAAGGCAATCAGCATAGCTACAAACAGGTAGCCATGGTAAGTACCCACTGTCACCTCTGGCTGACTACGGGACCAGGTCCTTTCTATAGATCACTATCCAAGTTCAACGTTAAAACAAATTCCATACTTGCTGTTTCAAACTTCAAACTTCAAACACCAGGCAGAAACAGAATCAAGATCACAGAAGGATGTACAATCCAGATTGATGTAATTACAGGTCATCAATAATATTGCTGACAATAAAAATGAGGCCTGTCAGGTTTCCAGGAGATTTTTTTTAAATCTATAAATAGAGACAAATCTGGGGCCTCCTTTGCTAAAAAAAGTTTTTGTTTAGCACGCAATCGTGAAGAGCAGTTACATCTAAAAATTTGAAAATACATCTGGAATCCGTTTTACAAAGGTAACAAAACTGCCTAAACTTCACTTTATTGGATATTCTTCTATTTCAACTGTCCATTTTATAATATGTATAAGGTGGAGTCAGTACATGTATATATTTAAAACTCTTTTCCCTAAACTCTCTGAATAATTTATGGAGAATATGAAAGCTACCAGTTTTCTTCCTTTTACTTCATGAGTCCGTCTCTTCTTTATCCATCTCATTAAGAGATGTATTTCCAACAAAATTTCACTTTTAAGATCAATGTTAATCAAAAGCCTTAATATTTAGGTGGATTTGATCAACTATGTCATTGTATAGGAAAAATTTAGTATTATTAATTAATTAATAGGGTTAATATAAAACAACTTTTAAAGTTACAGACATACTATAACAGGAAATATAAAAAATAAATTTAATTTAAATAGGAGTTTTTGTTACATAGGAGCATGATAGAGTGAGCAGGAAAACTTTCAATCATAAAAAATATGATTGGGATAAAATTTTGTCATGAGAAAATACTAGAAATATGACTTCAATGATAAAGGAATAATATGTAAATTTTACTGTTAAAGAAGACCATGTTTAAGTCTTTCTAAATAAACAAAGATGGGTATTAAATCACAGCAGTACTTAAGTGTCAAAGGGATACTTTTAAAAGAGTGGTATAGCGATTTTATTTTAAAATGCTGCTACTTAGAATACACCCTAAGTTATATACCATGCGTCTACTTAAACTGATAATCAAAAAATTTCTATGTTTAAGGATATAGTTGTTCCCCCTTATCCAGAGGGGATCCATTCCAAGACAGCCAATAAATGCCAAAAACCATGGATAGCACAAACCCTGTATACACATTTTTCCTATATATAATACCTATAATAAAGTTTACATATTAGACACAGTAAGAGGTTAACAATAATAACTAGTAATAATATAGAACCACTGCAACAATATACTATAACAAAAGTTTGTGATGGTGGTTTCTCTCTCTCATAGTATCTTCATGTACTAGACTCACTCTCCTTGTGATGATGAGAGATGAAGTGCCTACATGGTGAGATAGAGTGAGGTGGGTGAAGCAGGCATCATGATGCAGCGTTAGGTGACTACTGACCATCTGGCGACATGTCAGAAGGAAAACCATCTGCTTCCAGACCACAATTGACCATGGGTTACTGAAACTTCAAAAAGCAAAACTGTGGCTAGAGGAGAGACTACCATGCAAAGTTTCTCAATATTGTGTGTGGGATATATAAGCAAAAACAACTGAAGACTAAACTATTTTAATCATTATTACATAAGCATTGACCTCAAAATATTAAGTCTAAAATACAGCTATATTGTACGAAGGTAATTTCCCACATCCACGCATGGAGTCTATAACTCTAAACCAATAGTTTAACATGTAATGTAATAGGGAACAAATATATTAAAAACTTATGCTTTTTATGCAAAGAACTGAATCTTCCAATCACCAAAAGAAATCTGATATTTCAATTATATTAAAAGTAGTTCAAAACAACACATTCACTATCAATATTTCATTTATTTAAAAGATCAAAAAGTCAATCTCTGGACATCTTTTTGGAGTCACCACAAAATATATTTCCATAATAAAAACACAGACACTTTGTATTGCAATCCAGATTTCTCACTCAACTATCAAGCTATTTGCAAGTGAAGCTAGTGACTGCCAGTAATGACTCTTGTCTCTCATTCATGTTTAAGTTTCCTCTGTTCTACACGTGCCTTTAGAACATTAAATCCAGAGTCTGCCAGACCTGAAATGTGTGACAGGCTTACACACAATTCCGACTTGTTTGCAAACCTCGCTTCACTCTGTTCTACGAGCACTTTCTGCCAGGAGATGCACAGACTGTGATGAGATGATGTTACAAAAATAAAAGAGGCTAAAGGCAAAATCAGACTGTACGAAATTATTGCTTACACCTCGTGAATTTTGGCTAATGAAAAATAAAGCAAGCTGAAGGAGAAAGAGGAGAAAATCTCCACTACTTTGTCAGCGTTCCATTTACATTGTTTGTTTTAGTTGTTTACATGACCATTTTACAAAAAAAAGTACAAGTCAAGAGCACTACAAGTATTTTGCACATGTGGAGCAGCAGGCTATGTGTAGAGGAGTCTACTTACGCAACTCTTAGTGTCTCTAGTCTCCATAGGGAACGTGCATGAACAGATACAGCACCACCTTCATAATGAACAGTTCTGTTAAAAAAAAAAAAAGCCCTATTTTAACATGTTTAATTCTTGGACTCTATTTTCCAAGCCAACTAAAAGAGTAATACAAACAGAAAGCCTTTGGAAAAAAAACAGAAGTCATACTTTATGGTAGAAGGCAATACAACTGGAAATAAAGTAACATTAACTGTAATCAATGTAAGTCTGCCATGTATAAACACTTGATTTAAACATATTCTACCATAATTTTCTCCTCCTCATTGCATTCATTCCCTCTTCTTCTCCCCAACCCAGCTCTCTGTCTCTCCCAGTGAATACGTTCACCTTACTCATTTAACTTAGTGTTCAACTATGAGTTTGAGTGTAGTTTAATATATTATATTAATATATTAAATAATAAGTATATCATTATTTCAACACAAGTATTTATTTGCAATTCTAAATTGTTCTAGATATTTAAAGCATTTTAAAGAAATGTATGAACATGTTAATTTTAATGTTTTAATTAATAATCTGAAAAATGATCAAAAACAGAGGATAAATATCATCAAAAATACATCAACAAAAACTTATACACACAAGAAGATAAATTTCCTTGACTGTACATCACACATACCCAAATCCCAAAGCTCTTATGAAAATAATTTATTAATATGCCAGATATGATGCTCAGTAATTTATACACATCATCTAAACTGATCTCTGTGCCAATCTCTTGAGATTGTGTTTCTTTTCCAAGTATCTCCCTTTCTTTTGGATGACTTTCATCATTCAAACACATATAACCCTGTCCTGTCTAACCATAGTAACATGTCTGACCATATTTTCCTCTCCTGCTCTCCCTGTCTGCCTCATCAGCACCTCCTCTCACTTTTCGGTGTACTGCACTGTTTCTTCCAGACCCACTTCACTGCAACAGACTTTGCAAAGGCCCTCAAATGACCTTCATGTTCCCAATGCAAAGGATTTTTCTTTATTAACACTCTGGAAACCCTATATCTTGGCCCTTTTTCTAACACCACTCTCACCTGCTTTTCCTCTTCCCTACTTAAATATTCCTTCTCATTCTATTTTTATTGTGGAACTTTTCAAATACACACAAAAATAGAGATAATATTGTAATAAAGCCCCGAAAAGCACACAGCTTCAACAATGATCAACATAGGCCCAATCTGTTTTACCTATTGCATCTAGTTACTCCTCCACATTCAAATCAAATATATATATGTGTATATATATTTGTACATACACGTATTTATATATTTGATCCTTAAAACAACATGGGTTTGAACTACACAGGTCCACTTATACAGATTTTTTTCCAATAAATATGTTGCAAAACTTTTCAGTGATTTCTAACTATTTGAAAAAATTTGTAGATAGGCATGTAGCCTAGAGATGTCAAAAAATTTAAGAAAAAATTAGGAATGCCCAATACTGCATTATGACTATGACTGCAATACTGTATGTCATAAAAATTTTATAATCATTCATTAGTGTGTAGGCTAGCATGAAACAATATTATAGATCACACTAGACTACTATAACACAGTCATATTGCTGTTTCTTCATTATTAAGGAATGAATTGTTATATACCTGTAAATAAATACTGATTTCCTTTCCACATTATCTTTTCACTGTTGATAATATGTAGAATATCTACAGTGTATAATAGGAGACAATATTGATGTAGGTACTGGCAAATGATTCATCTTGTAAACAGGGGACATAAACTCACAGTATTGATAAATACCCATTTTCTCTTCCTTATGAGTTTCTTAGTAATATTCTTTTTTCTAGCTTACTTCAGTATAAGAATACAATATATAATACATCTAACACATGAAATATGTGTTAATGTTTACATCATTAAGGTTACTGGTCAACAGTAGGCTGTTAGCAGTTAAGTCTTTGGAGAGTCAAAGTTATACTCAGATTTTCGACTGTGTGTGGGGTGTCTTGTCTGAAGGTTTCAGACCCAGACATGTTCACTACAGATTCAGTAAGACCAAAAAATGACAATGGATTCTTGGGGCAAAAGGGTTTATACCCAGCTTTATTCTCCCGGTGGTAGGTTGAGTACTAGAATCACATATGCATCTAGCAATCTGCATGTCCATAGTTCTCCTCCATCTCTGCCTCCTCCCAAAGCACTGGATGGAGCTTTTTATACAGTGACTCAGTCAATAATAGCTTATTGCCTGTGGGTGTGGAAGCAGTAGCCTAGCAGTGGGCCAGTTACATCAAGTACTTTAGGGTCAGGTGAGGATCCTGGCCATAGGAGCTTCCACTACCCCACAGGGGTCAGCACCCCTAACCCCTGCATTTTTCAAGGACCAACTATATATAATTTTTTATGAAATAGCTAGTCAGTGCCCAAATTTTCCCAATTTCCTCAAAAATGTCTTTTAATTTCCTGTTGCTTTTTCAAAATAAAAATCCAAACAAGATGCATAAATTGGCTAGGTATCTTAAATTTCTTTTACTATAGAACAGTTTCCCCTTCCTCTCTTTTTTTCTTATTTGCTGAAAAAAATCTGTATCATTTGTCCTGCAGTACTTTCTACATTCCGGATTTTGCTACTATATATTCACAGTGTTCTTTTAAACATGTACCTCTAAATTGGTAGTTAGATCAAGTTCAAATCTGATATTTTTGGCAAGAACATCTCAGCAATTGGTGTTCTGTACTTCCTATTATACCACATCAGGAAGTAATCATGATGACTTATCTATCATTTTTATGTTAAAATTGGTCAGTAGTTTAAGGATCAGTTTTTAAAACCTAAAAGTTTTAGGAACATCAATGACCAGTGTCCCTGCAGCGATTTCCAATTGTGCCTATGGATATAACATTTTAAAATCCTGATGCTATGTCCTCACCAATTACCAATTAAACTAAATCTGGAGTCAGAATTTTTTAAAGCTTTCCAACTGGTTGTAATGAGGAAATCATGGTTGGAAAATCATGATCTCGATCAGTTTCTAAACAGCAGCACTACTGACATTCTGGGCTGGATAAATCTGTGGTGGCTGTCGTGTGCACTGTAGAACACTTAACCACATCCTTGGCCTCCACCTCAGCAGTAGCCTTCCCCTCCCCACTGCCTCAGTTGTTTCCAGACATAACCAAATACCTTCTGGGGGACAAAATCACCCCAATGTCAAGTCACCAATTTAGATCAGTGGTTCTCAATCTTTAAAGAGTATTACAGTTACCTTATGTACTTGTTAAAATACAGATTGCTGGGCCCCACCCCCAGAGTTTCCAATCTAGGAAATCTGGGATGAGGCCCAAGAATCTATATTTCTAACAAGTTCCCAGGTGAGATTGATTCTGAAAACCAATGAGCTAGAACCTTTATTTCCTTAGAGCAGTAATTCTTAGCCTTAACTGTATATTAGAATAACTTGGAAAGCTTTAAAAACCACAAAGCACAAATAATTCTTAAACCCATTAAATCAAATTTTCTAGGTATGTACTTGAAAATGATGAATGACAAAATATAGATGCATGTGCATGCATGTATATCACTATCCACACATGCATACAACCACATATACACATATAAAATGATATGTATAGATGCACACATATATATGTAGATACATACAAATAAAGATTTTTATAGCTGTATCAAAATCAGACCTTTAATAAAGACCTTATCATTGGCCACAAAGAAAATTTTATCAGATTTTTTTAAAAGCAAAGCTATTCACTCATCACATTTTCTGATCATAATGAATAAATTTTAGACATAAATACTAAAAGATGAAAAAAATTAACAACTTGTAAAATTAAGCTGTCCTAAATAATTCATGGGTCAAAGAGGAAATAACAATTATACACTATCTAGACTATAATGAAGAAAATAACACTTAATGACAAATCTATGATTCACAGGTAATCAAAAAATTTTAGCCTGCAATCCCTTAATTATCAAAGAAGAAATAATGAAAACAAAGGAACTAAATAGTTGACCAAAACAGATTGTATAGAGAACAAAATAACCCAACAGAAAATAAAAAGAGGAAAGGATTCTATGATGTATGTTAAGCAACATAAATCAACTCTACTTCAATTAAAAAGTACACTTAAAAAAAGATAAATAAGATTCAGGAGTGTAAATGAACATTTTCTGTACCACAATGATACGGATATATTTATTATATGTATGAGCATTGAGAAAGCTGTTGTATAATGAACACCAAGCTATTAAATACATAAGGAAATGTATGTATAAAGGTATGTATAAATTAAGCTTGAAAATAGAGTAAAATGGCTGTAAAACACAAAGAGCATAAAGAAGATATTTATGTAAAATTGTATATATTATACATAATAAAGTATGTAATTATCATTCAAATGTTTTATTGTCATCCATAGCTTTTCTTTTATTGATTGATAATTTTTTTCTTTTATCGATTGAACAACGACCTTTTATTCTTTATATAAGTAGAAATCTAATGATAATTTTAATTTGGGGAAAATTAATATTTAAAAACACAAATATAAAGTCAAAAGGAAGGTTGGATCCTCCTTCCTACCTGAGATATTTTTAGCTTTATCTGGTTAATTTCTCTTGAATATTTGTTTATTGAGGGGACTTCTGCCTTTGAGTATTTGTATTTATTTTTTGAAACGTCTCATGAGCAGGGGCAGACTGCTTCCCATTTCTTGTTGCTGACTGGGGAATCTTTGCTATCTCACAGGTTCCCCAAATAGGTACAAGGTATGTGCAGCATTCCAATGGTTTTCTAATCATCTTCAAGGGCTATTTTAGACTAAAAACTCATAGACAGTATCAAGATTTCTAAATATAAAAAGAACCTCAGTCTATCATAAGTGACACTGGGCATTCAAACTACTCTAGAAATCAGTTCACCTGGACAAATACGCCTATTCTAGGCAGGGATCATCCTTTTCCCCTGAAATGTGTCCCAAGTAACAAATCAGAGTGAGGGAAAACAACTGTTTTAAAGAATGACAAGTTTACCAAATGTTATCAGAAACCCTATTTAAACTCATACAACTAAATGATCATCTTCATACCAAGTGACCTTTCCAACATAAAGACTCGGAAGAAAGTTTCTCCAAGAAATGAACAGACGCATAGCAAGTGCACCTTTTGAGCTCAGCATCACAGGAGATTTCAATGCAAATGGCAGCATTGATGTCAAAATTCAAGGAAAAGTCCGTGGATAGAAAACACAAAACCATCTGTGCAGCTCTCTGCTCATGAAGAAACCATTTTTGCCATGAACTAGAACCATGTTACAGCTAATGAGAGAAAGGAAAATGTGTTAAAATACTGTGATAGAATTTTTTTAAAAGTCTTCCACTGTCTACATCAGAAAAAGTCAGAGTCTCTGTAATTTCACTTAATTGGAATTATTTAAATATGCACACCTAATAACTAACAGTATGTGCCTTGTTGAAGAGTACTTTGAAAAATCCCAGGCTTCAGACTGTAAGTAATGTCTACATAATTCATTATCCCCCAGTATAATATGCTTCATTAAGGAACTCATATTTCAGGCTGATCACATAAAACTGCCTAAAGAGGCCCTTTAAGGTTATTTTTTTAATAAGTAAATTTGTCCTATTATGTCATCAATTCCACTTCTCGTATTATAATATTGTCCACTGAAATAAAAGTAGCAACCTATTTTTGTATTTTTGGCTATAAAATACAATATATCTTCTCTCAATTGTCAAAGCACTTATTTCTCAGTAAAAAGCAAGCACTTTGACAGCCAGGATGTAGTAAAATCCATAATCTGAGACTCAAAACAAATTAGCATTAGCCTACAAATTGGACCTTTAGTCCTTATAAACTCTTCACACCTGACAGGCATATATTAGCAAGTATTTACAAGAATCTTTTACAGGATACACAATTTCAATTAGTGGGCCTTAGCACAGAATTATAAAATACAGTATTAAGAAAAGATTCAACACTGTAAAGAGACCCCTCCATCCTACAAGGAATCTACTCTCTCATCACAGGTGCCACCACAGATGCTATCAGTGGGTGGCATCCCAGTTATAAGCTCACATTTTTTATAAGGCACTGAGAAGTTGATACATCACTCTCACAATCTGATTGTTACTAACTTTTTGAAGATGCACTTCCGTGTTAAGAACTTGTGCAGAGTTACTTCTCTGTGCTCCACTTTTGCATATGTGAAATGAAACTATTTTTCATTGAGTCACTGTGAGGAAGGAATGGATGATATAACCCACTACACCACTTGGAGGCCTTGCACAGCAAACATTAGCTCTGAGGGTGTGGATAATGATGATGATGATGATAATGACTGTATTATTCAGACATCCCGTATAGGGAACTAAGAACTCAATATTGCTCACTGAATTGATCTGACAATAGTATCATATACTTGTTTATATTCAAAGGTAGAAGAAGTCCTGAATTACAAACTTGCTCAGGACAATGTAAGTAGGAAACAAAGTCATAACTCAGACCACCTCCTTGCTCACCTCTCCCTGTGGTACAATGGCCTTGTTCTCATGTTCCTTCCCAGCCATGATCTACACACTCCCTTTGCTTCTTGTCATTATATATATCAAATAAGGTGATGTTTTATTTTGTGTATCTTTGCAGTCTTAAAATTCACATACCAATCAATATGAATTGTTTTGGCATCTGCTGCAACATACTTTGAGAGTAAAAGGCCAATATAGAAAATCCAAGGCCTATAGAGAATGCATACATTACAAAGATGAAAGGGATAGTTCTTTCCTAGCCACTTTCTCCCTCTTTTAAAAAATGTACTTCTGAAGTCACCTGATTTGTCACCCTACCTTTGTCTCACAGCACAGGATAGCCACAGGTGTCCAGGACTATTGGGGCAGCCAGCCCATCCAGCACTTTCACTGCCACCATGGAAAGGTGGCCCAGAACCTGGCAAACTTTTCTGTAAAAGGCGGGACAGTAAATAGGTTCTGTGAGTCCTGTGGTTTCTGTCATACTACTCAACTCTGAAAGCAGCCATAGATGATTTGTTCAAAAAAAAAAGTACATGTCTGTGCTTCTATAAAACTTTATTTAAAATAATAGGCAGTGGCTGGATTTGACTCACAGGCCATAGTTTGCCAACCCCAGTATGGAAGACCTGGCCCACATTATCAGTAATTTTAATCTCAGAGAGAGCCAGCTAGATGAAATCCCAGGTCTGCATCTTGCACAGCTGTATTAGTCAGGGCTCTTCAAAGAGACAGAACCAATAGGATATATATAAACCCTAATAAAATACAGGATGTATTTTATATATCCTCTGTTTGAAATAGGATGTATATACATATAAGATCTTTCTATTCTGTGTATAGAAACAATTTACTATAAGAAGTTGGCTCATGCAATGATGGAGGCTTACAAGTCCCAAGATCTATCGTCAGCAAGCTGGAGATCCAGAAGAACTGATGTTGTAAGTTCCAGTCCAAGCCCAGAGGCTGAGAAGCAGGAGCACCAGTGTTGTAGATCCAGCCCAGATAGCGGCAAGCGCGAGGCCCAAGAAGAGCTGATGCTTCAGTTTCAGTCCACAGGCAGGAAATAACTGGTGTCTCAGCTCCACAGCAGTCAGTCACAGGAGGAATTCTCTCTGATTCCTAAGAGTCAGCCTTTTTGTCCTGTTCAGCCCTTAACTTACTAGCCAAGGCCCGCACACTTTAGGGAGGGTGATCCACTTTACTCAGTCCATCAACTTAAATGTCAAACTCACCTAAAAACACCCTCACAGAAACATCCAGGATAACATTTAAATAAATATCTGGTCACTCTGTGGCCCGGTCAAGTTGACAATAAAATTAAACATCACAATAATTAGCAGAAAGAAAATCCAGCTTATCTGTCTTGAATCATATTTCTAAATATGGAATTAATATCTACAGTATGAGCTACTCCTTATTTTGTCTTCCCAAGGTAAATACAGATAAACTCAGAGTGTTTCAGAGCAGGTGGCTCATCCCAAAAAAACTTCAGTGTGACCAGTGAAGTATGAGCCACAGAATTGCCTAAGAGGCATTCCTCCTTTTATTGCACTCTGCTCTATTATGCTTCACAGACACTATATTTTACAAATTGAAGGTTTGTGGCAATCCTGCCCAGAGTAAGTTTCCCATCTTTCCAACAGCATTTACTCACTTCAGGTCTCTGTGTTACATCTGGGTAATTATCTCTGTATTTCAAACTTTTCCACTGTTCTGTTATGGTGATCTGTGATCAGTGATCTTTGATGTTACTATTATAATGTTATATTTATGTCTGCTAACACAACATCCATTCTGCAGCCCATGGATCAAGGAGCAATTCTGATTTTCAATTCATATTACATAAGAAATATATTTCATAATGCTATAGGTATCATAAATAGTGATTCCTGTGACAAATTTGGGCACAATAAATTTAAAAACCTTCTGGAAAGGATTTAGCATTCTAGATGTCATTAAGAACATTTGTGATTCACAGGAAGAGATAAAAAATATCAACATTTCAGGAGTTTGAAAGTTGATTCCAATCTTCATGGATGACTTCGAGGGGTCAAGAATTCAGTGGAGGAATTAACTGCAGATGTGGTAGAAATAGCAAAAGAACTAGAATTAGAAGCAGAGCTTGAAGATGTGACTGAATTACTGCAATCTCATGATAACACTTTAACAGATAAGGAGTTGCTTTTACAGATGAGAAACAAGTGGTTTCTTGATATAGAAAACTCCTGGTGAAGATGCCACAAAGACTGTTGAAATGACAACAAAGGATTTAGATTATTATATTATATAAACTTAGTTGAAAAGCAAAGGCAGTGTTTGAGAGGACCGACTGCAATTTTGAGAGGTCTACCGTGGATAAAATACTATCAAACAGTGTCATAGGCTACACAGAAATTATTTTTGAAGGGAAGAGTCAATCAATGTGGCAAACTTCATTGCTGACTTAGGTTAAGAAATTGCCACAATCACCCCAATCTTCAGCAACCATCACCCTAATGAGTCATCAGCCATCAGCACCGTCTATGAACAAAATCATAGATTCCAGATCTGGAAGATGATGGTTAGCATTGGTTAGCAAAAAAGTATTTTTTAATTAAGGAATGCACATTTTTTTCAAGACATAATGCTATTGCACACTTAACAGACTAGACTACAGCATAGTGTAAATGTAACTTATATGCACTGGAAAACCAGAAAACTCATCTGACTCGCATTACTGTGTTATTCGCTATACTGTGGTAGCCCATATCTGAACCCACACCTCTGATGTCTGCTTGTACCTGAATTACAAAAAGAACAATTAGGGCTATTCAATATACTTTTGTTTCTTTTCTTTAGATATCCTCATCCCTAAGGTGGTATCATCTAGGATTTGTTAGTTTTCTGGATGAAAACAAAACCCATTTATTATTCCAGTCAGTAGGTTAGAAATCTAGTCACAGTGTAGCTGGGTTCTCTGCTCAGGGTTTCACAAGCTGAAATCAGAAGGTTGGTTAGGGCTGTATTCTTGCCTGGAGTTCAGGGTGTTCTCCCAAGCTGACTGGTGGTTGGTAGAATTCATTTCTTGTGGCTGTTGTGACCAAGGTCTCTGTTTCCTTGTCAGTTGTCAAGTGGGAACCACTTTGAACAATTAGAGACTGCTCTTGCATCCTTGTCCCACGGCCCCCTCCCCTGACCCTCTCACAACATAGTAGCTTACTTCTTCAAGGCTACCAGAAAAAATCTCTCAATCTCTTTTACTAAGGGATCATCTGATTAGGTCAGGCCCACCTAGGAACCTCTTCCTTTCGATTAACTCAAAGTCAACTGATTGGGAACCTTAATTACCTCACAACATTTTTCAGCTTTGTCATATAATGTAACCTAATTATGGGAGTAAAGTCTAACATATTCATACTTCCACCACAAAAAAATGGGGAGATTATGTAGA
Organism: Manis javanica; assembly: GCF_040802235.1. Lineage (NCBI taxonomy): Eukaryota > Metazoa > Chordata > Mammalia > Pholidota > Manidae > Manis > Manis javanica. The sequence goes on from NC_133162.1 coordinate 84,130,134, forward strand.
ATGTGTACAACAGGGGAAGAATTTCAGAATGCATTCTTCTATTACTTGTCCTACTCCTAAACTTTCCTGCTTTCTTTTGGATTAAGTACATTTTTGTTATTATTATTCTAGTTTCTACTTTAGTTTCACATTATCTTACACTATGTTTTCAGTGATTGCTCTAAAGGTTTCAATATGTATTCTTAGTTTATTAAAATATCTAATTAGTAATTTTATCACTCCCCAGACAGATGCAAGAACCACCATTTAATTTTGTTTATCTCCTCTTAACTCATGTGCTACTATTATAATGAATTTTTTTCTCTATAGTTTCTTTAAATCCAAGATTTACTGATGTCATTATCATCATCATTTTATTTGGTCAACATTTTTTAAAATTTATCCTCATATTTACCTTTTGCTCTTTTTTCCCCTTTCTATATATCTCCAAAGTTTTATCTAAGAAAATATATCTATCTTGAATAATACCCTTTAATATTTCCTTTACTGTGAATCTGCTGGAATAAGGTCCCTCAGCTTTGTCTTAAAAATATCACCATTTTACTAAATATAAAATTTTAGGTTGGCAGTTGTCTGGTTTAAATGCTTTCAAGCTTATATCCAATAGTTCCTCAGTTGAAGGGAGCTGTAAATATTACTGCTACCTCTTTAAAGGTCTATACCTTTTTTCTATCTGCTTTTGTTTCATTTTGTGCTTACTTTTCAGTACTTTTAGGCTGATATTCCTAAGTGTGGCGTTCTTTTCATTTGTCTTATTTGGGGTTTATCATCCTTCTGAAATCTGTGGCTTTATATACTTAATTGTGGTGATATTTTAAGCAATTGTATTAAATCCCATCTGTGTCCTGTGTACTTGCAAACTCTCGTTCTTGTTCTGTCTGTCTCCCTCCTTCTCTCGCTCCTCTGCTGCCTCTCTCCCTTTTTTGTCATTTTATTTTGGGACTCCAGTTACATTTGTAAGAGACCGTATATTTCTTGTGCTATTATCTATATTTCCCAGTCTTTTGCTCATCAGTGTTTTAATCTGAATATTTCTTCTACCTAATTTCCAGTTCACTAATTCTCTTTTCAGCTATTTGTAAGCTAATATTACATCTATTTGTTGAGTTTCCAACATCAGTTATTTCAATTTTCAGCTTAGAATGTCTACAATGATAACTTTTTATAGCTTCTGGTTCTCTCCAAATTTCCTTTTGTCTTTTAATTATTAGATAGCAATCATAAATATTTTAAATTCTACTTATGGTAATTCTATTATCTGTGTGTTCATGACCTGTGTGCCTTATTCCATAGTATGTGTTTGTTCTTGCTCTTCAGTCAATCCCTATCATATCAGCATGTGCTTTATAACAAAGAATTTGGCTGACCTGCATCCCTGGCTCCTGGGAGGAAAACTCTAAATCTTTGGAATTTCCCAAATGACATAAGTGGCTTTGTTATTCATGAGCCCTTTGGATCACAACTGAGTTTATTCTAATGAGGTCACTCATGGAGGTCCTTAGATAGTTTTAGCATGAGAGCTGGCTATGCTGGAAAGACCAATTTGTTGACTAGAGAGTAAAATGTGATCCAGACTGACCTCTGGAGAAGGAAAGCACTGAAGATTGAATTTAATTACATAGTCAATTATTTAATCAATCATTTCTACATGATAAAGCCAAATGGAAACACTCTGGGACCAAAGTTCAACCAAGCTTTCTGGATGGTGGACATATCACTATATCAAGAGAGTAAAACATTCTGGTCCACAGGTAAAAGGCACAAAAGCTCTGTATTCAGACTCTCCCAGAACTCCCACTATGAGATCTGGCTGGTCTGATTTATCCTTTATAATAAAACTAGAATCATAATTATAGCACTTTCCTGAGTTCTTGAATCTAAAGGGGCTGTGAGAACCCCCAAATGTAGCCAGTTGGTTAGAAGTGCAGGTGGTCTGAGGGCCCCACTCCCTTATGGCTAGTGTCTGAGATAAGGGCACCTGAGTAGAGAACAAAACTCTTAACTTATACAGTCTGTTAACTCTAGATGATTAGTGCCAGAATTGCACTGCAGTACATCAAGTGGGGTTGAAATAGAATAAACAGCCTGTTTAACTTTGATTATCAGATAATATATATGTAAAATTATAGAGATCATTTGAGTTCTACATGTTATTTTCTTCCAAAAGATGTACATTTGCTTCTGGTATGTAAAGAGGTCTAGGTGCACCATCAATCGCACATAATCTTAATCCAAATAGCAATTAATATTGTTTGAGGCTGTTTCAATGCTTGTGAGGTTTCATCTATTTCTGGTTCACCTTTGCTTCAAGGGTACAGTTCTTTGAGCTCCCTCCAAAAGTGCCCCTTCTTTGGTGGGTCCTATATTACCATTTTTTATTCACTTCCTCTCTAAATCTTCCAGTAGCTCAGTCCCACTTCTCAGCCCCTCGGCCTTCAGACTTCCCTAGGGAGAAAATGCTATTCCAAATGCTAAAGTCACTTCTCTGGTATCTGTCTATTTTGAGATCCTAGAGACACTTACATCACTTTTTACAGCAGTTCATTATCTTCAAATAGATTTGTGGGGGGTCTGCCTCTTTTAGTTTATTTCAGGGATGGCAGTGATTTGAAACAACCTCATCTAACTATTGTTATCAATTCATTCTCTAAATTATCTTCAAAATAGTATTTTCAACTTTGAGTCTAACAGGCTAGTAGGGAATTCAAGTTTTACTTAATTATTCTCGCTAGGGTAGTTCAGTAATTATAGACACTGGACAAGACCAGTTCACTTGCAATCTCCTATACACAGGGTCTCTATCTATACAGCGCTCCCTTCTCGTCTAAGAGCTACTGTTTTTCATCACTTGAGAGTCATGGGGCATTTAGTTGAAGTAAAAACTCCACAGTCACTCCTCTCTGAGTTCTTGTCACCTCCCTATAAGCCAGGATGTAATGGGGAGTAGAAAGCTGTCAGTGAACAGTTTTCTGGTCATTCTGAGAGTGAAACCCAGAAAACTCTGCTCCCTCCCTACTCTCTGTAGATGTTTTAAAAACATTTTTGAAATAACTATAGATTCATGTGCAGTTTTAAGAAATAATACAGAAACATCCCTTGAACATTTTGTCTAGTTTCCCCTAATAGTAATATTTAAAACTATACTATAACAGTTTTTCAATGAAGATATTGACTTTGAGACAATCCTTGGACCTCATTATATTTCTCCAGTTCTGCTTCTATTCATGTGTGTGTGTGTGTATGTGTGTGTGTGTGTGTGTGTGTGTGTATACTAAGTGCCCTATCATGTTATTATCTGTGTGGGTTCCTGGATCCCCGTCTTCACCTTATGCCACAAAGTCCCTCATGTTGCTCTTTGACAACTACACCCACCTCTCTCTTCCTCCCTCTCCTGCTTCCCTAATCCCCAGAAACCACTAATCTGTCCCCTATTTCTAAAGTTTTATCACTTTAATAATGTTATAAACATGGAATCATACAGTATGTAAGCTTCTGGGATTGACATTTTTTTCGCTCAGCATAACTGCCTGGAGATTCTCCCAAGTTACTGTGTTGCTTCTTCCTGTTGACTTGTCTTCCATGCTATGTTTGTAGCACAGAATTTTTAACCATTGACTTGCTGAAGGACATCTAGGCTGATTCCAGTTTTGGCTATTACAAATAAAGCTACTTTGAACTAAATGTTTGTGTACATGTGTTTGTATGAACAAAGTTTTCATTTCTTTGGTATAAACACCCAGGAATGCAACTACTAGGTCGTATGGTAATTAATGCATGTTTAGTTTTTTAAGCAAGTGGTAAAATGTTTTCCACAGTGGCTGTACCACTTTACAATTTATGAGTGATCTAGCTTCCCTGCATCCTCACAAGCACTTGGTTATGAATATTTTTGTTTGTTCATTTTAGCCATTCTGGTTAAGTATATAGTAATAGCTTTTTGTGGTCTTTATTTACCATAATGAACATTGCTTCATGTGCTGACTTGCAATCTATATGGTGTCTCAATGAAATAACCGTTCATGTCTTTGGCCCATTTGCTAATTAGATGGTTTCTTTTCTACTGTTGATCTTTGAGAGTTCTTTATGTACTTTTATATTCTTAGGCACTAGTCCTTTGTTGAACATATGATTAACAAATATTTTCTGCCAATCCAGAACTTGTCTTTTCATGCTCTTCACGTGGACTTCTACAGAATAAAATTTCTCATTATGATGAGGTCCAGTTTATCAAAGTTTTCCTTTTGTAGACATGCTTTTGATGCCTTTTTTTAAAATCTATGATCTCAAATATTTTTTTCCTATCTTTTCCCCACAGTTCTTTAGTTTTGCATTTTAAGTTGATGTCCAGGATTCATTTTGAATTTGTTTTCTTTAAAGTGTGAGGTTTGTGTTGAAGTTCTTTTTTTTTTTTTTTTTTTTTTTTTTTGCCTATGGGTGTCCATTTGCTCCATTTGAATATCTTTCAAGCTTGGGAAAAATCCCTTCTTCTCTTCTTTTTGTGCCAGAGTCAATCTCTCACTCATTTCTGTCCAAGACACTAAGCAAAACCGCCTCCTTGGATTTAGTCTTTCACAATAAATCAGGAAACAAACTTTCTGCCAAGGCTCAAACCTATCCTTAGGCAAAAAAAAAAAAAAAAAAAAGCACAAAGACAGGCCAACTTTTAAATGGAGGGAAATACTATGGAAAATACTGGGAGAAAACATAAATTAACACCACAAAAATTACTCCACAGGAAAAATTTTGCATGGTGGCAAGTATGTGAATTTTTTAAGAGGAATCTACACCAAGCATCAGATTGCCAAGGACAGTCCCAATTTTTATTTAAATCACTGTCTTTAAGGCTCAAATTCCTGCTATAGGAACAGACATCTTCCCTGTGGAGTGGTTTGAAGTAAAGGTACTTCCATACTAGAATGCCTGTAGTCAAGGATGTGGGACTTACAGGGCTCAAAATAGTTTCCTTCTCATTCAGGTAGGGATACCGATTTAGTACAATGGCTTTTCTTCCCCTCCCCAAATTGCAAGCAGATAATAATCTTTCAGGTGTCACCAGAATACTACGAAAAGGTCTTCAAACCCTTCTGCATTAGCCAGAGTGGTTCTTGACACCCACATCCCAGTGTTCTCCTTGAACAACCCATAGTGATGAGTGGGTGTTTTTCTTCTCCATTTATTTCCTTCACAAATACAAAACAATAAGCACTGTGTGAAGATGCTCATGTCACTATGTCAAAGGTACACAAGAATGAATGATACAGTCTTGACTGAAAACTGAACAAAGGAGATGAACACGCACACCAATAAATAAATGATAGTGAGACAGGGAGGCAGGAGGGCATAACTCCTGCCCAGTTAAAGTACAGTGTGGGCCCTGGAAAAGGACAGAGTCTTACAACACAGGGTGCTGGAGATTGAAACAATGTAACAATTTGTTCCCCATTGGGACGCACTGGTATAGAACAGCTCATTACTGATAGCCGTGTAGGCCCATTAGCTTACAATAGGGTATCCAGGAAACCTTCACAGACATACGTTAAAATAAAACTAGCCTACTGGCTGAATCTACAGAAAACTCCGACTGCAGAAAGCATAAAACCCTAGACACCAAGACTCCACGCAGCTACCTTGCCCCTCTCTGCACCTGTGGGGAGTTCATACTTTATCTTATCCTGAAGAAAGCTCTCTCTCTGTAACTGAATAGAAACTCTCTATAAGTCTCTTGCCTTGTCTGTTCACACAGTTCATTCTCTGACTCTGCAAACAAGAACCCCGGAATCAATAGTATATGAAAGTGCGATTTGTATGAGACAAAGACAGTCTGGCTACCAACATGTCCTCAACTAAACTTCAGCTGTGTTACTATAGTATCAGACCCTAAATACAGAATATTCATCTGTGAATCCTCTGAAAAATAATTAGGTCACAGAAAAATCACACACATGCAATTTCTATTTACAGTTGATACTGTACAGCAGATTAAAACCACTTAGTAGAAAGAGAAGCTTGTCTTACTAACCCTCATAAGCTAAAAAAACTGTCAGCTACAAATCAAAGGTCAACAAAGACTCCTGCAGAGGTTGATCTTCCTTGAAGCGTACAATGGTAAGATGTGTTTTCCACAATCTAATTTTTTAAAAGTTTGTGATCAGTCTTTCCCAAACTAACAATCACTTCTTCCAACTGCCCAACACAAGCTGCTAGGGTTCGCCATTGTCACAGGAGAGAAAGGCCAGGAGCAAGTGGAAAGGGGCTTGGTTCTCCCAGCTGAGAGAAGAGCCAACAGCATATGAGTACATATATCAACATGAAAAGGCAGAAAAATTTGATCCAGACCAGACTAAACCAGACATCTTGCACCTCCTCCCCTAAGAAGGAATCTAGGGAGATAGATTAAGCCAATCTTCCTGAAAAAGAATTCAAAATAAAAGGCATAACCACCCAGAAATACCTGCAGAGAAATATGCAAGAGCTAAGGAGGGAGAATATAGAAATAAAACAATCTCTGGAAGGACTTCAAAGCAGAATGGAAGAGATGCAAGAGAACACTAAGGGACTAGAAATTAGAGAACAGGAATGCAGAGAAGCTGACACAGAAGGAGATAAAAGGAACTCCAGGAATGGAAGAATATTAAGAGAACTGTGTGACCAATTGAAACAGAAAAATACTCACATTACAGGGGTACCAGAAGAAGAAAAGAGAGAAAAAGGGATAGAAAATGTCTTTGAAGAAATAATTGCTGAAAACTTCTCCAAACTGGGGTAGGAAATGGCCTCTCAGACCAAAGAAGCACACAGAAATCCCATGACAAGGGACCCAAGGAGGGCAATACATAATAATTAAACACATAATAATTAAAATGGCAAAGATCAAAGACAAGGACAGAGTATTAAAGGGAGCCAGAGTGAAAAAAAAGGTCACCTACAAAGGAAAACCCATCAGGCTATCATCAGACCTCTCAACAGAAACCTTACAGGCCAGAAGAGAATGGCATGATATATTTAATGCAATGAAATACAAGGGCCTTGAACCAAGAATAGCATGATTATCATTTAAATATGAAGGAGGGATTAAACAATTTCCAGACAAGCAAAAGCTGAAGGAATTTGCCTCCCACAAACCACCTCTACAGGGTGTCTTAGAGGGACTACTTTAGATGGGAGCACTCTTAAAAAGAGCAGAGAACAAAATACCCAACATATGAAGAATGGAGGAGGAGGAATAAGAAGGGAGAGAAGTAAAGAATCATCAGACAGTGTTTATAAGAGCTCAATAAGCAAGTTAAATTAGACGGTAAGACAGTAAAGAAGCTAACCTAGAACATTTGGTAACCACAAACTTAAACCCTGCAATGGCAATAAGTACATATCTTCCAATAATCACCCTAAATATAAAGGTGCACCAATCAAAAGACACAGAGTAATAGAATGGATAAAAAAGCAAGACCATCTATATGCTGCTTACAAGAGACTCACCTCAAACCCAAAGACATGCACAGACTAAAAGTCAAGGGATGGAAAAAGATATTTCATGCAAACAACAGGGAGAAAAAAGCAGGTGTTGCAACACTAGTATCAGACAAAATAGACTTGAAAACAAAGAAAGTAACAAGAGATAAAGAAGGATATTACATAATGATAAACAGTCAGTCCAACAAGAGGATATAGCCATTATAAATATATATGCACCCAATACAGGAACACCAACATATCTGAAACAAAGACAAACAGAATTAAAGGAGGAAATAGAATGCAATGCATTCTTTTTGGGAGACGTCAACACAAAATGCACTCCAAAGGATAGATCCACCAGACAGAAAATAAGTAAGGACACAGAGGCACTGAACAACACACTAGCACAGATGGACCTAATAGACATCTGTAGAACTCTACATCCAAAAGCAATAGCATACAGATTCTTCTCAAGTGCACATGGAACATTCTCCAGAATAGACCACACACTAGGCCACAAAAAGAGCCTCAGTAAATTCCAAGAGATTGAAATTCTAATAACCAACTCTTCAGACCACAAAGGTATACAACTAGAAATACATTGTACAAAGAAAGCAAAAAGGCTCACAAACGCATGGAGGCTTAACAACATACTCCTAAATAATCAATGGATCAGTGACCAAATTAAAATGGAGACACAGCAATATATGGAAACAAATGACAACAACAACACAAAGCCCCAAATTCTGTGGGATGCAGCAAAAGCAGTCTTAAGAGGAAAGTATATAGCAATCCAGGCATATGTGAAAAAGGAAGAACAATCCCAAATGAATAGTCTAATGTCACAATTATAGAAATTGATAAAGGAAGAACAAATGAGGCCTAAGGTCAGCAGATGGAGGGACATAATAAAGATCAGAGAAGAAATGAATAAAGTTGAGAATAAAACAATAGAAAAAATCAATGAAACCAAGTGCTGGTTCTTTGAGAGAATAAACAAAACAGATAAGCCTCTAGCCAGACTTAATAAGAGAAAAAGAGAATCAACACACATCAACAGAATCAGAAACGAGAAAGGAAAAACCACGATGGACCACACAGAAAAAAAAGAATTATTTGAGAATACTATGAAAACCTATATGCTAACAAGCTGGAAAACCTAGGAGAAATGAGCCAGGAAAAATTCAATCTTCCAAGACTGACCCAGAAAGAAACAGAAAATCTAAACAGACCAATTACCAGCAATGAAATTGAATCAGTAATCAAAAAATACACAAGAATAAAACCCCTGAGCCAGATGGATTTACCTCAGAATTTTATCAGATACAGAGAGAAGACATAATACCCATTCTCCTTAAAGTTTTCCAAAATATAGAAGAGGAGGGAATACTCCCAAACTCATTCTATGATGCCAACATCACCCTAATACTAAAACCAGGCAAAGACCCCACCAAAAAAGAAAACTACAGACCAATATCCCTGATGCATGTAGATGCAAAAGTAATCAACAAAATATTAGCAAAACGAATTCAAAAATACATCAAAACGATCATACACCATAACCAAGTGGGATTAATCCCAAGGATGCAAAGATGGTACAACATTAGAAAATCCATCAACATCATCCACCACATCAAAAAAAAGGACAAAAAACAACATCATCTCCATAGATGCTGAAAAAGCATTTGACAAAATTCAACATCCATTCATGATAAAAACTCTCAGCAAAATGGGTATAGAGGGCAAGTACCTCAACATAATAAAGGCCATATATGATAAACCCACAGCCAACATCATACTGAACAGCAAGAAGCTGAAACCTTTTCCTCTGAGATAGGGAACATGACAGGGATGCCCACTCTCCCCACTGTTATTCAACATAGTACTGGAGGTCCTAGCCACGGCAATTAGACAAAACAAAGAAATACAAGGAATTCAGATTGGTAAAGAAGAAGTTAAACTATCACTATTTGCAGATGACATGATATTGTACATAAAATACCCTAAAGACTTCACTCCAAAACCACTAGAACTAATATCGAATTCAACAAAGTTGCAAGATACAAAATTAACACACAGAAATTTGTAGCTTTCCTATACACTAACAATGAACTAATAGACAGAGGAATCAGAAAAACAATTTCATTCACAATAGCATCAAAAAGAATAAAATACCTACATATAAACCTAACCAAAGAAGTGTAAGATCTATACCCTGAAAACTATAAGACGCTCTTAAGAGAAATTGAAGAGGTCACTAACAAATGGAAATTCAATCCCATGCTCCTGGAAAGGAAGAATTAATATCCTCAAAATGGCCATCCTGCCCAAAACAATGTACAGATTCGATGCAATCCCTATCAAATTATCTACAGCATTCTTCAATGAACTGGAACAAATAGTTGAAAAATTCATATGGGTGCACCAAAGACACAGAATAGTTAAAGCAATCCTGAGAAGGAAGAATAAAGTGGTGGTTATCTCACTCCCCAACTTCAAGCTCTACTACAAAGCCACTGTAATCAAGACAATTTGGTACTGGCACAAAAACAGAGCCACAGACCAATGGAACAAAATAGAGACTCCAAACATTAACCCAAACATATATGGCCAATTAATATATGATAAAGGAGCCATGGACATACAATGGGGAAATGACAGTCTCTTCAAAAGATGGTGCTGACAAAACTGGACAGCTACATGTAAGAGAATGAAACTGGATCACTGTCTAACCCCACACATAAAAGTAAATTCAAAATGGATCAAAGACTTGAACATAAGTCATGAAACCATAAAACTCGTAGAAAAAAACATAGGCAAAAATCTCTTAGACATAAACATGTGTGAGCTCTCCTTGAGCATATCTCCGTGGGGAAGAGAAACAAAAGCAAAAATGAACAAGTGGGACTATATCAAGCTGAAAAGCTTCTGTACAGCAAAGGACACCATCAATAGAACAAAAAGGTATCCTACAGTATGGGAGAATATATTCATAAATGACAGATCTGATAAAGGGTTGACATCCAAAATATATAAAGAGCTCACACACCTCAACAAACTAAAAGCAAATAATCCAATTAAATAATGGGCAAAGGAGCTGAATAGACAGTTCTGCAAAGAAGAAATTCGGATGGCCAACAGACACATGAAAAGATGCTCCACATCGCTTGTCATCAGAGAAATGCAAATTAAAACCACAGTGAGATATCACCTCACACCAGGAAGGATGGCTACCATCCAAAAGACAAACAGCAACAAATGTTGGTGAGGTTGTGGAGAAAGGGGAACCCTCCTACACTGCTGGTAGGAATGTAAATTAGTTCAACCATTGTAGAAAGCAGTATGGAGGTTCCTCAATATGCTCAAAATAGAAATGCCATTTGACCCAGGAATTCCACTTCTAGGAATTTACCTTAAGAATGCAGCACTCCAGTTTGAACAAAACAGGTACAACCCTATGTTTATCACAGCACTATTTACAATAGCCAAGAAATGGAAGCAACCTAAGTGTCCATCAGTAGATGAATGAATAAAGAAGATGAGGTACATATGCACAATGGAATATTATTCAGCCATAAGAAGAAAACAAATCCTACCATTTGCAACAACATGGATGGAGCTAGAGGGTATTATCCTCAGTGAAATAAACCAGGCAGAGAAAGACAAGTACCAAATGATTTCACTCATACGTGGAGTATAAGAACAAAGAAAAACTGAAGGAACATAACAGCAGCAGAATCACAGAATCCAAGAATGGACTAACAGTTACCAAAGGGAAAGGAACTGGGGAGGATGGGTGGGAAGGGAGGGATAAGGACAGGGAAAAAGAAAGGGGGCATTATGATTAGCATGTATAGTTTTGTTGGGGGGGTATGGGGAGGGCTGTACAACACAGAGAAGACAGGTGGTAATTATATAGCATCTTGCTATGCTGATGGACAGTGACTGTAGTGGGGGGTTTGCGGGGGACTTGATGAGGGGGAGAGTCTGGTAAACACAGTGTTCTTCATGTAATTTTAGATTAATGAGACCAAAAAAATATTGGTAATCAAATTTCAAGGCTTCAGAATGTAAGCTTTATTTGACGAATAATCAAGACACTATGTTTAATCTGACAAATCCCTTGCCTTGTACCAGGACCTGTTTCTCCTTGATTTATTCCTTCTCACTATTGGAAGAGGTTGAGTAAGAACTAAGAAATTATAATTCTACAGCTAATGCTCAATGTTTTTCTCCCTCTCTCCCAACTGCTCGTAATACTGTAGATGGTATTTTTACCACTTTTATTATAGTTTAGACAAACTGTATACCAGTAATTTTAGAGCCATATGTCTTCCTGGAAAAATATCAAGAAATTTAAAATAAAACAACAGTGATGCTGTATATCACAGGCATATCAAAATTCAACGTATCCAAGCAATATGAGCCAGAAATGGGGGGGGGGACATACATTTAGTTAAACATTGACAGACCTCATTCTCCAACACAATTCCACTTAATTGAATGGGACACTATGTGCTCTTGATTTCAAGAGTTTTATTAATACTCTCATAAGAATGCATAGGTAACCATATACTCATATAAATCTCAATGTAAAGAGGCAGTTAGAGATAATTCCACAGGTACCTATATTTACAGAAACTCATCACCGAACTGCATTTTCAATCACTATAATCAGTTACCATGTCCAGTAATTGTCAGTGGCAGGAGGCATGGGCAGATCGACAAATCCATTTAGGAACTGAGCCCTGATTACCAAAGTGTTCTTAAGTTACCCAGAAGTAAATGTCACTTCTGGCCATCTCCTTAATCATTTCCACAAACCTGATTGATGTCAGTTATTTAACTTTAACAATGGGAGGCAATTAATGAGGATAGCCAGATAATAATTATTACAGCAAAGACCAATGAGGGAAAAGACATTTTTACCTATTTCCAGGGATCTTCTCCAGATATCAAAGCACTGTCCAAAAGCTAAATGATTTTCTTTTTTTCAATTAAATCAAAATATATTTTTTAAATTATCATTCTGTTTCTGCCCCAGTACCGATTCAGAGCAACTAAAGAAGTGTCCCTTGCGACATTTGCTGTCCTAGCCTTCTCCCTGTTTACCTAAAACACCAAAATGATTCCAGGTAAGAACAGAGGGAGGTAAACTGCTACACAATAATAATTACAGGACTTGATATAATGAGGTGCCCAACAGATGTAAACTTTAAGGAACTACTATTTTTATATGCAAATAATATCTCAGTCCCATAGGCAATCAAGACAAATATGACTCTTCTTTCTTAAGCAACATCCTGTAAATTCCTGCTGCCTATTTTGGACTCATTTTCTTCCTCAAGTCATGATCTGACAGCCATTGAATCTAATTTCACCTATGTAAACATGCTGTGCAAAGGGCACAAATGGATGGATACATTCTTACTGACATTACCACCTAGAAAGAACTGTGATGTGTTCATTGGAATTCCTATTGAGATTGATTCGATGCAGAATTTATCAATATTACATCAGAATAATGTGGTGGGAGGCAGGCATCAACAGGTATGCAAAGGCAAGTGGGTCCAAAGCAGTATTAAGATCTCTGGAACCTCCCCTAGTTTCCTCTGCAGTAATAACCAGCATTCTAAAGAATCAGCAGTAAACCTGCTTGATAGGTGTTCTGTAAAACATCTATTTAGCATCAGGATTCGCTGATGCCCAGGCAAGGTGGAAGACTATAGTCACTGCCAGGGAACTCAGTTAAGGACATCTGGGACCTAGGTGACAAGGAAGAGTCTCCTTTGAAAATGAAGCCATCCAACTATTGAAGTATTATGCTCTTGCACTCCTGGCTTCTAAACCTTGGCAAGAATGAGAAGTTCTTCATCACCACACACCTACTACATTAATTCAAAAGAACAGAGGATTTTCTTCGATGTAGTTGAGCATGTCTTCCACCAAAGTCTATGCTCTACCCTACTTACATCCACATGGCGAGGGACCCTCTTGTCTGACTAAATGCTGCTCTTCTGTCTAAATAACAATGATGATAATAACCACCAGCACAAAAATGTGTCGATCTTTTAATATGCACCAAGTATTTTACATTCATTTTCTAGTTGAATCCTCACAATAGTTCTGTGAAGGTACAGCTAACACTTAAGCTGCATTTTACAGAGAATAATGATGTTTTAGGAAATTAAGTCCCTGAAATCCTGCAACCAGTAAGTGGCAGAGCTAAGGCCCAGATGCAGGTTGGTGTAGCTCTAGGGCCGATTCCTTAAACTACAAATCACTACAGCATCTGCAGAAAGAGTGACAGTATCTAAGAACCACTTGGTCTACATGTTTCGCTTAACAAATCAAGAATTAAAGACACAAAGGACTATGAAAAGGCCTCATTTTGTGCCTAAGTCTATATAAATATATAACAACAGCAAACATATCTACACACCAATCCTCCTTTCGCTCACAACTGACTTCTCGGGTTCTCCTCTTAGCGACCCTTTAGACTTTCAAATTGCTGACTCTTCTTCCTACATGCACACTCCAAACACCAGTGTTCTCCAGGATTATAACATCAGCCTCCGTCCTGGTGAGCCAACTATGGGGCTTGGCAGCCTTTTAGAAGCCATAGCCAAATGGGCAAACACATCCCCTGGGCATGGCTGTGCCCTCCCACCAAGACCCCTGTTCCTGCAATGGTCTCCCCCATGTGCTTGGGGTTTGCATCCAACCCGAGGACCATCCAACTTAAAAGACTCAAAAATTCCAGTTTCTTGCTTTGTGTTCCCTCGATCATCTGTACTCTCCAGTGTCCAAAATTTAATGCAGTCCTTCATGTCAATCATGAGCATCTCCTGTAGTCCTTAGTGCCATGTCCCTTCACACAAGTCAGAAACATCAGGTTCCCTTTAATTGGATTGATCCTCGCACATCAACATATGTTTCATCCCCAGCCCCATCATTGGGACATGAAATGCCTCTGGTCTCAGGAGTCCTCTCCATTCTGGGGGCCACTCCCTAGTTAAGTTGCCACTTTCTGTCACAGTAACACCACCACAGCATTCTTCCTGTGGGTTCCACTGATACAATCTTCCTCCACATTTGATCAGCCCCTCTTGCTTTTCAGAGAGATTTTTTTAAAAAACAATCTATTTCCCCACATCCCCACACTCCCTCCTAATTACCTCACAGGAAAAGCCAGCCTAGGTCAACAAAATGGGTATAGAGTGCAAGTACCTCAACATAATAAAGGCCATATATGACAAACCCATAGCCAACATTATACTTAACAGCAAGAAGCTGAAAGCCTTTCCTTTAAGATTGGGAACAAGACAAGGATGCCACCCTCCCCACTCTTCTTCAACATGGTTCTGGAGTCCCTAGCCATGGAAATCAGAAAACACAAAGAAATAAAAGGCTTCAAGATCACCAAGGAAGAAGTTAAACTGTCCCTGTTTGCAGATGACATGATATTATACATAAAAAACCCTAAAGAATCCACTCCAAAACTACTAGCTCTAATATCTGAACTCAACAAAATGGCAGGATACAAAATTAATACACAGAAATCTGTTGCATTCCTATACACTAACAATGAACTAGCAGAAAGAGAAATCAGGAAAACAATTCCATTTACAGTTGCATCAAAAAGAATAAAATACTTAGGAATAAACCTAACTAAGGAAGTGAAAGATGTATATACTCTGAAAACTACAAGACACTCATGAGAGAAATTAAAGAAGATATCAATAAATGGAAACACATCCCATGCTCATGGATAAGAATAATTAATATTGTCAAAATGGCCATCCTGTCTAAAGCAATCTACAAATTCAATGCAAACCCTACCAAATATCAACAGCATTCTTCAATGAACTAGAGCAAATAGTTCTAAAATTCATAGGGAATCACAAAAGACCCCAACTAATCAAAGTGATCCTGAGAAGAAACAATAAAGTGAAGGGATTATTCTCCCTGACTTCAAGCTCTACTACAAAGCCACAGTAATCAAGACAATTTGGTACTGGCACAAGAACAGACCCATAGACCAATGGAACAGACTAGAGAGCCCAGATATAAACCCAAGCATATACAGTCAATTAATATACAATAAAGGAGCCATGGATACAAAATGGAGAAATGACAGCCTCTTCAACAACCGGTGTTGGCAAAACTGGACAGCTACATGTAAGAGAATGAAATGGGATTATTGTCTAGCCCCATACACAAAAGTAAACTTGAAATGGATCAAAGATCTGAATGTAACCCATGAAACTATAAAATTCTTTGAAGAAAACAAAGGCAAAATATCTTGAATATAAACATGCTCAACTTTTCCCTGAATGCATCTACTTGGGCAAGGGAAACAAAATAAAAAACGAACAAATGGACTACATCATGCTAAAAACCTTCTGTATAGCTAAGAACACCATCACAGCAGAAGAAAAAGGCATCCAGTGGTATGGGAGAGTATATTTGTAAATGACATATCTGACAAGGGATTAACATCTAAAATATATAAAGAACTCACACACCTCAATACGCAAAAAGCAAATAACCCTATTAAAGAATGGGTGGAGGAGGGGGCGGAGTGAAGATGGCGGAGTGAGTAGAGCAGCGGAAATCTCTTCCCAAAACCACATATATTTTTGAAAACACAACAAAGAAAACTCTTCCTAAAAGAGAAACCAGAAGACACAGGACAACAGCCAGACCACATCCACACCTGTGAGAAACAAGCACCTCGCGCAGGGGGTAAGATACAAGGCCTGGCCTGGCGGGACCGAGCGCCCCACACCCCAGCTCCGGGCAAGAGGAGAGGAGTTGGAGCAGGGAAGGAGAGGGAGCTCAGGACTACTAAAGAGCCAGCCCTAGCCATGCGCAACAGAGTGCAGACACACAGTGCATTAATGGGGTGCTGGAAACTAGGGAAACAGAACAGTAAGACCTGTGAGTGGGTTGATGCAGATGGCACACCCGGGACAAAGAAAAGCAAGTGCTTTTTGGAAGTCTTAAAGAGACAGGGACCCCACCGCTGGACAGAAGTGTCCTGGAACACTTAGTCCAGCATCAGGGAATCTGGGAAACTCTGGGCACTCTAACCCCCTGGGCAGAGGGAGCACGGAGGCCCCTCATGGAGACAAATAGCCTCCCAGCCATTCCCCCTCCAATGCACCTCCACCATATCAGAACAGCAGCCCAAGGCAGGCCAAGCCCACAGCAACAGCGGAGATAAACTCCATAGCAGCTGGGCAAGAATCAGAAGACCATTCTGCATGCAGCTGCCCAGCACAAGCCACTAGAGGTCGCTGTTCTCTCAGGAGGAGAAGGCCACAAACCAACAAGAAGGGAAGTTCTTCCAGCCGTCACTCATGCCAGCTCTGCAAACTATCTCTATCACCATGAAAAGGCAAAATTACAGGCAGACAAAGATAACAGAGACAATACCAGAGAAGGAGACAGACCTAACCAATCTTCCTGAAAAAGAATTCAAAATAAAAATCATAAACATGCTGACGGAGATGCAGAGAAATATACAAGAGCTAAGGGAAGAAGCCTGGAGGGAGACTACAGATGTCCGGAGGAAGATTACAGATGCCACGAAAGAGATTACAGAAGTGAATCAAACTCTGGAAGGATTTATAAGCAGAATGGACAAGATGCAAGAGGCCATTGATGGAATAGAAACCAGAGAACAGGAATGCATAGAAGCTGACACAGAGAGATAAAAGGATATCCAGGAATGAAACAATATTAAGAGAACTGTGTGACCAATCCAAAAGGAACACTGTCTGTATTATAGGGGTCCAGAATAAGAAGAGAGAGAAAAAGGGATAGAAAGTGTCTTTGAAGAAATAATTGCTGAAAAACTCCCCAAACTGGGGAAGGAACTAATTGAACAGACCACAGAAATACACAGAACTCCCAAAAGAAAGGACACAAGGAGGACAACACCAAGACACATAATAATTAAAATGGCAAAGACCAAGGACAAGGAAAGAGTTTTAAAGGCAACTAGAGAGAAAAAGGTCACCTATAAAGGAAAACCCATCAGGCTATCATCAGACTTCTCAACAGAAACCGTACAGGCCAGTAGAGAATGGCATGATATATTGAATGTAATGAAACAGAAGGGCCTTTAACCAAGGATACTGTATCCAGCATGATTATCATTTAAATATGAAGAAGGGATTAAACAATTCCCAGACAAGCAAAAGTTGAGGGAATTTGCTTCCCAAAAACCACCTCTACAGGGTATTTTAGAGGGACTGTTCTAGACAGGAGCACTCCAAGGACTAAACAGATGTCACCAGAGAAAATAAAATCACAGCAAAGAAAGCAAACCAACCAAATACTAATTAAAACAAAAAATAAAATCAACTACCCACTAAAAGCAGTTAAAGGAAACACAAAAGAGCACAGAATAAAACAACCAACATATAAAGAAAGGAGGAGGAGGAATAAGAAGGGGGAGAAGAAAAGAATCTCCAGACAGGTGTATATAACAGCTCAATAAGCGAGCTAAGATAGGCAGTAAGATACTAAAGAAGCTAACCTTGAACTTTTGGTAACCATGAATCTAAAGCCGGCAATAGCAATAAGTACATATCTTTCAATAGTCACCCTAAATGTAAACGGACAGAATGCACCAAAAAAAGACACAGAGTAACAGAATGCATAAAAAAGCAAGACCCATCTATATGCTGCTTACAAGAAACTCACAAACACAAAGACATGCACAGACTAAAAGTCAAGGGATGGAAAAACATATTTCAGGCAAACAACAGAGAGAAGAAAGCAGGGATTGCAGTACTAGTGTCAGACAAAATAGACTTCAAAACAAAGAAGGTAACAAGAGATAAAGAAGGACATTACATAATGATAAAGGGCTCAGTCCAACAAGAGGATATAACCATTATAAATATATATGCACCCAACACAGGAGCACCAGCATATGTGAAACAAATACTCACAGAACTAAAGGGGGAAATAGAATGCAATGCATTCATTTTAGGAGACTTCAACACGCCACTCACCCCAAAAGATAGATCCACTGGGCAGAAAATAAGTAAGGACACAGAGGCACTGAAAACACACTAGCACAGATGGACCTAATAGACATCTGTAGAACACTACATTCAAAAGCAATAGCATACAAATTCTTCTCAAGTGTAAATGGAACATTCTCCAGAATAGATCACATACTAGCCCACAAAAAGAGCCTCAGTAAATTCTAAAAGATTGAAATTCTACCAACCAACTTTTCAGACCACAAAGGTATAAGAATAGAAATAAATTCTACAAAGAAAACAAAAAGGCTCACAAACACATGGAGGCTTAACAACACGCTCCTAAACAATCAATGGATCAACGAACAAATTAAAAGAGAGATCAAGGATATATGGAAACAAATGACAACAACAACAAAAAGCTGCAACTTCTGTGGGACGCAGCGAAAGCAGTCTTAAGAGGAAAGTATATAGCGATCCAGGCACACTTAAAGAAGGAAGAACAATCCCAAATGAGTAGTCTAACATCACAATTATCAAAACTGGAAAAAGAAGAACAAATGAGGCCTAAAGTCAGCAGAAGGAGGGACATAATAAAGATTAGAGAAGAAATAAACAAAAGTGAGAAGAATAAAACAGCAAAAATCAATGAAACCAAGAGCTGGTTCTTTGAGAAATTAAGCAAAATAGATAAGCCTCTAGCCAAACTTATTAAGAGAAAAAGAGAATCAACACACATCAACAGAATCAGAAATGAGAATGGAAAAATCATGACAAACTCCACAGAAATACAAAGAATTATTAAAGACTACTATGAAAATCTATATGCTAACAAGCTGGAAAACCTAGAAGAAATGGACAACTTCCCACAAAAATACAACCTTCCAAGACTGACCAAGGAAGAAACACAAAAGTTAAAGAAACCAATTACGAGCAATGAAATTGAAATGGTAATCAAAAAACTAGCCAAGAACAAAACCCCCAGGCCAGATGGATTTACCTCGGCAATTTATCAGATATACAGAAAAGACATAATACCCATTCTCCTTAAAGTTTTCCAAAATATAGAAGAGGACGGAATACTCCCATACTCATTGTATGAAGCCAACATCACCTAATACCAATACCAGGCAAAGACCCCATCAAAGAAGAAAATTACAGACCAATATCCCTGATGAATGTAGATGCAAAAAAACTCAATAAAATATTAACAAACCTAATTCAAAAATATATCAAAAGGATCATACATCATGACCAAGTGGGATTCATCCCAAGGATGCAAAGATGGTACAACATTAGAAAATCCATCAACATCATCCACCACATCAAAAAAAAGGACAAAAACAACATCATCTCCATAGATGCTGAAAAAGCATTTGACAAAATTCAAAATCCATTCATGATAAAAACTCTCAACAAAATGGGTATAGAGGGCAAGCACCTCAACATAATAAAGGCCATATATGATAAACCCACAGCCAACATCATACTGAACAGCGAGAAACCGAAACCTTTTCCTCTGAGATAGGGAACATGACAGGGATGCCCACTCTCCCCACTGTTATTCAACATAGTACTGGAGGTCCTAGCCATGGCAATTAGACAAAACAAAGAAATACAAGGAATCCAGGTTGGGAAAGAAGAAGTTAAACTGTCACTATTTATAGATGACATGATATTGTATATAAAAAAAACCCTAAAGACTCCACTCCAAAACTACTAGAACTGATATCAGAATACAGCAAAGTTGCAGGATACAAAATTAACACACAGAAATCTGTGGCTTTCCTATACACTAACAATGAACCAATAGAAAGAGAAATCAGGAAAACAACTCCATTCACAATTGCATCAAAAACAATAAAATACCTAGGAATGAACATAACCAAAGAAGTGAAAGAGCTATACCCTGAAAACTAAAAGACACTCTTAAGAGAAATTAAAGTGGACACTAACAAATGGAAACTCATCCCATGCTCTTGGATAGTAAGAAATAATATCATCACAATGTCCATCCTGCCCAAAGCAATATACAGATTTGATGCAATTCCTATCAAAATACCAGCAACATTCTTCAACGAACTGGAACAAATAGATCAAAAATTCATATGGAAACACCAGAGACCCCGAATAGCCAAAGCAATCCTGAGAAAGAAGAATAAAGTGGGTGTATCTCACTCCCCAACTTCAAGCTCTACTACAAAGCCACAGTAATCAAGATTTTTTGGTACTTGCACAAGAACAGAGCCACAGAACAGTGGAACAGATTAGAGACTCCAGACATTAACCCAAACATATATGGTCAATTAATATTTGATAAAGGAGCCATAGACATACAGTGGGGAAATGAAAGTCTCTTCAACAGATGGTGCTGGCAAAACTGGACAGCTATACTTAAGAGAATGAAACTGGACCATTCTCTAACCTCATACACAAAAGTAAATTAGAAATGGATTAAAGACCTGAATGCAAGTCATGAAACCATAAAACTCTTCGAAAAAAACTTAGGCAAAAATCTCTTAGACATACACATGAGTGACCTCTTCTTCAACATATCTCCCCGGGCAAGGAAAACAAAGGCAAAAATAAACAAGTGGAACTATATTAAGCTGAAAAGCTTCTGTACAGCAAAAGACACCATCAACAGAACAAAAAGGTACCCTACAGTATGGGAGAATATATTTGTAAATGACAGATCCGATAAAGGCTTGACATCCAAAATATATAAAGAGCTTATCCAACTCAACAAACAAAAAACAAATAATCCAATTAAAAAATGGGCAGAGGAACTGAACAGACAGTTCTCCTAAAAAGAAATTCAGATGGCCAACAGACACATGAAAAGATTCTCCACATCACTAATTATTAGAGAAATGCAAATTAAAACCACAATGAGATATCACCTCACACCAATAAGGATGGCTGCCATCCAAAACACAAACAACAACAACAAATGTTGGTGGGGTTGTGGAGAAAGGGGAACCTTCCTACACTGCTGGTGGGAATGTAAATTAGTTCAACCATTGTGGAAAGCTGTATGGAGGTTCCTCAAAATGCTCAAAATAGACTTACTATTTGAGCCAGGAATTCCACTCCTAGGAATTTACCCTAAGAATGCAGCACTCCAGTTTGAAAAAGACAGATGCACCCGTATGTTTATTGCAGCACTATTTACAATAGCCAAGAATTGGAAGCAACCTAAGTGTCCACCAGTAGATGAATGGATAAAGAAGTTGTGGTACATATACATAATGGAATATTATTCAGCCATAAGAAGAAAACAAATCCTACCATTTGCAACAACATGGATGGAGCTAGAGTGTATTATGCTCAGTGACATAAGCCAAGCGGAAAAAGAGAAATACCAAATGATTTCACTCATCTGTGGAGTATAAAAACAAAGGAAAAACTGAAGGAACAAAACAGCAGCAGAATCACAGAACCCATGAAAGGACTAACAGAGGATCAAAGCCTAATTTGGCTACACAGAAAATGAATTAAAATATGATATGAAGAAGAACTTCCAACGTCAACATCCTCTGGAAGAGTCATTCCAGAAGATGAACATCAAAAAACTTCAACAAATATCCTGGCGCTGCTGCAGTTGTAGCTGCATTCATCCCACCAGTTCCTGGACTTGCCATTGCAATGAAGAAGGAGATATCTAAGCTGGCCTGTGCATACAATAAAACAACAAATTTGACTGGATCTATACTGTCAGAACTCAACCAAGAATTAGGAGAAGTGCAAGTTGCAGTGCTCCAAAATCATGTGACTATAGACTATCTACTGCTAAAAGAACATATGGGATGTGAACAGTTCCCAGGAATGTGCTGTTTTAATTTGTCTGATTTTTCTCAAACTATTCAAATTCAGTTAGACAATATCCATTATATCACTGATAAGTTCTCACAAATGCCTAGGGTACCTAACTGGTTTTCTTGGTTTCACTGGATATGGCTGGTAATTGTAGGTCTGTTTTTGTTATGTAGCTGTATTCCTATTATGTTAATGTGTGTGCACAATTTAATTAGTAGTTTAAAACCTATACATGCTTATGTTACTCTACAAGAAGATATGTCAAAGAAATAATCAATCTTCCCATGTTTTCTTCCGTCTGCTACTTCTATAGCTTTTCTTCTTCCTTCCTAATTACAACCCTTTAGTAGAATTAGTGCCTCATATAGAAAATTACCGAGTATCATAATTCTTCCAAGTGGTAAAGATACCTCAAGACAAATGCTGGGCATAGAAGCCACAGGGCATAAATCTGCAAAGAAGTAAAAAGCTAACCTTTTCAAACAATATTGCTTCTCTCTCACTTACCAACTTTACATTTCCCTGTATGGCCCCGGAAGATGCCTGGTTAGCCAGAGACGGGTAAGATTCTTCAAGGGAGGAACAACCTAAGACAGGCACAGTCACAGGGGGGCCATCAGGTGAGAAATTGGGGATCAACGAAGGTGAGGCTTAGAACCTCACCCCCACTGTTTTGAGAGAAATCTTCTGCATCCGTGGATGTTTTGTTGCCCTTGTCTAGCTTGGATTAATACTTAGTCTATAGGCACACACCTGATCATCTACATTTGCCTCTTACAGCACTAAATCATGTTTTCTACCTTTATCTTGCATCTACCTATCACTTCAGCATTGTATTAAAATAATAATAATAATAATTAGGGAGAAATATGGGATTCACATATAAATCAAGTATAAAAATCAAACGAATAATCACATCTGATTTGATTGTTTATAGTTCATGATGCGTGATCAAAACTGAAAGTTTCTGTGATATGATGCCCTTGCACTGTTCACCATGTAAGAACTTATTCACTATGTAAGAACTTGTTCACCATGTAAGAACTTGTTTGTTATGCTTCAGAAGATTGGAGACTGTTGAGAAATAGGCTTGCGGTTGATTAATGACTGTGCATTGAGTCCCCTATACAGAATTTTATTGCTGTTAACAACCATTTGATCAATAAATATGAGAGATGCCGTCTCAAAAAAAAAAATGGGTGGAGGATATGAACAGACACTTCTCCAAAGAAGAAATTCAGACGGTCAACAGGTACATGAAAAGATGCTCCACATTGCTAATTATCAGAGAAATGCAAATTAAAACCACAATGAGATATCACCTCACACCAGTTAGGATGGTCAACATAGAAAAGACTAGGAACAACAAATGCTGGCAAGAATGTGGATGGGAACCCTCCTACACTGATGGTGGGAATGTAAACTAGCTCAACCATTGTGGAAAGCAGTATGGAGGTTCCTCAAAAAACTCAAAATAGAAATACCATTTGACCCAGGAAATCTATTCCTAGGAAGTTACCCTAAGAATGCAGGAGCCCAGCTGGAAAAAGACATATGCACCCCATGTTTATCACAGCACCATTTACAATAGCCAAGAAATGGAAGCAACCTAAGTGTCCATCAGTAGATGAATGGATAAAGAAGATGTGGTACATATACACAATGGAATATTATTCAGCCATAAGAAGAAAACAAATCCTACCATTTGCAACAACATGGATGGAGCTAGAGGGTATTATGCTCAGTGCAATAAGCCAGGCGGAGAAAGACAAGTACCAAGTGATTTCACTCATCTGTGGAGCATAAGAACAAAGCAAAACCTGAATGAAAACAGCAGCAGAATCACAGAACCCAAGAATGGACTAACAGTTGCCAAAGGGAAAGGGACTGGGGAGGGTGGGAAGGAAGAGAAGAATAAGGGGAATAAAGGACATTACGATTAGCACACATAATGTAGGGATGTGCACGGGGAAGGCAGTATAACACAGAGAAGACAAGTAGTGACTCTATAGCATCTTACTACGCTGATGCACAGTGACTGTGATGGGTTATGTGGTGGGGTCTTGATAATGGGGAGAATCTAGTAACCACAGTGTTGCTCATATGATTGTATATTAATGATATGAAAAAAAAAAAGCCAGCCACACAAGGGAATGGCCCTGGGGGCCCTTCCAAAGCTGACCAGACACTGTCTCTTGTGGAATTTCCACCTTGAACTCTACCCTGCCCCTGTTCACTCTGGAATGCCTCCCTTTCCCAAGCACAGAGCCATCCTTTTGAGGCTCATGTTTATTTTTCTGTGTGGAATTAATTCCTCAAACCAACTGCCTTTTGATTCCCTCTCACCTTTCACACAAACCCTAAAATACCACCACTGTTTTCTTCCTAAACTACTCAAAGTAGCATTTCTAGTTTAGGGAATTTTTCGAGGCTCTATATTTCAGTCTTCACCATAATCCTGGTGAGAAAGGTAAGACTAGTACCAGGCCTCAATGAGAATTTTCCCAAGGTTAAACAGCTATTTAAACAATTATTAACTTTTCAAACATTTCCTACATTTTTCTTTAAATGACAAAAGTATGTATTACATAATAGTTACAATGACAAAAGTATGTATTACATAATAGTACCTAAGTGTTAATATGCTACATATTGTACTATATATTATTTTACTATGTAATGTTAATTTTATGAGAAATATCTATTAAAACACTTAAAATGTACTAAATCATCCAGACAAATGCCTTCTCTCACAGTAACTTCTTATTCATATATTCCACTCCCTATAGTTGTCCATTAATTTGTGCGGCAAAGCAGAACATTCAAATCATCCTAAAATGTTTATGGTTCTGTGTCATTTGTGCACTTTTCCCAGTGACCCAGCCTCCTTCAATCTTGGTCCAATGCCATATTATATTAACATGAAAGAGGTATGATGGCCACATGAAATGTCAGGGAAACTGGTCAACTTTATTCTATGTCAGCAAATAGGAGGTAATAGAAAAGGCTCCTGAACTTTTAAGCAGTTTGACAACTCTGACTCTGAATTTGAAACTAACCATTCCAAGAAAGGGAATTAACCAAAATTAATGGACATTCAATGAAGCTTCAAGTTGTTTCGTTTAATGTGTTCATACCTCTCACTCAGTTTACTTAACTCAATGGTTCTGACCATGTTTTAATTATTCAAAAAATTTCAGCAACTCTACTGATAGGCAATAAAAACATAAGTGAAGATGTCTAAGGAGAACGATAAATGGATCACTTTTGTGGACAGATGAATGTTAGTGGCCCTCTTTCTAATAGGCTAATGGCTTTAATAGACATATACTTGTATACAAAATTCTATTATGGCCAGAAAACACAAGACTCAAAGCACTGGGCTCAAGCACCAACCTCCGCTGCTCTTCGCCATGTTCTCCTGAAGGGACCGTGAGGCATTCGTCCATGTGTCCATGCAGCAACCTGAGCACATCACCACCAATCAAATACCCTGTGAGGAGTGAAACGCAGTCACTGGAAATGTCATGGTCAGATGTTAATAGCTAGACAGATCATCTGGTCCCATCTTCTATTTTCACAGACAGAGAAAGGAACTCCAGTGAGGTTTAGAGACCTGGCCAAAATCACAGGGATGGGTAATGCCATGTGCCTGCCACCCCTAAGCCCCAGGTTCCTGAGCCCCACAGTTGGTGGTGTCCCCACTAAAATACATGACTTTGATCTCAAAATCCTCTCTTAAACATACAAGCATGGACAGACTCAGATTTGAACCTAGATAAGTGAGAATAATCAAAAAAAACTCAGATATTTCCTAGGAAATCCTGAGGCAAAAGTACTGCTATGATCCAGCTCTTGGTCACCCATCTTGAAATCAACCTAACTGAGCAACTCCCTAAAGCCAAACACTGGTGAAGGTAACCCCCAGAAAGTTAGACATGAAACACACAAATAGGCTAAAGCTGACAAGTGCATATATATAAGGAAAGACAAATCTTAATACAAATGTCACTTAAAAGTGCAATTTAGCAATTTAACTGAGATTCTTAAATGTCACGTATCTTTTTTACAGACTATTTTGACACAAAAAGCTCTAATTAACAAGAAGCTCATTAGCACAGTTCTAAAGGTGATTGTCAACTGCGCTTAAAGGACAGGCCCTCTCATTGAAGTGACGTTCTTACCTTGGGCTGCTTCACTTCCTGAGCTGATTGGGGCCACGCTCCAGAGGGTCTGCTGGAAAGCAGCGTCCACGTGCAAGCTACCGTTGCCGTAAGACAAGTGCTGCAGTAGAGGCAAAATGAGGCATCATTTCAGGCTCTTGGTACGTCTTAATATGTTAGTGCTTCTGGCAAATCAAACTTAACATTGCAGATTTGGAAATACCCACAGAGTGCATTTATTTCACGTCTATCACTTGAAAATTAAGAGATGAGTAGAAAAAACATTCTATTTAGCTTTAGGTATTTCTCAGCTTCATTCTAAGTGTCACAAACTTAAGCCAGTGATCAGAAAATGCACAAATATACTAAAATAAATCTGTTAATATAGAAAATTTTGTTTTAAGGTTCTATTGATGGATAAAAATGTATATATAATGAGCACTTACCACTGAAATTATAATTAAGTTCTCATGACTTTTTTTTGGACAATGAAGTGGATGAAATCTACTGAAGCAATGTCTTAGTTTTATGGGATCCTTTAGGAACTTTTATCTGTAATTTGACATAATAGCCATGAGATGGCGATATTCCCAGTAGGTATCTAAAGCCAGGACAACAAATTTCCTCCAAAATTCAAGTATCACAAATTTCAGATTTTCCTTCTCAAACTAGAAATTATTAAAATAATGTCATATTTCACATCTTTTAGAGACACAATACATAAGTTCTCAAATGATAAGAAAAAGAAAACTATGAGTGGAGTCAAAAGACTTGCATATCTTACTAAGCACTACTTGGCTGCCTCTAGAATTTCAAATAGCCATAAAACAACCACCTGTTTTCCATTGGAATCATCTCAGTGAACATCAACAATATTCTGGTAATGTTTCTGTAACACTTTTCCAATGCTGATGACAGACTAAACTTTTGAGGACTTTTAACTATACTAGAACTTTCTCAGAAATCTGACCCTCCTAGTTAGATGAAGAGCAATCACAGCATGAAGTCGTCACAGTGGTATATACTCCACAGTCCTCTCAACACCTTAAGGTCTCTTACTTAAATATACTACTCTTAAGTCACCAGCAAAAACAGATATTCATTATCTTTCTCTTCAAAGCAAAACTAAAGAAATTTTTGACACCTGACATATATGTAGTTACAGATAATTTTTCCAACCAGTACAAGTAAGAGTTTACTACCAGTTGGTGGTTTAGATTCAGCAATAACTTGCCCTTACCCCTCTTCTCATCTCCATCAATTGTCTGCCTTTTTATAATCCCTTCTACATGTCAGCCTATCATTCTTATATAAAATCCCAGTTTTGATTTCTTTATTGAATTTCTTCCCTGATATGTTAAAATTCTTTAACCATTTACAAGTAATAATATGCCATCTGCTTCCACAAATAATAAAAATATTTTTTCCTTCGTAGTACTCATCATATGTGTAATTATTTTTCTTTCTCCCTCTTGTAAACAATCTGACATGGATTCACAACCATTTCCCAAGTATCTAGCATTGTTATTCAATAAACAAAAATGTGGAGAATCCAATCAAAACTTTAAAATCAAAGTACCATGAACCTAAAAATATTTTAAGTTATTCCATAAATTTTCCTATTGCAATGACCTGAACCAAAATAAGGCACACACATTAAAAAAACAAACAAACATTAAACCATATGGATTTTACCAAACTACAAGTATATAGTTCAAAATACCAATGCTTATATTTTTACTTTTGAATTCAAGTGCAAGTTCATGCCATATTA
This sequence comes from Manis javanica, assembly GCF_040802235.1. Taxonomy (NCBI): domain Eukaryota; kingdom Metazoa; phylum Chordata; class Mammalia; order Pholidota; family Manidae; genus Manis; species Manis javanica. The sequence continues at coordinate 84,158,345 of NC_133162.1, forward strand.
TAATAAATAAATAGATTACCATCATTTGAATTACCATGGTTCACTAAATATGTTATATATAAGGCATCATACTAAATATTAACAGGGCACATTCCCCACCTCAAGGGTGCTATACTCTAGGAGAAAAGGTGAAATATATACACAGAACACCGTAAGTCGGCATTTTTCAAATGTTAGGTGAATTGTAATCAAAGTGCTGTAGGAATTGAAAAAAGAGAACACTTCAGTCAACCGAACTGAAGCACATTACTGTACTGGGCCTTGAGGACAGGTAAGATCTCGTCTGTCCTGTGGAAATACCACCTGTCCTCAAGGCCCAGTACAATAACGCTGCTGCAGTTCAGTTGACTAAAGTGTTCTCTTTTCCCCTAGAATGAGGGGCTTGAGGAGCCATATCTATGGAGATGCTGTCTCCAAATTAGTTTGTACATACCCTGAATGTGGGTATGTGTATCAATAATGTTAATGTGCTACATATAAATATTCAAAACATACCAAATTTTGTGAACTGGTTTGGAAACTTTCATTTTTAATACACCAGAAACCCTAAGACTGGAAGTGGCCTAGGCCTCCCAGGCCCTCTAAGAAGCTCTGTCAAAGAAACAGTATGCTGAAGAGACAACAGTGCCCAGTCATACAGAACGTGAAGGGAGTTCCATCTTTGTGGCTTACAGCAGATACTCAGAGACAGTGTGACAGACAGGCCTGTAGGCAAGGCGGGCACCAGATCAAGGACTTTATGATGTAGGCATTAAGGAACTTCTGCAGTGAAAAAATAATGGAGGAGGATGGTCAAAATGGAATTTTTATATTATATGTAAGCCAAAAGATCAATTATATGTGACAGCCATAAAATTATGAAAATATCAGTCTATGGGAGAAAGTCCAAAAAAATGTCCTTAAGATATTATACCACATGAAGTTATCTAAATGATGATGTCCACTCTTCTAAAGATTATTCTCTAGGTATGACTATTCGGCTAACTAGGCATGACTAGGCATTCCATTTACATTTGCTGTTTAAACAGCAGAGGGAATCCTGAGTAAGAAAGTCAGGCCTGTGGTATTAAATATTCAGAATGCAGTAATAGTTTTAATTACTGTAACTAAAGATGTGTTGCCCTTAAAGCAAAACCTGATGTCAGAGGTTAAAAGCAAGGTTGGCCTTAGGCTGAAATATGTAGCCATTCCAGAATTTGTGCACTAACCCGGCGTCAACCCCCCGGCAGCAGTGTGGAGCTTTGGGAAGCCATCTGCTTCCCCCTATTACCTCAGCCCTTACTTTAGTGACTGTCAAGTCCTCATAAAACGGGGATTATCTGAGGCTCTTGCCAAAAACGCAGATTCAAATTCAGGAGGTTCGGGTGGGGGAAGGGGGAACACCCCAGGTCACTGATCCAAGAACCATGTTTTGAGTAACAAGACATTACATGATAGAAGCACAAAAATCTCAGAAATAAGGAAGATAGTATAAATCGCTTCTCAGGAGTTCTTAACCAGGACTCCACTTTGATATTTTGTTTCCTTAGTAATGCTATATATATGTATTCCATGCATTTTAAAACATTGTGATGACAATGAGTAAGTTTTTAGCAGATTGCTGGAGTCCATAACATAAAATGTTGAAGACTATCTGAATTCAGTTCTTATCTGACACATTTATTCACTCATTTATTTCTCTCCTAGTAAATGTCGGGCACTTGGGCTCCTGTGAAGCACCATTCTGGACAAATTGTCAGGCAGCGACAGGGAACACAACTAAACAAGACATATCACCCCTTAGGCTTCATTTTTTTTCTCCTGAGAAAAAATGAGGGGCATAGAATAGATGCACTTTCAAAGTATAATATTCTAGGATTCTATAACCTGAACTACAGAGAGAAAAAATAGGGTCAAGATAAATAAATCAAAAATATATTGGTTGATACAATATTGATACAATAATTGCAGAATATTTATGATGGTGATCTTTTTTAGTTATCAACATGTTTGTGCAATTCAGCAATTAAACATACAAGCAAAACACCTTATATTTCTTACCAGAAATGCAGAGATGCAAATTTTGATGAACCCCAGAGTAGCTTTCTTATAAGTATTTTTCATCACTCTCTAGATTGTGGGGTTCTGCTTTTCCTAATCTACCTTCAAACAGTTGTTTGCTTGGTAATATTTTCATGGATTTTAAAGAATCTGTTTCTATAGGTGACCCAATCCACAGAAAATTAGTAAAAAAAAAAATCAATGTTTCCAGCGTAAGCAGTCTCATCCATGGATTGAAAACTTCTGTGCATACACAAGTGATTCTGTATTTTTCTAACACAAGCAAAAATTGTTATGTATGCTTTACCGTTATTTAGTTTGAAATAGATTCACAGTCATTAATACCTACTTGGCCATGTTTTCTCTACTTTAAATTGTGCATTTCTCTTATATTTAAGCTGCTTTGCTAAACTAGGCTTCCTTATAAGAAAAAAATAAGTGGTTCCAATAGGGGCAAAGGAATTGTCTTTACTTTTGGATATTGCCAAAAAGAGGATGAAGGTATCATTTCATATTAGAAGAAACAGTAAGATGAGAAGAAACATTTTTTTGGCCGAGTGGTTTGTAGCCATTTCTAGAGATCTGACCATTTATCCTTACGAAATCATGTTCCGAGGTTTAACCTATAAAGCAGAGGAGGGCAGAGCAATCCCAGGGGAGCTGGGCTCCTGGTGCCCAGCACAATGCCTCCTCTGTCCATGAGAAACAGAGGGAAAATTAGTCCTTTAAATCAGTCTGAATCAATTTAGCATCCCAAGAGTCATAAGCTTTATTAAAGTGGCACATGCATAGATAGTTTTCCCTTAGCTTAACCATCACTTTTAGTCAATGAAAAACAGATCAAAGGTCAATAGACACTAATGACTGAAAAGTTACAAAATCAATGACAGGAAATGCTTATTTTATTTTATTTTATTTTAATATTAATCTATAATTACATGAGGAACATTATGTTTACTAGACTCCTCCCATCACCAAGTCCCCCCAACAAACCCCATTACAGTCACTGTCCATCAGCGTAGGAAGATGCTGTAGAATCACTACTTGTCTTCTCTGTGTTGAGGAAATGCTTATTTTTTGTAAGTAGTTTTAACTCATCTGTTTTCATCCACATTCTTACTTATTTTTTACCACACCAGCATCTTCTCAGAATATGAACCTTGCTTTCACATGATAGACCTTTATTTAAAATCAGCAATAATATTCCCTTTACGGCTCCCATCCCAACTTTCTCTTCTGGTTAAGTATCTGCAGTTTCCTTAATCATCTGTAATAGGCACTAATCTCCTAGTTAAATAATGATAGCAACTTACTAAGCAATTTTTATATGTGCCATTCAATAAAGCAAAGGGTCTTGTTTGGATAAATGTATTTAATCCTTTTAACATGTCTGGGAGCTAGCTTCTTTATTACCCCCATGCTGCAGATAAAGAAACTGGATTTTAGGAGGTTATGTGATGGCCCCACCTCACACTTACAGCTCTATGCTACCAAAATAAGTATGTACAAACATGGCCCATTTTTAATTATTCAAGTTCAATATGTGGATTCTTGAATCCTTGTTGCCCCTGTCTATTCCAGAATCCTTTTACTATAACTCACTTCTTAACCCTTCACTTTTTCTAGATCCTTCTCACTAAGCACCATACAGGTCCTTGAATCCATCCACATAATAATCAACTACAGTGCAAAAGCGAGAAAATAATTAACCATCCTATACCCACTGGAACATCTTTCAGCATTTCTAACCTAAACTATAACACTTACGTACTTATTTTCTGTTTTATAATCTTCTCATACAAATCCGCAAGTGTTTGGTTTGTTTTTCCCACTAATTTTCTAGGAACAAAAATCATTGTGTAATGTGTCCTCTCTTCCCAGTGGTTTCCTCTATCTGCTAAGTCCATAGAGATGAACACTGAAAACGTTGATTACCGAATGAATGTGAAATTGTAACAATACAGTTAGCCCCTTTTTTGTAGCTCCATATAAAAACTTACTGGAAAAGGAACTTAAGTTAAATTGGCTATAATGTAGCTTAAAAATTATCTATGAATTTAATTAATTATTAGGTGCATTTATTTCCAAAGATAAGAGAAGGTGAACTTCATGCATTATGATCATTGCTATTATTGGTATAGTGCTATTTAATTCAAAGCATATTCAAATTCACTATCTCATTGCTTCATCACAGTAATTTTGATGCTAAGTTTCATCATCACCATTTTGCAAGTGAAGAAGCCAGAATTCGGAGAATTAAGTGACTTTCCCAGGCATTCAGTGGCAGACTTGATGTTAGAAGCCGTAGCCTCTACAAGATTCCAGATTTTCTTTTCCTTCAGTGCATAATGCTGCTATCCCAGCAAATAAACTCTGCTATATAGAAGAAAGTACAAGCTGTACAGCAAAAACATGCATAGTTAGGCCAAATTCAAAATAAGATATGTGTAGAATTTATATATTGAAAGGCAGGCATGAATTATTTTTACTGCTGCTATTGGCTTCCAAGTAAAACTACAAGTGTATCTCCTGATCAAAATATAACACCACCATACACAAGGGTTTAATAAATGCTTATTTGACAAGCCGGCACACTTGCATTGTCCTAGAATGTACATGGGGCCTGTTCCCACCTACACTGCTAAAGAGACAAAAGGAGAGAAATGCCCCAGACCTCCCCATAGCTTTGCAACATTAGATGCTCTGTTTAATTTAATACTTCCTGTCAGTTACATCTCACCATTTTCCTTCTTAATCATTACCTATTTCCACAAAGCAATTAAAAAAAAGCATTCTTCCTAGAAATGTTTCAGAATTAGAATAAATGTGTCAGTAAGCAAAAACTGACTTGCAACACCCCCAAGCCCACACTGTTTCCACGTTCATGGAGCAAAGAGGTAACAACTACTTACTTAATCCTAAATCAATTACACACAAATATTTTGATTTATGGTGGTAGGAATACATTTTTTATAAATCAGTATGTACTTATCTGCAACAATGTTCTATTTCCAACTTTTGTTTCAATCAGCATCCACTAGGATGTCTGTCTGGGATTTTTTATGTGGATATTCACGTAACGTTTACAATACCCCACTTTATATTTGATTATTTTTTTCAATATCAGTATCAGAAGAATACTTTGCACTGGATTCCTTCATGCTTCCATTGATTTCAGTTTTCTGCAAACTTCTGTACATGATTATTCTTTAGCAAAAGTACAATTTACTAATAAGTTAAATGTCTCACCATAAAAATAAAAAACCTACAATGACTAAGATAAATTTTCTTCACCCTCCCATGTCCAGCTCCACCCTTTGAAACAATGTAGTGAACTTGATGTACTATGATTAATCAAAAAACAAACTTAATCAAGCATAATAAAAAACAAACTTTTTGCTTTGTCTGTTTCTCCTTTTTTAACATAGCACGTGTTTCCTATATAATAGCTTACTTTCATAAATATCAAAATAGATAACCCCAACCTCATTACTAGAACCTTCTCAGTGGGCACAAAAAAAAGCCCATAGAATTCTGAATTCCTGATCAGACTGCATTTACATGCTATTAATACAATAACCCAAGAAAAGCACTATCACAAGCAAGAACACACATATCAAGGGCATGGAGTTAAGCCTGTCCAAATAAACCTGGTAAGCCCCATTTCCACACATGTCACATTATTCCCTGATGTAGGGAGTTACTTATACCTCATCAAGTAGAGATACAAGCTTGTTTCTAAGCAATTTTCCTAGATAATTTACAATCCAAACCTCAAAGTTAGTTCTATTGACTGTCACTGATCCTATCAGCCAGCACATGATCCCAGTTCCCACACTTACCAAGTACCTTTCAGAGGACACACTGACTAAGATGAGGTCATCTCCAACACGTACTTTTTCTCCTTCGGATCGCTGCTTTGAGGCAGGATGGATAGTCCACCAGCAAGCCTCACCTGCAGGATGATTGAAAAGGGAAACACAAACAAGGATCTCTCAACTGAAAATTGGTTTTCTTTGCCAGTGACTCCAAAATGAAAGAGGGAAATGAAGTCAGTCTTCCAAATCAGTCTTCTTAAAATGAAATTATCCTTTTCATGCAACTTTCAGCAACATGAAATTTAACACACATTAATCTCTTAGACCGTGAAAATGAAAAGAATGACGCCAAATTAGCTTAGGTTAAGACATACTGAAATGCAAAGATTCTTCCCATAGAGAGGTTGTGATACTTGGGAAAGTGTGGTATCTTTTTCCTCACTAAGAATTGCTTTTCGAAAGGATATTTATTTACACTCCCATGAAGCCAAGTTCATCAGTCATGCTGATCTGTCTTCATTCTTGATACAATCTCATCTTATTACACTGTCGACACTGAGCTCTGTAATAACATCTATAAGTTTTTCTGCCACTTGATTTTCATAAGGACTGAGGGTTTTGTGATGTGACCACTCCACTACAGCAATTTTAAAAATTATACTTTTTGCAGGGGCAGTTGGGGGATGGGGATAGGGGACAGATACTGATTCAAAACAGGTGCAAAGTGTTGTTACCTAAATTTTACTATCCTGTGCCTTTTTTGTTTGTTTTAAAACATGGTAGTCTCTCTTAATCTGAGTGTAAAATATAAGAGAATCCTAATGTACAATGATACATTACAAAAATATCTGTGTATACATTAAATCAATTATTTTCTTCTAGAACAGGTAAAGCATAAACCTCAATGGCCACATACCCATTCTCCATCCTCCGTCCCATTACCTTAGAAACTGAAGCAGAGAATTCTTCAATTTGATCTTAATTCCTTTTAAAACCTACATGTAAGCTCTATCCAAAAATAAGAATAGTGTTTTCAGGCTGTTATCTAGTAATTATCTCTCTGTCCCTTTGGCCAGCCTTATCATTTTCTAGAACACTTATTTTTGTCTTCTTTATTAATTCCCCAAGTTCCATAAGAGCAGGGACATTGTGTGTTTTGTTCACTGGAGTTTCCCCAGAGCATATTGTAGGCTCTCAGTAAAAATTCATTTGACACAAAAGAGTAAATGAATCAACAAACAATATTTCTTAAGCATTCTTACAGTCAACATGTTATCTGCCTTGAGCTGCTCTTCATACATGAACTTTAGTCTTACTTGAATACACGTTCCTTATCCTCATTCCTTATTTTTATTCACTCACAAACTGAGAGTGTTAAGGGAGTTTTTCATTCCTCCACTCAAACATTTATAAACCACCCACTATTTGTCAATCATTGCTCTAGTAGCTGGGGATACACCAATAAACAAGGAAGAAAAAATTGTCTGCCTTGTAAGTTTAAGTCTGATCAGGCAGGCACACAACAATAAATATAAATAAGTCAGTCATGGGGATGACGTGTAGAGGTAAGGAGAAACAGGGTAGTGTGAGGCAGTGAGGATGAAGGTAAAGAGATTGCCTTATTTTGCCGTTTTAACTATTATACAATCATTGCAGAGTATGAAAACAAGTTATAGATCGTGCATGCCTTTTAGTTATTTTGAAAGAGAACTGAAGACTTTTTCATGTAACTCTGTACTGAACTAAATCAATTAAAATGAAGAAATTTTAAAATACAAGCAAAACTTCAATGGAATGACTGAGTCTATATAAAATGAAATTAAAATCAAATAATATTTATCTATTTGGTGTCTGGGATTCATGGAATTTCATGTACAAGGTGATATGTTGTTCTAGTAAAACGTTAATTAGGTTGGTAAATATAGCTTTATTTTTATCCATTTGTTGTCTGTGAAAAATTTAAAGCACGATTTCAAAAAGGAGGGGGCAGTGTAAGGGGGCAGCCTGATCTCACCCCCTGAAAGGAGCAGCTTAATAAGAGGTGTTCTATATCCTTCTATTCTTTTTTCTACTTGTTCTTTTATTTATTTTTAATTCCAAAGTCATGCACGCTCATTATGAGATAAAACATTCAAATTGTACAGAGGTGTATAACGTGCAACATCCTCAGAGCACTGAGAAAATAATCACAAATAAAGCTTACATTCTCTATTTTCATTCTCTAAAAGGATATATGTGTTAATGTATATATTTTCTGTTTCAAACATAGGTAAATACAAGTCTATCTGGACAGATAGGTAGAATGATGTTCTATGGACAGAAAAATGAAGACTTTCATTTTCTCCCTTCTTGTTCGAATGTTGACATTTGTTCGATGTATGTTACATTTTTAGACTTAAAAATACTTTTAAGATGAAAGATAAAACAGATATGCAGTAATATTTCATAAATTAGTCAATGCACATTACTATGGTTAGCAGTCAGTAAAGCATGTGGTATGTACTGTTTTTCTATCCAAATCCATTAAAAGAATAGGGTTTAAAATCTAGTTTGAACATCCAGCTAATTATGGCAAATGGCAAACCAATAGAAACCATATACACTGACCCCTTCTATGAAAATTTTTCCTTAGATTGTCATGTGTCTTCTCCTGACTCCACCCCTAAGAACACTTATCTAACGTATCTTCCATTGTGTCTCACAATGTCTTCCACCCGGATCCCTGCTGGGCTCTCTCTGAGCACAGCTTCACTGCAGATCAAGGCTCTCACCTGTTGTGTCCTCTTGCAAGCCAACATCAAAGGCCAGTTTATCAGTTGAAGACCGGGAGGTGGACAGGCAGCAGAGATACTGAAAGACACAATCAGTAGGCACTGATTTAACATTTATAATCCTATCCGAGTTTAATTCTGACTGATGATTTGGTATCCATCTGTCCATGTTGTATCAGTCTTTTTCTTTTCCTTCAAATTTGGGTGCTTCTATGCAAAGTCCCAGTTTTTCACTGAAACTCTGATCAGAATTTACAATTCATTAGCAGCAATGTTCTAAAGGAAATTCAGCTTTTTCCCCCTCAAGAAAAGACTAAGGAAATGTGTTCACTCAGTAAAGGAAGACAATTCACCAGGGATGTGTTTGTACGTCTCTCACTTCATGTGATATTTATGATCATAAGCAAAAGCACAACCTGATCTGACAGACATCTTTCTCCCAAACAGAAAGTTGAAAACTATTCACTTTCATCTTCTTGTTTTGTTTTCATTTCAAAAATTTTATCTCATTGAAATTCATCCAAAATTGACTTTGGTGTAGAGCATACCACCTCACTGAAGGGGGGTTTTGCAGTGTATGTACAAATATGTGTGTTTCCTTAAGAGCAAGCTAACTCTCACAACACCATCATCTACTTACTTCTCTCCCCTGCCTCTTAAGGTTTCCTAACTGTATATTCCTAGACATAAAGTGTAGGATAATTTTTCGGGCCAACACCTCTACCCCTGCTTCATCCTCAAAAATGTTGCTAACTGTTACTGCTGTAAGAATGAAGTCACAAGGATGAATGTGGCCTGAGCTCAAGATACACTACCATCTATACCAACCGAGTTCACTGCCAGCAAGGAGAGGAGCCCTGCAGAGAGTCCTCAAAGGCAGTTCTGGGGATGGAGCAAAGCCCAGACCTCCGAGAACCATTGTACAAGCCACACAAAGCCTAGACAGTTCCTGCTATGGAATAGGGTCCATCCAGCTCAGTGGGTGTCTGTGAGTGTCAGAAGGCAGCAAATGAACTGATCATGGACAGACAGGTCAGCAGGTAAGGTGTAAGTCAGTACCATGCGGATGTAAAGTCAAATTGACCCAGAGACTCTGATTCTGTCTCTTGAGCACAAAACAGTGGTTTCCAGAGTTATAAAAAAGACACTTCAAAAGTTCCCAAACATATTCTGAGCCAGTGCAAGAGTGTGAGTCTGACCTTGAGACAGTAGCCTACATGTTCCCTGAGGTTTACTGACTTTACATCTAAATGAATTAAATGTCTTCCGTTATTTGAGAAAAAGTAATAATTTTACAATACTGACTTCCAAGGCAAAAACATAAAGTGGCCTCTATTAAAGACTTCTGTGACATTTCTCAATAACATTACAGTACTAGGCACTGTAACTATTAGCACACCTTCCCTTCTCTTCTAATGTTCAAAGCAACTAGGAGGTATAGTCCGCTAAACATTAAGTTCCATGAAGGCAAGGACTTGATCTTATTTACCACTATATCCAGCACCCAAAACAGTGCCTAACACACAGCAGTTGCTAAATAATGTTTGTTGAATGAATGGATGAAATGTTCAGATACATTACAGGCTTAAGGCAATTAAGCAAGGTATACAAGGATGAGCAGCACACAGTAAAGTGAGCCTTTCTCCAGAGCTAACAACCAAGTCCACTTTTAGGTTTAACCTGTCTCCCATGTAGAGAAAGTAGTTTTCTTAAAACAGACCTTCACATAGTTTCACATAGTCTCTGTGTTTTGATTGCTATTGAAAACAGAATTCTTTCTATGAAGTTTTAATGTGTGACTGCAATATGCAAATAGGTTGTTTTTATATGTGTCCTGTATGCAGTCACTTTATTAAAGTGTTTCCCTTTATCTTATTTCTTATCTCCCTATGCCACCCAAGATTTCTGAGCAATGTTAGATACCATATTCTTGGTTTCATTTGTTGGAATTAGTTTTGTCAAGAATGAACTTCATTATTTGACAATCGAGTATGTTGTTGGCTACTGACTTGACACTGATGTTTTCTTTATCATTGAGGAAATAATACTTAGTTTTTATTAGGAAAGGATATAGGCTTTCATTAAAAACCTTTTACAGCACATGTTAGATAATCACAACTTTTCTTAATTGACCTATTTATGTGATGTAGCACCTAAACAGAAATGATGATATTGTCATCATTTAAATCATATCTATATTTTTGCTATACTCTCCTTTCTATCTTTTGAAGTCCATTAACCTGCTTTTAAGTCAGTTTTTCATATCAATATTCATGACTGAGATTGACAGCCTTTTAATGTTTTTGGGGTTTAAGATTTAGACTATGCTTAATCTACTGCTCTGGAACAATTTACATAATATGGGAATTATCTCCCTCTTAAAAGGAATAATTAATTATATTGTGCTTTCAGATGTTGGGCTATTATGTACTCATACAATTATGTTGATAAGAACTTAATACAGAAAGTGCTTATGTTATAATAATATGTAAAAATAATGATATAAACTTGGATATGTAGTAAGATGTCAATTACATAAAAAAAATTTAAATTACAGAAAAAATTAAAAGTTTTTTTCAAAGTCCCCAACAGTTTTCTTTCATTGGTATGCTCACAAAGAAATTTTTTCTTCTATAATTTCCAAATCTTATAAAACAAATATATACTGCTCTTATAATTCAATAAAGCTTTTAAAAGAATGGAATATTTTTATGTTATAAAATACATAAAATAATAATGTATAATTTTATACAATATATATTAGAGAATGAGAAAATTATTCCTGGGAAGAGCCCATTGGAAAATACAGATAATTGGGTGAAAGAAGAAGCTGTTGTATAAGAAGAAAGAGAACATCAGTTCAGAAAGAAAAGAAGTTAATGGAGAATTGACTGTGGAGCTCACAGATAGGCTTTTTTTAAACTTATCTTCAGTTATTCTCTAATAAATGAACTTTTTAATTTCTTTAATATAATTTAATTCTCTACTAAATGAATTGTTTAAAACAAAAATCAGAAAGGAGAAATATGACATTTATGACTCTTACACCTCTCTTCTCTTAAAACTATTCTATCAAAACTTAGATTCTAAATATATAAGTCATACAATGATAGTATCAAAGGACCTAAGGCTTATCCAAGCTAACCCTCATTTTATAAATGAGAAAACTAAACAGGGTAAAAAGATATTAAGGAACACATATATTCAAGTTCATTAACACTGTCGCCAACAGTGTTATTACCAACATTTCCTTACCATGCATGCCCGAATGGATCGATATGACCATGTGAGAGATGAAATCAAAAGGCCTACTCACCATGCCACTGTAGGAATGGCGTAGCAGTATGGCGTGTCCATAGAGGAGTGTTCGGTGGCCACCACCCTGAGCAGTCTGCAAAGAAAAAAGAACAAATGGAACTAAGTCAGTAAAATGCTCTTTTGTTCTCAAGGAAAAGCACAATAGGAAAGAATAAAGTAAAAGCAATTGCAGACAAGAAAAGGCCTGCAGCAAGGAGTTAAAACTGAAATAAATCAATCGAGAAAGTCTCAACTGTGGGACTAGCAGTTGATCTAGTTCTTGAAGAATGAACTGACTTCAGTAGATACTGTCACAATTTGTAATTATTTATTCATAGTTTTTTATTGTCTCTATTTCCCATTACTCCATGGTCTGCATTGAACAGGAACTGTGGTACCTTTTTTCACCATGGCATACCAGTTTCCTAGCAAAATGCCAGGCACACAGTAAGGGCTAAATATTTGTTCAATGAATGAGTCTTCCTAAAACACAAAACTGATCAAATCATCTCCAGGCTGAAAAACTTTCCAGCTGTTCAAGGAAAGAGTCCAGATTCCTTTATATGAAATAGAGGAATGCTTCTCAAAGTTTAGCATGCTTATTAATCACCGGACAGCTTGTTAAAAAAGAAGACTCCTGGACTAACTCCCTGAGATTCTGATTCAGCAGGTTTGGGGCAGATACAAAGAAGTTTCCTTTAGAAAATTTCCCAGGAGATGAAGGCACTGGTGTTCTGGAAACCACACTTTGAATAGTCGAAGTGTAAAGGAAACTTAATCTCACCCCTTTCTGGCTCCTCCTCCAAGACCACTACTCCCCAGACAAATGATTTACCTGCCCTGGCTACAACACACTGATTTCTTGCTGCTCCCTCTTAGAATATATTGTTCTCTCCTTCTGTAGTCTTTTTTTGTTTGTATCATTAATCTACAATTACATGAAGAACATTATGTTTACTAGGCTCCCCCTTTCACCAAGTCCCCCCCACATACCCCTCCACAGTCACTGTCCATCTGTGTAGTAAGATGCTGTAAAATCACTACTTGTCTTCTCTGAGTTGCACAGCCCTCCCCGTGCCCACCACGCATTATAAATGCTAATTTTAACGCACTCTTTGTTTTTCCCTGCCTTTATCCCTCCCTTCCCACCCATCCTCCCCACTCCCTTTCCCTTTGGTAACTGTTAGTCCATTCTTGGGTTCTGTGATTCTGCTGCTGTTTTGTTCCTTCAGTTCTTATACTCCACATGAGTGAAATCCTGTGGTACTTGTCTCTCCGACTGGCTTATTTCACGGAGCATAATACCATCTAGCTCCATCCATGTTGTTGTGAATGGTAGGATCTGTTTTTTTCTTAAGGCTGAGTAATATTCCATTGTGTATATGTACCACAAGTTCTGTATCCATTCATCTACAGATGGACATTTAGGTTGCTTCCATATCTTGGCTATTGTAAATAATGCAGCAATAAACATAGGGGGTGCATCTGTCTTTTTCAAACTGGAGTGCTGCATTCTTAGGGTAAATTCCTAGAAGTGGAATTCCTGGGTCAAATGGTATTTCTATTTTGAGCATTCTGAGGAACCTCCATACTGCTTTCCACAATGGTTGAACTAATTTACATTCCCACCAGCAGTGTAGGAGGGTTCCCCTTTCTCCACAATCTCGCCAACATTTGTTGTTGTTTATCTTTTCGATAATGGCGATCCTTACTGGTGTGAGGTGATATCTCATTGTGGTTTTAATTTCCATTTCGCTGATAACTAGAAATGTGGAGCATCTTTTAATGTGTCTGTTGGCCATCTCGATTTCTTCTTTCGAGAACTGTCTATTCAGCTTCACTGCCCATTTTTTTCTTGGATTATTTGCTTTTTGTTTGTTGAGGTGTGTGAGCTCTTTATATATTTTGAATTTCAATCCTTTATCGGATCTGTCATTTATGAATATATTCTCCCATACTGTAGGATAACTTTTTGTTATATTGATGGTGTCCTTTGCTTACAGAAGATTTTTCGCTTGATATAGTCCCACTTGCTGATTTTTGCCTTTGTTTCCCTTGCCCAGGGAGATATGTTCATGAAGAAGTCACTCATGTTTATGTCCATGAGATTTTTGCCTATGTGTTTTTCTAAGAGTTTTATGGTTTCAGGATTTACATTCAGGTCTTTGATCCATTTCAAAATTACTTTTATGTATGAGGTTAGACAGTGATCCAGTTTCATTCTCTTATATGTATCTGTCCAATTTTGCCAGCACCATCTGCTTAAGAGACTGTCTTTTCCCCTTTGTATGTCCATGGCTGCTTTATCGTATACTAATTGGCCATATATGTATGGGTTAATGTCTGGAGTCTCTATTCTGTTCCACTGGTCTGTGGCTCTGTTCTTGTGTCAGTACCAAATTGCCTTGATTACTGTGGCTTTGTAGTAGAGCTTGAAGTTGGGGAGTGAGATCCCCCCTACTTTATTCTTCTTTCTCAGGATTGCTTTGGCAATTCGGGGTCGTTGGCAGTTCCATATGAATTTTTGAACTATTTGTTTCAGTTCATTGAAGAATCTGTTGGTAATTTGATAGGGATTGCATCGAATCTGTATATTGCTGTGGGCAGGATGGCCATTTTGACGATATCAATTCTTCCCAGCCAGGAGCATGGGATGAGTTTCCATTTGTTAGTGACCTCTTCAATTTCTCTTAACAGTGTCTTGTAGTTTTCAGGGTATAGGTCTTTCACTTACTCAGTTAGGTTTATTCCTAGGTATTTTATTCTTTTTGATGGAATTGTGAATGGAATTGTTTTCCTGATTTCTCTTTCTATTAGTTCATTGTTAGTGTATAGGAAAGCTACAGATTTCAGAGTGTTAATTTTGTATCCTGCTACTTTGCTGAATTCTGATATTAGTTCTAGTAGTTTTGGAGTGGAGTCTTAGGGTTTTTTATGTACAATATCATGTCATCTGCAAATAGTGACAGTTTGACTTCTTTACCAATCTGGATTCCTTGTATTTCTTTGTTTAGTCTAATAGCCATGGCTAGGACCTCCAGTACTATGTTGAATTACAGTGGGGAGAGTGGGCATCCCTGTTTTGTTCCCGATCTCAGAGGAAAAGCTTTCAGCCTCTTGCTGTTCAGTATGATGTTAGTTGTGGGTTTATCATATATGACCTTTATTATGGTGAGGTACTTGCCCTCGATGCCCATTTGTTGAGAGTTTTTATCATGAATGGATGTTGAATTTTCCCAAATGCTTTTTCAGCATCTATGGAGATGATCATGTAGTTTTTGTGCTTCTTTTTGTTGATGTGGTGGATGATGTTGACGGATTTTCTAATGTTGTACCATCCTTGCATCCCTGGGATGAATCCCACTTGGTCATGGTGTATGATCCTCTTGATGTATTTTTGAATTTGGTTTGCTAATATTTTGTTGAATATTTTTGCATCTACGTTCATCAGAGATATTGGTCTGTAGTTTTCTTTTTTGGTGGGGTCTTTGCCTGGTTTTGGTATTAGGGTGATGTTGGCTTCATAGCATGAGTTTGGGAATATTCCCTCCTCTTCTATATTTTGGAAAACTTTAAGGAGAATGGGTATTATTTCTTCTCTGTATATCTGATAAAATTCCGAGGTAAATCGATCTGGCCCAGGGGTTTTATTCTTGGGTATTTTTTGATTACTGATTCAATTTCATTGCTGGTAATTGGTCTGTTCAGACTTTCTGTTTCTTTCTGGGTCAGTCTTGTAAGGTTGTATTTTTCTAGGAAGTTGTCCATTTCTCCTAGGTTTTCCAGCTTGTTAGCATGTAAGTTTTCATAGTATTCTCTAATAATTCTTTGTATTTCTGTGGGGTCCGTCATGATTTTTCCTTTCTCGTTTCTGATTCTGTTGATGTGTGTAGATTCTCTTTTTCTCTTAATAAGTCTGGCTAGAGGCTTATCTATTTTGTTTATTTTCTTGAAGAAACAGCTCTTGGTTTCATTGGTTTTTTCTGTTGTTTTATTCTTCCCAATTTCATTTCTTTCTTCTCTGATCTTTATTATGTCTCTCCGTCTGCTGACCTTAGGCCTCCTTTTTTCTTCTTTTTCCAATTTTGATAATTGTAACATTAGACCATTCATTTGGGATTATTCTTCTTTCTTTAAATATGCCTGGATTGCTATATACTTTCCTCTTAAGACTGCTTTTGCTGTGTCCCACAGAAGCTGGGGCTTTGTATTGCTGTTGTCATTTGTTTCCATATATTGCTGGATCTCCATTTTAATTTGGTCATTGATCCATTGATTATTTAGGAGCATGTTGTTAAGCCTCCATGTGTTTGTGAGCCTTTTTGCTTTCTTTCTACAATTTATTTACAGTTTTATACCTTTGTGGTATGAGAAGTTGGTTGGTAGGATTTCAATCTTTTGGAATTTACTAAGGCTCTTTTTGTGGCCTAATATGTGGTCTCTTCTGGAGAATGTTCCAGGTGCAAATGAGAAGAATGTGTATCCTGTTGCTTTTGGATGTACAGTTCTATAGGTGTCTATTAGGTCCATCTGTTCTAGTGTGTTGTTCAGTGCCTCTGTGTCCTTATTTATTTTCTCTCTGGTGGATCTGTCCTTTGGAGTGAGTGGTGTGTTGAAGTTTCCTAAAATGAATGCATTGCATTCTACTTCCTCCTTTAATTCTGTTAGTATTTGTTTCACATATATTGGTGCTCCTGTATTGGGTGCATATATGTTTATAGTGGTTATGTCCTCTTGTTGGACTGAACCCTTTACCATTATGTAATGTCCTTCTTTATCTCTTGTTACTTTCTTTATTTTGAAGTTTATTTTTTCTGATACTAGTATTGCAACACCTGCTTTTTTCTCTCTGTTGTTTGCATGCAATATCTTTCTCCATCCCTTTACTTTTAATATGTGTATCTCTTTGGGTTTGAGGTAAGTCTCTTGTAAACAGCATATAGATGGGTTTTGCTTTTTTATCCATTCTATTCCTCTGTGTCTTTTGATTGTTGCTTTCATTCCATTTGCATTTAAGGTGATTATTGAAAGATATGTACTTATTGCCATTGCAGGCTTAAGATTCGTGATTACCAAAGGTTCAAGGTTGGCTTGTTTGCTACCTTACTGTCTAACTTAACTAGCTTATTGAGCTGTTATAAACACAGTCTGATGATTATTTCTCTGCCTTCTTTTTCCTCCTCCTCCATTCTTCATATGTTGGGTGTTTTGTTCTGTGCTCTTTTTAGGAGTGCTCCCATCTAGAGAAGTCCCTCTAAGATACCCTTTAGAGGTGGTTTGTGGGAGGCAAATTCACTCAACTTTTGCTTGTCTGAGTATTGTTTAATCCCTCCTTCATATTTAAATGATAATCGTGCTGGATACAGTATCCTTGGTTCAAGACCCTTCTGTTTCATTGCATTAAATATATCATAACATTCTCTTCTGGCCTGTATGGTTTCTGTGGGGAGGCTGATGATAGCCTGATGGGTTTTCCTTTGTAGATGACCTTTTTTCTCTCTCTGGGTGCCTTTAATACTCTGTCCTTGTCCTTGATCTTTGCCATTTTAATTATTATGTGTCTTGGTGTTGTCCTCTTTGGATCCCATCTCTCAGGAGTTCTGTGTGCCTTCATAGTCTGAGCAACTATTTCCTCCCCCAGTTTGGGGAAGTTCTACACAATTATTTCTTCAAAGACACTTTCTATCCCTTTTTCTCTCTCTTCTTCTTCTGGTACCCCTCTAATGTGGATATTGTTCCTTTTGGATTGATCACACAGTTCTCTTAATGTTGTTTCATTCCTGGAGATCCTTTTATCTCTCTCTGTGTCAGCTTCTATGCACTCCTGTTCTCTGGTTTCTATTCCATCAATGGGCTCTTGCATCTTATCCATTCTGCTTATGAATCCTTCCAGAGTTTGTTTCACTTCTATAATCTCCCTCTGGACGTCTGTAATCTCCCTCTAGAGTTCATCCCTTAGCTCTTGCATATTTCTCTGCAGCTCTGTCAGCATGTTTATGATTTTTAATTTGAATTCTTTTTCAGGGAGACTGGCTAGGTCTGCCTCTGCAGATCCTCTCTCAGGTGTTGTCTGAACTATCTTGGACTGGACTAAATTTTTTGCCTTTTCATGGTGATAGCAGTGGCTTTAGGCAGGTTGCGGTGTGTCAGTTGAGAGAAGAAAGTCCTTTCCTGCTTGCTGGATGCCTTGCCCTTCTCTGCTTCCTGTGTTGGTTACCCACACTCCTGGAGCAGCCACCGGTTTAGTCCCCTAAGCTGGTCTGTGGATAAGGTCTCTGTCAGAGCAGCACATAGCCCTGCAGGGAGTGGCAGGCATGCCAGGTGTGCTCCTCTGTGGTAGCAGCGCCCCTGCCAGGCAGCTGTGTGCCAGCCGCAGCCTTTGGGTCTGGCCCAGGCGGCTGTGCATTGGGCTGGGATTCCAGTTGGCTGCTGGGAGCATGCCTGCTCCCTCTGGCTCCGCTGCAAGTGTGTGTGGGACTCTCCCACATGGGCCTCTACCGGGCTCCTCTGGCTCCACTGCCGCCGGTGCGTGCAAGCTGCACCCGGGCTGTTCACTCATGCCGCTGTGGGCTCACACAAGCCTCTCTTGGTCCCCTCCTGTGCCGTTGGTGCACACAATCTGCTCCCAGTCCCTTCCAGTGCTGCCACCCCTGGCACGCGCTGCCACTCTCCCTCTACTGGGCCATTGTGCCAGGGTCCATGCCAGTTGGAGGAATGACTGGCAGGCTGCTTAGTGCCGTGAGGGACTTCATAGCTGTGCTGCCTCCCTGGGGTTTAGGGTGCCTAACATTCCCCGGGATTCCCAGCTGCTGACTAAATGTGCCGGGACTTCGTCCAGCTATGGGGTCCCTGTCTCTTTAAGACTTGCAGAAAGCACTCGCTTTTCTTTTCTCTCAGGGGTGCTGGTTGCGGGGATCTGCCCACAGGTTTTGCTTTTCTGTTTTTCTAATATCCAGCCCCCATGCACCTTGTGTCTGTGCTCCGGGTGCGGATTTTTAGAGCTGGTTGTTTAGCAGTCCTGGGCTTTCACTCCCTCCCCGTTCCGACTCCTTTCTTCCCACTGGGTTCTGGGGTGGGGGAAGCATTCAGGTCCCGCCTGGCCACGGCTTGTATCTTACTCCCTTTGTGTGATGCTGAGTTCTCACAGATGTAGATATATGCTGGCTGTTGTACTGCATCCACTGGTGTCTCTTTTAGGAATAGTTGCATTTACTGTATTTTCATAAATATATTTGTTTGGGGGAGGAGATTTCCTCTGAACTACTCACGCTGCCATCTTCCCATGATCTCCCCTCTCCATCTGTAGTCTTTTTCAACCTTACAAACTTGTGTTCTAAGACTCAGATTAAAGGCTACCTCCTCCTGAATCCTCATCTGGTTTTGTCCAAGTTGGTTTCTGCCTCTGCACTCCTGGGGCTCTTGATGTACATGGGCAAGGTGGCCTCACCACTCTGCATGGCGAGCACCTTTCCCTCCTGGGCCGGTGAGTGAGCACCGTCAGGACAGGGACCTTAATGCTGAGCACAGCGTCAGGACATAGTAAACACTCAATAAACATCTGTCAAATGAAAAACTTGGTATGGGAAGCCCAATCTGGGCTGAGTGAGGAGTGTAAGAAAAGGCATGATGGTATACAATGGGAAGGCATTTAAGAAAGACAGAGGGCCCCTAGGACTATAGTGCTGGGTTGCAGTTATAGCTCTTGACAGGAACTATAAAATTAACACAGGATAAGATGACAGATGGCACAGATTTTATGTCATGGAGTTTGCTTTTTTCTGTAGGAAAAGAGATCTTTAAGGATTTTAAGGATGAGAGTGGTGATATTCACCCATATATACTTTAAGAAATACAGAAGAAAGTACTTTAATATCCATTAATATTATACCTTTTCTTTACCAAAAATACATCCTCTCCCTATTATTCCATACAATTTCTTAAAATAACATTATTTACCTGTTATGCTTGAATGACTTCAGAACCATTCTTAAATCAGATATTAAAAGATATTAAAATTATAAGTAAAACTGCTTAAAAAAATGAAAATCACTTTTTCACAGCCTAATAGCAGAAGGGAAAAAAATCTACTTTGCAAAATTATATTACTCCTATGAAGAAGGCCCTCTTTAGAGAGTACCTTTATTTTCTATAACACTCGATTTAGTGTGGCCAAGAACAATTGTATTTACCTTGTCTTATTTGGACTACTTAATAGGAACTTACTTTTTCATACCAGATGCAAGTTCCAAACTTATAAAATCCAGCTCAACCTGAATAACACTTGACAGCCATCCCAATCAAAAGAAGATTTTTTTTTCAATGAAGGGCAAGGCCTTAGATTTAACCAAAAAGCATTAATTGCTCCTTTTCCTCTAAAGCTTTGCTTACTCAGTTCATTTATATAGAATACGTACACACACACACATATATGTGTAAGCTATAACTGGGTAAGCTAAGAGGAGATACTTTAGTGTCTGAATTTTCTTTCAACTATAGATTTTACACAACTCAACAATTAGAGATCTTACACTATAGATTTCCTTACTACTTAAATGTTAATTGATGCCACCTATTTAGTTTCATAGAATTCTTATAAAAGTATACAAGTAGTCCACACTAAATTTTGTTATTAAAGAGAGTACTGTTAACACAAAGTGAATGGAATTTCTGTGAAATGCTCTGTGGTACTTTTCCTCTGCGTTATCATTTTAAATGATACTACCCTCATTGGCTCTGGTTCAGAAAAAATCAAATGTGCAATTTCTACTCTTGGCAAGCAAGTTGGATAACTTGTTCATTCAACAAACATTTCTCATAAGAACTGTGCATGTAGGATACATCCAAAGAGATACCTTATTTCTTTTCTGTGTTTTTTGATTTGGCTACTCATATCAATTTTCATGTTAAATTTGGCCTAGTCCTTGCTTTAATTTTAGTGAACAAATATTTTTGGACTTCCTCTGATGTACGGGATTACTGCTACATTATGAAGACAGTTATACCGAATACTGGCTACCCACTGCTAGTGTTTTTCTTCCAAAATTCTACACTATCCTGCCTCAGGTAAATGGCTGGACTTCCATAGAGAAATTTCAGTGAGAAAAAGAACATCACTGCTGGGTGATCTATCAAAAGCAGTAGCAGTAATTCAGTACTCTGGAACAAGTGTCCATTTTTTTCTCTAGCCACCCATCCCTAAACCTATAAGCACTCAGTGACATAACCATTTTAAATGTTAGGAATCCAATCATTACCAACTAACTGCATAAGAGTCAATCATGCTAATGTGTAAGCAAGCTTATGGCTGGCTTGCCTTTCAAGATCACTTTGGAAAAAGTAAGCTTGTTATTTTTTCAAGTTAATACTTTAAATGCTTCTTGGAACCCAAAACATTAACAAAGTAAAGGGTGCTTTCAATTTCACCAATTTATAGAATTAGGAAATTAAATTTTACATTACACCAATAAACCTACATTTCACATTAAAGCCATCTACCGTTTAACTAGTTCTGCTAATGCTCTAGTAAATGTTACACACAAAAAAACACTCTTGCCTACTCATTAGAAAAATATTACTGTGTGTCTACTGACTTTGAGGTACAGTACCTGATGCCAAGGGTATTATCCATAACCAGCTCACAGTCTGTTTTCCTCTGCCTTGAGACTGAGAGTTTTCTCTAAAAACTTTAATTATCCATTCATTCAACAATTACATACTGCCATGTAATTTCCTTCAAAACATTTGCACACTAACAACAAAGAAAATGGAAGTTTAAGAACTAATTCTTTGTATGTTCCTTAATGCTTCCAACTATATGCTCGATTATCAGGTCCTTTCAGCAGAAGTATTACTTAGAATTTAATGTCCTTGAAGTACTTTCCAAGTATGACTCAGGCCCTATCTGTCCCTGAAAGGCAACTGTCAGTCTACTGCATGCCAGCTCCATCCCCCGGTGACTGACTGAGAATATGGTGTGGTTAATAAACTCTCATGAGCCCTCATGGCCCCTCGGCAGAAATAGAGTCCTAAAGTCAGCTTCTGCTAGACTACTCTAAGTCGCCTCCAGATGATGGGGTGGGAGGGAGGGCGGTCAATGTTAAGGGGCTACTGACCTCCTAAGGAAGAGAAAAAGAATAATAACAGCTACCATTTTCAAACACCTCCCTCTAAATGTAATTCCTGGTGTTGAAAAGTCAAGCAATACTTAACAAAAGGTAAATACTGACTTTTTTAAAATACCAGTTAAAAACGTTTTTTTCAGTTCTGTACATGGGTTTGGTCTCATTATGCCTGAGATGACTAACAGGGTCAATATTACACATGGTCTAAAAATTCGAACACATGAACAATGACTGAATAAGAAACCCAAAATATGTTTAAGCAATATCTAAGCAACACTGCTTTATGTTTTCCACACTTTGCCTCAAGTATTCCACAAAGTTTTGTAATATGAATTTAGCATTATTAGGCATTCCTAGGCCTCTAGCTTTCTAGATCTTGCCAGAAATGTCCAATTAGAGGACGCATACTGTAAGCAAAAGTATTAATGTAAATGCTCCTACACTTACATTTATTTAGAATAATATACAGTCATAGAGCATAATTTATACATCTGTTATCCTTCTCTGTAGGAAGGGAGACATATTGGATCATTGTTGCTACATTTGGGGGAATACTGCCATAAGCTTAAAATGTAAAAGCAGAAAAGTACAATACATATAACCAGAACAGCAATGTCTCAGAGCAACCAAAGAGGTTCACACACACACAAAAATTACGTACTCCGTGTTTCAATTGTATTGTTTTGTTTTTTCTACCTGTTTTACAAATACATGCTTATATATTTGCTTATTAATGTGTCTCCAGGAATATTGCTGCTTAAAACTATTTACTAACTATATACAATCTAAATATTTTTTATTTGGGTATCATTAATCTACAATTACATGAAGAACATTATGTTTACTAGGCTCCCCCTTTCACCAAGTCCCCCCACATATCCCTTCACAATCACTGTCCATCTGCGTAGTAAGATGCTGTAAAATCACTACTTGTCTTCTCTGTGTTTCACAGCCCTACCCGTGCCCCCCATGCAATATAAATGCTAATCGTAATGCCCTCTTTCTTTTTCCCCACCCTTATCCCTCCAATCCTCCCTAGTCCCTTCCCCTTTGGTAACTGTTAGTCCATTCTTGGGTTCTGTGATTCTGCTGCTGTTTTGTTCCTTCAGTTTTCCTTTGTTCTTATACTCCACATATGAGTGAAATCATTTGGTACTTGTCTTTCTCCGCCTGGCTGATTTCACTGCGCATAATAGCGTCTACCTCCATCCATGTTGTTGCGATCAGTAGGAGCTGTTTTTTCTTATGGCTGAGTAATATTCCACTGTGTATATGTACCATATCATCTTTATCCATTCATCTACTAATGGACATTTACATTGCTTCCATATCTTGGCTATTGTAAATAGTGCAGCAATAAACATGGGGGTGCATCTGTCTTTTTCAACCTGGAGTGCTGCATTCTAAGTGTAAATTC
This sequence comes from Manis javanica, assembly GCF_040802235.1. NCBI lineage: Eukaryota > Metazoa > Chordata > Mammalia > Pholidota > Manidae > Manis > Manis javanica. Next base: position 84,181,809 of record NC_133162.1, read on the forward strand.
CTAGGAGTGGAATTCCTGGGTCAAATGGTATTTCTATTTTGAGCATTCTGACAACCTCCATACTGCTTTCCACAATGGTTGAACTAATTTACATTCCCACCAGCAGTGTAGGAGGGTTCCCCTTTCTCCACAACCTCGTCAACATTTGTTGTTGTTTGTCTTTTTGAAGATGGCGATCCTTACTGGTGTGAGGTGATATCTCATTGTGGTTTTAATTTGCATTTCTCTGATAACTAGTGATATGGAGCATTTTTTTTATTCTCTGTTGGCCATCTGGATTTCTTCTTTAGAGAACTGTTTGTTCAGTTCTCTGAATAAACCTCTGCCGATTTTTTTCTTGGATTATTTGTTTTTTGTTTGTTGAGGTGTGTGAGCTCTTTATGTATTTTGGATGTCAATCCTTTATCAGATCTGTCATTTATGAATATATTCTCCCATACTGTAGGATACCTTTTTGTTCTATTGATGGCATCCTTTGCTGTACAGAAGCCTTTTAGCTTGATATTCCCCACTTGCTCATTTTTGCCTTTGTTTCCCTTGCCCAGGGAGATATGTTCATGAGGAAGTAACTCATGTTTATGTCCATGAGATTTTTGGCTATGTTTTTTCCTAAGAGTTTTATGGTTTCATGACTTACATTCAGTTCTTTTATCCATTTCGAATTTACTTTTCTGTAAGGTGTTACACAGTGATCCAGTTTCATTCTCTTACATGTAGCTGTCCAGTTTTACCAGTACCATCTGTTGAAGAGACTGTCCTTTCCCCATTGTATGTCCATGGTTCCTTTATCATATATTAATTGGCCATATATATTTCGGTTAATGTCTGGAGTCTCTATTCAGGTCCACTGGTCTGTGGCTCTGTTCTTGGGCCAGAACTAAATTGTCTTGATTACTGTGGCTTTCTAGTAGAGCTTGAAGTTGGGGAGTGAGATCCCCTCAACTTTATACTTCCTTCTCAGGATTGCTATGTCTATTTGGGGTCTTTGGTGGTTCCATATTAATTTTTGAAGTATTTGTTCCAGTTCATTGAAGAATGCTGTTGGTAGTTTGATAGGGATTACATAAAATCTGTATATTGCGTTGGGCAGGTTGGCCATTTTGACGATATTAATTCTTCCCAGCCAGGAGCATGGGATGAGTTTTCATTTGTCAGTGACCTCTTTAATTTCTCTTAAGAGTGTCTTGTAGTTTTCAGGGTATAGATCTTTCACTTCCTTGGTTAGGTTTATTCCCAGGTATTTTATTCTTTTGATGCTATTGTGCTAGGTATTTTATTCTTTTGATGCTATAGTGAATGGACTTGTTTTCCTGATTTCTCTTTCTACTAGTGCACTGTTAGTGTATAGGAAAGCTACAGATGTCTGTGTGTTAATTTCATATCCTCCAAATTTGCTGAGTTCTGATATTAGTTCTAGTAATTTTGAAGTGGAGTCTTTAGGGTTTTTTATGTACAATATCATGTCATCTGCAAGTAGTGACAGTTTGACTTCTTCTTTACCTATCTGGATTTCTTGTATTTCTTTGTTTTGTATAATTGCCATGGCTAGGACCTCCAGTACTATGTTGAATAACAGTGGGGACAGTGGGCATCCCTGTCTTGTTTCCAGTCTCAGAGGAAAAGCTTTCAGCCTCTCACTGTTCAGTATGATGTTAGCTGTGGGTTTATCATATATGGCCTTTATTATGTTGAGGTACTTGCCCTCAATGCCCATTTTGTTGAGAGTTTTTATCATGAATGGATGTTGAATATTGTCAGATGCTTTTTCAGCATCTATGGAAATGATCATGTGGTTTTTGTCCTACTTTTTGTTTATGTGGTGGATGATGTTGATGGATTTTCGAATGTTGTACCATCCTTGCATCCCTGGGATGAATCCACTTGGTCATGTTGCATGATTCTCTTGATGTATTTTTGAATTCGGTTTGCTAATATTTTGTTGAGTATTTTCGCATCTACGTTCATCAGGGATATTGGTCTGTAGTATTCTTTTTTCGTGGAGTCTTTGCCTGGTTTTGGTATTAGGGTGATGTTGGCTTCATAGAATGAGTATGGGAGTATTCCCTCCTCTTCTATTGTTTGGAAAACTTTAAGGAGAATGGGTGTTATGTCTTCTCTGTATGTCTGATGAAATTCTGAGGTAAATCCAACTGGACCGGAGGTTTTGTTCTTTGTAGTTTTTTGATTACCGCTTCAATTTCGTTGCTGGTAATTGGTCTGTTTAGATTTTCTGTTTCTTTCTGGGTCAGTCTTGGAAGGTTCTTTTTTTCCAGGAAGTAGTCCATTTCTTCTAGGTTTTCCAGCTTGTTAGCATATAGGTTTTCATAGTATTCTCTAATAATTCTTTGTATTTCTGTGGGCTCCATCATAATTTTTCCTTTCTCGTTTCTGATTCTGTTGATGTGTGTAGATTCTCTTTTTCTCTTAATAAGTCTGGCAAGAGGCTTATCTATTTTGTTTATTTTCTTGAAGAAACAGCTCTTGGTTTCATTGGTTTTTTCTGTTGTTTTATTCTTCCCAATTTCATTTCTTTCTTCTCTGATCTTTATTATGTCTCTCCGTCTGCTGACCTTAGGCCTCCTTTTTTCTTCTTTTTCCAATTTTGATAATTGTGACATTAGACCATTCATTTGGGATTGTTCTTCCTTCTTTAAATATGCCTGGATTGCTGTATACTTTCCTCTTAAGACTGCTTTTGCTGTGTCCCACAGAAGCTGGGGCTTTGTATTGTTGTTGTCATTTGTTTCCATATATTGCTGGATCTCCATTTTAATTTGGTCATTGATCCATTGATTATTTAGGAGCATGTTGTTAAGCCTCCATGTGTTTGTGAGCCTTTTTGCTTTCTTTCTACAATTTATTTACAGTTTTATACCTTTGCGGTATGAGAAGTTGGTTGGTAGGATTTCAATCTTTTGGAATTTACTGAGGCTCTTTTTGTGCCTGTCTTTGGGTTTGAGGTGAGTCTCTTGTAAGCAGCATATAGATGGGTCTTGCTTTTTTATCCATTCTGTTACTCTGTGTCTTTTGATTGGTGCATTCAGTCCATTTACATTTAGGGTGATTATTGACAGATATGTACTTATTGCCATTGCAGCCTTTAAATTCGTGGTTACCAAAGCTTCAAGGTTAGCTTGTTTACTACCTTAGTGTCTGACTTAACTCGCTTATTGAGCTGTTATAAACACAGTCTGATGATTATTTCTCTGCCTTCTTTTTCCTCCTCCTCCATTCTTCATATGTTGGGTGTTTTGTTCTGTGCTCTTTTTACAAGTGCTCCCATCTAGATCAGTCCCTCTAAAATACCCTGTAGAGGTGATTTGTGGGAGGCAAATTCCCTCAACTTTTGCTTGTCTGGGAATTGTTTAATCCTCCTTCATATTTAAATGATAATCGTGCTGGATACAGTATCCTTGGTTCAAGGCCCTTCTGTTTCATTGCATTAAATATATCATGCCATTCTCTTCTCGCCTGTAAGGTTCCTGTTGAGAAGTCTGATGATAGCCTGATGGGTTTTCCTTTGTAGGTGATCTTTTTTCTCTCTCTGGTTGCCTTTAATACTCTGTCCTTGTCCTTGATCTTTGCCATTTTAATTATTATGTGTCTTGCTGTTGTTGTCTTTGGGTCCCGTCTCTCGGGAGTTCTGTGTCCCTCCGTAGTCTGAGCAACTATTTCCCCCCCCCCCCAGTTGGAGAATTTCTCAGCAATTATTTCTTCAAAGACACTCTTTATTCCTTTTTCACTCCCTTCTTCCTCTGGTACCTCTATAATGCAGATATTGTTCCTTTTGGATTGGTCACACAGTTCTCTTAATATTGTTTCATTCCTGGAGATCCTTTTATCTCTCTCTGCTTCAGCCTCTGTGCGTTCTTGTTCTCTGGTTTCTATTCCATCAATGGCCTCTTGAATCTTATCCATTCTGCTTATAAATCCTTCCAGAGTTTGTATCTCTTCTGTAATCTCCATCTGGATGTCTGTAATCTCCTTCCAGACTTCTGTAATCTCCCTCCAGGCTTTATCCCTTAGCTCTTACATATTTCTCTGAGCTCTGTCAGCATGTTTATGATTTTTATTTTGAAATCTTTTTCAGGGAGACTGGTTAGGTCTGCCTCTGCAGATACTTTCTCAGGTGTAACTACCTTGGACTAGACTAAATCTTTTGCCTTTTCATGGTGATAGCAGTGGCTGTAGGCAGGTTGCGTGTGTGTCAGCTGGGAAAGAAAGTCCTTTTCTGCTTGCTGGATGCCTTGCCCTTCTCCACTGCCTGTGACAGTTACCCTCACTCTTGGAGCAGCTGCCGGGTTAGTCCCCTATGCTGCTGTGGGCAGGGTGTCTTTCAGAGCAGCACGAAGCCCTACAGGGAGTGGCAGGCATGCCAGGTGCACTTCTTTCTGCTACCAGCACCCCTGCTATGCAGCTGTGTGGCAGCAGCGGCCTTTGGGTTTGGCCCCGGCAGCTGTGCATTGGATTGGGATTCTAGTTGGTTGATGCGAGCATGCCTGCTCCCTCTGGCTCCACTGCAGGTGCACACGGGCCCCCTCCGGGCTACTCTGGCTCCACTGCTGAATGTTCATGTGAGCCACACCTGGGCTGTTCGGTCACGCTGCTGTGGGCTCGCACAAGCCTGTCCTGGTCCGCTCTGGCACCGTTGGTGCATGGAACTGTTCCTGGTCCCGTCCGGCGCCTCCGCCCCTGGCGCGCACTGCCACTCTCCCACTACTGGGCTGGTGTGTCGGGCTCCACGCCAGTTTTAGGACCAACTGGCAGACTGCTAAGCGCTGTGAGGGGCTTCAGAGCTGCACTGTCTCCCCAGGGTTTAGGGCACCTAAGTTTCCCCAGAATTTCCAGCTGCTGGCTGAGTGTGCAGGGGCAACTTCATCCAGCTATGGGGTCCCTGTCTCTTTAAGACTTGCGGAAAGCACGCGCTTTTCTTTTGTCTCAGGGGTGCCTGTTGTGGGGACCTGCCCACAGGTTTTGCTTTTCCATTTCTCTAATATCCAGCATCCCGTGCACCTTGTGTCTGCATTCCAGGCACAGATTTCTCAAGCTGGTTGTTTAGCAATCCTGGGCTTTCACTCCTTCCCCATTCTGACTCCTTTCTTGCCACTGGGTTTTGGGGTGGGGAAGCATTTGGGTCCCACCTGTCCACGGCTTGTATCTTACCCCCTTTGTGTGATGTTGAGTTCTCACAGATGTAGATGTATCCTGGCTGTTGTACTGCATCCACTGGTGTCTCTTTTAGGAATAGTTGTATTTATTGTATTTTCATAAATATATATGTTTTGGGGAGGAGATTTCCTCTGAACTATTCACGCTGCCATCTTCCCGTGATCCCCTATAACATCTAAATATTTTAAGGTTTTCTGTTTTTCTAATCTTTAGTTCAAAAATGGTGTGTTAATCAATGAAGCACATTTCTCATAATTCCAGGTGCCCTTATTATGCAATATTTTTCAAAATAAATCAGATTTCAATGGACTACTTTTCTGTATCTCTTAACTGCCATGTAACACATGCCATCTTGGAAGTAAAACAATGAAATCTTCAAAGGAATTTATTACTGCAGTAAATACTTAGCTACACTGCAAAATTTTAAACAACAAAAAATTTGCATTAAAGAACTTCTTTCATAGTGTTCAGATATTTAAGTAGAGAAGCTTTTACATTTACTTTCAAATACTAATAGTAGTACATGGAAAATTAGTTTTTTCAGGGAGAAAAATACCTCTATGCTTAAGACTTTGAATCATCCGAGAAAAACTTTGAAACACAAATGGAAATATCACAAAATCCAACAAAATGGCACAGAATTGCTGAGCATTGCTGACTGGTAAACCTGTGGATCCCTAGCAGCATGAGATACTTACATAGCCCTGCCATCTTTAATAGTGAATCACATAACTGGTGCACAGAGGATTATAATAATTCTTTTAAATTAATAATTTATTATTGCTCAAGAATTTGTGGGTCTTCTGAGTGGCTTATATGCTCTTCCCTTTTGTCTCCCATGTATTTATGGACACCTATATGTAATGAGACTTTGCTGATCTAGGCTACATTTTTTTTCTCTTTTTTTAATTAAAGTATAGCTGATATACAATCTTATATTGGTTTCAAGTATATGACACAGTTGTCCAACAGTTACCTGTATTATTAAATCCTCAGCCCCAACTAGTACAGTTACTATCTCAACATAAGAAGATGTTACAGAATCATGGGTTATATTCTCCATGCTGTACTACAATCCCCATGACCAACTAATATTATGATTGAGAATTTTTGTGCCTCTTTATCCTCTTCACTCTCCACACCCACACACCCCAACCCCGACCTCTCCCCCATGGTAACCACCAGGCACTTCCCAGTGTCTATGATTCTACTGCTATTTTGTTCATACTGTTTTGTTTTGTTTTTAGATTCCACAAATAAGTGAAATCATACAATATTTGCCTTTCTCTATCTGGCTCATTTCACTGAGCATAATACCCTCTAGGTCCATCCATGTTCTCCCAGATGGCAGGGTTGTTTTTTTTTTATGGATGAATAATACTCCATTGTGCATATGTACTGCCTCTTCTTTATCCGTTTACCTATTGATGGACACTTTGGTTGCTTCCATTACAATCTTTTATTGTAAATAATGAGGCAATAAACATAGGGATGCACAATTTTTTCAAATTAGGTATTTTTTTATCTTTGGGTAAATTCCTAGAAGTGGAATTACTAGGTAATATGATATTTCTATTTTAGTTTTCTGAAGAACCTCCATACTGCTTTACACAGTGGCTGTACCAATTTACATTCCCACCAGCAGGGTAGGAGGGTTCCCTTTTCACCACATCCTCACCACCACTTGTAATCCCTTGTCTTTGGATAGTCGCTATTCTAACTGATATGAGATGATATCTCATTGTGGTTTTGATTTGCATTTCTCTGATGATGAGTGATATGTGGAGCATCTTTTCATGTGCCTGTTGGCCATCTGTATTTTTTCATTGGAAATATGTTTGTTCAGGTCTTCTGCTCATTTTTTAATTGGGTCATTTGTTTTTTTTGGTGGAGTTGTATAAATTCTTTATATATTTTTATGTTAACCCCTTATTGGATAATTCATTTACAAATACATTCTCCCAACTCTAAGTTGCTTTTTTATTTTGCTGAGGTGTCTTTTGCTGTACAGAAGCTTTTTAGTTTGATGTAGTCCCACTTGTTCATTTTTTATTTTCCTTCCCTTTTCCCAAGATGTGTCCAGGAAAAAACTGCTCATGCTTATGTTCAAGAGATTTTTGTCTATTTTCTTCTAAGAGTTTTATGGTTTCATGTCTTACATTTAGGTCTTTAATCCATTTCAAGTTTACTTTTGTGTATGGAGTTACACAGTAATACAGTCATTCTCTTGCAAGTAGCTGTCCAGTTTCCCCAGCACCAGTTATTGAAGAGGCTGTCCTCAGTACTATATATTCATGGCTTCTTTATCATATATTAATTGACCATATATGTGTGGGTTTATATTTGGACTCTCTATTCTGTTCCATTGATCTATGGGTCTGTTTTTATGCCAGTACCATATTGTTTTGATTACTGTAGATTTGTAGTAGAGTTTGAAGTCAGGGAGCATAATACCCCGAAGCTTTGTGCTTCTCTCTCAGGATTGCTTTGGCTATTTGGGGTCTTTTGTGGTTCCATATGAATTTTAGTATTATTTGCTCATGTTCCTTGAAAAATGCCTTTGGTATTTTGATAAGGATTGCTTGTATCGCTAAATTGCTCTGGGCAGGATGGCCATTTGGACAATAATATTTCTTCCTAGCCATGACCATGAGATACATAGATTTCCATTAATTTGTGACTTCTTTTATTTTTCTCATGAGTGCGCTTTAGTTTTCAAAGTACAGGTCTTTCACCTCCTTGGTTAGGCTTATTCCTAGGTATTTTATTATTTTTGATGTAATTGTGAATGGAATTGTTCTCCTGATTTCTGTCTCTGCTAGTTCATTGTTAGTATATAAGAATGCAACAGATTTTGTAAATTAATTTTGTATCCTGAAACTTTGCTGAATCCAGTTATTAGTTCTAATAGTTTTTTGATGGAGTCTTCATAGTTTTCTATACATAATATTATGTCATCTGTGACAGTTTTATTTCTGTTTTAGTTCTTCCTTACCAATTTGGATGGCTTTCATCCTTTATCTGCCTCTACTGTCATAGCTAGGACTTCCAGTACTATGTTGAATAGAAGTGGTGAGAGTGGACATCCTTGTCCTATTCCTGATCTTAGAGGAAAAGCTTACAGCTTTTTGCCATTGAGTATGATGTTAGCTGTAGGTTTGTTGTATATGGCCTTTGTTATGTTGAGTAATATACCCTCTATACCCATTTTGTTGAGAGTTTTTATCATGAATGATGATTGTAATAATTAATGAGAAATCTGGCTTCAGTGCAAAATAAAGACAGTTGCTTGGCATTGGATGGTCACTTAACCAAAAGCCTCCTGAGGGGACATTTCAGGTCTATGACAGCACTAACTAATCAGCATTTTTAGCACCAACAAGCAGAAATGGACTCTCAATCATAAGTAAGCATCTGTCTGTTTGTAGGAGATTATACAATGTCTGTCCAGGTATGAACAAAGCAAATTATGACTGAAAGGTGAAAGATGAATTAAATTCAGCATCCTTTTCTCTTTAAGTGGTTTAAATTACTCTAATTTCATGTATATGGCCTCTGTTAGTCAAATTCTAATGTTTCTAAACCATCCAGTGAAGGTATAGAAATAGGCTTTTGGGCTTCTGGCCTTCCACTTAAATAAAATCAAAGTAAATCAGAGCTCAATAAATTATTTCAGGTACGCCACTTAGCTGATTCTACATCATGTTTCTGTTTGCACTGATTTTTCTATGAATGTGCTCTTATGAAAGAACTTGAACTACATGTTTCAGGCAACTATTCTATTCACCCTGCTCAAGGGGAAGTAGAAATGGAATTGGATAAGGGATTAGGGTGGGGGCAAGATGATAAAATGAGTACAGTCGATGCAGATTTAACCAGAAAAACTCAATTTCTTCAAACCAATTTCATTGGTTATTTATTAATATTTGCAAGGACAGGACATATTCATGTTTTGCTGTTCATAATATTTACCCAAACCATTATTTCATGATACATCTAATTAAGTGGTTAATGTCCTCTCTTCCCCATGTAATATTTTCTACTGAAAAATAGTATCTGGAGTTATTTCAAATTTTAGAAAATGTTTTGTGTTCTTCTTGATAGATGGCTTCAAAGAAGTGCTCTGTCATCCTATCCAAACTGTCAAATTCTTAATATCAGTCAATAGGTAGTGTCAGGACCCCATAATGCTCCTGGTACAGAGTTTTGTAAAACATGAATTGCAGACTTAGTTAAGTAACTCAGTAGACTGACATGAATACTTTGGTTCCTTTTCTTCAAAGTAACCTTTTCAATCTACAAGGAGAATTCTGATCTAACATGTTTCAGAGTTTATACCTTTTGAAATGATACTGTTTTGAAATTAAATTATATGGCAGTCTTTATTAGCTTAATACAAAAATGTTTCTCTGTACATTGTTTCTAGACTTTAAGATTAGGAATTAAATGTCATGAATGTCATTTGAGAAATGTTGGAGATACACAACAAAGAAGCAAAACATTTCTACTCTGTATCTTGGAATAATGACATTCTGCTCCCTTCCTTTTCTTCCTCTGCATATTGCCTTCAGTGACGTGACAAAGTATTTCACTCTTTACTTTTAGTTTGTCTTCTTTTAAGACCTTTCAATTTTTCTAGTTTGGCTGAGAAATGAGAAGGGCTGAGTGATGTTCACTCCTTCAAAAATAATTCAATAGCAGCTTCTTGGTGCCTCTTCTAATTTCCCATACTATGAATTTCCTATTGTATTCACACAGAGTGCTTACAAACAAAGCAGCCAGTATAATCCCACAGTGACAAGCCTAAATGGAGAGGTATTTTTTAATGTTTTAATAGAAGAACTTCCTAAAGTTATCTAAATAAAACATGTTACAATATGACCTAAAAATGTCGAATATTGTTGGTTAAATTGTCGACTCTAAAGAAGTAATTTATCAAAGTTTAAAAGATCCAGTTTTATCTTTTTAATTTTAAAGTGAGAAGAAAACTGCCATGAATTCAAAAATTAAACAAAAATGTGTGACTGAACTTAAAATACACAACGTATTACAAACAGCAGATGATCCAGTGTCTTACCTTCATCATGAATTTCTGTAGGGGCACAAGGAAAAGAGAGAAAATATTAAATATACATTATTGCAAAGACTTATTTTAAAATATCTGATTCAAAAAGACTCAATTTTTCTAAATGGAGTTAGATGAACAATGAACATAAAAAAACACATTCACTGTGTTGTCGCAACAAAACTCAGTATCAACTACATGCTAGAGAAAAGCTGTAGCAGGCAAAACCCCTTTTAAAGACGTTTTTATGTTAGTTCTTCCTTTTTCAGTGGAAACATGCCATTCTACTTTAATGCGTGATTCAATTTTCAACATATATAAGCGCCAAAAAAATAAAAGATATAATCTTAAAATTGTACTCTGAAAAAGCTTTAAACCTTTTTACATCTTTCACATAAAAGTGGTGACAAAAATAGCAACCCAACTAATTTTACTGGAATAGAGCATTAGGAACAGGTAGGGTAGATGGTAAATGAATACTCTGCAATGAGCTGCTCATATTTCATGCAAAATAACAATAAGTGATTCCCTAGACACTCCATATGAACATCAAAGAAAAAGCACAAAAACTTTTCCCTTTTACTCAAAAAATGACAAAGCCTCATCTCATGACTGACATATAATAGCTCTCTTTTGCTTCTTCAAAATATAGTGTGTTCATCTTATATATTTCTTCCTTTCTCTTTAGACACATAGTTTCTTGGACTTCCTATTCTCAGGAAAGCCATAGAGATGATAAAGAGCTAAGAAGGAAAAATTATACTATATTTCCAAACTTAGGGTTCAATTTAGTTGTCACAGCATGTAAGTCCTACAGAGAAAAATATAAACATATTCACAGTTTTAAAGAAAACAGCAAGGGACAGTTTTCCAACACAGATATTTGTAAATAACAGAACTGTTTCCCTGAATCAGACCTACATTGTAATATGTATGTTACAAATGACAATTCTTTTATGACTCCTTTTTGTTCACTTCTAATACTACAACTTTAAGAAAAATTTGTAAAGAGCCATTTCATTCCTGATTTAAAAATATACACTGTTTAGTTGCATTTTTGTAACTGATATCAATGGCAAATGATATCAGGCAACTTACCTTCCACATTGAAACTGACTAATCACATGCCTACATGTGATCACTAGTGATACAGATATCACTAAACGAGAAATTAGGTAAAAAATCACTTGTAAGGCTCAATTCAAAGGAAATGAAAATCCAAAATTTTGCTACAGAACATGGTTTATTACAGATACTTTCCTCATGAGATTTTTTTCTTAATTGATCTAGGGTTTGGAGAGTTTTCTTTCTAAAACCTGATGTTCTCAGCCTGGTTTTATCAGTCATCTAGATTGAACTACTTTAGAACTGTAGTAAAAAGAAAAAAAAAGTGGACAGCAGAGTGACTAAATTTAGCTATGCATAAGTTCTAAGTTGCATAGGTAACAAGATCAAGTCACTGTGTATATGTATGACAAAACAGAATGAATACTTCAAACTAGCAAAGGCTAACAGATCTGTCCACAGAATGAGAGAGAATAGCAGATGTACTCGATATACAATATTTTCAAAAGTTAATCAGGAACATGAAAGATTATTTGTGGCATTATTGACATTAGTTTTCATTAAAGTCATCTATGGGTCAATTTGGCTTAAGTGCTAGATATTATCAAAGTCATAACATTATGCTACATTCAAAAGGGATCATCCAAGGGTAAGAAAGAAAGCAAAATACATTAAAATACAAAGGGTAACTGTATTATTTTAATCTCAATGTGAACACTGATTAAGTACAATAAAAAGAAAAAGAATTGCAACAAAAATCCTTTTGAAATTGGTGACATGATAAAAAAGGAGAAAAGCAATTCATGCATAAAGATAAATACTGAGGAAAACAGCCTTAATTTAGGTGGAGAGAATATCAATTTTACACTTATAATAAGTTGAATAAATAATTCAATTATGGGATTTATTTCGTTCATAAGAATTTCATTAGATAAGAGTGAAAATTTCAACATACGCAAATGGATGACTATATAAAGAACATTAGAATCCAGGAACCAGCATGAGTCCTGACACTGCTTTCTGTCTTGAAGAAATGTTTGGATGATAGTCAATTTATACAGAAACTCAAAGGTGGTAATTTAAATTCTTTAGGATAAAACTGCAAGTGGCATTAACTCAGCGGCATTACTGAATAGTTTAATTACTTCAGAACTGATAAGACAGATGAAGCTTCAGATGTGAGCGGGAGTCAGGGGTATAACCCTTGTTATGCTACAAGAAAACCAGGAAGAGAAACAGCAATCCTTATGCTTAAGCTCAAACATAGATGGCATAGATGGCCCTGGGAGGGTCTCATGGATGACAAACAGAAGCAAAAGAGTCTTTGGTCTATAAGGTTACGTCACTTTATCTAATAAATCTGAGGGATGTTCTTAGCATATGCAAATGTTTCTGAGTAGAAAAACAAATCAAACAGCAATACTTAATTCTAAAAATTGTAATCAATATTTGATTTTGGACATCAAGAGAATGCATAATTAAGTTCAATCTGTTACTGGTACAAAGAAAGAAACAGTAATTCAGATGATGTAAAAAAAAAAAAAAAAACTCCTCTATCATAATTATGCCTTTCAGTTCAACCTTGAATTTTTTAAACTGTTCTTTCAGTTTTGTGAAATGACAGCTGATTAAAAAAATTAATACTTCTATATATGGACCTGTCTAAGGAGTTTTAAAAGAATCTTTACGAAAATGTCTTCTTATAAATTATGTAGATAAGGAATTAGCAACACAGCAACAAAACAAACACTTGAGAGCTTGTCATTAAAAGCACATGAGGCTCCAAACTGATCACTGTTGGTTTCACTGGCCTTTTTGAAAGGTCAGTCTGATTTTTCCAGGCACATTTTTCTTCTGAAGACAGGTGCCTGGCTGCAGGGCACTGGGGGTGAGCAAGATCTTGCCTATATGAGTGGGTGGGGCACACTGGTGGACAGGTTTCCTTTTTGTTTGTGAGTTTGCACAAGTATACACAAGTCTGGATGGGCAGGCCAGCAGAACCCCTTCTGTAGATGAGAAAGAGAAGGAAAGGAATTGCCTTTCATACCATCCAGGACACGACTGCTCTTGGAGATTTACTGCTGAGCCCAGACCTGTATGTCTGGCTTTGTCCCTGGTGCTAAGTTCAAGGCAAAAAATAAAAAAGTGGGTGGGTTGCTCAACTCCTAGAACTTACCAGAAGTGGCAAGTGGCTTCTTTGGCTGATAGTGTAGGACACGTGCTGGACACAACTGTAGTGCAGGTCCAAATAGGACCACATGAGAGACTAGGGTAAAATCTTGGCTCTATGAACACGATGCTTCCATTAAGACGATGTAGTGTCCTAACCTTCCCCCACAAAATGTCCATCAAGTAACAGCCTCTCTGTCATCTTTTCACTCCACGTATAAGACGCTAGGATTCTCTATAATTCCCAGCCGGTAACCTCTCCTTCATGAGTGAGGATATATCCGACAAACTTCATTATGTTGACAAAAGGAAAAGTTTTTTGACCACCAAACACTTGGGCCTGTTGGCGGTTATTTTAAATTAATGATGCCCCCAACAAATTTTAGAGAACAAAATAAATTTAAGAATAGCAATTCCATATGTCATTTATCAATATACACTATCTAATAGCATATGTAGACACATATGTGTGGAAAAACCTCAACTATTTCTCTTATGCTGAAAATATCCTATGGGAATTATCACTTTTGTAGGAATGCCCTCCAAAAGACTGCAAGTGACTAACAGACATGTTCACTGCAGGCCCAGAAAGCATCTAGAAGAGACTTGGCTTTCAGCCCATGAAAGAACAATTAAACATATAATGGTTCAGCCGATGGCAATGCTCTTGCATCCCTCATATTCACGGACCATCACAGCACCTAGTTACATGTGCATGCTGGCATTTTTTAAAGGAATTCACCCTATTTTTAGAGCAGTTTGGTAGCAACCATTATCACTGTCTGCCTATCAACACTCTGTACAGACAGGGCTTAAATGGACTGTCTTTTCTTTTGAGTGTCATGGATTTGACATAAGATATGTAAATAATGATTTATTTCTTTTTTAGAAGGTTAAAGGAAAACAAATGATTCTGATAAACTACTATAAATCCTCATGCTTTATCTCTGTGACACATGTTTATAAATCACTGAGCTGCACAAATGTCTAAAATATGAAGTGGAATAGCTAAGGTTTTCTTCTTTTCCCAGTGTCTCAAGAGAGAATTTCTGTAAATCAAAATAAATTGATTGTGCAGAGGATATATGGAGAATAATGACCTGAAGACAGAGAAAGCCTGACCTCAGATCACCACCTACATATAAAAAATCGTCTATCTCAGGCTATAGAAGATGCCATATTTTTTAAGCCATTTCAAACATGAAGGAACATTGATAACATGAATTTCACAGGCCCTCATAGTTGCACATGAAAATGTATTATCTTTGTAAAACTGCTAGTGAGTTAGGAACATTTGAGAGAATTCTGTATTTTAACACAGTGGAATCAATGTATTTTTACAAAGAGCAAAGATATGTATGAGACATCATTCAATCTATACACAAAGCTTCACACACAATGTCACGATCTTTTCCATCCTTTCACTGTCCTCAACTCAACCCAGGACCTGCAATTCCAGGGCTCCATGCAGAAGCCAAGGCTACAGATGAGGGGCGCTACCCTGGAATAATCACCCATTAATCCAGGACTCACAGTGTTATTCTCTCATGATGTATTTGATTACTCAGTGGGCTCATGATTAAACACAAATGCTGAAAGATGCTCAAAGAGATATAGGGTAACAGGTGGAAAGGACAGAGGGAGAGAGATTTATTAAGAGTAGCCTTTGATGAACTTATCTGAAATTTTGCTATCAGAAAATTTATAAAGAAGCTGTTTTAATTTCCATATAAATTCAACTTTTATAAAGCTCTTAAATGTCTTAATCTTCTGGGGTTGTTAAATGTACTCTGTAGACAAGCAAGTATAACGGGATGTTAAAATAGGATACCTGTCTCAGAGCAAAGTGATGGCCAATAATACCACAGCTCAAACCACCAAGACAGGGATGCCAAAGGGGAGGTGGCTGAAAACCTGCTTGCTGCCCTTAGCTTGTCCCCAGCTCCAGTCTGTCAGAGGAATCTGGAAAGCCAAGATATGGTGTTTTAGAGGAAGTGTTGGTAGGCTGGGAGCCCTGCTTCCCCCGCAGCCAAGCTTGCCCTCACCTCATGGGTGGCTTCCGGGATCCCTATGTCCCCAGGAGCTGGGACACACCAGATGGGAGTCTGATGCTGGGGCTGACATGGATGTGACAGCAGAGTACAGGGCTGCAACTGGGAAGTGACTGCTCTCCAAACAAGCAAATAGGGCCCCATGAACAGAGACGCCTGTATAGTCTTCAGTGCCACCGAGAGACCCAGGGATGCGGAAGAGTTCACCAGTGACCAGCTGCAGGACACACATCTGGCTGCAGCGAGAGAGCACAGGCCAGAGACTTCTGGTGATGGGAGCTTTCCCAAAGACTCCACAGAGCCCAGAGAGAAAGTAGCTTCAAACACTTGACAAGCCCAACAAACTCTACCGGGTGTGAGGTGTGAAGCATGTTCCTCCTCCTCCAGGCCTCCAGCCCGGAGAGGTCTGAGCTATGGAGACAATTCATGTGAATTAACTGCAGAGTTCTCCTATTACACAGGATTGGACAATGCAATTACTGACATGAGACTTGGGTGTTTTGTAATGACCAGGGAGTGTTTTGCTGTCTGAATATGAGAAAAGTCATGGGACGTGCCCTAATTCAAGCCAGGGGGCAGGGGAAAAGCAGCCCCACAGAGCAGGTAAGCAGGCAGGGGTTAAAAGGGTTTCTGTTACCTTTCCAGGTTACCTGTTACAGTAGAATTTCAAACTTCCTAACGGAGAATGCGTAAGATTTGAACTATACAGGTCTTCAAAGAGAGAAACAGCTCAAGTCCTAAATTCACTGAGTCATATACATATGATGATTATTGGCATTCTCAAACAAACCCAGCAGGATGTTTTCATTATATGATATCTAAATTAACATTTTTTCATCATTAATAGGTTTTGTCATTAATAGTACTCTTTTAGAATAAGGAAGGACTAGGCCAGATTCTAATCCTAAAGAAGAGATTAGAGTCCACAAACAAGGTACCTAAGGTTCTAAAGGTCATCACTTGCAAAGCTGAACTGCATGATTTTCAGCTCAGTGTTGTCTGCATTACTTTCTCAGAACTAGAAAATAACCTCTATTGTAAAGACTTACAAATAAACTTAATAAGAATAAACTCAGAGATGAAAAATTATTATGACAATAAGAGGGAAAAGGCTCAAAGCAAGGCAGATCAAAAGTAACCAAACACATGGAGGAACAAATGGGAATACTTACAGACAATGGTAAAAAGAGGGTTTTATTCATGTATATAGTCTGTTTCCAGAAGAACTGAAAGTGGCTTCAGTGGTTGGTTCAAGATACTGATGTGGATGGAGATGGTGAGAAATACTGGAATTTCAGAAGATCCAAGCATGGGAAAAGAAAGATGGACTTGTTTTAGGATAGCTGACGTGGGGGGATGACACAAACAGGTGACAGTCATGTTCATAGAAAGCAACAGCAAGACAAGACAAGACAAGAGCAATGTGGTGCTCAGACCTGAATTTTAATTTTAGGCACAGAAGAAGATATGAAATTCCCAAAGAAATGACTGAACAGAATTGGTAATCCTTCAGTTATGAAGATAACAAATTTGAATTATTACCAGAAATATAATATAGAAGTAATAGTTCTAAGAAATCAGTATATGAGTGTCACCATCACAGAAATGATAAATTAAAAAAAAAATGTCCTTGACTATAAAGGGATGTAAGAAGTGAAAAAGTGCAAAGATGCACAATAAAACCAGAGAGACAGCCAGTTGTTTGGGAACCTACTGAAAGACTAATGAAAAGACAGCAAAATTCTCAAAATACTGCATCAAGAGAGTCAGACCCCAGGATCAGGGAAAATAATGAAGATGAAGCCATTAGTTAAGCCAATCTGAAACGATTCATTGTATTAAGTCACAGAGCAAATAAAAACAAAATAATACAACATTGCCAAGTTTCACTGTTTTGCACTTTTTGGAAAAAAGTGGATCAAGGACATCAGTGTTGATGAGACTCGTTTCCATTCAGAACTACGGGGCATTCAGAACTGCAAGGATCCTTCTTCCCTCCCTCCAGTCCTAACAGATGAGGAAACTGACACCAAAATAGTAACATAACTCGGCCACTTTACACAACTTGCCAAAATGTTGGCCCCAGACTTGGCCTCCAGAACCTGTAACTGCCCCTTCCTCCATGAAATTGTCATTCACCTGCATTTTTTACGATTGTACGAACACACATAAAAAATTTTCCCTATAGTGCATGGAAAAATGGACAAACTCAGCAGGAGGATTTTAAGCTTAAATAGTTCAGGTTTTTTCATAATGTACAATTCTAATTTAAAAAAAGCCTTCCTGTTGACACACAGCCTTCCTGCATGTCACAGTTACAAAGTCAATTCTATAAAAACTATAGGGTTCTAAGGATGAAGAACACTTTAATATACCCCATTTCAGATGAAGCAAAACCAAGTATTCATAAGTTTCTAACTAGAGACAATAAAATACTTGTTCATTACAACACAGCAGTTATTTTGACTACTGGTTATACAAGCCACACTAGGAAGCAAAAAAAAAATATTAGAGGCAACAGCAAACATGCATTTTTTAATCACAATTTCTTTGTAAATACATGGAATCACATACCCATTTTTCCACATCAACTTGCTGTGGAAAGAAAAAGCCAAAATAAATAATAAGCAAACAAATAAATATCTAGCAACATTTCAACTACTGTCATTTAAATAAAAATTGAAATGTGGCCCCTTCACCAAAATCTACTCCCAATTCTGAAGGGTAAAAGACAGCATTCAAATTTTTAATATAACATTTCATCTCATCCAACAACACCAAAAAAAAAAATCTCAGTTAATTTAATAATCACAACTTCAAAAGGCATTAGGCTAGAAATACACCAGGTACTTGAAATAAGGATAATCCGACATATTCCAAAGCGAATGTTAACCTACTTCTCAAACCTCACAGGCCTCCTGATTGAGGAATCACTATTCTCCTCTAAGAATCTATTTAATGAAAAAGATCAGTTTTGAAATACAGCACTCTAACTATTAATCTGTCATGAAATAAAAGTAAAACTTCTCTTACCCCAATCTTTCTGGTACTACATAAAATTTCGCAATATAACAAAAGGCACACCATGCCAAATTATTCTGAAATAGTAACAGAATCAAATTCTTCTTAAGTTGTACTTATTAATGTAGCTTATAATAATTATATTCTTTAAAAAATAAGTGTATATAATTATATCCAAAGTGTAAAATGGAACAAAATAATATGTCAAAAAAGACTGTCTTCTACATTGCCTTAGAATTCCCAGCAATTTAATGACCTTTTTTAAAAATCAACATTGAAGGACATATTCCATCTCAAAATTAAAAACTTCCATAACCCACCTCCCTTCTATAGCACATATGATTGGTGTCCTGTAAGAATTGAGTTTGTTTCAGATTCTTCATGCATTTAAGTTTATTTGTGATTTTTTTTTTGAGAGGGCATCTCTCATATTTATTGATCAAATTGTTGTTAACAACAATAAAATTCTGTATAGGAGAGTCAATGCTCAATGCACAACCATTAATCCATCTCAAGCCTAATTTTCATCAGTCTCCAATCTTCTGAAGCATAACGAACAAGTTCTTACATGGTGATTTTTTTTACTTAGAAAATCCATTACTCAGGTAAGAAGGTAATGCTACTTAGGCAGAAATCTTGGGCCATTGCTAGGAGACTCCACCCCTTAGTAAGCAAGCTCCTAGAAAGAAATGTACATAAAATGTAACATACACAGTGACTATTTAAGTGTTATAAAGTTATTTTTATATATCAACCTAAAAATACAGGTGGGATTGTTCTGAAGACCTAGAAAAATTCAATAGGTTACTTATAACAGAGCACATTTGATTATTTAATTATTAGTCATCAGAAAAATCTGTTCTAAGCCTACACACATCCTTTGTATTTTAAAAACACAATCATTATTTAAGAAAGAACACTGTGCTAAATGGAAAAGTCTGGTTTCCACTATAAATTTTTGAGATTTTTAGCTGTTGTATAAAGTTCAAGTCCTCATTTTAAACATTAACCTACGAATGAATCTTTTTGTGACCTATGATGAATCTATTCCTTTTGATCCTGGGGCCAAGGTAGGCAACTTAGTAATGAGCAGTTAAGTGTAGTTACCATTTGTCTTTCTATCTGCAGAACAAATTTATGTATTTATTCTCTTTCAGATAAAATAATCCAAGAAAATCTAAAATGATTTCCTTTTCATATTTGTCAGAAAAACAGAATATACCATAATGATTTCAATGATTACTAAAGACATTAGCCCATCATTATTTTCACATCTAAATGTTAAACAGTAACATTCATATTCACTCTCTCTCTCACACACACACACACACACACACACACACACACACACACATGCAGAGATAAAATGTGGATTTTTCTAGAAGAAAGAGAACTTGTAATCAAGAGTCATAGCTGCTAGTTTTAGTAATAGAAGCTCTTCAATGATCTACATTACAGAAGATAAAATTTCTTAATTAGCAAGAAGTAATAGCAATAACATAACAAACTCAATATTTAAATACTCAAATATTTATCAACACCATGTGCTGGGGGTGATTTATCAGATAAACACACAAGACAAGACAAATGGTCCACAGAATTAAAAGACTGACTAAAGTGCAATAAAGTTGTAATTATGCATAAGCGATGCACAGCAATTTCATGACACATCTCTTATTAATGTTAAAAAGAATCATTTAATTAAATGCCTGCAGACAGTGAAGAGGAAAATGATTTATATTTATATGGAGCTAATTGAGGAGAGTAAACGCAAGGTTCACAATAAACACGGGTAGTTTAAACTATTGCCAAACCCATAAAGCATATAAGACAAAGGGACATTTATTCCCATAATTTATGATTCAAGTAAGTGGGATTTTTAAAAAACATGTCAAATCCACCAATTTACAAAAAAATAAACATTTTAGTTTCTGTAGGAAATTACATTAAATATTTCATCATATTAAGACTAAAAAAGGGCAACTTCATTTTTCAAATAAAAAAAATTTTCATTCAAACTCCTGGCTTAGGAGGGGGTACCTAAATTAAGAATATAAAGCAAAGGTAATTAATTCTAAATTATATTATATCACCATATGAAAGATGGAACATTCATATGAAAGCTCTATTTTGTGTTCATATTATAATTAATAAATTTAGGACACATAAACATGGACTGCTTCATAATCAAAAATAATAATAATAATGTTTGGTTGCTTATTCCAAATTGCTCAACTTGCTTAACTTTGTGAGGTGGACAATTTTACTATTATTAAGTCTATAGGTCAAATATTAAGTTGTTATTATGGTAGGCTTTGAACTAAACACTCTGCATGTAATATTATTGTCTGCATTTTCCATATGAGGAAATAAATGAGATATAAAGGCTTTATAAATCTTCCACAACAAAACAAATGTCACTTAACCTCTGAACAGTGAAGCTTGACCTTGAAACTGGGTCTCTGACTTCAAAGCTCCACCGTCTTAGGCCCCTTCTAGGGACAGCAAGTCCGATAAATCTTTAGTCCGTATTTAATTTGGAATTGCTCAGCAGCCTATTCCTTGTGGTAAGTGCCCTCTTACGGTAAGTGCCACAATGTGTTCACATCAAGATAATAGAATGAAAAATGTACCAAGAGATTCTTACAACATCAAACATGTTATTTAGTTTCAGTTGTTCAGACAACATTTCTGGTTTTTTGCAGAGATGCATTTTCAGATAATTGTATCACAACAATAAGCAACTGTCATGATTATAGAATTTTTAATATCAAGGCAAAACACAAGAAAAGTAATTAAAATAATTAATGTATGCCTGTAATCCATTAACTTCTTAGTTTTTTTTAATAATGAACTAGAGAAAATGAAAAACAAAACCTACTCTATTCTATCAATAATTCTCTACTGTATAGGTTATTATTAACATTAGAGGTAAAACTTGAAAAATTTGCACACAGGTTTTGTGCAAAAATTTGAATCCAGGATTAAAAATAAAATGAAGTTATTTAGTTTTTTAAAGTAAAATATGATTTAGAGTGGCCATGTTTTTATTGAATATAATGAATTCAGAAAAAAATGTACAAATTATGAATATATCTTGCTAAAATTTTACTAACAAATCCATGTCATCAATACCCAGATCTAAAAATAGGAAAGTACCTACCACCCACAGTCTGCCTTCACACCTTCCCCAGAGGTGACCCTTATTCTATCAGTTTTTGTCCCCTTGCTTTAGCAAGACAAATCAATTATTTTTGCCCTTTTTGATTTTGGAAATATAGTCTATGTTCTGTTACCTAACTTATTTGGCTGACTTCAGGTTTGTAAGATTCATCATGATCTCATATAGTACTAATTCATTTTCCCTGAGTATCATATTCTGTTGTATGAATATATCCCAACTGATTTATCCACTCAACAGTCAAACAGTCCTGTTGTTTGCTGTTTGAGTGTTTGTGGCTATGACAAAGAATTTTGTAGTGAACATTCCTGCATGTATCTTTCAGTGAACACATGAACATAATCCTGTTGGGGACATACCAGGAATAAAATGACTCAGTCATGGATTTATTTATAAGAATTTAGCTATAGTGGATTCTACCAAAGAGTTTTCCAAAGTGGTGGAATAAATTTATACTCTCATCAGCAATGTGTGAGTTTCACTTGCTCCACATCTTACCAATCCGTGGGGTATTGCGAGCTTTCTGATTTTAGCTCTTCGGGTGGGTGTGCAGTAAACACCTTATGGCAGTCTTAATCTGCATTTCTCTGATGCCTCCTGAGGTGAAGCACCCACTCATGTGCTTTTGGATATTTTTGAATGGCAGCTGTTGTGAAGTATTTGTTCAAGCGTTTTACACATTTTTTGGTACGAGGCTATCTTTTTTCAAACGGATTTGTCAGAATTGTTCGTATTTTTTCAAGTGCTCTCCTCTCAGCCTGTGTCTCATCTTATCAGTATGTTAACGGTAACTCTGCTGACAGACATTTTTAATTGTGACACAATCTAACAATCCTTTCTTTCATGGTTGGTATTTTGTGTCATGGAAAGATCCTCCCACATTATTGCCTAGAAAATTTATTATTTTGCCTTTCACATGAGAGCGACAAACCTGTTTGGCATGGATTTTTTGGTGTATGGTTTTAGGAAGGAAATCAAGGTTCACCTTTCCCCTCATAGAGCTAGCTATCTAACTGACCTGGCAGCATTTATAGAAAGATAATCCTTTCCCCACTCCACTGCATTACCACCTGCATCATAAATCTTATTACTACTGTGTGGATCTATTTATCAACTATTCTATCTCTGGGCTGATGCCATACTATGTTTAATCACTGAAACATCAAAATAAGCTTTAATATCTGGTAGACAAAGAACCCAGCTTTGCTCTTTTCCTCAATACTGTATTTACAAATTGACTCTATTCATTTCTTGTAATGTTTAGGATTGACTCAGATTTTCATGCACATAAGAAAACCTTGTGGAATTTTGATTGAGATGCATTGATCAACAGATCAAATTTGGAAAGAACTGCCATCATTATGATATTCAGTCTTCGAATACATGAACAAAGTATATTCCTCCTTTTTCTTCTTTGGTCATCTTTAATTTATTTCAAAATGTTTTTCTATGTTTTATGTAAGGTCTGTACGTCTTTCATTAGAACTATACCTAGGTATATGACGTGTTTTTTTTGGTACCATTAATCTAAAATTACATGAAGAACATTATGTTTACTAAACTCCCCACTTCACCAAGTCTCCCCCACAAAAACCAATACAGTCACTGTCCATCAGTGTAATAAGATGCTGTAGAATCACTACTTGTCCAGTCTGTGTTACACAGCCCTCCCTGTGACCCTCCCCCACATTATAAATGCTAATCGTAATACCCCCTTTCTTTTTCCCCACCCTTGTCCCTCCCTTCACACCCATCCTCCCCAGTCCCTTTCCCTTTGGTAACTGTTAGTCCATTCTTGGGTTCTGTGATTGTGCTGCTGTTTTGTGCCCTCGGTTTTTCTTTGTTCTTATACTAAACTTATGAGTGAAATCGTTTGGTATTTGTCTTTCTCCACCTGGTTTATTTCACTGAGCATAATACCCTCTGGCTCCATCCATGTTGTTGCAAATGGTAGGATTTGTTTTCTTCTTATGGCTGAATAATATTCCATTGTGTATATGTACCACTTCTTCTTTATCCATTCATCTGCTGATGGACACTTAGGTTGCTTCCATTTCTTGGCTATTGTAAATAGTACTGTGATAAACATAGGGGAGCCAGTTCTTCAAACTGGGCTCCTGCATTCTTAGGGAAAATTCCTAGAAGTGGAATTCCTGGGTCAAATGGTATTTCCATTTTTAGTTTTTTGAGGAACCTCCATATTGCATTTCACAATGCTTGAACTACCTTGTGTTCCTACCAGTAGTGCAGGAGGGTTCCCCTTTCTCCACAACCTGGCCAGCATTTGTTGTTGTCTGTGTTTTGGATAGTGGCGATCCTTACAGGTGTGAAGTGATATCACATTATGCTTTTAATTTGCATTTCTCTGATGACAAGCGATGTGGAGCATCTTTTCATGTGTCTGCTGGCCATCTGAATTTCTTCTTTGGAGAACTGTCTGTTCTGCTCCTCTGCCCATTTCTTAATTGGATTATTTGCTTTTTGTTTGTTGAGGTGCATGAGCTCTTTATATATTTTGGATGTCAACCCTTTATCAGATCTGTCATTTATGAATATATTCTCCCATACTGTAGGATACCTTTTTGTTCTATGGATAGTATACTTTGCTGTACAGAACTTTTCCAGCTTGATATAGTCCCACTTGTTTATTTTTGGCTTTTGTTTCCTTTGCCCAGGGAGATACATTCATGAAGAAGTCACTCATGTTTATGTCCAAGAGTTTTTTGCCCATGTTTTTTTCTAAGAGTTTTACGGTTTTATGACCTACATTCAGGAGTTTTGATCCATTTCGAATTTACATTTGTGTATGGGGTTAGACAAGGGTCCAGTGTCATTCTCTTACATGCAGCTGTCCAGTTTTGCCAGTACCAACTGTTGAACAGGCTGTCATTTCCCCATTGTATGTCCATGGATCCTTTATAGTAAATTAATTGACCATGTGTTTGTGCTAATGTCTGGAGTCTCTATTCTGTTCCATTAGTCTGTGGCTCTGTTCTTGTGCCAGTACCAAATTGTCTTGATTACTGTGGCTTTGCGGTAGAGCTTGAAGTTGGGGAGTGAGATACCCCCCACTTTATTCCTCCTTCTCAGGATTGCTTTGACTATTCGGGGTCTTTGGCGGTTCCATATGAATTTTAGAACTATTTGTTCCAGTTTGATGAAGAATGCTATTGGTAATTTGATAGGGATTGCATTGAATCCGTATATTGCTTAGGGGAATGATGGCCATTTTGACTATATTAATGCTTCCCAGCCAGGAGCATGGGATGAGTTTCCATTGTAGTGTCTTTTTAATTTCTGTTAAGAGTGTCCTGTAGTTTTCAGGGTATAGGTCTTTCACTTCCTTGGTTACGTTTATTCCTAGGTATTTTATTCTTTTGATGTCATTGTGAATTGAATTGTTTTCCTGATTTCTCTTTCTATTAGTTCATTGTTAGTGTATAGGAAAGCCACCGATTTCTGCATGTTAATTTTGTACCCTGCAACTTTGCTGAATTCTGATATTAGTTCTGGTAGTTTTGGAGTGGAAGCTTTAGGGTTTTTTATGTACAATATCATGTCATCTGCAAATAGTGACAGTTCCACTTCTTCTTTACCAATCTGGATTCCATGCATTTCTTTGTTTTGTCTAATTGCAATGGCTAGGACCTCCAATACTACGTTGAATAACAGTGGGGTAAGTGGGCATCCCTGTCTTGTTCCCAATCTCAGAGGAAAAGCTTTCAGCTTCTTGCTGTTCAGTATGATGTTAGCTGTGGGTTTATCATCTATGGCCTTTATTATGTTGAGGTACTTGCCCTCTATACCCATTTTATTGAGTGTTTTTATTATGAATGGATGTTGAATTTTGTCAAATGCCTTTTCAACATCAATGGAGATAATCACGTGGTTTTTGTCCTTCTTTTTGTTTATGTGGTGGATGATGTTGATGGATTTTCAAATGCTGTACCATCCTTGCATCCCTGAAATGAATCCCACTTGGTCATGGGGTATGATCATTTTGATGTATTTTTGAATTCAGTTTACTAATATTTTGTTGAGTATTTGTGCATCTACATTCATCAGTGATATTGGTCTGTAATTTTCTTTTTTACTGGGGTCTTTGCCTAGTTTTGGTATTAGGGTGCTGTTGGCTTCATAGAATGAGTTTGGGAGTATTCCCCCCTCTTCTATTTTTTGGAAAACTTTAAGGAGAATGGGTGTTATGTCTCTCTGTATGTCTGATAAAATTCCAAGGTAAATCCTTCTGGCCCAGGGGTTTTTTCCTTGGGTAGTCTTTTGATTACCGCTTCAATTTCATTGCTGGTAATTGGCCTGTTTAGATTTTCTGTTTCTTTCAGGGTCAGTCTTGGAAGATTGTATTTTTCTAGGAAGTTCTCCATTTCTTCTAGGTTTTCCTGCTTGTTAGCATATAGGTTATCATAGTATTCTCTAATAATTCTTTGTATTTCTGTGGGGTCCATTGTGATTTTTCCTTTCTTGTTTCTGATTCCATTGATGTGTGTAGATTCTCTTTTTCTCTTAATAAGTCTGGCTAGAGGCTTATCTATTTAGTTTATTTTCTCAAAGAACCAGCTCTTAGTTTCATTGATTTTATCTATTGCTTTATTCTTCTCCATTTTTTAAATTTCTTCTCTAATCTTTATTAAGTCCCTCCTTCTAATGACTTTAGGCCTCATTTGTCTTCTTTTTCCTATTTTGATAATTGTGAAGTTAGACTATTCATTTGGGATGTTCTTCCTTCTTTAAATATGCCTGGATTTAGGCCTCATTTGTTCTTCTTTTTCCTATTTTGATAATTGTGAAGTTAGACTATTCATTTGGGATGTTCTTCCTTCTTTAAATATGCCTGGATTGCTATATACTTTCCTCTTAAGACTGCTTTTGCTGCGTCCCACAGAAGTTGGGGCTTTGGGTTGTTGTTGTCATTTGTTTCCATATATTGCTGGATCTCCATTAATTTGGTCATTGATCCATTGATTATTTAGGAGCATGTTGTTAGCCTCCATGTGATTGTGAGCCTTTTTGTTTTCTTTGTACAATTTATTTCTAGTTTTATACCTTTGTGGTCTGAAAAGTTGGTTGGTAGGATTTCAATATTTTGGAATTTACTGAGGCTCTTTTTGTGGGCTAGTATGTGGTCTATTCTGGAGAATGTTCCGTGTGCACTTGAGAAGTTCCATGTGTATTCTATTGCTTTTGGATGTAGAGTTCTGTAGATGTCTATTAGGTCCATCTGTTCTAGTGTGTTGTTCAACGCCTCTGTGTGCTTACTTATTTTCTGTCTGGTGGATCTATCCTTAGTAGTGAGTGGTGTGTTGAATTCTCCTAAAATGAATGCATTGCATTCTATTTCCTCCTTTAGTTCTGTTAGTATTTGTTCCACATATGCTGGTGCTCCTGTATTTGGTGCATATATATTTATAACGGTTATATCCTCTTGTTGCACTGACTGTTTTTTCATTATGTAATGTCCTTCTTTATCTCTTGTTACTTTCTTTGTTTTGAAGTCTATTTTGTCTGATACTAGTACTGCAACACCTGCTTTTTCTCCTTGTTTGCATGAAATATCTTTTTCCATCCCTTGACTTTTAGTCTGTGCATGCCTTTGGGTTTGAGGTGAGTCTCTTGTAAGCAACATATAGATGGGTCTTGCTTCTATTACTCTGTGTCTTTTGATTGGTGCATTCAGTTCATTTACATTTAGGGTGATTATTGAAAGATATGTGCTTGTTGCCATTGCAGGCTTTAGATTCGTGGTTACCAAAGGTTCAAGGTTAGCTTCTTTACTATCATCTTACTATCTAACTTAACTTGCTTATTGAGCTGTTATGAACACTGTCTGATGATTATTTATTTCTCTCCCTTCTTATTCCTCCTCCTCCATTCTTTTTATGTTGGGTGTTTTATTCTATGCTCTTTTGTGTTTCCTTTGACTGCTTTTGTGAGTAGTTGATTTTATTTTTGCATTTAGTTGGTATTTGGTTGGTCTGCTTTCTTTGGTGTGATTTTATTTTCTCTGGTGACATCTATTTAGCCTTAGGAGTGCTCCCATTTAGAGCAGTCCCTCTAAAATACTCTGTAGAAGTGGTTTTGGGAGGCAAATTCCCTCAACTTTTACTTCTCTGGGAATTGTTTAATCCCTCCTTCATATTTAAATGATAATTGTGCTGGATACAGTATCCTTGGTTCATTGCATTGAATATATCATGCCATTCTCTTCTGGCCTGTAAGGTTTCTGTTGTGAAGTCTGATGATAGCCTGATGGTTTTTCCTTTGTAGATGACCTTTTTTCTCTCTCTGGCTGCCTTTAATACTCAGTCCTTGTCCTTGATCTTTGCCATTTTAATTATGTGTCTTGGTGTTGTCCTCTTTGGGTCCCTTCTTTTGGGAGTTCTGTGTGCTTCTGTGGTCTGAGAGACTATTTCCTCCTCCAGTTTGGGAAAGTTCTCAGCAATTATTTCTTCAAATACACTTTCTATCCCTTTTTCTCTTTCTTCTTCTTCTGTTACCCCTATAATGTGGATATTGTTCCTTTTGGATTGGTCACACAGTTCTCTTAATATTTTTCTTTTCTAGAGATCCTTTTATCTCTCTGTGTTTCAGCTTCTATGTGTTCCTGTTCTCTGCTTTCTATTCCATTAATAGCCTCTTGAATCTCATCCATTCTGCTTTTAAGTCCTTACAGGGATTGTTTTATTTCTGTAATTTCCCTCCCTACTTTGTTGGTTAACTCAAGCATTTTTCTCTGAAGCTCCATCAGCATGGTTATCACATCTATTTTGAATTATTTTTCAGGAAGATTGGTTAGGTCTATTTCCCCAAGTTCCCGCTCAGGGAGGATGTCTGTGTGATTCTTGTCTGGATCAAATTCTTCTTCATTTTCATGGCAATAGAGGTAGTTGTGGGGAGTTGGCACATGTGTCAGCTGGGAGAATGTCCCTTCTTGCTAGTGTGTTGCCTTCCTCTCCTGGAGTAACAGCAACCCCTAGCGGCTTGTGCTGGGCAGCTGCATGCACATGTGGTCTCTGATTCTTGTCTGGGCAGCTGTGTAGCTCTGTGTGGCTGCTGTGGTCATGGCCAGCCTCAGGCTGATGCTCTGCTATGGTGAGGCCACACCAGAGGGGGAACAGGCAGGAGGCTGTTTATCGCCATGAGGGGGCCTCCAAGCTGCACTGCCACCCAGGGGGTTAGGGCACCCGGAGTTCCCCAGGATTCCCAGCTGCTGGGCTAAGTGTCCCGGGATGCTTCCATCCAGCTGTGAGGCCCATGTTCCTTTAAGACTTTCAAAAAGCACTCAGTTTTCTTTTGCCCCAGGGGCACCAGCTGTGGGGACCCACTCGGAGGTTTTACTGTCCTGTTTCCCTAGTATCCAGCACCCACACACTGTGTGTCTGCACTCCCGGTGCAGATGGCTAGGGCTGGGTATCTGGGTGTCCTGGGCTCCCTCTCCCTCCTCGCACCAACTCCTCTCCTCCTGCCGGGAGCTGGGGTGAGGGGTGCTCAGGTCCCACCAGGCCACGGCTAGTTTCTTACCCCCTTCGTGGCCACGGCTTGTATCTTACCCCCTTCGTGAGGTGCTTGGTTCTCGCAGGTGTAGATGTAGCCTGACTGTTGTCCTGTATCTTCTCATCTCTCTTTTAGGAATAGTTGTATTTGTTGTATTTCTTAAAATATGTATGGTTTTGGGAGGAGATTTCTGCTGCTCTACTCACGCTGCCATCTTAGCTCCTCTGTCATGATGTTTTATTATACTAATAAAAGTGACTCATTTAGAACTTTTTGTTTTGTAAAACTGTGTTTTACTAGTACACAAAAATCTAACTGAAAGTGTATATTAAGCAGTGACTTTGATAAATTCACCTTTTAATTCCAATAGTGCCCACTTTCACCACCTGTATTGAACACTGCACTGAAAGAATTCAAGATTTCACTGGTTTCCCATTTTGTACATCATTTCTATCAGATTAAGGAAGTCTCCTTACCTTATAAATTTCCTAGTTTTATAATCAATATTTTATTTTTTAAAAGTTTTTAAAGTGTCTATTAAAAATGCATAATTTTTTCCTTTTAATATGGTGAAAGACATTAATTAGCTTTGTGAATACACTGGTCACTTGGTTGTAATGTGCTATCAATTTTATATATCCATGGAATTGATTTGCTAGTAATATGTGGAGGATCTCTGCATCTATGTCCACAATGGATATTAGTCTATAACTTCTCTTTCTAGCAAGGTACTTGTCATGGTTTAGGAATCAGGGTTATGGTGGTCACATAAAATTAGTTGAAGAGTGTTCTGAAAGAGTTTAAGACTGCTTTTATTGCTTCCTTAAATGTTTGGTGTGACTAATCCCTGAGAACATCTGAACCCAGACTTCTTTGGGATAGTGCTTTTACTCACCAGTTTAACTTCTTTAGTAGATATGACAGTTCATGTTTCCCATTTGTTGTGGTTTGACAAATTGCATTTTTCTAAAACTTTATTCTAGGAAATTTCAGTTTCATTGGAATAAAATCATTCATAAATATCTTTGAATTACCTGGAGATTCTGCAGTGATTTCCTTTTTCATTTTTACTATTTTTAATTTTATATTCTCTCATTTTTGTCATGTTTAGTCTTGCTAAGTGTTCATCAGTTTTATTAGTCTTCAAATAATCAACTAGTGGCTTTGATGAGTTATGCTTCTATTTCATTAATTTCTGCTTTTTATTATTTCTTATTTTTATGTTTGGGGATTAATAATTTTTTGTTGTCTTATTGAAATATTGAGTGGATTATTAAGTCCTTCTTATATTTTTAGGGCTAAAAACTGCTATATTAGCAGCTTTAATGGTATCCACCATTTTAGATAGTCTCTTGTTTCTTCATTATTATGTAATTCAAAGTATTTTTAATTTTTCCACTGCAATTAACTCTTTCTTATTATGCACTTATTGATTTTTCTATTTATCTTTTATTACTGATTCTAACTCAGTTCTATTATGGTCAAATAATACATTCTTAAATGATTACAAAGCTTGGAAATTTGTTTATACTTGCATCATAACCATTTTTGGATCATGCTCCACATATACTTGAAATAAATGTCAGCATTGAATGCAATATTTGATATATGTCAATATGCCTTTTTTATTAATCATGTTGTTCAGATTTTCTATATCATCAATGACTTACTTGCCTGTTTATTCTAATAGTTACTAGGAGATGTGTTCCTATACACTGATGGTTGATTGGTTAATTCTCCTTGTAATTTTGTTAATTTTTGTTTTGATAAATTTGAAAGCTATATCACTAGATTCATATAAATTCAGAATTATTACATTTTTCTTATAAACTGACCCTTTCATCATAATGAGTTTTTACACTTCAGTTCAGTCTAGAGTTGAGTAGACTCAAGACTGTGTTTCACCTTTAATAAAGACTCAGACTGCCTCTGATTCACCTGCACTCACAATATAAAATTTTCAAGGATTTCGCTGGAGGGTATAGAGTGATTACCAGAGTCCCTGCTCCGTAACAACTACTGAAATACAATTTTTTTGCCTTCCCAGTGTAAGAATTAAATCCCAGAAGACATTACGAGTATTGATTCATATAATCAGTATTTAGACACATGTTAACACAATGATGACTTCTCAGCCACTGTCTGCTAAGCTTCTTAGCTGGTTTCCAACACAGTTAATAATAATAAAATGACTCAGAGGGGAAAACTTTTGCAGAAGGTAAACCTTATTTCTGACTCTTTCTCCTCAAAGATATTGGATCCTCAAGTTCTGACTATCCTGACAGGTACGAATGATAACTTTCATCTCTCTAGATCCCTGAGATTATATAAAGCTTTGTGAGATTTCCTGCCTCAATCTTCACCCCTACTAATAGTCAGTAAATGTCCAGGGAGAAAACTACCATGCAGAACACTTGGCCCACCTTAAGGTTAAGGCATTTCTCTCCTCTCGAGATTTGGGTCCTCTACAGGCCTGGTTACTTCAGAAGCTTCCAACACCTTCACACAGATCTCTTATGTAATTTAATACTTTTTATTGAAGTCTCTTTAATCTAACCCTTTTAAAACTTTCCAAGTTTATCATTTTCTGTTTCCTCAGCAGAAGTATTAGTCTACTATAATTTGGAAATTGAACTACAGTAAGTTTCCTCTCATTTTTCAAACAAGGTTTGACCCAAACAATAAAAGATTCAAAATAAATTAAAACAATTCTTTTGAGCCTATATCCTTACCCTGCCTCTCAAAAACAAAACACATACTCTATATACACTCATGGTGCCTAGTTATTTGCTGAATAAGTGGCCAGTCACTTAACAAGGAATTAAAATTAACCCACATTATACATTTTTATTCAAAGGTTGGCAGTTAGATGGGCCAGTTACATTTCAACAAGCAATGAGTTTCTCCCTTGACAGTGGAAGGGGAAAGAAGCTAGTATTTACTGAGAACCTCCCATCACAGGTATTGTGCTAAGTTGTTTATACTTGTTTTCCCTCCTATATGTATGATACATCCTTACAATAAATAAGAAGTTTTTTCCTTATTTATATTTTCTTTTAAATTTTTATGTGTGTTTACAAATAACAGAATTAAAGGTTCACTGGACTTCAAACTGAGGTATTTATCTAAAGGTTTCAGGGCAAATCAAGTAATTTTAAAATGGAAAATACAAAGTATTAAATAAAAGCAATCAGATGTTTCTGATTTTTGTTTTGTTCTGAATTAATGTTGAGGAAATTATAAGGAGAAAAGAGTTTTCTCCATACCTCAGTGTTGAATGTGATTTGTATATTAAGCTACATGAGAACACAAAGTCTTACTACCATCAGAAAAAAATTTTTATTTCCACTTAAAAAAAATTCACCATATATTTATTTAAACAAATGAAGTCACAAAAGTAAGTCCAGTAATTCTCTAAATTATATATACTTTAGCCCAATTTCCTGGCTTTATTCTGATTTTTGTATTAAACAAGTAGAAGCCTCACATTTTCTGGATTTGTCAAACAATGAAACAGACAGTGCAGCACAGTAAACCTGGAAATCTCCTACACTAACACAGTCAACTGAATTCAAGAAAAGGGTTTAGTATTTTCACTCAGAAGTTTACAGTTTTTCTTTTAAAAAATTTAAAGTAGGTACTAGAGGACTAAGACCAGCTTCCTAAATTATTCCTATTTTAGAAAAGGAACAACTCCTGTAATACTCCTTAAATTGCTTTCTGAATTTGTCCAATACTCAGGAATGTACACACACTTTCTAACTCAAAATTAACAATACCTCCTTACTCTAAGCACAGGCTATGTGCCGGCATAAACTTTAAGGTTAACAAATTCAAAATAGCAGGTGGTAAGAGAATAATATAGCACCTCTTGTCTACATAGGCTCTTATCAGAACTACTAAGTTCTATTAAATACCACAAGTAAATGCCTGTGGGAAAATAAATACTCAAGAAGAGTATGAAAAATTTGCGAGGGTAAAAAAAAGCAGGGAGGTGGAACCAGGCCTATTAAAACATTCTTAAAATACAGTGATATGGGGGGATCACGGGAAGATGGCGGCATGAGTAGTTCAGAGGAAATCTCCTCCCCAGAACATATATACTTTCGAACATACAATAAATACAACTATTCCTAAAATAGAAACCAGTGGATGCAGTACAACAGCCAGGATACATCTACATCTGCAAGAAATCAGCATCACACAAAGGGGCTAAGATACAAGCCGCAGACAGGTGGGACCTGAACGATCCCCATCCCAAAACTCGGCGGGAAGAAAGGAGTTGGAATGGAGAGGGAGGGAAAGCCCAGGACTGCTAAACAACCAGCTCTAGAAATCCTCACCTGAAACGCAGACACAAGGTGCACGGGGTGCTGGATATTAGAGAAACAGAAAAACAAAACCTGTGGGTAGGTCCCCGCAACTGGTGCCCCTGAGGCAAAAGAAAAGCAAGTGATCTCTCCAAGTCTTAAAGAGACAGGAACCCCATAGCTAGATGAAGTTGCCCCAGCACACTCAGCCAGCAGCTGGGATTTCCAGGGAAACTTAGGTGCACTAAACCCCGGGGAGGCAGTGCAGCTCTGAAGCCCCTCATGGCACTAAGCAGCCTGCCAGTCATTCCTCCAACTGGCACGGACCCCGACACACCGGCCCAGTACCAGGAGAGTGGCAGTGTGCACCAGGGGCAGAGGTACCAGAAGGGACCAGGAGCAGACACGTGCACCAACAGTGCCAGAGCGGACCAGAAGAGGCTTGTGCAAGCCTGCAGCAGTGCAACCGAAGAGCCCAGATGCGGCTCACACGCATGGGCAGCAGTGGAGCCACAGAAGCCCGGTAGAGGCCTGTGCACACCTGCAGCGGAGCCAGATGGAGCAGTTGCACTCCCAGCAGCCTAACGGAATCATAGCCCAATGCACAGCTACCCAGGCCAAACCCAAAGGCCGCTGCTGCCACACAGCTGCCCAGCAGGGGTGCTGCTAGCACAGAGGAGCGCACCTAGCATGCCTACCTCTCCCCATAGGGGCCTGTGCTGCTCTGAAGGAGACCCCACCCACAGCAGCTTAGGGTACTAAACTGGTGGCGGCTCCAGGAGTGGGAGTAACTGTCACAGGTGGCAGAGAAGGGCAAGGCATCCAGAAAGAAGAAAAGGACTTTCTTCTCCCAGCTGACAAACACACAACCTGCCTACAGCCACCACTATCACCAAGAAAAGGCAAAAAAATTTAGTTAAGTCCAAGATAGTTACAACACCTGAGAAAGGATCTGTAGAGGCAGACCTAAACAGACTCCCTGTAAAAGAATTCAAAATAAAAATCATAAACATGCTGACAGAGCTGCAGAGAAATATGCAAGAGCTAAGGGATGAAGTAGGGAGGGAGATCACAGACGTCCGGAGGGAGATCACAGACGTCCGGAGGGAGATTACACACATCCGGAGGGAGATTACAGAAGTGAAACAAACTCTGGAAGGATTTATAAGCAGAATGGATAAGATGCAAGAGGCCATTAATGGAATAGAATCTAGAGAACAGGAAAGCATAGAAGCTGACGCAGAGATAAAAGGATCTCCAAGAATGAAAGAATATTATGAGAACTGTGTGACCACTCCAAAAGGAACAATATCCGCATTATAGGGGTACCAGAGGAAGAAGAGAGAGAAAAAGGGATAGAAAGTGTCTTTGAAGAAATAATTCCTTAGAACATCTGCAAACTGGTAGAGAAAATAGTTACTCAGACTACAGAGGCACACAGAACTCCCGAGAGATGGGACCCAAAGAGGACAACAGCAAGACACATAATAATTAAAATGGCAAAGATCAAGGACAAGGACAGAGTATTAAAGGCAGCCAGAGAGAGAAAAAAGGTGACCTACAAAGGAAAACCCATCAGGCTATCATCAGACTTCTTAACAGAAACCTTATAGGCCAGAAGAGAATAGCATGATGTATTTAATACAATGAAACAGAAGGGCATTGAACCGAGGATACTGTATCCAGCATGATTATCATTTAAATATGAAGGAGGGATTAAACAATTCCCAGACAAGCAAAAGTTGAGGGAATTTGCCTCCCACAAACCACCTCTGCAGGATATTTTAGAGGAACTGCTCTAGATGGGAGCACTCCTAAAAGGAGCACAGAACAAAACACCCAACATATGAAGAATGGAGGAGCACAAAAAATAAGGGAAAGAAATAATCATCAGGCTGTATTTATAACAGCTCAATAAGCGAATTAAGTCAGACAGTAAGGTAGTAAACAAGCTAACCTTGAACCTTTGGTAACCACGAATCTAAAGGCTGCAATGGCAATAAGTACATATCTGTCAATAATCACCCTAAATGTAAATGGACTGAATGCACCAATCAAAAGACACAGAGTAACAGAATGGATAAAAAAGCAAGACCCATCTATATGCTGCTTACAAGAGACTCACCTCAAACCCAAAGAGATACACAGATTAAAAGTCTAGGGATGGAGAAAGATATTTCATGCAAACATCAGAAAGAAAAAAGCAGGTGTTGCAATACTAGTATCAGACAAAATAGACTTCAAAATAAAGAAAGTAACAAGAGATAAAGAAGGACATTACATAATGATAAAGGGCTCAGTCCAGCAAGAGGATATAACCATTATAAATATATATGCACCCAATACAGGAGCACAAATATATGTGAAACAAATACTAACAGAATAAAAGGAGGAAATAGACTGCAATGATGCATTCATTTTGGGAGACTTAAATATACCACTCTCTCCAAAGGACAGCTGCACCAGACAGAAAATTAGTAAGGACACAGAGGCACTGAACAACACACTAGAACAGATGGACCTAATAGACATCTACAGAACTCTACATCCAAAAGCAACAGGATACACATTCTTCTCAACAGCACATGGAACATTCTCCAGAATAGACCACATAATAGGCCACAAAAAGAGCCTCAGTAAATTCAAAAAGGTTGAAATCCTACCAACCAACTTTTCAGACCACAAAGGTATAAAACTAGAAATAAACTGTATAAAGAAAGCAAGAAGGCTCACAAACATATGGAGGCTTAACAACATGCTCCTAAATAATCAATGGATCAATGACCAAATTAAAATGGAGATCCAGCAATATATGGAAACAAATGACAACAACAACCCAAAGCCCCAACTTCTGTGGGATGCAGCAAAAGCAGTCTTAAGAGGAAAGTATATAGCAAACCAGGCATATTTAAAGAAGGAAGAACATACCAAATGAATAGTCTAACTTCACAATTATCAAAATAGGAAAAAGAAGAACAAATGAGGCCTAAGGTCAGCAGAAGGAGGGACATAATAAAGATCAGAGAAGAAATCATTAAAATAGAGAAAAATAAAACAATAGAAAAAAATCAATGAAACCAAGAACTGGTTCCTCAAGAAAATAAACAAAATAGACAAGCCTCTAGCCAGACTTATTAAGAGAGAAAGAGAGTCAACACACATCAACAGAATCAGAAACAAGATAGGAAAAATCATGATGGATCCCACAGAAATACAAAGAATTATTAGAGAATACTATGAAAACCTATATGCTAACAAGCTGGAAAACCTAGAAGAAATGGACAACTTCCTAGAAAAATACAACCTTCTAAGACTGACCAAGAAAGAAACAGAAAATCTAAACAGACCAATTATCAGCAATGAAATTGAAGTGGTAATCAAAAACTACCCAAGAACAAAACCCCCGGTCCAGATGGATTTACCTCGGAATTTTATCAGACATACAGAGAAGACATAACACCCAATCTCCTTAAAGTTTTCCAAAAAATAGAAGAGGAGGGAATACTCCCAAACTCATTCTATGATGCCAACATCACCCTAATACCAAAACCAGGCAAAGACCCCACCAAAATAGAAAACTACAGACCAATATCCCTGATGAACGTAGATGCAAAAATACCCAACAAAATATTAGGAAACCGAATTCAAAAATGCATCAAGAGGATCATGCAACATGACCAAGTGGGATTCATTTCAGGGATGCATGGATGCATCTATATTCAAAAATCCATCAACATCATCCACCACATAAACAAAAAGAAAGACAAAAACCACATGATCATCTCCATAGATGCTGAAAAAGCATTTGATAAAATTCAACATTCATGATAAAAACTCTCAACAAAATGGGCATAGAGGGCAAGTACCTCAACATAATAAAGGCCACATATGATAACCTCACAGATAACATCATACTGAACAGTGAGAGGCTGAAAGCTTTTCCTCTGAGATCGGGAACAAGACAGGGATGCCTACACTCCCCACTTTCATTCAACATAGTACTGGAGGTCCTAGCCATGGCAATCAGACAAAACAAAGAAATACAAGGAATCCAGATTGGTAAAGAAGAAGTTAAATTGTCACTATTTGCAGATGACATGATACTGTACATAAAAAACCCTAAAGACTCCACTGCAAAACTACTAGAACTAATATCAGAATTCAGCAAAGTTGCAAGATACAAAATTAACACACAGACATCTGTAGCTTTCCTATACACCAGCAATGATCTAAGAGAAAGAGAAATCAGGAAAACAATTCCATTCACAATAGCATCAAAAGAATGAAATACCTAGGAATAAACCTAACCAAGGAAGTGTAAGACCTATACCCTGAAATCTACAAGATACTCTTGAGAGAAATTAAAGAGGTCACTAACAAATGGAACTTATCCCATGCTCCTGGCTGGGAAGAATTAATATGGTCAAAATGGCCATTCTGCCCAAAGCAATATACAAATTCGATGCAATCCCTATCAAATTACCAACAGCATTCTTCAATGAACTGGAACAAATAGTTCAAAAATTCATATAGAACCGCCAAAGACCCTGAATAGCCAAAGCAATCCTGAGAAGGAAGAATAAAGTGGGGGGGGATCTCGCTCTCCAACTTCAAGCACTACTACAAAGCCACAGTAATCAAGATAATTTGGTACTGGCACAAGAACAGAACCACAGACCAGTGGAACAGAATAGAGACTCCAGACATTAATCCAAACATATGTGGCCAATTAATATATGATAAAGGAGCCATGGACATACAGTGGGGAAAGGACAGATCTGACAAAGGGTTGATATCCAAAATATATAAAGAGCTCACACACCTCAACAAACAAAAAGCAAATAATCTAATTAAAAAATGGGCAGAGGAGCTGAATAGACAGTTCTCTAAAGAAGAAATTCAGATGGCCAACAGACACATGAAAAGATGCTCCACATTGCTAGTTATCAGAGAAATCCAAATTAAAACCACAATGAGATATCACCTCACACCAGTAAGGATTGCCATCATTGAAAAGACAAACAACAACAAATGTTGGCTAGGTTGTGGAGAAAGGGGAACCCTCCTGCACTGCTGGTGGGAATGTAAATTAGTTCAACCATTGAGGAAAGCAGTATGGAGGTTCATCAGAATGCTCAAAATAGAAATACCATTTGACCCAGGAATTCCACTTTTAGGAATTTACCCTAAGAATGCAGCACTCCAGTTTGAAAAAGACAGATGCACCCCTATGCTTATTGCTGCACTATTTACAATAGCCAAGATATGGAAGCAACCTAAATGTCCATCAGTAGATGAATGGATAAAGAAGATGTGGTACATATACACAATGGAATATTACTCAGCTATAAGAAAAAAACAGATCCTACCATTTGCAGCAACATGGATGGAGCTAGAGGCTATTATGCTCAGTGCAATAAACCAGGCAGAGAAAGACAAGTACCAAATGATTTCACTCATATGTGGAGTATAAGAACAAAAGAAATCTGAAGGAACAAAACAGCAGCAGAAGCACAGAACCCAAGAATGGACTAACAGTTACCAAAGGGAAAGGGACTGGGGAGGATGGATGGGAAGGGAGGGATAAGGGTGGGAAAAAAGAAAGGGGGCATTGCAATTAACATGTATAGTGTGGGGGCTGCACGGGGAGGGCTGTGCAACACAGAGAAGACAAGTAGTGATTTTACAGCATCTTACTATGTTGA
This sequence comes from Manis javanica, assembly GCF_040802235.1. Taxonomy (NCBI): domain Eukaryota; kingdom Metazoa; phylum Chordata; class Mammalia; order Pholidota; family Manidae; genus Manis; species Manis javanica. The sequence continues at coordinate 84,221,054 of NC_133162.1, forward strand.
TGGACAGTGACTGTGAACAGGTATGTTTGGGGGACTTGGTGAGGGGGGAAGCCTAGTGAACATAATGTCCTTCATGGAATTGTAGATTAGTGATACCAAAATAAAATTTAAATAAATAAACAAATAAGTAAGTGAGCAAATAATCCAATTAAAAATTGGGCAGAGGAGCTGAATAGACAGTTCTCTAAAGAAGAAATCCAGATGGCCAACATGCTATTCTCTTCTGACCTGATGCTCCACATAGCTAATCATCAGAGAAATACAAATTAAAACCACAATGAGATATCACCTCACACCAGTAAGGATCGCCATCATTGAAGAGACAAACAACAACAAATGTTGACGAGGTTGTGGAGAAAGGGGAACCCTCCTGCCCTGTTGTTGGGAAGTTAGGTCAGCCATTGTGGAAAGCAGTGTGGAGGTTCGTCAGAATGCTCACAATAGAAATACCACTTGACCCAGGAATTCCACTTTTAGGAATTTACCCTAAGAATGCAGCACTCCAGTTTGAAAAAGACAGATGCACCCCTATGTTTATCGCTGCACTATTTACAATAGCCCAGATATGGAAGCAACCTAAATGTCCATCAGTTGATGAATGGATAAAGATGTGGTACATATCCACAATGGAATATTACTCAACCATAAGAAAAAAACAGATCCTACCATTTGCAACAACATGGATGGAGCTAGAGGCTATTATGCTCAATGAAATAAGTCAGGCAGAGAAAGACAAATACCAAATGTTTTCACTCATATGTGGAGTATAAGAACAAAGGAAAACTGAAGGAACAAAACAGCAGCAGAATCACAGAACCCAAGAATGGACTAATAGTTACCAAAAGGAAAGGGACTGGGGAGGATGGGCGGGAAGGGAGGGATAAGGGCAGGGAAAAAGAAAGAGGGCATTACGATTAGCATGTATAGTGCATCGGGGGCACGGGGAGGGCTGTGCAACACAGAGAAGACAAGTAGTTGTTCTACAGCATCTTTCTATGCAGATGGACAGTGACTGTGAAGGGGTATGTGGAAGGAACTTGGTGAAAGTGGGAGCCTAGTAAACATAATGTTCTTCATGTAATTGTAGATTAATGATACCAAAATTATAAAAATAAATTAATAAAGAAATACATAAAAATACAGTGATTAAAACAGCAGTGCTTGGACATTATAATGGACAGATGTGTGATAGCATATGTAGCTCAGAGTAACACATCTAGCAATGTGTGAATTTAATATATGATTAAAAAGACATCCCAGTAAATAAAGGAATCATAAGTCATGAATTATAAGTCATAAGTCACTTTTTCTTAGCTATTAGGTTAAAATCAACTTACATATCAATAATAATAAATAAATCCTGAATGGATCTACTATGAGCAATGGTAACTTTTGTGCTGTAGACTTTAGACCAACATAATATTGTGTATCAACTATACTTCAATTTAAAAAAATAAAAAACAGTAACCTTCATATAATAATAAGTCCTTAAATAAATTCTAGCTTCTTTTACTACAAAAAGGTGATGAGGGCAAAGAGAGATACAGTGATTTTAACACAACAATTCAATGCAAACCCGATCAAAATCCAAGCAAGTTATTTTTGTGGATATTGACAAACTGATTTTAAAGTTTATATGGGCAGGCAAAAGACCCAGAGTAGCCAACACAACACTGACTGGGAAGGATGAAGTTGGAGGACTGACACTCCCCAAGAACAAAACTTACTATAAAGCTACAGTAATTAGGACAGTGGTGTTTTGGCAAAAGAATACACAGTGAGATCCATGAAACAGAATAGAAGGCCCCAAAATAGACCTAAGCACGGTTGGTGAATTGATCGCTGACAAACATGCAAAGGCAAAGCAATGGGGAAAGGACAGTCTTCACTGAACAGTGCTCGATCAACTGGACATCACACTGTCAACTGGACATCAACATTGGAAGCATTTTCCCCTCTCTAACATTTGGAAGTGTTTGAGAAGAATTTCTGTTAGTTCTTTAAATGTTTGGGAGAATTCATTTGTGAAGCCATTTGGTCCTTGGATTATTCTTTTGGGGAAGTTTATTTTTATTATTGATTCAATCTCCTTACTCATTATTGGGCTGCTTGGACTTTCTATTTCTTCATGATCCAACCTTGGTTTGTTGTGTGTTTCTAAGAATTTATCCATTTCTTCTAGTTTATCTAGTTTTTTGACATGTAATTGTTCATAGTAGCCTCTCATGATCCTTTATATATTTATTGTATCATCTGTAATGCCTCCTTTCATTTATAATTTTATTTGTGTCCTCTCTCTTTTTTTACTGTAAAGTCTAGCTAAAGATTTGTCAAGTTTGTTTACTTTTCAAAAAACCAACTGTTAGTTTTGTATATCTCTTCTATCTCTATTTCATTTATTTCTCCTCCAATTTTTGTTATCTCCTTCTAATAGCAGCTTAGTTTTTTAAACAGTTTTTTTTCCTAATTCCTTATGATGTATAGCTAGGTGATTTTTTTGAGATCTTTCTTTTTTCTTAACATAGGCATTTGTCACCATTAATTTTCCTCTTAGAGCTGCTTTTCGCTGCACCTCATAACTTTTGATATGTTGTTTTTCAATTTTTACGTTTCAAGTTATTTTTTATTTCTCTTTTATTTATTCTTTAATTCATCATTGGTTGTTCAGGAATGTATGTTTAATATATGTGTGAATTTTCAACTTTCCTCCTGCTATTGATTCTAGTGCAAAAGAATGATTCTAGGCACAGACCTGATACCCACAGAGAAAATTAACTCACAATGGATCACAGACTTATACATAACACACAAAACTGTATAACTCCTAGAATGTAATTCAGGGGAAAATCTGGGTGACCCTGAGTTGGGCAATGACTTTTCTGATACAACATCCAAAGCAGGACCCATAAAAGAAAACTTGTATCCTTACAATTAATTCTTCTGCTCTGTAAAAGACAGTGCTAGCCAAAGGAAAAGACAAGCCACAGCTGGAAGACAATCTCTTCAAAACACATATATGATAAAGGACTGATAGCCAGAATACACAAAGAACTCTTAAAACTCAACTATACAAAAATACCCACCCAATTAAAAACTCAGCAGATGATCTCAGTCACCTCACCAAGCACATACCAGGTGCCAAATGAGCATATGAAAAGGTACTTAACATGCTATGTCATCAGGAAGTTGCAAATTAAAATAACAATGAGATACCACTCTGACACCTATTAGGATGGCTAAAATCCAAAAACTGAGAATGCCAAATATTGATGTGAATGTGGAACAGGCACTCGTATTCATTGCTGGTCAGAACGCAACATGGTACAACCACTTTGGAAGACAGCTGGGCCATCTCCTACAAAAGTAACACACTCTTTAACATAAGACCCAGCCATCGTGTACCTTGGCATTTACCTAAAGGAGCCTAAAGTTTGTATGTCATGAAAATCTGTACACATGGTTCAGAGCAGCTTTATTCATAAATGCCAAAACTTGGAAGCAACCAAGATGTTCTTCACTAGGTAAGTGAATAAACAAGCTATTGTACCTCCATACAATGGAATACTCAGTAATAAGAAGAAAGGAGTCCTCAGGTTAGGAAAAGACATAAAGTAATCTTAAATGAATATTGTCATGTGAAAGAGGCCAGTATGAAAAGTCTCTGCTGTATGATTCCAATTATATGGAATTACGAAAAAGGAAAAACTATGTAAAGAGTAAGATGATCAGTGGTATCCAGGGGCCGGGGGAGGGAGTGATGAATAGGTGAAGCAGAGAGGATATTTAAAGAGTGACACTATTCTGTGTGACACATTAATGGTGGATACATGACATTATACATCTGTCAACATTCAGAATGTACAGCACAAAGAGTGAACCCTAATGCAAACGATGGACTTTCAGTAACAACGATGTGTCAGTATTAGCTCATCTGTTATTACAAATCTAATGCAAGGTATTAATAACAGGAGATATAGGACCTGTTGGGGAGAAATTTCCCAACAATTTTCTGTAAACCTAAGACTATCTTAAAAAAATAAGTGAAATAAAAACATTTTTAGATATCAAAAAACATTTTCTAATGTAAAGAAATTATACCTAAAACATACCAAATCACTATTACATACTATAAAATGAGAAAAATGTAAGAAAATGCAAAAACCCATGAGTATACATGTTACTTCAGGCTGGGAGGACTATGAAAGGATTCTAGGGAGACACCCCTCGAACATGTGTACAAAGGGTGGAGTGAACTTCTGAAAGGCCCACAATTCTAAACTGAAGAAATCACGTGGTAAGAATATGAGAATATCTATCTGAGGAAAACAGAGTATATTTAGGGAGTGAGTGCAGTTTAGATAGAGGTGGCCAGTATGAAGAACTAACTAGGACATGAAACAAAACTAAAGCCTTAAAGTCCTGCATAAAAACTGAGGTCACATGGCAACAGTTAGACTAGGAACAGTTTATCCAGGGAACAGCTATGCAAGTTAAAGCCTGAGAAATAAGATATAATCAAAGCAGTCTTTGACATAAACCCATGAGAGTGATCTAATTATTGGCTGACCCCACCCAGGTCTGTACATTTCTTCCTAATCAATACTTGAACAGGTCTTGCAGGAACCAAAAACTCGAAACCTAAATACAAATTTACTAAATGGAAATATCTATGTGGCATCTACCTCAAATCCATTCTTGAAATAAAGAGACTATACCTCAAGAATTAATAAATTACATAATCTATTTCCTTACTCATAATATAACTGTACTAGACACAAATACTTCTATTCTGTAAACTATTCAAAACAAAATCTCCTGTCTCGGGTGTATAAAGACAATCTCAGTTTGTATCAGTGATCCTGGAATCTTTTGTTTATTCTTCATCACCAGAAAACATGCATTGAGTGTTTATACTGATGGTGCACATCCTGCCCTGGAAGAAATACCGCTACCTGCCGGGGCTCTCTCACCATTTCCTCTACAGAGCCTGGAACACAGGTGCTCATGATGTGTCTGTAGGGTGAACAAATGCAACTAACTTATGAAGTCTTCAACTTTGCTGGCTCACTCCTGCTTCTTCTATTATCTCTGCCACTATTTACCTATCATTTAGCACTATCTAATCTCTCTTGGCACTGTCTCATTTCATTGGGACACTTTTCTCTATCAGACTATGCAACACTTTCAAATAAATTCTTGTCTCATTTTTTCCAGAACTATGGAAATCAGTGCACTACAATTTGAAGCCCCTTCCATATGCTCTTTGTACTTTGTCAATAGTCTGAGGACAATTCTAAGATTTCCTTCTCCAGTAAAGAACCCTACCACAGCTCTGTGTGGTTAGAGCTAATGGCCTCACTGTTATCTCAAAAGCCGCGTGAACATAATCTGGTTGTGCCACCAGCACCAGCTTCATGCTCTCAGAATCCTCCACCTGGTTTCTCAAATCCTCAGGTTATGTAAATGTCACTGGTCTTTGTCTTTCTCTCCCAGCTCTGAGATCAGCTGCAAAAAAGTACAGGTTCTGAGAGTGTGCAGTCACCTGCTAAAGGAGTTACTCAGACTCCTTTTAAATCTTCAAATTTGAAACTATATGAAAGGTTTGTATGTGTCATATCATCTGTACTTTTTTTCTAGGGAAAGTTTCCGCAGCTTGTATCTGATTCACAAAAGCACTGCATCTAGGGATGGCCTTATGACCTCACTCAGACTGGGACACTGGACAGGAAAGGGGTAAACTAACAGGAATTAAGCTGTGACAATGGGTGTTAACCTAAGATGGGCCAGGCAAACAAGGATGGGTGATTACCAAACCCCAAAAGGTTATTTTCTCATTTTCCCTTCTGAGAAGATTCCTTTTCTCCCTCAATAGGGAAGGGTAAAGTGAAAAACAGCAGCACTTAACAGGTAAAATTCTACCTTAGGTTCAAAACCGTTACTATAGTAGCAGAGACAGAATTCTGAGCACTTTAAAGCCCTTTAATTTTTTATCTATAAATGCTCTCTTGCAATCCCTCAAGTCGTCAAGTATTTACTGCATATCCACTTCGTAACTTGCACTGTCCTAGGTGTTAGTGGTAGGTGATGGCAAGTGGACACAATCAACCAACAGTCCTGCCCTTATGGGGTTTGCACTCTAATGAGGAGAGGTGGTCTATACAGAGCAGAAATAAAAATAAAACTAGAATGTCAGAAGATAATAAGCACTTTGGAGAAAACTCATTCAAGGTAAGAAAAAGGGCTAGTTAGGGGATGGGGAAAGAAAGGGCAGTGCCATTTGATGGAGTGGTGTGAAAAAAGTATGTCATTAGATTAGACTAGAATTTTCTTTTAAATAAAATTAGAACTCTAAGAGAATAAAAACAAGAGGATAGTTGACTATGTTATGAATATCTTTAAATCACTGGTAAATTCAGGAATAGTTCATCACAGAAATTTACCATCTGATTCATTTGCTATCACATATTTACACATGAAGGTATTTTTTATTCTAAACACAAAAACAAATATGAGGAAGATGTCTAAATTGAATGACACTAATCAAATAAAATAATCTATACATTCAAGATTCATAATCTAAAACAGTGCCTAACTGTACCACTGTGATTAAATTACATGTTGATTAAATTGGCCTCCTTACTAAATTTGATGCTAGAGTCTCTCGAAACCACATCATTTAAGTACACAGAAATACGTGGTAGCCTTAGCTTCAGAGTAGAAACTAGTCTTTCTAGAGACAGAAAGAGTAAAACAGAAAATGTCTACAAGTAGAAGATGTATTTTTCAACCATAGACAAACGTCCACATTCACATAAGTAGTAGATAAGTAGTTGTGGCTCAGTGAATATTTTTAGCTACAAGCCATTCTAGGACTTTATAAGCACATTCATCTTCTAAATCACTGCACCAATTTCACAGATGAAAGACAGGTACATGGTTTTCTACAGACGCTTTAAACAAGATGCCAGCTAACGACCACATCAAGTTAGTAAATTTGTTAACTTACTGGCATTAAAGCTCCATTCCCAAAGCAGTATTTATGCTTTACCAGGGATGTTCCTTAAGAGCAAAGTGAATAAAGCCGAGCCTCTTGCAATAACATGTTGTTATAGTAGCTATTTGTGGATTGCTGTTTTTATGTTGATAGCTGGTAATGTCATAGTGTGTACAATATAAACAGACTAATCCATTAAGCTTTGCACAGTTTTTGCCTGTGGAGGAAACCAGACATTTTTTTTATGTGATGTATGCCTTTGTTTAGGAGTAGATGGGTGAGTAATTAGGAGTTTCTTCCTCTGTACTCTCAGCAAACCACTTAGTAACAAAGCATGTTTCCCCACTTTCCATTTATTTACCTTCTTTCTCCTATGAGACCACTAAGTTCCTATTGAGCAAGGATGAATTCTTATTGATCTTGGTATATGCAGCTCAGAATTCACAGGAGTAGCTCTACATTCTTTTGTGGAATGAATGCCTCTTGAAGCAGTGGGTGGAGAAGGAGCCTGGGTTTCCCATTCCTCCAGTGTGGGAACAAGTGAGCATAAACTTTGATTTCTTCTTTCCTAGATAAGGATATAGCTTGCTAGACCCAGTTTGGCTCAAGAACCTGGCAGATCGCATATAGAAACAAATATTTCCAATTGAGGCATAAGGATGTTAACTCCAGGTCTGCTATGTATAATAGGAAACAATATTAGAGATTCTCCAATGTTCATTTACACGTAGAATCGTCATCGTTCATTCATAAAAGGGTCCCAAGTGAGTAGCAGTACCCTTTCCTCTGCCCCAGCCCATGCTCTAAGCCAGCTGTGTTTGCCACATGCACCCCTGCCAGTCAATAGGGTGGGCATGAGTGTGTGACTCCAGGCATGAGAGAAAGCCCACTAGGAGGTTTTGGGGAAAGTTCCTTACTCTCATAAGCAAAAATAAAGAAAGCCAGCTCCTTTTTGTGCTGACAGGTGATGTTGAATTGGAACTATCACCCCTGAAACTGAAACAGCCATGTTGTAAGCATGAGGGGAACTCGCCTAAAACTGAGCAGAGAGGAGAATTAAGGAAAATCTGAGCCGAGGTCCAGGATTAATGAATTAATCCTGGATTTGCTTTCTTTGGACTTTTTACGTCCTTTCTTTTTTAAACCATATATGATTGAATTTTAAAAGATGACATGACAGTCTCTGATACAATCCTGTTTATGAAAAATTACTTTTCCACATGATGTTCTAGATGGATAGAAACCAGTCTTTTAGCCTTGCTCATTTTCAGGGGAAAGGAGGGGTATGAAGAAGGCACTTTCATTTGACACTCTTCTGCATGACTGTTATGAGGATAAAAGATTGAAATGGTTCTGGAATTTAACTTTAATCTGAAAGTTAAGAATAGTTTTATGCTGCATGCATGGTACACACTAATTGCTTTTTTCCATTTTTATTGAGATATAACTGACATTCATCAGTATATGAGTTTAAGATGTACAGCCTAATGGTGTGTCTTAAGCATATTGTGAAATGATTGCCACAATAAATTTAGTTAACATCCTTCATCTCATATAGATACAGTAAAAAGAGAAAGTAAAAAAGAAAAAAATGTTTTTCCTTGTGATAAGAACTCAGGATTTACTCTCTTAACAACTTTCCTCTATACATCCAGCAGTGTTACCTACAGTCACCATGCTGTACACTACATCCCTAGCATTTATTTATCTTACAACTGGCAGTTTGGACCTTTGGACCACCTTCCTCCAACTCCCCCTCCCCATCCCCATCTCTGATAACCACAAATTTGATCTCCTTTTCTGAGTTTGTTGTTTGTTTAGATTCCACATATAAATGAGATCATACAGTATTTGTCTTTCTCTGTCTGACTTGCTTCACTTAGCATAATGCCCTCACTGTCTATCCATGTTGTCACAATGGCATGATTTCTTCAGTTTTATGGCTAAGTAATACTCCACTCTGCATGTTGCGTGTGTGTGTGTGTGTGTGTGTGTGTGTGTGTGTGTGTGAGAGAGAGAGAGAGACAGACAGACAGACAGACAACTTCTTTATCCATTCAGCTGTCAATGGACTCTTAGGTTGTTTCCATGTCTTGGCAAAAGTAAATAATGCTGCTATGAAGACAGGGATGTAGATGCCTCTTCAAGATAGTATTTTAATTTCTTTTAGCTATATTCCCAGAAGTGGAACTGCTGAATCATATGGTACTTCTAATTTTAATTTTTTGAGGACACTCCATACTGTTTTCTATAGTGGCTGCACCAATTTACATTCCAACAGTGCATGAGGGGTCCCTTTTCTCCATATCCTCACCAACACTTGTTATTTCTTGTCTTTTTGATAGTAGCCATACTGACTATTGTGAGGGGATATAATTGTGGATTTGATTTGTATTTCCCTAATGATTAGTGATGTAGAGCATCTTTTCAAGTACATGTTGGCCTTTCATATACCTTCTTTGGAAAAATGTCCATTCAGATGTTTTGCCTATTTCTTAATTGGATTATTTTGGCTTTCCTACTATTGAGTGATGTGAGTTCTTTATATATTTTAGACATTAACCCCTTAGCAGGTATGTGGTTTGCAAATATTTTTTCCCCTTCCATAGGTCTTTTCAAAACATTGCTGATTATTTCTTTTGCTGTGCAGAAGCTATTTGTTTGATAAAGTCCCACTTACTTTTTTTTTTTTATTTTCTTGCTTGTGCTTTAGGTGTCACTAATTACTTTTATTACTTTTCTTTATTAAATAATAGTCCTGGTCATTCTTTGGCCCCAGTCACTTCGGAGACAGGTATCTACTGCACTGAGAGTACTTAAAACTGTAATCACAGGTTTACATCCTAATTGCTTGACTTCATATTTTAGTGCAGATTTGAGATGTGCAGAGCAGTAATATAACTTGAAAACAGATGAACAATATCAAAGGTTTAAGTAAATTTCACTTCCTTTCAGTGAGTCATTAGCTGAGGCATCTGAGAAATTTATTTTTAGTAATGTACAGAACACAATCTATACTATATGAAGCACAAACAAGGTTTGCCACCTCTTCCTCTTTCCTCCGTACTACCCCAATTCACTTCAATGAATAGAACCACAATGAGAAAAAAACCAATGTGGAAATAAAACTCAACACAACATCAACTCTCTTAATTTTTCATCTGTGGCCAGTCTGCCCAAGAGTTTGAACAAATAAGCCTTTTAGATGCAGTACCACTGGACAAATACCAAAATAGAGGAAGACTAGGATATAAAACAAATACTAAGATCCACTTCAAGAACAATGATAAATGCAGAAAACTCAGAAGACTCATCAGAGAATAAAGTCTCTCTTATGTAAACTGTGTGTGAATCTATTAGTACATCTATATAAGATAGACTGAAATTAATACTGATTGGTTTGCAGAAAAACCAGACTCTTGTCAAACCAAACTACAATTTCATCTTTATTCAACTAGATTTCTCTGATTTTCATCTGATCTTGTTAACATCTTACTGAAACCCTCACGCCCATAACACAGTAGGACTGATAATGGCACCTCAAAGACTTCCACATCCTGATACACTGAACCTGTGAATACGCAACATGATAATATGTTACTGGCTTTGAAGACAGAGGATGGGCCACAAGCCAAGAACGTGAAGTTAGAAAAGGCAGGAAACAGATCCTTCCTGAGAAGAATGTAGGAATATGGTCCTGCCCACACCTTGATTTTAGCCCACAGAGACTAATTTTAGACTTCTGATCTCAAGAACTGGAAGATAACAATAAACTGATGGTGTTTAAAGCCATCAGGCCTGTAGTAAATTGTTAAAGCCAGAGAAACTAATGCACGTGACTTCTGTGCCTATTTTCCCGTGGTTCTCTTAACCGCTCAGCATCTTCCCAAAGCCTTCCATGAAGCTTCCTCCTACTGCTTGAAGAGCAATATCCTCTTAGGCTCTACTACTGCTCCGCTCTTACCATGTGGATGCTCCACAGCAAAGAGCTTAAAAAACACAGGCTTCAGAGGTCAATAGTCATGGGAGACATGGGTTTGACCCCAATTTTACCACTTGCTAGCTATGTGATCTTCTTAGATACTGTAGTTTTTAGGCCTAGAAATCCCATTTTGTTTCTTTGAATAATATTTCAATGCTGAGTATTTGAATCTTCTTTGTTCACTGTAAACATATTTTCCTTGCTTCACTAAACATAATTAGAACTGCTGCTTTACATCCTTGTCTGGTAAGATCATCTCAGGGTTGTTCTTGGTTGTCTTTTCTGTTGAGATTGGGTCACATTTCTACATTTCTTCCTATGTCAAGCAATTGTGGATTGCATCCTGCCCTACTCTAATGTCAAGATTCTGGACTCTGCTATATACCTCGGAAAAATACTGATGTCTTAACAGGCAATTAACTTGGTGGGACTCCAGCTACAAACTGAAAAGTCCTGGGTGGCAGGGAAAATCTCATTGCCTTAGCAATGGCAACTGAATTGATGTCTGTGCCCAATGTATACAGTTTAAGCATCAGCCAGGGACTTGGGTAGTTTATACACAGAACGTGGGGCTCCGCTCTACAGATGTCTCTTTTCCAGGATTACTCCTTCACTCTCCAAAGGCCCTGAATTCTGTCTTCAGAGATACTGTGGGTGTTCTTCTGGGGTGTTAGCTACCACACAGAACTCACTTGTGTGCACGTTCTGGCTATAGGCTTTATAAATGGGAACATCATCTACCCCAAACCCATTTCCCAGTTGGCCTGGATTCTCCTCTCCAGAATCTGCCTGCTTTTGTTCAACTCTCTAGAGTCTTTGAAAAGTAGGGGTTCTGTTGTTGTTTTGTTTTTAATATTTAGTCCTGAGTTTATAGTTGCTTTCCCAGGTCTGGTAGCAGCTTGTTCAGACCAACCCAAAGCAAAATCACAATAATAATGATAATAACATAGCCACAGTGCTTCCTGGGTACCAGGACTGTGGCCATACTTCCGTTATATTAACTTACTAGATTCTCACAACTCTGTGAGGAAAAGACTACTATTTTCCCCCACACTGCAAAGCACAAGAGTGAGGCCTAGAAAGGCCAAGCAGCTCTCCTAAGGTTACCAGGAATTGAACTCAGGGAGTTTGCTATACAAATAATGCACTTAACCACTAGGAAATCCAGCACAGATCTTTGTCAATTTTATCTTCTGAACTTGCATTTATATAAAATGACGTTAAATGCAATTACTTGCCTGAAATTGGTGCTTTAATGTTTGACAAATGTACTTCTTCAAAAGTTATTTATGGTGCTTCAAAGTTTAAAATATGTATTTTAAAAAATTTGACTTACCTATAAATTTAGCTCATTGCTTCTTGAAACATTTTAATACTGTCAGAGTACATGCTTTTAAAAAACAGAGATTTTATTAGAAGAATGGCACAGCTGTACTAATAAACCAAACTGTATAGCTTCTTTTTCATAAAAATGGAACATGTTTGAGTTGGACGTATATCTCCAGTAACAGTTAACTCACTGTAGTATTTCATACTTTTGATTACAGACAGTATATAATTTAGAAACATGAAACATTCTTAGGGGTTCATATAAGATAATAAACCATTTTGGCAAATTAAAACATAAAAATCATTTTAAGAATATTTCTGGACATGTTACGCATTGTCCTCCAGGCAAGTACTGTTTTCTATTAGAATTCTAAAGAATAGCCTAATGAGATCAAATTGTTCCTTGGAGAAAAATTTTAAATGATTTCTATAGCAATCATTTTATTATTTCTACTTGTCTTAGAAATGACTGCAGAAAATTCTAAGGGATGACAAGTTCCACATACCCAATTCCTTCCTCAAGCTAACACTCTAAGTACATATACTTCTATGATAATGCCCATCACATTATACTATAATTGTTTTCCACACCTGCATTAGAATGTGAACCCATTAATGACAAAAATCACTTATTATTCATCTTTCTGCCCACAGAGCCTTATAAAGTACATATTCTAAATGTTTAAAAAATTTGCATTAAATAAATGTTAGAATGGAATGATTTTACTCATAAAAAGAAATAACATTATATTCTGAATTTTATAGGTATTTATAGTATCATTCATAATTTTAATTTTAGTAAACTGCTAGTTACCTATAATAATGAGGAAAATATATGACAAAGTGAATTAACAATACCAATCATAATCTCCCAAATTATAAATTTCAACCTACTTCCCACCAAAGAGCAGGATATAAGGAACAAATATTGGTTTGGGTTTTCTTTCTTAGTTAAAGCTAAAATATTCTAACAATGAGGTACCAATAGTCAAGTGGTCACAAACCAAAGTCAAAAAGGACAGGGTCCTATAATTCTCTCAGAAACAACTAAACTGAAAGACAGAAAGGACACTCCAATGCTATAATTTTTAAATTGCATACTAAATGCAAGATGTAGGTAAGCCACTTAGTACACACATGGCATTAAATAAAAGCAATGACTCTTCAACAAATGATAATTAATAAAAATATTTGAAAAAGTATTTTCAATAAACTTCACTCCAAAATGAAAGCTCTTTCCACTATACTATGTCACTTTTCACTGTATATCTGTGCTCCTATGAAATGGAATCCTTAAATTGAACTAGACAGTAAAAAAACAAAAGTCTACAGAGAAAATATTCATCAAAAATGTTTATAACCTAAGGCATAACAAAATAAACAGCTAAAAGTATATCATCAATTAAGCTTCATTAACTAGAACATATACAGAAATGAGCAAATATTATTGCTGAGTCTGTATTTTGACATAACTGGCCCATCATGAAACTGGCAGAACCATGTGGGGTTAGCCATGTGGAGGAAGAGGAAAAGGGGACAAGACCAGCCAAGGTCACAGAGAAGGAAGCTGACAAGGCCAAGGAAAAGTCCGTCAGGAACTAGTGACAGTCCAGCCAAGGGAGCATATAGATATGAGAATAAATAAAATGACAAAAATAGCCACTGTTAAATGTATGCTAAATAGGCTACATATGCCATCATTCAATAATCTTTAAACCTGACATTGCAGTATGACCTTCCCCAAAGCCACGGAGCCAATATGTGTCAGAGCTGGTATTCTCAAACAGTTCTCTAACTCTGCAAAGCCATGCTTTTAGTCCTGTGCTCTATCACCAATATGCAAAGTAAATCTGAAGAATGAGGAGAGGCAGAGGTGGATTCAGAAGCTGACCAATTACACAGAGCCACCCAGAGGAAGAACAGAAGGAAGAGTAGAAGCAAAGTTGTGCGTATACAGAAGCCGAGACAAAATTCAGCCAGAAGAATGGGCTCTGCTCAGGAGTCATTTTCTCCTGGTGTTATGGGTACTGTCTCCACCCTCAGGACGTTAAAGGCCCTGTGAGTGGCTACTCAGATAAACACATCAGCCTATCTAATATTGATATGCTTGAATAAAAATAAGCTAAATAATGCTCAATGGAATTATATTTATATTGGATCTAGATCTGCCTTATCACACATTTGTTATTACTAAACTGATATTTTAGGAAATCCCTTTAGATGATATCCTTTCACAATGTTTTTTTGCATCACAATAAGCAACTCCATGGAATCAAAACTTCATAAATTATGTAAAATTTTTCCTGTTTAATCTTACGAATCTTCTTTAGGTATCAATAATTTTCATGATTTGTTTTGGCATAATGAATAATGTTGGGACTTCCTTGTTTGTTTTCTGCACCTTTTTGAAAACCATGCATTTATTGGCAGAACCCTATAATATGAGCAAAATGGTGCGTAACTATAAAAAGAAAAGGCATGTTTCTAGATGGAAATGTCTTTCCTTATTTTTGTCAAGTGTGTTTGTATTGCTGTGACAAGATTTTGGATATCAAATAGCAGGAGTATTATTCCATTTACTGAATTACATACAAAATTTAGGAAGAACTACTAAAAAACAAAGAATATGGCTTCGTAAAGTTGACTATGAACAAATAGGGGAATCAGGTAATACATAAGTTTCTTTGTGATACAATATTAATTTTTTTTGAGAGGGCATCTCTCATATTTATTGATCAAATGGTTGTTAACAACAATAAAATTCTCTACAGGGGACTCAATGCACAATCAGTTATCAACCCCAAGCCTAATTCTCAACAGTCTCCAATCTTCTGAAGCATAACGAACAAGTTCTTATGTGGTGAACAAGTTCTTCATAGTGAATAAGTTCTTACATGGTGAACAGTGCAAGGGCAGTCATATCACAGAAACCTCTCAGTTTTGACCACGCATCATGAACTATAAACAATACTTGATTTATATGTGAATTCCACATTTATCCCTGAAATGCTGAAGGATACACTACTAATTTGTAAGAAAAGAAAAGATGTCATGAAAATTAGGATTATCTTGCTGACACACTTCATCCTAGCAAAAGTGGATCTTTCTTTAAGCAAATGTCCTATTTATTAAAATTGAAGATGACAATTTGCTTGACAAAAGGACTTGCCATAGATTCCCATGAGTCAAGAGAGACACTAGTGAATTATGAGACACTAGGAAAGAGGCTATGGATACCCAGAGTACAAAAGATTTGATTCTTACAAGGGCCAGTCACATCCTTGATCACAGGTTATCAGGCACACTATTTAGCCAGTTTACACTGTTATGATTAAGATGGCTATTAAAGCATAAAACATCTATCTTAAATAGTTACATCCCCAAGTTCTAAGTATTCCCTAGCCCTGACCACAGGATACCCCCAAGTCACTCAGACCACACCCAAATCTGCCAGATCTTTGCTTCAGCATTAGGTCCAAAGTCCACTCTGCCTAACTGATCCTGTGCCAAACTAGTTATTAAATATGTTGAGTAGCACTCCTGGGTACAATCCTGGGTCAATCAAAATGTCTCTGCAGAGAGGCAGAGACAAGATGGCGGCATGAGTAGAGCAGCGGAAATCTCCTCCCAAAACCAAATATATTTTTGAAAATACAACAAAGACAACTCTACCTAAAAGAGAGACCAGAAGACACAGGACAACATCCAGACCACATCCACACCTGCGAGAACCCAGCGCCTCACGAAGGGGGTAAGATACAAGCCCCGGACCAGTGGGATCCGAGCGCTCCACACCCCAGCTCTGGGCAGGAGAAGAGGAGTCGAGTGGGGAGGGAGGAAGAGGGAGCCCAGGACTGCTAAATAGCCATCCCTAGCCATCTGCACCAGAGCGAACACATAGTGCATGTGTGGGGTCTGGGATACTAGGGAAACAGGACAGTAAGACCTGTGAACAGGTCCCCACACTTGGTGCCCTGGGGACAAAGAAAAGCGAGTGCTTTTTGTAAGTCTCAAAGGGATAGGGACCCCACAGTGGGACGGAAGCATCCTGGGACTCTTAGTCCAGCAGCAGGGAATCTGGGGAACTCTGGGCACTCTAACCCCTGGGCAGCAGGGAGCATGGAAGCCCCTCACGGAGATAAATAGCCTCCCAGCCATTACCGCTCCAACACAGCTCCACCATATCGGAAGAGCAGGCCGAGGCAAGCCACACCCACTGCAACAGCGGAGATAAACTCCATATCAGTCGGGCAAGAATCAGAAGCCCCGTCTGTGCACAGCTGCACAGCACAAGCCACTAGAGGTCACTGTTCTCCCAGGAAAGGAAGGCCACAAACCAATAAGAAGGGAAGTTCTTCCAGCTGTCACTCGTGTCAGCTCTGGAAACTATCCCTATTGCCATGAAAAGGCAAAATTTCAGGCTGAACAAGATAACAGAGACAACACCTGAGAAGGAGACAGACCTAACCAGTCTTCCTGAAAAAGAATTCAAAATAAAAATCATAAACATGCTGACAGAGATGCAGAGAAATATACAAGAGCTAATGTATGAAGTCTGGAGGGAGACTACAGATGTCCGGAGGGAGATTACAGACGTGAAAAAACTCTGAAAGGATTTATATGCAGAATGGATAAGATGCAAGAGGCCACTGATGGAATAGAAACCAGAGAACAGGAACGCATAGAAGCTGACACACAGATAGAAAAAAGGATCTCCGGGAATGAAACAATATTAAGAGAACTGTGTGACCAATGCAAAAGGAACAATATCTGTATTATAGGGGAAGCAGAAGAAGAAGAGAGAGAAAAAGGGATAGAAAGTGTCTTTGAAGAAATAATTGCTGAAAACTTCCCCAAACTGGGGGAGGAAATAATTGAACAGACCATGGAAATACACAGAACTCCCAAAAGAAAGGACCCAAGGAGGACAAAACCAAGACACATAATAATAAAAATGGCAAAGATCAAGGACAAGGAAAGAGTTTTAAAGGCAGCTAGAGAGAAAAAGGTCATCTATAAATGAAAACCCATCAGGCTATAATCCAACTTCTCAACAGAAACTGTATAGGACAGAAGAGAATGGCATGATATATTTAATGCAATGAAACGGAAGGGCCTTGAACCAAGGATACTGTATCCAGCATGATTATCACTTAAATATGAAGGAGGGATTAAACAATTCCCAGACAAGCAAAAGTTGAGGGAATTTGCTTCCCACAAACCACCTCTACAGGGTATTTTAGAGGGACTGTTCTAGACAGGAGCACTTCTAAGACTAAACAGGTGTCACCAAAGAAAATCAAATCATAGCAAAGAAAGAAGACCAACCAAATACTAACTAAAGGCAAAAAATAAAATCAACTACCCACTAAAAGCAGTTAAAGGAAACACAAAACAGCACAGAATAAAACAAACAACATATAAAGAATGGAGGAGGAGGAATAAGAAGCGACAGAAGAAAAGAATCTCCAGATAGTGTATATAACAGCTCAATAAGTGAGCTAACTTGGGCAGTAAAATACTGAAGAAGCTAACCTTGAACCTTTGGTAATGACGAATCTAAAGCCTGCAATGGCAACAAGTACATATCTTTCAATAGTCACCCTAAATGGAAACGGACTGACTGCACCAATCACAAGACAAAGAGTAATAGAATGGATAAAAAAGCAAGACCCATCTATATGCTGCTTACAAGGAACTCACCTCAAACCCACAGACATACACAGACTAAAAGTCAAGGGATGGAAAAACATATTTCAGGCAAACAACAGAGAGAAGAAAGCACGGGCTACAGTACTAGAATCAGACAAAATAGACTTTAAAACAAAGAATGTAACAAGAGATAAAGAAGGACGTTACATAATGATAAAGTGCTCAGACCAACAAGAAGATATAAGCATTCAAAATATATATACACCCAACACAGGAGCACGAGCATATGTGAAACAAATACTAACAGAACTAAAGGGGGAAATAGAATGCAATGCATTCATTTTAGGAGATGTCAACATACCAGTCACCCTAAAGGACAGATCCACTGGGCAGAAAATAGTAAAGGACATGGAGGCACTGAACAACATAGTAGAACAGATGGACCTAATAGATATCTATAGAACTCTATATCCAAAAGCAACAGGATATACATTCTTCTCAAGTGCACATGGTACATTCTCCAGAATAGACCACATACTGGGCCACAAAAAGAGCCACAGTAAATTCCAAAAGATTGAAATCCAGCCAACTTTTCAGACCACAAAGGCATAAAACTAGAAATAAACTGTACCATGAAAGCAAAAAGGCTCACAAACACATGGAGGCTAAACAACACGCTCCTAAATAATCAATGGATCAACGAACAAATTAAAATAGAGATCAAGGGATATATGGAAACAAATTACAACAACAACAAAAAGCCCCAACTTCTGTGAGACACAGCAAAAGCAGTCTTAAGAGGAAAGTATATATCGAACCAGGCACACTTAAAGAAGGAAGAACAATCCCAAATGAATACTCTAACATAACAATTACTGAAACTGGAAAAAGAAGAACAAATGAGGCCTAAAGGCAGAAGAAAGAGGGACATTATAAAGATCAGAGAAGAAATAGACAAAATTGAGAAAAATAAACCAATTGAAAAAAATTCATGAAACCAAGACCTGGTACTTTAAGAAAAAAATGAAAATAGATATGCCTCTACCAAAGTTATTAAGGGAAAAAGAGAATTAACAAACATCAACAGAATAACAAATAAGAATGGAAAAATCACGTTAGACTGCACAGAAATACAAAGAATTATTAAAGACTATTATGAAAACCTATATGCTAACAAGCTGGAAAACCTAGAAGAAATGGACAAATTCCTAGAAAAATACAACCTTCCAAGAAAGACAAAGGAAGAAACACAAAAGTTAAAAAAAACCAATTATGAGCAAAGAAATTGAAATGGTAACCAAAAAACAATCCAAGAACACAACCCCCAAGCCAGACGGATTTACCTCGGAATTTTATCAGACATGCAGAGAAGACATAACACCCATTCTCCTTAAAGTTTACCAAAAAATAAAAGAGGAAGGAATGCTCCAAAATTCATCCTATGAAGCCAACATCAACCTAATATCAAAACCAGGCAAAGACGCCACCAAAAAAGAAAATTACAGACCAATATCCCTGATGAATCTAGATGCGAAAATACTCAATAAAATATTAGCAAACTGAATTCAAAAATATATCAAAATGATCATACAGCATGACCAAGTGGGATTCATCCCAGGCATGCAAGGATGGTACAACATTCAAAAATCCATCAACATCATCGACCACATAAACAAAAAGAAAGACAAAAACCACATGATCATCTCCATAGATGTGGAAAAAGCATTTGACAAAATTCAACATCCATTCATGATAAAAACTCTCAGCAAAATGGGCACAGAGGGCAAGTATCTCAACATAATGAAGGCCATAGATGATAAATCCACAGCCAACATCATACTGAACAGCGAGAACCTGAAAGCTTTTCCTCTGAGATCGGGAACAAGACAGGGATGCCCACTCTCCCCACTGTTATTTAACATAGTACTGGAGGTCCTAGCCTTGAGAATTAGACAAAACAAAGAAATAAAAGGAATCCAGATTGGTAAAGAAGAAGTTAAACTCACTATTTGCAGATGACATGATATTGTACATAAAAAACCCTAAAGACTCCACTCCAAAACTACTAGAACTGATATCACAATACAGCAAAGTTGCAGGATACAAAATTAACACACAGAAATCTGTGGCTTTCCTACACACTAACAATGAACCAATAGAAAGAGAAATCAGGAACACAACTCCATTCACAATTGCATCAAAAAGAATAAAATACCTAGGAATAAACCGAACCAAATAAGTGAAAGACCTATACCCTGAAAACTATAGACACTCTTAAGAGAAATTAAAGGGGACACTAACCAATGGAAATTCATCCCATGCTCTTGGCAAGGAAGAATTAATATCATCGAAATGGCCATCCTGCCCAAAGCAATATACAGATTTGATGCAATCCCTATCAACTTACCAGCAACATTCTTCAATGAACTGGAACAAATAGATCAAAAATTCATATGGAAACACCAAAGACCCTGATTAGGCAAAGCAATCCTGAGAAAGAAGAATAAAGTGGGGGGGGATCTCACTCCCCAACTTCAAGCTCTACTACAAAGCCATAGTAATCAAGACAATTTGGTACTGGCACAAGAACAGAGCCACAGAACAGTGGAACAGATTAGAGACTCCAGATATTAACCCAAACATACATGGTCAATTAATAGTTGATAAAGGAGCCATGGACATACAATGGGAACATGACAGTCTCTTCAGCAGATGGTGCTCGCAAAACTGGACAGCTACATGTAGGAGAATGAAACTGGACCATTGTCTAGCTCCATACACAAAAGTAAATTCAAAATGGATCAAAGACATGAATGTAAGTCATGAAACCATAAAACTCTTAGAAAAAAACATAGGCAAAAACCTTTCAGACATGCGTAACCTATTCTTGAACATATCTCCCCGAGCAAGGAAAACAAAAGCAAAAATCAACAAGTGGGACTATATTAAGCTGAAAGGCTTATGTACAGCAAAAGACACCATCAATAGAACAAAAAGGAACCCTACAGTATGGGAAAATACATTTGAAAATGACAGATCCAATAAACGTTTGATGTCCAAAATATATAAAGAGCTCACTCACCTCAACAAACTAAAAACAATCCACTTAAAAAAATGGGCAGAGGAACTGAACAGACAGTTCTCCAAAAAAGAAATACAGATGGCCAACAGACACATGAAAAGATGTTCCACATCGCTAATTATCAGAGAAATGCAAATCAAAACTACAATGAGATATCACCTCACACCAGTAAGGATGGCTACCATCCTAAAGACAAACAACAACAAATGTTGGCGAGGCTGTGGAGAAAGGGGAACCCTCCTACACTGCTGGTGGGAATGTAAATTAGTTCAACCATTGTGGAAAGCAGTATAGAGGTTCCTCAAAATGCTCAAAATAAACTTACCATTTGACCCAGGAATTCCACTCCTAGGAATTTACCCTACATATGCAGCACTCAAGTTTGAAAAAGACAGATGCACCCCTATGTTTATCGCAGCACAATTTACAAAAGCCAAGAATTGGAAGCAACCTAAGTGTCCATCAGTATATGATTGGATAAAGAAGAAGTGGTACATATACACAATGGAATATTACTCAGCCAAAAAAAACAAATCCTACCATTTGCAACAACATGGATGGAGCTAGAGGCTATTATGCTCAGTGAAATAAGCCAAGCGGAGAAAGAGAAATACCAAGTGATTTCACTCATCTGTGGAGTATAAGAACAAAGGAAAAACTGAAGGAACAAAACAGCAGCAGAATCACAGAACCCAAGAATGCACTAACAGCAGTTCCTGTGCAGTGACCTCCAATAAGTTCTTCACAATGGTATAAAGGGCATATCAAAGTGTGGGCAAAGGGTCTGTTTGTGTTTATACAGAGGATCAAAGCCTAATTTGCCCACCCAGAAAATGAACTAAGATACGATATGAAGAAGTTCCAACATCAACATACTCTGGAAGAGTCATTCCAGAAGATGATCATCAAAATACATTAACAAAGATCCTGGCACTGTTGCAGTTGTAGCTGCATTCATCCCACCGGTTTCTGGAATTGCCATTGGAATGAAGAAGGAGATATCTAAGCTGGCCTGTGCATACAGTAAAACAACAAATTTGACTAGATCTATACTGTTGGAACTCAACCAAGGATTAGGAGAAGTGCAAGTTGCAGCGCTCCAAAATCTTGTGACTACAGACTATCCACTGTTAAAAGAACATATGGGATGTGAACAGTTCCCAGGAATGTGTTGTTTTAAATTGTCTGATTTTTCTCAAACTATTAAAATTCAGTTAGACAATATCCATCAAATCATTGATAAGTTTTCACAAATGCTTATTGTGCCTAACTGGTTTTCTTGGTTTCACTGGAGATGGCTGGTAATTGTAGGTCTGCTTTTGTTATGTAGCTGTATTCCTATTATGTTAATGTGTGTGCACAATTTAATTAGTAGTTTAAAACCTATACATGCTTATGTTACTTTACAAGAAGATATGTCAAAGAAATAATCAATCTTCCCATGTTTTCTTCCGTCTGCTACTTCTATAGCTTTTCTTCTTCTTTCCTAATTACAACCCTTTAGTAGAATTAGTGCCTCATATAGAAAATTACTGAGTATCATAATTCTTCCAAGTGGTAAAGATACCTCAAGACAAATGCTGGGCATAGAAGCCACAGGGCATAAATCTGCAAAGAAGTAAAACGCTAACCTTTTCAAACAATATTGCTTCTCTCTCACTTACCAACTTTATATTTCCCTGTTGGCCCCGGAAGATGACTGGTTAGCCAGAGACGGGTAAGATTCCTCAAGGGAGGAACAACGTAAGACAGGCACAGTCACAGGGGGGCCATCAGGTGAGAAATTTGGGATCATCAGAGGTGAGGCTTAGAACCTCACCTCCCCTGTTTTGAGAGAAATCTTCTGCATCCGTGGATGTTTTGTTGCCCTTGTTTATCTTGGATTAATACTTAGTCTATAGACACACACCTGATCATCTACATTTGCCCTCTTACAGCACTAAATTATGTTTTCTACCTTTATCTTGCATCTACCTACCACTTCAGCATTTTATTAAAAATAATAATAATAATAATAGTAATAATAAGGGAGAAACGTGGGATTCACATATAAATCAAGTATTAAAATCAAACGAATGATCATATCTGACTTGATTGTTATAGTTCATGATGCGTGATCAAATCCAAAAGTTTCTGTGATGTGACTGCCCTTGCACTGTTCACCATGTAAGAACTTATTCACTATGTAAGAACTTGTTCGTTATGCTTCAGAAGATTGGAGGCTGTTGAGAATTAGGGTTGGGGTTTATTAATGATTGTACAGTGAGTCCCCTATACAGAACTTCATTGTTGTTAACAACCATTTGATCAATAAATATGAGAGAAGCCCTCTCAAGAAAAAAAAAATGTCTCTGCAGTCTAAGAGAGAATCTTTCTTTACCCAAAATATAATATCTCCTTGAGTTATTTGAAAGTGGTTTCTTCTTAAAAGTTACCTATCTAAAAGTGAGATTCTGCTCAGTGAAATATGCTCCTTTCCAGTGGCAGATTCTTCTGTTTACATCTTCTAATTAATAACTTATGATGGCTATGTTCAGGTTTAAAAGGTGGTGTTCCACACATCACATAAATTATCACTTAAGAAACTCTGATAGAAACTATCAGATGGAGAACAATTCAAAATAAAACTTAGCCAAATACAAACATTTGCGGGGTCCAGAAATTCTAACTAATAAGTATGTTTGAAACATAAATCCTAAAACAATTATTTCCAACACACCCTTGTTCACATAATATTTAGGGCTTGCCCAGTCCAACCCCATGATTTTTTGGGAGATAAAACATCTTTTCAAAGTTATTAAATTTAGAAAAATCAGCTTACATGCATAAAAATTAAATCTGTGACAATTTAATCTTAAGTTGGTAAAATAATTGAAATGATAATACACACTTGCCTAGATGCTCATGCAAAGGAAAAATGATTTTTCTGTGTAAAAACAGATTTAAATTTCAAAGTTGATATGTCCTAATGTTGTTTAAAAATCAGGAGGGGTATTTTCAGGTAAAAACAAAACTAGTCAAATTCAGAAATGTTTTACTCTTTAATTTAAGCCTATCTAAAAGCTTTTCATTAAAAAACAGAAATTTTAAAAGAAACTCTTACATAGTTTGGTACAGTAATTTCAAACCTTTCTGTAACCAAATGCGAATTTGAAAAATAAAACACACATAACATATTTAAAACTTCTGTAAAATAAGCTTAGTCTAATATTAAATGTAAATCACTAAATTTTCTCTTCCATACTTTTTAGTATCCTATTAAAATTTTAAATTAATTTAAAATTAATACAAAAACCAATTAGAGTACTAAGCTGTGTGACATTAAAATTTTAAAAACTACAAGGCTAATGAAAATGTATTATATCATAAGTAATTAACTAATGTTCTGTTGAATGGTGTTTTATCATTTTTTTCATCTTTTTACTTATCTAGATTGGAACAATGATTAACAGTAATAATAGCAACACGTAGACCAATAGGGCAAAAGAAAATCTGTCTCATTTCTGGGAATAGGACAGTTTATTAAACCATACACTGCAGTAATTATAGTACCAAAAAAGGAACCTCAAACCAAACTAACAAACAAAACAGGAAACAAAAATTTGATTATAGATCCTTCTGCTTAATTCTTAAGTTGGCTAAGAATGGATAGTAGCCCAAAAATCAGTCATAGCAAGTCATAGCATGGAAAATAATTTAAATTACCAGATAAGCTCTCAAAGAAAAATGTCCGCATTAGAAGACACAATAAGATTTCAATTTTTAGAAGAAAATGGTTAGCTGTTCGCAAATTACAACTGACTGAAGATGTATCACCATAATTTTATTATTTAAAATACACAAGAGTGCCATGAAATTTTACTTGCCATAAAGCAGCTTAGAACATAGGCCCATGGTTAGAGGCATTTATAAATGAAATAAAGATTAATGACAAACAGCCATGCATAAAGCAATTAAATGAAAATAGTAACAGCTCTGAAAATGTAACAACACACAACTGCTCAAAGAAAGATTCTGTTCTAAACCACAGACATAAGCATGAGGTTCAACGACACAGATCACCTTGAGGTTGGATTTTTTAAAATGTTCTGTGACACATCACAGGTCTGCTAAATAAAGCAGAAAGTCAAACTTAAGGAAATCACAAGTATTTCATCAAAAACAGAATCTCCAATACCTGTGAAAGAAATTTCTCATATAGTAGCTGAGGTCACAAAAATATAACAAAGTCTATATAAATTAAGTACTTGCCCCTTCTGACTTCGCCACCGTGTTAGCCAGCATCTCCTGCAGAGCTCGGACAGAAAGGGATTGTTCCAGCACAAATGTACAGATGGAGAGGTCTGGGGGAACATTCTGTGTGGAAAGAGGGAAAGCCACCATCATCATCACCATCATCACCATCATCATCACCATCATCACCATCACCATCATCACTATCACCAATACCATCACCATCATCACCATCACCATCATCATCACCATCACCACCACCATCACTATCACTATCATCACCATCACCTCCATCACCATAACCATCATCACCATCACCATCACCATCATCAACATCACCACCATCATCACCATCACCACCACCATCACCATCACCATCATCACCATCACCATCACCATCATCAACATCACCACCATCATCACCATCACCACCACCATCACCATCACCATCATCACCATCACCATAATCATCACCATCATCACCATCACCATCATCACCATCACTATCATCACCATCACCATCACCATCACCACCACCATAATTATCACTATCATCACCATCACCTCCATCACCATCACCATCATCACCATCACCACCACCATCACCATCACCTCCATCACCATCACCATCATCACCATCATCACCATCCCCATCATCACCATCATCATCATCACCATCACCTCCATCATCATCATCATCACCATCACCTCCATCATCATCACCATCATCACCATCACCTCCATCACCATCACCATCATCACCATCACCATCACCACCATCACCATCACCACCATCATCACCATCAAGCATCCAGACCCAATTTACTTTATCAGTTGCTTTCATAGAAAAATGTAGAGTACTTATCAATTCTCTAATCAGAATTGATGGAGCTCCCAAAACATCATAATACATTATCTATACTACTCTATACTACTCATATTCAATCTATTTTTTAAATTTATGCCTAACAATAACTGCCATTGATTGAGTGCCTATTTTGATAGGCATTGCATTCAGATCTTTATCGGCAACTCCTGTGTTGGTCTGCAGTAAGGATTTTTATTCTCATTGTTGTGTGGACAAGAAAATAGAAAAGTTAGGTTATTTTTCCAAAGTCACAATTACTAAACCAAGCATTCATTTCTAACTTACCAAGCATTCAGCTACTAAAAAGAAAAAAAAGACATAAAAATACTTGTTTCACTACCAAAATAAATATTAAGTTGAAGTGGTATAAAATACTCATTTACACAGACTTCTCCTTAATCACAAAGATAACAATTACTTTGTTTTGCTCAAGTTGTATATCATATTTGGCCAATAACTTGGGATGCTGGACTTTGGGTGTGTGTGTGTGTGTGTGTGTGTGTGTGTGTGTGTGTGTGTGTGTGTGTTGCTTTATTTTCTCATTCATTCTTTTTTCCTTTTCTTTCCTTTCCTTAAACTTCCACTCCAATTAATAACCCCACAAATTCTGAAAATCCTGAAAGGTAACTTTACCAAGGAGGTGCGGGAAACAGGGTAAGAATTGATTGGTGGGTTGGAGAGAAGTATCCCAATCAGGAACAAATAAATTATCATCCATGAATGCTTTTGCTTAAGCAGGAAATAGTAGGCAATCCAGCAGGGTATGGGGAGATTTTCAAAAGAAAAGAACATTATAAATACATTAAACACAAACACAAGCAAGAGTAGGTCCTCTTAATACACAGAACATTAGGAGGATAAATTTGATAACCTGATGCAATAGATCAAAATTACAATATTAATATTTAAGTATTTATTAAAATGAACCACTATCATTAGAATGATGCTTATTGGCAGAGACTGATGCTTTATGGTTTCAAGGGAAGATTAAGTACCCAGAATCCAGAATGAAAGTTAAAATTATTTTATAGATGAAAGGAGCATCAAGCCATTAAGCTTACTCATGCCCCACAAACCTTCCTGGCACCCATGCTTTGTTTTGCTTTATTTTACTTTCTAATGAATTTTCCTTCTCTGGATTTGTCTACCCTCCTATCATGGGCTTCTGTGCCTCCAACCTAATTTCTTTCTATCCCTGCTTGGACTATATCTCAGCTACTCATCAAAGGAATCTCTCAAATCTGTGCACAGCTATTACAGCCAGGCAGGGCTTCACATGCTCTGCAATGAGCCAAGCAAGGACTTCTCTTTCCAAAATCCTCAGATAAAAATTGGAAGCTAGTAATGGGACTTCTCTTCTACTCAACCAGTTATCTTCTGACTCACTTATCACTCAGTCTCTTTAGCCCCCTCATTCCATCAAGACACACATAAACGTAATAGAAAAGATGAGCAAGAAAGAAATATTGTTTACCCCTTTCAAGAAAACTTGAAACAATAAAAATCAGGGCTTTGTAGTATTATGTTTGTTTTGCTCTAAAGAAAAGCAGTCTTGGTTATTTTAGGCAATAGGATCATTACCATACCTCGTTACCTTTTAAAGTAAACAACTGGAAGTATTCTTTACTTTAGATAAATATTTCTTCAAATAACCCTGAAATTTTTGTAGCTGCACCATACCACAGCATTTTAGTTAAGCCCTTTCCAAAAATAAAGTTGAGTCAATAGAAAGTAGTTAATAGTACTCTCACTCATTATTAAAAGACCAGCTAATGGCCCCATATCAAAAGGGTTCCTAATACCAAGCACAACAGATAAAGCACAACATTCTAAAAGTATCTACAGTGGGGGGTCTGATTCTAAAGAATTTGCAAGGTATCATCTTCTCTTTAGTCTTTTTTTTACTCAAGTCTTAGTAAAGCTGAGAAACTTAATTTTTAGAACTTCAATTTGAAATAACTTTGCTTGCCCTTACAATGAGTGTGCTCCTAAATCATAAACGCTTATGCAGCATGATTTAAAATACAGGTTTTTCAAAACAGACCACATCAGAACATAAAACTTAGAACTACAGCATAGCCTGTATGCCTGTCTGCCTCTTAGACATAACACTTACTTTTCATGCAAAATTACATCAGAGAAAGAGCTTCAGTCTGTCTGTATGTCTATCTAGACTGCCCAGAAGAGTACCCAAAGCCAGCAGGCAGGAGGTCAATAACACTTTTCATATGGAGGCCACACCTATTTTATCAGGATATGTGTACTTTGGCATATGTAACAAATGTTAAGCTAGCAGCATAATATACAAACTCGACACTGTTCTCTGCTGCCTGAAAAACATTATCTAATCTTAGGAGGAGAAAAATTCTCAAGAAAAACTACAAGGCACCATCTGGTTTTGTAGGCTCTGGAGAGTCTGTGAAATCCATTAGGTTTCCAACTGAGGTATCCATCAAACCATCTGGCTTTCATAGATGTGTCTGCTTAACTCACTTAAAAACCTATTGAAACATATCATTACCTTAACTGAACTGTAGCCAATAATGTGGGGCTATCTAGACCACAGCAGACCATCTCTCATTATCACTGTGTAAAAATTGCACACTAACAAACCACTCCATTTTAACACCTGATCCTTTGCTCATATTATTTCTCCCTCAGTCTGAAATATCCATCTCAAGGTCTCTACCTATGGAAATAACTTCATATTTTTAAGTCACACATAAAGTCACATGTAAACTGTTCACTTGTTAGGAATTCAAACCGTAGTGAAAAACTGAAAATTCTCTTTCCAAATTTAATTACATTCTCTCTTACTTTCTGTCCCTGATGTAATTAACCAATGGGAGTTTGATGAGCTTTTGGACAGGCACTTTTCCAGGCCTTTTTCTATGCTTCTATGTACCTCTGTACGCTCATACAGACTGGCTTTTTCCATTACTGGGCTCACTTTGTACAAAATACATATTTTAATTTGTTAACATGTATTGAAGATCATTGTCTGCTAGAGATCTATATCTACTTCATTCGTCCTGACTGTTAGAGAGTCTAGCATATTCCTCTTGAAGACTGGTTCAAGTTTTCTGCCATGCCAAGCTGTTTTTTAACTTGACATCCACCCTCCTGCCACACCACGACTAGCCTCATATGGTGACTTACAAAATAAAGTGATGAATTGACCTCAAACTATGATGTCATCTATTTCTGGAAAATTAAACAAATGTGCATATGGGGACACAGTATGACAGATTCCTACTTTTGTTTTTGTTTTAGTAATCTTAGGTTCCTAATATGAAGACAGCTTAATTTACCTTTTTACACTGCCCTTCAATTGTGTTCCAAATAACCTTTGGGATAACACAGAGATACCCAAAATTGAAAATTAATGATGCATTAAATCTTGATAGTTTGACAGCATCAGAAAATGGGCAAGTCACTATAGCAGAGGACATGGGATTCAGATTCAATGCATAACCAGCCAAGAGATCTTAGGTAAATCAGTCTGAGCTTCCCCATCTATTAAGTGGCAAAATACTTGTACTTCAAATAATTCTTCTGAAGTTCAAATAAGAAAATCAATGCATTATAAACTGGAAAATGTCAGTAAAATATAATTTTACCTGCCTAATTTAAGAAAAACCTAAATCATATTGAAAACTCAAAATGCAGAGATATAAATTAAGAGAAAAGCTGTTCTTCTACCAAGAAATATGAAGACAGTATATTTTAGAATGGAACAGATGGTCTGCAGTTTAGGCAGATTTGTTTTTGCTCAGCCACCCATCTGCTGAGCAGCCTTGGCAAAGCACTATAGCCACTTCGGGTCAATTCCTCCATGAAATATGGAGATACCAAACTCCATCTTATCCAAAAGATAAAGTTGTTGTTACTGTTTAAGATACAACTGGAGATATAAATCAGGCAAAATTTCACCTGCCAGTTGAGGAATAATATCCTTTAAAATGTTTCTATATTCTACAGTTTCAATAAAATCATGGTGTCATATCCCATTAACTTATATAAAACATTATGGAAAAGGAATCAGGCTAAAAGGAAAATCTTAGTTCACTTTTTCCTCTTTATATGTCTTCAAAACTGCAATCATAAAAGTTCACTAAATTCCTAACCTGGAAACGTGATTATTTTAATACCTTCACACTTCCATGTGGGAGTTCATAACTGTGGGTAGTTTTTCTTGTCATTTGTTTTTTTCCCTCCATCCCACTTTGAACCAAGGGTTAACATGAGATTGCGTTAGAGGAGGAAATATTTATCCTATGTCAATTCCTTCAAATCACCTTTTGAAAGACAAGCCTGAATGTGATTTTAACAGATGAGACTGAAATGTCTGGTTTCCCCAAGTCTAAAGGCTTTAAATCTCTTCAAAAAAGTTAAGTCATTCCACTTGACATTCTTGATGTCCAGGTGAGAGAGGATTTATAAGCAGATTTAAATAAGAGGCAATTAGCAGTACATTGCCTCTACAAGAGGCACAGCTTGGCCAATTTTGCGATTAATTATGAAATCCCTAGTGAATTACTACACGTTCATATGATTTGCTCAGCGTTTATTTTGCTCCTTGGCATACATTTTTTGTAATTCAATGCCCTTCAAATATAATATTAAGTAGATATGCCAATCTTTCTTATTACTTAATTGTAACATTCATATGATTCAAAAGTGTTGATGCAAATCTAGAAGTACATTAGTTTGACATTCCATCTGACATTACCTCTCAATCTAACATCAAAACAGGAATATTGACTCAGGTCAAATCTGTCACACACAGCTTGAGTGAGAACCATTATAGGTGAGAATACAAGTACATGGCATTTTGAAGGCAAAACACTTGAAGTTAAACCAGAAGAGAGAATTCTGCTATGAATTCAACCTCTGGATAATATGTGGGTATCTTAAAAATAACATATGCGACTAATGGTCCACTGGGGGTAGCCCCCTGCCAAGTCAAACTCATCTTTCAGTCACAGTCTTGATAAAAGCTTGACAAACCAACTCTCTATCCTCTAGGCAAAAACCCACTTATGTAACCTGCATTTGAAACACATAATTCCTAGTCATATGTCACAATGATGTTTCAGGAATGTGGGCTCCAAGTTTAGAAATACACTATTAAAAAAGCTATAAAGTCTTACCAACTATATGAGTGAATGGATAAACAAACAAACCACAAAAACAAATAAATGAGTGTAAATATTGGAACCGCTGTAGTTCAACCCCTGCTGTAGCATCATGTACCCAATTATAACCAAGATAAAAGTATTGTATGACCCAAATACTTGTCAAATATCAGAATCATCGACATCTCAGTCTCACATGCTACAAGACCCCAGTGAACCACAGATAGTGATCAAATGTGGTAGATACTCCAGTGAAAATTTCTGATGGTCAAGAGTGTTCTCTCTGAGGAGCTTTGTGAACAGGAGATTTAAGTAGAATCTATTTACAGGTTCGCTGCCTGAAAGTATTTGGGAGGAGAATAATTGTTACTGAAACCAGGTGAACCTAGTCATCTGTCCAATGACCTTTACCATCATAGTCATAGTCCCTTGCCTCATAATCTGCTTAAAGATAGGGGAACAATGAACAACAACTTAATATACAGATTCAAGTTTACCCTGAGTTCCACATAAAGTCAAAAGCAGAAGGAAAAAAATGAAAACGAGAATTATGGCTTCCAAATCACATTATGTAAGCAACAAGTTTGTCTTCAAATTTAATTAACTATATAATACAGCACAGATTTATCCAGGCATAACCATACAAATACTAACCATCTTATTCTTTACAGGTATCTCATTCTGTGACAATGTGCTGGATAATTTCATCTAAATTAATTTAAAATGGGAAAAACTAAATTATTTACTAGGTTCCACTCAGTAACATCACTTGGAACCTCAAAACTAGAACTCCACGTAGACTCAGATTGAGACATTCAACACCTTAGAATTCTCAGTACGAATTTTGTTAACATATAATTTCTATGCAGTTTCACAAAGATAAAAAAACAGCCATATAAACACAATTATGTAAATAATAATGGCCATATAGTTTTTTAGGTGTCCTCCCTGTGCTACATCCTAATCCTCATCACAATCATATAAGAGAAGTATTATTATTTCCACTTTAGAAATAATTAAACAGTGAGTTGGAAATTTAAATGACTTGCTCTAAACCAGAAACTATTAAGAGGCATATCTTAAGCCAAAAACTCATACCACAATGTCTCCCTCAAGGTAACGATCTGGTTCTCAGCTGTTTGCTTTCTTTCTGTTTCACTCCCTTTTTGTAGTAGTAGTTATAACTGATAAAGTAAATGTAATGTGATAATGAGAATGCTCTCAATGAACTCACACACATAATCAGTCATGAATAACCCACACTCCATGACTTTGGTTGAGGGATATTTTAGAAGCTCAAAACCTGGTATGAGCCCCTCTCGGAATGTACTAGCTAAAGCAAAAGTGTAGTAAGGCATTAAAATAGTGATCCTTTATAGATGGATGCCTTGTGGGTGCATTTGCAAACGGGGATCTTTCCCTTGTTGCCTGAAGATGAGAATTACCACTTCAATGGGACATACAGGATTTTCTGGTTGAAGAAGCTTAATAAGAGAGGTATATGGTAGAATTAGAAAACTGTCAGGTGTAAATACCTCAAGGATATTATATAGAATTAAAACTGAAGCTGTTTTTGTAAGACATAACCTTGACATAATATTAGTGAGCTGGACATACTCTAGTGTCTTATTAATCCATATAAACTATAAACATACATACTAGATAACACAAAACAAATCCAGAGTGGGTAAAACAAAATTCCATCTCACCAAACACATAATCTGGCTCAGAAGGGGGCTATAGGTAACACAAGGCAATCAAAGGATATTTTAGGAAGATAATTTTGGCAGCTGGGTACATGATGAATTAAAGCCACAGTATGACGCCTTTTTATGTTCAAGGATTAATTAAGGAATAACAAAAAGTATTATGAGCTATATTTTTTAAAGAAATTATGGGGACTTCCCCCTTATGACTGAGAGGAGGTTAGCATATCCTCTCTCCAAAAAGCAAGCTGCAAATAACTGACAAAAATAACCTTTCACGGGTGTAGGACTTAACCAAAACCAAACAATAATAATAATAATAATAACAATAATATAATAATAATAATACCAAACTGTCATGCTTGACACATTCTGAACCTCAGATAAGAACAGTAAGAGTCTGTGTTATCTCCCAAGGCTGTTCCCATCTCCCCTCAGCTCAGTTGATGGGTGGTTCTGCCAGAGTGGAGTGTGGGTTAGTATGAGGACCAGAATCTGTGCACCTTGTGAAAGG
The DNA here is from genome assembly GCF_040802235.1 of Manis javanica. Lineage (NCBI taxonomy): Eukaryota > Metazoa > Chordata > Mammalia > Pholidota > Manidae > Manis > Manis javanica. The sequence goes on from NC_133162.1 coordinate 84,254,552, forward strand.
CAGCTCCTCAATCTGCAGATGTTACTACACACCACAATGTATGTGAAAGTGACACTTTACAGGGAGATGCAAAAGCAACAGCAACCTTCAGTGGTGAAGAATCAGAATTTGGAGTTCCTACAATATATTTTCTAAAAATTCTGGTGTCACAAAATATATAACACAGGCAAAAAAAAAAAAAAAAAAAAAACAAGAAAGTGCAAACTATACTACTAAGGGACAAAAACAGTCAAAAGAAAGTAGCCCTTAGTGTCCCCAATGTTGAAGTTAGCAGACAAATTCTTCAAAGTAATCTTTAAATGTATTTTATGTTTAAAGAACTAAAGAAAACCACATTTAAAGAAATAAAGGAAAGTATCATAATAATGAATCAACAAATAGAAATTCTCAGTAAGCAATACAAATTACATACACAAAGCACAAAGAGAACCTAATGGAAATCCAGGAGTTGGGTATAATAACAAATAATAAATATACTAATGAGTCTTAACAGAAAATTTGACATGAAAGGAGAAAGAATCAGTGGACTTGAAGATCAATAATAGAAATTATTCAATAGGAAGCACAAAGAGGAAAAGATATAGAAAAAACTAACTAGGTCTTAAGAACTTGTGAGAAATATCAGGTATATCAATATACATGTAATGGGAGACCCAGAAGAATGTGAGAGAAAGAAAAGTTCAGAATATATATTTGAAGAAATAATGGCCAAAATTTCCAAACATTGATGAAAAAAACTGAGTTTACACATCCAAGAACCAAAACAAATACCAAGTAGTAAAAATACAAAGAGATTCACACATAGACAAATCATAGTCAAACTGCTGAGAATCAAAGACAAAAAAAAAGAAAATATTAAAGCAGCAAAAGAAAAATTACTCATCACATACAATAAAGCATCAATATGAATAAATGCTGACTTCTCATTTGAAAAAGGGAAGACAAAAAGCAGGTGGATGACATAGTCATAGAGGTGACAGAAAAACCTGCCAGCCAAGAATTCAATACCCAGCTAAACTGTCTTACAAGTATGAAGCAAAATATCATTAAGTAAAAAGTTTATTCCAGGATAAACAGGATGGATAATTTATCACTATATATCTTCCTTGTAAGAAATGCTAAAGGAAGTCCTTCAGGATCTTTCCTAAAATCCAAATGAAGAAATGAAAAGCACTAGAAATGGAAAACATGTGGATTAATAATAAAAGACTCCACAAATCTGTTCTTATTTAACTCTTAATTAACTTCTTTATAGGATATGATTGTAGGAACTAGAAAAAAGAAAAAAACCAAGCTCAAAGTTGTAAGGGAAGGAAATAACAAAGATCAGAGCATAAATAAATGAAATAGAAACTGAAAAGACATTAAAAAGATCATTGAAACTAATGTATGAACAGATAAGCAAACCTTCACCTAAGTACACCAAAAAAAAAAGAAGACAGAGGATTCAAATAAAATTATAAATGAAAGAGGAGATACTACTGATACCACACAGGATCATAGGAAGCTATGACTAACAATTATACTCCAAATTGGACAACCAAGAAGAAATGGATAAATTCCTAGAAACGTACATCCATCAAGAGTTAATCAAGAAGAAATTAAAAATCAGAACAAACTAATTACTAGTAAGGAGACTGAATCAGTAACCAAGACCTCCCACTAAAGAAAACCTAGAACTCTATGGCATCACTGGTGAATTCCACCAAACCTTTATAAAAGAACTAGTACCACTGCTCACAAACTTCCAAAAAAATAGAAAGAGGATCACTTTCATACTCACTTTTAAAGGCCTGCACTATACTGGTACCAAAGTGAGACAAGGATAGCATAAGAAGAGAAAACTATAGGCCCAATTCATTGATGAACACAGATGCAAATATATGCAACAAAATATTAGCAAACCAAACACAACAATACATTAAAAGGGTGATACACCATGATTAAGTGGTATTTATTCCAGAGATACAAAGATGGTTGAACATCTACAAATCGATGTGATATAACACATTAAAAAAGTAAGATAAAAATCATGTAATCATCTCAATAGATGCAGAAAAAGCAACTGACAAAATTCAATATCCATTCATGATAAAACCTATTAACAAAATGTGTATACAGGGCATGTACTTCAACATTATAAAGGCCGTACATAATAAGCCCACAGATAATATCCTACTCAGTAGTGAAACACAGAAAACTTTTCATTTAAGATCATAAACAAGAAAAAGTTGTTCACTCTCACCAGTTTTTATTCAACAACACATTTAGTAATAGAAGTCTTAGCCAGAGAAATTAGGCAGGAAAAAGAAATAAAAGACTTCTAAATCAGAAAAGAAGAAGTAAAAATGTTGCAGATGACATGTTATTATATATAGAAAACTCTAAAGACTCCACCTAATAACTATTGGAACTAACAAATGAATCCTGAAAAGTTGCAGAATACAATTTCAACATACAAAAATCAGTTGTTTTCCCATACATTAAAAACAAACCATGAAAAAAAGAAATAAAGAAAACAATTCCATTTACAATTATATCAAAAAGAATAAAATACATACTTAGGAATAAGTTTAACCAAGAAGGTGAATGGCCTGTACACTGAAAACCATAAGACTCTGATGAAATAAACTGAGAGCACAAATAAATGGGAAGATATTCTGTGCTCATAGGTTGGAAGAAATATAATGTTAAAATATCTACACTACCTAAAGCTACTCACAAATTCAATACAATCCCTATCAAAGTTCCAATGGCACTCTTCACAGAAATATAGCAAGCAATCCTAAAATTTGTATGGAACCAAAAAAGATTCTGAAAAGCCACAGCAATCTTCAGAAAGAACAAAGCTGGAGTCGTCACACTTTGTTTCAATCTATATTACAAAGTTATAGTAATAAAAACAGTATGGTATTGGCATAAAAAAACATACATCAACAAAACAGAGATCCAGAAATAAGCCAGTGCATATATAGTCAATTAATATACTGCAATGGACGAAACAATACACAATGGAGATAGACACTCTCTTTACTAAATGGTGTTAGAGAAACAAGACAGCCATGTGCAAAAGAATGAAACTGGACCACTAACTTATATCATATTCAAAAGCAACTCAAAGTGGATTAAGGACATGGAGTTAAGACTTGAAACCATACAATGATTATACTTAACAATACTTAACAACATATACTTAACAATATATACTTATATTAATATATATTAATATGTTACTATATTAACTTATTAACATATATTTTAATATTATACTTATATTAATATGTTAATATGTTAAGTATATATATTATACTTAACAATACTTAACAATATATGCTTAACAATATATATGCTTGAAAGTTGCTAAGATCTTAAATGTTCTCATAATAGAAAAGGCATGTTAATTATATAATGTAGTGCAGATGTGACCCAAGGCAATGGTGGTAATCTTTCAGCAATATGTGTTTATCAAATTAACATTTTGTACACCTTAAACTTAATGATATAATTCTATTATCTCAATGGAACTGGAAAAAAATGTAATATTTCTGAAGAAATAGTTATAACACTGCATTATTGGGTTTGCAAAATAATATATATATATTAGGTGTTATATCATATATATTATATATTATATATATTATATGTATATATATGATTAAAATAGTATAAAGAGAATGGAGCTATGTGGAGTAAAGTTTCTGTATTATACTGGAATTAAATTAATAATATGCTGAAGCAGACTGTGAAGTTATAATGATGAATTAAAATAAATTGAAATAATCCATACTGTAATCCCCAAGGTGACTATTAATAAAAATTTTTAAATATATAGAAAAAATCAAGGTTTCCAAATGTCACACTAGCCATTATATACAAAGAGGAATAAAAAATAAAAAAACAGGAGGCACATAAAAAAACAAGTAAAATGATATGTAAATCCAACAATCACCTTCTTATTTTATAAAGAAAATTGATGTGTACAGAATGGGATATAATTCAGCTTTTAAAAAGAAAGAAATCCTAACATTTACAACATCAATGAACTTAACATCCTGCCAAGTGAAATAAGTTCGACTCAGAAAGACAAATACTGAAAAAAAAAATGGCAGAGAAGAAAGGCAAGGCAGAAACCTCCTCCCACATACACACCAAGGAAGCGACTACAGCAAAAACAAAAAACCCTGAAAATTCCCTGAAGACTGCAGAACAGACCACCTGCACCTGGTGAAGAAAGACCATATAGAGAAAGATAAAGGGCAGGGCCCAAACCAAGAAGCCAAGCCCTTCCCCCATCCCAATCCACAAAAAGGAGAAGAACAGATCAGGGAGATGAGTTCACATTGCACAGGGACTTGGTGATTAATAGAGCTGGACACCAGAGAGAGTTGGAGCACAATGGGAGGCTAAGACTCCTGCTACTTGTGGAGGCCAGGCATGCCCCATCTGCCCCACTGAGACCCAACACAGAGGCAGCAATATGAAATACTTACCAGGAGCAAGAAGCTTGCCAAAGCTACAGGGATTGAATGGAACTCTCACTGCAGGACAAAAGGGCAGATGGATGATGTTCCCTAGCCCAACTGGTAGGGTACCCATAGGAACCAGCCTGAAGTGCTCCATCCACATTACTGGTGGCTTACTCCTGAGGTGCTTCCCTGTACACCAACCCACCTGCACAGCCTGCTTGGTGCAGCAGGGGTCAGACTATGTGGCCTGCAGGCAGAGAGAGACTTTGCTGCCTGGAAGATGAAGGGAGGCTTTCCCAGCTTTCCCAGACATAACTCTCACCCCAATTGGGAAGGCAACTGTAGAAGCAAGCTCCAAATGCTCCTTCTTACTAGCTGGTGACCCAGCCCTAAGCCATGCTTTCCTGCACAGATGTCCAGCCCAATCCATCAGTCAAACAGTACTATCAATGTTGCCAGGCAGGCAGATGGAATCCCCACCCACAGTGTTACCAGCAAAAGTGCCTCTGCACTGCTCACAAAGGGGGGCTGAGACTAGCTACCAACTACAGTGAACTGAGATCAGCTACAGCTGGCAGATGGAAAGAAAGGCAGCCCAGCCAACAATGAATTCCAAAAGAGGCGCCACTGCATATCCCACAAAGGGCCTCTGCAGACAAGGATTAGCCACTACAGGCAGACAGGCAGAGAGCGGCTCCACCCCTAGCCTACCAACAGCACCTAGGACTCCACTGCAAAGGAGAACCAGGTACAGGTGAGCAAAGAGTCTTAAACCAGGAGGCATACTGGATCTATATAATGCAAAGAAAGAAACACAGAAACCCTGAGGAGGAGGAGGAATGTTCCAAACAAAAGTACATGATAAGTCTCCAGAAAGAGAGCTAAATGAAATGGAGATCAAAAATCTTCCTGATAAAGATTTCAAGGTAACAATCATAAATATGCTCACTGATATGCAGAAAAATATTGAAGACCTCAGGGAGGACTTCAACAAAGACACAGAAGTGCTTTAAAAGAGCCACTCAGAGCATAAGAATACAGTATTGAAAAGAAATATACAATGGAGGGAAAGAATAATAAGTTGCTACAAGTAGAAGAGAAAATCAATGAGATGGAAATTGGAGGAGAGGAAAACAACAAAGCTGAGGAACAGAGAGACAAAAGAATCTCTAGAAATGAAAAAATGCTAAGATAGCTGTGTGACAACTTTAAATTAAACAATATTTGTATAACAAGGGTACCAAAAGGAGAAGGAAGAGACAAAAGTATAGAAAGTCACTTTGAAAAATAATTCTTGAAAACTTAACTCTGAGGGGGGAAATAGACACAAATCATGGCAGAACAAAGAGCCCCTAACAAAAGGAAAAAACACCAGGAAAACAACACCAAGACATATAATAAGAAAATGACAAATATAAAGGATAAAAAGAGCCTATTGAAAGCAGCCACAGAGATAAAAAAGATTACTTATAAGAGCAACCCCATAAGGCTATCAACAGATTTCTTAGTAGAAATTTTACAGGACAGAAGACAGTAACATGAATGACTTAATGTATTAAAACTGAAACACTTTCAACCAAGAATCCTCTACACAGCAAGACTATCATTCACAAATGATGGAGACACTAAAAGTTTCCCAGATAAATTAAAGTTAAAAGAATTCACCCATGCTAAATAGGCCTTATAGGACAAGTTAAAGGATCTTCTATAGACAAAAATGTTCCTGAGGAGGCAGAGCCAAGATGGCAGTGTGAGTAGAGCAGCAGAAATCTCCTCCCAAAACCACATATATCTATGAAAATATAACAGACAACTCTTCCTAGAATAGAGACCAGAGGACACAGGACAACATCCAGACCACATCCACACCTGTGAGAACCAAGTGGCTCACGAAGGGGGTAAGATACAAGTCCCAGCCCCGCAGGATCCAGGAACCCCTTCCCCCAGCTCCCGGCGGGAGGAGAGGAGTCGGAGTGGGAAAGGAGAGGGAGCCCAGGACTGCTGAACACCCAGCCCCAGCCATCCGGACCAGAGCACAGACACAGTGCATGCGTGGGGTCCTGGATACTAGGGAAACAGGCCAGCAAGACCGCTGAGCAGGTGCCTGAGGCCAGCGCCGGAGAACAAAGAAAAGCGATCAGCCATTATTTATTTTTCCTTCTTTGGCCAGTGCTTTTTGAAAGTCTTAAAGGGACAGGGACCCCAATACTAGGGAAAGAGGGCAGCAAGACCGGTGAGTGGGTGCCTGAGGACAGCGCCTGAGGACAAAGAAAAGCGAACACGGTTTTTTTTCTTATTTATTTATTTAATTTTTTTTTTTGGTTGTTTTTTTGTTTTGGTGAGTGCTATTTGGAAGTCATAAAGGGGCAGGGCGGGACACTGAGTCCAGAGGTACAGAATCTGGGGATATCTGGGCACTCTAACCCCCTGGCCAGCAGGGAGCACAGAGGCCCCTTATGAAGATAAATAGCCTCCAGGCTGCTCCCCCTCCAACGGGTCTCCACCATTTTGGAGCAGCAGCCTGAGACAGGCCATGCCCACAACAACAGTGGAGATAAACTCCACAGCACCCAGGCAGGAAGGAGAAGCCCTGTCTGTGCACAGCTGCCAAGCACAAGCCACTACAGGTCGCTGTTCTCCCAGGATAGAAAGGCCACAAACCAACAGGGAGGCAAGTTCTTCCAGGAGTCACTCGTTCCAGCTCTACAAACTATTTCTATCACCATGAAAAGGCAAAATAATAGGGAAACCAAGATGACAGAGGTAACACCTGAGAAGGAGACAGACCTAACCAGTCTTCCTGAAAAAGAATTCAAAATAAAAATCATAAATATGCTGACAGAGATGCAGAGAAAAATGCAAGAGCAATGGGATGAAGTCCAGAGGAACATCACAGATGCCAGGAAGGAGATTACAGAAGTGAAACAAACTCTGGAAGGATTTATAAGCAGAATAGATAAGATGCAAGAGGCCATTGAAGGAATAGAAACCAGAGAACAGGAACGCATAGAAGCATACATAGAGAGAGATAAAAGGATCTCCAGGAATGAAACAATATTAAGAGAACATTGTGACCAATAAAAAAGGGACAATATCCGTATTATAGGGATAACAGAAGAAGAGAGAGGAAAAGGGATAGAAAGTGTCTTTGTAGAAATAATTGCTCAAAACTTCCCCAAAATGGGGGAGGAAATAATCGAACAGACCACGGAAATACATAGAAGCCCCAACAGAAAGGATCCAAGGAGGACAACATTAAGACAAATAATTAAAATGGCAAAGAACAAGGACAAGGAAAGAGTTTTAAAGGCAGCTAGAGAGAAAAAGGTCACCTATAAAGGAAAACCCATCAGGCTATCATCAGACTTCTCAACAGAAACCCTACAGGACAGAAGAGAATGGCATGATATATTTAATGCAATGTAACATAAGGGCCTTGAACGAAGGATACTGTATCCAGCATGACTATCATTTAAATATGATGGCGGGATTAAACAATTCCCAGACAAGCAAAAGCTGGGGAAATTTGTTTACCACAAACCACCTATACAGGGAATCATACAGGGAATGCTGTAGATGGGAGAACTCCTAAAAAGAGCACAGAAAAAAACACACAACATATGAAGAATGGAGGAGGAGGAATAAGAAGGGAGAGAAGAAAAGAATATCCACACAGTGTATATAAGAGCTCAATAAGCAAGCTAAGGTAGGAAGTAAGATACTAAAGAGTCTAACCTTGAACCTTTGGTAACCATGAACTTAAAGCCTGCAAAGGCAATAAGTATATATCTCTCCAGAGTCACCCTAAATGTAAATGGACTAAATACACCAATAAAAAGACACAGAGTAATAGAATGAATAAAAAAGAAAGACCCATCTATAAGCTGCTTACAAGAAACGCACCTCAAACCCAAAGACATGAACACACTAAAAGTCAAGGGATGGAAAAACATATTTCAGGCAAACAACAGCAAGAAGAAAGCAGGGGTTGCAGTACTAATATCAGACAAAATAGACTTCAAAACAAAGAAAGTAACAAGAGATAAAGAAGGACACTACATAATGATAAAGGGCTCAGTCCAATAAGAGGATATAAACATTGAAAATATATATGCACCCAACACAGGAGCACCAGCATATGTGAAACAAATACTAACAGAACTAAAGGTGCAAGTAGACAGCAATGCATTCATTTTAGGAGATGTCAACACACCACTAAACTCCCAAAACATAGATCCACCGGGCAGAAAATAAGTGACACAGAAAATAAGGACACAGAGGCACTGAACAACACACTAGAACAGATGGACCAAGTAGACATCTATAGAACTCTACATCCAAAAGCAACAGGATATACATTCTTCTCAAGTGCACATGGAACATTCTCCAGAATGGACCACATACTAGCCCACAAAAAGAGCCTCAGTAAATTCCAAAATATTGAAATTCTACCAACCAACTTTTCAGACCACAAAGGTATAAAACTAGAAATAAATTCAACAAAGAAAACAAAAAGGCTCAAAAACACATGGAGGCTTAACAACATGCTTCTAAATAATCAATGGATCAACGAACAAATCAAAATAGAGATCAAGGAATATATAGAAACAAATGACAACAACAACACAAAGCCCCAACCTCTGTGGGACATAGTGAAAGCAGTCCTAAGAGGAAAGTATAGAGCAATCCAGGCACACTTGAAGAAGGAAGAACAATCCCAAATGAATAGTCTAACATCAAAACTACCGAAACTGGAAAAAGAAGAACAAATGAGGCCTAAAGTCAGCAGAAGGATGGACATAATAAAGATCAGACAAGAAATAAACAAAATTGAGAAGAATAAAACAATGGCAAAAATCAACGAAACCAAGAGCTGGTTCTTTGAGAAAGTAAACAAAATAGATAAGCCTCTAGCCAAACTTATCAAGAGAAAAAGAGAATCAACACAAATCAACAGAATCAGAAATGAGAACGGAAATATCATGACGCACCCCACAGAAATACAAACAAGTATTAAAGACTACTATGAAAACCCATATGCTAACAAGCTGGAAAACCTAGAAGAAATGGTCAACTGCCTAGAAAAATCCAACCTTCCAAGACTGACCAAGGAAGAAACACAAAAGTTAAACAAACCAAATACGAGCAAAGAAATTGAAGTGGTAATCAAAAACTACCCAAGAACAAAACCCCCGGGCCAGATGGATTTACCTCAGAATTTTATCAGGCATACAGAGAAGACATAATACCAATTCTCCTTAAAGATTTCCAAAATATAGAAGAGGAGGGAATACTCCCAAACTCATTCTATGAAGCCAACATCACCCTAATACCAAAACCAGGCAAAGACCCCACCAAAAAAGAAAACTACAGACCAATATCCCTGATGAATGTAGATGCAAAAATACTCAACAAAATATTAGCAAACAGAATTCAAAAATACATCAAAAGGATCATACACCATGACCAAATGGGATTCATCCCAGGGATGCAAGGATGGTACAACATTCGAAAATCCATCAACATCATCCACCACATCAACAAAAAGAAAGACAAAAACCACATGATCATCTCCATAGATGCTGAAAAAGCATTTGACAAAATTCCCCATCCATTCATGATAAAAACTCTCATCAAAATGGGAATAGAGGGCAAGTACCTCAACATAATAAAGGCCATATATGATAAATCCACAGCCAACATTATATTGAACAATGAGAAGCTGGAAGGTTTTCCTCTAAGATCAGGAACTAGACAGGGATGCCCACTCTCCCCACTGTTATTTAACATAGTACTGGAGGTCGTGGCCATACAATCAGACCAAACAAAGAAATACAAGGAATCCAGATTGGTAAAGAAGTTAAACTGTCACTATTTACAGATGACATGATATTGTACATTAAAAAAACCTAAAGACTCCACTCCAAAACTACTAGAACTGATATAAGAATACAGCAAAGTTGCAGGATACAAATTTACACACAGAAATCTGTACCTTTCCTATACACTAACAATGAACCAATAGAAAGAAAAATCAGGAAAACAATTCCATTCACAATTGCATCAAAAAGAATAAAATACCTAGGAATAAACCTAACCAAAGAAGTGAAAGACCTATACCCTGAAAACTACAAGTCACTCTTAAGAGAAATTAAAGGGGACACTAACAAATGGAAACTCATCCCATGCTCATGGCTAGGAAGAATTAATATCGTCAAAATGGTCATCCTGCCCAAAGCAATATACAGATTTGATGTAATCCCTATCAAATTAGCAGCAACATTTTTCAATGAACTGGACAAATATTTCAAAAATTCATATGGATACACCAAAGACCTCGAATAGCCGAAGCAATCCTGAGAAAGAAGAATAAAGTGAGGGGGATCTCACTCCCCAACTTCAAGCTCTACTACAAAGCTATAGTAATCAAGGCAATTTGGTACTGGCACAAGAACAGAGCCACAGAACAGTGGAACAGATTAGAGACTCCAGACATTAACCCAAAGATATACGGTCAATTAATATTTGATAAAGGAGCCATGGACATACAATGGGAACATGACAGTCTCTTCAACAGATGGTGCAGGCAAAACTGGATAGCTACATGTAGGGGAATGAAACTGGATCACTGTCTAACCCCATACACAAAAGTAAATTCAAAATGGATCAAAGACAGGAATGTAAGTCATGAAACCATAAAACTCTTAGAAAAAAACAAAGGCAAAAATCTCTTAGACATAAACATAAGTAACCTCTTCCTGAACATATCTCCCCGGGCAAGGAAAACAACAGCAAAAATGAACAAGTGGGACTATATTAAGCTGAAAAGCTTCTGTACAGCGAAAGACACCATCAATAGAACAAAAAGGAACCCTACAGTATGGGAAAATATATTTGAAAATGACAGATCTGATAAATGCTTGATGTCCAAAATATATAAAGAGCTCACATGCCTCAACAAACAAAAAACAAACAATCCACTTAAAAAATGGGCAGAGGAGCTGAACAGACAGTTCTCCAAAATAGAAATACAGATGGCCAACAGACACATGAAAAGATGCTCCACATCAATAATTATCAGAGACATGCAAATCAAAACTACAATGAGATATCACCTCACATCAATAAGGATGGCTACCATCCAAAAGACAAACAACAACAAATGTTGGCGAGGCTGTGGAGAAAGGGGAACCCTCCTACACTGCTGATGAGAATGTAAATTAGTTCAACCATTGTGGAAAGCAGTATGGAGGTTCCTCAAAATGCTCAAAATAAACTTTCCATTTGACCCAGGAATTCCACTCCTAGGAATTTAGCTTAAGAACGCAGCACTCAAGTTTGAAGAAGACAGATGCACCCCTATATTTATCGCAGCACTATTTACAATAGCCAAGAATTGGAAGCAACCTAAGTGTCCATCTGTAGATGATTGGATAAAGAAGATGTGGTACATATACACAATGGAATATTACTCAGTCATAAGAAGAAAACAAATCCTACCATTTGCAACAACATGGATGAAGCTAGAGGGTATAATGCTCAGTGAAATAAGCCAAGTGGAGAAAGAGAAATACCAAATGATTTCACTCATCTGTGGAGTATAAGGACAAAGGAAAAACTGAATGAATAAAACAGCAGCAGAATCACAGAGCCCAAGAATGGACTAACAGCAGTTCCTGTGCGGTGACCTCCAATAAGTTCTTCACAATGATATAAAGGGCATATCAAAGTGTGGGCAAAGGGTCTGTTTGTGTTTATACAGAGGATCAAAGCCTAATTTGCCCACCCAGAAAATGAACTAAGATACGATATGAAGAAGTTCCAACATCAACATACTCTGGAAGAGTCATTCCAGAAGATGATCATCAAAATACATTAACAAAGATCCTGGCACTGTTGCAGTTGTAGCTGCATTCATCCCACCGGTTTCTGGAATTGCCATTGGAATGAAGAAGGAGATATCTAAGCTGGCCTGTGCATACAGTAAAACAACAAATTTGACTGGATCTATACTGTTGGAACTCAACCAAGAATTAGGAGAAGTGCAAGTTGCAGCGCTCCAAAATCTTGAGACTACAGACTATTTACTGTTAAAAGAACATATGGGATGTGAACAGTTCCCAGGAATGTGTTGTTTTAAATTGTCTGATTTTTCTCAAACTATTAAAATTCAGTTAGACAATATCCATCAAATCATTGATAAGTTTTCACAAATGCTTATTGTGCCTAACTGGTTTTCTTGGTTTCACTGGAGATGGCTGGTAATTGTAGGTCTGCTTTTGTTATGTAGCTGTATTCCTATTATGTTAATGTGTGTGTGCAATTTAATTAGTAGTTTAAAACCTATACATGCTTAAGTTACTATATGAGAAGATATGTCAAAGAAATAGCCAATCTTCCCATGTTTTCTTCCATCTCCTACTTCTACAGCTTTTCTTCTTCCTTCCTAATTACAACCCTTAAATGGAATTCGTGCCTCATATCAAATTTACCGAATATCATAATTCTTCCAAGTGGTAAAGATACCTCAAGACAAATGCTGGGTATAAAACCCACAGGGCATAAGTCTGCAAAGAAGTAAAAAGCTAACCTTTTCAAACAATATGGCTTCTCTCTCACTTACCAACTTTACATTTCCCTGTATGGCCCCGGAAGATGACTGGTTAGCCAGAGACAGGTAAGATTCCTCAAGGGAGGAACAACCTAAGACAGGTACAGTTGCCGGGGGGCCATCAGGTGAGAAATTGGGGATCAACAGAGGTGAGGCTCAGAACCTCATCCCCCCTGCTTTGAGAGAAATCTTCTGCATCCGTGGATGTTTTATTGCCCTTGTCTAGCTTGGATTAACACATAGTCTACAGGCACACACCTGATCATCTACAATTGCTCTCCTACAACACTAAACTATGTTTTCTACCTTTATCTTGCATCTACCTACCACTTCAGCATTTTATTTAAAAAATAATAATAATAATAATAATAAGGGAGAAATGTGGGATCAACATATAAATCAAGTATAAAAGTCAAATGAATATTCGTATTTGACCTGATTGTTTATAGTTCATAATGCCTGATCAAAACAGAAAGTTTCTGTGATGACTGCCCTTGTACTGTTCTCCATGTAAGAACTTATTCACTATGTAAGAATTTTTTCACCATGTAAGAACTTGTTCATTGTGCTTCAGAAGATCGGAGACTGATGAGAATTAGGCTTGGGGTGGATTAATGACTGTGCATTGAGTCCCCTGTACAGAATTTTATTGTTGTTAACTGTTAACAACCATTTGATCAATAAATATGAGAGATGCCCTCTCAAAAAAAAAATGTTCCTGAGACAAGGAGATTCAAGATAGAGTCATAAGAGGTGAGACAGATTACTCCTACCAAAACCACAAATAGTATGAAAATATAGTTAACACAACTCACCATAAAACAGCAACAGGAAAGCAGGCTGAACCAGACTGCATACAAACCTCACAAACAGAGCAGACTTCACAAAACAGGGTAATGTACCAAAGCCTTGATCCAGTGGGAACCAAGCCCTTCCCCCCACAGGAGCTCACTGGCAGGAGGAAGAGTGGGGAGGGTGGGAGGCTTGGGACTGCTGATTACCTAGCCCTGGAGATCTGCTTTGCAAGCCAAAAACTACATTGTGTGGTGAACTGGAGGTTGGGGAGCTGGGAAAGGTGGAATCCTTGAGAGACTGAGATTCTGGCCATTTGTGGAGGACAGAATCCACATCGGGCAGCTCTGGGACAAAGAAAAGGCAGCTGGTCTGAGAGGCTTCCAGCAGCTAGAGGACCACTAAAGGGGCAGGGTTTGCATGGAGCTTGCTGGGTGGAGGAGGGGAGAGCAGAGCAATGTTGTCTGGGCCTGCTCTGATCAGCAGGTTGGGATCTTTGAGGAGCTTTGGGTGATCCATCCCCTGGGCTGGTTACTCAGCTCCAAGGCCCCCCACTGTGACACGCAGCTGACCGAGCCTTCTTCCTGGCCTGATCGCACTGGCTTACAAACCAGCAGTCCCTATGCTGGCATTAGGACAGCCAGAGTGAGGCCCTGACTACAACAGCTAGAGATGCAAAGCAGAGGCTAACACCTGTGTGCTTGGCCCACTGGCTCTGATACTAGAGATAGGCACAGCAGCCAGGAATCAGGAAATAGATATTTCCTCACAACAGGCACCAGCTGTGCTCCCCTACAACCACCAACATCTCTAGGAGCTGAGCAGCTCAAGAGACTGGAGCTTCTGGGCATTAGGAGCACCACACAGAAATATGAAACGTCAAAAGAACCTGGTTCAGACCAAAATCTCACAAATTTCCAAAAAAAAGGGCCAAATGAAACTGAACTCACCAGTCTTCCTGAAAGAGTTGAAAATAAAAATAATAACATGCCTATGGAAGTACAGAAAAATATTTAAGAACTCAGGAATGAATTTAATATGGACATTCAATCATTAAGAAATTCCATATGTGAAATGAAACATACCATAGAGGGATTGAAAATCAGATTTGATGTACTAGAGATGGCAAATGGAAAAGATATTAGAGAAGAGGAATACAAGGAAGCTGAGGCACAGAGACAAAAAAGAATCACTAAGAATGAAAGAAAATTGAGAGAACTGTATGACCAATCCAAATGGACCAATATTCACATTGCAGGGGTACGAGAAAAGGAAGACAGAGAAAAAGGGATAGAAAGTGTCATTGAGGAAGTAATTGCTGAAAACTACCAAATCTGGGGAGGGGATAGTCTCTCAAGCCATGGAGATACATAGATCTCCCAACACTAAGAACCCAAGGAAGAAAACATCATGACATATAATAATTAAAATGGCAAAGATCGAGGAAAAAGACAGACTTTTAAAAGCAGCTAGAGAGAGAAAAAACATCACATACAAAGAAAAACCCATCAGGCTATAATCAGACTTCTCAACAGAAACCTTACAGGCCAGAAGGGAGTGGCATGATATATTTAATGCAATGAAGCAGAAGGGCCTTGAACCAAGGATACTGTATCCAGGAAGGTTATCATTTAAATTTAAAGAAGGGATTAAACAATTTTCAGATAAGCAAAAGCTGAGAGAATTGCCCTACCATAAACCCCCTCTACAGCGCATTTTGGAGGGACTCCTACAGATAGAAGTATTCCTAAGGCAAAACAGATGTTACCCAAAGGATAGACAAAGAGTACAGAATATGACTCATAATATACAAAGAATGGAGGAGGAACAAAAAGGACAGAAAAAAAAAAACTTTTGGTTGTGTTTGTAATAGCATACAAAGTGAGTTAAATTAGACTGCTAGAGAGTAAGGGAATACCTTTTAACCTTTGGTAATCACGAATCTAAAGCCTGCAATAGCAGTAAGTACATACCTATCGATGATCACCCTAAATGTAAATGGTCTGAATGCACCAATCAGACAACACAGAGTCACTGAATGGACAAAAAAACAAGACCCACCTATATGCTGCATACAAGAGATTCACTTCAAACCCAAAGACATACACGGACTGAAAGTAAAGGGATGGAAAAAGATATTTCATGCAACTAACAGGGAGAAAAAATCAGGAGTTGCAGTACTTGTATCAGACAAAATAGACTTCAAAACAAAGAAAGTAACAAGAAACAAAGAAGGACATTACATAAAGATATTGGGGTCAGTTCAACAAGAGGATGTAACCACTGTAATATCAGTGCACCCAACACAGGATCACCTAAGTATGTAAAACAAATACTAACAGAATTAAAGGGGGAAACAGAATGCAATGCATTCATTTTAGGAGACTTCAACGCACCAATCACTCCAAAGGACAGATCAAACAGACAGAAAATAAGTAAAAAGACAGAAGCACTGGACAATGTATTAGAACAGATGGACCTAACAGACATCTACAAAACACTCCATCCAAAAGCAACTGGATACACATACTTCTCAACTGCACATGAAACATTTTCAAGAATACATCATATACTAGGCCAAAAAAGAACCTCAGTAAATTCAACAAGATTGAAATGGTACTAACCAGCTTCTCAGATCACAAAGGTATGAAACTAGAAATAAATTACACAAAGAAAACAAAAAATACAACAAACACATGGGGGCTCAATAACATGCTCCTAAATAATCAATGTATCAATGACCAAATAAAAACAGAGATCAAGCAAAATATGGAGACAAATGAGAACAATAATTCAACACCGCAAAATCTGTGGGATGCACAGAATGCCGTGCTATGAGGGAAATATATGGCAATACAGGCCTAGCTCAGGAAAGAAAAATTGTAAATGAACAGTCTAAACTCACAACTAATGAAACTACAAAAGAAATAACAAATGAGGTCCAAAGTCAGTAGGAGGAGGGACATAATAAATATTAAAGCAGAAATAAATAAAATTGAGAAGAAGAAAACAATAAAAAGAATCAGCGAAAGCAGAAGCTGGTTCTTTGTGAAAATAAACAAAATAGATAAACCCTAGCAAGGCTTAACAAGAAAAAAAGAGAGTCTCCACACATAAACAGAATCAGAAATGAGAAAGGAAAAATCACTAGGACAACCACAGAAATACAAAGAATTATGATAGAATACTATGAAAAATTATATGCCAAGAAAACAGATAAACTAGAAGAAATGGACAGAGTTCTAGAAAAATACAACCTTCCAAGGCTGACCTACAAAGAAACAGAAAATTTGAATAGACCAATTACCAGCAACAAAATTGAACTGGTAATCAAAAAACTACCTAAGAAAAAAACTCGTGGAACAGATGGTTTCACTGCTGAATTTTATCAAACATTTGGTGAAGACCTAATACCCATCCTCCATAAAGTTTTCCAATAAGTAGAAGAGGAAGAAATACTCCCAAACTCATTCTACAAAGCCAACATCACTCTAATACCAAAACCAGGCAAAGACACCACCAAGAAAAAGAAAATTACAAACCAATATCTCTGAAGAACATAGATGCAAAAGTATTCCACAAAACACTAGCAAACCAAATTCAAAAATATCATCCATCACGATCAAGTGGGATTCATCATAGGGATGCAAGGATGGTACAACATTCGAAAATCCATTAACATTATCCACTACATGAACAAAAAGAAGGACAAAAACCACATGATCATTTCCATAGATGCTGAAAAAGCATTTGACAAAACTAAACATCCATTCATAATAAAAAGTCTCAACAAAATGGGTATAGAGGGCAAGTACCTCAACATAATAAAGGCCATATATGACAACCCACAGCCAACATTATATGTAACAGCAAGAGGCTGAAAGCTTTTCATTTAAGATCAGGAACAAGACAAGGATGTCCGCTCTCCCCACTGTTATTCAACATCGTTCTGGAGGTCCGAGCAATGGCAATCAGACAACAACAAAAAAATAAAAGGCTTCCCGACTGGCAAGGAAGAAGACAAACTGTCACTGTTTGCAGATAACATGATATTGTGCATAAAAAACCCTAAAGACTCCACTCCATAACTACTAGATCTAATATCTGAATTCAGCAAATTTGCAGGATACAAAATTAATATACATAAATCTGTTGCATTCCTACACACTAACAATGAACTAACAGAAAGAGAAATCAGGAGAACAATTCCATTCACAATTGCATCAAAAAGAATAAAATAACTAGGAATAAAACTAACCAGGGAAGTGAAAGAACTATACTCTGAAAACTACAAGACACTCATGAGAGAAATGAAAGAAGAAACCAATAAATGGAAACACATCCCATGCTCATGGATAGGAAGTATTAATATTGTCAAAATGGCCATCCTGCCTAAAGCAATCTACACATTCAATGCAATCCCTGTCAAATTACTGAGAGCATTCTTCAATGAAATAGAACAAATAATTCTAAAATTCATATGGAACCACAAAAGACCCCGAATAGTCAAAACAATCCTGAGAAGAATAAAACTGGATAGGAAGAATTAATATTGTCAAAATGGCCATCCTGTCTAAAGCAATCTACAAATTCAATGCAATCCCTACCAAATATCAACAGCATTCTTCAACGAACTAGAGCAAATAGTTCTAAAATTCATATGGAACCACAAAAGCCACTGAATAGCCAAAGCAATCCTGAGAAGGAAGAATAAAGCATAGGGTTTATGCTCCCTGACTTCAAGCTCTACTACAAAGCCACAGTAATCAAGACAATTTGGTACTGGCACAAGAATGGACCCATAGACCAATGGAACAGACTTGAGAGCCCTGATATAAACCCAAGCATATATGGTCAATTAATATACAATAAAGGAGCCATGGACATACAATGGGGAAATGACAGCCTCTTCAACAGCTGGTATTGGCAAAACTGGACAGCTACATGTAAGAGAATGAAACTGGATCATTGTCTAACCCTATACACAAAAGTAAACTCAGAATAGATCAAAGACCTGAATGTACATTATGAAATCATAAACCTCTTTAAAAAAAACATAGGCAAAAATCTCTTGGACACAACATGAGTAACTTCTTCATGAACACATCTCCCTGGGCAAGGAAAACAAAAGTAAAAATGAACAGTGGGACTATGTCCAACTAAAAAGCTTCTGTACAGCAAAAGATACCACCAGTAGAACAAAATGCATCCTACAATATGGGAGAATATATTCATGAATGACATATCCAATAAGGGATTGACATCAAAATTATATAAAGAGCTCACACACCTCAACAAACAAAAAGCAAATAATCCAATTAAAAAATGGGCTGAGGAACTGAACAGACACTTCTCCAATGAAGAAATTCAGATGGCCAACAGGCACATGAAAAGATGCTACACATCATTAATCATCACAGAAATGCAAATTAAACTACAATGAGATATCACCTCACACCAGTTAGCATGGCCAACATCCAAAAGACAAACAACAAATGTTGGTGAGGATGTGGAGAAAGGGCAACCCTCCTACACTGCTGGTGGGTATGTAAATTAGTTCAACCATTTTGGAAAGCAGTATGGAGGTTCCTCAAAAAACTCAAAATAGAAATGCCATTTGACCCAGTAATTCCACTCCTAGGAATTTACCCTAAGAATGCAGGAGCCCAGTCTGAAAAAGACATATGCACCTGCATGTTTATCACAGCACTATTTACAATAGCCAAGGAATGGAAGCAACCTAAGTATCCATCAGTAGATGAATGGGTAAAGAAAACATGGTACATATACACAATGGAATTTTATTCAGCCGGAAGAATCCCACCATTTGCAACAACATGGATAGAGCTAGAGGGTATTATGCTCAGTGATATAAGCCAGGCAGAAAAAGACAAGTATCAAATGATTTCACTCATCTATGGAGTGTAAGAACAAAGAAAAAACTGAAGGAACAAAACAGCAGCAGACTCACAGAATCCAAGAATGGACTAACAGCTACCAAAGGAAAAGGGACTGGGGAGGATGGGTGGGAAGGAAAGGCTAAGGGGGGAAAAGGGGCTTTATGATTAGCACACATAATGTAGTGGGAGGGGGACACGGGAAAGGCAGTATAACAGAGAGAAGACAAGTAATAATTCTATAGCATCTTACTATGCTGATGGACAGTGACTGTAATGGGTTATGTGGGGGAGACTTGATAATAGGGGGAGCCTAGTAACCATAATGTTGTTCAAGTAATTGTACAGTAACAACATCAAAATTTAAAAATTTAAAAAAAATGTTCCTAAGCTTAGATATTTTTCACCACTGAAAATGAACTCCTAGTAAATTTAGGAGAATAATTACTTACTAAGCAAGAAGTCAAAAAACAAAGGTAGTAAAATCAACTATATACAAAATCAGTTAAGGGATACATGAAAAATGGAGATGATGACATATAATACATAAAGTATGGAGGAGGAAGAAGATAAAATAAATTTTAGACTGTGTACAAAATAAGTAGCCAAATACAGACTATTATATATTTAGGAAACTATCTATGAACCTATGGTAACCACAAGCCTAAAGCCTATAATTGATACACAAAACATTTTTAAAAGAAATCCAATCACAACACTAAAGAACACCATCAAATAACAAGAGAAGCGTATAAGAGAGGAAGAAAATATCAGAGAAGAATTACAAAAACAATCAGAAAGCAATTAATAAAGTAGTAATAATTACATACCTATCAATAACTACTTTAAATTTAAATGAAGTGAATACACCAAAAAAATTTAAAAAACAGGGTGGCAGAATGGATTAAAAAACAATACTCACTGATATCCTTCCTACAAGAGACTCACTTCAGACCTAAAAGCATACACAGACTGAAAGTGGAGGGTTAGAAAAGGATATTTAATGTAAATAATAGGGACAAAAAAACAGCAGTAGTAGTTCTTATATCATACGCAAGATTTCAAAACAAAGAAAGTAAAAGGAGACAAAGAAGGATTTTACATAATGATAAAGTCCAACAAGAGGATGTAGCATTTATAAATACTATGCAACCATCATAGGAAGACCTAAACATATAAAACAAATACTAACAGGCCTAAAGGGAGGAATAGGCTGCAACTCAGTCATATATAGGGGTTTTAACACATCACTTATATCAAAGGACAGGTCAACCAGACAAAAAATAAATAAGGAAATCAAGGCACTGAACAACACACTAGATCAGATGGACTTCAACACATATACAGAACATTCCATGCAAAAGCTGCAGAATACACATTTTTCTCAAGTGGACATGCAATGTTCTCCAGAATAGATCATATATTAGGACACAAAAAGAGCACCACTAAATTCAAAAAGATTGAAATTGTATCAAGCAGCTTTTCAGATCACAATGGTATGAACCTAGAAATAAATTACATGAAGAAAACAAACAAACAAAAAAACACAAACACATGAAGGCCGAACAACATACTTCTGAATAATCAATGGATCAATGGGCAAATTAATGAATAAATCAAGAAATACATGGAGTCAAATGAAAACAAAAATACAACAGTTCAAAATATGTGGAAGCCAGAAAAGTGATTCTAAGGGGTAAGTACATAGCAATACAGCCCTATCTCAAGAAATAAGAACAATCCCAAATAGTCTAAACTCAGAACTAAAGAAACTAGAAAAAGAAGAATGAAACCCAATGTTAATAGGAGAGACATAATAAAGATCAAAGCAAAAATAAATAAAATAGAGAACAATAACATAATGGAAAAAAATCAGTGAAACTAAGAGCTGGTTCTTGCAGAAGATAAATAAAATAGACAAACTCCTAGCCAGACTTACCAAGAAAAAGAGAGAGGACAAAAATAAAAAAAATCAGAAGCAAAAAAGGAATAGCTACAACTCACACCACAGAAATTCCATGAAAATGTATATGCCAATAAATCATACAACCGAGAAGAAATGGAAAAATTCCTAGAAAAGTACAACCTTCCAAGATGAAACCAGAAAGAAGCAGAAAATTGAATGGACCAATTGCCAGTAATGAAACTGATTTGGTAATCAAGAAACTCCCAACAAACAAAAGTGTGGTACAAGATGGCTTCACAGCTGAATTCTACCAAACATTTAAAGAAGAGCTAATACATATCCTTCTTAAAACGTTCCAAAAAGTAGAAGAGGAAGGAATACTTCCAAACTCATTCTATTAGGCCAGGATCAGTCTAATACCAAAATCAGACAAAGATGCTATAAGAAAAGAAAATTATAGACCAATATCCCTAATGAACAGATGCAAAAATCCTCTACAAAATATTAGCAAACTGAATTGAAAAATATTATCAAAAGGACCTATCCAAGTAGGACTTATTCCAGGGATGCCAGGATAGTACAATACTGCAAATCAAATAATGTTATACAGCACATTAACAAAAAGAAGGATAAAAATCATATAGTCATCTCAATAGATGCTGAAAAAGCATTTGACAAAACTCAACAAGCATTTGATAAAATACTCTCAATAAAATGGTTACAGAGGACACATACTTCAACATAATAGAGGCCATATAGACAAACCCACAGACAATATCATACTCAGTGACAAAAAGCTGAAAGCTTTTTTCTACGATCAGGAACAAGAAAAAGATATCCACTCTCACCATTTTTATTCAACATTGTACTTAGATCTTAGCAACTGGAATCAGACAAGATAAAGAGATAAAAGGCATCCAAATTGGTAAGAAAGAAGTCAAACTGTCACTATTTGAAGATGACATGATACTATATATGGGAAACCCTAAAGACTCCACACACGCAAAAAAAAAAACTATTAGAACTAATAATTGGATTCAGCAAAGTTGCAAGACACAAAAATAATACACAGAAATCTTTTACATTCCTATATGTGAACAATCAACTACAGAAAGAGAAATAAGGGAAATAATTCCATTTATGATTGTATCCAAAAGAATAAAATACCTAGGAACAAATCTAACCAAGGAGGTGAAAGAGCTATATTCTGAAAACTGTAAGACACTCATGAGAGAAATTAGAAACAAATCAGTGGAAATCTACCCCATGCTCATGGATAGGAAGAATTTATCAAAATGTCCAGCCTGCTCAAAGCAATTCACAGATTCATACAATCCCTATCAAAATACCAATAGCATTTTTCAAGGAACTTGAGCAAAAACCCCTAAACTTCATATAGAACCACAAAAGATCCTGAAGAGCCAAACAATCCTGAGAAAGAAGCACAAAGCTGGGGGTATTACATTCTCTGACTTCAAGCTACACTACAAAGCTACAGTCACCAAAACAGTATGGTACTGGCACAAGAACAGACCCATAGATGAATGGAACAGAACAGAAAGCCCAAATATAAACCATGCATATGTGGTCAATTAATGTGCAATAAAGGAGCCATGAATATACAATGGGAAAAAGACTGTATCTTCAACAATTAGTGTTGGGAAAACTGGACAGCTACATGCCAGAGAATGAAACTGGATTACTGTCTAACTCCATACACAAAAGTAAACTTAAAATGGATTAAAGAGCTAAATGTATTACATGAAACCATAAAACTCTAAGAAGAAAACATAGGCAAAGATCTCTTGAAAATAAGCATGAGCCATTTTTTTCTAGACATCTTCCCAGGCAAGGGAAACAAAACATAAAATGAACAAGTGGGACTACATCAAACTAAAAAGCTTCAGTAAACAAAGGACATCATCAACAGAACAAAAGGCAGCCTACAATATGGGGGAACATATTCATAAATGACTTATCTGATTAAGGGGTTAACATCCAAAATATATAAATAACCCATACAACTCAACACCCAAAAAACAAATAATCCAATCAAAAAATGGGCAGAGGACCTCAACAGACATTTTTCCAAAGAAGAAATACAAGGCATGAAAAGATGTTCCACATCCCTAATGATCAAGGGAATCAAAATCAAAATCACAATGAGGTATCACCTCACACCAGTTAGAATGCCCACTATGCAAAACATAAGAAATAGCAAGTGTTGCTGAGAATGTGGAAAAATGGGAACCTTCCTACCCTGTTGTTGGGAATGTAAATTGGTGTAGCCACTGTGGAAAGCTGTATGGAGGTGCCTCAAAAATAAAAAGAAAATACTGAAAAATATCTAAAAATAGAAACACCAGATGACCCAGTAATTCTACTCCTAGGAATGTACCTGAAGAAAACAAAACCCATGACTTGAAAAGACATATGCACCCCTATGTTTATTGCCACATTGTTTATAATAGCCAGTGAAACAACCTAAGTTCCCATCAGTAGATAAATTGATAAAGAAGAGGTGGTACATTTACACAATGGAATATTATTCAGCAATAAAAACAAAAGATATCCTATTATGGATGAACCTACAGGGTATTATATTAAGTAAAGTAAGACAGATGGAGAAAGACAAATATCATATGATTTTGTTTGCTTATGTGTGTACCTAAAAACAAAACAAAACAAAATGAACAAAGTAACTGTAGACTCATGTCACTGAAAGGTTCACTGGTAGTTACCACGTGGGAGGGATTGGGGTGGATTGGAGGGAAGTTGAGGGGGATAAAGGGGCACAAAAATTCTCAATCATAATATAAGGTGGTCACAGGGATGGCAATACAGCATAGAGAATATAGCCAATGTTTCTGTAACATCTTCCTATGTCAACCGATAGTAACTGCACTAGTAGGGGTGAGGATTTAATACTGTGGGTAACTGTTGAACCACTGTGTTGTATACTTGAAACTAATATATGATTTATATCAACTATACTTTAACAAGAAAAAAGAAAGACAAATACTGCATGATTTCACTTACACATGGAATCTAAAATAGTCAAACTCAAAGAAGGTGAGAGTAGAATGGTTGTTGTCCCGGTTGTGGGGAGGGGGAAATGGGGAGATATTGGTTAAGGGGTGCAAAAGTTGCAACTCTCCAAAATAAAGAATTCTGCAGATCCCATGTGCCACATGGTAACTAGTTGATACTGTATTGTATATTTGAAATTTGCTAAGAGAGTGGATCTTAAGTGTTCTCATCACATAAAAAAACAATTGTAACTTTGTGAGGTGATGGATATGTTAATTGACTTGATTGTGGTAATCATGCCACAATGTATACATGTATCAAAAGACCATACTTTACACCTCAAATATATACAATTTTTACTCGCCAATTACAAACTCAGTAAAGCAAGTGGGGAATCCATTGCCTAATAAATTAAGTCCAAGCTCACTACCTGGTCTCCATGTTCTGGATCCAACCTCATTTTCCAGCCTATACATAATGCTTACCACTATTAGGCTAAATTAGATAACTACTTTTCACAAATACATTTCCTTTTCCAATATTTGTCCATTGTCTAATTTCTAATTATCCTTCAATTTCAGGTTCAAGTACTACCTCATCCATGAAGTATCTTCTGATGACTCCAGCTACCTTAAACTATAAATATGTGTCTGCAGCATATCTCTCACAGTCCTGTGTGAGCTAAGGAGACTTTGTTACCCTCCTCAATACCTCACTTGTTATGTATTGTTGGATATTCTTAACAGTGTTGTCTGTGCTTAATGTTCAAAGTACATAAAAGAAAAACAATATCTGTTACATGACACACACATCTCATTGCAAATAGACCCTGAAAGAATATTTTTAAGTAAACCCTAAAAATATCTTTAAATTATTTTTGAAATATTAACTGATGAATTTTAAATAATGTAGATATGATCTCCATTGGCAAACATATGTTAAAATAATACAAAAATTAAGTGCAATATTTTGATGGTCTAAAAATTCTAACATGCTGATATTGAAAAAAATCGATGTCTTCATAAGGTCTAACATCTAAAAAGCAAAAGTATATGCAGAGAATTTTAACTACAATACTTCAGGACCTTCTACTGAAGGAAATATAACAAATTTATATGCATCTAATCCATTCACATGTAGGTTACTAACCTGAAAGATTCATTGGATCTTTAACGGAGTAAATTCTTTGCTAATAAAATTACACACTTAAAATCTTTAATTTGACAAATACCTTAATAGAGTTGAATGACTGATACTAGGTTTAATCCTAGAAAACAGATTTAATGATAATATCCCTCATTAAAATAACAAGCCATCTATTTTTGACAAGCTAATCCCAGTTTACATTAATTTTATCCCCATTAACCACTGTTTGTTTATACCCTTAAGTGTTTAAAGGAAGAATGACCTAGTTACATTTTTGGTGCCTGCTAAAATGCATCTTTGTTAGACTCATCTCACTTCCTCCAGAAATTAATTTCATTTCTTTTCTGATAGAGCACAACGCCATAATAAGAAGTGAAAAGCAAGGAACATAATATATCAGGGAGTTCAGGAAAGCCTTACTTGGTTCAACAGAACATTCTCAACTTTAAGCATTAAACTGCTCAAATAAAAATAGACATTTTCAGTTTATCATACACCTATAAACCCAACTTAAACAGTTCACATTGAAATGATACATGCTCAGTAAAGCCAACAATTCATTTGTCATAGTATACTCAAAATCAGATTAGCAATCTGAGCACCTGGAAGGCTAATACCACTTTACCTATATATCTTTAAACTTATAGCTATAAACACATTTTAAAAGGATAGAACAAGAATTCAACTTCTTAAGTGAAGCTTTATTTTCAAGGTTGCCTAAATGGAATGTATGAACAAAATTTTTGCCTTCGAAAATTCATGTTCTAAGATGAAGCAATTTTCCTATCTGAATTTGATTTCAAATTTGATTTTTCTATTAATAATCTCTCAAAAGAACTTCTGAAAATTTTATTTGAAGTAGAATATTGGAATTTCCTCTAGAAAGTCATGAAAATCAGCAATATGATGGTAGGTAGCCACCAAAAGAAGAAAGATGAAATAAAACAGTGTGCTATAAAACACCTACAGTTAATTTCAGCAACCTCCACAGGAGCACTTCATTAAGTTGGAAACTGTAGTAGATATTAACAGTCCCCAAACCTCCTTCACGGAACATCCTGTATTACTTTCCTAATGTGGCGATAACACCTCACCATGAAATTTAGTGGCAACACATTTATTCTCTTTAGTTCTACAAGTCAGAAGTTTGAAATCCATTTCGCTGGGCTAAAGTCAAGACACAAGCAAGATTGGGTCTCTCTCGTCCCTGCCTTTTTCATCCACTAGTGGCCAGCCTAAAGTCCTCAAGTTGTGGCTCCATGCTCCATTTTCAAAGCACATCACTCTAATCTCTGCTTCCGGCATCCCTTCTCCATTTTTGTAATTAAACCTCTGAACCTTCCTCTTACAAGAACACTTGTGATTACATTTAGAATTTACCCAGATAATCCAGGATAATCTCCTCCTGTCAAGATCCTTAATTTAGTCATATCTGCCAAGTCCTGTTTTTTGCTTTGTAATGTCTTCACAAAGACTAGGACCTGAATACCTGTGGTCAACAATTTAGCCCACCACATACTCTGCAGAAAGTATTTTCAACATACATTTGCAAAAACAGAGCATATTAATACAGATGTTTTCATCATATACTTGTACTCCAGTACTAATATATATTACAAAACATACAAATTAAAATATGAAAATTAATTTTCTATAAATTTTGCTTTATTATATATATATTATATATATATATATTTTTGAGAGGGCATCTCTCATATTTATTGATCAAATGGTTGTTAACAACAATAAAATTCTGTATAGGGGAGTCAATGCTCAATGCTTAATCCACCCCAAGCCTAATTCTCATCAGTCTCCAATCTTCTGAAGCATAAAGAAGAAGTTCTTAATAGGACAAATTTGTGCTCAAGTTATAAAAGTTATGTGACTATATGTTTCATGATTTTTAAGATCTTCATTTGAAATTTTGTAATACAATAACATGAAGGCAGGTTTAAGATCTGTTTATCTCAGTAATTTGTTTTAAAAACTTGATCTCAAAACTGAAATATAAATGCCACAAACATGCATAGACCCAAATGGGAAATAATTCTTCTTCTCCTTTTACTCTACCAATTATAAAAGGATTTTGTTGAAATTCAGTTCATAACTTTCCATTTCCCTATTGTCAATCAGTTCTTACAAACTAATCATGTATTTCAATTTCATATTTTTAGTAAGTGGATTCAACTTTAATTTTACCTCATTTGGACAGTTAGGAAATTCTACATTCAAATTTTTTTTTAAATCTGCATATGTCAGTTTAGATCATTTTCAACAACATATGATGTAATGAGGAAACATACCCAAATATCCATATTCAAGATGTTCTCTCCATGGTAAGATTAGCAGGAAAGAGGTACTTTCTCATTGTAAAATATGTCATTTTCACCTTGAAAATAATCTCCAAGGAAATATGCTATGTAAAGCTCCCGATGATCTCTGCAAGGCTGGAACACTTAATTGTTGTAAAATTAAACACTTCAAGTATTTTTCCACAGATTAAAAGAAGACTGTCTGTGATATAGTCATTGCATATACCATTAAGTTTTTATATTCTGGTTCCAATTTCTTTGTTGCAATAGATTGCCTATGAAAGTATGAATTCTACATAAGAAGCTAATTCCACTAATTTCCTCTAGGATTCTTACTTCATTTCCAGTCAAACATTAGTTATCTTTTGCCCATTTCCCTTCATTAACACCACTCACCCCCCAAAAAATCCTTGCTTTTAAAAGCAAGTTCACTATTGAAAATATATCTTCTCCATAATGTTTCAAAAAATTTTTATAAAAGTTCTTCATAATTTTTATTGTTGAAACAGAATCATGCAATTCTATTCTACAGTTCTTCTCCCAGCCTGAGCAATATTCCTAGTACTTCACATTCTCAGCAACGTTTTCCACATGTCTTCCAACATTTCCTAGCACCGGAATGAATCTTAGTGTGTGAAAATGGGGTTTCCTAGTATTATTTCAGCAACTTTTATGATGATAACAGTAAGTGTTTTTCCCCAAAAATTGTGACTTGACCTCTGCTTTTAAAAAGACACATTAAGGAGCTTCCAAATATTTTTCAGGGCCATTAAAAATCATATGAGAGTCAAACTTCATGTTCCAGATGTTTAGTTCTTAAATGTCTTACTCTGATAACTGCACACTCCCATTATTTTATATCTCAAGGAACAACTGATCCACAGGATAAGATTTATAATTAACAATAATATAAATCCATGAATACCTCCCTGATAGGTTGGGATGTTTTCAGACATTTTCTTACCATATTTAAGCACTGTCATTGTTTTGACCTTATAATGCTGCTGGCAAAGAGTGTGTGATTAAAATTAAAATATCAGTTCTTTTCTTTTCTTTTTTTCATTTGTGCCTATATTACTGTAACAGTTTTCAATTCATGTGTCTGCAGAATACCTTAATGCCTGTTGTCTGCTTTTTAGATAATTTAGCTAGAACTAGAATTGTGGTGATAATAATAAATAATCACAATGGCTAACACTCGATGTCAATTCATCTAGACACTTTTATAAGATGGATATCTAGTAAACCAAGTTAATATTTTATTATGATATACAAAAAAAAAATCCTAATCATGGGACTCCACTCACCCATAGGATACAACACATACTTTAGGCAACAAAGGATGATGACATATAAATAAATGTCATTTAGACCAACCAAGGGAGAGTCAACTGTGTCATAAATATTAATGAAACCTTGTTTCTTGTTTTTTTGGTATCATTAATCTACAGTTACATGAGCAACATTATGGTTACCAGACTCCCCCAATCATCAAGTCCCTGCCACATAACCCATTACAGTCACTGTCCATCAGCGTAGTAAGAGTCACTACTTGCTTCTCTGTGCTATATTGCCTTCCCCGTGCTCCCCACCCCTACATTATGTGTGCTAATCGTAATGCCCATTTTTCCCCCTTATCCCTCCCTTCCCACCCATCCTCCCCAATCTCTTCCCCTTTGGTAACTGTTAGTCCATTCTTGGATTCTGTGAGTCTGATGCTGTTTGGTTCCTTCAGTTTTTTCTTTGTTCTTATAGTACACAGATGAGTGAAATCATCTGATACTTGTCCTTCTCCACCTGGCTTATTTCACTGAGCTAATACCCTCTAGCTCCATCCATGTTGTTGCAAATGGTAGGATTTGTTTTCTTCTTATGGCTGAATAATATTCCATTGTGTATATGTACCACATCTTTATCCATTCATCTACTGATGGACACTTAGGCTGCTTCCATTTCTTGGCTATTGTAAATAGTGCTGTGATAAATGTAGGGATCCTGTATTGTTAAGATAAATTCCTAGGAGTGGGATTCCTGGGTCAAATGGTATTTCTGTTTTGAGGTTTTTGAGGAACCTCCATACTGCTTTCCACAATGGTTGAACTAATTTACATTCCCACCAGCAGTGTACGAGGGTTCCCCTTTCTCCACATCCTTGCCAGCATTGAAACCTTGTTTCTTTTTTACCAGTTAGTAGATTAAAAATTATATAAAGAGATGTTGTAATATTACCTTCCCACATCTCACTGAATTGTGTGTACATCCCATGGAGCCCTCACTTTAGATTAGAAACCACTGCTAGTGACATTAAGAGGCTATTATTCTACAGACTGCAATAGAATCATAGTATCAGGCAGAAAGTACAGTTAGGGCTCACACTTAAAGGTAGGTATTCATAGCCCAAGCATAACTCACAAATATATATACAATGTTCTATTAAACTGTACTTAATAGTGGAAGTAATAGTTCTCAGGATCTGTATAAGTATCAGAAGACATGGAACAGACTCTAGAGGTAAAGCACTGAATAGTTCAGAAGACATGAAGCTTGGCAGAATGCTAACAAACATGGAAAACAGGAACAATGTTCAAATACACTTAATAAATAACATACATGTCAAAGTCCTGTAAGAAACAGAGCAATAAATGCACACAGAGGCTAAAATCATAGTGAACATATTCAAGATAACAATTTCAGAATTATTGTAGAAGTTCTACTTCTGTTCCATGGGACATTCCTCCCATTAGACTATGAAAATCTAGACCAGCACTCCCTGTTCTTTTCAGTTTAAGAACACATATAAATTCACTACTGAGTCAAATGTTTAGTTCATGTTAAAGACAGTTTATCATGTTATAGTTAGACAGAACTATATTCAAATCCTGGCTCTCCTAGTCTGCTGCTGTGTGATCTTGGGTAAATAACCTAAACTCTCTGAACTTCACATTCTTCCTCATAATGTAAAGAATGTGTGAAAGAATGCGTGTGTCATGCCTAACAGAATCTGATACTTCATGTGCATGTAAAAAATAGTAATAAAGCTATTGCTCTAAAACTTTTAAAGTAGAAAAGACTTGCTGGATTCCAATACAGTAGATAAAATGGTATCTTATGATGGGGAACAAACAATAGAGTAAATAAATTGAATATGAATCACCAAAGTATTGCTATTTTCCTAGGTACAAGTTATTGCAAGTGCTTCAGCATAACTATGCATCTCATAATTGTTAAAATTATCTTTTCACTGATTAAATTATATACTTTTATTGTAATGAGTCATATTGTAGCAGAATGAATACAGAAGAAATGATGTACTAGAACTCAAAGGCCCAAATTTTATTATTGATTTTACCTTTATAAGGACCAACTTTCAATAAGTTACTTAACTTCAGTGCTTCAATTTCCTCAACGGGAAACAAGGAGAAGGGGTAAATTTTCTAAATGCCTTCAAGTTGATTTTCTAAACAGCATGTTTGGAGACCATATTTCATGGCTTGGTCAGTTTCTGCAGTTTTCAATCCAACAAAAACAATTTAAACCATGAGATCAAAACCCACAAAGAAAAGTCAAAGCATTAGGGGAAAAATGTTTATAACATAAAAGAAAAGGCCAGATAATTACTTTTAATGTCAATCAAATAAAGTGTAAGCAAGAGAACAATGTTGAATAGTTATTCTCCATTTTCATTAATTTCAAAAGAAATCTATTTAAATGTCATCAAAAACATCTGATGCCTATAAGCAAAACTTGGTGTTAGAAAAGGATTAAGAAATAGAACAGTTCATAGACCACACACAAATATTTTAAAATAATGCTAGGTTACTATCATGGATAATTAAGTCATTGACCAATCTAAGGATTTTTTTAAATGTGAAATGACCTAACTTTATGTTTAACAGGCACACAGATTACTTTTACTTCAGGCACAGTACAGTTTAAAATTTTTGACACTACTTAAGACCTTTGGATCAATTCTTAGTAAGGTACATAGACCATCAGAGAACTACTAAAATAGCTTTCAGTCATATGAGCTACTATATGGTTATTCAATAGTCCAGTCTTAGTAATTATTTTAAGTTTCTCTCCCCAGTATGTGAGTCATTAGTTTCCTTATCCACAAACTTGCTCCTCTGCTAACTCATGCAGCATTAGTACATAATACTTAAAAGAAAAATTCTCATTTATTGCTAGCATTTTCTCTAGGTTATGGCCCAGAATGGACCCTAATCAACATCTTATGGGTGCTCAGTTTTACTGGGAAGGTATCATATACTCACAAGAATGTATATAAAGAAATGAGTGTTTTAAATAAAATAAAGACTCATGAATCCATCAAGCAGGTTAAAAAATACAGAATAATGAATGATCTTTGAAGGTCTCTGTGTGCCTCTATTGAACAACATTGCTTTGCTTCTCTTTATAATATTACCACAAAATATGTTTAACTACATAATATATTGTTAAAATTTACTGTGGATTACACTTTATATAGTAAGATTTGTAAAGTATAAATTCTTTGGTAACTTTTTTTGGTGATGCATTATTATACTTTGAAGATTCATCCATGTTGTAGTTCATTTTATTGCTAAGTAATAATCCACTTATAACTACAGCTCAATTTATTTACTCTGTCTGATGCTGTTTCCAATTTTTTTCTTATCAGTTATATTAATATGCTTCCTTATATACCTGTGCAAAAATTCTCAGTAGTATTTGTAATTAAGAATGAAAATCATAAATTATAGTCTATGCACTCTTCATGTTTACCAAATAATTATACAGTTTGACAGCATACATTCCTACTGGAAGTAGGTAAAAATTCCTATTACTCTACATCCTCAACAACAATATTGTCCAACTGGGAAATGACACCTCATTGTGCTTATCTTCACTTCCCCAATTAATAATGTTTTCTTCTCAGGGTCCAGTGAAATGCCTATTCGTGTGTATATCCCTTTTCCCTTTGGTTGTCAGTCTCGTACTGATTGGCAAGAACTGATCTATAAATCCTAGATATTTCTAGGTCTTAAATTTTATGTCCTGGCATGCAACAAACTAAACAATAAGTTTTCCTTTAATGCTTTGTACTTTTTCTTTTGTTATTAAAATACATTTTCCTAAAGTACATGGCTTTTTAATGGTGGATCTTATTCCCCTTTTTTGGTTTATTTGTATATATGAAGAATATCCATATATAAATATCAAGAGAAAACCTGGTGGAGCCAAGATGGTGGCGTGAGTAGAGCAGCGGAAATCTCCTCCCAAAACCACATATATCTATGAAAATATAACAAAGACAACTCATTCTAAAATAGAGACCAGAGGACACAGGACAACATCCAGACTACATCCACACCTGTGAGAACCCAGCGCCTCACGAAGGGGGTAAGATACAAGCCCAGACCCTGGGAGGAACTGAGTGCCCATCCCCCCAACTCCCAGCGGGAGGAGAGGAGTCAGAGGGGAAGGGAGAGGGAGCCCAGGACTGCTGAACACCCAGCCCCAGCAATCTGCACCAGAGTGCAGGCACAGTGCATGCGTGGGGCCCTGGACACTAAGGAAAAGGGGCAGCAAGACAGGTGAGCAGATGCCTGAGGCCGATGCCAGAGAACAAAGAAATGGGAGTGGCCATTTTTTTTTTTTTGGCGAGTGCTTTTTGGAAGTCTTAAAGGAACAGGGACTCCAATACTAGGGAAACAGGGCAGAAAGACCAGTGAGAGGGTGCCTGAGGCTGGCGCCTGAGGACAAAGAAAATTGTGTGCTTTTTTAAATTTATTTCTTTATTAATTAATTTATTTTTATACTTGTTGTTTTTGTTTGGCGAGTGCTTTTTGGAGGTCTTAAAGGGACAGGGTGGAACACTTAGTCCAGAGGCACGGAATCTGGGGATCTCTGGACACTCTAACCCCCTGGGCAGCAGGGAGCACAGAGGCCCCTTACAGAGATAAATAACCTCCCGGCCGCTACTCCTCCAACAGGGCTCCACCATTTCGGAGCAGCAGCCTGAGCCAGGCCACGCCCATAGCAACAGCGGAGATCAACTCCATTGTAGCCAGGCAGGAAGCAGAAGCCCTCTCTGCACACCCCTGTCTTGTGCACAGCTGCCCAGAACAAGCCACTAGAAGTCACTGTTCTCCCAGGAGAGGAAGGCCACAAACCAACAAGAAGGAAAGCGCTTCTAGCCATCAGTCATATCAGCTCTGCAAACTATCTCTATCACCATGAAAATGCAAAACTACAGGCAGACAAAGATGAGAGAGTAAACACCTCAGAAGGAGACAGACCTAACCAGTCTTCCTGAAAAAGAATTGAAAATAAAAATCATGAACATGCTGACAGAGATGCAGAGAAAAATGCAAGAGCAATGGGATGAAGTCTGGAGGGAGATCACAGATGCCAGGAAGATTACAGAAGTGAAAAAAACCCTGGAAGGATTTATGAGCAGAATGGATAAGATACAAGAGGCCATTGAAGGAATACAAAACAGAGCACAGGAACGTATAGAAGCTGACATAGAGCTAAAAGGATCTCCAGGAATGAAACAATACTAAGAGAACTGTGTGACCAATCCAAAAGGAACAATATCCGTATTATAGGGGTACCAGAAGAAGGAGGGAGAGGAAAAGGGATAGTAAGTCTCTTTGAAGAAATAATTGCTGAAACTTCCCCAAACTCGGGGAGGAAATAATCAAACAGACCACAGAAATACAAAGAACCCCCAACAGAAAGGATCCAAGGAGGACAACATCAAGACACATAATAATTAAAATGTCAAAGTTCAAGGAAAAGGAAAGAGTTTAAAAGGCAGCTAGACAGAAAAAGGTCACCTACAAAGGAAAACCCATCAGGCTATCATCAGACTTCTCAACAGAAACCCTACAGGCCAGAAGAGAATGGCATGATATATTTAATACAATGAAGCAGAAGGGCCTTGAACCAAGGATACTGTATTCACTATGACTATCATTTAAATATGATGGTGGGACTAAAGAATTCCCAGACAAGCAAAAGCTGAGGGAATTTGCTTCCCACAAACCACCTCTACAGGGCATCTTACAGGGAATGCTCTAGATGGGAGCATTCCTAAAAAGAGCACAGAACAAAACCCTCAACATATGAAGAATGGAGGAGGAGGAATAAGAAGGGAGAGAAGAAAAGAATCTCCAGACAGTGAATATAACAGATCAATAAGCGAGCTAAGTTAGGCAGTAAGGATACTAAAGAGGCTAACCTTAAACCTTTGGTAACCATGAGTTTAAAGCCTGCAATGGCAATAAGTACATATCTCTCAATAGTCACCCTAAATGTAAATGGACTTAATGCACCAATCAAAAGACAGAGTAGTAGAATGGATAAAAAAGCAAGACCCATCTATATGCTGCTTACAAGAAACTCACCTTAAACCCAAAGACATGCACACACTAAAAGTCAAGGGATGGAAAAACATATTTCAGGCAAACAATAGCGAGAAGAAAGCAGGGTTTGCAGTACAAATATCAGACAAAATAGGCTTCAAAACAAAGAAAGTAACAAGAGATAAAGAAGGACACTACATAGTGATAAAGGGCTCAGTTCAACAAGAGGATATAACCATTCTAAATATATATGCACCCAACAGAGGAGCACCAGCATATGTGAAACAAATCCTAACAGAACTAAAGGGGGAAATAGACTGCAATGCATTCATTTTAGGAGACTTCAACACACCACTAACCCCAAAGGATAGATCCACCGGGCAGAAAATAAGTAAGGACACAGAGGCACTGAACAACACACTAGAACAGATGGACCAAGTAGACATCTATAGAACTCTACATCCAAAAGCAACAGGATATACATTCTTCTCAAGTGCACATGGAACATTCTCCAGAATGGACCACATACTAGCCCACAAAAAGAGCCTCAGTAAATTCCAAAATATTGAAATTCTACCAACCAATTTTTCAAACCACGAAGGTATAAAACTAGAAATAAATTCTACAAAGAGAACAAAAAGGCTCACAAACACATGGAGGCTTAACAACATGCTTCTAAATAATCAATGGATCAATGAACAAATCAAAATAGAGATCAAGGAATATATAGAAACAAATGACAACAACAACACAATGCCCCAACTTCTGTGGGACACAGCGAAAGCAGTCCTAAGAGGAAAGTATATAGCGATCAAGGCACACTTGAAGAAGGAAGAACAATCCCAAATGAATAGTCTAACATCAAAACTATCGAAACTGGAGAAAGAAGAACAAATGAGGCCTAAAGTCAGCAGAAGGATGGACATAATAAAGATCAGACAAGAAATAAACAAAATTGAGAAGAATAAAACAATGGCAAAAATCAACGAAACCAAGAGCTGGTTCTTTGAGAAAGTAAACAAAATAGATAAGCCTCTAGCCAAACTTATCAAGAGAAAAAGAGAATCAACACAAATCAACAGAATCAGAAATGAGAACGGAAATATCATGACACACCCCACAGAAATACAAACAAGTATTAAAGACTACTATGAAAACCCATATGCTAACAAGCTGGAAAACCTAG
This sequence comes from Manis javanica, assembly GCF_040802235.1. Taxonomy (NCBI): domain Eukaryota; kingdom Metazoa; phylum Chordata; class Mammalia; order Pholidota; family Manidae; genus Manis; species Manis javanica. Next base: position 84,291,250 of record NC_133162.1, read on the forward strand.
AAGAAATGGTCAACTGCCTAGAAAAATCCAACCTTCCAAGACTGACCAAGGAAGAAACACAAAAGTTAAACAAACCAAATACGAGCAAAGAAATTGAAGTGGTAATCAAAAACTACCCAAGAACAAAACCCCCGGGCCAGATGGATTTACCTCAGAATTTTATCAGGCATACAGAGAAGACATAATACCAATTCTCCTTAAAGATTTCCAAAATATAGAAGAGGAGGGAATACTCCCAAACTCATTCTATGAAGCCAACATCACCCTAATACCAAAACCAGGCAAAGACCCCACCAAAAAAGAAAACTACAGACCAATATCCCTGATGAATGTAGATGCAAAAATACTCAACAAAATATTAGCAAACAGAATTCAAAAATACATCAAAAGGATCATACACCATGACCAAATGGGATTCATCCCAGGGATGCAAGGATGGTACAACATTCGAAAATCCATCAACATCATCCACCACATCAACAAAAAGAAAGACAAAAACCACATGATCATCTCCATAGATGCTGAAAAAGCACATGACAAAATTCCCCATCCATTCATGATAAAAACTCTCATCAAAATGGGAATAGAGGGCAAGTACCTCAACATAATAAAGGCCATATATGATAATCCCACAGCCAACATTATACTGAACAGCAAGAAGCTGAAAGCTTTTCTTCTAAGATCGGGAACTAGACAGGGATGCCCATTCTCTCCACTATTATTTAACATAGTACTGGAGGTCCTAGCCATGGCAATCACACAAAACAAAGAAATACAAGGAATCCAGATTGGTAAAGACGTCAAACTGTCACTATTTGCAGATGACATGATACTGTATATAAAAAACCCTAAAGACTCCACTCCAAAACTACTAGAACTGATATCACAATACAGCAAAGTTGCACGATACAAAATTAACACACAGAAATCTGTAGCTTACCTATACACTAACAATGAACCAATAGGAAGAGAAATCAGGAAAACAATTCCATTCACAATTGCATCAAAAATAATAAAATACCTAGGAATAAACCTAACCAAAGTGAAAGACCTATACCCTGAAAACTACAAGTCACTCTTAAGAGAAATTAAAGGGGACACTAACAAATGGAAACTCATCTCATGCTCATGGCTAGGAAGAATTAATATTGTCAAAATGGCCATCCTGCCCAAAGCAATATACAGATTTGATGCAATCCCTATCAAATTACCAGCAACATTCTTCAATGAACTGGAACAAATAATTCAAAAATTCATATGGAAACACCAAAAACCCTGATTAGCCAAAGCAATCCTGAGAAAGAACAATAAAGTGGGGGGATCTCACTCCCCAACTTCAAGCTCTACTACAAAGCCATATTAATCAACACAATTTGGTACTAGCACAAGAACAGAGCCACAGAACAGTGGAACAGATTAGAGACTCCAGACATTAACCCAAACATATATGGTCAATTAATATTTGATAAAGGAGCCATGGACATACAATGGGGAAATGACAGTCTCTTCAACAGATGGTGCTGGCAAAACTGGACAGCTACATGTAGGAGAATGAAACTGGACCATTGTCTAACCCCATACACAAAAGTAAATTCAAAATGGATCAAAGACCTGACTGTAAGTCATGAAACCATGAAACTCTTAGAAAAAAATATAGGCAAAAACCTCTTAGACATAAACATGAATGACCTCTTCTTGAACATATCTCCCCGGGCAAGGAAAACAACAGCAAAAATGAACAAGTCGGACTATATTAAGCTTAAAAGCTTCTGTACAGCAAAAGACACCATCAATAGAACAAAAAGGAACCTTACAGTATGGGAGATTATATTTGTAAATGACAGATCCAATAAAGGGTTGATGAACAAAATATATAAAGAGCTCACATGCCTCAACAAACAAAAAACAAACAATCCACTTAAAAAATGGGCAGAGGAGCTGAACAGACAGTTCTCCAAAATAGAAATACAGATGGCCAACAGACACATGAAAAGATGCTCCACATCACTAATTATCAGAGACATGCAAATCAAAACTACAATGAGATATCACCTCACATCAATAAGGATGGCTACCATCCAAAAGACAAACAACAACAAATGTTGGCGAGGCTGTGGAGAAAGGGGAACCCTCCTACACTGCTGATGAGAATGTAAATTAGTTCAACCATTGTGGAAAGCAGTATGGAGGTTCCTCAAAATGCTCAAAATAAACTTACCATTTGACCCAGGAATTCCACTCCTAGGAATTTAGCTTAAGAACGCAGCACTCAAGTTTGAAAAAGACAGATGCACCCCTATATTTATCGCAGCACTATTTACAATAGCCAAGAATTGGAAGCAACCTAAGTGTCCATCTGTAGATGATTGGATAAAGAAGATGTGGTACATATACACAATGGAATATTACTCAGTCATAAGAAGAAAACAAATCCTACCATTTGCAACAACATGGATGAAGCTAGAGGGTATAATGCTCAGTGAAATAAACCAAGCGGCAAAAGAGAAATACCAAATGATTTCACTCATCCGTGAAGTATAAGAACAAAGGAAAAACTGAAGAAACAAAACAGCAGTGGAACCACAGGACCCAAGAATGGACTAACAGGTACCAAAGGGAAAGGGACTGGGGAGGATGGGTGGGTAGGGAGGGATAAGGGGGGGAAGAAGAAGGGGTTTTTAATATTAGCATGCATGGGGCAGAGAAAGGGGAGGGCTGTACAACACAGAGAAGACAAGTAGTGATTCTACAACATTTTACTATGCTGATAGACAGTGACTGTAAAGTGGTTTATAGGGGGTACCTGGTATAGGGGAGAACCTAGTAAACATAGTATTCTTCATGTAAGTGTAGATTAATGATAAAAGAAAAAAGAAAAAAGAAAGAAGAAAGGAAGGAAGGAAGGAAGGAAGGAAGGAAGGAAGGAAGGAAGGAAGGAAGGAAGGAAGGAAGGAAGGAAGGAAGGAAAGAAAGAAAGAAAGAAAGAAAGAAAGAAAGAAAGAAAGAAAGAAAGAAAGAAAGAAAGAAAGAAAGAAAGAAAGAAAGAAAGAAAGAAAGAAAGAAAGAAAGAAAGAAAGAAAGAAAGAAAGAAAGAAAGAAAGAAAGAAAGAAAGAAGGAAAGAAAGAAAGAAAAGAAAGAAAGAAAGAAAAGAAAGAAAAGGGGGATTACTCCCTGATAGGATAAAACTAACTGTAAATCAACAATTAATGCATGCTTTAAATATCCTTAATTTTGATCACTGAAAGGGTATTAGATGATCAGCTGTGGAGGTACATTTTTCTGATAATATTCCTCTCTCTTAAAAAAAAAAAAAGCAGTTCCTGTGTGCTGACCTCCAGTGATTTCTACACAATGGTATAAAGGGCATATCAAAGTGTGGGCAAAGGGTCTGTTTGTGTTTATACAGAGGATCAAAGCCTAATTTGACTACCCAGAAAATGAACTAAGATACAATATGAAGAAGAACTTCCAACATCAGCACTCTCTGGAAGAGTCATACCAGAAGATGATCATCAAAAATACCTCAACAAAGATCTAGGCGATGCTGCAGTTGTAGCTGCATTCATCCCATTGGTACCTGGACTTGCCACTGGAATGTAGAAGGAGATATCTAAGCTGGCCTGTGCATACAGTAAAACAACAAATTTGACTGGATCTATACTGTTGGAACTCATCCAAGAATTAGGAGAAGTGCAAGTTGTAGCTCTCCAAAATCTTGTGACTACAGACTATCTACTGTTAAAAGAACATATGGGATGTGAACAGTCCCCAGGAATGGGTTGTTTTAATTTGTCTGATTTCTCTCAGGCTGTTGGACAATATCCACCATATCATAGATAAGTTTTCACAAATGCCTAGGGTGCCTAACTGGTTTTCTTGGTTTCACTGGAGATGGCTGGTAATTATAGGTCTGCTTTGGTTATGTAACTGTATTCCTACTATGTTAATGTGTGTACACAATTTAATTAGTAGTTTAAAACCTATACATGCTTAAGTTACTCTATAAGAAGATATGTCAAAAATAACCAATCTTCCCATGTTATCTTCCGTCTGCTACTCCTATAGCTTTTCTTCTTCCTTCCTAATTACAACCCTTAAATAGAATTCATGCCTCATATCGAATTTACCGAGTATCATAATTCTTCCAAGTGGTAAAGATACCTCAAGACAAATACTGGGCATAAAAGCCAGAGGGCATAAGTCTGCAAAGAAGTAAAAAGCTAACCTTTTCAAACAATAAAGCTTCTCTCTCACTTATCAACTTTACATTTCCCTGTATGGCCCCAGAAGATGTCTGGTTAGCCAGAGACGGGTAAGATTCCTCAAGGGAGGAGCAATCTAAGACAGGCACAGAGGTTGTGGTTGGGGATCAACAGAGGTGAGGCTTAGAACCTCACCCCCCTGTTTTGAGAGGAATCTTCTGCATCCGTGGTTGTTTTATTGCCCTTGTCTAGCTTGGATTAACACTTAGTCTACAGGCACACACCTGATCATCAAAATTTGCTCTCTTACAGCACTAAACTATGTTTTCTACCTTTATCTTGCATCTACCTACCACTTCAGCATTTTATTTAAAAAATAATAATAATAATAATAATAATATAATAATAATAATAATAATGGAGAAATGTGGGATTCACATATAAATCAAGTATAAAAATTTGACCTGATTGTTTATAGTTCATAATGTGTGATCAAAACTGAAAGTTTCTGTGATGACTGCCCTTGTACTGTTCACCATGTAAGAACTTATTCACTATGTAAGAACTTGTTCAACATGTAAGAACTTGTTTGCTATGCTTCAGAAGATTGGAGACTGATGAGAATTAGTCTTCGGGTGGATTAATGATTGTACATTGAGCATTGAGTCCCCTATACAGAATTTTATTGTTGTTAACAACCATTTGATCAATAAATATGAGAGATGCCCTCTCAAAAAAAAAAAAAGAGAAAACCTTCATCACTTTTATTTTGAAAACTTGATCCCAAGTTCCCCACACCTACAAATGGAATGGGGGTGCACAGAAACTTCTATTCAGTAGTAGCCTTTGAAACAGACAGTTCAAGTGACAGAGTATGTATGCAACTTCTGGACACTGAGCTTATGTGCACAAATTCAGAATAATGAGAGTGGAGATTGTTCTCTTCCCTTAAGAGCAACTTACATTTCTGTAGCATTTTATATATTTTCAGGGTACTTTATGTATTTTATATGATGCTCAATGCAGTTATAGTGAATGGGGAAAAGGAATTATTTTCTAAAAAAGTGCCAGAACTAAAAAATAAAGGAGATGAAGGGACTTTCCCAGAATTGGAAGAGCTAAGAGGCAAGGCCAGGTATGCCCCTTGGCCTGCAACGCCTTCAGCAACATCAGATTGCCTTCCAAAGGGAAGGAATGAGCACTGCCTAAGTAAAGACATGGCATTTTTTACAAGTCTGAGTCATCCAAGTAGTCAACTTGTACCTACTGCTTATAAAAGGATTATGTTGTACTCAGAAAGAATTCTATTGTAAAGTGAGGCCCTGTATTACAAGTGCCAAGATAGAGGACAGTATTCCTCCCACACCACTCTTTCTCTACTAAGTCAATATTTTCCCTATGCACAGATCTTTTATCTGTCACAGACTTTACACATAAAAGTAAAACATGGCAATGGTGGTGGGAATTATTGAATTATCTGATAACTAGGAGAATCTGGCTGGATAAAAGATACCTAAATTTGGCCTTGTGAATCGGTATCATCAAGCAAAATGATAACCACAAAAGTAGACCACACACCTAATGTATCTGAATCACCACCAAGGCAGTTTTAAACATTGGAGAAAACCTCTATACTTGATATGATTGCAAAGACTATCATAATTTATATAAGTGGCAGAAAAAGGTAAGGAACAGGTGTATATGTATATTGAATATCATAAGTGCAGAAGGTTTTCAGGTAATATAAATCCAGCTTTCCTTTTAAAATGAAATTTAAAAGGACAGTCACAGAGCCACTTTCATAAACTCTTAGGAACTTTAATATAGTAATACATTATTCAGCATAGGAGGGAGAGTCTCATGGTACCTTTTGAATTTTATACCAGTGTGGTATAATGAGTCATAAGGTATACATATTTCCAAGGTGTACTTGGTCTTCATCCACAGTTCCTGAAAACACTAGTCTTAAAAGTGAAACAGGTGTTTCATCATGTTAATGAGAGACTTTTGGACCCCCATGCAAGGGCAGGTGAGGGTGAATGAGCCAATGGCCAATAATTTAGTCAGTCATGACTATGCAATGAAGCCCTCAGAAAACCCATGAGAAGAGCTTGCCCTCTCTCTGTGCTCTGCTCTGCCTGCTTTGCTCGACTGGATCCTGCTTCTGGTTGGAGAGAGCTTCTACGCTTGGGGGAACCAGATCGCCTCCACATGCCACCAAGCCAGGCCCCAAGCTCCATATCAAAAGCCCTGAAACTTAGAAATTGCATTCCTACAAATTCATCCTAAGGAAATAAACAGTTCCCAAAGACATTTGTACATGCATATTCACTGCAGTGTTATTTATAATAGCAAAAAATAAAAATACATAAATAATAGAGCTGGAATTTTAACTGAATGCCTTCTGCCATCAGCATTTGTGCCCCACGTAAACTTAGATTCATCTTTCTTAGACTAACAGTCTTGTTATTTCCTAACACTGTAGGAACCAACATACAATGCAGGCACATTCTGAAGGAGATGACCAGCTGAATACTGTAGTGAGGTGAACATCTTATTCACAGGGACACATGTTAGCCAACACAATTAACCCACCCTGAAACTAAGAGAGACCACCAGGAATTCAGTGAGACTTGTATTGTAAGCCTCCCTTAGATTCTGTTAGTATAATGAATTCACTTTAGTCCAAATTTCTGGAGAATTTAAGTTAAAAGGGTACAGCCTTTTTACATTTCTTGCCATACAAAATGCTGTTAAGTTGATGGTAAAGGCAATCTAAACATGTAAACATTTCTGATTTTTAATTCAGTGTTTATTAGTTTTACAGAAGATATATTTATAAATCAGTAAAATAATAGAATATATTTTGAGGAGAAGCTTGAGGCTTGACATTTTTAAAGATATATTGACAATTATCATTAAAATTTTCACAAAGTAAAAACATATTACAATAATATATCCATCACATTCATATTTCATTTAAATTGTGCTTTAGAATGATATTAGAGTTGGTTGTTCACAGAGAACCACTTAAAATTATTTGATAACATTATTATCAACAACTAGAGAATGATATTCAAGCTAAGATAATCTTTAGATGAATGGGCTTTAATACACAAGGCTATTAGCTCTATCACAAGAATTTTATCACTTGACAAACTATCTGAAGTAATAATTAGATTGCTTGTTTCCTTTGTCATTGAGAAGATACAAAACTCATCAGACTAGATTAAAGACAGCAGTGTGAGAGGTGAGAAAGAGAACTCCTCCCAAAACCACATATAATACGAAAATATAATAAATACAATTAATCCTAAAAAAGCAACAGGAAAGAAGGCTGCGTCAGACTATATACACCTGGAGAACAGAGCAGACCTCACAAAGCAGGGTAATGTACCAACACCTTGATCCGGTAGAACCCAAGCCCTTCCCCCACCCCAGCTCACTGATGGGAGGAAGAGAAACAGAGTGGGAAAGGGGTGGAAGCCTAGTACTGCTGAACACCCAGCCTGGAAATCTCCATTGGGAGCAAAAACCTACATTGCATGGTGCTCTGGAGATTAGCGGGGTTAGAAAACTAAGACAGGTGAAATACTTGGAGAGACTGAGATTCCAGCCATTTGTGGAAAACAGGTCCACATCCAGCTGCTCTGGGACAAAGGAAAAGAGGGCTGCTGAAGGGGCAGGGTTTTCACAGAGCTTGTTGCACAAGGGAGGGGAGAGCTGGACAAGGTTGTCTGGGTGCATGGTGCCAGCAGGTTGGGAACATTCAGGAGCTTCGGTGATCCATCCTCCTGGCTGGCTACTCAGCTCCGAGGACCCCAATGTGATACATAGCCTGCTGAACATTCCTCCTGGCCTGATGGCACTGACTCGCACACTGGTAGTCCCTGCCCTGGTGTCAGATCAGCCACAGGGAGGCCCCACCTATGGAGCTAGAAATGCAAAGCACACAGGCATAAATTTCTGTGCTCAGCCAATTGGTTCTGATGGTGGAGATAGGCACTGCAACTGGGAAGCAGGAAACAGCTCCTTCCCCCACCAGGGCTACTCCCCTGTGACCCATGACATCACTCCAGAGACTGAGCAGCAACAGACACTACAGCTTCTGGACACAAGAGGGCATCACATACAAATATGAAATGTCAAAGGAACCTGGTTCAGAACAAAATCTCACAAACACCAAAAAATGGCCCAAGTGAAACTGGACTCTCCAATATTCCTGAAACAGAATTCAAAATAAAAATCATAAACAGGCTCATGGAAGTATAGAAAAATATACAAGAACTCAGGGATGAATTTAAGATGGAGATTCAGTCATTTAGAAATTCCATATTTGAAATGAAAAATACAATGGAGGGATTCAAAAGAAGATTAGATGTAGTAGAAGAGACAGTAAATGGAATACAAACTAGAGAAGAGGAATACAAAGAACCTGAGGCACAGAGAGAAAAATGGGAATAAAAGAATGTTGAGAGAATGGTGTGACCAATCCAAATGGAACAATATTCACATTATAGGGGTATCAGAAGAAGAAGAAGACAGAGAAAGAGGGGTAGAAAGTGTCTTTGAGGAGGTAATTTCTGGACATTTCCCCAATCTGGGGAAGGAGGTAGTCCCTCAGGCCATTGAGGTGCACAGATCTCCCAACACAAGGGGCCCAAGGAAGATAACACCAAGACATATAATAATTACAATGGCAAACATCAAGAATAAAGATAGACTTCTAAAAGCAGCTACAGAGAGAAAAAAGATCACATACAAAACCCATTAGGCTATGATCAGACTTCTCAACAGAAAACATACAGGCCAGAAGGCAGTGGCATAATACATTTAATGCAATGAAACAGAAGGGCCTTGAACCAAAAATACTCTACCCAGCAAGATTACCATTTAAATTTGAAAAGGGATTAAACAATTTTCAGATAAACAAAAGCTGAGAGAATTTACCTCCCACAAATCACCTCTAGTCAGTGTATTTTGGAGGGACTTCTATAGATGGAAGTGTTCCTAAGGCTAAATACCTGTCACCAGGGGAAATAAAACCACAGTAAAGAAAGTAGAACAGTGAATTACTAAGCAGATGCAAAATCAAATCAACTAGCCCCAAAGTCAATCAAGGGATAGATAAAAAGTACAGAATATGATACCTAATATATAAAGAATGGAGGAGGAAGAAAAAGGACAAAAAAAAAGAACCTTTAGGTTGAGTTTGTAATAGCATACTAACTGAGTTAAATTAGACTCTTAGATAGTAAGGAACTTACGCTTGAATCTCTGGTAATGACAAATCTAAAGCTTGCAATGGCAATAAGTACATACCTATCAATAATCACCCTAAATGTAAATGATCTGAATGCACCAATCAAAAGACATAGAGTCACTGAATGTGTATATGCTGCATACAAGAGACTCACTTCAAACACAAAGACATACACAGACTGAAAGTAAAGGGATAGAAAAAGATATTTCATGTAACTAATCAGGAGAAAAAAGCAGGAGTTGTAGTACTAGTATCAGACAAAATAGACTTCTAAACAAGAAAGTAAAAAGAGACAAAGAACGACATTACATAATGATAAAGGACTCAGTCCAACAAGAGGATGTAGCCATTATAATATCTATGCACCCAACACAAGAGCACCTACATATGTGAAACAAATACTAACAAAATTAAAAGGAGAAATACAATGCAATGCATTCATTCTAGAAGACTCCAATGCTCCACTTATTCCAAAGGACAGATCAACCAGACAGAAAATAAGTAAGGAGACAGAGGCATTGAACAACACATTAGGACAGATGGACCTAACAGACATCTAAAGAACTCTCCAGCCAAAAGCAACAGGATACACATTCTTCGTAACTGCACATGGAACATTTTCAAGAATAGATCATATACTAGGCCACAAAAAGAGCCTCAGTAAATTCAAAAAGATTGAAATTGTACCAATCAGTTTCTCAGACCATAAAGGTGTGAAATTAGAAGTAAATTACACAAAGAAACGAAAAAGCTCACAAACACATGGAGGCTTAATAACATGCACCTAAATAATCAATGGATCAATGACCAAATTAAAACAGAGATCAAGCAATATACGGAGACAAAAGACAACAATGATTCAATACCACAAAATCTGTGGGATGCAGCAAAGGCAGTGCGAAGAGGGAAGTATATTGCAATAGAAGCTTACCTCAGGAAAGAACAATCCCATATGAACAGTCTAAACTCACAATTAACAAAACTAGAAAAAGAAGAACAAATGAGGCCCAAAGTCAGTAGGAGGAACATAATAAAGAGTAAAGCAGAAATAAATAAAATTGAGAGGAATAAAACAATAGAAAGAATCAATGAAAGCAGGAGCTGGTTCTTCAAGAAAATAAACAAAATAGATAAACCCCTAGCCAGTCTTACCAAGAAAAAAAGAAATTCTACACACATAAACAGAACCAGAGATGAGAAAGGAAAAATGGATACCACTGAAATACAAAGAATTATGAAAGAATACTATGAAAAATTATATGCTAACAAAGTGTATAAACTAGAAGAAATGGACAACTTTCTAGAAAAATATAACCTTCCAAAACGGACCCCAGAAGAAACAGAAAATCTGAATAGACCAATTACCAACAACAAAATTGAACTGGTAATCAAAAAACCACCTAAGAACAAAATACCTGTACCAGATGGTTTCAGTGCTGAATTTTATCAAACATTTAGTGAAGACCTAATACCCATCCTCCATAAAGTTTTCCAAAAAGTTGATGAGGAGGGAATACTCCCAAACCCATTCTATGAGGCCAGCATGGTTCTAATACCAAAACCAGGCAAAGACACCACAAAAATAGAAAATTACAGACCAATGTCCATGATTAACATAGATGCAAAAATACTCAACAAAATATTAGGAAATCAAATTTGAAAATATATCAAAAAGATCATCTATCATGATCAAGAAGGATTTATTCCAGGGATGCAAGGATGGTAAAATATTTGAAAATCCATCAACATCATCTACCACATCAACAAAAAGAACAACAAAAAACACAAATCATCTCCATGAAAGCTAAAAAAGCATTTGACAAAATTCAACATCCATACATGATAGAAACTCTCAACAGTGTATAGAGGGTAAGTACCTCAACATAATAAAGGTCATATATGACAACCCACAGCCAACATCATACATATCAGCGAGAAGCTGGAAGCTCTTCCTTTAAGATCAGGAACAAGACAAGGATGCCCACTCTCCCCACTTTTATCGTACTGGAGGTCCTAGCCATGGCAATCAGATAATACAAAAACATAAAGCATCCAGACTGGCAAGGAAGAAAGTTAAACTGTCCCTGTTTGCAGATGTCATGATATTGTACATAAAAAACCCTAAAGAATCCACTAAAAACTATGAGACCTAATATCTGAATTTAGCAAAGTTGCAGGATACAAAATTAATATGTAGAAATCTGTTGCATTCCCACACACTAATGATGAACAAACAGGAAGATAAATCAGGAAAATAATTACATTCACAATTGCATCAAAGAGAATAAAATACCTAGGAATAAACCTAACCAAGAAAGTGAAAGACCTATACTCTGAAAACTACAAGACACTCATGAGAGAAATTAAAAAAGATACCAATAACACATCCTGTGCTCATGGATAGGAAGAATTAATATTGTCAAAATGGTCATCTTGCCTAAAGCAATCTACACATTCAATGCAATCCCTATCAAAATTCCAACACAACAGCATTCATCAATGAACTAGAACAAATAGTTCTAAAACTCATATGGAACCACAAAAGAACCAAATAGGTAAAGCAATCCTGACAAGGAAGAATAAAGCGGGGGGAATTATGCTTCCAATTCAATCTCTACTACAAAGCCACAATAATCAAGACAATTTGGTACTGGCACAAGAAAAGACCCATAGACCAATGGAACAGACTTGAGAGCCCTGATATAAATCCAAGCATATATGGTCAATTAATATATGAAAAAGGAGCCATGGATATACAATGGGGAAATGACAGCCTCTTCAACAACTGTTGTTGGCAAAACTGGACAGCTACATGCAAGAGAATGAAACTGGATTATTGTCTAATCCCATAGACAAAAGTAAACTCAAAATGTATCAAAGACCTGAATGTAAGTCATGAAACCATAAAACTCTTAGAAGAAAACATAGGCAAAAATCTCTTCAATATAAACATGAGTAACTTTTTCTTGACTGCATCTCCTCGGGTAAGGGAAACAAAATAAAAACTGAACAAATGGGACTACATCGAGCTAAAAAGCTTCTATACAGCAAAAGACACCATCAGCAGAACAAAAAGGCATCCTACACTATGGGAGAATATATTTGTAAATGACATATCTAACAGGGGGTTAACATCTAAAATATATAAAGAAATCACACACCTCAACAAACAAAAAGTAAATAACTTGATTAAAAAATAGGCAGAGGATATGAACCATTCTTCAAAGAAGAAATTCAGATGGTCAACAGACACATGGAAAGATGTTCCACATTTCTAATTATCAGGGAAATGCAAATGAAAACCACAATAAGATATCACCTCACACCAATAAGGATGGCCAACATCAAAAAGACTAGAACAACGAATGCTGGCAAGGATGCGGAGAAAGGGGAATCCTCCTACACTGCTGGTGGGAATGCAAAGAAGTTCAACCATGCGGAAAGCAGTATGGAGGTTCCTCAAAAAACTAAAAATAGAAATACCATTTGACCAGAGAATTCCACTCCTAGGAATTTACCCAAAGAAAACAACTTCTCAGATTCAAAAAGACATATGTACCTATGTTTATCACAACACTATTTACAATAGCCAAAATATGGAAGCAACCTAAGTGTCCATCAATAGATGAATGTATAAAGAAGATGTGGCACATATACAAAATGGAATACTATTCAGCCATAAGAAAGAAACAAATCCTACCATTTGCAACAACATGGATGGAGCTAGAGGGTATTATGCTCAGTGAAATAAATCAGGCAGAGAAAGACAAATACTGAAAGTTTTCCCTCATTTTTTGGAATATAACAATGAAGCAAAACTGAAGGAACAAAATAGCAGCAGGCTCACAGACTCCAAGAAGGAACTACTGTTTACCAAAGGAGAGAGATAGGAGGAGAGTAGGTGGGGAGGGAAGGAGAAGGGGATTTGGGGTATCATTATTAGTACACATGGTGTGTGTGGGGTCACAGGGAAGACAGTGTAGCTCAGAGAAGACAAGCAGGGACTCTGTGGCATCTTACTGCACTGCTGGACAGTGCCTGCAATGGGGTATGGGGGAACCTGATAATAAGGGTGAATGTAATAACTACATTGTTTTTCTTGCAAAACCCTCATAAAATTGTATATCAATGATACCTTAATAAAAAAAATATAAGAAAAAAAACACCCGGCTCTTCATATTCAATTTTATGTGTCCATAAAACAATAAAGTAAAAACAAAAAAAGTCATCAGACTAGCCTGTTATCAACTTATTACTAAGAAATCAGTGCTACTTAATAACACCAGAAAAAAAATACCCTAAAAAATAAAATTTCTACTTGTAACAGGACACTGTTTTTAGTAAGAGGGCTACTTAGTTTTCTAAACACATACCTACCGAGAAAGCTCTAGAATTACAAGGATTAATTATAATTTCTCTCATACAGGGACTGGTGATACCTTTTCTAGCATCTATATTAAATGGAGATTCTGCAAATGCTCACCACAACTTTTTTGTCTTCAATCCTTTCACAAATAGTAAACAATCAACAATACTATAACCCTCATGAAAACAGAAGAAATTACATATCTTAATACTAAATATTTACAATCTTCAGTTTTCAATTGTGGGAGTATAAGGTAGAGAATAACATATGCATTTTTTCAGTCTCCAAGTCGAACTTTAACTATGATATGATATGATAACTTTCAAAATCTGTAAATTAATTACTTGACTCAACTTATTGGTAGTTAAAGAGTATGTAGCAAATGACTGGTCACCACAAAGTTAGCATATACTTAAACCAAAGCCACGGGTCATAAACATTTCTATGTCCTGTAACATTAACACACACCTACTCCCATTCCTTGCAAACAGAAGGTCTTATGGATTCAGTTCCACAAACATTTAGCGAGTACTTACTTCGCCAGGAAGTCTACTTTTCCATTCAGTTCATTTCAATTATCAAAAGACAGGTACCAAGACTCGGTTGCACCTTGGACTGACTGACAGAAAACTCAACAGATTTCATTGACGCCACCATGTCTGCAGCACTGAGAAAGTAAAGCTAGGACCTCCAGCAAGCTCTTAAGTATATATTTTACCAAAAATGTGGAAAAGTCACTTGTCCCTGCTGGTATAACTGATTCTCTCCATCATTATAACTATTTGATGACAAACTGTAGGCATATTATTGGGAAAATTACAAGTTTTGCCTTAAGTCAGCACTGAAGATCCTACTTTTTTTATGAATTGCCAGCAGCTTATGACAACAGCAAGCAACACATGATTGTTGACAAGTATACAGTGGAGCAGGGCATTGCTCAGTATTTCAGCAATATAAGTGCTGTTTTTAGAACTAAGAAATCAGGCAAATACTAAAATTACATATACCTATATGTCAGTTGGGATGCAAAGTATCATTCATCCCCCAGATTGCCATGTTTAATAGACTAATGGAATGCAGAAAATTAGAGGGCTTAACAGTCATCAAAGGGAGAAAATATTGACAGAATTAGTCAGATTTCCAAGCAGGGTGAGAACTCCTAACGGCTCTGTTGGCTATGACTTAAACCCTCCTTACCCAGAACAACAGGGAAGAGTGCTCTCAACTGTCACTGTTCGTCCAAGTGTTATCTTCCTGGATTCTCTCAATAACCATGGTAGAAGGTCCTCTCTAAGTCATCACCAAGACAAGTGAAGTGCCTAATGTCAGGTGTCTTGTTCAAATCCAAACAGAAAGGAAGTGAAAACCCCACCCAAGATCTGGGTCTCTCAAAGTCACAGCACTCCTTTGTCCACCGTACAGATGTGACTATATGCCGCAAAAGTCAACTGTATGCTTCAACGTGGGAAACAGAAATGATAGGGGGCATCTCATTAAAGGAAATTATTTTCCAAACATTATTCCAGGTTAAACTTTTGCTTTATGCTTTGCATCCTAGCAATTTAAAGCACATTATGAATTTCTCAGCAGCTCCAGGACCCATAACGCTTGGCAAATCATAGACCATTAGTTTGGTTCACAGTAAAATGGCACCACATGTGCTAAGTAAACACCGTCTCTGAGAAGCTCCTAGGAGGACATTAAATGTTCAGAACCCACAATGAAAACTTAGCAGAACATGTCAAAGAATAAAACTTTTTATTAGCAGATGATATAACTCACCACTCAGGGGGGTCCTATACTCAGATCCAGACAGAACTGCTCATGACCTTGAACTAATGGAAACTGGAAAAGTATCTTGGGTGCCTCAGGAAACCTCTTCTGGTGCAGAAGTCCATCACACCAAAATTATCATTACAGCGCTGAAGATTCCTGTTGCAGCGTTCTGAGACCCCAACCTAATAATCTTATTTTGTATTAAGTCCTTCTCTTTATTAATTCCTTCTCTGTGACTCCAATCTTATGCCTGCCTGCCTGCCTTTCTATTCAAATAGGGCAAGTTTCATCCCTAGAAGATTTCTTTCTAGCAAAAGATCACCTCTGGGAGGTGGAGGGTCAAAACACTCTGATCAATGTTAACTCTTAATTCCACTGCAGACAAAAAGGAGGGAAATAGAAAAGTCCATAGCATTTTAAGAATTTATGCTCAGACTAACTCTGAGCGTAACCTATGTAGATCTGTGCAATAAAAAACACAACTCCAAGAACTGTACTGAAGCATTAATCATTTTGACCAAGAAAAAGTGCTCTGAGCACACTTATATAAATGCTGGTCAGTTTAACAATCAGAGGCATGCATTTTACACAAAAACAACAGGGAATCTTACCAAAAAAAAAATTTGACCTTCTATATAAAAAATTAGCCTCCTTCATCCTGCTATGTTGCAGCAGGGGCACTGGTCTCGTGGGGCTGATGGAAGCCCCAAAGAAAACAGAATGAAACTAATGAAACCAAGGTGAAGAATTTTTATTCCCATAGGAAAAGATCAGGAGAATTTGAAAACAAGAAGAAAACAGTACTGTCTTTCAGTCACACGTTATATTGTAGAGCTAAGACCAATGTTTCTTAATCTAGTTTTTTTTTAATATGATGAAAAAGGCATTCATAATAGTGGGAACAACTTCCAAGGACTGTGAGTCTGCACAAGCCACCCTCAGATGACTGGAGCCCTTGTAAGGAACGATGTGCTCCTGAGTTCAGGACCTCATCCTCATCTTTCTACAACAGCACCAAGCTCCACGCTTGCATCCAGATGGTGGCAGAGTTGATGAATGAGAATGTGTGCCTGTAGCCAAGTGATGAATCAATGATTCCCACAAAAAATAATTTGATTGGTCAAGAGAATAAAATAACTTGCTCCTAAAAGATCAAATCATTTCAATGCATCAGGAGCATCAATGCAAATATGAGAAAACATATAAAGAAAATGCTTGGCCTTTGAAAAGAAGCCAATTGTTAACTTATATTTGAGTGCTTCCAATATATATTATGAATAATCTTTCACAGTGAAATTCTCAGAGTTCCAGAATACTATTTTAAAACTAAGAAACTTCCAAATCAAAGTTACTGGTGATATTTAAGTGTGCCACCTTTGCTTCAAACTTACTCTAAATCAAGCCATTTTATATTCCCAGTTGGTGTGATTCTACTAAAAACGCTTTCAAACATTTTAGAAAAAACTTTTTCAAACTTTTTGAAATAGTCATCCTTACTGAGTTTTAGAAGTGGACTGAAGTCTCTAAGCCTCCCACCCACCGTTACCTTACTTTTCTATATAAGTCAGCTGTTGCAAAAATGGCGGAAAGTTATTTTAATTTCATGGAAGTTACTCCTTTTAAGTTAAAATACACAGAAGAACTTGTGCTTTATCTGTTCGGAGTTTGTTAAAGCACAAAGATGACCTTCAGCTTCTCCCTCCAATTATTTAAATCCAAATCCTCATGGCTTTGTCTTCTTTCATTGTTTTCCATCTTCTCCCTCTCCAGTATTTCTATGTCTAGGATGGACTTTTCTATTAGTTTCATTTTTCTTTCTTCTCATAAGAAATATGACTACAATAATACCTTGCTTTTATCATTTGTATTTTGATGACTGTCTTGTTCCTTTCACATTCCTCACAAATATGTTCATCTGTTAAATAATTTCCAAAGTGTGATTGGATTTTGTGTTCAGCGTGCACTTTTCAACTTTTGCAGTAACAAAATAATGTTAAAATTAAAGTTCAACTGTGTATGGTATTTGCATTTTAGTCTCTATCACTTTGTGCATTATTAAACTTGTCCATTATCCCAGTTTATTTAAGCAATAAAGATTCTGAGAAAGATTTTTATATTTTTAGAAGATTTAAAAAAATCTAGCTCCTTTGCTGAGTCATGCTCATCTGAACTACCTCTAAATGTTGAAAGTGTTAGACCTGAGCCCCCTTCTCTTCTATAACTACAAGTTCCCCCATATAATTCTCACCTAAAAGTGTGACCATAATATAACCCGCTGATTCTCAAATTTTTGTCGCTAGACCCAACCTCTCCTTAGTACTCCAGGCTAACACTGAGCTGTTTATTGGACATGTCTACTCAATGTCACAACCCTAGCACAGTCAAAATAGGACTTGTAATATTAATGTTTTCCTTTGCCTTCCACTAATCTTCCTCATTTGAATAATACTTAAATCCAAACATATTTGATTCCTCTTTTTCCCTTGCCTCTTTAATCCAATCTGATGAAGATTCTGAATCCAACTACTTCTATTGATCTACTACCACCCCAGTTCAAGCTACTACCATCTGTCATCTTCTCCAAAACCCTCTCCATGCAGCCACCAGTACAAAAATTAGAAACATAAGTCATGAAACTTACTTCTTTACAACCATCCAATACCTTTCCATGAACTTAAAATAAAAATCCAAATTTTACTCTACTTGCAAAGCCCTTGAGGATTTGGCCCTGCCTATCTCTCTGACTTGATCTCTTTTCATTTACCCACTTCCAGCCACACTGGCCTCTTTCTGTCCTTTGAACAGCCTATACTCACTCTCTCAAGAGCCTGCACTTAGTTTTTCAATCTGCCCACAGTGTTTCTTCCTGTACACACCCAATGGCTGGTTCCTTCTGGTTATTCAGCAATCAGAGAAGCCTTCTGCAACCAAACCGATCTAATGGAGCCATCTTGTCATTACTGTCACCTTACTTATTGTAATGTTCTCTACAGCATATATCACTTATTGTTAACAAAACCAGTTGTCTTTTTCTGTCTTTGTCCACTAGAATGAAAGATCCATTGAGATCATGGACTCTATCTCAATCATTACTCTATCCCCATAATTTTGGACATTGCTGAGAGCACACAGTAGATAGGCACTTAGTAAGCTATTTACTGAATGAATGAATTGAAATAATTTGTTTTAAACACAAATCAAACTATGAATTTCATGGCATTGATTTTTTTCCTTTTTATAGAAAGTTATCACATACACTAAAAGACCTCAATTAAATTTATTCCTTTTAGACAATTTTCATAGAAATTTTAGCCAGTATATAATATTAAAATGTTATATTACAATGTTTAAAATATTCCAGAAGTTATAGTACCTACAAATCCTATAGTATTAATTCCACTTCTAAATTATTGTATTTTCAGTAACTAATAGAAATGCAGATAGTCCATACCTCAGTATCTTTTTAAATAATCTAAAACATCATATTTAATGTTTCTCCAAGTTTAAGGAATTTAATCTCAACGTTACACAAATTTTACTGGCAGTTGGAAATATATCACCAAGGCCTGCTATGATTTTTTCTCCAAACTGTTTGGACCCTTTCCTTTTGTAACAATACAGATCAGATTTTTCACTGCATTATACTTAAAATAACTGCAAGAAGTAATCTTCCCTCCCTCCTCTGGCTTTTCACTCCATTTTTGGTCCAAACACCCTAAGTACAATTTCTAAAACATTTTATTTAGGTAACTCCCCAGTCAAAAAAACAAAACCAAAAAATACTCTGCATCTGTTAATACTATTTTATTAACTCTTCTCACAAAGATTGTGAAGTAGGCTAAATAACTCCTCTTGAAATGTCCAACACATAATTCAGTGATTACCGACCTGTGGGCTAAGGATTAGTGATTATAAGAAGAAATGACTGAAACCACTATATACTGTATAATTTATATATATTAAAATGTATGTATTTGTATATGTGTGTGTGTGCATGCTCACAGTTGCAACTACGTATACCATTTCAAAATTTGATCAATCAAAAAATCAGTTTATTTAAATGTGTAATACCATTTCTGAACTCACAGTATTCTTTCATGCTCCATTTTCTCAGTAGACAAAAACGCATAATTCCAATATATAACCACAACAATGTTAAAGTCCTAAAAGGTTTTTGACATTAAAGGGGTCTCCATATTTTAAGAAGTTCTGTTACATTCTATTTCATTAATTGAAACAGTGATACAAATACTATTCTGCCAACCTGTGTGCCTCCCACTCCAAAGCATTATTAACACATCCTGCCTTTGAAGCCTCCCTTAAGAAAATAAGTTCTTCTCATCATCAGTCCATTACACACATGAAATATTAAGGGGCCTTAATTTGATCTAACAAAGGTAAATAATTTTTATACTTTAACTCAACATATTTCACTCATCAAATGCTTAACAAGAAAAAGTATTAACAATATTCTTAAGAGTCTCTACTACTGTGGTTAAGTCTGTAAATTGCTAACACTCCTCCCATTAGCACTAATGGAAAATGACTTGAGAGTATCTTTACACCAAAAAGGAACAAAAAAAAATTTTAAATGAACTAAAACACAACTCTTAGAACACAGAATTCATTATTTTTCATGTTTGGATAAGTACAAAAGGCATCATCATATCATAGTAGTAAATTTATTCATGTACTGATTTTAAACCATTTAACTTCTTGCATATTAGGTTATTACCAATATCATTTTATTCATGAGAAATGAAAATGGGAGACATTCAGGGCAAGCAGTCAACCCCTTAAGTAAGTAATAATGGAATTAATAAACTCAATGGATATAAAAAGTCAAAATTTTAAAAACGCTGTCTCAAAATTGATTCCATTCAAAAATTCTTCCACATGTGTCCAAGCATCCTTAGAAAACAACTAACCTTCAAAAGAACATCTCACATAGCAGGTAAGCTCTGTATTTATGAGAAACGAGTCTATTATTATATTTCTGTATTTGCCCAAAGAGTAAATTTAAACACATGTAAGTTTATTCCCTTCGGAGGGGCTGACCTACCTTTGTGTAGCTATAATAAATAAGCTTTCCAAATAGCTATAGTCTATTAATCTTTAGACTCTTACCAAAAATAACCTCACTTACTTTATTCTTCAGGGTTCAACTTAGGCATCACTTTACCCAAAACCCTAAGACTGAACAAGTGACCTTCTTGTAGGTACCATTAGCATCTTGTACTGAACCTTAGAAAGCACTTTTGATATGTAAATAAATATTTACCTCCTGCCTCCAAACCAGGCATAAAAGCTCAATAACAACAGGGATTATGTTATTTTCACATTAAAGGGTTGTTGTTTTCCTGTTAAAGGAATTCACTTTATCCTTAGAGTCTAAAACTTACTAAATGCTCAATAAAAATTTGTTGAATTATTTAACAAATTGTTCAAAATTTAAAGAAAACATGAAATTTTAGAAAGAGGATGTTCTCCTTTCTAACTGAAAACAAGTAAATTTCAAAACATCCAAGACAACTTTGTTACCTCTGAAAATGTACAATCTCTGATGTTCTTTATAGGTTATTTTGACTCTTAACTAACTTTACAAGAAAGAAACTCTTCTGTAAATCTATCCAAACTCATTTCTTAAAATATATTCACATTTAATTTTCTCTAGTAATCTAAAAACTATCAGCATTCTATTAGCAATAACAAAAATAACAATATTAACAGTAAACATCACTCATTACATTTATTGTGCATTAACAAGGGAGGCTATTCAAGACACTTTTTACTTGTCCTATATAATCACTAGAATGATAGCATAAAACCAAGTACCTCAGACATTCTACAGTTAAAGATACTGAGAAACCATCATTATGCTAATAATGGTCCATGACCACATACCCTGTAAGTGCCACATGGTTATAAACACCATTTTGGTATGTTTGATACTATTAAATTGAGTATCTTTGACAAGTAAAACTGAAAACTTCAATCTTTTTTTTCTAATGGAACCTATTTACAGAATATACTTATATTCTTTTCATCATTTTAATATCCTGTGGCATTTTGTTTTGAAAGATATAATACCAAGAAATAAAGCTATATACAAAGAATTACACGGTTCTAAACATTATATTCAGGGTAACATATCCTACAATGTCATTTCTCTTTTCAAATAGTAACCTAACACTGACAATACATACTCAGCGATAAGGCTATCATTCTCTAGAACTCTCTGACATCTTTGCATATGTTTATGCATAACCAGTTTAGCTACAATTTCTATTATTATATGTATTTGACCAAAGGATATACTCTTTTACTTCATTCTTCCCTCACCTCTCTCAGTAAGACTGACATTTCACCAAAGGACTCATACATTCTTTTTTACATTTGCTTCCATATATTTTATCATTTCTGATGTTATTGTGGATAACTTTTTTCTATTAAATTTTCTAGTTGGTTACTGCTAGAATATAGGAATGTTATTGTATATTTATCCTGTACCCAGTAACCTTGTTGAATGGTCTCATTAGTCTTAATAAATAATCTGAAGATTCTCTTAGATTTTTCCCTGTAGACAATCACATTGTCTAAGTATATTGACAGTTTGGTTACTTTTTCAATCTAGCCCCAACTTTTCTTCTTGTGTGACTTTGAGGAAGTCACTATGATTCACTTTCTTTATTTGTAAAACTAAATCACAGCCAAGTGATTTTTAAAAACCTTCATTTACTCTAAATTTCCTCAATTACATTATAGACACATAGAAATATTCTGTCCCTCCCTTCACCCAAACCCAAGTGGCAGAAGCATTTGCTTACTGAATGTACATGAGATCCCTCAAATTTCCCAGGTACCTTGCTGTTAGATCAGACCATTAATTCTGAGCAATTAGCTGTAAGCAGAAATGATGTGTCTTCTTAGGACCGAAACACCAGAAGTAAGGGAAGTTAGTTCTCCATACTCTTTTTTCTCCTGCCATGGTACTGAGGCCATTCTAGATGTAGAATGATAGGTACCTAGGTACCAAAGATTTGAGGATTCTTTTTTTTCTTATAAAAGCATACCTTAGTCAATTCTGATTAACCTAGAATGGCACATCAGTTGCATTTCAGGTACAACTGATTGGTACTAGCTACCTGGAACAATGTATTTTTCAATATTGAAAGGCTATGTCTGGGAAAATTAGAAAGGAATGCCACTCACAGTCAGCATCCCCCTTAGCACAGGAGAATGGATGAATCCTAGAACCCTGACATGGGTCGTATGTTTTATGAAAATTGAAGCTTATGAACTAAAGACTGGTGGCAAAATTTAGTTTCTAGTAGCCTGAATATTCAGTTGAAACCACAACACCCAGTAGTACTAATAGCTGCAATACAATTCTCCAGTACAAATACCATTAGCTCTTCTCTATTCCCAAATTCCTATTCCTATTCTGAAATGCCAAGGTGGCAATCTTACTCTAACACTAAACCCTATATAACAATAAATTTCCTATAAAGCAATTTCTGCTGTAGGCTTTTAAGACATACCTTGAAGATGTAAATCTAACAAGAACTTATTATTTACCACATCAAAATTTCCCAGATTCATTACTTGAGTGTTTACTGCTTATTTTAATAATGTTCTGGCTACAAATCAAGCATCATTTTTCCATAAACTGTTTTCTAATGGAGAACTTCAAAAATAAAAAACAGTATAAAAGTACTATAATGAAGACCTATGCTTCAACACTCACCTGAGAAATAAATTATTACTTAATAAATGAAGCCAACTAGGTACTCAGCCCTGATTTCACTCTGAATGTTCCCCTGAAGAAGTAGTAACCAGCCTGCTGAATTTAGTATTTATTATTCAAGTGCATTTTTTCAAAATTTTACTATATATGTGTATGTTGTCATATTAATTACAGAATTGTTTTTCATATTATAACATGACATAAATGTAACCAAACTGGATATGGCTATCTATAATTTGATTTTTGATTTTTGCTCAATGAAATGTTCTTAGGATTTATTGTTGTTAATATATATGGTCAGCATTTTACTGTGTGTATATAACATTGTTTAAATATACTATAATTTAATTATCAAATTCCCTACTGATAAAATTAAGAGATCTTTATATGTGTTTTAAATTGACTTTCCTTTTTCTAGCAGTTTAAGATTCATAGAAAAATGGAGCAGAAAGTAGATTTCCCATATATCCCTCTCCCAGCACCCCCCACACACAAACAGCCAGTCTCCCCAAATGTATCACAGTGGTACAACAGTTAGAATCAGTAAACCTATACTGACATATGACTATCACCCAAAGTGCATAGTTTACACAGTCCACTCTGGGTGCTGTACATTCTTTGTGTTTTAACAAATGTACAATGACATGTGTGAACCATTCCAGTATCATACAGAATAGCTTCATTACCCTAAAGAGCTTTATATTCCACCTATTTATCTCTCCCCCTGCTAATACCTTGCAACCACTGATCTCCTTAATATCTCAAGTTTTGCCTTTTTTTTCAGAAGGTCATATTCTTAGAATCCTACATTAGATAGTCTTTTCAGACTTGGTAATATGCATCTAAGTTTCCTCCATGTCATTTCATGGCTTGATAGTTCGTTTGTTTTTAGCACTGAATACTATTCCATTGTCTGGATTTACCACTGTATGTTTATCCATTCACCTACTGAAAGACATCTTGGTTGCTTCCAGGTTTGGGCAATTATAATTAAACCTACTATAAACATCTGTGTGAAGATTTTTGCATGGATAGAAATTCTCAACTCATTCACATAAGTATCATAGAGCGTTAAGTGCTGGATCATATGGTAAAAGTATATTTAGTTTTGCAAGAATCTGCCTAACTGTCCTCCAAAGAGGCTATTCCATTTTGCATTCTCACCCACAATCAATGAGAGTTCCTGTTGCTCCACATCTCCACCAGTGTTTGTTGTTTTCAGGGGTTTGGACATTGTCATTCTAACTGGTGTGTGAGTGGTATTTTGGTTTTGCTACTACAAAAAAAAAATGTTCAAATGAACATGTATGCAGATATTTTCATGAGCCCATGTGCTCATGGCCCATGCCAGTGTATTTCTTGGAATGAATTTGTTAAGTCCCAGATATTACCATTTTAAACATTATATGTATAATCATATTGTTCATCAAAATAGCTGTCTTGATTTACATTCCTAAGAGGGATGTATAAAATTCCCACAGATCCACATATTTTCCACCATTCGACATTGCCAAACTTACCAATTTTTGTCAGTTTCATGCAAGAGAATTAGGGTTTGATATTTTGTACATTCTTTATTATTAATGATCTGGAACATTTTTTCTAAATAATTGGAAGCCACTTAAGTTTTCTTTTCTGTAGACTACTTCTTCAAGTCTTTTGAACATTTTTGTACTTGATATTCTTTCTTCCTTATAAATGGGCAGGAGTTCTTTATATGTTCTGGACAGTACATTTTATCAGTTTTTATGCACATGTTATTTTATCAGTTTTATTTGCACATGTTAAAAATATCTTCTCCCAATCTGACATGCTTTTTTATTGTGTTTATTGATATACAGAAGTCTTTCACTTTAATGTAGTCAAATATATATTTATTTTGCTTGTGGTTTGTGCTTTTTTTGGATTTTTAAAAATCAGATTTATTGAGATAAAATTTAGTGCTATAAACTTCAACACTTTTAAGTATACAACTTAATGAGTTTTAACACTGGTCTATAATCATGTAACAATAACCACAATCATAAGATAGAACATTTCCATCTACTTTATGGAATAAAAATATTTGCATGTCTCTGCAGTAAATTCCTTCCTCCTTCCCCCAGCCCTTGCCAACCCCTGATCTTTTTTGTCACTGTAGCCTTGCCTTTCTACACCTTTATGTGAATGGACACATTCAATATGTAGTTTTTACTGTCTCACTCCTCCCACTTAATGCCTCTGAGTTGTATCTATGCTGTTGCCCAGATTAATAGTTCATTTTTTTTATTGCTAAATAGCATCTCTTTATCAGCTGAAAGAAATTTGGGTTATTTCTAGTTTCAGACAATCATAAATAAAACTGTTTCAACATATGAGTACAAGACTTCAGGCAGAAACAAGAGTAAACAACTCTTGGAAAAATAACTGGGAATGAATTGGAGTATTGTATCCTAAGTTAAGGCTTAATTTTTTAAGAAACTGTCAAACTATTTTCCAAAGTGACTATCATTCTGCACTGCTATCAGCACTGTAGGAGGTCAGCTGCTCTTGATGTCTTCAACACTCAGCATTACGAGTCTTTTCGATTCCAGCCATTTTAGTGTTTGAGCGGAGGCATTTCATTATGGCTCTGATGTCCATTGCCCTGATAACTAATGAAGTTGACTGTCTTTTCATGTGCTTATTTACCTCCTTCACTAACATGTTTTTCAATCTTAGTTCAACATCGAAACAACTCTTAAGTTCTCCAAAGGCAGTCTAAATATATCCAACTAATTTTCCCACTCTTCACCCCAGACTCTCTGCTACAGTTGATACTGTTCATCACCTTGTTACCCCAGAAATGTTCCCCTTTCAGCCCTTTGACTCTGTCCTAGTCTGTCCTCTCCTGAATGTTCTCCTTTTTCTCATCCTTAACCCCTTCTTGGCCATCTTCAACTTCGGCTCATGGCCCACTATTCTTTCCATTTGGCACTGGACACAAATGCATCCCTCACTTATCCAACCTCCACAACTACCTCAGAACCTGCCTCCAGTGCAACTCTGCTCTTAAATTTTTCCTCACTACCCAGCTTATAGGGGCCTTTCCCTTATTTGACATTCTACAGAATCTATGACTATTCCTTATTGATATGCTGGGTCACTTGATTAAGTAAATGTCTTCTGTTGTTCCTTTTCTCTCCATTGTGAGCCTGACTTTAAGTTTTTCTAGAAAATGGAATTTTAATGTTAAAATACACATTAAGCATTTTATAAGAAATCTTGCCTGATCTATACAATTTAGATAAGACATCATTATTAACAATAATCTAGATAGGGAAGCAACCTAAGTATCCACTGACAGATGAATGGATAAGGAAGATGTCGACATATATGCAATTAATGAGCCTTTAAAAAGAATGAAGGTGAAGGTGATAAAGAAGATAAACTTTCAGTTAGAAAATAAGTAAGTCACAGGAATGAAAAGTAAGAGCATAGAACATACAGTCAATAATGTTGTTATAACGTTGTATGGTGATATATGGTAACTATACTTATTACGATGAGTATTTCATGATGTATATAATTGTTGAATCACTATATCATATACCTGAAAGCAATATAATATTGTATGTCAACTATATTTCAATATTTTTTAATTTGAAAAAATAAAATAGAAATATAAATTCATTATTTATTACTATAAAACAATGCATGAAATTAAAATATTTCTATGAAAATAGAGTTTTGCTGGCATAAAACAGCATTTCACTTTGCATCAACTTTGTCAACAGTTATTTATATTTTTTAATTATTTTTCAGTAAAGCATGTGATTATAAGCATGCTAACAAAGATTTATCCTTTATATAAAGTAGTAAATTAATTATTCTGATAAATTAAAGTCATTAAATTAATTCCTTAAAGCAGGAAGACACTATCTATGCATTATTTGGAAGGTAAAGTAGGATAAAAAGAAGACAAATGAACTGGTGAACTATCAAAAGAGATGTATCATAATGAAGTTAGTGGTCCAAAGATGGAAAATACTTCAAATCAATCACCATTTATTGATCATCTATTTCCTTGAAAATCTATTGTGCACCTGAAATACAAGATGAATGGCATGCTTCTCTGCATGCAGGTGCTTTCATGATTATTATTTCATAACAATTTCCAAAAATAAAGTAAAGGAGCATGCGATTTAGCAGCAAGAGGCTACAGCAGAAGGAGGAATTTATTCACAAGACAGAGAGAAAGGGAGAAAAGGAAGTGAGAAGAAGAGGAAAATGGGGAGGGAGAAAAAGAGAGAGCAAAAGAGAGACTGTGTTACTTTTGAGGGGAGGAAGGGGATCCATTTTAAATACAGGAGGGCTTTGCAAAGGAAGGCATATTTGACAGCTGCTTAAATAATGAACAGGCTTCCTTCAGGTGAACAATGTGAAAAGGAAGAAAGAGAACAGGGCAGTGCTTCCTATTTGGGAATTTAAATTATGTCACCTATGTCCCATCACCACTCTTCCCTAACTGGCTAGTACCATCAGAGTATAACTAAGACACTTAAGAAGAATTATTTCCATGCAACATATATATTATGATTTAACAAATAATTCTGTAATTGTCAATAGAATAATCTGCCAAAAAATTTAAGACATTTTCTTATAACTCTTATGCTCTACCAGAACTTTGAGAATGCAATCATTTATTCTTTATAGACTGAATATTCATACATCATCAGGATATGTCATCTCTGCCACACCTACGACCTACTTTGTTTTCCCCTGAAAGTACTGGCAAAGAAATAATTGTATAACTAAAACACAAAGACTTTGAGAAACAAATGTGACTACTGATCAGTATGTTTCTTCCCAACCATATTGCTATTTCTTTTGCTGAAACAAAATTCTGTGAAAGTCACAATGAACCAAGTAAACAGAACAACAAAACAACAATAATGTTACTATTTATTTTCCTACAATTGTTTTATCTCTTAAATTAATTTTTAGGGTATAACATTGAGAAATAAGTATCTGTTGTTCCAAATGTTTCATAAATTTTATTTTTAAAGTGAATCTTCTTACATCATTCAGCATTTATTTTATACTGACATTTTTATTATTCAAAAATTCTCACTTGAGTAAGAAGAACAGTTCCTCTGGAATATCACAACTATTATGCATCATTAATAACCTAATGCATTATTTATGATGGTGAATAACACTCTGAAATGAGAAGTCACTGAAGGTAAAATACTGCTCTATCATGTTCCATTATGGGAAGAAATACTTTTAATTAAAATGGTCCCACAGAAATTGAAAGAAATGGAAAGAGCTTATGATATTTTTCTGTCTATAGACTCAGTTTCCTTTTTGGAAGCATATATAAAAATCAACAATACTGTTTTTACATATGATGAATATGGACCAGCCTAGAAATACAGAATCATTGAAGTGCTGGGCTAAAACAAATCTTTAAGATCCTCTTAGAATCTCTGTCCTGAGTCCACAAAGAGTAACACCAGAAAATTATGATTGCAGCAGTAAGATCATTATTTTTCTATGAATCCTTTTTTTTATGAATTTTCTTTTCTGAGTGGCAACTTCATGACTATTGACAAATGATTGACCTACACTATTATTGGTCCCCCTTCGAACTTAATGTGAATTTGAATCTGTCTGTCTGTGTTTCAATATACCTTCTAACTGGTCTACATATTGGAAAGCTTTTGATACATTGATTTATAAACATCTATGTTATACATTTCTCTCATAAATCCATTTTTGAAATAGTTTTTCCATTGACTCCTTTGGGATTCTTAGATTTATACCAAATCATTTGCATCTAGAAATAGTTTTACCTCTTCATATCCAAATTTAAGTCTCTATGTCTAACTACATTGGCTCGCACGTCCAACACATTTAGACACAGCAGAAATACTGAACATCCTTCCTTAACTTATACTTGATTCTGACCACTAGTATGAGAAACTGTGTGTGTGTGTAACATAATCTAAGCAGCTATGTATCAATTACTTGTTTATTTTTTGAAATATAACTATATTTTGAATTTTGTCGACTGACTTTTCCCTATCTTCAGAGATATCCAAAGGATTTTTCTCCTACTAATATGAGGAATTATATTAATGGATTTTTTTCAGTATTGACCCACTCTTAGATTCCTGGAATAAATCACTTGGTCATGAAGGATGTTTAAATGCAACATAGATTTTTTTAAAAGTATTTTCAGATTTCTGTATTGATATTCATAAGTGAGATCAATAATTTTCCAAAATAATTTTTTAAGATTTTTGAATCCATATCATATTTACTTGATGAAGGAAATTTGGAAGTTTCCCTTCTGTTGCTATGTTTTGAAATATTGTTAGTTTAGTTGATTGAGTAAGAGTTATCTGACCCTGGCACATTCCTTGTTAGGAAATTATTTTACTGCTTTATTTATTTTATGATAATTAGTCTTTAGACTTTCTGTGGTAAACTCAGTTTTTCTAGAAAATGATTCATTTCATCAAGATTTTCAAGTCCACTTGCAAATAATTGAGCAAATGGGTCCCTTTTGATTTAATTCCCTTTGTTTTGATTATTATCCCTCTCCTACCTTTATTTAACTTCTAATATTTGAATATTATGCTTTCTCCCTTTTTCTTGATTAGGTTGTGGTTTGCCTATTGATTTTTTCAGAACAACCAATTTTTAAATTAATGCATCCATTCTTTTTTATCTTTAATTGATTCCATTTTATTGCTTTCTGCTGCTTACTTTGTCTAGTTTTTTAGTCTATTTTAACTCATTTAGTTCCTTTTTTCTTTTTTATTGATACATGCATTTAAGGCTAAAACTTTTAATTCTGATAACCTCCTATCTCACGTATCTGAAATCATGTATTTATTTTCACTATGTTCAAGAAATTCCTCAATTTTATTCAATATTTCTACTTTGACTTAACACTGTTTAACAGCATTCTTTCTAATTATCTGACAAAGGGGATTTTGACTTTTTTCAACTTTTCTTTGAAAACTTAATTTCTAATTTTAGTCCTTTATAGTCATGTTTGTATTTTTGCTGCTCCTTGAAACTGAGGTTTTCTTTGTGACCTAAAATATGGTCAACATTCTTTAATGTGTTATTTGAAACTTTTAAAAATGTACACAATTTTGAGGTTCAGATTTTTGATGTATCTTTATAAGGTCAACCTCACTGACCTTTTCTTCTAAGCATTTTTTTTTCCACCTGAAGTATACCTTCTATTATTAATGTGTTTCTCTTTTCTCTTTGCACCTCCTATAGTTTCTGGTTTAGGAAAGGTCTTCATGTTATGGGGTACACACAACTACTTTACCCTCATTGTGAAGTGCACCCCTTAACGTTAAATATCCCTGTCTTTTTTAGTTACTTGGTCTGAATTATACCTTGTCAAATAATGAGATGAGACAGATACCTGCTTTCTTCGTGTGTGCACTACCTGGCACGGACATGTCCTGTCTCTTTTTACCTTAGTTAGCACATATTTGGCTTTGCTAGTCAAACTTAAAATCTTAAATTCTTCTTGCTTAAAATAATAGGTAAGTTGCCTCCATTTACAACTATTCAAATGAAAGTTTAATAGTATTTTTATCAACATTCTCCTCCCACTTTTTGCTCGTTTTACAGACTTTGCAATGCCAGCACACAGATCCATCACATGTGACGCTCTCTCACGGAAAATCATCCCTGAGTCTCAGCTACTCAAATAAATGCATATTACTTTCTCACCAACATTCCTGCGCCAGTCCGTAATGCAAATGCGGTTGTCTACAGCTTGCTCTCCAGGAAATTCCTAAAGAAGGACTCATGGAAACAACCCCTAATGTTTTTCATCTTCATGATAGTTCGTCTAAGGCCTTTATATGAAAAGTCAGTGCGGCTGTAATCCTTGACTCACATTTTCTTTTCCATGAGTTTCTTAACATACAACTCCATTTTCACTTGGCCTAAAGCACTGGCATTATAAAGTCTGATAACAATCTGACATTTTTCCTTGAAAATGACTTGGTTATTTTTGCCCAGATTCGAAGGATTTTTTTCTTTTTCTATTATTTTTTACATTGAGGTACATACAATAAAAGTCACAAGTCTTAGTGTACAGCGTGATGAATTTTAACATGTGTATGTATTCCTGTAACCATTGCCCAGATCAAGCTATCAAACAAGCTCTCACTAATTTCTCCCCTTCCCAGATTTCCCCCTCCTCCTACCCACTCACTCCCCTATGGCAACCACCAGTCTGTTCTCTGTGATTATGAGTCTACTTCAGTTTTGTTTCTTTGTTCATTTGTTTCGTTTGTCAGATTACACATGCAAGAGAAAACATATGGTATCATCTCTGATTTAGCATAACACCCTCTAGGTCCAGCCATGTTGTCACAAATGGTAAGATTTCATTTTTTTTATGACTGAGTAATATTCTATTGCATTTATGTACCATGTCTTTTTTTATCCACTCATCTACTAATATTGTTCTATCTGTTGAGGTTAGATGTTTTTCTTTACCTTTAAACTCCATTAGCTTTACTAGAATATCTTACCGGGCCAACTAGGAAGTTGACCTTACTAGGTATGCATTATACCTTTTTAATGTGTAGTTCAAGCAAGTAAGCTTGAGCTTTGGTTTTCTTCCCAATGCCTTTGATTGTAATTATATCGGATACTCTTCCTGTCTCCTATATCTAACATTATCTGCTGTCTATTTTCTTTAACAGACCATTTTTTTGACAGGGTTATGTTCACAGCAAAAATTTTTTTAGTACTCTTTTCAATATATATTTTTTGAAGTATAGTTGATATACAATATCATATTGGCTTCAAGTATAGAACAGTGATTTGTTACATACACTATTAAATGCTTACCCCAAACAGTGTAGCTACTGTCAACATAGGAAGATGTCACAGAACTATTGACTTTATTCTCTATGCTGTACCTTCATCCATGTGACCAATTATATTATGATTGAGATTTTGTGCCTCTTTATCCCCTTCACCTCCTTTGCCCACTTACCCCACTCCTCCCCCACGGCAACCACCAGTCACTTCTCAGTGTCTGAGTCTACTGCTAGGTTCACAGCAAAACTGAATGGAAGGTACACTGATTTTCCATATACTCTCTGCCCCCTCACGTGCAGAGCCTCCTCCATTATTAACATTCCCCACCAGAGGGGGATATTTGTTACAACAGATGAACCTACACTGACTCATCTAATCACCCAAAGTCCACAGTGGTCATCAGGGGTCACCCCTGGTGGTGTACATTCTATGGTCTTGACACATGTATGTTGACATGCATCCATCATTATAGAATCATACAGAGTATTCTCACTGCCCTAAAAATCCTTTATGCTCCACCTATTCATCTGTCTCTCCTCCCTAGCCCCTGGCAACCACTAACATTATTACTGTCTCCACAGTTTTGCCTTTTGCAGAAGGTCATAGAGTTGGAATCAAATGGAATGCAGCCTTTTCAGATTGGCTTCCTTCACTCAGAAATATGCACTTCAGTTTCCACCACATCTTTTCATGACTTGCTGGTTCATTCCTTTCCAGTGCTGAATAATATTCCAGTATCTGTATTTACCACAGTTTATTTATCCATTCACTTACTGAAGGATATATTAGATGCTTCCAAGGTTTGGCAATTATGACTAAAGCTTTTCTCAACACCCATGTGCAAGTTTCTTTGTGGACATAAGTTTTCAGCTGCCTTGGGAAATACCAAGGAGCACAGTTGCTGAATCGTATGGTCAAGGTATATTTAGTTTTGTAAGAAAACACCAAACCATCTTGCAAAGTGGCTGAACCATTCTGCACACTCACTGTCAATAAATGACAATTCCTGTTGTTCCACATGCTTGCCTGCATTTCCTTCTGTCAGTGTTCTAGAATTTAGCCCTCCTAATAGTTTTAGTGGTATCTCATTGTTGCTTTAGTTTGCACTCCCCTCGTGACACAGGACAGGGAAAAGCATCCTTTCACATGTGCTTACTTGTCATCTGTTGCTCTTCTTTGTTGAGGTATCTGTTAAGGTCTTTGGCCCATTTTTTAAGTCAAGTTTTTAGTTTTAAGAGTTATTTGTATATTTTGGATAACAGTCCTTTATCAGAGGAGTATTTTCTAAGTATTTTCCACCCATTTCTGTTAGAGGGTTGTTGAAATTTCCAACTATGACAATGTTTTCATCTATTTCTTCTTACAGTTCTATCAGTTTTTGCCTCATGTTATTTGATGTTATTCATATTATTTGTTAGGCCGATACATATTAAAGATTATGATGCTTTCTTAGAGAGGTGATTCCTTTACAGTCATATAAGGCCCTTCTTTATCCCTGAAAGCTTTCCTTGCTCTGAAACCTGATCTGTCTTCAATTAGTACAGCTGCCCCTACTTTCTTTTATTATTGTCAGCAATGTATCTTTTCCCATCTACTTACTTTTAATTTATATATATCTTTTCTTTAAAGTGGGTTTCTTGTATTCAGTATACAGTTAGGTCTCCTTTTTTTTATTCATTCTTCACAATCTCTGACTTTAACAGTTGCATCTAGACCACTGACATACAAACCAATTACTGACATAGATTAAGAGCTATCATGTTTGTGACTATTTTCTATTTGTTGCTCTTGTTGTTTATATTTTTGTCTTACACCCTTTTCCTGCTTTTTGTGGTTTTAACTGAGCATTTTATATGATTTCATTTTCTCTCCTTTCAAAGCATATAACTTTACTTCTTTTTTTATTAAGGCATCGTTGATATACAATCTTATGAAGGTTTAACATGAGCAACATTGTGGTTACTACATTGACCCATATTATCAAGTTCCCCCCACAAACACCCCATTATAATCACTATCTACCAGGGTAATAAGATGCTATAGAGTCATTAACTTGTCTACTCCATGCTATACTGCTTTCCCCATGACCTACCTATATTATAAGTGCTAATTATAGTGCTGCTTAATCCCCTTCTATTTCCCTCCCCATGTCTCCTCCCCACTCCCTTCTCTTTGATCACCGATAACCCCTAGTACCTTCTTAGAGTCTATGAGTCTGCTGTTGTTTTGTTCCTGCAGTTTTGCTTCATTTTTATACTCCACAAATGAGGGAAATCATTTGGTACTTGTCTTTCTCCACCTGGCTTATTTCACTGAGCATAATACCCTCTAGCTCCATCCATGTTGTTGGAAATCGTACGATTTGATTTCTTCTTCTGGCTGAATGATATTCCATTGTATACATGTACCACCTCTTCTTTATCCATTTATCTACTGATGGACACTTAGGTTGCTTCCATGTCTTGGCTATTGTAAATAGTGCTACAATAAACATAGGGGTGTATATGTCTTTTTGAATCTGGGATCTTGTTTTGTTTGGGTAAATTCTTCAGACTGGAATTCCTGGATCAAATGGTATTTCTAGTTTCAGTTTTTTGAGGAACTTCCATACTGCTTTCCACAATGGTTGAACTAATTTACATTCCCACCAGCAGTGTAGAAGGGTTCCCCTTTCTCTTCATCCTCACCAGCATTTGTTGTTCCTTGTATTTCAGATGTTGGCCATCTTAACTGATGTGAGGTGATATCTTATTGTGGTTTTAATTTGCATTTCCCTGATAATTAGAGATGTGGAGCATCTTTTCATGTGCCGTTGGTATTCTGAATTTCTTCTTTGCAGAAGTGTCTGTTCAGATCCTCTGCCCATTTTTTTCTTTGGTATCATTAATACAAAACCACGTGAGCAACACTGTGGTTACTAGATTACCCCCATTATCAAATCCCCACCACATACCCATTACAGCCATGGTCCATCAGCATAGTAAAGATGCTATACAGTCACTACTTGTCTTCTCTGTGCTATACTGCCTTCACCATGACCCCCACCCACATTATGTTGCTAACCGTAATACCCCTTATTCCCCTTCTCCCTCACTTCCCACCCACCCTCCCCAGTCCCTTTCCCTTTGGTAACTGTTAGTCCATTCTTGGATTCTGTGAGTCTGCTACTGTTTTGTTCTTTCAGTTTTTTCTTTGTTCTTATACTCCAAAGATGAGTGAAATCATTTGATACTTATCTTTCTCTGCCTGGCTTATTTCACTGAGCATAATACCCTCTACCTCCATCCATGTTGTTGGAAATCATAGGATTTGTTTTCTTCTTATGGCTGAATAATATTCCATTGTGTATATGTACCACATCTTCTTTATTCATTCATCCACTGATGGAAACTTAGATTGCTTCCATTTCTTGGCTATTGTAAATAGTGCTGTGATAAACATAAGGGTGCATATGTCTTTTTCCAACTGGGCTCCTGTACTGTTAGGGTAAATTCCTAGGAGTGGAATTCCTGGGTCAAATGGCATTTCTATTTTGATTTTTTTGAGGATCCTCCATACTGCTTTCAATAGTGATTGAACTAATTTACATTCCTACCAGCAGTATAGGAGGGTTCAGCTTTCTCCTCATTCTCACCAACATTTGTTGTTGTTTGTCTTTCAGATGGTGGCTATCCTAATTGGTGTGAGGTGATATCTCATTGTGGTTTAATTTGCATTTCTCTGATAATTAGCGATGTGAAGCAACTTTTCATGTGCCTGTTGGCCATCTGAATTTCTTTATTAAAGAAGTGTCTGTTCACAGCCTTTGCCCATTTTTTCATAAGGTGATTTGCTTTTTGTATGTTGAGGCATATGAGTTCTTTATATATTTTGGATGTTAACCCCTTTTTGGATATGTCATTTCTGAATATGTTCTCCCATAGTGTAGGGTGTCATTATGTTATACTAATGGTGTCCTTCACTGTACAGAAGCTTCTTAGTTTGATGTAGTCCCATTTGCCCATTTTTGCTTTTGTTTCCCTTGCCCAAGGAGATGAGTTCAGGAAAAAGTTGCTCATGTTTATATTCAAGAGATTTTTGCCTATGTTTTTTTCTATGAGTTTTATGGTTTCATGATTTATGTTCTGTTTTTTTGATCCATTTCAGGTCTATTTTTGTATATTGAATTACACAATAATTCAGTTACATTCTCTTACATGTGGCTGTCTAGTTTTGCCAACACTAGTTGTTGAAGAGGCTATCATTTCCCCATTGTATATCCATGGCTCATTTATTGTATATTAATTGGCTGTATTTGCTTGGGTTTATCTCTGGGCTCTCTATTCTGTTCCATTGGTCTATGGGTCTGTTTTTGTGCCAGTACCAAATTGTGTTGATTACTGTGGCTTTGCAGTAGAGCTTGAATTGGGAGCATAATACCCCCAGCTTTATTCTTTCTTCTCAGGAATGCTTTGGCTATTTGGGGTCTTTTGTGGTTCCATATGAATTTTAGAACTATTTGTTCTAGTTCATTGAAGAATGCTGTTGTATTTTGACAGGGATTGCATTGAATCTTTAAATCTCTTTAAGCAGGATGGCCATTTTAACAATATTAATTCTCCCTATCCAAGAGCACAGGATGTATTTCCTTATATTAGTATCTTCTTAATGTAATACTTCTTTTTTGACTTTTTTTAGTAGTTTTTCTGGAGCATGCAATATACATTTACAAGTAATCTGAATCCACCTCAAATAATAGTATAGCACTTCATTCAGTACAAGTAACTTATAATAATAAAACAATTTCAATTCTTCCTTCCCATCCCTTATATCATTGCTATTATCCATTCCATTTATACATAAGTATATATATGCATGCAGATTTGGCTAGAGCATTGTTCTTATTACTTTGAACAAACTTTTTTCTATTATATCAATTAAAATAAGAAAAATAGTTTTACCTTCCCCATTGTTCTTCCTTCCTTCACATAGAATCAAGTTTCTGACCTCTGTTTTTTCCTTCTTGCTAAGAAGCTTCCTTTCATATTTCTTGCAAGCCACGTTTACATACAACAAACTCTTTCAATTTTTTGTTTTTCTGATAAAATCTGTTTCTCCTTCATTTCTGAAGGGTGATTCTGCATGATACAGAATTCTACGTTGGTAGATTTCCTTCTGAATACTTTATTTCACTCCATTCTCTTGCATGGTTTCTGAGAAGTTGGATATAATTTTTATCTTCGCTCTTCCAAAAGTAAGGTGTTTCTTTTCTCTGGCTTCTTTTTGGATATTTTATTTATCTTTAATTTTCTGTACCTTGAAAATGATATGCCTATACTGAAGGCGTTTTTTAAAATGTATCCTACTTGGTGTTCTCTGAGCTTCCTAGATCTGTGGTTAGGTATCTGACATTAATTCACAGAAATTCTCAGTCACTGTAGTTTCAAATATTTCTTCGACTTCTTTCTTCATGGTTCTAGGACTCTTTTGTAGTTCTCCCATGGTTCTTGAATGTTTGTTTGGTTTTTTTTCATTGAGTCTTTTTTCCTTTGTTTTTCAGTTTGGGAGATTTCTACTAAGATATCCTCTGCTCAGAGCTTTGCTCAGCCAAGTCTAGTCTACTAATAAGCCCATCAAAGGCATTCTTAATTTCTGTACACTGTTTTGATTTCTTTTTTATACTCTTTCTTTGAATTTCTGCCTCTGCTTATATTGTCCATCTGTTCTCACATGCTGTTGTTCTTTATGCAGTGGTGTCTTTAGCATATTAGTCATAGTTGTTTTGAATTCCTGGTCTAATAATTCCAACATTCCTGCCATATCTGAGTCTGGTTCTGATGCCTGCTCTTTCTCTTCCAATTGTGTTTTTTCCTTTCAGGGTGTCTTATAATTTTTTTCCTGATAGCTGGGTATGATGTACTGGGCAAAAGGAA
Source organism: Manis javanica (assembly GCF_040802235.1). Lineage (NCBI taxonomy): Eukaryota > Metazoa > Chordata > Mammalia > Pholidota > Manidae > Manis > Manis javanica. Next base: position 84,329,352 of record NC_133162.1, read on the forward strand.
TTGCTATATAAATGATCCTTTAGTAATGTGATAGGAAGATGCAAGGGGAGGAGAAGTATTTTATGGTTCTTTTATTAAGTCTCGGTCTCTTAGTAAACCTGTGCTTATGGACTGTGAAGTTCACACACACGTTTCTCAGTTTCCCCTCTTAGGTGGGGCAGGATGGCCAGAGGAGGCTGGAGCTGGGCTACTTTCACCCAGGTGGGCTCCTGCTGATTTAATCCCGGCAGGTGAATCCCAGCTCTGGCAACACAGTCTCCTGAGGGCAGACCTTTTTGAGAACATAACACTCTGGAGCATTTCACAATGGCTTTTACCCCTTCCTCTGCTGGGAACACAGAGACATTTCTCTCCAATATTCTCTATGAGAGCCTGATATAACTCCAGGAGGTAACCCTCCCAAAAGTGTGGGGCCCCGCGATGATTGGGCCCCCTGGAATTTTTAAGTCTCAGACTTATCCACACTGAGCCTTGGGCAGTCTGCCAGTTGCGGCCCAGCTTTCCCTGCACTGGCTCAAAGAGGCTGTGATTCTCTGTGCACAGCTGTCACTCCCTCCAACCCAGGGAGAGAGGTTTGCCCTGTCGCCTCACGGTTCTGACGGATCTAAGAAGGGTTGTTGATTTTTCAGTCAGTTTAACTTTTTACTTGTTGTTAGGGTGGAATGGCAATTTCCCAGCTCCTCACATGCTGGTCAGGACCCTAGAAATCTCTGGTTCTTCCATCTCTTCATTTTCTTAGGATCGTTTTCATCTCCAGGTCCTCTACTCCCCTGGAGGCATTGCCTGGGGTTCATATGTTCCCGTGTCCCTTCCAGTTTAGTCTCCATTTCCTGAGTCGTCTTTCCTTTATTTACAATTTGCCCCTGTTATCTTTCAGCTCTACTCAAGTCTTTTTCTTCTCTACTCACCTTATTTCCGAGTTTATAATGTATGCTTATATTGTTCCGAGTTTATAATGTATTCGTTCATAAGAGCTCTCTTCTGAGTTTCTTTTAGCTCATTTTGAAACATTATGCAGCCATTGTTAAGTCTGGTAGATCTGTATTACCTACCAATATTATTTGGCTCTTTATTCTTCCTCATTGACATATAAAAATATATATAATATAGAAATCAAATCTATATAAAAGACAACTACAAATAATTGTATAAATATAAATCAGATTACTCTGCTTATATATATATATATATATATTATAGATGATTATATACAAATATGCATGTATATGTATATACAGTAGAAAGAGAAAGACAAATCAGGAGCAGAACTGTGTCTTCAGGCATAAAGGCACACCAGATAAACACAAAATTGAGACGAGCACTTCTGTACCCTGAGGGAGGGAGGATGGGTCAGTTAAGTTTTTGTAGCTTCCTGGCTCTAGAGCAACTCGTTTGATGTTTTCACCTAATGTTCAGAAGATGTCCTATATTTTATGAGATACTAGCTGTTTCCCTCCCCTGCTTTTTCCTGATCCTTCTCTATCCTTTGAGCCATGTTACCCTATCCCCCTATTCACTCTGAGCTTTATTCCCAGCGATCTCTACTCTGAGCAGGGCTTTGTCAGGAAGGCAGTTCCCTGGGTTAGTTTCCAAAGCCACAGGCCAAGACCGTTTCAGAAACATCCATCCTTCCCATGCTTCCTTTGCCTCCTGCCGGTTGTGGCTGCTGTTTTTCACTTTGGCCCTCCACACCTTCGAGTGAGTACCTGTTACCAATTTTTTGAGACCACAGAAAGTGCATTGCCTTTCCTCCACTTCCTCCTGCACCCACCCCGACACCAAATGAGGGGAGAACTTGTCACCTGGTTTGTTACAGACATTAAATTGTCTGTGGGTTTGGGGTTTTGCCATCTTTGCAGCTCTGTCAGCTTTTAGGTGAAGATTCAAAGAGATTAAAAAATAAAAACTATGCCTCTCTGATAACTTATAATTTCTCCTTAAACTTTTAATCATAACCAGGTGAGTATCTAAAAGTGACCAGTTCCTAAGAGCAAAACCCCAACTTCTCATTTCTAAAGTAGAGAAACAAAACTGAAAGCCCATTCACATAAAGACTACACAGTAAATATCATAATTATGAAATATGAATGCTTATTTGAAATACATTAACAACTTAATGTTTACATTTTCAGCAAGAAAATCATTGCTAAAGTTGCAAACTATTCTCTTTTGTGCAAGATCAGCCTGATTAGAAGGAGAAAGAGTCTGAGGGACAACAAAGAGTCTCCTGAAGAAGTAAGGCTGCCTTTGATTAAAAGATCTTGTAGCTTAAGATATTTCTGGGATCATTTCCAGGAACACATATATAATTTACAATGACTGACTATTTACTGCCAACAATAATTCCATTCCCCCTATCTTGATAATAAATGCAGGAGACAATGATTTGAGGGAGGACAAAAGCCATCTCCCACTTTCTGCCAATGAAAATTAAGTCAGACACATCAGCACAAAACGTATCTGCACCCAAGTTTACATATTTTAAACATAAACTGTGATATAAAGTTTTGAATCTCTAATGTTATAGAAAATTAAATGTTTATAAAAATATAATTGGCTAAAGACTAGTGGTTCTCTTTCAAACTTACTAATCTACTAAATTTTATGCATTATTTACTAGTTCAAGGCACTGTGTTTGGTACTAAGATACAAGAAAACAAAGGAGATGTGTTCTGGTCTTCAGGGAAGCTGGTGCTCCTACCTGAGAGCTACACACATATGTATTCAAGAAGACAAGGTGGCACAGCTGTTACACTGGAATAAGTCCAGCTGTCGCTGCAACACATGTAGGACCAAAGCACCTAAGGAGCGGAGAAAGGGGAACTCAGGCATTGGGAGAATAGCAACCCAGAAGAGGGACTACTTGAGGTAGGTCTTGAAGGGCCAGCAGCATTTTGGCAGGCAGAAGAGTACAGGAAGGATCTATAAGTGGGGGGAACAAAGGCAATAGAGAGATGGAAAAAAAAGGTATATGGGGGATCTTCAAGTAATCTCGGTGAGGGAAAGAAAAGAGAGTGTGTATGTTGTAAGAACTTAAAAACAGTTCAGACTGGTTTATTGGATTTCAATTGCAATTTTATTCTATGCTTCATAAACAGTCTCAGTATCTCCTCCCACAAGCAAATTTTCAGATAAACCAGTAAAGAATATGATAGCATGACAACAATAAAAATGGTGAAAATGGTCAGTTCGCTTTCATCAGTAACAACTAGATAGTCAAATGTTCCTGCTAGGAATTAACCAGTTTAAATGGATGCCTAGCCTTTCAATGCACTGATTTGTACATAATAGACCCACTGCAGAATTGCGAGCATTCATCTTTAGTACTGGAAACCAGCAGTAATGTTAATTTAATGGACCAAGAGAACACCAGCTTGTACAGTGTTCAATGTAATGCAGAAAATCAAAAGCCAGCTAACAAAATGGCTGGTGTGATTCTAGCCACTACAAAATATCAGAAACCACAGGGAAATGCTAAATATTAAAATGCTCAATACTTCTTTTTAGGAATACTTCTCACAACTGACAACTATTAGTTTGTACAAAGACAATACTCAATAAACACTGATCAAATCAAAAATAAATCTAAGCAGGACTATAAAATGTGTAATGGTTGGCCATCTACTATGACAATATTAATAATGTGAGTTGGCATTGCATTTTTATAATAAATAAACCATATGTACACACTGCTCAGTATCATTGCACAAAGTAACCAAAGAGGTACTGTGGTATGAGGGAAAGAACCAGATATTTGAAGCCAAAAGGTCAAAGGGAAGGAATGAAGAACCACTGCTAACACTATTGCTTCAAATCACATCAAGCATTTTAGATACAGTACCTGACTTCAAGTAGCTTTCCATTTGCTCATCAGTACAATGAATATGACAGTGTACTCTATGCATACTCATATTGTGACAATTAAGCAAAATTGTGCATATCATAGGACTCTGCAAACCAAAGAGCACTATGCAAAAGATTATGACTGTTTTCTAGTTGATCTCCTACCCCAAGATATCTGCGTATCCTCTCTTTCCCTTACTCTGCACAAGCTGATCGATCCTCACATCCTGTATATCCTCTAAGTATATTCTCCTACATTCCCCTTTCATCACTGCTTCTCCTCTGAAGAACCATTGTTCCAAAACAGACCTCTGCAGACCCTTTCCAATGTGTCTCCCTGCTCCTACACATGCTCTCTTCACATCCTCTAATCCATGTAAGAAACTGTCTTTTAAATACCAAAAAATACTGCATGAAGCACCTGCTCCAAAGACCTCCCTTCTCAGAGGGGAACCTCAGATCCTAACGACGGCCTGGAAGGCCCTCCATGACCTGGTGGCTTTGAGGCCTCAGCTCCCACCATGGAACTGCACTTCAGTGGCCTCCTGGCTGCTACTTAAACACTCACCAGCACATTCCTAACCAGGGGCCCTTGCATTACCTGGTTCCTCTTTCTGGAATGTTCAAGAACATAGAACCGCTCATTTGCTCACTCCATTCCTGTCTGCTCAAATGTCACTCAGAATGTCCTTCCATAAACACCCTTTGTGAAAGGCTTAAGTTTATGCCTTACCACTCTCTACCCTAATACTCTGCTTTTTCCCATAGCCCTTAGTTCTGAAATGATGTCACTGATTTACTTCTTTATTTTTCCACCAGAATATAAACACTGGGGGCAAGGACTTGTCCACTTGTTAACAATTGTATCTGAGTTATTTGCAATGAGTAGGGGATCAATAAAATACTTAATGAAGTGTAAAGACATTTTTCATATCTCTTTTAGGATTTTTTTTGTTCCACAGAGGGCCCATAAATAACTTTAACGCCACTAGTAAACCCCAAATATTTGAATAGCTTCAAAAGGCTTCATCCCACCTTGGAATTCGAAGTGGACTCCAAGAAACAGAGTCTGTTGCCAAATCCTTCTGCTGCCAAACATAGTTTCTGTTGCTCTTTGTGGATGGTGGCCGTGCACTGCAGAACCACTTCATCATCCTGCAAAGGGGGAAGACAGAAAGTGAGATGTGACATGACCTGACAGTCTACATCAGATCTAGATGAATATTATTTTAGTGCATTTTAAAAGTCACAGAAAAATATGAGAACTGCCAAAAAAAGAACACCACAGAATCAATTCCTAGGGGATTTTTACCTGCAAAAAGGGTAACTCAGTGCAAGTTGGAGGGGGAGGTCATACCACCCAAGCCAGTTCATAGTTTTCCCACAATCATTACTGATCCCCACAGGCAAACTGCATGGAGAACAGAAAAACATATGATTTCCATGTTAGCCCTCTTCTACACAAAATTACCAAGAAATCATCTGACAAATTTCAAGGACAACAAGCATCAGCAGGAATGGAACAGAATCTAACAGGAGACACACATGTGTTTCCAAAACCAACACAAGAAAACAGGTCAGTAACAGAACTTCTGGGTTCAAATTGACCAGGAAAGTCATCTTAGTTCACCCACACACTGGCTACTTGATCATATTTGAAATGATCCTGGGCTGCTTAAAATGCACAGAGAGATGATTTGTTTGTTCAGTCCTCTGAAAGCCAACACTGGTTTCCAACCAATTAGTTTAGCAGGATTACAAGAAAAATTATAAAAGGGAAAAGATGATAAATGGGATGGTTCTGTGTTAGCATTAGAATTTAGAGACTTTAGAATTAGCAACAGCTGCATTCCCCATCCAGCTTTGCCACGCTCAGCTCAGACGATCCCAGGCAAAGTTCTGAATCTCTAAAATGATATGGTGCCTTACCCAGTGATTAATGTGCAAAAGGCACTAAATTGACAAGTTGGGGATATCATTATCATTTCCAACAAAGAATCTCACTTTAATAGGTTCTATGAGGCAAATGCCCGAAAAGTCTAACTATTTGTATTCTGATATTTCAAACTCAAAGTAGCAGGATACTTAACAGAGGAGCAGAAAAACCAATATATTCATTGACCCTTTTATAATTAGAATCAAAGTTAAAAGGGACACAACAAGTACCTTCTAGAAAACCCTCACCATGGCGGAATGGCAGACTGGAGGTCATAACATATGATAAATATTCAAAAGCAGAAACTAAGTCTTTTTGGTTAACCCAAAGAATATGCTATATCAATTGGAAAAGTGCAATTCTAATTTGCATTTAAAGTCCCTCTAAAGCTTTAAATTTGCTTTATTCCCTATATGATGGCAGCAATACCTAATAGCCGGCTTACAGCACAAGTCACAAGCGAAGTCCAGCCTCTTAATAACTGCCCCCCCCCCCAAACATCTCCCCAGGCGCTTGCTAATCTCCAGTAAGTATTCAGTTGTTACATTTTAAGCCATGTGCTTACAAAAATAGCATTATTTTCACATAACGAGTGCCTATGAATATTAATTCATGCTCAGCATGGCTATAATAAAAAATAGTGGAGTATTTTTGTTGCTTATATAAGCCACACAAGATTAAGGATATATTGTGTTTCCCAATACACAGTGTAAAAACAAAGAGCAGAATTGTGCTGATGTGCACAATGTGTTATCAAATCCCCAGTCTTTCACTATCTTGTGTCACTCACCCTTGAAACCAGCTCTCACATGCAAACTACACAATTGGATAAGATGGGCTCTTTTGGATGCTGGAGGCTATCTAAATACCACTTTAGAAGAGTTTGGATGCAATCAATAGTGGCTGAATATGAAAATAAGTCTGTGTACTTTGGACAGAACCAGAAACGGGAGCACATGTGGACATGCTGATTAAATGTGGCACACACCAACCATATAAGGGAAAGAAACAGACTTAAACGGTCTACTGAATTATCCTATTAAAAGAATTTAGTAATTCCTTTAATGTGCTAATTAAAGGACAGTTTTGGAATGAATAAGAAGAGAAAACAGCAAGGGATAGGTCAGGTAGGAATAACAGTGCTGCTCAGTAAGCCCCAAAAGAAGAGAAGGCTCATATTTACCAAAAGCCTAGTGTATGCCACTCCTGGAATTAATTTATTTAATCCTCACAGTACCACTGGACTATAAAGATCATCCACACAGATATAGATGAGGAAAATGAGACTCAAAGTAATTTTAATTGACAGATGGTTGATCCTAAGTATTTCCAGGAACTCCTCGTTAAACCTAATTTATCTGAATCTAAAAGTCCTCAGCCCCATACTGCTTCTAGAGGTTCGACTGATTTCCACTACATTTGTTATCTAAAAAAGTACTTCTCAATCTTTAACATGCATCCTATCACCCATGGGTCTTGCTAAAGTGCAGATTCTTGTTCTCTACATTTTGAGAGGGGCTGATTCTGCATTTCCAATATCCTTCTCTGAGGATCTAGAATCCCAAGTGCATCCCAGAAAGGATATGTATCCCAGGAGAGATGTAGGTAGACTATTAGAAAAGTTTGTAGGCAATTGATAACAGCTCAATAGTAAAATAAGTCTGTGTACTTTGAACAGAACCAGAAACAGGAGCACATGTGGACATGCTCACTACATGTGGTACACACAAACCGTGTGCAGAAAAGAAACAAATAGTCTACAGCACTACCCTACTAATGATACTATCCTATTTACAAAACCAACTCATTTATGCAAAGTTGCCCTCAATCAAGTGCCTTACACTGTGCAATGGAGTACCTGGCTGTGAAGCAACATGACGTTCAGAGAGCTCTGCCACACCACCCAGAAACAGGCTACAACTTTCAATCATGATTCAACTTTGAGAAAACCTAACCTGACATACTTATAAGGCTTTGTCCAGGTCATCTGGGAGGTGATTTTTGACACTTATATTCCAGTTAGCAAAAGGTTCCTTTTTGACAGAAACTTAAAAATCCTGAGCATTGATGGACACAACACCAATCAAAAGCACCTGCCAGTTCCCTTTAGTTAACCCATCTCTAACATTAAAGCACAATTTTTCTTCAGAACCACTGTGGTTTGAGAGCCTATGGACTATTCATTTGAGAAATCTTGATAAGTAGCTTTACTTTTTATTTATTATAACACATGTGTAGTAAATCTGGTTACTGTCAACACATGCATGTGGATAAGGATCTAGGTATACACACACAAACATGAAATCTGTTTTCTATTCCTAGAACAAAGACTAAATGCTGCCTACCATTACTGATGGGATCCAGAAAGTTAATTAATACTGCTAAGGTAACCCAGCAATAAGAATATAAAGTGTGCCTTCTTAGGTCATAAGGCCTGTTCTGAATTACTCTTTGCTGCCAGGCCCTGAGATCCTGACTCCTAATTTTCATTTCTTGCATGCATTTTTCACTTGCACATGCTATTGATGCATCTGAGCACTTAATTGCACACAATGACCATCATTCTTCATGCCTGAGCCCATAAAAATTAAATCATACTGAAATATTCACCTTTTTTATACTTTGATTTTTGAGTACCTAGTACCTTAGGGCAATAAATTTTGATTCAACTCACAAGAAATCATATTTCATAATCAAAAATACTACAAAAGGGAACTCTGCCTAGTTTCTATTATTCCATTTTTTCAAATTTCAAAGTCTGTTTATTAATTAACCATGAATGACTAATGTGATAGTAAAATATTAGTATCTTGCTGTTCTTGGACACACTTGAACCTACACCATGCCCTATTTTGTAATACAAACTGGAAGAAACAACATTAGTAACCATTTTTATACAACTTTAGTGAATTATAAATTATGAAAAGGAAATCTTTTAGAAGAAACTTCATGAACAATTAGATAAATGGCCATGATTAATTAAGAGTGATATCCAGCTTACAGTCACCAAGCCCTATGGATTCTAGTCCATCAATACCTTTCAAATACATCCATTTCTCACCACATACCATCATTTCTTATTTAGTCATCTTCAAAATCTACTGAATAGTTTTTCATACTGCATACCTCCTTCCAATGGCACTTCACCCTGAAGCCACACAGTCAACCTGATTATATTGTTTCCTGGCTTAAAATCTTGTGATGACTTCCTATTGCTAACAGAAAAGGATCCCAAAAAATCATTCAGCCTACAAGGCCCTGCATTGCATGGTCTTGTGTCAGTCCAACATTTTTTCGAATCAACATTCCTTCATCCCTGGGCTCCTATACGATGTTTGCACATGATACTACACCTTTCTCCCTCCTCTGAGTGAGACATAGCCAGCTTCCAGATCTTAATTCAATTATCCTTTCTAAAGATGAGCCTTTCCTGACCCACCAGGCTATGTCAGTTCCTCTGTTTTAACTCCTAAAACACTCTCTTCCTTCCTGGTTTCCTCACCTGCCATTATGCATCCATTTACATAATTACTAAATAACAGTGTCTAACATTGTGCCTGGCAAATAAAGCATATTCAATAAATGATTACTTACCATAATCCACTTTATGATTGCTCATAAACATGTGCTGCCAAATGGAGTTGCTTTTTGGAATTGCCAAGGTAAGATACTACTGAATTTTTAATGAAAGCTAGCATTATATGATCCCATTAAGTGATGTCATAGCTACATGAAGCCCAGAATTAGAGCAATACTGGAAGAAAATTACAGATCCTGTTTTACATTTATGACAGATTTTAATGTATAATAAGTATCTATAATATCAATATAAAACTCACTGGAAAAAAATCAACCTAGTTGCTCATTTCTCCCCACCCCATTTCCATGTAAACACAATAAAACTTAGATTAAAACTCTTTTCATATGCTATTTAAGCAGATTACGTATATTGTACACCTGAGAGTCAAGCAATGTTCTGAATAACTCTGATCATTAAAAAGTCCCTCACATCACGACAGGTACTTTCCTTAAATTCTTACTATGGTTGTCTTTCAAAATATTTATCCAGATTTAGACCTTCAGTAACTGCTCTTCTCTCTTAGTTATGGGCTGATCATTTTTCTACAGCTCCAACTGCAAAAGCTGACCACATATGTTGTATCCTATAGTCATCTATCAGGCAAGTCTGATTAAACATGGAAACTAGATATCCAATAAGTATAAATGCGTTGGATAAAACTAGCCCAGGGAGCAACTTATGTGAGCCCGCCGCGGCAGTGACCAAGCAGCCTGGGAGAGGTCCGCGTGAGCCCACGGCGACAGCGACCAAGCGGGCTGGGAGTGGCCCGCGTGTGCTGGCAGACACAGCATCAGAGGGGCCCGGGCGAGGTCTGCACGAGTCCACGGCGGCAGTGACCGAGTGGCCCGGGAGCAGCCCATGCGCACCTGTAGCGGTGCAAGAGGGAGCAGCCGCACTCCTAGCAGCCGACCGGAATCCAAGCCCGACGCACAGCCACCTAGACCACACCCAAAGGCCACTGCTGGCACACAGCTGACCGGCAGGGGCACCACTATCGCAGAGGAGTGCACCTGGCATGCCTGCCACTCCCCAGAGGGCTCTCTCCTACTCTGATGGAGACCCCGCCCACAGCAGCTTAGGGGAATAACCGGGTGGCTGCTCCAGGAGTGTGGGTAACCGACAAAGGCAGCACAGAAGGGCAAGGCATCCAGCTAGCAGGAAAGGACTTTCTTCTCCCAGCTGACACACCTGCAACCTGCCTACAGCCACCACTATCACCATGAAAAGGCAGAGAAATTTAGTCCAGTCCAAAATAGTCCAGACAACACCTGAGAGAGGATCTGCAGAGACAGACCTAAGGACTCTCCCTGAAAAATAATTCAAAATAAAAATCATAAACATGCTGACGGAGCTGCAGAGAAATATGCAAGAGCCAAGGGATGACGTCCAGAGGGAGATTATAGAAGTGAAACAAACTCTGAAGGGATTTATAAGCAGAATGGATAAGATGCAAGACGCCATTGATGGAATAGAAACCAGAGAACAGGAACACATAGAAGCTGATACAGAGAGAGATAAAAGGATCTCCAGGAATGAAACAATATTAAGAGAACTGTGTGACCAATTCAAAAGGAACAATATCCACATTTTAGAGGTACCAGAAGAAGAAGAGAGAGAAAAAGGGATAGAAAGTGTCTTTGAAGAAATAACTGCTGAGAACTTCCCCAAACTGGGGGAGGAAATAGTTGGTCAGAATACAGAAGGACATGGAACTCCCAACAGAAGGGATGCAAAAAGGACAAGACCAAGACACATAATAATGAAAATGGGAAAGACCAAGGACACAGACAGAGTATTAAAGGCAGCCAGGGAGAGAAAAAAAGGTCACCTACTAAGGAAAACCCATCAGGCTATCATCAGACTTCTCAACAGAAACCTTAGAGGCCAGAAGAGAATGGCATGATATATTTAATGCAATGAAACAGAAGGGCCTTGAACCAAGGATACTGTATGCAGCACAATTATCATTTAAATATGAAGGAGGGATTAAACAATTCCAAGACAAGCAAAAGTAGAGATAATTTGCCTCCCACAAACCACCTCTACAGGGTATTTTAGAGGAACTGCTCTAGATGGGAGCACTCCTAAAAAGAGCAAAGAACAAAACATCCAACATATGAAGAATGGAGGAGGAGGAATAAGAAGGGAGAGAAATAAAGAATCATCAGACTGTGTTTACAATAACTCAGTAAGCAAGTTAAGTTAGAAAGTAAGGTAGTAAAGAAGCTAGCCTTGAACCTTTGGTAACCACAGATCTAAAGGCTGCAATGGCAATAAGTATATATCTTTCAATAATGACCCTAAATGTAAATGGACTGAATGCACCAATTAAAAGACACAGAGTAATAGAATGGATAAAAAAGCAAGACCTATCTATTTGCTGCTTACAAGAGACTCACCTCAAACCCAAAGACATGCACAGGTTAAAAGTCAAGGGATGGAAAAAGATATTTCATGCAAACACAGAGAAAAAGAAGCAGGTGTTGCAGTACTTGCATCAGACAAAATAGACTTCAAAACAAAGAAAGTCACAAGACATAAAGAAGGACATTACATAATGATAAAGGGCTCAGTACAACAAGAGGATATAACCATTATAAACATATATGCACCCAATACAGGAGCACCAACATATGTGAAACAAATACTAACAGAATTAAAGGATGAAATAGAATGCAATGCATTCATTTTGGGAGACTTTAACACACCACTCACTCTAAAGGACAGATCCTCCAGAAAGAAAATTAGTAAGGACACGGAGGCACTGAACAACACACTAGAACAGATGGACCTAATAGACATCTATAGAACTCCACATCCAAAAGCAACAGGATACACATTCTTCTCAAGTGCACATGCAACATTCTCCAGAATAGACCACATACTAGGCCACAAAAAGAAACTCAGTAAATTCCAAAAGATTGAAATCCTACCAACCAACTTTTCAGACCACAAAGGTATAAAACTAGAAATAAAATGTACAAAGAAAGCAAAAAGGCTCACAAACACATGGAGGCTTAACAACATGCTCATAAATAATCAATGGATCAACGACCAAATTAAAATGGAGATCCAGCAATATATGGAAACAAATGACAACAACAACACAAAGCCCCAACTTCTGTGGGACGCAGCAAAAGCAGCCTTAAGAGGAAAGTATATAGCAATCCAGGCATATGTAAAGAAGGCAGAACAATCCGAAATGAATAGTCTAATGTCACAATTATCAAAATGGAAAAAAAAGAACAAATGAGGCCTAAGGTCAGCAGACGGGGGGACATAATAAAGATCAGAGAAGAAATAAATAAAATTGAGAAGAATAAAACAATAGAAAAAAACCAATGAAACCAAGAGCTGGTTCTTCGAGAAAATAAACAAAATAGATAAGCCTCTAGCCAGACTTATTAAGAGAAAAAAAGAGTCAACACACATCAACAGAATCAGAAAAGAGAAAGGAAAAATCATGACAGACCCCACAGAAATACAAAGAATTACTAGAGAGTACTATGAACACCTATATGCTAACAAGCTTGAAAACCCAGGACAACTTCCTAGAAAAATACAACCTTCCAAGACAGACCAAGAAAGGAACAGAAAAGCTAAACAGACCAATTACTAGCAACAAAATTAAAGCAGTAATCAAAAAACTACCCAAGAACAAAACCCCCGTGCTGGACGGATTTACCTTAGAATTTTATCAGACACACAGAGAAGACATAATACCCATTCTCCTTAAAGTTTTCCAAAAAACAGAAGAGGAGGGAATACTTCCAAAATCATTCTATGAAGCCAATATCACCCTAATACCAAAACCAGGCAAAGACCCCACCAAAAGAGAAAAATACAGACCAATATCCCTGATGAACATAGATGCAAAAATACTCAACAAAATATTAGCAAACCGAATTCAAAAATACGTCAAAATGATCATACACCATGACGAAGTGGGATTCATCCCAGGGATGCAAGGATGGTACAACATTCAAAACTCCATCAACATCATCCACCACATCAACAAAAAGAAGTACAAAAACCACATGATCATCTCCATAGATGCTGAAAAAGCATTTGACAAAATTCAACATCCATTCATGATCAAAACTCTCAACAAAATGGGCATAGAGGGCAAGTACCTCAGCATAATAAAGGCCATATACGATAAAACCACAGCTAAGATCATACTGAACAGTGAGAATCTGAAAGCTTTTCCTCTGAGATCAGGAACAAGACAGGGATGCCCACTCTCCCCACTGTTATTCAACATAGTACTGGAGGTCCTAGCCATGGCAATTAGACAAAACAAAGAAATACAAGGAATCCAGATTGGTAAAGAAGAAGTCAAACTGTCACTATTTGCAAATGACATGATACTGTACATCAAAAACCCTAAAGACTCCACTCCAAAACTACTAGAACTAATATCGGAATTCAGCAGAGTTGTAGGATACAAAATTAACTCACAGAAATCTGTAGCTTTCCTATACACTAACAATGAACCAATAGAAAGAGAAATCAGGAAAACAATTCCATTCACAATAGCATCAAAAAGAATAAAATACCTAGGAATAAACCTAACCGAGGAAGTGAAAGACCTATACCCTGAAAACTACAAGACACTCTTAAGAGAAATTAAAGAGGACACTAACAAATGGAAACTCATCCCATTCTCTTGGCTAGGAAGAATTAATATAGTCAAAATGGCCACCCAGCCCAAAGCAACATTCAGATTCGATGCAATCCCTATCAAATTACCAACAGCATTCTTCAATGAACTGGAACAAATAGTTCAAAAATTCATATGGAAACACTAAAGACCCCGAATAGCCAAAGCAATCCTGAGAAAGAAGAATAAAGTGTGGGGGATCTCGCTTCCCAACTTCAAGCTCTACTACAAAGCCATAGTAATCAAGACAATTTGGTACTGGCACAAGAACAGAGCCACAGACCAGTGGAACAGAATACTGACTCCAAACATTAACCCAAACATATATGGTCAATTAATATATGATAAAGGAGCCATGGACATACAATGGGGAAATGACAGTCTCTTCAACAAATGGTGCTGGCAAAACTGGACAGCTACATGTAAGAGAATGAAACTGGATCACTGTCTTACCCCATACACAAAAGTAAATTCAAAATGGATCAAAGACCTGAATGTAAGTCATGAAACCATACAACTCTTAGAAAAAAACATGGGCAAAAATCTCATGAGCATAAACATGAGCGACTTCTTCATGAACATGTCTCCCAGGGCAAGGGAAACAAAAGCAAAAATGAACAGGTGGGACTACATCAAGCTGAAAAGCTTCTGTACAGCAAAAGACACCATCAATAGAACAAAAAGGTATCCTACAGTATGGGAGAATATATTCATAAATGACAGATCCAATGAAGTGTTGACATCCAAAATATATAAAGAGCTCACACACCTCAACAAACAAAAAACAAATAATCCAATTAAAAAATGGGCAGAAGAGCTGAATAGACAGTTCTCTAAAGAAGAAATTCAGGTGGCCAACAGGCACATGAAAAGATGCTCCACATCGCTTGTCATCAGAGAAATGCAAATTAAAACCACAATGAGATATCACCTCACACCAGTAAGGATTGCACCATCCAAAAGACAAACAACAACAAATGTTGGAGAGTTGTGGAGAAAGGGGAACCCTCCTACACTGAACTACAATTAGTTCAACCATTGTGGAAAGCAGTATGGAGGTTCCTCAAAATGCTTAAAATAGAAATACCATTTAATCTAGGAATTCCACTTCTAGGAATTTACCCTAAGAATGCAGCAGCCCAGTTTGAAAAAGACATACGCACCCTTATGTTTATTGCAGCACTACTTACAATAGCCAAGAAATGGAAGCAACCTAAATGTCCATCAGTAGATGAATGGATAAAGAAGATGTGGTACATATACACAATGGAATATCATTCAGCCATAAGAAGAAAACAAATCCTGCCATTTGCAACAACATGGATGGAGCTAGAGGGTATTATGCTCAGTGAAATAAGCCAGGCGGAGAAAGACAAGTACCAAATGATTTCCCTCATTTGTGGAGTATAAGAGCAAAGAAAAACTGAAGGAACAAAATAGCAGCAGAATCACAGAACCCACGAATGGACAACAGTTACCAAAGGGAAAGGGACTGGGGAGGATGGGTGGGAAGGGAGTGATAAAGGCAGGATAAATAAAGAGGGCATTACAATTAGCATGTATAATGTGGAGCGGGTAGGGGGCGGGCTCTACAACATAGAGAAGACAAGTGATTTTACAGCATCTTACTACGCTGATGGACAGTGACTGTGAAGGGGTATGTGGGGGGACTTGGTGAAGGGGGGAGCCTAGTAACCATAATGTTCTTCATGTAATTGTGGATTAATGATACCAAAATAATAAAAAATAAAGAAAATAAAAAGTCTGGAAATAAGTCTTCCACACACTTGACCTTGGAATGTATTTTAAAAAAAAGAAAAACTAGGCCATGGGCAATTGTATCACCATCCAATTTAAATGCATATAGTAAATGCTCCCTAAATATATGTTGGATTGAATTCTTTCTGTTAAATGCTCTTGTATTCTTCCTGTGACCTTATAACTCTTTAGGACAGAGATTATCTGGGGGTTGGGAAGGCCAGCACTAGAATCATGCATTCCAGGAAGTTTTATGATGAGTAAACAAGACATGATTTCTATAACAAATGCTGCCAAGTCTGCTGCAATAGCATAACATGTAGAATCGTTATCAAACAACAATATCAAGAGCTTCTTTCAAACATTCATTTACCATTTATCAAATAATTACTGAGGATGTAATAGGTGAATGGATATGTTCTAAACACTTGAGATATGAGATGAATCACTGAATAAATCAAAGACCCCTGAATTCATTACACTTACATTCTGGAAAGGGAAGAAAAACATTAAACTAAAGCACAACAAATTTGTAAATTATTTCCCAGGTTAAGAGTTCTATTAAATAAATACAGAACAGTATAAGGGGGATCGGGAGTGCTGCTGCAGTGGGGGGATAGAAATTATGAATTGGTGCTGTGGTCAGTTGAAATTACGAATTGTCAGCCCTCATTGAGGAAATGGCTTCTGAAGCAGAGCCAGGGGATTAGCCACAGGACTACCTGCAGGAAGAGCACACCAGGCAGATGGGGCACCCAAGCCTCAAAGACAAGAGAGCACATGGCATGTCCACAGAAGGAGAGGATGTCACTGCAGCCAGAGCCGAGTAAGCAGGGGGTGCAGAGAGAGAGGAGGTCAGAGGTGATGGGTGAGGCCAGATCATGGAAGGCCCTGGGCCCAGCATAAGACCTTGGCTTTTATGGAGGGAATAGGGATTCCGGTTGTGTACTAAATGCAGACACAAGGAGCAAGGAGGAAGCGGGCTTACCTAATAGGGGTTCCTACAACCATTTGGGGAGATGACGGTGACTCAGACCAGGGTGGAAGCAGTGGAGGTGGAGAGAATGATCAAATCCTGGCTCTATTTTGCCCTTACTGAGTGCCTTCTATGTACCAGGATCCATGATAAGTGGTCACAAGTTGATCTCATTTATGCCATCATGGTTTCTAACTTTGCTAAAATAATAGGCAAATTAATGTTGATGTTACTGTAATGTTAATACACTTAATGTTAATCTTATTTGTTTTTCTTACAGCGAATGCGTAGTTATCAGACCAAATGAATGGAGACAATTAAAACAAAAAGAAGGCTGTATATTTGGTCTTCCACAGAGTCTACATTTACTCATTTAAAAAATACAGACAGTCTCAGTTTGCAATTTGATACAGGACCATGCAAAGCAATCTTTGGGAAAATTGTTTACAATTGTTCTGTGATCTTTAAAAATTTTGTCTAAATATTAAAAACTCTCCCTACTCACATACAGGAACAGAGAAATGAAAAAAAAATAGCAAAACTCATATTTGTTTAATGCACTGTAATTTAAAATATTAGAAACACTGAGAATTAAAGAGTTTTATTTCTGTGTAAGACACTTATCAAGAATAAACAGAGCCTGCCTCTTCCTTCTCATTATGTAACTTCCCATGTGGACCCAACATCTCTCCTATGGCTTGGCAACTGTCACACTCCTACATTTGGAGCATTTTCCAGCATTTTCAATGTTGTGAAATATCTGAGAGTTCCTCTCGTGTGAATTGTTGTGCCAATCTTACTTCCTCTGGGATCTGTTCATCCTTTTTCTCACAACCATTTTCCTCACTTTATGTCGATCAGCTCACTCTCACTCTAGAGCTTCTCTCATTACATATCTATGGTTCCTCAAGCCGTGTCCACACAAATGCTCAAATACTGCTTTCTATGCTCCGTTGATGTTCCACCAGAATTTCATTTCCAGCATCACCACTTTTTGTTCCTTTACCGCACTTGTATCTTTGTTAGCCAATACCCATTTACTCATTTTGCAAAATGTCCAGGCAGATCCCAGAAGACAAGGAACTGACACAAGCCACACACTTGCTGCTGTGTGTGAGATGAACCAAAGATGTACAGTGACCAAGAGCAGTGACCAGACACTTCACTGAGGTGAAGTGACCACAGACTTCACAAGAGGTGATCTGACTGGTCACTGACCATGATGGGCATCTGGTATTTGATCATGATTCACAGACTGAAGAGCTAGCAGCAAAGTTTGTACTCCATGCCATTACTCACAGTTAACATGACATGGTAAATGAAATTCAGATCATTATGTTGTAGTGTGGATACTATTTTTTTAAACCATGTAACTGAAATTGTGCATATCAAAACCATGTAAAGCTCAGACTGACTACACTTATTCAGAACCTACTAAAGACACAGCACTTTGAACATAATATATTTTCAAGGTAGAAGTGACAGAACTTGCTGACAAATTATATGAAAAACCAAAAAGCTACTGTTTAATTGATTATGATTGTACAACTGGAAAAAATAAAATTGTCACACTGGAGAGAAACCCTTTAAATGAAATGAATGTGGAAGATTCCTGAACCAAAGTTTTAACCTTTACACCCACCCAAAATCTCACAGGTAGAGACACGTTATGACCATGTTCTCTGTAGAAGAGGCTTCAGTCATCTTCACCCCTTAAATGCGTGAGCAAACTCACACTTGTAAAAAAAAAAAAAAAATAAGATTGTCATTCTGTGGAAAGCTTTTAATGAACACTCTGCCCATAGATAACATCAGAGACTTCACACTGGAGAGAAGCCCTATTAGTGCAATGAATATGGATGAGCCTTCAGCCAGAGAACACACTTCCAGAGACACAACCAGAGAATCCACACAGGAGAAACGACATGAATATAATGATTAGGGGGAAGATTTCAGCCAGAAGGTTAACCACCATTCACACCAAATAATTCATGCAGTAGAGAAACTCTATGCCTGTAATCAGCATGGAAAGACCTTCATTGATCAATCAAACATATGAGCGAATTTGCATCAGAGAGCAGGCCCAGCTCTGTAATTACTGTTGAGGGCCTTCAGGCAAGAAGAGTGCAAAGAGTTACAATCTTTAAGATAGGAAACAGAACAAGAGGAATCTTTACCAGAAGGTAGAACTCTCTTGGAGAATACCTACTAGAAAAGCATTTCAATGAAGAAAACGTCCAGAATCCATTACTCATAGAGCAACATGTGTGGATTCACACTGTGTAAACAGTCTCAGTGTCAGGAATGAAGGAGTATCTTCAATGATCACCTAGTCCTTAATTAACATTAAAGACCTCACTGGAGAAGACACTGGTCCTAACATCAAGGTGGGAAAGTCTGCAGGAACAGCTGTTAACAGAAAGCTCCTACTGGAAACACACATATAAAGAACCTTTCAGCATACTATTCTGCAAACAATTTAGACTCTTGCTAATGACCTATTCTTGAAAAGATGAAGATAAAGATATAGTGTTCTGAGAAATGTTGAGTACAGAACTTGGTAACAAATAATAGCTATGACACTCATCAATAAATTTGTTCATGTGAATATGTATGCGGTAAAAGTTATTGAAAAAATCTAACAGGTTGATATTTGTCTCAAAAGAACCATGAAAATCATGCTGAGTGGAAGTGGGCCATTTTTTCCAGCAGTAATTCCTCGTTGTTGATCAGCTAAAAGGTTTCTGTCATTTATGTAGCACTAAACATAATTGTAAATACTTAGGTTAATCAGAAAATAACTCAATGTGGAATACAAGATAATGCATCTTAACTATTATATAATTGCTAAAATATGTAACAACATGACAAGAATGAATGGAAACAGATTAACATATGATTTATAAAAAACAAATACACTTGGATTCCTATATCATCTCACACACAAAAAGTCAATTCTACTATTTGAAAATGTAAATTGTGAAAGGCAAATGACTTTTAGAAGGAAATATAGATGAATATCAGTATTAGCTTATAATAAGAAAGCATTTCCAAAGCAAGACACAAAGAACACAAGAGACTGATAAATTCAACTTCTTTACAATTAAGAGCTTCGACTCAATAAAAGCCACCATAAGGTAAAGAGACAAAACAAAAACTTTGAGAAATTTTTAAAATTCCTCTATCAATTTGAAATTCACATAGTAGGTGAATACATAAAGACCTTATAACCTTTAGTGAGGAAAATACAATAGTAAAACAGACAAAAGACATAAACAGCATTTCACAACAATGCCAAAGGAGAATATATATGAAAAGAGGCCCAACCTTACCAGCAATTAGAAAAATATAGACTAAATGGAAAAGAAAATCCATTCCTGTTCTCTCCAGACTGGCCAAAAAGAAAAGTCTGACAGTACCAAGTGTTGGTAACAATGTAGAAAAATGGGAACTATTGACACACTTCTAAAGGGAAAGTAAATCATTAAAAACCACTTTAGAAAACAATCTGACATTGAAGTTGAAAATATACATGTCTTGCAACCTGGCAGTTCCATTCCTAAATAAATTCCCTAAAGAAAATCTTGTTCACTCATATGAGAAAAGCCTGGGTAAAAATGTTCATAACAGCACCAAAATCATGAATGAGGAAATGGTA
The DNA here is from genome assembly GCF_040802235.1 of Manis javanica. Taxonomy (NCBI): domain Eukaryota; kingdom Metazoa; phylum Chordata; class Mammalia; order Pholidota; family Manidae; genus Manis; species Manis javanica. The sequence goes on from NC_133162.1 coordinate 84,349,766, forward strand.
CTAACCATCAAATTCAGAAGAGGCAAAAAGGAAAATCGCTTCAGAAGTAAGACTGATAACCAAGGTATTCCACGCTAAGCAGGGGGTGGAGGTGAGCACTTTGGAACTGAGGCCATGAACAGCCAGCCCCTGCCGGAGGAGCTCTCCCCTGGATGGCACAGGGCCGGGTGTGGCAACCTCAAGGGTCCAAGCCAAGCTGGACGTCAATTAAAAAAATGGTCACATCTTGGATAAACCGAGGAACCAGGAAATTAGATTCTCCTGAAGTTTGCCAGATTCCACAAGTGACAGGTTAGGGACTCCTGGCAAACAGACATTAGTTTTGCAATAAAACTAAAGGTATTGATCAAAGCAAAACTAAAGCCTCATCATCTCTCATCCACATGCAGGAAGAGGTTGGTAAAGCCTACTGCGGCATGGGAGGCACCAATGAATCCGCACTGCAGAAGCTTAGGGGAAAATCCCTCCTTCTGCTTAGTAATGCTTTCATTTGCAGTGACACGATCCCAGTGGACCACAGTGTACTGTCCCGCCCTGACCTTGGTGATGAAGGAGCTGTATGTCCACCAAGGTCCCTTCCAGCACTCACATTTCACGGTCCTGTGGGAAAAGGCAAAGGAGAGAAGTCCTCTCTTGTAGAAATTCAGAGAGAAAACAAATGCACTCTCACACTTTCACTGTGTAAGCCTATCCTTAGCCCCCATTTTTTGGCAGAGCAAACTAGAGGGTAGTTAGTGAGTATCCTTAACTATTCATTGCTAAGTATGTGTTTTTACAGAAAACAATAGCAGTATCATTTTCTTAATCTCATACAATAATATAGCTAGAGAAGCAATCTGTGGCTCTGTGCTGATGGCTGTTAAGCCAAAGTATATATGCAAAATGGCAAGTAAGATCAGATGGTTTACAAGGACAGCAATGGGCCTGTATAATGTCAGCTGAACATCACACACAATCGGGGGATCAGCCTCTCACTTAATTTCCAACAGTTACAAGTAGCAGCTCTCCAAACCTAAGGCAGAGGCAGAACATTTCCTCTGAACATATAAACATTTTGCCAGTGACTTTCTAGTCCCAGCCTAGTAGAAATAAACACTACTATCAGAGAGGAACTTTGCCTCTTTCATCCTTGATACATTCAATCAGGAAATCAATCAGCTCAGAGTGAATCTACTGTGCCCATAAGCTCTAAGTAAGCCCTCTAGCCCTCCCTCAGAGTTTCACCTTCATCATCAACCCACCCAATCCAGAGTCCAGCTCCCCTGGTGTCCTCACAGGCCAGCAGCCATCTTTAGTGACTGAAAACCTCAGCTTCCTGACAGCAAAGATTTAGCAAAAATACAAGCTGGAAATTTCTACAAAGGTCTTGAATGCCTTTCTTAAATGACACAAAAGCAAATAAACATACAAGAAGACGTAGTCACAGTAAAGATCACATGTTAATAGGTCTATATTCCCCTTGGAATCTAACATGCCCAAAACATAAACTTCGTTTAATTCCCCCAAATGTTGCCCATTCCCCATTGTTCCTTATCTCCATAAACAGCACTGCCAATTGAGTAATTAAACCAAACCCAAGCACCACCCTTACTGCTTCCTTCTACTAACAAAGTGCCTCTCCTTTAACCTGCCCTTCCAGTGTGCCAGGCCTCATTCATGTCACTGTCCGTCAGGTCCTGCACCATTGAGTTTCTCCTGCCTCTACAACAATCTTCCATATCTTTTGCCCCTTTGCTCATCATTATCCTGCCATATGTGTCCCCTTTTTATTCCTCAAATGCAGAAAGCCTTTTTCGATCTTAAGGCCTTTGCTTGTTTTCCCTTTGCCAGAAATGCTCTTTCCCCAGATCTCTGCAAAGCCTATTCCTTCTATCCCGAGGTCTTACGGTATAGTATTCTCCTTTCCTTACCATCCTTCCCCAGCCTTCACCCTCTTGTTCTTTTATCATGTGGACCACACTCTGCCATTTCTTTATTTCACTGTTTTCCTGCTCGTTGTCTTCTCCCCCAAGTGTGAACACTCCATGAAGAGAAGGACTTGGCCTACCTTGCTTACAGTGCACCCCTAGGACCCAGCACATGATAGGTATTCATAAAGGACATCTGAAAAATAAAAGAATGAATGAATGGTTTCTTTGCCTTTAAAAGGGAACAGAGCTGCCATTTATTATATGCTACAACTGTCTTCTCTCCAGAGTACCTAACAACCGTGAAGCACATATGTCCCAGGTACTGTGCTGTTTCTCAATAACATATCAAGGCAAGGGTGTGTCCACTCTATTTATCAGCTTCTACCTTGGTAGAGCACAGCCTCTGGTACAGAACAAAGAGTCTGTGAATGAATAAATGGAGGGCTCTATGAGCTAAATACTCATTATGCTTATGAGTATGAGTAAGTGCTATTATTATGGTTACTTTAGAGGTGAGAAAAAGAGGCACTGTGAGAGTAAATTATTTGCCCATGATTACCCAGCTGTTAAGTGGCTGGATGGGACTCAAATATGGGTCCATATGACTCCTAAACCTATATTCCAAATCTCCATGCTGATCTGCCTCTTGGAATCATAGAAAATAACCACTCTAAGAGTCTGGCTGGGGAAGTAAGGAATCTACCCAGAAACTGACTACAGGCCAATCCTCTGATTTCCTTTTATCAAATATGTTTTGATGATGTGGTAAAGTGAATAAAGTTACTGTATGCAGACTGAACTGTGTTCAAAACAAAACCACATGGAATACAAACTTATCAAAAAACAGCAAGCAAATTTGTTTGAATGGAGGAGCAGCAGGCAATGGAGAGATGAGAAAGAGAAGGTAAGATAAATCATAATATGTAATTAAAATTTAGTCAATAATTAAAATTTAGACTAAGAAAGGGCAGTCTAACGTGATGCTACTCAGTGACAGGCAAGGACAAGATGGAGAGGACAGAGACAACCCAAAGCAAATAGGAAAAAGGACCTTTTTAACTTCCATGTTAGAGATGGAAAAACACTCATTTAAATTTATTTTCTTGGGTTATTGCAGAAATAATTAACATGTTGCAATTTGCCATATCCTTTGGCACTAATGTCATTGAAATACTTCTATGTTTTTTAAAAAGTATTTATTTATTTTAAAGTAAAGTTGTTGGCTTAGAACTCAGCCAAGCACCTTCCTCTTCAATTACTGCTTTCCCAAGTTCCCATGTTCTTCTAAAACCTAGGAAAGGCTACAGGAGAAGGGAGCAGTGGTGAAATGAGATGGGGGAGGCCCCTGGGCATCTTCTCCCCAGGGTCAGACAAGAAGGTGGTACTCTCTGCACTGAGCCTCAAAACCGCAAGGACACTCCCCAGTGTTGGTCTGCTTTTTATTACCACCAGGCACAGACAATTCTAAACACTGTCAGGGAACACACTCCTATTCACCTGGCTGACTGCTCCCTCCACCACACCCTCCCCTCCTGCATGGTAGGCACTGAATATTTACTTCTGTAGTGCTGCTAAATACCAAAGAGGAGCTACACACACACACACACACACACACACACACACACACACACACACACACACACACACACACTCATACCTTCACAGGCTTATATATTCAACAGCTTAACTATAACACCACACAAATAATTTACAGATGCAGATACAATGATACAATCCTGGAACCTATCAGATGCTACTACAGAACTGAGATAGGTCAGCAATCATGCACCAAGATCACATGAGAAATCCATTTCCATGTCATGATCTTATGTATCCCATCTAGTGAAATTTGATTTCAAAAGATATGAAAACACATTGGAATGCCCTCACAAATGCCACCTAAGATTTTTGTGATGGCAACCTATATTAACAGACAGCAACAAAGAAGAAAAAAAGTTTCCCAGAAACCACGAGATAAAGGAAATTTCTTTGTTCCTATGTTATAAATCCCATAAGTTTGTTTAGTCATTTCAAAGCTGTGATAAAATAAAAATTGGAATTTGAAAAAAGATAAAGGAAATTAAAGAGACTAATAGTATATGAAGTCATATGCATAGAATTGTAACAATGAAAGCACCTTACAAAAAATACGCATTTAATTTTACCTTTATCATAAGAAAATTCACTTGCAAGTAAAATATCAGATCTTGAAAGACTGAACATATTTCAGACATTCTACCCAGTGTCTGTTTCATGTGCAACAGAGACAAAAGTTAACAGATACATTCACCAACTTGGACAGAAATGTATCTGTTTTTCTTTCCCAGGTAGAAAATAGCAGACATAAAATCTATACCTATGTTCTCAGCTCTAAAATGATCAGAATTTCCTACTTGGCATTGAAATTGCCTACTTATAAAGATTCCTGTTATAATTAATCTTAATATATGTGCTGAGTAATAAAAAATATTATTCTGACTCTCACACCTGTATATGGACTATGACCAAAGATACAGCTATTAAAGAAAATGAGTGTTCCTTTTTGCACAAAAGGTATTAAAATCAAACACAGAAATATGCAGATTAATTTAGCACTCAATAAGGTCTCCTTGTTATGTGGCTGATGCTCAAACACAAAGTATTGAGAACAAAGGGAATGCCAGATGGGCTGACCCCTCAGGATTCATTCTACAATTACACCAGAGTGCTACCTATTGTCCAAACTATTTTTGAGGTATTACACTTCTTTAAAAAATTAAATATATTTATTCACACTACTCTGAAATATTTAATATCGATGCAAACCAGATAAGGCTCATATATTAGTATAAATATATATTATACAAAATATACTGGTTGAGATTGAAAGCTTATTTTAGAAGGTTCACAGTCCTCCTCCTCCTCTCTGAAAAATGAGTGATATTCTCAAAGATCCATACCAGACTCAGATTGCATAAACCAATTAAAACCTGGAAGAAAACACAACTGCATATTAATTATTCCAACATTTTAAGGAAGAATACCAAAAAGAATATATTGCGAGGAAGAATACTGAGAAGACAAAAAAATATGGAGAATAATTTCAGAGCCAATTTTCAAAATGAATCTCTGTACCCATTATATATTCATATAATATACAGATATGCTTATATAACAGATATATGGATATATTATTATTGTATATATCAAAATATATATTGTTTCCAGATAAGGAAATTTCAGACTCTTGAGAACACTATGCTTTCTTGCATTTTATATAATATACATAGTCTATTTATGTATAATACACACACACACACCCATACCACACATACCCCCTCTCTTTTAGATGTTACATATATAACTGACGTCTGGTAAGTTTATTTTTCTTGTATTGCACAGAACAAGAACACTTATCTATGTATGTATCTAGCTATCTACATGTCCATAAAACAGCAATCTAAACAGATATATACAGTATGTATGCCACCCATAGGAGAATAAACATGGAAGAGTTTTCAGCAAAAACATGTAGCATAGAATAATGTTATTCATAGAAAACTGTTTTAATTTTGTTTCTGGGATATGTTTTGATATGCATCTCCCCACTTGCATGTTTATATAAAAGTTTCATAGTCACAATGTATGGACGTAACATTTATCTATGGATTCATGGATTTGCTTTTAAGAAACTTAAATATCTGTTTGCAATTTTAGCCTCCAACTGATTTCAGTAATTGGCAAACCTATTAAATTCTGTCCTTGCTAATTATTTAGTGTAATTATTTAGTTAAAACGGAGATTACCATCCAATATACCAGCCACCAAAATCTCCATATTCTATTGGCTTTTAGTAAATTACCTCACTTTTCTTGCAATCAGTAAAGATTTCAGCTGAAGGCTTTTATCTGTTCTGGGAATGAATCAATGAACCGGTATATTATACCTGAGCATTAAATTATTCCTGATAAAAGTCAACTACATTGATGCAGTGGACAGTGAGTACAAGTAAACCAGCAAATTTCAGCTCTCCTGTTGTTTTCCCTTGGCTTATACAAGTATTATAAAGATCAGCAAAAGGTTAACTTGTACATGAAGCAAAATCATGATACAAGTTTTAGGACTAGATTTTGAAAAACTGTGTTGAACTCAAAAATGCCAGTTTATAAGGGGTCAAGCATAATGGATAGAAAACATAAATGCTACCCAGATAAAGTGAGACAAAAAATATTTGTTCCAGAAATCTTGTGGTTGTGCAAAAAGAAACCACTGGAACACAACTGGAAACCAAGGACCTGAAGCCCTTGTTCAACACTTGTAGCTGCCCAGTCCTAGGCAATCACTTTTCACTTTATCTTCAGTGTTTTTATCTATTAAGTGGAAACAATTATGTTATACAATAATGAGATCCAAATGAAGGGGGTTTAAGAGAAAATAGGAGAGGAAGTGGAGTTGCAGGTATAGACAACTCAGGAATTTGCTACAAAGGGGAACAGAGAAATGGTATAGTAGATAGAGGGGGATATGGAGTCGAGGAAGGAACTATTTGGGAGCATCTCTAATAGTTCAGGCATTCTTCTGGGAATTATGCAGAGAGGTAATCAAAGCAGAAAAAGCTCCTGATCTTATGGAGAAGCTTAATGTGAGAAAAATATACAACCAATCAATAAAATAATGTTGGGGAAATGATATGAATAAAATAAAATAAAGCAGACTAAGACAAAGACATAGGGGATTGATACTTTATGTGGCTATACAGGGAAGACCTCTCTGATAAGGTGACGTTCGTCTGAGTGAAGTGAGAGAGCAAGCCATGAAGGCATCTAAGAGAAGGTCCCAAGAAAGATGTTCTTCTCAACTATGTCTGAGAAAAGTATTACCATATGTTTATATGCTGATGAGAATAATCCTAAAGGACTCAAGAAAGAGAAAAGACTTGTGATTCATGGAGAGATGGAGTAGGTGCATCTCTCCCTGCTGGTGGAGGTAGCGGCCTCAGCTAGGAGCAAAGGTGGAGTCCCTGGAAAGTTGGTTGGTTTATGGTGGGAGGATGTGGAAATTCTCTTCCAGCTGTTTCTGTTTTTCAAGTGAGATACGAAAGAGGATCATCAGCTCAGACTGAGAAGGGAGGAAGGGGTTTGTGGAATACAATGTGAGACAGTGCACTGCCTAGGGAAATGTAGGACCGCCAAGACCCACGGGAGGCTGGAGGTCCTGAGTATCAGATCACACACATTTAAATGAGAGGATATCTATAAACTCTAAAATGCTATGGAAATATGCAGTATCATAATGAAAATGATAAAAGAAAGATAATGGCTGAGTACAGAAGATAAAATGCTATGTGGATGTAAGTCAGACACAGTGAGTTAAGTATTCTAAAAATATTTGCAACAAGCACTCTCAAAGCACTTAATATCCACTGGCAGACACAGCAAGTAGATAACTGATTAGACTAGTCTGCACGTAATACAGTACTAAGACAGAAAAGAGATCAGGATGCTGGAGGAGCATACCGAAGGGATGAGCCACACTGTCATTACAGCTTGCTGCAGTGCCTTTTAAATGTGGCAGACTTCTGCAGAGTTCTTGCCCATGTGCTGTCCAGTTTAATTCATCCCAACACTACTTGAAGCATATCAGGAAAGGCTATTTTAGTCATCTAAAAAAATGTACTTCCACAGGATCAAGTATAAATTACTCTGAAATCTTGAAGTAGGCTGATGGAATTCCCCACCAGGGCCATATTCACAAAATTCTTCAAACTTCTTCCTTATGCCTCTCTTTTCCTGGACTATGCTATGCTCTCCAAGGACAAGGACCACATCTTACACTTGCCGCACCTGTGTCTAGAATCATTCCTGGTATATATATATAATGTGTTCAATCAATGTTTAATGGATAAGTGAATGAATTAAAAGATCAAAAAACAAAACAAAAAATATCAAAAATCAAAAAAACTCTTGCCAACATCAGTTAAAATACCAAGTCTTTCACTGTCTAGTTGGTTAACATTGGAATAATCCACTTCAATGAGACTCAATTGTCTCATGCTTAAAAAAAAAAACTACCCTTACCTACATCACATAGTTAGTAGAAAGATTAAGTTAAGTTAAACACATGAAGCCCTTTGTAAACTGTGACATACCATAGAATAGTCAGCTATTACGAACATCCACATAACTGGTAACTTCAGAGGTTGTGAACAAGATCATAAGCAGTTTCAAGAGCATGTTAAACCCACTAGTTATGAGTCCTGACACCCATGGGAATCCTATACTGGGTCAACATGACCCATGAGAAAGACACTGACATTAAGCATAACAAGTTTAAAGAAAAATGGAAAAAGGTATTCACCATGAGTAATATGAAAACCACATTTGGTTTGGACAAAGAAATGACTAAATCACTAACCTTCCAAAAGTAGTCATCAAAAATTTTACCTAGATGGAAACTGACATGTTAAACTCCACCAGTTTCAGATATCCTATCAAGGATGCTCAATCAACAATATCAAAAATGCTCAATTCAATGACTTTTCTAATCGTCAGTGTAAATCTAAAATCCTTAGACTAAAAATCTCTAGATTGTTTAAGAGGACAGTGTCTATCACCTCTGTATGTCTTTTAAAAGTCCAAACTGGATTTTTTAGAAATTTCTGTTTTAAGGTAGTGTCTCTGCTCTATCTTAAGTCTTTTTATCATGAATTATTGGGTTCATTCCTTCGTTGCTTTACATGCCTCTCAGAGCAAATACACAGTAATAGTAAAACATCCTTTTCTATCCCTCTCTAGCAATCAAAGGTGTAATGTCTATATTACAAGCAAAAACTAAATTTCATATGAATAAAAGAAGAAGGAATTTCCTGCCTGGGTTTCTCTGGAGGATTCCTAATGAGGGAATATATAAACCAACAAACTACCCCCACAGTTCATGTTGAAAATGTCTTGGAAAAAGATGACTTGGTCAATACAGACCAAAACACAACCCAAAATAGTATTTCTTTTGCAATAAGTAGAATCCCACAAATTATGTATCATCTTTATATTACTCTAACCAGATTCTGCAGAAATCCATAAACATCATTATTTATAATCAGATTTCAATATTATGGAAACCTCCAAACCCTTTGCTCAGCCTCTTCAACGTGTCAGTTACAGAACAACTTGTCAGCCTTAAGATCCACCTAGGATACCCTGCACTCCATTTTTCTCTTTGCTTTTAACATAACTGATGGCAGATTCAAAACAATCATTTCTCCCCTCCACTGCCACAAGGTTCTATCCACCTTTCTCCTGTTACCTAAATACCCTGTGGGGTGGTCTCTGTTCTACAAAATGTTTCTCTTTTGTCTGTTCTTCCCATCTACACTGGCTGGCAAGGGGCTGCTTGTTAAGCTGTCATCTGAGAGCCCTTTCCTAACCAGCTGTGGAGAGGGGAAGTCCTTTGTACAGTTGACATAATGAAGCTTCTACCCCACTAGCACCTTGGAAGTCCCTGACATCTGAGTGGGCTAATTTTCTTATGTTTCTTTCACCCTGTGGTTACCGTAACTACCTCTTTTATGAAAAATCAGAGGCCCTTCTGAAGTAAAAGGTTAGGAGAGAGAAAGTGGGCATGGATATGAGAGTCTGTGTAATTTAAAACTCCACAGCAAAAGGAGATGACAGGAAAAGAGGAGCTGTAGCTAAAAAGCTGATTTTAAAGAAACAATTATTTTTTTCAACAGCTCAAGTGCTTATGCTTTCTGGGCTTTTTAATAGTTTTGGGGGCTTTTTCATTTCCCTTCTTCTAAAGCAACCTCGGAAAAATTAGAAAAGAATATTGATGCTGAACTGTTCACGATAAGCAGCAAATCGCTTAAAGAATTGTCCTTTCAAATTAAAATAAAAAGCAGATAAAAGCAACATTTATATGAGTGCCAGTCCTAGATAAAATAAAACTCAAAAGATAACTTTCAATTAGTGCCAGTAATCACTTGCAAAATAATATACAGGACCACAAAAATAGGGTTATAAAAGGACAAAAATATTTATTCCTCTTCCACTAAACTGGTAAATGTTTTCAATTCTCCATTGCTTGGCTGAACTTAAAACTTAAGCTAATGGTCATTAAATTATGGAATCAAACCATTAAAAACAAATAGTATTTTGTAAGTAAAAACCATCATGAACAATCCTACTTCTGACCAAAAACCAAATCAAGTGTAATAAGAAGATAAAAGTCATAAACAACCAAGCCAAAAAATATGAAAGTAGAGAGAGGTTCAATTACTTTCAAAATGAGTAAGAAGTTACCAATGTTACCTGAAGATTCCAATGTTTCATAAATAGCACCGGTGTCCAAAAACTGAATATAAGTGTCTAAGAATAAGTAACACTGACCAGCACCAGATAATTCATTAGGATAAAGAAAACAGATTAAAACTCTTGGGGCATAATGTAACTTCAGATTAAAGATGCTCCTACAATTAAAAGCAAAATGTTCAACAAGTGGGATGCTCCACAAGAGACATGCCAACAGAACCAAAAGGGCATGTAAAGAGGTCGATCATAACACAGACATAAGTTATCTTTAATAAGTGTCAATAAAAATAAGCATAATGATTGACATTACATTTGAAAAAAATGAATCCCTTGGTTATTATGAGACAAACATACTTTAAAAGCTTTGCTTTTTTTTGCTCTGAAAAAGGGTACCTCCATTTGAACAAGTGGGATCAGACTGGAAGCACTAAATGTGGAAGGATGATTTTTTTCTAAATTTCTAAATACCACCATGTGCATGAATGTGAATGGATAGTAACATTTATGCAAAAGGGAGTGACAATCTGTTGTTTGCACAGCCCAGTAGTTGCCACCCCTTCTGAGATACCTTGATATTCCTTTCTGGCAAGAATGTCCCAGACTCTCGGGAGATTTGGGTAGAGCAGATCTCCAACCCCCGTGAGCAGCAGAGAGCACATGCGTGACCAGTACCTTCCATCTTCCTAGGGACATGACCCAAGTTGGCACAGTGAGACTCCATCCCAGCAATGGAACTGTTAGGAAGTCTCGGAGCTACTAGAATACGGGTCTGGAGCTGCTGGTGAGCATCTTGCCACCTCATGGGGAAAAACTATGTGCATATGAAACTAACAGTGAAGAAAGCATAGCCAAGAAGCAAGGGAACCAATCGCAGTGACATCATATGGATCCCCAGAAGTGGTCATACCATTTAAACGATGAATTTAGACCTAGCCTGGACCTTTCAATTGCATGAGTCAACCACACACCCTCTTTTATTCTGCCTTAAACCACTGTGAGTTGGATTTCTGCACATACATCTGAAAGAGTTCCACCAAGACCTTAAGTAAATCAATATAGCACTGGCAACATCAGAACTTCAAATTGACAGAAAACTCAAATCTAAAACATTTTCACTAAAAGGAGGTTGTCTTCTACAGGAAGTTTCCGCAGGGACCTTGAGCTTAAGTAATTTTCATAAGATTACCACTCATCTGCCACGAATTCATGTTACATATTTTCTCAATCCCTTACTTCACAGTAACATGATGATGGTGATGTCACACCAGCAAAAGAACCCCTAAACTTCTGAAAGAAAACTTAAGATCCCAAGTTTTTTATGATACCAGGAAATCACACACCAGATGAAAATAACAGACTATATATGGCAGAAGTCTGTGACGTCCTTTTGAGCTTGAGCACTAATGGCAGTCCAAATGAGCAAGCCAAAAGATTGTTTCTCATGATAAAATCCTCAGAGAGAAAGAAAGGGAAAGAGATTCTGTTACCCAAACTCCCTCCCTCCCCTGCTGGGAATATTTCAATCTTAACTGTTCGGCAGAGTCCTTGCAATCTCGCAAATTGTTGGAAAAGTGAGATGTTTTCTTGGTTTATATAGTATATAGTGCAGCAACTAAGAAAGAAGAATTAAAAGCCTTGTTCAAGTGCACTGCTATATAATCATCAAAGGATAGCCAACCCCAACTGCATAAGTTCAGAAGCATTGCTCAAAGGAATAATAATAGTATCCCATATATGGGCAAAAGTTCACCCAACTTTTGCACTATAATTTTTTTGAGTTTATATATGTCTTCATGAAAAAGGAGGCAAGAGGAGAATCTGACTGGGAAAAAGGTATTATGCTAATGAAGACCCAAGTAAAATTATCATCCCAAATCGCTCTGATTGGTTTTAATAACCTTTATTGGTGTTTTTTCACCATCAGTTTACAAATCCTAGTAAATATGCCAGAAAATAATTTCATTATCCAATTCAAAACAAAGTCAAACCATTAACTGCAAAGGTCAACTGCAAGTCTATTATACATCTGAGATGAATCGCAGGTCTACTATTAACCTAGACATACTGTGCAGCTGTGGATCAGAAGAACAGAACTTCAGTACAGCTGGTCTGGCTGGTGGCTCCACATCCTCACCATAACTCACAGTGGAGAAGGAGGCCAAGACCAGAGCACCACGGGAGAGGTTAGGGTTATCAATATTTGGTTATCAATGTTTTCCTTCTCTGAAGTACAGGATCCTTGTAGAACACCTCACAGTCAATGATCAAAAGATACCTACAGGGCCTCCAACCATGTCCCTACCACCTTTCCAGAAGGGGCCATACCAAAAACACCTTCTATTGCAGATCTCTAAATCCTATCTCAAAGCATCCCATTCTGTTATTTAAAGCCTCTACCATCAAAACCTGCATCTTAAATTATTTAAATTCAATCTAAGTTCTTTTTTTCTTGATGACTGCTCAAAGGATAAAGAGCTTCCTGCCTTCTACCTTCAGTAATTTTTGTTACTTATTCTTAATACTGAAAAGAGTTTCAGACTTCTTTTCTCTATCTGTAACTATCTTTGCAACCTTGGATAAATCATTTAGTTTTCCCATGCCTAAAATCCTCCTCTATAAAATAAAATACCAGGACAAATTTATGACTTCCTAAGGCTTTTACTATGGCAATGTTCATTCTGTAACTGTAGGTTTATTATTGTTCCTTAGACTGTAATTCTAAACATACACCCTATGTGCATTTTTCCTATATTCCTAATCCTTTCCTGGTACTTTCCATGAAAAATAATATTGATAAAGATGCAAGCAAAAAAAATGTCCAAAACAAAACTTCAATGCTATTCACTGATCTACTATCTCACAATGACCACTACAGGTAAGTAGGAGACAAGCAAATACAGCAACTAGCAACTGTCTCAAACATGGCAGGTACATCCTTCCTGTTCCTGCTCTACCAATTTGTCAGAAATAAGTCCCTCCAACTGGTAACTGGGGTTTGGGTGCTTATTGTTGTTGCTATTCTGAAAGAATGATGGATGACAGGACACTGTGGAGGGGAAGAAGTCTGTGTACATGGGCTCACCACAGTCCCTCAGAATATGTTGGAATCAATGGATGTTTAAAAAAATCCTAGTCATAATTCAAAACAACACTGGGATAAAGGTAAGTATATGACAGACACCAAGGTTTGTTTCAAATGCTTACCTCAAATACATATACACATGACACACTAAAAGTTAGCATTTGTCTGTTTAAATGATGGCACATCTATACCCTACTTTTTGCCCTAAAATCTATTTTAATGACCATCGTGCCCAGCCTTAAAGAGGTCTATCACTCATTTAGACCCCTTGTTACTTAGATTATATAAATAATCATAACTTTGTTGTCTTCACATTTGCTGGGGAACCAATCAATGTTATCATTGCAGTGCCCAAATCCAAACTCTTCCAACTGTTTGAAAAATGGACCATAAATACTTCACTCCAGTGTCTCTGTTTTGCTTGCCAGTAACTAGAGAAGGAATTGTAATACAGATTCACAAACTGGTGTTAATATTTGGAACATATTTTGAGAAGCAGTCCTACAGTAAATAGATACCATAAAACTAACCAAGATGAAGAATCAGACTGGTAACATCAAGATCAGAAGTTCTATAGATCCCCAATGATCTTACCCGCTGAACACCAACTCCTGGTTTCATGTTTTCACACCCCCAGGAGCCTCGATATCAGATCAAGAACAGCTACATCAGTGACGGGGACAAGGTGAGTCAGGAAGGCCCAGACACTACTAGTACCTCCCCACACTGAAAAAGGGCCTTTGGCTAAAATCAGAAAGCTCATCTTATTTAAATGGCAGCTCTCTAGAATTGTTTCTTCTGATTTTTGCAAATATCACACAAAAAGGAAAATTCACTATGTATGGACTGGAGCAGAGAGAAGAGATCAAACAGTAAAACCTAATTCTTTAACAATCAGTCAGAATTTTGAAAAGGATGCCTGGGCTTCTGAATCGAGAGCCTTTTAAGAAAATAACACAGAGACCCAAAATCCCAACAAGGGCAACATCAGCACTTCTAAGCACCTATATCATTAGGAGTAGAGGACTATTTTCATGGTATCCACAGGATACTTTAAAAATTAACTGGACTCTTGAACATAAAAAAAAAATCATAAATTGTGAGTTTCTTATGATAGGGGTCACATACATCATCTTTGAGTCCCCTACATTTATTGCCATGTCTAGAAATGAGTAAATACTACTAAATGTTATCCAATGAAAAAGTGATTGATTGAATAAATTATTCTTAATTCCCACATATGTAAAATGGATTTACAGTCTTTCCAGAAATGTTCCAATCTCTAGAATTTTATCCTTGAATCCACCGACCATTTAACATTCACAGCAAAAAAAAAAAATTAACTTACAAGCATGAGCATATTTACATTTTAAGTTATATATGTCAATTCATCCTCTCAAACTAAAAAAATCTGAGATCATTCCAATATAGAGTATGTAAAAAAGTGTTTTAGCACCTGAGATTCAATGACAAGCCAATTTCCACGGAACAGATGTTTAAGAAGTAAACTTTTGAATATTCTGTAGGCTCTGTATGGAAAAAAATTCATGAAGGAATTAAATATTTTAATTTACTAATACCTAAAACTGCTTTTTGGGAAGTATTATGAATTCAATCTAGGCATAACCAAAGGGTTGATGAAGGAGGGGTAAAGAGTGACAGCAGAAAGTCTGAAGATTCATTTTGAAGGTTCCATCCAGCTCTTAAGATTCCATGATGTTATTATCTAAGAATTTGCAACAGCAGGAGAAAAGGTAGAGAAGTAGGGAGGAAACTTGATTTTTGCAGGAAAATAAAGGATTTCACTCTAAGGTTAAGGTTACTTCAGGATATTCTAGAAACAAAATGTTGGCAGCTCTCATTATCAAGGAAAATGCATACTCCCTGATCTCAGTTACTTAGTATTTCATGTATGCAGGCCCAGCTCTGATCAGTAGACCCAGAACCCCGTGTGTCCTCAATAAACATTTACTGACTAAATTCAAGACACTGTCACTCTCAGTAAATATAATGATTTATGAAATAATTAAAATACAGAATTACTACCAAATCTCTTGCACACAAAATAACAAAATAGGCAAAACAGGGAGATGAAGCATAACTCATCACAATCACTTAAGAAAAAATGGGTATCTCTTATTTTTCAATTTAAATTAATTGCTTTCTTTACTCTAGCTTGTAGGGCTTGGGTTTGATGGCTTGAGTAAAGCAAAGACTTAGAAGACAATAGGATTGGCTCTCATCAGAGGATGGGAGGTAGATCTCGCTGAAAGAAGGCCTTGCAAATTCAGTAGATGGGAACATCTCCCACCCAGAAGCTGAGGCGACTCTGGGACTCTGAGGGTGTGAGCAGAAAGCTACTATTCCTACAAATGACACACAGCTTACCTAGAACTTATCTAGAACTTCTAAAAGAAGCTTCAAAAAGCTTCTCATTTTCTGCTACTTGGCTGGTAGTTATCCAAGTGGGAAAACACCTCACAGTACTGTCCAGGAGGATTTGGGACCCAGGTTCTATCTAGAGGGTTAAAGCAAAGGTCTACTGAACTTACAGAGAATATCAACTCTCTATGACTCGTAGGTAATATGCTTATCAATACACATTCCTACAGTTGGTATTATTAATGGTTGAGATAGTTACATTTAAATTGAAACTTGGATCTGCAGAATTTCTGAACATGTTAGATGAAAAAGGGCATACTGCTCCTAAGGAACACTACAAGGAATGTACAAATAAAAAAGTAAGTATAAGACAGCCAAGTTGGGAGTGACAAAACTAACAGCCATCAGACTCGACTGAGGCATGCGTATGCTAAGTCCTAGCCATGGAACAGGCATAAAAATACAACATTAATCAGAAAGTCACCCAATGGGAAGCCTTCTAAAAGGGTCCATCAATTACTAAGACAATATTACTGGATTAAGACCAAGAAAGGAAAAGCAGCAGCTCCCTAAATACCTAAAATGATCATTTATGTCATAAACTTCTCTCACCGAAATAACAAAAATTCTGTTCAATGGATGGTGTTAAGCTTGCCCAAGAAGGAATTTCAAAATGGATAAGGCAATCACCGTGCCACTAAAAGCAGCCTAAGTTTCAATTTAGGCAGCCTAAATTGAAGAACATGTGTTCTCACAGTATGATTAAACACCTCTTGGGCATTAGAATGAATTGAAGCACAGACACTCACTGAGCAGTAATTTACAGAGTTCGTGGGCATTCAGGAATATTACTTCAGGGCATCTCCCCTTACCAGATGTGCCCGGCCTACTGCAGCAGCATTTCTTCAGGCCTCACAGCATTCACCAGCAGCCTTCCAGGCCTTCTCCTCCATATCCTGCCCTGCTGTGCGAAACTAATAAAAAATATCCATGAGGTGTGGCTTGTCCCAAACATCTGAAGGATGATGCCATAAACAAAAATGCCTTCCTTGCTGCAGGACCTTCAAATTTCACTCCCTATCATCTCAGCACTCAAAACTTTCTCTCCTCGGTTCACATTTTCTCATGTGCTAGGTCTGAATGTTCCACATTCACGTATTAGAATCCTAATGCTCAGTGTGATGGAAGCGATTAGGTCATGAGGGTGGAGAGTCATGAGTGGGATTAGTGTCCTTACAAAAGAGACTCCACCATGCTCAGAGCTAGCCCCTTCTGCCATGTGAGGACACAGGAAGTCTGTGGCCCAAAAGAGGGCCCTTACACAACTATGCTGGCACCCTGATCTTGGAAATCCAGCCTCCAGAACTGGAAGAAATAAATGTCTGTGGCTTATAAGCCACCCCGGCTGTGACATTTTGTTACAGCAGCCTGAGTGAACTAAGACATCATGTAGAAAACAGGAGCTATTAATTCGTTACTTAGGAACATGCTGCAGAATGCTGGGTCAGTAGTGAAAAACCTCATCTTCTCTGGTACCTCCTGGGAAAAGAGCCTCCCCAACACCTCATAGCAATAGCCCACGGGAGGCCCAGAGATGCTGAGTGATTGGCCTGTCACCACCCTGCCCCATGGCAAAGAAAACAGGCATTCGGTGTCTCATGTAAAAAAGCCAAGTGGAACAAGATTGGCTGGGAGGGCTTGGAGAAGTGGAAAGGCTTGACAACATAGAGTCACTGACTTAGGCCATGACTCTGGTGTTATGGACTAAGCTTCACACAGGCCGGTCAGGTCCACACTGCCTGGCCATGAGTCTTTAATTGCCCCATACATCTCCCTTCATCAGGGAACATGAAAAAGTATTTTCTGTAATCATCGCCATGTGCTGATTATGGAGAAATTAGAAAAGTTTTAGCCCCAGGGGGAATTTATGTCAGTAAAACAAAATACAGGGAAGCTAATAAACCATGTCCACTGCCACTGTTAATGCTAGGCTTCTCCATCACAGATGCATGTACACCTAATAAACATGAACTAAATTATTGAGTAAGCTTTAAAAAGTACTGATTTGTTTTACCCACCCCTGTTTAGGACAGTATTTAACTGCTTAAAAAATAAACAGGGAAAAAAATATATAAAAAATAATAAAAAATATATAGTTTTTAAAATTTTTTTAATATAAAGCTGCTCAGAAACAGCAATTCTATTAGCTACATAAATCTCATAATCCTGCCAAAACCATGACCTTCTTAAAATTACCACAGATTTAACTTGCATGCAAATATACTCCAAATTACAATAGTCATAATATTAGAAGTATCATTTGAAAAATAAAAACATCCCAGTATACAATTGACTTTTATTAACCCAACTGCCAGGGGAAAAAATAAATCTACATTTGGTAAAAATATAAAACTTGTTTTTTTAAAAACTGAGTTTGTCTTTACTTTCAAGGACAACCCTTAAAATATCTCCATTTGGACAAAAAATTAATATAAAATTGAGACTTGATTATTCATTTCAAGTGATTGGTAGTGTTTTGTCTTTTTTCTAAAGCTATCAGCCATTAAATGATTTGATAACAAGTCTAAAAGTCCTATGATTGTGATATGCAGAGTAGAGATTTCAGTCAACATTCCCTTTAAACAATCAAATAGCCTTAGGGATAATATTAGGAATATTTATCTTAAAAACTATTGCAACTATCACTAAGGTTACAATTCTCCCTTTCTACTTATGGCAGCCACAACTTAAGTTTGCTCTTTTTTTTCAATTCAGTGTTTCTTCCAATATAAACAAAAGATAAGCTGCTTTCTATGATTAATTTTAGCTAGTTCTCTTAGGATAATGGAATACTTCAGCATTTTATTCAAATTTAAAATTAACAGCATATATTATGACACTACAGAAAGCATTTGGATTGCATTGTTGAGGCAGATGACAGAGCTCTGGACAAAAAGGCAGAATACCTTCCCAGGCTGGTGTTCCTTCATATGAGCAAACAGGGATGGCGCTGGGGTCTCTGTTCCACGGTACCCAGCAATTCATCCTCAGCCCTAGTCTGCGCAGATGCACGGAGCATGGGTGACGTTATGCTTAGAAGAGACCAAGGCACTAAGGACTTCAGTTGCGTTGGGAGAATGATAACTTTCTGTCCAAAGCCCTCTAGCTTTACTGTCATTGTGATTTGAGCAGGAAGATAGACTAAAAGCCGCTCAGCACTGAACCCCAAGAAATGCACTGATGTAAAATGCCGCCTCCGCACCCTGGGCAGCCGTGAGAGGCCCAGCCTGCCAGAGCGCACGCCAGATGGAAGCAGATTCAGCACCCGACTAAGATCTAGAATGCTTATGCCTATTCTGCCCCCACACACAGGCCTCCTAAGTACTTCTCTCGGTAATACTACAAGGGAAGTCTCACTACAGTCCACAGCAAAAGTCAAAAGGAACAAATGCGCTAACATGCAACCATCCACCTCCAACACGCATAGAAGTGCAGAAAGTAGTGCGTTTCTCCTGCAGATGTTACTTTTCATCTATTAATAAATGGGTGTTTAAGGATTTTCCAGCTTTTGCCCCTCAATCAGATTAAAATTAGGCACACAAAGCACCACCCAGCATCTCTCCCTTAGAGGAGATGTCACAGCATGTCAGCCGAGCTGGGTTTGCAGCCTTATCACCAATTCACCATGTGACTGCTGGAAGGGACTTCACCAAGCCTGAGACTCCACAGGTCTGAATGGAAAATACCTCATGGAATTAAGTGAAGCCATGATTAAAGTGACCGACACAGTTCTCAGCACATTGTTAAATGCACTAAATGTTAACCGTCACTAGTTTTTTTTGTCTATTTCTTTCATGTCACAAGGTTTCTAGTCCAAGCTGTACACCCAAATGGCACTGGAAAACCATGAAAGGGAACGAATGTGGCAATGTGTTTTACAAAACATGTAAATTCTGGGCAGTACAAGTTCTTGTCATTTACACATAAACTGTCATTAAACACTATGTGTCTAACAGACATATATTCCTCCCCCACTCCCTTCTAGAGGACACCTCCAGAAATTAAAATCTGGCCTCCTACACTGTCTTGTCACTTTTAAGTACCATAAATTTCACAAGTAATCACTTCTTGTCTACATGGCAAAGTAGCAATCACTTTAAAGAGGTTTACACACTCTTAAATGGTTTTACAATAGGAAAAAAGTTGGAGTCTAATGACCTACCAAGTTATGTCTCAAAAATATCTACTCAGATACTGCTTTCTGAGGGCTGTAAATTGCTTTGAGATTTAAGGTGTTTTTCTAAATAAAGAGAATTACTACTGCTGTCATATAACACGCATTACAATAATAATGCCTTCCAAAGCACAATAATATATGTCGGAAATAAAAATATGGGATCCACTGCCATTGAAGACAAAGGAGAAGACAAACCACTTCAAAGACATAGAAAGGAAACAAAAGTACATCAGTCCAAAAGGACACCCTTTAAATTCCAGAATCAGCTAGAGGTGAGATATACAACAATTTAACACAAACTCAGGAGGATTCCAACTATATTTGTATCTACATGCAATTTTCCCACCAAGCCACACAAGTATTTCTGAACATCAGAGGAGCCATTTCTGAACTTTAATGGTAATGCTAATTTTTGCTAGATTCCAGACTTGATCAACTCATAACTCAAATGTTAGAATGAAGCCCTTCTGCACTCTTCCTGGTTTCCAAGGAAGGATTCTCTCCAACCACCCACTCAGGGCCTCTTTCTATCCCTTCACCTCCTCCACTAGGAGATGGCTTGACCAAGATAACTAGTAATAATGTTGGGAATAACGAGGCATACAAGGCTTTGCTCTTTCTTCCTCTGAAAACCTGCTGACCTCAAAAGGAATGGGTCACCCTATCAGTAATAAACGTGATATTAGAATCACTTACCTACTCTACTCTTTCATTCCCCCAAGTCTTTAGAATCTAAACAAAAAAACACATGTTGTTGAATGGATCTGCTCAGGAAACCAAACACTAACACCCCCTGACAGGACCCCACCGAAATGTAAGTCATGCAGCCAAACACCAACCAATGTCCTAAAATAATTACCTTTAAAAGTAAAAATTCTGAAGCTAGTATATCATGTTTGAATCCCTCTCTGACAACTATAAAACTGGCAAATTTCTTAACTTCCCTCATCTGTAAAGTGGGCATAATAATTTTATTTCTTATTAATATATGCAAAGATCTTAGAACAGTACTTGGACATAATAAGCTAAAGCATATTCTAGCTATTAGGCATATTATCACTTTTCCTTATTGTTATCATTATTACTTTTTTGTCCCATAAGGTAAGATTTGAAAAGAAAATACTCAATTATAATAGGTTACATTCCACTTGTAAGTTCATGTCTACAGTAGGAGACCAAAATAATGAACTATCTGTATGGAAAATATGTTAAAAAATCAATCAGACTAGCCCACTGCCACCTGAAAAGACAGTTTTGCCACACAATGAGAAGTTCCGTAAGTGTGCACCAGTTGGCACATACACACAAAAGATTTTATATCTGTTTTTGTGTACCATGTCAGTAATTGCTCATCACCAGCTCTTCAAACTTTTAATGAGCATGAATCTGCCTGATAACAGACCAACTGAGGCAAACCTGTGGTGTGGCCAAATTTTTTCTGTATGACAGAAGAAAAGCATGTCCTTTGCTCAGGGTGTTCTATAACCCAGGACTAGTTATTTCTCTCCCTCTATCACACACCTTAAAAGAAAAGGAGTAAGAAAAGAAAATTCTGTTATTTGACTCACCAGAGTACATTTTAAAGGACCAAATATGCCTACAGCTAAAATACCAACTCCAGGAATAAAGTCAGGTTGTCATAGGCTTTTCATCTCATTAGGAACCAAAATTGATTTTGTGCCTTAACGTGCCATTACTCAGAAACACAAGTGCCTCTTTGCCTATCATAGAGCCACACAGGGTTCAGGCTACTGACCCGGATGAATCAACAGCATGAGGTTTTAGAGCACTTGGTATCTTCGGGAGGCAAGTTGGTCTGGCAGCAATCACCAGGACCACTGCTCAGATGGAAGCTTAGAGGTGAGCAGCACAGAGGTGCCCAGGAGAGGACGGTATGCCCAAAGTCACTTAGGACAAGCCTGTTCCCCATTTATCCCTAAGACAATAATAGGCAGAAGAAACATTAAGTCTGGGAGTGGACACTGCTGCTGTTACTGGACTATCAGGAAAATTTCTCAAAAATCTAAGAGGAGAGCTTGTCTCCGCACATTGCAGCTATCAGCAATGCCTTAATATAGACTAAAAACCTGGAGGAAGAAGAAAGGCATTTCTCTCCAGTATGCTACCAAAATTCTAAGAAGATAGAGGGAAGAAACAGCAAAAAGACAGGGCTCTGGCTGTTCAGCAAGGAGATTTACAGTATGCTTAAGGAGCATAATATTTAGAGCTTCTCTGGCCTATTTATTAGGCACCAACCATCCATGAGCCCCAAGCCTCCATTTTCACATGTTCTGAAAGATCTCCTCCCTACAGCACCTGCCAAGGGTTATTCCCAAACTTCTCACACTGTCTGCTCTGGAGGAAGTTGTTCCTTACATTTCAAGTATTTGTCCTACCCCAAAAAACAAAATGAAAAACAAAAACCAAGCTCACTAACCATTCCATTGAAAGATTATGAAGTCATTTGCAAAATGGAAAATGCTAACTCAACATTCCCCCAGGGTCCAAACTACAAGGGCCAGTATTGGCCTCCTGACATGGGAAAGAAAATCCATGTGTGTGCTGGTTCCCCAACCAGAAAAGGTCACCCCAGTGAGCCACTTGATAAAGAGATAAAAGCCTCCCCTTTCTTGTTTAATCATAAAGAAATAGGTATGAATTACTAATCTTACTTTTGCATATGTATCTAATAAAGCAAATACTGGAAGTTTTCTTTTTGTAAAGTTGGTAATATGTGACTAAGTCAAATATAGGTGTTAATAGCAAAATGTTTGAAATGTCCTGAAACTTCCCAGTATTTTCATGCCGTTATCACCTAAATCAAATCTGTTCCTATGATCTTAATATCTATAGAGAATACTGTGTTCAAAATGTCATGGTTGTGACCAAAACAAAGTTAATAAAATTGTTATTTCTAACATTGACTGCTTTCTTCAGGAAAATCACTCCTCTCTTTATACATCTCATCCATTAAATGTCTTAAGTAAGCAAAAGTGAAGTGAAGCTTTTTTGGTGTTTTGTCAAATCAGTGTTTTCACTCAAGTCTTTCACTAATCAAAATAACAAAAAAATAAAATTTTCCAGAAAAGTAATGGATTTAAAAATATGTAAATGGGTGAGATACTTGAGCTACGAACTTCCAAGGCAAGCAGACTATCACCAATGTCTATTTATAAAAAAAAGGCAAGCTGACCTTGACTTGCTGTAGTTCTTCAAAACAGTGAGAATAGCTTTGACCTCTGAGATGGTTTGTTCAAACCACTACTTCTTGATAATATTCAAATGACATTTTTATATGCATTTCTTCAACTGTAAATACCTGCTCTGAGAAGCTGTGGTGAGGATCAGGCATATTGCATATAAAGTGGCACAAAGTAGGTACTGAACAATCAATACATATCAATCCTACATATTATGCAGCATACAGTAATAGTGACATATACATACAAGGCAGGTAAGTCCTGTATCTGGTTACTAGCATAATGGCAGCCACACAGCTGGCTCTCAAAAGATAGCTGTCAAGTAAATCACAAAAGGAGATTCCAGAGTTTGCTTTAAAGTGGGCAGCCTAAGTAGCCACGGCTGAACAGAGATCAGAACCTATGCCCTGGGCTCATACTCCTTCAAATTCATGGTAATCCCTTGGTCTGTTGGTGCCTGTCTCATCTGCCAATGTGAGGTAAGTATTATAGTCCTCCACTTATACAAGAGGAAATAAAGACTTGGAGAAGAGATTAAGTTCCTTCCCCTCCTTCTTCCAGTTTAGCAGGATCTCAGTGTTGTGCAGATCCCCCATGAAGCCACATGCTTAACATACATCCTATGTCTCAAGGCACCCTACTCCAAGCTGCAGAGGACATTTCTGCTTTTAAACATTACTGGCATTACTGTTAGTAATTGTTTAAGGAATGGCATTTGACCAAACTCTAGTCAATGAGATGTAAGAGAAGTTTCTTGGCAGAAAAGGTTCTGGAAAAGGCCACAGGAAGAAATGGTCTCTTTTCTTCCTTTGGACATTGCCACATCTGGATATGATGCCTGAAATCCCACAACAAATTCACTGTGAGTTAACAGATGAACTGACATCAAGTGTAGCAGAGCAGAGAGATGGACACCTGGATCAGCCAACCATACATAGGCTCTACTTCTAGCCTTGAGTTAATAAATTCCCCTTGGTATTAGGCATTTGGAAATCAGAATCTCTTCCTTGGAGCCAAAAGCACCCCTAGTGGTCCGCCGCCAAAGTCAGAGCGGGCATTATTCAGACTCAGGCCTGCTTGATGCTCAGCTTGTTCTCTTGATTGCTGTATTTCCCTGGACTTCAAAAGGCACAGGGGAGCCCCACGAAACCACAGTCTGGGGTGAAGAGAAAGTAACAACTGTGTGACTGGTCTCTTCTCAATAATTTATATACATTATCTAATTTTATCCTCATAACCCAGGTTTTGACTCTAGAACTCAAATGCCAAATTCACCCTAGAGAACGGCCTCCTAAAGAAGGCTGGATTTTACTAAAGTTGGAAAAAAAAGGTTTTTAAAAAGGAGTGAATTTCATCAAAAACCTTGATTGGCAATATATGGCAGAAAGAAGAGAAGATTAGGAGTTGAAACCTGTAACATCTTGGATCAGTGATTCAGCTCCCCTAGCCTGCATTGCCTCAACTGTGAGATACCTATTCCAAGAAGCGAATGTGAGAGAGTAGGCATTCAATAATCAATAAATAGTCATAGTTAATAGTATTCCTGAATCTGTCAACCATAGCACTAGAAAAGAATCTGGGCATTGAAATATTTGAGTGCTTTTATATTTAATCCTGCAATCATAATCAATAAGTCACAGTTTTCATTTAGCAAGGACTCCTCTTAATGTTCATCCACCATCAAAATGAAAAATTATGCTTAATAATCTATAATCTTATTTATCTTCCCAGAAATGACAGGGAATTATTTAAACCCCATTGACGTTTCCTGAATAGAAGAGTAGAGACGAAAAATGAGTGTGTAACAAAAAGCATTGAATCAACTTTTCAACATCTTAGAAATGTTAATAAGATAGCCGCCCTGCATATCAAGATACAGATTTTACAGGCCACTGAGTCACTAGTCACTAAGTGATTTTAAATTTTGCCATTAATCCCCCTGTCCCCATTAACTATGATTTCATACTCCACCATAGCAATAAGTGCTTCCAGCAAGAAAAATATAGCAAAGCCTCTGAATGCAGAAAACAAACCTTCAGTACAAGCCTTGGCTCTCCCTCTCAGCAGATAACACAGGGCACACTGGCTAGAATCAGAAGTCCCCTCTGCTGGACAAGGGCAAAGGGAGTCAGCAGTCACTGCTCTCATTTAACTATAAGATACACAACCTCCTATGGGACCTGTGTAGTACCTCAAAATTGCACACACATTCTCATCATCACCACCATTTGCTAAACTAGCTCTTACTAGGTACCAGACACTGCTTAAATACTTTGCAATCCTGTGAACTTGGTGCTATTTTATTCCCATTTGAGAAAGGAGGAAATGGAGGCACAGAGAAATAACACGCCCAGGGCTGCAAGGCTAGTACAGGTTTCCCTTGCTATCCAGAAGTAGAGAGTTCCTATGAAACACTTCTTAAGCCAAAATGGTGCAAAGCATAGAATGTGCCCTGCCTTCTGAAAGTTCATGTTATACCACCTCACTTTTACAAAAGAGCTACATTAGGATGGTAATAGCATTTCTCATAAAGGCAGAAATCTTCACATTTCTTTCAGTTGGCAAAAACAGGCACGAATACAGGTCTTCCACAAAATCAAAATGGCATAACACAAACTTTCAGAAAGTGGGGGATACCTATATGTGATGCACAGCGAGCATTGAAAGCTAGGCAGACTAACACCCAAGCCTCTTTTTTTTAACCACTAGTCAAAGCCTTTGGTAAAAACTAGTTAATATCCAAAACTAAATTACCCCAAATATTCCTATGGTCACTTTAGGTACATCTCACTTTCCATCCCTGTTCCCTCTTAGTGACTCAGGTTTCAGATGACTGTTGATATCTACTTGTCTTCTTGAGTCACCAAGAGGAAAAAGTTCTATTATAATAATGTCATCAGGAACTTTCAATGCAAAGAGCAGATGAGAGGTAAGGATAATAAAATATTTCTGTGAAAGGAGAATCAAATAAATCTCCATGTCAGAGCTATGACTAACATGAAATAACCTCACTTCCCTTTTGGAGGCCACTTCCCTGCCCAGGATGCTAGTGACTGGCACTCAAGGTTTCTGCCAGAACCTCCACAGAGAAGGCAGCCTCCTTGGGCAGATGTCCAAAAGGCTTATCCCATCAGCCCTGCTCCTACTGAGTGAGAACTCTACTTCCTATTATAGACTAAATAGTATAATATTGAGTCATTGGAAATTCAAGTACCTTGGGGGAGCAGAAGAGATCTGAAGGACAGTTCCTCATTTCCATAAACACTAATTGAATACCTACTGCGCACAAGGCACTGTGCTATCATTTGTTGAGTTTGTCCTACACCAGACACTATATTAAATGCTTCAAACCACAAAATGTATTGAATACATTAGAATTTTTTAAAGATACAATCAATTTAATACCTAACATAGGAGGAGGGTTTCATTTTTCTAGGTTTTATCTTAGGTTCCTGAAATAGTTGATTATTTTAATAATTTTTTTTAAGTACAGAAAGTTTTGTTTTAAAACCCAATATTTAAAGTTGAGTGTTGAATTCAATGTAACTACTCACATAGGTATATGAGTGGGAGAGACTGAATTTATAGAGATTTACATATCATATGGAACCTAAACAATCTATGAATCAGAAAAGTCTTAAAAATCAGAATTGAAGTAAAGACAAGAGTCCTAATTATGATCTTACTAAGCTAATATTTTTCATTCCCTATGTTGTTATAGGATTTACTTTGAGATTAATAAAACATGTTCTTTCCTTAAATACTTTTAATTTGTACTTATCTAAATTTGAAAATATTGCAAATAAACAATAAATACTTAATAACTTGCACAAACTAAAATGCCAAAAATGCTGACATGAGATGACATTATGACAGTTCCATATTTTTAATTCCTCAAACTATGACTACCATAATTTAGCAATATAATTATTAGAATATAATAGAAAATATTTAAAGACTATCAACAATCTCTAAAATTCAATACTAGTTCTACTTAAATATTAATCCACTAAGATATTAAATTTTGGCAACATAGGACTTCAATAAACTGTTATTAATCCCCCAAATTTATTTGTTGCTATGAATAGAGAAGCTTTTATCATAGAAATTACCTTTGATATACCAATAACTGAGCTTACATATCTCATCCTGCATAACCCCACTTTATGAAGAGGATATAATAATTGCTCAGAATTATAAGACTTGTAAACCCACATCTACCAATCTTCAAAAATCAGTGTTTCCCTTCTTCACTTGTGTCTGAAGGCAATAATAGTATTTTATAATGTTTATAATGATTATTATAGAACCAAAATATACAGTTACAAGGGGAATTTAGGGAAAGAAATGTGAAATAATAAAGGGAAATACAGAGATATAAATACATAAATTAAAAAACTCCATATGATTCTGAAAGCATGAATGAACAAGAATCCTCATTATAGCATCTTAATTTGTTTTAGAAAAAAGAATGATAAAAGAATAAACATGCACCCAAAAACAAGGTATAACAATCTAGAGAGTCATACCAAAATGTATGGGATACAGCAAAAGCAGTTATAACTACCTCAACATAAACAGTAAATGCCTATCTCAAGAAACAGGAAAAATCACAAACAAATCACCTAACTTAACCCCTTCAGGAAGCAGATAAAGAAGAACTAGCAAACCCCAAAGTTGGCAGAAGGAAGGAAATAACAAATATCAAAGCAGAAATAAATGAAATAGAGACTAAAAAATTTCTAGAATAGGCCAATGAAACCAAACTTGGTTCTTTGAGAAGATAAACAAAATTGACAAATCTTTAGCTTGATTCACCAAAAAGAAAAGGGGACTCAAATAAAATCAGAAATCAAAAACAAGATATTTTTACAATTGATACCACAGAAATACAAGGGATCATAAGAGACTACTAAGAACAATTACATGCCAACAAATTGGACAGCCTTAATGAAATGGATAAATTCTTCAGTAAGAAACAGAAAACCTAGACCTATTACTAGTTAGGAGATTGCATCATAATGAAAAACAGCCCAATAAACAAGAATTCAGGTCCAGACAGCTTCACTGGTGAATTCTACCAAACATTCAAAGAAGAATTAATACTAAAACTTCTCAAACTCTTCCAAAAATAGAAGAGGAAGGAATACTTCTAAACTCACTTTATGAGGTCAGCATTACCAGTATTACTCTGTTAACAAAACCAGACAAAGACACCAAAAGAAAAGAAAATTGCAGGCCAATATCCCTAGTGAGTATAGAAGCAAAACTCCTCAACAAAATATGAGCAAATCAAATTCAATAATACCTTAAAATGGTCATACACCATTGTCAAATGGGATTTATTCCATGGATGCAAGAATGTTGATTTCAGTATCTAAAAATCAATCTATATGATACACTGTATCAACAAAAGGAAAGATAAAAATCATACAATTATCTCAATAGATGCAGAAAAAAGCACTTGACAAAATTCAACATATATTCATGATAAAAACTCTTAACAAAGTGGATGGAGAGGGAAGGTAACCTAACACAATAAAGGCCATATATTACAAATCCACGACTAACATCATACTCAACAGTGAAAAGCTGAAACTTTTCCTCTAAGATCGGAAGCAAGACAAGGATGCCCACTCACTATTTTTATTCAACATAACATTGGAAGTCTTAGCCAGAGCAATT
Source organism: Manis javanica (assembly GCF_040802235.1). Taxonomy (NCBI): domain Eukaryota; kingdom Metazoa; phylum Chordata; class Mammalia; order Pholidota; family Manidae; genus Manis; species Manis javanica. The sequence continues at coordinate 84,378,547 of NC_133162.1, forward strand.
AGGCAAGAAAAATAAATAAAAGGCATACAAGCTGGAAAGAATGAAGTAAAGTGTCACTATTCGCAGATGACATGACACACATATAGAAAACATTAAAGGCTGCACCAAAAAGCTGTTAGACTAACAAGTGAGTTCAGTAGAGTTGCAGGATACAAAATCAGTATAGAGACATCTGGCGGGTTCCTATATATGAATAACAAACTATCAGAAAGAGAAATGAAGAAAACATTAGCATGTACAATTGCATTAAAAAGGATAAAATATCTAGGAATAAACTTAACCAAGGAGTTGAAAGACCTGTAGTCTACAAAAACTATATAACATTGATGAAGGCAATTGAAGAGATCACAAATAAATGGGAAGATATTCCCTGCTCATAGATTGGAGCATTAATATTGTTAAAATGTTCATATAACCCAAAGTGATCTCCAGATTCAATGCAATCCCCATTAAAATTCCAACAGCATTTTTCACAGAAATAAAACCAAAATTTCTAAAATTTCTCTGGAACCGCAAAGAACCCAAATAGCCAGAGCAGTCTTGAGAAAAAAGAAGAAAGCTATAGGCATCACACTTCCTGATTTCAAAGTATATTGGGAAGCTTTAAATAAATCAGTATGATACTAGTCTACAAAACAGACATAGAAGGAAGAGAATCAAAAGTCCAAAAAATAAACCCAAGCACATATGGTCAATTAATTTAAGACAAAGGCAACAAGAACATTAATGCAGAATGGACAGTCTCTTCTTTAAATGCTGCTGGGAAAACTGGAGAGACACATGTAAAAGAGTGGAGCTGTACCACTATCTTCTATCACACACAAAAATTAATACAAAATGGATTAAAGACTTGAATGTAAGACCTCATACCATAACACTCCTAGAAGAAAATATAGGCAGTAAGTTTCTTGATATTGGTCTGGGGATGATTTTTTAGATTTTACACCAAAAACAAAGGCAACAAAAGCAAAAATAAACAATTGGGACTACATCAAAGTAAAAAGCTCTTAGCAAAAGGAACCACCAAACAAAAAGGCAGCCTAGTGAATGGCAGAAAATATTGGCATATCATATTTATGATAAAGTGTTATTATCTAAAGTATGTAAAGAACTCATACAACTCAACAGGAAAAAAAACAATTCTATTTTTAAAATGGGCAGAGGGAGTAAATAGACATTTTTCCAAAGAAGGCATCCAACTGGCCAACAGATCCATGCAAATACACTCAACATCACTAATCATCAGGGAAATGTACATCAAAACCATAATGAGATATCACCTTATACATGTTAAGAGAGGCTATTACCAAAACGACAAGAAAGTAGGCCAGCATTCATGCCTACAAGAAGCAAACATAATCGAGATCTGGAAGCTGAAGTTGTGTGTGCCCCACATACTAAGTGGGGCTAAACTCACTTGGGCAACATTTTGGTTTTTCCTACACTAAGAAGGGAAAACAATAATCTGGTGATATGGGCCCTTTATACTACCAACTACTATAGTAGTTTCTGTAAAGCAGAAGTTACTTGAATTTAAATACAATGATTCCCTTTGGCAAGTCCCATAAGCTTACCCTTTGTTAAGACTTTTGGGAAGAAATCATATTTTTTACCACAGAACTTTACGTTTAGAACAGATATTTAAACTGAGCAAATGTATACAATTTTAAACAAAGAATAAATATTCTATGTCTCACGTGTTAGAATAAATTTGAGAACATTGTGATTTATCTTCTTTCCTATATTTAGAAATGAAATTGGGGTTCAACAAGTCTTATTACTTTTTCTATTATTTAAAACAGGAACTAAAATCATGTGTGCAACACATACACACGCAAGGCCCCCATCACCTCCAATCAGACCATGTCAACAACACACCCTACAATTTTGCAGTTTTGAAAAGCTGCATTTAAAACACTGGAATGAGTAAAGAACATTAACATAAAGGAAACCTCACCATGTTTCCAATATTTAAAAGAAGGTCGTTTAAAAGTTAAAAGCCACAAAATGAGACTGTCAGTCAGCTATACCCTTAAAATAGTCTTACATAAATACCTAAGGATATGCTAGCATTCCAGCATATATGCATTATGCATATACATTGAATTCCTTCTGCTGCTAAATATTATTATAAATTCTAGCTGGCTCACTGAAATAAAACAACCTAAGGTATAAAAACAGAAATTGATTTTTAAAACTTAAACAAGTAGTAATAAGGCTATTTCTCACCAAAGTTTACAAGCTGAGTTTAAGGGATGCAATAACTTTCAATCCATAACAAAACCTTTTGGCAACCAACTGTTTTATAGAAAAAGTGTTTAAAATGGAAGGTGTGTAACAGAAAAAAATTTCCTCTTAAGTTGTATAACAATTTTGCAAAATAAAAATAAAAGAACCATTTCAAAAAAAAAAGACAAGAGATAAGTACTGGTGAGGATGTGAAGTGAAGAAAACTCTTATGCACTGTTGGTAGGAATGTAAATTGATGCAACTACTGTGGAAAACAGTACTGAAGTTCCTCAAAAAAATTATAAATAGAACTACTGTATGATCCAGCAATTCCACTTTGGGGTATTTATCTGAAGGAAATGAAAAAACTTCCTCAAAAAGATAAATGCATTCCCATGGTCTCTGCAGCATTGTTTTAAAAAGCCAAGATATGGAAATAACCTAATGTCCACCAACAGATAAACAGATAAAGAAAACGTGGTGCATACACATACACACATACATATACAATAGAATTTTATTCAGTCATAAAAAAGGAGGAAATGCAGCTAACTGGAACAACTTGGATAACCCCTGAGCCCATTAGGGCAAGTGAAATAAGTCAGACAGAGAAATACAGGGACTGTATGATCTAATTTATATGTGGAATCCAAAAGAAAAAAAGTAAGTTCATAGATACAGAAAACAGATTGGTGATTACCAATGGTAGGGGTGGGGATACAGGAAATGGGTAAAAGGGGTCAAAGGTACAAACTTCCAATTATAAAATAAGTAAGTCCTAAATACATATTTATATAAATAATGTACAGCATGGCAACTATGCTTAAAAAGTCTATTGCATATTTGAAAGTCACTGAGAGACATTGAGTTCTCATTACAAAAAAAAAATCTGTAAGTATATACGGTGATGGAGATTAACTATACATTGTGGTGATCATTTTGCAATATATAAAAATATTGAATCATAATAATATACACCTAAAACTAATATAATATTGTATATTAATTATACCTAAATAAAAATATAAGAAAGAAAGTGGGTGGGAAGACCTCACAAAATTGTAGCATACTAGAAATTTCAGTTTTATTTTGATTAGTCAGTATACCATACTCTAAGAGCAGTGGTCTTTTTTAAGCACAAAACCAATCAGATCCCATACTTGAACGCTGATGAATAAGAGACACAACCTTTTCATGATGACCTTTTACAAGGGGAAAGCTGTTATTTTACTCAGATATTGCCAGTGATACAGATTTTCCTCCTACAAAGTTTCTCAAATGATATGAAAAAGAAAAATTTCAAGGTTGTTTTACCCTGGGACTTCTGGCACAATTCTTGCCAAAAAAATGAATGTACAATGAGTGTCAGAATTAAGTTGCCAATTCCTGTTTACAGAACAGAATGAACTTTAATCCACATATATCCTCACCTTCTCCTAGCTGACTTTACCTTATGTGAGAAACACATTCCTGTGGCCATTTTCTTTCTCCCACTCAAGAACAGCAAACATTTGCAAAATTTCCAATGTCAACATCAAACTCCTACATATACATGGGAGCCAAGATGACTTTACTATGAGAATCAAATCTGATTCCAAGTATACTACTCACACTGATTTTGAAAATATAGACAAGTTCATCTGGAAGACTAAATTTATGAGAAAGCAAAGAAAATACTAGAAAAGTATATTCAATGAAGTTAGCTCAGTATATATTCAATGAAGTTAGCTCAGTACATATTAAAATAGAATATAAAGCTATACTAATTAAAGAAATATAAAAAATTTTATAATCTTGTGTATGTATATATATTAAAGCAACTAAAATAAATGAGATAATAAATGGCCACAGCATTTAGCTAACTAACAATTTGGAAAAAACTCTATGTCATGCTTTACCAGAATAAATTTGAAATGGATTAAAGATTTAAGTCCTAAAAATGGGGGAAAACATAATATATTTTAATAAAATGTAATCAGGAAGAGATAAATACATATGACTATGTAGAAGTAGAAAAGTTTTGTACCATAAAACCAGTTAAACTCCAGAAAAAAGATGGCAGTGTGAGAAGTGAGCCAGAAACATCCTCCCCCAAACCACATATAACACAAAAATACAGCAAATACAATTAACCCTGAAAGAGTGACCAGAAAGAAGACTGCAACAGATGGTCTACGTCTGGGGAAAGGAGAAGACCTCAGGGAAAAGGATAAGGTAGCAAAGCCACAATCCAGTGAGATACAAGCCCTTCCCCCACCCCAGCTCACAGGCAGAATGAAGATAAATGGAGCAGGGAAGGAGGAAGCCCAGGACTGCTTAACACTCATCCCTGGAGATATGCTCCAGGAGCACGATACCACATTACATGGTGATCTGGAGATTAGTGGGATTGGAAAACAAAGACAATAAGAATACTTAGACTGAGATTCCAGCTGCTGTAGAGAACAGGTACCCAAAACTAGCCACTCTGGGACAAAAAAAAGGTAGCCACTTTGAAAGAATTCCCAACAATGAGAGGGGTGCTAAAGGGGCAAGTATTACAGAGACTTGCTGCTCAGGCAAGAGTACAAGTGGATAAAACTATCTTAACACACCCAGTCCAGCACATTGGGAACTTTAAGGAGCTTCAAGTAGGTGTTCCATGCCCCTGATGGGCAACACAGCACCTAGGTCCCCTAGTGTGATATACAGCCTGTGGCTCCTTCCTTCCATCCAGCAACTCTCAAACCTGCTGCTACCGCCATCGCACCAGACAAGCTGGAGGGGGGCCCCGCCTATGGCAGCTACAGGGGCAGAATGCAGAAGTCCTCCCCATGCTTAGCCCACTGGTCCCAGCAGTGTAGACAGAGAATACAGTCAGGAAGCAGGAAAGAGCTCTTTCCTCCCAGCAGCCACCAGCGCCACATGTCTGTGACCGCTGTCATAACTCCAGTGCCTGGGAAGCTCCAGAAAGTAGAGCTTGTGGGAATTACAGGGCACTGCCTCCACACAGTTGTAACTCCATAGTAATCATTAGAAATATGAAATAGCAAAAGAATCTGGCACAAACCAAAATGTCTCAAACACCAGAAAGAGGGCTAAGTGAAACTGAAATCACCAATCTTCTTGATATAGATTTCAAAATAAAAATCATAAACATGCTCACGAAGCCACAGTAAAATATTCAGGACCTGAGGGAGGACTTCAAGAAAGAGACAGAAAGTTAAAAATTACAGTGTCTGAAATGAAACATACAATGGAGGGATTTAAAAGCAGATTAGATGAGGAAGAGGAGACAGTAAATGAAACAGACATTAAAGAACAGGTAGAGAAAGAAAAGGATCTCCAGAAATGAAAGAATATTAACAGAACTCTGTGATGAATCTGAAGGAACAATCTTCGCATAATAGGGGTACCAGAAGAAGGAAGAGAAAAAGGGATATGAAACATCTCTGAGCAAATAACTGCAGAAAACTTCACCAATATGGGGAAGGAAATAGTCTCTCCGGACCATGGAAGTGCACAGATCTCCCAACATAGGGGACCCTAGAAAGGCAACACCAAGACATATAATAATTAAAATGGCAAAGATGAAGGACAAAGGCAGAGTCCGAAAAGCAGCCAGAGAGAGAAAACTGATCACATCCAAAGGAAAACCCATCAGGCTATCATCAGACTTCTCAACAGAAACCTTACACTCCAGAAAAGAGTGGCATGATATATTTAAATGCAATGAAGTATAAGAATACTCTACCCAGCAATATTATAATTTAAATTTGAAGCAGAGATTAAACAATTTTCAGATAAGCAAAATTTGAGGGAATTTACCTCCCACAAGCTGTCTCTACATTGTATTTTGGAGGGACTACGACAGATGAGGTGCTCTTAAGACTAAATAGCTGTCACCGGAGAAAATAAAACCACAGTGAAGGAAGCAGACCAATTAATTACTAAGCAGATGCAAAATTAAATCAACTATCCACAAAAATAGTCAAGGGATACACAAAGAGTACAGAATATAACACCTAACATACAAAGAGTGGAAAAGGAAGAAAAATAAGGGACAAAAAACCCCTGCTAGACTGTGTTTGAAATAGCATAATAAGAAAAGTAAGTTAGACTTTTAGATAGTAAACAAGCTGCCCTTGAACTTTTGGTGCCCACAAATCTAAAGCCTACAATGGCAATAAGGTCAGATCTATTGATAACCACCCTAAGTGTAAATGGATTGAATGCAGCAATCAAAAGACATAGAGTTACAAAATGGGAAGAAAAAAAAAAGACCCATCTATATGCTGCCTACAAGACACTCACTTCAAGCCCAAAGAAATATACAGACTAAAAGTGAAGACATGGAAAAAGATATTTCATACAACTAATAGGGAGAGAAAAGCAGTAGTTGCAGTACTTGTATCAGACAAAATAGACTTCAAAAGAAAGAAAGTAACAGGAGACAAAGGGCATTACATAATGATAATGGATCAGTCCAACAACAGGATAAAACCATAATAAATATCTGTGCAACCATAGGAGAACATAACTACGTGAAACAAATACTAACAGAATCAAAGGGGGAAATAGAATGTGATGTATTCATTTTAGGAGACTTCAACACACCACTCACTAGAAAGGAAAGATCAACTAGACAGAAAATGAGTAAAGAGACATTGGCACTGAACAACACATTAGAATAGGTGGACCTAACAACATCTACCAAACACTCCACTCAAAAGCAGCATGATACACATTTTTCTCAAGTATACATGGAACACTTTCCAAAAGAGATCATATACTAGGCCACAAAAAGAACCTCAGGAAATTCAGAAGGATTGAAATTGTAAGAACCAGCTTCTCAGACCACAAAGATAAGAAACTAGAAATAAATTATGCAAAGACAATAAAAAAGCTCAAAAACACATGGAGGCTTAACAACATGCTCCTAAATAATCAATGGATCAATGACCAAATTAAAACAGATATTGAGCAATATAAGGAGACAAATGAAAAAACAACAGAACACACAAAAATCTGTGAGATGCAGCAAAGGAAGTTCTAAGAGGAAAGTATATAGCAAAAAAGGCTTATCTCAAGAAAGAAGAACAATCCCAAATGAACAGTCTAAATGCACAATTAATGAAACTAGAAAAAGAAGAACATATGAGGTGAAAAGTCAGCAGAAGGAGGGACAAAATAAAGATCAGAGCAGAAATAAAATTGAGAAGAATAAAACAATAGAAAGTATCAATGAAACCAATAGCTGGTTATTTAAGAAAATGAACAAAATAGATAACCCCCTACCCAGACTTATCAGGAAAAAAGAGAATGTTCACACATTAACAGAATCAAAGATGACAAAGGAAAAATCACTATGGATACCACATATATACAAAGAATTATTAGAGAATACTATGAAAAATTGTATGCTAACAAATTGGAAACCTTTAAAAAATGGAAAAATTTCTAGAAAAGTAAAACCTTACATGACTGACCCAGGAAGAAACAGAAAATCTGAACAGACCAATTACCAGCAATGAAATTGAATTGGTAATAAAAAACTAGAACAAAAGTCCTAGACCAGATGGCTTCATGGCTGAATTTAATCAAACATTTAGAGAAGACCTAATACCCATCCTCCTTAAAGTTTTCCAAAAAGTAGAAGAGGAGGGAATACTTCCAAACTCATTCTATGAGGCCAGTATCACTGTAATACCAAAAACAGACAGATACCACAGAAAAAGAAAATTACAGACCAATATCCCTGACGAACATAGATGCAAAAATATTCTACAAAATATCAGCAAACTGAATTCAAAAATACATCAAAAAGATCATACATCATGATCAAGTAGGATTTATTCCAAGGATGAAAGGATGGTATAATATTTGAAAATCCAGCAACATCATACATCACATCAACAAAAAGGACACAAATCACATACATGATCATCTCAACAGAAGCCAAAAAGGCATTCAACAGAATTCAATATCCATTCATGATAAAAACTCTCAACAAAATGGGTATAGATGGTAAGTAACTCAACATAAAAAAAGCCATATATGACAAACCCATAGCCAACATCATACTTAACATCATAAAAGCTGAAAGCTTTTCCTCAAGCTAGGGAAGAGGACAAGGCTGCCCACTCTCCCCACTTTTATCCAACATAGCACTGGAGGTCTCAGCCACACCAATCAGACAACAAAAAGAAATAAAAGGCATCCAGATTGGGAAGGAAGAAGTTAAACTGTCACTGTTTGCAGATGACATGATACTGTACATAAAAAATTCCTAAAGAACCTCACCCAAAACTACTAGAACTAATAATTGAATTCAGCAAAGTAGCAGGATACAAAGTTAATATACATAGTAATCTGTGCCATTTCTATATTCTAATGATTACCTAGCAGAAAGAGAAATCAGGAAAAGAATTCCATTTACAACTGCATCAAAAAGACTAAAATACCTAGGAATAAATGTAACCAAGGAGGTGAAAGACTTATACCCTGAAAACTAAAGACACTCATGAGAGAAATTAAAGAAGTCACCAATAAATGGAAATACATCCCATGCTCATGGATAGGAAGAATTAATATTGTCAAAATGGCCATCCTGTCTAAAGCAATCTATAGATTCAATGTAAGCCCTATCAAAATATCAACAGCATTCTTTAACAAACTAGAACAAATAATTTTAAAATTCATATGGAACCACAAAAGACCCTGAACAGCCAAAGTAATCCTGAGAAGGAAGAATAAAGCAGGGTGAATTACGATCATCAACTTCAAGCTCTGCTACAAAGCCACAGTAATCAAGACAATTTGGTACTGGCACAAGAACAGACCTATCAATGGAACAGAATAGAGAGCCCAGATACAAACCCAAACATACATGGCCAATTAATAAACAAGAAAGGAGCCATGGACATACAATGGGGAAATGACAGCCTCTTCAACAGCTGATGTTGGCAAAACTGGACAACTACATGTAAGAGAATGAAACTGGATCATTCTCTAAATACACAAAAAGAAACTCAAAATGGATCAAAGACCTGAATATAAGTCATGAAATCATAAAACTCCTTGAAGAAAAGCTGGCAAAAATCTCTTGAATATAAACATGAACAATTTTTTCCTGAACACATCTCCTCAGGCAAGGGAAACAAAAGCAAAAATGAACAAATAGGACTACATCAATGCTTCTGTACAGCAAAGGACACCATCAGTAGAACAAAAAGGCATCCTACAGTATGGGAGAATATATTCATAAACAGCATATCCAATAAGGGGTTAACATCCAAAATATATAAAGAACTCATATGCCTCAACAACCAAGAAGCAAATAATCCAATTAAAAAATGGGCAGAGGATTTGAACAGACACTTCTCCAAAGAAGAAATTCAGATGGCCAACAGGCACATGAAAAGATGCTCCACATTGCTAATAATCAGGGAAATGCAAATTAAAACCACAATGAGATATCTCCTCACAACAGTTAGGAAGGCCAACAGAGAAAAGAGTAGGAATAACAAATGCTGGCGAGGCTACAGAGAAAGGGGAACCCTCCTACACTGTTAGTGGGAATGTAAATTAGTTCCACCATTGTTGAAAGCAACATGGAGACTCCTCAAAAAACTAAAAGTAGAAATACCATTTGACCCAGGAATTCCACTCCTAGGAATTTACCCTAAGAAACAGGATCAAAAAGACATATGCACCCCTATATTTATCACAGCATTATTTACAATAGCTGAGATATGGAAGCAACTTACGTGTCCATTAGTAGATGAATGGATAAAGAAGATTTGGTACACATATACACAATGGAGTATTATTCAACCATAAGAAGAAAACAAATCCTACCATTTGCAACAACATAGATGGAACTAGAGGGTATTATGCTCAGTGAAATAAGCCAAGTGAAGAAAGACAAGTACCAAATGATTTCCCTCATTTGTGGAGTATAACAACGAACCAAAACTGAAGGAACAAAACAGCATCAGACTCACAGACTCCAAGAAGGGACTAGCGGTTACAAAAGGCAAAAAAGGTGTGGAGGGTGATTGGGGAGGGAGGGAGAAGGGAATTAAAGGGCATTATGATAAGCACACATAACGTAGCCAGGTCATGGGGAAGGCAGTATAGCATGGAGAAATAGTGACACTATAACATCTTACTATGCTGATGGACAGTGACTGCAATGGGGTGTTGGGGGTGGGGGGACTTGATGACATGGGTGAATGTAATAACCACAGTGTTGCTCATGTGAAACCTTCATAAGAGTGTGTATCAATGATACCTTAATTTTTTAAAAAAAGATAAACTGCAAACTTGGAAAAGCAATTATATATAATTCACTAAGGGTGAATATTCTTACCATATGAACAGCTCTTACACATTGAGAAGAAGACCTTCTCCATAGAAAATGGGCTAAGAATATAAAGTACGAAAGTCATAAAAAAAAGCAATTCACTCAACCATGGAGAAAGTTCAACCTATTAAATAAAAACTACCAAAATAAACCAGTATTTTTCCCCTTTTTTACCTATCAGGCTATCAAATGAAAATGATTACTAATAGCCAATGATGGCCAATACATGGGGAAAAGAGCATTATTTTACATGGCTGGGAGTTTACATTAATATTACCCTTTTTTAGCAAAATGTTTCAAAAGACTTTAAAATATGTACACCTTTGATTCAATGCCATTTCTAGGAATTTAATAAATTCACAAAAGTGTACATAAAAATATATTCCCTGTAAAAGTATTTATAATGGTGAAAAATTAGGAAAAATCTAATTGTTCATTAATAGGAGGATGTATACAACAGAATACTATGAAGACATTAAAAATGTTGGTGGGCAACTGATTTTATTCCTGTCCAAGAAAATGTCCACAATGTAGTTTTAAATGAGAAAAGAAAATTAAGTTGTATGTAATAAAAAAATAAGTATAGGGGTGCTTATCTCTAGCGTTAACTAAGTTTTTCTTGTTTGTTAGTATTTCTGAACTTTTTCCAAAGAACATTCTCTATAAACAACAAAACAAATGAACAAAAAAGCACCGTTAGAAGTAGAAACAAGACAGATTTCTTTTTTTTTAATCCTTAGTTACCTGCCACGTAGATTAAGATGGTACTATCATAAAATCTGCAAATATCTTTGTTGCTCTGTGCAAATCTGACTTGCAATATCTTGTCTTTTTAATTTCCCTCATCTAATTAACTTCATCTGTTTCAATCATCAATTTTATCCTAAGTATGTCCTACATAAAAGGTGATGCTCCCCTCAAGTGGGTATCCTACTTATCCACCATCCTCAGGAGTTATAAATCATGCTAGTTGGAGTGAAATTAATGGGTTGAGTCATTACGAATAATCCTTAAATATACACTGCAATTATTCAATACACATTGAGAGTACTTTGGTATTCAGGTAAATCAAGCATGGCATTCTTGATATTTCTTAAAAGTGGGGCAATCATGGTTCAGAAACTTGTCAAATGGATAAATGATAAAGCGAAGAACAAATCCACTGCAATGGAAACACCTTCTGGAAAGCAGATGGTTCAGTGGTTTGGGTTAATAATGCTGGAAAGAGTACTAGGCTTGGAATAGCCAGGTTTTCATTCTGTTGGACCTCTTACTAGCCATGAGAACCCTAGGAAGGCTCTCTATAGGCTTCATTTCCTCCCCTGAAAGAATATTAATTCTGAAAAATATCAGAATATTGTTTGAAGGACAAATGTAAAATTATCATGCTATAAAAAGGATGACTCAAAAAGCATAAACAATTCATACAAATCTTAGCCTCTCTGCCATTACTGCAGTCTAAGCTGACTGGGTGCACACATATAGTGAAACATGAGTGCTGGCATGGTCCATCCAGCTCCCTGAGCCCATGCCATGGGAGGGTACTTCACTTGAAACAGGGGCATGGTGAGCCTAGAACTGTGTGATCTTGGGAACAAATAAAGTTTAAAGTTTCTGTTCCACTAGGGAAGAATTCACAAACTAATCCCAATCTTTGTCTTCATGCAGGAGCACCATCCAATAGTCTCAGCACTATGGAGCGCAAAGGCTGAGATGCAACACCCCACTGAGTTAGACCCATTCCTCCTGCAGCATGGAGACATCTCTGCAATGACAGCTAACTCACTAAGCTGCATTCCCCTGGCCCACAATTTCCAACAGATATATCCAGGACAACACATAAAGGCTCCAAAGGTATTAAAGCACTAGAAATGAAGAAAAGCAAGTAAGCAGTTATCACTCTCTGAAGAATTATCCCCACCTTTGGCCAGGGTGACCCTAGTTCTGCCTCCCTTAGGAATGGGAACTGGACTGATGACCCCCTCCCTGCTTCCAGAGATGGTGGGAGCAGATCCCTCCATTCACACAGCTCCAGGCTGGCATCAGAACCTCTCTGCACAGACTTTCACAAGACTGTTGCTCCCAGGAGTGCAAACTGTCAGGGAAGGAGGGACTGGGGGAGTCAATTTGCCTTGGAACACAGAGCCAGCAGGATATAAAGGCCCAGATAGGAAAGGAAGGAACACACCTTCACAGGAAGAGTAAGAGAGAATGCTGGCTCAGCTCAAGATTGCTGCCAGAGCCAGGCATGCGAGACATCAGAAATGAGACATCAGAAATCAGCCAGGGCAAGGTGTACCAATTTGACCTCCAGATCTGGGGGTAGGTTTTAGGAGCATTCAAGAACAAAGAGACGGCTGGTAAAAGATGGGCTCCTTTTATTCAAGGATGGCACTCAGGGGAAAATGGTACTTAAGAAAAGACTCTGGCATGAAGTACAGATGCCCCAACATTTCAGAAGCAAAATGTAATATAAGTGCAATTGGATGCAGCCGTGTTAAAAATTATGTTTACAGAATTACTGAAAATGTGAATAACATAAAAAGTGACAAAAATTAGACATGCATGCATTATATGAACAAGATGATTTTACCTTTAAACTCATCTTTAAATTTTATCTTTAAAAATAAAAGGGAAAAGGAAGAATGTATACAAAGACACAGGAAAAACAAGAATGGAATAAAATATATTAAATATTAATAGCAGTTTATCTCTGGGTAGCAAGATTACAAGTCTTTATTTTCTTCTGTACATATTTTTGTATTTTCAAAATTTTCTGCATGTTACGTTTCTAATAAAAAAATGCTACTATGAATTATGATAGAAAAATAGAAGTACAATCTTTCCAAATCTTAAGGATGTTTTGGGTGCATCACACTTCCCTCTCTGGCATTTTTTTTTAATTTGGGGAGCTCTCCCTGCACACTAGGTGAGACCTCAACCCAGGAGAGGGTGTTTTACTCTGAATGAGAAAGAATTCAACGAGTAGGTCAAGCAGGTACAAGCAAAGAGTAGTTTAAGAAGGCAAAAGCACACACTTGAAGAGGGAGGGCACTGGACTCCAGAGATGAGCAGCCCCGGAGTTTAGTAAAGCAAGTACACACTCAAGGAGTGCAGGCGTGCTCCAAAGATGAGCTACCCCATCTGGCATTTTTAATTCACTTGGACTCATACTTCCCAAGGAAAAATACATATATGCTGATTTTACACTATAGCAAAATAAGAGTATCAGAACAATGTGTTAACATGTATAAACATATACACATGTATATTACATGTAATTTCTAAAGACTTGTATCACATAAAATAAAAATTTAAGATGATGGCATTTCCAAACTCATGTCCATTCAAAATGCTGTGTATGTGTATATATACACACATATGTATGGCATCTCAAGAAGCATGTACTCCTCAGCACTTCTGTTCAACCAGGGTATTATTTAAGAATTTTTCAAAAGAAATTGCATTCCATATGTATCTCAACATCGTGTTTTATGTAACAGAGTACAGAGTGCTTCAGCTGAGGAAAACACACACATACACCCGCCCTTCAAGAAGTCACTTGGCTCCTCACGATAGCATCCTCTGGGACATTCAAAATCGTCACTATTGTAAATAAACAGTGGAGTCGGCCAACTCCAGAACGATGGCTCCTGTTTTTGTCACTGGCTCAATAGTAACCAGAGATAAATTTGAAATGATTGGCTATGCCACACATATCTTAATGCATCCAGACAAAAATCATTCCAAAATGCACCCCTATGCTGCACTGGTGCTGGCTGCAAACGAGCAAATGTGCCCCACTGTGTGAGCTTTCGCCATGACTCCCACTGGTCAGCCCAGCATCAGCTCATCCAGGTGGTACAGCTGGCTAGGGTCCCCTGGGCCTCACCTAACAGCAAACTGAATCCTCATCTCTTCCTAGAACCTACACTCTTCAACTGCTTTCAAAGATCCTATCTAAGATGGAAAATCAGAAAAAAAAGTAATATTCTACTATAATTTTATATTATATGCAAAGCCAAAAAGAATGGAAATCTTTTAGAGAATTGAGATCCTACCAGTGGATAAATGGATTTTTTTTTCTAGAGGTCATGTTAGCAAAATTTAGAAAGGAGAGTCATCAGATGGAGTTGAATAAACTAACATAAAATATTTCACAAAAACTACTTTTCCTATAACTTCTAATCCCACAGAATTCATCAACACTGGCCTTTCAAATGTTTGGCTTCTTCCATAAAAATCCAATGTCTAGGAAAGCATCCAACAGTGAATGGATGGGTGTTCAAACGAGGGTTTTCTGAATAAATAAACTTATGTGTATTGTTTACAATTGCCAAAGAAAGGACACAACCTAAATAGCTCACAAAAGGGGAATAATTTCATAAACTAAGGTACACCTGCTTGACACAATATTATTTAGGATATAAATTATGGGACAAATGTAATATTATGATACAACAATAAGTACAAAAGTCAACATGTGAAAATTTGTCTATATTATTATTATATATATACAGACTGTAATTAAACACACACTCAAGAAATTGTTGATTTGCTAGGGGGAAAGAGTTATGAAAAACTATCTTTTAATAAAACTTTCATTATGTTGCTTGAAAAAGTCACTGTTAGAGTAAATACTTCATTTAGAAGGGCTTGGCACTCACAATATTGCCTACCTTGCCTACATGCCATCCTCCTCCTTTATTTATATGCTGCCATAGTAAAGAAAAAACTTTTGAGTAGGAACAACATTCAAAAAATATAGACAGCCACCTTCAAAACTTCGGAATGAGTACTGTCCAGAACAAATTTTGAATTAAGTTATTTTCGAAAGGAAATTCCATGTATAATGTGTAAAGGAAATGGACTAGGGGAGTATTTAGGTTATGCTAAGTGATCATCCAAGCTATTTCCAGTGTTGAAGTGCTCATAATCAAACCAGGTAGGAGAAAGTCTTGCAATTAGGAATGAGGGGCAAAGCAAAGAGAGTGGAACACCATCAGACACAAAAATACATCCACCAGACCACACACACATCTACCCTGGGGAAAATTTTAATGCAAGGTTTATAAGGAAATATAGGATTTTGATGATGTTGAGATAAAAATATTTTCTTATTCATAATAAAATCCTTAAAAACAAATAATATCTTTTAGGTCTTGCACTAGCGTTTTTGTCTATCCAAGCCTTATTTCTCCAACTTCTCTATTAACAATGTTTTATACATTGTCTTCACATTCATCCAGTGATGCCTTGTCTAAGAAAATCCAGCCACATTGTGATAGCCTTGCCACTTAGTTATCTGGCAGGTAAAGCAACGAATCAGTAGATATGCTGAAGTAACTCAAATAAAACCAAATGGTGCTTAGCAAACTCATTCTGAATATACTCTGTCTTCCAGCCCATCACCTGACAGATAGTGTCAGCAAACAGCAGGGCCTGTCAGGCACCTTCCCCACATCCAGTGCCAGACGAGGGAGGCATGCGACATCGGGAACCACCAGCACCTGCCGTCCAGCCATGTGTAAAGCCGGACCTATGTTCAGACCACAGTGATGACGTTGACGGCAGGGGCAGGGTGGGTGAGGATACTAATGCCAGTTTATGGAAAAGGATTCGCCTGAAGTACTGTGTGCATAGAAGCTGAGGACTAACAATTCATTTCATTTCTAGTGAATCAGGTTTTTCTGAAAAAGATGTCCTACTCATGTCTGCTTGCAGCTTCCCTATAACAGCCAGAAAAACACAAATGAGATTTCACAGCAAGAATCACAAAGCTATTTTTGTCCAAACTGATGAGCGCACATCTCATCTGAGGCTACAAATCAACATATCTGTCCAGAACTATTAGGGGGAAAAAACAGACAGCTGCCAAGACCAAGTTCGGCCGGTAAACCAGACCTTGAATAATAGCAAAGGCAGTGTCAGGACCTCCATGATACTAATAGACTCCAGATGTAAACACACATCGAGTCAGGCTGATTTCCTTCCATTACTCGTGAGTAAGGCCACAATAGACATGGGCCAAACGTGTCTTGGCCCAGTCATGTGCAGAGAGACTTACTTCAAAAACCTAAAAAGACTTATTTTTAAAACATAACTCAAGAAAATGGTATTTTGATGTTTCTTACCTTTAAAATTACCATCTTTTCACATACATTATCCTTTATCATTAAAATCTACATAGGAAGCCCTGGCAGAATGAACAGCAATAATCAGATTTGGGGACCCTACACTGATTATTCTTATAGGACTGATGCATTGATAGAGCCAGGTTCCCCCAAGCCCATATTCCATACTGGGTGAGACCCCTAAGCAATCAGTTCAGGGAGTAAAAACTGAGGGAAATAGTCAATTCAGTGCTTTCTGGAAACCATTCTATCAAAAGTTTAAAAAAAAATCCTAAGAAATGATGCAACCCCATGCTGTTCTGTATTGCCATATTTTTAATCCAAGAACATCTTGCCTCTGTCATGAAAGTAAGATGTCCTTGAAGACAAAGGCCACACCAGAGATTCATTTTATATACTCGGCAGGACCCTGCATGAACTCGGCACTTGTCAAATTAACTGGATTAATCATAACTGAATTAACCTGACAATTTTCATGGCACTGGACTGGAACTTAATTAAGTTTGTTCAATTCTTAGCATAAATATAGAAAACCTGCCCAGTTTGGTTAGACTATATTCCTTCAAATTGTTGAAGACCTTTCTTACATCATACCATTGCTCCAGAAAGAAAAAAGCAAATACATTTTTGAGAGACATTTCTTCATAGTACTTTTCTGAATCCTTTTTCAGTTTTCCAAAGTCCTAAAAATTGTGAGTTACAAAATAAATTCTGGACATCAATCCTTCCCAGAACACCAGTATCAAACGAATCCATCCTATGAGCTGAAAACCTATTCTTTTCACATTTTTCAACACTCACAGTGGAAGGCTGTTTGAAAAAACAAAAGCTTGACCCCTCCTTACTTATAAATGTGAAAGGATACAACTTAGTGTACAATAAAGGATTCTAAGAAAAAGATCCCGCCTCCCAAAAAAAAAAAAAGTCAGCACGACCTTCAAACATACTTAATAAGGCGAAAATTAAGAACCTAATTCCTTTAAAATGCAAGGATTAGACAACACACTCCACATGTCATGAAAATGAAGCATAGTTCAGATGGCAATACATCTGTACAAAGACAGGAAAACAGCTCATTATTTTTGTAGACTCAATACATAAATGAAATAGTGCTACAATAATAAAAGGGTATTTATTACTGATGGAACAAGTGGGTCATCATTTGCAGGCAATTTAACCAGCACTGACTCCTCTACAGTGCCTTTTGGAAACCATTCTATCAAAAATTCTGAAATGTGTGGCCATAATCTAGGCTTTGTCATTACCTAAGAACAATCCTCTTTAGAAATCATATATTCTAATTTCTCCAGCAGAAAACAACCTTCTTCCTTCTATCTTTTCCATTGCCTAATTATCAAAAATTTGTCAAGGTATCAGACCTGTTCTCAACTTCTTTTCCTTCTTTAAGCAACAATCACACCCACCCACAATTGATCAAATCAATTACTTTTTTAAACTAAATCCCTCAGTAATTTCCTACTTCCCTGCCTTTATGCTACAACCACCATGCACACATACATTCTTACATCAACCTAGCTACCTGAATTCTGCCTTTTGAACACATGCACTCCTACTGGATTTAATTACTCTGTACTCTTCCCCCAAACTCCAGTTAGGGGCCCCACTGCATAAAAACCACAAGACTACTAAGTAGTGCTACTAAAAATGTAATTTTAATCATAGCTATGCACTACCACTATTCATTTCACTTCCTATCCCCCAGCTACAGCTCCAAAAATCACCACTTCTTCCAGCCTATGTTCAATCCCTGCCATTCTCATTGCCACCAGGGGACATCACCTCCCACCCCCTAGTCAACTCCACAGTATGTCTACATCTCCACACCAACACAAATGCATCTTTCAGAAATTTGCTTGATTTATAACATGTGTTCATTTTTGTCACTGGGGTAAAAATAATGGAATCCTTTTCACCTGGGAAAGTCTTTGCCTCAATATCATTAGGTGATTATGTAATCAAGGAATATATAATTAAGAGATTAAGAGACAGAAAAGTATATGGTCAGTCAACAAAATCAGAAAAGCATTTAATAAAATTCAACACCAATTTTAAAAAACTGTGAAGTCAGGAAGAGTGGAAGCTTCCTCCACTTGAGAAAATGTATCAAAACCCTATAGCAAACATCATAGCTAATGCCCATTTCTTACTATTTCTACTGGACCTCATGCTAAAGATCTAAGCTGCTGCAAGAAAAGAAACAGGATAATGAAGATTACAAAACACCTTGTTAATAGATAATACAACTGGCTACAGAATCTTCAGATAAATTATTTGAATGAGAATTCAGCCAAGAGGCTAATATAAGACCAGTGTACAAAAAACCAATACTTCATATATACTGGGAACAAACACAACATGTAAATTTTTAAATTTTCACTTGGAAAAGCAAGAGAAAAACATAATAATTACCTAACAATAAGTGTAACAAAAAATACATAAGACTTTATGAAGAAAATTATCAAACTTCATAGATATACGTTAAAAGGACCAAAATAAATGGAGGGAGATGCTATATTCACGGATAGAAAAACTCAGTACTTTAAAGATGTAAACTGTTCCTAACTTACCCATAAATTCAATGTCATTCTAATTAAAATACCCACAGCATATTTCATAGACTTTGACAAGCTGATTCTTATATCTATATCAAAATGTCAAGTGTGTAGAGTGGCTAAGAACTTGTTAAAACAGAAGAGCAAGGTAGGGGACTTATTATCAAGACCTACTATAAGGCCAACTTAAGACAATGTGACAGTGCCACAGAACTGCAACAGACGTGGAAGAACCAAATGAGATCTGTAAGTATATAAACTTGAAATATGTCAAACTTGACACATAATTAGGGCAAAGATGAACAACAATAAACCATTATTAAAAAGGAAAAAAATAAACTTCAAAAGAAATTCCCAGTGAGTTCAATAGGCAATTGTGAAAAGTAAAACCCAAAAACTTTTAAAAGATGGTACAGAAGAAAAACTGTTATGACCTCAAGGATAACAAGGATTTCTCAAATAAAAGAAAAAGAGCACAAGCCATAGAAAGAAAAGATTGAAAATTTTGACTTTATTAAAATTTTTAGGTTCTGTGTTTCAAGAAAGATCATGTTAAAATCAAACCAAGAACTGGGAGAAAATATTTGCCATACAGAAGAAAAAAATATTTATATCCATAAGATAAAATGAACCAAAGAAAACACCCAATGGTAAATGGACAAAGACTATAAATAGGAAACTCACAAAAGAGGGAATCCAAATATCCAATAAGTATACAAAAAGATCTTCAAACCCACTAATGGGAAATGTAAATTTAAAGCTTGAGGTAACTTTGCTACACCCCTCAAATTGGCAAAATAATTGAAAGTTTGATAATACCAATACTGGCAAAAATGGAGAGAGTCAGGAACTCTTATTCCCTGTAGACAGAAGGATAATTGGCAAAACCATTCAGGACAGGAATTTCTCAATAGCTAGAAAAGCTGAAATACACAAGACCTCAGACTCAGCAATTCCTATACTAAGCTTATGCCCCAGAGAATCTCTGTACATACGTTCAAGGAGACATGGACAAGAACGCTCAGTGGAGCAGTATCAAACAGAAAACAAACAAACACCTAAAAACAATATAAATACACACAGACAGGAGAATACCCTGAGAGGAATGGATGAATAAATTCAGTGTGGTATAAGCAATATGCTTACAATACAGTACTAAACAATGACAAATCAGTGAACTGGATTACGTGGATCAATATGGAGAAATCTCAAAACAATGCTTTAGAAATAAGTTAGAGAAGAGTACAAAAAGTGTTATATCATTTATCATGTTTTAAAATGTGCAAAAGAATGCCATATATTGCTTATGGACAGATTCATAAGGAAAAATTAATGCAAATGATAAATATCCAGTTTAGGAGAATGGTTCCCTCTAGGGAGGCAGGGAGGGAATGGAACCAGGAAGGAGTACACAGGAAGTTTCAATAATATCTGCAAATACTTTTCTTAACCTGGGCAGTGGGCACATGAGTACTTTTTATTATATTCTTCATACTTTCTGTACATGTAAAATAATTATTTTTTAACCTTTTAAAAATAGAGAAATGTGAAGATAGAAGACATGAGTGTGGCCTATATAACCAGCAAAGATTTCACTAGGAAAATTAAACTTCACCTGCACAGTAAAACAAATGGATATAATTTGCCCAAACTGAGAGAGATTACCCCAAAGGTTAACCATTTATCTTTTACCCTACAAAAATGCAGCCAGATTCAAACCCATGAAATATCTCCATGATAGCAGAATCCTGCTTACTTATTTCTTAATTATTTCTCACTGAATTTTAATCAGTGTAGTTTATGAGTTTCTCAAAAAGTTAAACTCCTGTAAAGCAGGATGAGTTCCTAAGTGTACAGCGATCACAAAGAGGCTTGATATTATCATAGGGAACAAAATCATGTGACTTTGCCAGGCAATCAGAAATGAAGTTCTTCAAAATATAATTATCCAGTTTCCTTTTCTCCCAGAGATTTCTTCTCTCTTCCAATTCATAGTATTTGCCACTGTTTGGTTTCAGCTTTGTCACATTGTCTATGGTCTGATCTGAAATGTTCTAACATCTGTGAGTGATTGCAACAATTTAAATGTTTCCTGAATAAATGAACTCTATGAATAAATTTGGTCTTTAGCAACCACAAGCAGTATTTTTTTTAATATGCAATATACATCAAGGGCCCCATTCCTCATCCATTTCTATATAAAATGTAAAAATAAATACCATTCAGAAAGGGGAACCCTCCTACACTGCTGGTGGGAATGTAAATTAGTTCAACCATTGTGGAAAGCAGTATGGAGGTTCCTCAAAAAACTCAAAATAGAAATACCATTTGACCCAGGAATTCCACTCCTAGGAATTTACCCTAAGAATGCAGGAGCCCAGTTTGAAAAAGACAGATGCACCCATGTTTATCTCAGCACTATTTACAATAGCCAAGAACTGGAAGCAACCTAAGTGTCCATCAATAGATGAATGGATAAAGAAGATGTGGTACATACACACAATGGAATATTATTCAACCCATAAGAAGAAAACAAATACTACCATTTGCAACAACATGGATGGAGCTAGAGGGCATTAAGCTCAGTGAAATAAGCCAGGCAGAAAAAGGCAAGTATCAAATTATTTCACTCATATGTGGAGTATAAGAACAAAGAAAAAAACTGAAGGAACAAAACAGCAGCAGACTCACAGAAGCCACGAATGGACTAACAGTTACCAAAGGGAAAAGGACTGGGGAGGATGGGTGGGAAGAGAGGGATAAGGGGGAAAAAGGGACATTACAATTAGCAGACATAATGTGGGGGCGGGGGGCACGGAGAGGGCAGTACAACACAGAGAAGACAAGTAGTGATTCTACAGCATCTTACTACACTGATGGACAGTGACTATGAAGGGGTATGTGGTGGGGACTTGATGATGGGGGGAGTCTAGTGACCATAATGTTGCTCATGTAATTGTAGATTGACGATACCAATATAAAATAAATAAATAAATAAATACTATTCAATTTTCGTAAAAACAGATCTCCTTCTTCATCCCCATTTAGCTCAGCACTAAAGGGTCTTTTTCCAAAAAGATGTAGGAATGAAATTACAGGGACACCTTTTAAGTTTAGATGTATGAGCTACAGTTTCAAACTATGGGAGTCTGGAAACAGTTTCCCTTATCACACTAAAATTCTGGTTCTGTAAAATATCCCTATTCTTTTCCTTCTAGAAAGGTAATGCAGAAAAGTGGTTAGCACAGCCTGCTGCCCTCCCACTACCAGCTAAGTGTGACCTTGGTCATGTGTCTTTACCTCTCCATGGTTTCGTTTCTTCATCTGTCAAACCAGGATAGTAACACTGGGTGTTATTATTGATGCTTTTGTAGCTAATGAACCTATGTGGTTTCCATAAATTGTTACAACATGCAGAGGCGGTATACACTTTCATTAAAATCTTTGCAATCTTTGGAAATTTTTCATTAAAGCACTCACTGTTTTAGTACTCTCCAAATGAAAAAAAATTTTTAAATTACTTCCAATAAATAATGTCTTTATTAACACTATATAGAAACTTGAGTCAGCCTAGTCCTACAGACCTCAATTTCTGCTGGATGTTCTTTCTGTATTCCAGGTCTTTTTCTAACCCAAAGATTCTCAACCAGCGTGATTTTGCCCATCCTTATCCCCCAGGGGTACCTGGCACCGTCTGGGCCATTTTTGATGGACACAACTATGAACATGGAGGTGGAGGGGGCTACTGACATCTAGCAGGTAGAGGTCAGGATGCTCCTAAGCAACCTGCCATGCACACAACAACCACCCCACAGCAAAGAAGTCTCTTGTCCAAATGTCAATAACACCAAAGTTGAGAAAGCCTGAGGTAACCCAATTGTGATTTCCCCTCTCCACTATTTGTAAACGTATTGTTGAAATTAAAAGTTTTTATGACTTTTAAAGGAGCACAAGAAAAACGTTCTATAAACTGATTGTGGTGGTAGTTATTCTGGTGTATTTGTCTGTCAAAATTTACAGAACTGTACACTTAAAAATGGATGCATTTAACTGTATATAAATCATACCTCAATAAAGTTTAAAAATAAGGAAAAATGTACAACCTGTATTTAAGGAATTTTTGTATAAAACATGGTCTAAATATTACTGGTCTGGTCCCAACCTGTGTTCCTCAAGATGAAACCTAAGCTCGATAGGTAAAATTTTTTAAATAGCAAAGACAATAATAATTTTTTCAAATTTGAGTTCATTTAAAAGTCTAGAATTAAGTTTAATAAATTAAATTAAATAATTTTAATATATTAAACATGGAAAGTTTGTTTTATTAATTTATTTTAACTTACTAATTACTATAAAAATATTAATTTATCTTAAAGCCAATATCAACAAATTCTAACAGGTAAATGATAAACATCCTATCCTGGATTACCACATATAATGGTTTCACTAAAAGGCTGTCAGTTTAGAGGGAGAGAACTTTGGTCCCAAACTAAATAGCTATTAGATTTTATAAAACATCTAATAAAATAATATATACAAAAACATTTTGAAAGGCAAAAGGCATATCATACATATATATGGAGGCAACCTTGTTAGCATTAAAAAGACACATAAGTATGTTTCCATGTGTTCTATCCATGTTTTCCAACTCAAAAAAAAATATTTTAACTTTCTCTCTTTTGATATTTTTATTTAAAATGGTTAAAATTCAAGTAAAAACAATCTATTAGAACATTAAAAGACTACCAAGAGTACATATCACAAAGTATTCTTAAGCCATAATACATTCAGTTGTCCTTAGGCTACCATTTATTTGACTCTTGTAATTAATGATTTCTTAGCTTATCCTGACTTTTACATTTTGAAAAAGCAAAGCACTGCTGTGCTGTCCTTGAAAGGTTAGTCTTAGGATTGAAAGAGAGATGAACAGATTCCTTCCAGCACCCAGTGATTTAAACAACCTGCCAGACAAGAGGTACTATTAGATAACTGGTTATGTCAAGACTGCAATTATAAAGGACTTTTCCCAAAAGAATTGTTTTGTTTCTTTGCTAATGTTCACAGTTCAGTAATTAGATGCACAGGTAACATTTATTCACTGCTCACTCTTGCCTGGATTTCATGCCAAGCCCTCCACAAGTATTGACTCACTTATTCCTCATACCTACACAGTGAAGTGGGCAATATTACATCCTTCACAAGGAAGGAAACAGGTATAAAGAGGTTAAAGAGTTAACAGAAGATGATGCAATTACTGACAGTAGATTGGGACCAGAACATAGGTCCTATCTGGTGCCAAATGTGGTAGTACACGTGTGTAAAAGACAGAAGAGAGTACACGCCCCAAATAATGTAAAGACTGAAAGAGACTTATGAAATTCTAATACTGGTTCTTTTTGAGTGCCAGAATGTTGGGTGATTTCATTTTAATTTTCAGTTAAACTAAATTAATTCTAATAATTGAAGTGTTTGGTTTACTTGTCTGTATTTTCCAACATGTATACAATAAGCATGTTCAAATTTTAGAATAAAAGTAAACATATTGGGTGAAAAAAATCACAAGAATATGTATTTGTATGCATGAACCTAATGGCTTCAATAAAGACTTCAAGGAATTTGGAGAATCTTAAATATCTACTCACAGATCAACTTCAATTAACATTTGCTGATCACCTGATAGGTGCGAGACACTGCATGTGGCACCTGTGTGACTGTCATCTTATTATGTGCTTGCTGGGAAGACCCCTCCCACACTTTCACCTGGGAAGAAAATGGGGTTCAGAGGATTCTCAAAGCAGAATTCCAGCCTAGTGCTCCTCCCGCTGTTCCTCCACAAGAAAAGTTCAACGATGGATAATGTGATGTTTGGAAAGTAGCAGCTAAAACTGTTCCAAACTCCTGGCTCTCATCTGACTCAGGAGAAAGAAAGAAGCTTTGTCATCCTTCTTTCCAACAACTTAGTTCTCTGGGCCCTGCTCACCTGACTAATTTGTATCAAAAGCTGAGTGCAGACCTGCTTCTGGGACAGGACTGGAATCTCCAGCAGTGGCCAGTCGTGATTTCCTGAGCCCTCTGACCCCAGCATCTGCCTGCCTAATACCATGAGTCCTGCCAGCACCTTTCCATGTCAGCCAACCATCCACTATTCCCTGGACTTGCCATCAGCCCTGGATGCTTCCAGACTGACCTCACCTGCACATAATCTCAGGGCCTGGACTATTAGCACCTTGAAGATGGATCTCATTCATGTACAGTACACAGTTGGGCTTAATAAAGGGGTTAGGAATAATTAATTCACTGAACTCTTGACTTTGTGGATGACAAAACTGTGATAGCCACAAAATCACTTTTCTTCTCTGTATTTCTAATCTAGAAATTTAAAAATCAAGGTTGTTCCTAGCCAGCCCTGCCAGAATCCAAGATACAAAAGGGAAATCAGTGGATGCCAAGAAAATATAAAATCATATCTGTATGCTGACAGCAACTACATCAAGGTCAAAAAAAGAAGAAATTAAATTCATTTATGCAGAGGAAATATTTGAAGATACAGAAGAAAGACATTTTCCAAGCAAAATTTCTTTTTAAGTGATGCAATCAATAGCAAGGGCCCAAAGACATCAAAAGAACCCTATTCCTCAAAGTTCTGAAGAAAAAAGAGAAGTTATAGATGGAATGACAGTTATGAGACAATGTTTGACTCAAGAGAAAGACAATCTTCTCCTGTCTAGAGCTTTTTCATTAAACTACTGCAAATGCAGTAAGGGGGAAAAAATGACAGAGATGTAACAAGTATACTCTACTTGAATTTGGTCAAAGTCCTGAGATCCCTGATTATTTAACTGTGTTATAATGTATTTGCCTCTCTGTATAAGGACTTCTCGGTTTTGACATTAGTAGAAAACATACATCTTGTTTCTCCAAAGTTCTCAGAGTCTGGGGAAAATAACAAATGTGAATTACATAAAAGTAAAATCCAAATGTTTTCAATTTACAACAGCTTCTTGCCTGAAAAGCAATACTCACTGTCTAGCACTGGAAGGAGTAAGGATATTAATCTGTGGAGGATGATTAATTCCCCCTGGATTAACCATTTTAATCGGTTAACATCATCACTCCGACAGGTTAGAAGTCACTCAAAAATATTCAAGATGCTTTTAAAAGGCAGAGAAAGGCAATTTTCAGAGAAGTTCCAAAAAGGTGTCATCTTATCCTGGATTTTGGATTTTGAAAAACACTGAGCAATATGTCTGCTTTATCTGTGCCATTATGTTTGGGTTCTAAATAGCCTCAAATAATTTACATATAATACCTATAATACTATTACAAATAACATGCTGATGGTTATTCAGTTATTCTTAATTTAAAGAAGCACATCTAAGTGGAGTAAAATAAAAATCAAGAAAATCAATTTCTAGTAAGTTATACTAAGTCACAAGTCTGTAACTCTTTAGCTGAAATAAATGCCCCCAACCTTATTCCTGTTCTTGAGCTTTAAAATGATTAACATCACCCCTGATCTTTTGACGCTCATGTAAAGGCACTGTCCAAAGGCTAACTCATTGGCCTAGTAGCTGAGTGTGTGATTTCTGTTACATAAGTGAGTTCACAGAATTTGGAAATTATTTATGAATTGATAAATGCAATCTGAAATGATTTTATTCAGAAAAGAGCACAGACCACAGAGCCACACAGTATGGGTCAAGTCTTAGCTCTGCCCCACTAAGCCACCAGGCCGTGGACAAGTCACCTAACTTATCTGAGCTTAACCTCCCCCGACTTAACATTTTCTAGAAACTTCTGCTCTGTCTATTTGTTGCAAGTGTTAGGATGAGGCCATGGAAGAAATTCAGAAAAGTCTTGTGGTTAGTCAGGATCTTAAATCACAAGACCCATTTATTCTCACTTAAGGAACCTGACTCAACAATGTAGCCAAAATTACCCAGCAAGTAACAATAACTGGCCACAACATAAAGTTCTTATCACCTTCATTTTCCTCTGCAAAAATTTCCACTAGTCATTTGAGAGGTTAAATTATTAATTAGGAGTTTTACACATAAAGCTGATATTTGTCAGCAAGAATCATAAAGAATCATAAATGCTCAATGTTTCTACCATTAAATCAAATTCAAAGTTGTTAAAAAAAGTCTTTTCACCATTTAGAGCTAGAGACCATTCGTCTACAGACTGCACTGCATGGCGTGGTTCTGCTTCTCCTTTATCCAGCCTTAAGCAGAACACAAATTTAACAAAAGAAATCTTTTATAGCCAACAGCTCACTTCTCTTGTAAGAACTGGTTACCAGTCTCAGCTGATGAAATCTAAATATGTCAAGATTCAATGCAATCCCTATCAAAACCTCAATGATATTGTTTGCAGATATAAAAAAAATTCTAAAATGCATTTACAATCTCAAGGGAATATGCACTTGTTTCAAAACAGTCTTGAAAAAGAACAAAGCTATAGGCTTCATATTTTCTGATTTCAAAATACAGTACAAAATATACTTGATTACTGCAACAGTAATTAAAATGGTGTGGTGCTGGCATAAAGACAGGTATATACAACAACAAAACATAATAGAGTCTAGAAAAACAACTTGTTTTATATGGCCAAAGGATTTTCAAGGAGTGCCAAGACTACACAAATAGTGCTAGAAAACTGGACAACCACATGAAAAAGAATGAAGTTGGATCCTCACCTTAGGCCATATATAAAATTAACTAAAAATGAATTAAAGATTCAAATCTAAGACACAAAAATAATTTTAACTCTTAGAAGAAAACATAGGAGGAAATCTTCAAAACACTGGACTTGGCAATGATTTCTTGCATGTGACACCAAAAGCGCATGCAACAAAAGAAATAAAATTACAACAACTGGACTACATCAAGCTTAAACAGCACATCAAAGGAAACAATCAACAGAGTGAAAAGGCAACGTACATAATGGAATAAAATATTTGCAAATCATATATCCATTTGTTATTGGGTAAACATTTAAAATATATAAGGAACTTCTACATCTCAACAACATACAAAAAAATTTTTCAATGGGCACAAGGCTTAAATAGACAATTCTCTAAAGACATTTCTCTGAGACAACTGGTCAGCAAGCAAATAAAAAGATACTCAATATCACTAGTGATAAAAGAATTAGCAAATAAAAACCAAAATGACCTACCACCTTGTGTCCATTCAGGATGGCCACTATCAAAAGACTAGAAAATAACAAGTGCTCATGAGGATGAGGAGAAACCAGAACCCTTCTACACTGTTGGAGGGAATGTAAAATGGTGCAGCCATTATGGGTGAACAGTGTGGAGGCTCCTCAGAAAATTAAAAATAGAACTACCATATGATTCGGCAATCCCACTTCTAGATATTTATCCACAAGAATTCAAATCAGGATCTTGAGGAGACATCGGTACATATGTTCAACACACCACTGAACACACTAAGTAGATGGAAGTAACCATTAAATGTCCGTCACAATACAGCAAATGGAAGTAACCATTAAATGTCCATCAACAGATAAATGGATAAAGAAAATGGAATATTATGCAGCCTTAAAAAAAGAAAGTCCAAGTCACAACATAGGTGAGCCTTGAGGACCTTTCGCTGAGCAAAATAAACCAGTCACCACAGGGCAAACACCATGTTATCCACTCACTGAAGAACTCAGAGTCATAAAAATCATGGGAACAGAAAGCAGGAAAGCAGTTGTCAGCATCTCGGGGGAGAAGGATGTGGAGAGAGGAGGGAATTAGTATTTAAAGATTATAGAGTTCCAGTTGTACAAGATAAAAAAGTTCTGGAGATTTGTTATACTGAACACTACTGTTGGAGGGAATGTAAAATGGTGCAGCCATTATGGGTGAACAGTGTGGAGGCTGTACACTTAAAAAT
The DNA here is from genome assembly GCF_040802235.1 of Manis javanica. Taxonomy (NCBI): domain Eukaryota; kingdom Metazoa; phylum Chordata; class Mammalia; order Pholidota; family Manidae; genus Manis; species Manis javanica. The sequence goes on from NC_133162.1 coordinate 84,407,735, forward strand.
AGGGAAGAGGGAATTTCTACGTCTGTTTCCATGATAAAAGGAAAAAAAAGAAAAGAAGACATAGACAAAAACCCTATTTAAAAAATCTCAGACAGTCAATATTGAGGCTACAAAATGATGCCAAACACTAGACTCCCCAGCTAAAGCCACCTAAGAACCCATTTTAAATGACATCACGGTATGTGTTACCACCCAGATAGTGACCATACATTCCAGGCACTGTGCTTAAAGCTTTTCACGTGTTTTCTCATTTAATAGTAGTCAGATCAGAATATTATCCCCTTTCATACAAAATATCGAGGCTTGGGTCCCGCCCTGACGGGAGCTGCAGAACTCCCACCCCTTGCCTGAGAGTTGAGCATGCTGCACGTCACATGACCGAATACCTGCTCTCATCAAACATTTAGCTGGGCCAGGGAATACAGCCCACAACAGATGCTCTATTTCCCTAATTAAACAGAAATGAATAGCCAAAAAAGCAATGCCAATAAACAGAGAGATACATACATTTTTTCCAATCAGGGATTTTGTTTTCTTCAGGTAAATTCCTAGAAGAGGAATTCCTGGGTCAAATGATATTTCTATTTTTAGTTTGTTGAGGAACCTCCCTACTGCTTTCCACAGTGGCTGCACCAGTTTACATTCCCACCAACAGCGTAGGAGGGCACCCTTTTCCCCACATCCTCACCATCACTTGTTATTTCTTGCATTTTGGATAGTGGCCATTCTCACTGGTATGAGGTGATCTCTCATTGTGGTTTCTGATTTGCATTTCCCTGATGATTAGTGATGTGGAGCATCTTTTCATGTGCTTGTTGGCCATCTGTATTTCTTCTTTGGAGAAGTGTCTGTGTAGGTCCTCTGCCCATTTTTAAATCGGGTTGTGTTTAAGGTGTTGAAGTAACTACTGGTTACCATGGGGGAGGGGCTGGGGTGAGCGAGTGGGGAGTGTGAGGGGGATAAAAGGGCACAAAAATTCTCAATGGTAATACAAGTTGGTCATGGGGATGGTAGTGCAGCATGGAGAATACAAACAGTGATTCTGTAACACCTTCCTGTGTTGACAAAGTAACCACACTAGTGGGGGTCAGGATTTAATATTATGTGTAACTGTCAAACCACTGTGGTATATACTTGGAACCAATATAAGATTGGTAAAAAAAAAAAAAAAAAAAAAAAAAGGATGGCAAGCTTTAATAAACAACTGAATAGAAGTGCACATGTCACTTCTTGTTTTATGTTACAGAGCCTACAGACCTAACCCAGATGAGAAGTGCCCCACTCTTGGCCTTAATTTTTCAACAAATGCTAGAAAACCACATTTGGGGAATTATATTTACAGCTGAAGTATGCTCAGTCACTGGACAGCTTGCAGCAAAATTGCAGCAGGCATAAATTATGTTCCTTCACTGACGAGCAGTCAGTGGGACCAGATCAATTTCACATTTCTCATCTCAGACTGGTTGCTCAAGGCCAGGGGATATGAGACATGGCTAGTGATGCTAGCTCGGTCACACATCCCCAGTGATCTGGGTGAAGGGAAGAGTAAGTTAAATAAAGGTATGAAAACTGGAATAGGTTTAGAAGCACATGTAACATGACAGACAGCAAAGAGCTTTAAGATTTTTCATGGATGTAACAACTGAAAAGCAAATTTCAACTAAGAAATCAAATATAAGAAATCCCTGCTCTAATAGATGTAGACTGGGAAGCACCTCCAGTTCTAAAATAACTGCCAAAGTCTCTGGGTCCCCAGGAGAGTGGGTGATTCTGCCACTGGCCTTTTACCATGAGAGCAATTTCACAATTCAAGTCTACATGACATCCTTACCACTGCATTTCTAGTATATCTCTCCTCTGAATTTCTGGAGTGGGGCTGCAAAGGATCCCAACCGATTTACTTGTGAACTTAGCCAAGAGCCAGTCTCTGGCAAGGATGTAGTGAGCTCTGCCTGTAGTTTTTGGAAGTGGCAGAGAGCTGATCTCCCTCCCATACATTCCCTTCACCGGTAGGCACAGGCACAGAGCTCCTTCCTCAAGAAGCCGCAGTGAAACAAGGCGTGGCTATCAGAGCAGAGCTATCAGAGCAGGGCTCTCTGGGGGCCCCGCGACGGCTGCGTCCTCCTCAGCCCATTAGCTCTGTAGCCGTTTAACACAAATACATCCAAATGCCTAAAACTTACTGCAGGCTCACAACCACAGGGAAAAGCGAGTAATTATTTTTTTAAAAGCTTTCTCTGCATTTCCACCAATAAATTAAGACGATGAGATTTCTGGGGACATAAGGGGGAGGACAGCCTGTACTGTTGCGGCCTATTATGCAACTACACCCTATGCTGTTTCTGTTTTGTTGTTCCATTAGAAGGAATGCCCACAGTCATCACCCAGAATTTATCTTTCAGTCTTGGTAATCAAAGTTGAAAAAGGACAAATGTAGATCAAAGCACGTAATGAAATTGGGAATCACTGACCCCTTAAAAGTAGAAAAGTCAAATCAACTTCAGTGTTCAGATCCACGTGTCTGATTTGATCCAGTTAAACTGCAACTACACTCTGTTGCAACCATTTGAGGGTAGAATCCAGGTTTCTCAACATTATACTAAGGATCTCACAGGACTACATATTTATTCCTATACTTGCAGTCAGATGTTATAAAAGAAGTGGACACTGTCATACAGCTTGTGTCAGAATAGTTCTAATGTACTATCTGTACTAAGAGGGAAACTGTCATGGGTAGTACTTAGGTCTGGAAATTGCCTGCAGAGAAAGAAAGAAAAACATTTTTCCCTATTCACAACCATAAAGCCCTGCAAGACAAGATCTCATCTCTTATAAATCAGAATACATCATTTACCTACAAGAGTGCTTTAGATTTCAAGAGGGAAAACAGCTCCCAGGCCTGGAGCAGTGGCCCTCAGACCCCTGAAACCTCAGAAATCAAGGCCCTGAAAACCAGAGACAGACCCTTGTCAATACTATCCTGGCAATAGAACCCTCTGACCTGGCACTGGCTTCTGAGAAGGCACTATTTTCTCGTGGTTGCAGGGACTTTGAGTCAACTGAGGGCTGTGAGACTGCTCCAGGGAGAGTGCTGTGGTCTGAGCATGGTGCACGGAGCAGGAGAAGGGACAGAAGGCTTAGGCTTCCTGGGCTTTCAGGAGCCTTGGAGTCACGTGTTGTCCACACAAGTCTAATGGCCCCAGAGACACACAAACCCTGGAAACTGCCACTCACTGTATCCTGAGCAGACCCATCTCTGCACCATCACTTAGGAGTTGGGCAGGAAGGGAATCTGTCTTCTAAACAGTTGTATGCCCCTGCACATAAAAGCCCTCAAAGGTTTGCTGTCTGTTATTGGACAGAGAGCAAGAGGACTGAGAGAGAGTCTGAGTCACTTCTTTTGAATCCAAGAGGTGACAATCTAAAGACCATAGGTAAAGGGGCTGGTAATAGGAAATCTGGGAGGCCAAGGAGTGTTGTGAGGAAAAATTAGCTCTGTTTTAGATACATGGAGCTTTTCTTAGGCTGTCTGGGCTGTGTCATAACAAAGTTCCATAGGCTCACAGGCATTTCCCTCACTTCTAGAGGCTGGAAGTCCATGGTCAGGGTGACAGCATAGTCAGGTTCTGGTGAGGGCCCGCCTCCAGGCTGCAGACTGCAGATTTCTCGCAGTATCTTCTCACAGAATGGAGCAGAGGGATCCCCCTGGAGCCCCTTTTATAAGGGCACTAATCTCTTTGGTGAGGGCTGTGCCCTCATGACCTCTTCCCCTCCCCAAGGCCTCACCTCCTATTACCATAACCTTAAGTATAAGTTTTCAACATATAAATTTTGAGGGGGTCACAATCATTCAGTCCCTAACAGAGCACAAAACCCAACTAAAGTAAATTGGGAAAACATGTCAAAACCTAAATTTGTTTTGCTACCTATACCTCGGTAACAATAACACTTGGGGCTTTGTGTAATGACTTCTTAGGATGGGACTAACTAACATCCTTCAACTTGACTAAAGATGAACTCAGCACGGCTTTTAGAGAGACTGAAGAAACGTCTATGCCCTTTCAATAAAAAATATGAAAAAGAGCCACAAATAAGTTTATCATACTGGAAAAAAATAGAAGCATCATCTTATGATCAACATTAATGCATGAAAACAAGAGTATGGACATCCTGGATTATTTACAGACTACCATCATACCCAAATGTGCTTCAGTAATAGCTGAAGTCAATCATTATCTAATTTTTAAATAAAAGCAGGCTGTATATATATTATTTTGGTCAAAGACTATTCTGCCAAGAGTTTACAAGTCATGCAACTATGCCTATTATTTAACAAAAAATAAATTATGTAAGCCTCTGAAATATGCATTCTTGATTAAAGTAATGGTTCCTGAAAGTAGTTCTTTTCTTGTAAATTATATTCCATAATTTAAGAAAACTTGCATCATCTGGAGCAGATAAAGCTGAGTTAGCATCTTCTCATCTCATAATTGGAAGAAAGGGCAGGACACACACATGCCCTGTCAACTGCAGTGAGAAGAATCGCTCTTCACCGCCTCCTCACTCTAGCCCTCTCCCTTCCCTTGCACGCCCTGTCCTTCTTCACAGCCAGCCTGAGTCTTGGAAGTCAGGCTTTTTTTGAGGCAGGTAGGGCATCCCCAGAAGCCCCATGTGCTGAGCCAGGCCAGTTCATTACAACAACACTGATGTTCTGCCACCCCCACTAGTCACACACCCCGTTCCAAGGGTTATAGATGGACACCAGGACAGATACTCCCAGAAGGGGACACGGACACAGGCAGCTTCCTAAAGCAACAGATTATGAGGAAAGGATTTTGTCATAAATACTGATCAATTCATTGCAGGATCTTACAGTATTTGGAACCTCCTTCCCTTAAGTATCTAGGGTTTCAGAGTTCTAATCACTGACTCACCCAGAAAATCAATATGCAATATGAAGCTACTTCTTCAGGTGTCAGATAAACTCAAGGGGATATTGGAAGATCTGGTTAGTATGAGCTGCCCTCGTTTACACAGAGAAATGTGGCCTGTGCCAGCCACGTGGACATGAGTCTTGGCGGACACAGGCTGCAACATCTAAACCAACTCACCTGACGCTAGGCATCGGCTGGTCAGTCTCTTGTGAAATGCTTGGATGTGAGAAAGCTCTCTCAAGTTCCCAGCCTGAGTTCTAATCTTGGCTCCACCACTTAACCTTCAGTAGAGGACTTAAAATGGGACAGTCTCTTGGGCTGTTGGGCTCAGCATTAGCTGAGATGCCTCAGGAGTGCCCCTAGAGCAGCGGCTGCATCTGCTCAGAGAGGGTCAGCAACAACAAACAGAGTCTAATTATCAATTGATCATTAGTGTTACCTGAGCTAACCAGAAAGACAAAGCATAAAGAGAGGAGCTGCACAGAGAGACCCAAAGTCGGGAAACCCTCAAAGGGACAAATCCAAGTTTAGTGTGAGAAATGAAGCGACTGGAGGGTCAGCTATTGGGAGCATCAAGGGAGAAACTAAGATCCATAAAGGGGAAAATGTGAAATGCAGGCCACACAGAGCAGACTCAGGTCCAGGAGAGAAAACACAAGGGCTGAGACCTGGGGATGGCAGCCTGGAGCCCTCCACTGTCACGTCACCCCAGACACCACAACCAGCCTCGCTCTGCAGACCTGGGACTGAAAGGCAGCACCCGCCCTCAGGCCACGGCCCCAGGCTCTATCTCTCCACCAGCCGCTGCCACTAGACCTGGAACTGTCCTTACATTGAATTGTGTCCGGCTGTGGATGACAAAGATATGGTTCTCCCATCAACAACACACCCAGGAGTCAAAGCCTATGGCTTGTGGTACCTCAGAGCTGAAATTTGGTCAGAAAGCAGTGCCACCCAGCACCTTGCTGTAGCCTCTGGGCTGCCATAAAGAGCACGCTGACCCTCCTGACTCTCTTGCCTCATTTTGGCCAGTCAAGCAGAATTCAGTCCCAGCATGGAACTCTGCAAGGACAATGGGAGACACGAGACTCAGACCAAATGGGAAGGCCAGCCCTGCCTCTCCATACGTTCCCTGTGGCTCGTCCCAGATCCCCTCTGCAGCACACAGCTGAGCTGGGCAGCCAGTGTGAGGCAGAAGCACACGGGTTCTGGATACAGACAGGGGGGAACAGGGTCCTCGTCACACGTTTGCACCAGGTGACTTCCCCTGAGTAACTTTACTACCCAAGTCAGTTTTCTCAACTACAGGACAAGAGGAACATTCCCACTGAAGAGATGTTGGGAAATTAAATGAAATAATGCAGATAAAAGCTTGAATAGAGTAGTTAGAATCTGCAGGTTCCAAAAAATGTCAGCTCTTCCCCTCTGCTTCCTCTTCCTCCCTCTCCAGAGGACTGTCACACAGGACGCTGAGGGCATCCTAGTCTCCTAAATTTAAAGAATTTCCTGCGAATCACCAATAGAACGTAATACCAGCTTCTAAATTTCTTGCTACATCTTCAAGCTTGACTATAAAAAATATAACGAGCAAGAAGGAGTTAAACACAATGTGACTAAACTTAGCAGATAGTATTTTTAGAGAATCTTTGTCCAACAAGCTCTCCAAGTGGGTCTCTGGACTATTTGAAATATTTCTGAAGATAAGTGACAGTAACATAGAAATCCTGGTGCTATTTTTTGTTTCTCTGTGACCTGTCATATGGTAGAGATAAACTTGCTAATCAGGACACTCTTGAAGAAAGGTAAGCTTGCCCTAAAAGATACCAAACTTAGTATAGTAGCCATTGTAATTCAGGCAAGATAGTATTAACAGAGAAACAAAAATTTAAGAGAATACAGAGCTCAGAAACACACATATGACAAGGGTGGCTGTGGGCAAAGGTGGCTAGTCAATAAATAGTGCTAGAACAATCATGTACACACATTTTGAAAACAATACTGAATTTCCAGCACACACCATACATTACTAATTAATAAAAATTGATGGCTACTAATAACTTCAAGGTTGAAAGTAAAACTTTTGAGATTTTTAGAAGGAAATTTTTTTAAAAAGAACTCTATAACCTTGGAGGAGAGGACATCTTCCACCAAACATATAAAAGTCCTAACTATAAAGAAAAATAATAGACAAATTCTCCTACTATGAGAATTAAGGGTGATTTTTCATATAAAACTCCAAGTACAGGGGAAAAAACAAGCCATAAATGGAGGATGACAGAGTTTCATGAGACAAGTCACTGACAAATAATTGGCATGTTGAATATACAAAGAAAATAAAAGATTTAATAACTGAATAGTCAAATGAGAAGATTTCCACAAGAAAGATAAATAGCCAAATAACCATATGAAAAGATATTCAGAGCACATCCAGAATCAGAGAAATGCTAATTAAAACCACAGTGAGATTTTATTTCACATCCTTCATATCGGCAAAAAATTAATGTCTGACAGTGTCAAATACAGCAGAGATGTAGAACAAGCAGAATTTTCATCTATGTCACTGGTGATAGGTTGGAAAACAATTTGGGAGTGTAATGTACATTTGTTACCTTGAAAACATATTTTCCATATATAAATATCTTAAATACATTTCTTTGAAAACTGGAAAACAATCTGGCATTATCTTGTGAACATGAATACCCTACAGCAGTGATTTCCTTTCTGAATGTAAATCCTAAGGTAATTTTTGCATATATACATCAGAAGACACTAAGATTGCTCCTAGCAGTACTGGGTTTTTTTTAAATAAACAATATAATGACCATCACCAATAGTTTGGATAAACAAATTGCTGTATGTTTACAAAGTGAAATACAATACACTTATGAAAATATATGTGCCATAGCTAAGAGGATCAGTGTGGATCAGTCAGAAACATGCTGAGTGAAATGAGCAAGCTGTGATAGAATATGATAAATGAGATTGATTAGGAATTATTACTATTTTGAAGGACAGCACAAATGACTATCTTTTTTATTTATGAAAAGATCTGGTTATTCTGTCCGCAAAAGCTCAGATAACCTCAGTAAATATCAAGATACTGCTTCCTCCCTCCTAATTAAACATCTAATACACATATCTGTTCCTAATATTAATTTGTTTCAGAACACAGATTTCTTGAAATACTGTGTGCTCTTGGATCTTCTACTACACTTTCATGCAAATGTAAAGAATATCTTCACCAGACATAAGCAGTAAAATGCAAATAAAGGATTTGCCACCAACTGTATCAAATGTCAATATTTTCACTGGGATCCCAAGCAAAAAAAGAACACCTGCAGTGTTAGAGAGTTTTACTTTTTTAAAAAACATGAAATTCCCAAGGTACAGAAAGAACTGACAGTTTGATTGGATTCAGGAAAGCCAACAGAAAGAATAAAGTTTATGTGCAATCACAAAAATCTGTGATACTAAACTTCATTTTCTTCCAAAGTAGCAAGGCTTCTAAATCTCAAAACCAACAGTTAACATACTTCAAAGCACAGTCAGTGCAACTAAATGGCCAAACCCAATATAATCATCTTTTGGCCATTTCTGTGATTTTCATAAGATAATCACAAATGTTTATGTACAATAGTGTATTTTAAAGTAGGAACCATTGCTGATTTGCATTAGAAAAATTATCTGAGAAAATTTGACAAGGGGAGCATAAGTGAAATAACATTCGCTATTTCTCTGAGCTAACAGGCAACTATTATCATTTAAAATTAACTTCTCCAACCGATCATACCTACCATGTACGTGATTATACCTACAATGTGTTAGCATTGTTAGAATGCTTTATAGGTACATTATGTACCCTTAATCCCTTTACCTTGCATTCAATCTAGATAGTGTCCCCTTAGAGCACCCTAATTATGTACTGTAGTTCTTGAGTACTTTTCTGTATTTTTCAGAAATAATTTCTCCTTATTGTCCTTATGGTGGACCTTAAAATAGCAAAGGGTACATAACCTACCTATAACATTCTGGCAATGCTAACACAAAGAGTACAAAGGATCTGCTGTGGGCTTTTCCAATGGATGGCTGTCAAAACAGGGAAGAGGTCCTTCTGTTGACCCATGAGGAACATAGAAACACCACCAGGGGGAACTTGGAACTAGCGAAGCCTATGCCAGCTGAGGACTCTCTTAGCTAACAAGGCACTTTTCTTGAAATCACGGATATTTTTTGCTTCAAAGTCATTCAAAATTATATATAAAATATGCCACAGGCATTAAGAATGGTGCTTTATATTCCCAAAAAAATCACCTCGATGGTTCTATGATCTCTATTAAAACAAGTACAGCCAATTTTCAAATATACTAAAGATGCACATGCAAGCATGGGTTTGTAAGTATGTAAGTATATACAGGCAAACAAACACTGAAAGGAAAAATCATATATGGGTCATGGGCATGATTCTAAAGTAATACTAAATGATCAAAAGGCCAAAAAAAGAAACCTGGAAATATTTCCAGAAGACTGGCGTCTGGAACAGCAGGTTCCAGAGCAAACATCTTTGCTATTTTAAGATCCACCATAAGGACATTAAGGAGAAATTATTTCTGAAAAATACAGAAAAGAACTCAAGAACTACAGTACATAATTAAGGTGCCCTAAGGGGACACTATCTAGGTTGAATGCAAGGTGTAGAGATTAAGGGTACACAATGTACCTATAAAATGTAATGCAAATGAGACACAAAAGTTTTCAAATAAACAGAAAAATATGAGCCTTCAGTTTATGAATATTATAAAATTTGCATATTCAAGAGCTATACATAGGCTCATGATTCATTTGGAAGTTATACATTATTAACAAGACTAAGGCTTTGCAATCATCAAAGTTGACTCATGATAATACACTTAAAATAAGGAGAAAAATACTTGTTAAGAAATGCTGCAAGTAGAAAACCTTAATTAACATAATATTTTTTAACCTTCATTGGTCAACTTATACAAATCAGTGACTTTGCTCCTTTGAAGTTGAGGCTATCTCATCTATTGCCTTTCCCTTAGTAGTAATTAATTTCCCTTTCACATCAAGAGAGCATAGGTGAAACTGAAATCAAAGTTCAATTCAAGGGAGCTTAGTTTAGGAGGAAATGACTGAAAATGATGCCACAGAGCTAGCAAAGAAACCAGATCATGAAAGGTGTTACCAGCCAGGTTGATATTAACAAGAAATATACTGGTTGTTTACAATTTTTTAATATTGCCATTAATCTAAGGACAGATTAAAACTCAAAATACTTCAGGGAAACTCTGAGCCACACTGATTTATTTTAAATGCACCACCCGTAACCTCATTAAATATCTTCTGTTTAAATATTAAACCAGATTGAATGAAGAAAAATGGAATATTTTTGTTTAATTCTCATAATGTTGAGTACTCTACCATAATCAAGTATCCTTGAACTCTGTCTTTTAAATTAAATAAAATTAACTGCACTAATCTTTTACAGTGAAGGTCAAACTCTCCAAAAATTTCCTAGTGCCTACAGAGCAATTAAGAAGCACACATAAAGACTGCCTGCACACATACAGACAGGTATTTACACTGTGTGGATGTGTATGCCACAGCCCACGTAGGCAGCATATGTAAGATGCAGAGAAAGAGAGAGTCACTCCTGAAGTGAAAGACTGTCATTTGACCCTGCTACCCAATCCTGAGAAGCTTCTCAGCTCAGGGTCAACATGTTTTCTCAAAGTAACCATTATAATTTTACTAGCTAACAATTGTGGAGAACGGACTGCTTGCAGGCACTTGACCTTACGTCTCCTGGGGCTCTCACCACTACCCGGTAAAATGGGTTTGATTCCAGTATCATCCTTTTTGTACAATGGAGGAAATTAAGATTTGGAGAGATTAATTCTCCCAAGGCACACTGCTAATAATCAACAGGGCCAGGCCTCAAACCAACTGTCTTCAGTCCCCAACCCCAGTAGGAGAGTTAGCCACCGAGCGAGGCACACAGAGCCACACCCACCCTGGTCTGGATGCCCTGAGATGCTAAGTAAAAGAGACATTAGCTGAATCTGTAAGCATCTATAGCAAGGCATCTGGTTTCAAATGTCTTTCTGAACCTTTTTCCCCACCTGAAATGTTAGGTCAACAACAGCTTATTAGTAACAATAATCACCTTAACAGAGTTACTATGGAGATTAAATGAGCAATTCAATTACCCTGATGCATAACCAGCCAAGAGCTCATGCCAGCAGGCCTCTAGCATTTGACATCCCAAGTCCTTACACACAGAGAAGAGCCTTTCTCAGTGTACAAGTCCACCCCTCATTCTGTGTATACATACAGCATGGCGTGACGCAGACACCCATCCCAAAAAGGGGAGATCTGGATTCCTTGGGAACCTCTTTGGGGTCCCAAAGTCACATTCATACCTAGATGATGCCAGTGGTTCCTCTAATGTTCTATGTGCAGTGAGTGAGAAAAAAAAAGTTAGTACAACTGGTTTTGCCAGAAGCATCCCAGGCAATAAAATATCTGGTAAATTTCTGAAAACATTTTTTGGCTTTTCATATCACCTGGCCTATGAACTAGGTGACATTAATTTTCTAGGTCTCACCTTTGACCTCTTAAGTAGTGCTTCTCACAGGTGGTAACCAGTTTGCAACACCTTCCCTTGGTGGAAATGAGGTTAATGATGAAAGCTATCTGTCTGCATCCATACCTGCGAAGCAATAATGAGCTTCACCTACCCACCAGCAAAACAAAATTCAAAAATCTAGTGAATCTACTGATTGCATTCATCTTTTATGACTACATATTAAGAACTTAGTTAACAAGCAATAAGCTCTCCCTAAAAGAACAAATGGAATCATGATTTAATTATGCCCAAATAGTAGTGGTGAGAATGGAGACTATTTAAGCCAGACTCTGATGTACTTGTTACTCTCTTCTCAAAGGTCTGCACACTTTAAAGGGCACAGCCAAGCCAACCCGCTGCTTAACAGACACTGGTCTAAAGGCAAATAGAGCCAAGGTCCAGGAAACACTGTGTTAACAAGAATGAAAAGTGCTTTTAAGCCTCTTGGGAGGAAGGCAGAGAAACCCATGGGTGAAAGCACTGATATTCCAACTAAGAAGCTACTTATGTTTGCACAGAGCTCTGTGATCTTCAACCTGTTTGGAATGCAAAAGCACAATGTTACTGATTGTGCAATACAAAAATATTAAGCAGTGAGGCAAACACAGACAAATCTATCCCAGCCTGTTTTTGAACCATGACACCATATAATTGGAGAAACTCTGAGAAGAGCAGGTTTTGAATAATAAGTTGCAGAAGAGTCTCAGAGGTTTTTTGCTTATCTCTAGATAATATGTGATAATATTTTAATAGTACAGAGTGTCAAAAGGCAGGCTACCTATGACCCTGAGCTGCAAGGGTCTCTGATGCCTAGTAAGGAAATGAGCATATGGAAGTGAGATAGATAAATCATAGACATCCTGACTCAGATGTTCACATCACTCCTGAGTTTTCTCTGGAGGTGGGCATCAATGGGTGACTTGCACACATGCTATCAAAAGGGTTAAAAGTGAGAAAAGTCCTCTACCTCCACAAACATTGTTATCTATTTCACTCATTGGGCAATTACTTCATGTCAAGTTCATATTGAAACTGACATTTTAAAGCATAGTATTTTAAAACTACTGTTTTTAGAATAGGAGAACCTGTTTTCAAGAAGTGTCTACCCATTTGAACTCACACTCCTTTTTACCATAACCAATATCCCTTCAGTATCCTCCAAGATTCCTAGAACTCCTTAAATCACATATTAAAATCACTGGTGTCATAATACACATACTCCTCCCTCTCCCCCTCCAATCACACCAGCTCCTGTACCTACACCAGTTACTACACCTACTCCTACACCTAAACCTACACCCAAACCTACACCCATTCCTGCTCCTACACAAGCTTCCTACATCTACTCCTACACTTAAACCTACACCTATTCCTGCACCTACACCAGCTCCTACACCTAAACCTATACCTATTCCTGCATCTACACCCATTCCCATACCTGCATCAGCTCCTACATCTAAAGCAGCTCCTACACCTATTCCATACCCATTCCTGCACCAGCTCCTATACCTAAACGTACACCCATTCCTGCACCTATACCAGCTCCTATACCTACACCTGTACCTATACCCACGCCCACATGTTCACCTACACCTGCAGCTATTCCTACACCTTCACCTGAACCTACACTGCACCTACTCCTGTACTTACCTGTACCTACACCCATTTCTATACTGGCACCTGCTCCTATCCTCCCTTCATATCTACACCTACACCTACTCTTACACATACATTTACACCTATACCTTTTCTTTCTTCCAGAATCATATTAAGTTCAGGTAGGTCTTGTGTTTCATGTCTGCTACATCTTCATCCAGTACCACAACACAGTAGCTGAATATCTGCCATAAGCCATAGGTACCTTCTCAATGCTTTTCTGAAAGATTCTCTATATCCATATAATAACCTTTTGTTTCCTAAATCCCCTCTTGTAATCTTATAAAACACTTTAACTAGTATTTATTGTAAAGCTTTAAAAAAACATAGGCATGTTATGAGGGTAAATGAAATTAAACATATTTCTATTAATTACAACATTGTTGCTATTTAGTCACATCTGTTTAGTCCTCCGTCCTCTGAAGCCATTGGCATTGAACAGACCACCTGACGAGAGGTACTGCTCTACGTGTTCTTATTCAAGTCCTTGTTGGAACCCTGCCTCCCATCTCCCTCCATCTTACACACTGGATATACTTCTACCACAACACCCTCCAACCTGCCAGGAAAGCTTCTTCCTACCCAAGAGCTTGCTTGGCACTTGCTGTTTCTCTGTGTGGAAGACTCTTCCCCTAGATTTTCTAAGGCTGGCTCCTTTTCATCATTCATTACTCAACCCAAATGACACATCCAAAGAAAAGAATAATTGGGTCAACCTGCCTAAAACACTGTCCCTCTTACCCCCAGACCCCAAACTGTCCCACTACTGTGATGCTTCTTTTTCTTCAAAACAAGATCCCCGTCTACAAGTACCACATTTGCTTATTTCATTTACTGTCAGAGTCTCTCCACCTCCCAAGGTAAGCCTCACAGGGAAGAGCATTTGTCTCTTTTGTTCACCACTGAATCCCCAGCACTTCATACACTCCACTCAACAGATGAATAATAGGAAAAAAGATGTCCAAACTATAGCTAAATCAATATTAAACAGCTGACTTCAGAGAAACTTTTAGATATAAAGTTTGATATGGTACCTAACAGTTCTTAAAAGGTGGTGTTCATTTAAGTGGTACTCATTCTTAGAATATTCACTAAACAGTACATATGAATTATCCACACAACAAAAGCCTACAGAGGTACAAAAGGTACAATTATTTCTAGGGCTCCAAGAACATATGCTTACTTTATCTTTCTTTGCTTAAAAATATTTCAATGACATTATGCATTTAGAAATGTGAAAGTAGAATTCCAGTCATATTTATTTTAAAAACCCAGGAGGAAATCAGAGGCAAGTTTCACCTGATAAGAAAGCAATCCCACACAGCAGCCCATCCAGAACAGAAGCCGAGACAAAAACAAAATGACGTTTTGGTGTTTTGGGGGACGAGTAAATTAGAATCTGATCAGGTGACATCTAGAAAAGGATGAGTGAATGTCCACACTATCACTTGATAACAAATCCATATTTCATCAATCACAGGCATCTCCTTCCATTGCTACCAAAAGAAAACAGATCACCATGCCATACCAGAGGTTCTCAAAGTTTCCTATTCTTACCATGGGAGACCCAAAGAAGAACAAAAAAAGGTCACAGAATAAAATATCTCAAATGAAACATCTAAGCAACCCTGTTCTTTTTGGCCAGCGAAAAAGAATACAATAAAAACAGAAAAATCAATGGCCAAATTATTTCCCATGACAAGGACCCCACAGGGAGAAAAGACCTGGACAGACTTAAATATGCCTAGTACATTTAAATCAACGCACTAAAATACGAAAAGGCAAAACTGCTTTTAACCTACAAATCAGATCAATAGTCAGGCCACGGCACTTACCATCTGAAAGGGCATACCTGCTGGCTCTTCTTCACATTGGCACAAAAAATTCCTGAAAACAGGTCATTAAAATCTAAAAATTGTACATTACCCCACCCTTACATTTCCCAAAAACTCTAAGTCAAGTGTCATGTGTGGTATGTTATTTGCTCACCTCCACCCTCAGAAGGCACTGGTGATCCTCTCAGAGAGGCTGGAGAGGCAGAGGCTTGGAAATCCATAAACTTGAAAATCAGTCTCTTAATTAAGAAATAATGGGCCCTACCTTTAACAGGCAGGTGTGCGAAACAGACAGGTAACACCCAAGTTGATAACCCCCAAATAATTGACACATAGGAAAGATTCCATGTAAAAAATGCTGACAGGAAGGTCCTAAACCAGCCTCTCTCTCTACACACAGATCAAACCCATTTTCCTTAACGCTTCATTCCTAACAAAACATTTCTGAGGAATGTCCAAGAGTCTGAGAAAGATGTCACTGACACTGAGTGGGGCTAGCATCCACCCTCCACTCTGCCAATCCCATGTGGATCAAGTGTGCTACCAGGCCTTTGCCCAGACATACTCTGACAGCCACAGGGTCCAGCCACCCTAACCAGCAGGACCACAGGTCTCCTGAGATCCCAGTACATCAATTTCCTTTTAGGGAACAGGATACAGAAAAAAAAGGAATTAAAATTGCTGTTTGGTTTTTTGGTTTTTTGGTTTTAAGAGAAGAAAGCCTATACCTACACTCAGCTTTTGACTACAAGCTCCTTATATGCAAACCAGCATCCCAGAACTACACTGACCCCCTTGAGGGAAGACTACTATTAACAGCCTACATTGCTTAGTCTCCGCTTTATAGGCAGGAATGACCATGTGATCATGTTCATCGGGTCAGAAAGTTACAGCAAACAAAAGGATATCCCCCCCCATCCTGCCCAGAGATATTGCTCAGCAAAACTACCCTCCCTGGAAATGAACCACTGAACGGTCCTTGGTCCCCTGGCTGGACCACTACTCTGTATGATGTGAGGGCCATAACTCTAACCACAGGTGTTTTTATTAGAGGGTAGGAAATCCTTAGTGTTCACGTATTATTCTGGTGCCTACTCATTTGAATGTAATAATCATGCTTCTCTCCTCTCTTCTCCACAATGAGAACCAAGCCCTGGAAACCTCCAGAAGAACAGGCTCCTGAAGCTGCCAGCAGGGACTCATTGAACACACTGCTGCGGATATCTGCAGTCTGTTTCATCAAATATTCAACAAAGCATGAAAAGCTTTGAAAATCAAATAAAAAAGCTTTGGATAGAGCTGTTTTGGATGATCTGAGAATGCTAAATGCAAACAGCCAATCCCCACTGAAGTCTTCAGTTTTGTTTCTTTATTTGTTGCTTCATGATTTTTCAGTGTATTTTTGTTCAGACCCAAACACAAACATTGAACTTCATCTTGTGTAATTTAATGCCAAGCACACACTCTGGTGACTACTGATTTTCTTGTTAAGTCTTGCTTTACCGAGACTGTACCTGATACTCTAGAACCTAACAAGTATACCCTGATGTTTTTATTTTCTCATCTTTCAACTGATATGTGAGGCAGCAAATGCTCTGGGCTCAAGGACACCTTCCACACTACAGTATAATTTTCAATTAGAATTGCAAACACTCTATTATGCCCAATTGCCAATAAGAAATTTAGGTGTTCCAGAGAATTATTTCATTTTCTTAAATACTCATAACATGGCTCAGTGATACAACATGTCTACAGAATAAAATACATGTTATATTTTACCTGCCTTTCAACAGGTAACTGTTATGCTCATTTGTTCAAAATATATAGCTAATTCACTTTATTCAGACTTACACACTAAAGAAATTTTCCAAATAATTTTAAAATCAGGCCTCCACCCCTGAGACATTTCAGTATAAATATCTTTGTAACCAGTAGCAAATCATAAATTACAAAAAGACCATCCGTGTGTACAAATGTTTCATTTGCATCAGAAAACAAAATGCTTAATTGGTTCATCTTGCTGCCTCCAAAAATATTCATGCAGAAAGTTATCTGCTTTATTGCTGGTATTGTCTAATATTATTTTCAAAAGACTGCTTACAAAGAATATCAGAGAGGTAGGGACAACCTGGTAAAACAGCCAAGCATTCTAGGTCAGATGCATGGAACCTGCCCTCAAGAAGCCACCCAGGCTCACTAGGGCCCAATGGGACCAGCCCAATGAAAACACACGTTGATGGAAAGTCAACAGGCCCGCAGCGGACACTCGCCCTACTGTGGGGGGAGGGGCAATAAGACCATCCTTGCAGTTTTTCACTATGAAGTTTAAATAATAAAAAAGAGTATTATGTAAAATATATTAAACAACATGGTGTAATCTGGGGATAGGCAGCTCACAATTTTCCCCAGCCTTAAGAAAGCCTGGACCAAGTTTTGGCCATTTTGACAATTTGTAATTCACAAATCTGTTTCTGCATTGCTTTCAAATGAAGCAAAGTCAAAAGCAGAGAGATTTTGATCCACTTTAAGAATTTTCATCTCTTTTAGTTCCACACGAATTTGCACACGAATTTGTTAATAATACTTAAAATTTTCTCCCCAAAATAGGTTTCATTTCTATAATGTTACTGATGCTCAACCATGCACCACTGTACCTCACTTTTCTGCCTTCCCCATCAATGCTTTTATTCCAGGAATAAAAAACAAAATGAATAATAAATAACACAAGACCTGAAAGCACTAACATTACAAATAATTATCGGAGATATATTCCTACATAGAGCCAGATTATTTCATGATTTTAAATACAACATAACAGGGCACGTGGGGTATGGACAGAGCCCCAGTGATTCTGAGGGGAAAAAAGAGGTAGGTGGCAGGCGGGGTCGACTGCCTTCTGAAAGTTAGCATAGAAAGGAATGGAAACAAAATTATAAACAAAGATAAGCAAAATCAACCTGGAGAACTTTGGACTGAACAAAATTGTATTTTTAAACCTAACACCAGAAAGTCAAAGTCTGTCAAAAGGCAAGGACTTGCAGGGGTCCTTGATTCTAAGCTCACCAAGCATCTTTTGGCTTAATGGTCAGACAGGCTTCTGCTGGCCAGCCCATGTAAGCCAGCAATCTGGCCACTCGCAGTCACCGTGTCCCACTGTCACCTTCTATACAGCACTCATTACCTGACAGCTTTCCTATTCTTTTATGTATATGTTGCCTGTCTCTGCTGTCTTACCCCACCTCCCTCTCAGCACCCACTAGAATGTGTGCCTTGATCCCACTGTATCCCAAGAGCCTACAATTTTTGTTTGATGAACAAATGACTGAATGTCTCACCAAGTTTACTGCTGGACACAGCGAAAACTCAGATGGGGACGTGTCACCGCGTCAGGTAACAGGATGGCACTCTAACGTTAGTCCACAGCTGTGTGAGCTTTCTGAATATGACGCTGTGAAGCTGACTCACGCCAGGACACTAACGAAATTACATCTCAGATCCTGCAAGAGGCAAAGGCAGACCTCCACCTCCACCTCCCCGCCCAAGCTGTCTGACTCGCTGGGACAGCCCCCAGCCCCTTGGCTCGCCTCCTCCGTGCCTGTCTGTGTACACACAGACAGGTCCCAGTGGCTGTTTTACGACCAGTGGCTGAAATAGACACCAAATTCTAGAGCTCTCAAGTGAATCCAGTCCCCGGGGTAAGCTCGCACACTCAGGAGCTAACAAGCAGATACTGGCTATTCTAGCTCCTGTGTGGCTCTAGTTTCCAAACGGAAAGACCAATTCGCCAAGGAACCACTAACATGACCCTGAGAATTGAGTTTCCTCAAGCAAACAGCACTTATGTAAAGAGATTAATGGAATCATCTAAAAGGGAATTGCTTACTGAAACCCAAAGCGCTGTGAGCACTAGTGTGCAAGGACACAGTAAAGCTCATGCTTAGGGACAGTCATAAAACCAGCACTGCCCGCCTCGCTGATCCCCAAGGGAGACTGAGCTGTTGCCCAATTGCTGGCTCTATCAATAAATGAACAAATAATAACCCTCATATAAAATACCACTGGTAAGATTTACCAGTGGATGAGGAAGATGGAGCATTTCTAAGCAGATGACTCCTGCTTCTGCTGAAGTTGTAGAAATAAGTAACTTTGATGCAGAGATGAAGCCTCTATACCTTGTATAGAGATTACTTTGTACTCACCCCCTTGTAGCAGCCAGATTAGACTCCCAGAGAAAGCTGTAACTCTACCTACAGATGCTGTTTAGATCATGAGATATTCACTGCACTTTATTCAACTGGCATAGCCATACTGCTCAAGTGCTATTCCTCTACATGATGAGGTAAGTACTCTTCACTTTACAATATCACTTTTTCCCTAACGTAAACAAGCCCTGGAGTTACACTAAGCATACTACTGCCTTTTCACTAGAGTCAGGAATACAAAAGGCGTTCCAGAATTCTAACCTATGCTACCTGGATACTTACTAAATATTAAATGGATTCAATTCATGATGTTCTATTGATATACTAAGACTGGAGCCTTTAGAGGTGACAACTTTTTGTCAGATTAAGTATCTCAGAGTTTAAAAACTCTGCAATTTATAGATTAGGAACCTGGTTTCCAACAAAATGATATGAGGATGCCTCAGGGGTCCTAGAGGTCCACAAGTCATCTATTTTCCAAACACATATTTACGTGAGGCTGTATTTTCTTTATATACTTCAACCAAATAAGTACCCTAAGTAACATACCACAACAGACTGAATACTGAATGTAAAAGCAGATGTCAGGATCCAGCTTCTAGGAAGCCAAACATTAGAAATACACAAAACTAAAATAATGTCATTCTTCTATCTTTAAATTTTTAATAAGAAGAAATACAGATGGCCAACTAAGAAGAAATACAGATGGCCAACAGGCACATGAAAAGATGATCCACATCACTAATCATCAGAGAAATGCAAATCAAAACCATAATGAGATATCACCTCACACCAGTTAAAATGGCCACTACCCAAAAGACAAGAAATAACCAGTGTTGGCAAAGATGTGGAGGAAAGGGAACCTTCATACACTGTTAGTGGGAATGTGAATTGGTGCAGCCACTATGGAAAGCAGTATGGAGGTTCCTCAAAAAACTAAAAATAGAAATACCATATAATCCACTAACTCCACTCCTAGAAATTTACCTGGAGAAAACAAAATCCCTGATTTGAAAAGATATATACACCCCTATGTTTACTGATGTATTATTTACAATAGCCAAGATACGGAAGCAACCAGAATGTCCATCAATAGATGAATGGATAAAGATGATGTGGTACATATACATAATGGAATATTATTCACCATAAAAATAAAGAAATCCTGCCATTTGTAACAACACGGATGGACTTTGAAGATATATGCTAAGTAAAATAAGTCAGGCAGAAAAAAAAAATGCCATATGATTTCACTTATATGTGTAATCTAAAAACAAAGCCAAACCAACAAAACAGCAGTAGACTCAGAAACACTGAGAAGTGACTGGTGGTTACTGTGGGGGAGGGGTTGGAGGTGGTGGGTGGGGTAGGGGAGGGGATAAAAGGGCAAAAAATCTCAATCATAATGTAAGTTGTTCACAGGGGTGGAAGTACAGCACAGGGGGAATACAGCCCATGGTTCTGAAACCTCCTTCTGTATTAACAGTAACTTCACTAGTTGGGGTGAGGATTTAATATGTGTATAATTTTTGAATCAAATGTATTGTACACTTGAAACCAATATAATATATATCAACTATATTTCAATTAAGAGAGAAATAATTAATTAAAATACTATTTATGCTAAGATGTAATATATTTGTTGTTGTTTTAAATAAATTAATAGTCGAATATATTATAATCCCAACTTCATTTGGTCACACGATTTTCCAATGCTATAATGATTATTTTTATCCACAATATTTGCAGGTATAGTCCACAGTTCATGAAAAATGTTTCCTTATCTGTAAATATCAGAATCTCCTAATAGAGCACTCCTTAGTTACTAAGCAAGTTTAAATTGTATGATTTCTTAAATGCCTAGAAAGTAAACAAATGCAGCAGGAATAATAATATTAATATTATAATAATACTCTGACTAAACGAAACCCCATCATGGCTCTGACATCCAGGAATGTGAATAAACACCTTGTGGAACCTTATTATGTTTCTATATATACAAATAATTAATAATAAAATATATATTATAATGGTTTATAATTAAGTTACAAAAAATCATTCTCTTTTGTTAATTTTCAGAATCAATTTAGTTTCTTGTTTTGCTTTCTTTACCATCTATTAGAAGAGGGGGGGGACCCAAGTTTAAACCATTCACCTTCAGCTTATAAAATCTTACCTTTCCAGAAAAGAGCCATAAAGATCAATGAGAGGCTGTCACTAGACAGTAGTAAAATGGACAATTCCATTAACAGTATGAATATACATGCAGACACTCAGGGCTACAGTCTCAAACCTTCCATTAAGAAATGAAAAATGAATCACAGACATTTGTTCCAAGTCTAAAACAAGAACCCAGAGGATCAGAGAAAAAAATTAAATCTAAGTGTCTTTCAGGATGGCAAAATCTGGGTAATCCAATAGCAAAGAGCATCATCACTTGGTATTAAAAAACAGCAGAATTAAAGACTTTAGAAATAACATTAAAGAGATAAGAAAATGCAAATGAAGACCATAATAAAATTGTTGAACTACACTGGTAACTTTGAAAACCATTTGGTCTAAATGTTGACAATCTTTTGTTTTCAAAGTATATTATTAATGTGTATACTCCAGATCCTAATGAAATTAATATGAATAATACATATAAAGTTGTTATATAAATTGAACTACTTTATACCAGTATTAAGGTATTCTTCAGTGTTAAGACAATCAATCCAAAGATTCCATTGTTTTTATAGTATTTATTAGTCAAGTACTGACTGCTAGTGACTTCAAGAATCATGCAAGAGTACTTGTATTAACATATAATATCCATCATACCATTAGTAAGGCATGGTCCCTGACCCCAAATATTCACTCCATAGGGGAAAGTCAAACTAATACTCAATAGGAAACAATTACTAAATAACATAAGATGATACAAAATTAAGTTTCCAACTGCACATTAATAGTTGCATAGGATTCTGTCATCATTGGGGATGATTTCATGGAGGAGACACTGATTGATATGAGCCTTAATAGATAGCAGAGTTGTGGATGCCTGTCTCTCTGTAAAACAGAAAAAATCTCCCAAAGGATTAATCTACCATAAGCTCTTTGTATCCCTCTGATTCCCAGCTCCTTGCTGAGCACACAGTTAATAAGTATTTCATGAACTGAATCACAAGTACCATGAAAATGTAAATGTATTTCTCACCAAAGCAATAATATGGAGCCTCTGTCTTCACACATTTAACAGAACTCTCCTGTCTATTTGATCACTTTCTCCTCCCAAGGTGCACTCCCCACAGACCACACCATCCTGTCCCAAACATAACTATATGTGAATTCTCATTCCTCTTCTTGCTTCTTCTCAGACCTTTCTAACACTACTGAGTAACCTAACTACTACATTGTGCGTTATGACCACACATTATGACCTCTGCCAGATCACACCAGGTATAAAGAAAAGGACTTACTTTTTAACTTTGCCAATATCTGGCACTTCACATAAATTCATTCAAGATCCCTTGCTTCACTCTTAGACATACAGAAGTGAATCCATTCATTCATTCATTCATTCATTCATTCACTCATTCATCTACCCAGCAATCATCCCCCTTAACTACTCTGTGTTGCATGATGCTAAACAATGAGAAGAGGAAAATGAGTGTGATTCTTGCCCTAAAAGAACTCATAGCCTATCAGTTCAAGTGTTAATCAAAGCAGGATAAGAATATTTTGGACAAAAGACACAGCCTATCAAAGTGCTAAAAGCTGAAGGTGAGAAAGCTAAAGCTGAGGCATTTTTAGGAGTAGGAGAAGAAGAAAATGGGAGAGAGGAGAAAACACAGCAAAATTGTCTGATCTTAAGAGACACAGGTTGAAAGAGAAAAAACATCACCAATTTCCTCCTCTAGAGCTAGGAAGAAAGAGTATATGAAAAGATAAAATGTGGAAGTGAACACATTTTTCTCAAGAGTACAGGTATTCTGGGCCTGCAGATGCTCATTCATCTTCTTCTCTCTCTGTAAGGCCCTATCTCCACATGTGAAAATCCTGCCAATCCTTTAATTCAACTGACCACAAAACCTTCCCTGATCCCCACAGCTAGAAGAATCTCATCCTAAACACCCAAAAACTTCATCTGTAAATATTTTATGATAACTTTCAATAGAAAGAGAAGGGAACTGCTACAGATTTGTTACCTTCTATGCCGGATACTTAAAATGCACTCTTTTAATCCTCAAAAGGTGATTTTTATGTCCATTTAAAGATGAAGAAATCAAAAGTCAGAGTTCAATACTCAGATTCACTGCATATCATATAGTTTAGTGCAGTAGTGCCAGGATTTAAACCTCGGTCTCTCTGTCTCCATGTTCCTTTCATAATATGCCACTGCGTTCTCCACATTATTATACTGATTTAAATTTTCATTCAATATATATTTACAGAAGGCGTATTTGGACCTCTCTGGTAGGGATACAGAGGTGGTCCTGTCCCTGCCCTCAGGAAGACTGCCATATAAAAATAGAGGAGAGACAATTAAGCAGGCAATTGCAATTTAATGTCCCAGAGAATATTAACTAGCTGCAGACCAACAGGTAATTGTGAATTTTCCAAAAGTCTCAGCATTGGGAATACTGAGTCAAGCAAAGTCAAACAGGTTTTTAAGACTTTTCAGATTCTTTAATGTGACTCTAAATCTCCAGTGACATGATTACAAGTATTTCCCAAACTTCCTTTGTTGTTTATTGTGGTAAAATATACATCATATAAAATGTACCATTTTAATCATTTTCAAATGTATAATTCAGTGGCCTCAAGTATATTCACAATGCTATATGCAGCTATCCCTACCACCCATTCTAGAACTTTCTGACCATGGATTTTGCAAAGAATACCACACAGGGGTGCAGGGAAGCTCAGGAAACTGATAGGGTCAGGGCCCCGAAGGGGAGCTCAGGAAGCTGGGAGAACACAGGTTCCCAGTGACTATTTTAGGACTATTTTAGGCAAGTGCCTGCAACACAGGGACCTAAAGACCCAACCAGGCACCTGCAGGTCAAGAGGAGGCAGGAAAGAGAGCTGAGAGGCTGAGCAGGATAAAGGCCCAGGGCTGAGACAGAGAGCACACCTTCAGGGCTATAAAATTACACACAGGCCCTCAGAAACAGAGCATCACTAGATAAGCAAATGCTTGGTGAAATGGCAAGGAGACAGAACAACAAATAGATTTCTTCATGCTGCATTCCTGTCCTCAATGCAGTGATGATGGTAAACATTTATAATTTCTGGAGACTCAGAATTCACCTTCTGCTCTTGGGGAAGGAGCAGCAGACCTCCTAACCATTCACATGCACCCCAGTCAAACCCGTAATAGCCAACATGTGTGTGCTGCTAAATCAATCATCCGGGAACAAATACTGGGAAAGTTTAGGTGAACATTCGCATTACTTAGTAAAAATTTTAAAAATTAAATAAGCTTTCTTCTAATACAAAGCTTGAAATATCCACCTTCAATTCCACATCAAGCCCTCTACTGTTTCCCTTAAATAAAATTGTTAAACAGAGCTTAATCTCCCTCTCTGGTGTAATATACCAGTGCCTGACTGTAGGTATCAGTTTTGCGTATAACTTACTTCACATCCCTCTTTTATCAGAGAGTTTAATTTGAGGAAACAAAGAGATCTCTGCTGAAATGAATGCCAAAAAACCTAAAGTCCCCTGAAAGTTGGAAGGTCACTAGCCCCCAGTGGCATCTGAGATTTGGTAAAAGCAGAGGAAGAGGACAGTGGTGACGGGTGCTCTTCCTCCCATAATACAGCTTTCTGCATCCATATTACCGACAAGAATGGTAGCTTGCTACAGAGGCACTTACACAAATGATGAAAAATCCTATTTTATTCTTAATGTCAATGGGAAGCGAGTATGAAGGAAAACATACAAGTATAATATACTTCACACCATGTATGTCATGTAGTGAAGCTGTCAAGCCTCTCTAGAGATGGGAAGAAGGTCCAAATCCACACAATTCTTTAAGTCCTACCTTATTTTCTGAAAACTGGGTAAGCCATTTAGGAGCATTTCACTGTCCAATCAAAAACTGAAAATAAGTTATATGTAGACTCCAGAAAAAAAAAATGAAAAACAAGGTCATAGGCACACAGAACAGACTGAAGATTGTCACAGGTTGGGGTAGGGATGCATGAAATGGGTGAAAAGGGGTCAAAAGGTACAAACTTCCAGTTATAAAATAAATAAGTCCTGGGGATACAATGTACAGCATGGTGACTATAATTGTAATACTGTATTGCATATTTAAAATTTGCTAAGAAAGTAAATCAAAGTTCTCAGCACAAGAAAAAAAATTCTAACAAGGTAGTGTGACAGATGTTGACTTATTGTGATGATCACTTCATAATACATACAAACATTGAATCATGATATTGTACACCTGAAACTAACATAATGTATCTCAATTACACCTCAATTAAAAAAAGGAAAAAGAGAATCCTAAATCCCAAAGAATAAAAAGCTAAATATCTTTATAAAAAGCCATACACTGTATTTCCCAATTGTAGATCCATGCTATGCATATTAAACACTCTGAAAACTTGTACAACAAAATGCTTATCTATCTTGGTCTTAAAAAAATAAACTGAAAATGAGCTGCAACTCACTTTCCTTAGCCCACAGATCTTCAAACTTGGCAGGAAATAATCTCATCAAGGACAGCATGGAATCCCTGCAGATCTCAATGGATCTCAGACTGCCCCACCAGCCACTCTCTGTCCACAGATCTTCAGAAAAGCAGGAAATCACTCTCTTATCACTGGCGAGCTCTCTTATTTGTGTCATTGTAAAGCAACAATGAAGCAAAACACCAGCCCAGAAATGCATGAGGCAAAGCCCAGCATCTTACATGCCCAGAAAACTGTACAATTTTTATCCACAGCTCCTGTGATTGCTTCCCTTCAGGGCTACAATGAGAGGTTGGCACTATTACTTTGATACAGCAGAGCAGCCTAAAACCCTTCTCCCAGGCTGCACTTTTTACTGCTACTCACCTTCCTCTTCACTTGCATTTATCAATTTATGACAGAGCTGCTGCCTTTAAATCTACTGCCTATAGAATGGAAATTTCTGAAAGTAACAAGTACCAATCCAGAGAATTTTAAAAGATATATCATTATTTTACTCTGTTATTTCAGGATTAAAAACACTCTTTGTCCAGTGGTAAAATAGCATTTTTAGAACAGAAGACAACTTCTTTATTTCCAATATAAACATAGCCTTGAGGTGACTTAAACGGAAAATATGTAACTCACAGAAGCATTGTCTAAATTTATGATGTTCATTTCCTACCCATGGTCTGAAAAATGGCTTGGCAAGTTGTCTGCACACTTGCTGGAAAAACTAAGATATTTATTGGGTTGTGGTTTATAATGTCAGGAACTACCAACAACAACAAAAAATGCTCTGTATATGCATCCCTCATACTACCTGTAACTGTTCCATATGCCAGCCACCTCAACATTAAATTCATTATTCCAAATGTGTAGTGTCACTGCATGAGAAATACTTCATAGAAATATTATCACCTTATTTGAACTGTCAGACTAATGATGGGCAATAAAGGCCCATCATTATTTTCTTTTTAAAAAGCACAGAACAATTTAGGTTTCAATTAAAGAAGTCCTAGGAAAGATACTATCTAATTTCCCATTCCCCCTACCAACTTGTTCCTTTTCTCCTATAAAACATCCCATTTCCATTAATAAAGTAATCAATGCACCCAACTGCCATAAACACCTATTCTAACTCCACATAGTCTCCTATATCCACCTACTCTTTGTCCAGACTTTTGTTCGCTATCACCCGCACAAGAGCACCCTAATTGGTCTTCCTATCTCCAGTGTCTCTCCATACACCTTGAATCTCCTTTTGAAAAAGCAAATGTGATCTAGCACAGCAACTACTACAAAGGCCCTTAGTAAATATCTGCTGGATTGATGGCTATGTCATGTTCCATCACTTATGAATCCTGAACTCCACACTCAGCCCATCTCCATTTCCAAAAGAGCACAGATTATAATAAGGGCATGGCCCTGCACTTTTGGCATTCACCTTGACATTTTCATTATTACACACAACAACGGCAATGGCTGTAACAATAATGGCCAGACAGTGAACTAAACATCACACATCTTGAAATTTTTGCAAGTATTTACATTTTCATTTAGCAGATGAGAAAACTGGAGGGTTACAATACAGAAAGACTGTAAGGAAAAAATATGAATTTCAGTCTTTCTGACTGA
The DNA here is from genome assembly GCF_040802235.1 of Manis javanica. Classification (NCBI taxonomy): domain Eukaryota; kingdom Metazoa; phylum Chordata; class Mammalia; order Pholidota; family Manidae; genus Manis; species Manis javanica. Next base: position 84,435,308 of record NC_133162.1, read on the forward strand.
ATTCTACCATCATGTCACTATTCTGCTTACAGCTGGGTTCTGACAAGAAACAGCACTTAATTTATTACTTCTAAATAACATTTAGAAGTAACCATTCAAAGAGCATCTTGAGAGGTGCTTTATGCATTACTGAAAGTCATTTTCTTTAGAGTCACACCAACAAAAGTTTGGGTGGCTGCCTCTGTCAGGACAATTATTCCACACTGATACATCCACTCCTGGAGCAGGCATATGCTCAGCTTTTGTTTTAAGAAAGTAATAATAATGTCTTTCAGAAGCACACTTTGGTCTCTGGACAGTTCTGAAACTGCAGAGTTGCATCTGAATACTAATGCCTTGACACTAGGCTTAAAGTTAAAAATCAGGCATAGTACAGTCCTAATGAAAAATTAAATAGCCCCTAAAACTATTTTCCTAACAGCATCATTATTATTCCTACATCTAAAATTAATCAAAGAGTCAAGATGAAGATTAATCAACCCAATCTATTTTCTCCTGTGATTCCTATTTATTTGTTAAATCTCACCTTCAACATCATGGCCCTGAGATCTAAAAGAAAGCTTTTCACAGTGAAACTAAAACCACTAAGTTAAATCCTTGACCCTCGTGATGGCAAGTTAGAATTCTCTTTGTCCTGCAGCACATGGAGTTAAGTAGACCCCTGACAATCAAAAGTGAAATTAAAGACTTTGAAGCCAAAATCTGTGGGATTTTTCTATTAATTCCTCCAGACGTGAAACCCAGGGGGATTTCCAGAATCCTCCAGGTGAAACACTCAAGAGTGTCAACCCTGTGATATCAAAGCCCCCAATTTGTTGTTGAACATCTGTAAACTATACCATGGTTTCAATACTTCCATTAGCCTATTTTCTACCTGTAATGTTTTCTTTCATAGAATAAAGGAGATGGTTGTGCAGCCAATGTTGCTTTAAAAAACACCTTTCCAACTACGAACCCAAGAAATGTTAATCTGCCTTATCTGTAATGTATATATCCACATGCTAGTTTTGCATTAAACACCGGAGGATGCAAAATCTAAAGGCTCAGTCCCAGCCCCATCCAGGAGCTTCTTTCCAAGACCCTTCCATCCTATGACTTCGCTCCATCAACATTGCTAGTTCGAGGGCTATGCCACGGTCCAACCTAAAATCAAATCCTCTCTTCCTCTGCATGCTTTTTAATTTCAGCATCTCAAGGAACAACTATTACAGAAGCAGAGACACAACAACAGTCAAGAGCACAGGCTTTGAGATAACAGATCTTGCTCAAGCTCCAACTCTCCTGTGTGCACTTGCATGTCCTTGGGGAAGTTATTTAATGTTTCTATTCCTTAGGAGAGGAGAGGAACAAAGGAAAATAATGAAAGAGCGTAACCTCACAAGGTTGTCACAATATACAGAGAACACTTCACACTATTCCGACCACAGGTAAGTTCTCAGCAGATGCTGCTCATTGACATGGTAGGAGAATAACTGTAGTTATTTAATAAGCAAAGCCTTCAATTTTCACATAACACAAGATGCAAGGAATGTACTTTCTTGGGTAGAAAATAGGCCAGGGTGTGAATCATCATGGCAATATCTCTGTGTTTGAAAATATTGGTATCTATCTTCCTCCCTAAAAATTCCCAGAAGGGCACCATCTCAAGATGTTGGTTAGCCTTGGACTTCATTTCACATTAAAATGAGGTAATATGATAACCAAAGTCCTGTCATAAAATATCTTGCTGTTCAATTAAATTAATGGAAAAATCAAAATAAGGGTTAAATTAATATAATGTATTGTGGTGGTCTCTTAGAGGTAGCGAAAGCCATCATTAAGTTTCACAGGAGAATAAACAATCCCTCATCTCACTCCTAATGAGATCCAGCAATGTGACTCTGCTACTGTCTTGTACTCTTCTCCTCATTGTCCAAATGCTGCCCAAGGTTAATTTCATGAAAGGAATCATTATTCTGTTCATGGCACTACATTTGCAAATATATTTTGGGCCCTAACTGTTGAATCTCTCCAAAACACCCTGATAAATTAACTAGCCATATCAAGTACTTCTTACATCCCCTATTGTAGCTCCTTTAATATTTTCCTTTAATTCTTATGTTTTTCAAGAATACAGACAGCCATAGGATAAGGTTAAATGGCAACTTCTGAACAAACTACTCAGATCTAAAAAGGTCCCTCTAATCACGTTTGGTTCCCATTCTTAGTTTTTGAGGCACTATTTCACAGTACATTTGATCATCTGGACCTGCCATCAGTGTTTTGAACGTTTCCTACATGAGTGCTTGCTTTAAAGGGGAAGCCAATCTGGGAGAAGCTGAAGTTTGGGGCTGAGAGTAAACACAAAAAACATTAAGACTTGAAAAATTCACATTTTTGTAAGGCCCTGAATTTTCCACTCTGAAACAGCAGGTCAAAGGCAATCCATAAGGGTACAGCAATTCCAAGGACAATAAAAATAACACCGACAACCACTGAATACTTACTGTGTACCAGGGACTTTATATTAATCATCTCTCACCTATGTAACCATCTTAAAATGTAGATGTAATTTTCACCATTTTTATATGAGGAAATGGAAGGTCAGAGTGACTTGTGCAAGATCACACTGCCAGAACCAGGATTCAAACACAAGCCCATCTAGCTTCGAGACCTGTATTCCTTCCACATGTCCTGCTGCTTTTCCAGTCAACTTCTCTTTACAATATAAAAAAGCATACCAGCAATCATTCACATATATAGATTTCAGTGAAAAACAATCTCCATGTCTTGCCAAAGGGTTTCAGCCCCGGGCAAGTTCACTATGGAGTCAGTGTGACCAAAGAAATGACAGTAGAACATTCTTGGAGTGCAAGGGTTTATTACCCAGTTCATTCTCCCAGTGGTAGGTTGAGCACTAGTGTCTCTGCCCCTGTCCAGAGCACTGGGCCAACCTCTCTATATAGTGAAATAATAGCTTATTACCTACGGGTGTGAAAGCAGTAGCCTAGCAACAAGCCAGTTACATCATCAAGTGGTTTAAGTTCAGTGAGGATCCCGGTCATAGGAACCTCAACTTCCCCACACTCCACCCCTCCAAGATTCTCGCCTTACAATCTACACACTTTCAATCTTTTGCAATGGTTCCTGTGCTAGAAAGCTGGAGCACTGTAACCAGATTCCAGAATAGCAACAGAGGATAATAACAACTTAAGAGATAATCACAAAAATTAAGATAGAACAAGATTTTGATACAGGTAACAAAAATTATAATAATCCTCAAGCCAGAGGAGGTTGTCAATCCATAAAGACCTTAGGGGCAATAAAACACATGTTTTAATGACAATAACATAGGCAAATCTTGTCCATCAGGTAGAATGCATGCAAGAGAACTGTCCTGTGATAGGACTGTAGCAAGAAGGGGGTCCCATCCAAGTCTAGTATACCATACTTTTAGTCCTCTCCCTGTGGGGGTTACTGAAGGATCTATAATATATATAGTGCTACTGGAGGTGCATGCACTGGCCATAATAATAAAATAAAACTTCCCAGTAAGATGCTCCTACCTTCTGCCCCTTCAGGATACACTACTGTGATCTTTGGGAGTCACTCTGCTGTTATTCCATAAATACATAGGAGGCCAGCTTCCAGATCTTGTCCCCAAGGTGCCAGGAGAGCCAGCCATCATTGGTCCATGTGTCAAAAAGTCCACTTAATGGAGTCTCCGGGGTTCAGTGCAGTGAGTGCTGGCAGCAAGATATTATTCTGGTGTCCGAACCTTGGCTTCAGTGATTCTTCCATGGTTTGTATTTGGAGTTGTATAGGGGAGGCAGCAATATGTGTTAACATGTCTATGGGGCTCAGGGCTCCCTTTTGGGGTTTCTCGTTCAAATGCTGTAGCATAGTCCGTAAGTGGACTGACCATCCCCACACAGTATTGGTATCTGACTTCAGTCCAGATTTTAACAAGCCATTGTGCCTCTCTATCATGCCTGCTGCGGTAGGATTGTATGGCACATGAAACTTCCATTTGATTACCAGCTTTCGCACCCATTCTTGCAGCGTATGTCCAGTAAAATGGGTGTCCTGATCACTCTCAATTACTTGTGGTCGGCCATAGGCTGCAAAGAGATGCTCCAGGCCTCTTTTGGTCATCTGCTGGTCTGCACAACAGGTAGGAAAAGCATCCAGAAGTCCAGTAGCTGTGTCCACACAAGTCATGGCATGCTGATATCCTTCTGACACAGGTAGAGGCCCAATATAGTCTATCTGCCACCTGATGAGGGGTATGGGCCCCTTAGCTATTGTCCCATGTTGCTGTGGAACTCGGTGTAAGTCCCTTTTAGAACATACAACACACTCTTGCCAGGCTTTACTAACTTCTTCAAAGATCAAAGGCAAGCCCCACCAACAGGATACAGCTCACATTGTCTACTGCCCTGCATGCAACAAACACTGATATAACGATTGGGTAATATCACAGGTAGGCATTCCTTCTACCCAATGGGCCAATTTATCTGCTTCATCTTTTCCTGGGGATGCCAGTGCCAAATGACCTGTCACATGGTATACTGTAATTGTTTTAGTCTGACCACAAACACATAGGTCTTGCCACAATTCTTGCACCCAAAGGGGTTGGTGAACAACCAGCCAGCTGGCAAGGCACTGTGTTGGTAGCCACAGAGTCAAGCCCTGATAGATAGCCCAGCTATCAGTACAGACAACTATAGGGGAGGGCTCCTGGCTGATCACAAGCCACATAGCCCACAACTCTGCCCATTGGCTGCTCTTCCCCTCACCATTTTCCACCCATATTGTCTCAGCCTTAGGATGGAAATCTATGGCCCTCCATTTTGGGGGCTGCCCATGGCTGGAGCCATCTGTGTACCATGCATCTTCAGGTATAGGGGCCCTTCCCTCCCAATAAGGACTCTCTGCTACTAATGGTTCTAAAGTAAATCCTTCCTGCTTTTCACTAGTATATGTCACCGGCCCTAATAAGCATTGGAGTTCTTCACTCAAGGGGCCACTAGAGAGAGCAGTACACTGCTGTAGGTAAGCACCCCACTTGGTCAGTGTAGGTGTTTTGGCCACACCATTCTTTGGCTTTTGGGTCCTGTCTCGTACGCACCCCAAGATGGGATAGGTGGTTATTATCTTTATCAGGGTCATTCCAGTGATGGGTTCTGTAACCAGCAAGGTGGGATACACGGCAGCCAGTTGCTTTTCTATCAAAGTGTATCGTGCCTCTGCCCCTTTCCAGAGTTGTGACCAGAATCCAATAGGTTGGTTAGTTCTTCAAGCTGCCGCCAGAGACCCCAGTCATAACCGTCTTCAGTCACATGAATGTCCAGCTCACAGGGCCTTCATGGGTCTATCACACTCAAGGCCTGCACGGCCTTGACTGCCCGTTTTGCTGTAGTAAAGGCAGATGCACATGTCTCATCACAGTCCCACCTGAGGCCCTTTCATATCAACCAGTATAAGGGCTTCAGAATTTGTGCCAACTGCGTGATAAACACTCTCCAGTAGCCTAGGAGACCCAGAAACTCCTGTAACAATGCTACAGTTGTAGGGGTAGGAAAGGCCTGGACTTTATCTGTAACTGCTTCTATTATAACTTTGGTCTTACCTGAACAGATGACCCCCAAGAATTTGACAGACAAACCAGATCCCTGAAACTTGGTAATGTTCACAGCCCATCCTTTCCCCTGTAGATGTTGCAGCAGTCTAGGTGCTGCACCTTCTAGATCTGAAAGAGAATTGGATGTGAGCATGACATCATCAATATATCATCAATATAATGGTACAGCCACACTGTTGGTGGTTTCTCCCATGTAGCCAAGTCCTGGGCTACAAATCCATGACAGATGATGGAGCTGTGGAGGTATCCCTGTGGGAGGATGGTGAAAGTCCACTGCTGTCCTTCCCATGTGAAGGTAAACTATTCCTGACTTTCCTGCTCAATGTCAATGGAAAAGAAGGCATTAGCAAGATCTACCACATAATGGTATGTTCCTAGTTCATGGCTGACGGTGTCCATCAGGCCTACAATAGAGGAAACAGCAGCATACATAGGGAGTATGACTTTATTCAATCCTCTGTAATCCACAGTCATACACCAGGAGCCATTTGGCTTTTTCACTGGCCACATTGGGGAATTGAAAGGACTATGGGTGGGCTTTATAATACCCACCTTTTCCAGTTCCTGGAGAGTTTTTCCAATTTCTTTATGCCCTCCAGGCAGTTTTTATTGTTTGGTATTAGTCACCTGCTGAGGCACAGACAAAGCTATGGGCAGGTGCCTAACATGTCCCCTCAGAACTGCCTTCACCACACACACTCTCAGTCTGAACTCATCTGCAGCGGTCTGCAACCATAGACTCTGCAGGATATCAATCCCCAAAATATACTCAGGGACGGAGGAGATATACACAGTATATTCTTTTCGGGGTAGTTGCCCTATTCCCAAAGGGATTTAGGCTCATTTCACTGTAATAGCCTTACCCCCACATCCATCTATGATAGTGGGGGTCCCAGGAAACTGCTCAGGGTTACTATAAATCAGTGAACATTCAGCCACTGTGTCTACCAGAGCCAGGACATGTTGTGTGTTCACTGGGGGCCAATGGATAGCTCTTTCAACATGTGACCTCCAGTCCTCCCATGGTCCCTTAGGGCAGGTACCTCGACCTTCCCCTCAGTTGAACTGTGTTCCCCAATCACCTTCCCATGTGGGCTTGAGTGAGGCTGGCTCAGTCTACAGCAGGACGGCTTGCAAACACATAGGCTGAACTTGTGGCTCTGTCTCTGACCTCTGCCTCTTTGTTCTTAATGGCTGGAACTGCTGTTCTGGATTCAGCTGTTCCTATAGCTCCAATAAGATCCTATTTGACTTCTAATCTAATTTCCTTCCATCTCCTCCTGCCCATATTAATCAATCCACATCTGGGTCCCTGTAACCTTCATGGGGCCCTGTAAATTCTTCTTGTGGTAGCAGACCTTATTTCTGTAGATGTTCTCATTGCTTCAGCCTCTCCTAAGTTTGCTACTGTATGTGTAACCTCGCTTATGGGCTGCCCTAAGTGAAGGGCAAGAATGGCCACTAGAGACCCAAAAAGGGATGTCAGAGCCTTTTGAAGCACAATATTTCTCATCCCGGTAGTGAAAGGCTCCTCGTATGGGCCATGATTCTCTGGGCTATGGATGGCATTTCTTATGCCTACCTCCCATAACATCTGTTGGAGCTCAGCATACATCTGCCATCTAACAGGGGAGGATGGTAGATCACCCAAACTGGGCCACACGGCACAAAGTGCAGCCATAAGCCAATGGAGGAGGGAGTGATTTCCTGGGGTCTGATGTGCATTTTATAATCACTGCCTCAAGGCAGGCTGCACTGTCAGGGAAGCCAGCTTTCCCATCTTTGATACCAACAGAACAATTCCATCCACCCCTAAGTCCCACAGACACAGGAGCCAAGCTGATATTGACTCCAAGGGCTTCTGCCTAAACTGGGAGCTCAAATCTACCAGCTCAGCCTGAGAATAGGGAAGGAGCATAGAGTGCTCCACGACCTGGGGAAGGGGCTGCTCCTCTCCTGGGGGAACCCTCGGCTGCTGTGTCTTTATTTTCTTTGAAACACTGGGTGTGCTTTCAATAGAGGAGGAGTCAGTGCCCCCAGCACCACCCCTTCATCCTTCTCCAGCTCCTCCATTTCTGGGGCTGATGGCACCTTTCTCTCCCCTCCCCTGAGTGCCTCCTCTGCTACAACTTTTATCTTTTCTACTGTGCCTAACAGCAATGCTACCTCAGTCTTCAGCAGCTCTCTTACCTTCACCTCAATGCTTTGCAACTGTCATTCTCAAGCCACCTCCTCCTGTGCTTCCCTCACGAGTACATCTTTTTCCTCTATGGCCTTTTCCTCCTTCAGAGCACCTGGCAGCACTGCTGTCTCATTCTCTAAGGAATCTTTTACCTCCTTCACTGGACCTCACTGCCTCTTCTTGTGGTTTTTGCAGGGGTCTGTCCTTTTCCTTCATGGCCTTTACCTCTTCAGTGGCACCTTGCTGCTGATGTTCTTGTGCTGCCTCCTCTCATATCAATGCCATATCATTCTTCAATGAATCCACAGCAGTTTGAAGCTCACATTCTCGTGCTGCCATTTCTTGTGTCTGAGGAGCATGTTCTTCTTATCTGTAGACTTTTTTAATACTGTGAGAAGCAGCCAACCCACAGTCCTCGCTGCCTCATGGGCACTCTGCTTCTCAAAGGATATGCTTACTATACCAAGGGCCACTCCTACTGCCTCAGGTATCACCTCCACTTGCCTCCAGTCCTGGGGTGGGGCCCAGCCCTCTAGGAAGGAAGCCACCTCAGACCACATTCCCATTGGGGCATAATCCACTGTCTCCCCATTCATAGGGGCAGCTGCTGAAGCACCCTTCCCATAAGGGCAGCCTGTCTTTTTCCTTGGTCAACAATGAACCCTGCCGACTTCACCAATTGTCTTGCCAATGGGTTTCAGCTCCCAACAAGTTCACTATGGATTCAGTGTGACCAAAGAAATGACAGTAGAACATCCTTGGAGCAAAAGGGTTTATTACCTAGCTTGTTCTCCCAGCAGTAGGAAGAGCACTAGCGTCTCTGCCTCCACCTAGAGCACTGGGTGGAGCTCTCTATGTAATGCAATATTAGCTTATTGCCTACGAGTGTCAAAGCAGTAGCCTAGCAACAGGCCAGTTACAGCATCAAGTGGTTTAAGTTCAGTGAGGATCCTGGCCATAGGAACTCCAACTTCCCCACATCCCAAAAAAAAGGGAAATTGGAAAGGACAAGCTGTGTTTTATTACCTCTTTGTTCCACTCTGGTTTTTGTTAGACCTTGGACACTTCAGCCAAAGCCTACTGACATTGCCACTGTGACAGATGTGTGGCCCAACTCGGGGAACATGGTTCAGGGGAGAACAATCATATCATATGGCATTTGCAGATGACCCAACAGACAAGGCTTGTGAACCATAGATAAATTTAACCTGAATATTTATTGGCTGGCCATAAAAAGGTTAAGTTAGGGCAAGCAGTGGAAGTCTTAAGAAAAAAAAACACCACTGCATCTGGTCAATATCACTTGCTTAGTGATTATTGCAACATGAGAAGCCTTTCAAATGCTGACTGCATGTTTGCTCATTGCTATATCCAGTTACACTGTGACCCTCCAACAGCCACAGCACTCCAGGATTCCAAGACATTCAGTTCAGCATATACTCAGGGCACAAGGACCATGTGCCAGACAGCCCATGAGTAGAAGGCACAGCACAGGAAATTAAGAAATGGCTCCTATTGCCAAGGAGCTTATTTTACATTACGTATTATGTAAGAGGCAGAAACCTCTTAGTGAAAAGGTACAATGAAATTTTCAAATGTGATCACCAATAGTGTCCAAATTGCACAACTGCCCCCAGACAAATTCACATTGTTGAAGGTGTAAGATACTCATCGTTTGAGCAGGAAGATGGATTAGTGAGAGCTAAAGTTTAAGAGAAAAGATGGGAGAGAGCCCTCTGAGCCTATCTCCCTCCCTGTCCCAGTGCCCTGGTAAAGCAGCATTTCCTTGGAAATTCTTAATGTTCCCAGGTCAGCTGCAGCCCCTTTTCCTCTCATGCAGGAACAGAAATAGGGGAACCTATCCAAAGTAGCAAGGCTAACATGGTACTCACTTGCTTGTTTAAAATTAAGCTAAACTAAAAGTGCTCGAAGTCCTCTTATCTTTTTATCAAAAGGAAAAAATTACTCAGTGCCTCTTATGTAAGTAAATGATGCAGTATGCTGTCCTTTATCTTTGGGCACTCAATATTTTTAGGTAAAAAGATTTTCCTGGGATTTCAAATCCACATTTGCAAGTTGTCTGGTTGACCACAAAGATTTCTTACTGAGAGCTTTGTTTAGGCATATTCATCCCCACTCCAGAATAAAGGGTATTTACAGCCCCTCCCTCCTAAACTTTAAAGCTGGTATAAAATTAGGACTAATTTAGATTTTAAAAGGTATTACATTTGATGCTCAACTAATTAGAAATGGGTGATTATCTTAGATTTTAAATGGAAAAAACTCCAGAAGAAGATACATTCCCACACTAGTGTGTCTTTTTTTCAAAAATTCAGCAGGGTGACAAATCTGTAGTTCAAAATTCATAAATTAAGCTACTGGAACAGATGAAGGTAAGTAATACTGCAAATGCATTCTAGAAATAGATAAACACATTCTCCAACAGAAAGAAAAAACTGGCAAAATGACAATTCAAAAAAGCCCAAATCCCAGTGGGGCTAAGAAGTATTTTTACTAGTGGAGAGAAACTGGTAAAAAAATGAATTTTAAAAACAATCTAAATGGTCACAATTGAACAAGGCAGGGAGAAGGGCTGGCAGCACAACAAAGTGCTGTAAGAAGAAATGTACCCCATAAACAGTGGGAATTGTGTCCTCCAGGAATGCCGACTGCCGTGTTATCTACATCTGAAGTGGGTTCCCAGGAGAGCCAGGTCCGCGATTCTTGGAGCCACTTTCCCATGCATTCCTCTCCCCATGTCAACTGAACAACTTTCTGGAAGACACAAACCATATGCTGAATTCATCAGCCCCCCATTTCCAACTGTGGTGTGTCCTTTAGATAGTTTATATATAGCCTATAGGTTAAGTTAAAAGTTGGGGTTAAAAATACTAGAATTGATGAAGTAATATTTTAAATCATACTTGGACATCTGCCTAAATTTTCAAACCCGACCATCTGATAAACTTCTTCCACTCCTTCTAAAAGGATGGATCTTTATAAAGAGAAATTTAACAAATGATCATGTCTTCATTATACCAAAAACCAAAGCACATATCAAATTTGTCATCCAAGCAGACGCTAATCTTACCTCCCTCTTCCCTCTTTCACTCTTTTCTTTAGCTATTATCAGCATACCTATCTCTTGGCAAATTTTACTTTAACATGCTTATTAATACTGACATTTTCCTGTTTACTAAGACTTCAAAGCCTTTTATGTGATTTTTATTTTTTATTTACCCAGAGACAGTGGCAGCTGGAAGAGAAACCCCTTCCAACTTTACCTAATAATAGATCTTGACAATCAGAAACCCCTACATTTAAAAATACAGCCAAGGCATACAATTTCTCCCTTAAAACTTCTATTTTCAGGCTAGCAACCATCCAATTCTCTGTGTTCCTCATTTTTTTTCTTCATTGCCTTCCCCAGAATGGAGAGCTGGCATTCTCTGGAGGGTCTCTTTAGAAAAGTCAGTCCCTGGCATTTAGGTCACTGGCACTCACATGTATATAGCAGGTGCAGACCCAACATGCACACACCAGACGCTGAGACACAGGCCTGCTCTAACACAGCTCACACTGGTGCCACGAGGGAGGCAATAAGCAAGGGAACAGACAGATGAATGAGACATTTTCCAGAGGCATAGGTGCTATTAAGGAAAATAAAACAGGGTTCCTACCAATTCTAGTCCCACTACATTAGAGTAATTCCTACATATGGCACTGGGAGACACAAGAATGTTCATAGATTATCACAAAACAGGAAACAACCCAGTTGTCTGCAGACAAAAGCCTGGATAAATAAATGCTGCTGTGTGTGTGCGTGTGTGTGTGTATGTACACACACCTACCCACATATATACAGAATGGAATATGAGATACTGGCAAAAATGAAGGTACACAACTGCATGAAACAGTATGTGAGTCTTAGAAACATAATGCTCATTGAAAAAGACTAGTCCCAAAGAGTACCTACTGTGTACCATTTTTTTTAAGGTCAAGACTAAGCAGAGCTAAATTGCTGGTTTAGTTTAGAACTACTGATTAGGGAAACCTGGGGTGTAAACAAGGAAATAATCAACACAAAATATAGGTTAGGGGACCTGTGGGAGGTCATCAGGGATGGAATAGAGGGTACCCAAGGTTCAGTTCTCCAGCCAGGTACTAGGTTCATAAATATTCACTTTATGACTGGACTTTATAATTTTGGAGGGTATTACATACAGTACCTTGTATATATCAAAGATTTCACTCAAAAAGCTATGAGGAAAATAAGGGGTATGGTAAAGTTCTAGGGTAGCAAGCCCTGAAACATGATGTAAGGACAAATAAAAATTTAAAATAAGAAACTTAATTCCCACTGATAAAAATAAAGGAAGCAATGTCCTCTCTCCCTTTTTTTGTTTCAGAGAGAATTTGCTTTAGAAAATTTGTAATTATAGGTTCTGTCTTGTCTCTCTGAAATAGATGCAAGTTCTTTTAAAGTTACTAAGACCTTCTACCAGCTTTATGACCCAGGTATGTCTTTCTTAAGAACCTAAGAACCATCTCTCTGGAATGCAAACATCCAAAAGAGACAGGACCCTCATCCCCCAGCTTCTGTGGGGGCAGGAGCCTCGCTTTGACGGGCGGCATCAGGCTCCAGCTGTAAAACTATCTCCTGCCAGAAAGTAGAAAAAGTTCACTTTCCCTTATCTAAAACCAATTAAATGGGCACCCCAATGGCTGGGTGAATTTACGATGAACTATGAGAAATAAATGGTGCCGCCCAGTCTTCTTACTGAGGTCTAGTCACTGTCTGAAATGAGTTGTATCTGCTTGTCTGTATAAAGGGTGGAATTTCTTTCTGCTCTGCAGTCTCAAAGCTGATTGCCTGTGATGCCCATCAGATTGTGGTTTAATGTTTATTCAAAAATAAAACTGGTTTCTCTCCTACCTTTGTGGAGATGGTTTCTGGATTGGAGATGTAGTTTTTTATTCTATTTACCCAAGAGTGGTTGGAGAGGGTCTACTGAAACTGGGTCTTGGGCTGGATGCCCATGAAGCAGAGCCTAGGAGGAAAAGTTGTGTGCAAAAGGATTAGAAGGAAATGCTCCCAGAAGGCTGGTAGGGTGTGGATGGAGCAGAGATGGAGGTGGCAGGAAGGCAAGCAAAGAGGCCATGGCGACCAAAGTCCCTGATTGCCCAGGAAACTCCAGAGTAGTTCTGCCTGGAAGAAAGCTGGGCTTTCATGTTCCAGTACTGGAGAGCTGTGGAGGGCTGGAGGGCCATGGGGACATCACCTCTTAGGCACTGGCTGCTGAAGGCAAAGCAGCCATGGCAGCTAAAGGAGATTTTTCCAAAGAGCTTCAGGGAGTCTGCATTGGGAAGCAAGCACTCTGCAAAGTGGAGTTTATGGGAAAGCAGTGAGGAGAGGCAAGGCCCTGAGGCTCAGGGGGCATTAGCCCATGCCAGGGAGTGTGTGTTCTCTCCTAAGTGCAAGGGGAAGCTGCTGGAGAACTTGGAAGGAGTGGCTTCATTTATGGCTCAGAAAAGAATTTCCCTTTCTGTGCATCCAATAAGAACAAGCCAACAAGGAAAGGTGGGTGCTTCTGTGCCTCAGCAGATTTACAAATGCCCATCATAGACATTAGGAGTTGTGCACCCAAGACAAAATGGGAATGTCACATTTAAGATCACCAAGGAGTTACCAACCTATCCCTCTTCCAGGAAGAAGGAATCCAGAAGAGAGTCTCAGTCTCTGGACCAGGACCATTTTCTAGCCAGGGAGCTAGTGGGTGTCATCACCCACAGGGCATGGGTGAGAGGGCAGAGCAGATGAAACCACCTGTTCCACTGATCCCCACACATATGGGGATGACTGGGAGCCTCTGACTCTCTCCCCATTCACAGCTTCCAGTGAAACAGGGGGTGTTAAAAATCAAATAAGACATATGCACCCCTATGTTTATCACAGCACTATTTACAGTAGCCAAGAAATGGAAGCAACCTAAGTGTCCATCAGTAGATGAATGGATAAAGAAGATGTGGTACATATATACAATGGAATATTATTCAGCCTTAAGAAGAAAACAAATCCTACCATTTGCAACAACATGGATTCATGGACAGTGCTACAAGGTATTATGCTCAGTGAAATAAGCCAGGTGGAGAAAGACAAGTACCAAATGATTTCACTCATCTGTGGAGAATAAGAACAAAGCAAAAGCTGAAGGAACAGCAGCAGACTCACAGAACCCATGAATGGACTAACAGTTACCTAAGGGAAAGGGACTGGGGAGGGTGGATGGGAAGGGAGGGAGAAGGGGAATAAGGGGCAATCCAATTAGCACATATAACGTGTGAGGGGGCATGGGGAAGGCAGTATAGCACAGAAAAGACAAGTAGTGACTCTATATAGCATCTTACTATGCTGATGGACAGTGACTGTAATGGGGTATGTGGTGGAACTTGATAACGGGGGGAATCTCGTAACCACAATATTGCTCATGTGATTATATATTAATGATACCAAAATTTTTAAAAATCAAATAAGCCATCAATGGGGAACAATGTACTCCACTCTGTGCATCAGAGCCCTTCTGCACATCTGACCTTGAGCTCACAGGGCAGATGAGACCAAAGGCTGCAGCATGGCTGTGCACCCATGCGATGGGTGTGCACCTCCCGGCTGACCCACCTTCACAGGGTGACGGGGAATCCTAGCAGGGCAGCCAGCAGTGTGCTGATTAAGTCCCCTTCTCCTGCAGGCCTCTGAGGCACACCCCAAATTAAAGAGTACTCCTCTTCATCCCACCACATCACTTCCCTCTCTGAAGTCCATCCCCAGATACATTATTAAATTTACCTAAGATAAGCAGAGCATGAATTCATTTCAAATTTATAGCTCCAGCTTCCAGCCTTAACTTTCCTTTAGAGCAAACAGGACTCTGGGACATAAACTATTACAAAAAAGACAGCACTTCTGTTCTTGTCCACAAACAAGAGACTCCAACACTTAGCTTCATGCAAGCACTTGATAAACTGTCCACACGCACAAGAGTGTAAGATAATAGAAAAGAGAGGCACTCAGACCCCTCAGGTGTGCACACCTCACCTTTCTGCTGGAGTTACCCCACACTCCCAAAGACTGAGGACAGGATCCAACTAGTCACTGCAATGTGGGGTTCCCTACCTGGTTACAAGGCATCTCCAGTCTTAGGTAAGAATATGTCTGATTGGCTGGCTTTATTTTACAGAAATATCTGTGGCAAATCCCACAGGTGCTCAGGGGGAGCTGGGGAGTAGGCGTTCCTGGTGGGCTGTGGCTAACTGGAAGGTACATGACTCCTCCCCAAGACAGGACAGCTAAACTGGAGGCCCCCAAACTATCCCATAAATATGAGACACTAGGGAAGTGGAAGGATGCCCCATTTGAAACATCTCAGAGGACTGGATTAAAGCAAAGTTAGCTAAAAAACCATTTGATAAAATTCAACCACCATTCATAATTTTTTAAAAATTCTTACCAAACAAGGAGTAAGTAAATTTTTTCTTAACCTGAACAAGAGATTCTACCAAAAACTTACAACAAACACCTTCATTAATGGTGAAACATCAGAACACCCCATTAAAGCCAGGAATGAGACAAGGTTCCCCACCAGCATTGTTTTATTCACCATAGTACTAGAAATTCTAGAAGGTACAGTCAGACCATAAAAAAAAGTAAAATATGTGCATGCTCTGTTACTCAGCCATCCCATTTCTAAGTATATCTGGAAGATGTTCTCACACTGAGCACAAAGAGACACATTCAAAATTGTGCACTATGGAACTGTTTTGTAAGAGGAAATTTTTAAAAAGTAAACAATCTAAATGTCCATCAATGTGAGAATATATTTTGTTAAAATGCACTATATTCCCACAATGGAGTATAACAGAGCTGATGCACTCCTTAACCTGCTGCTGCTAATTAAGAAAAGACTGACTCAGCCAACTCTGCACATCAAGGGACACAGGGAGGCTGGGAAAGGTGAAGCTAAATCCTAGTATTATAGATGACTTTATACAGATAATGCAGAGACATCCTATGCACCAAAGTGACCCAACTCAACTCTAATAGTTCAGCGCCACCTTAGAATCATTAACATTCTTCCATAGGAACAAATGTGGTCTGAACCCAGAAATTCCACAGTTTTCCAGAGCTTTTCTATTTATATTTTTTTAAGTATCCTAAATCCAAATCTCTAAAATTATCCCATAGACTTCAAAAAGAAATTCTTACAACTAGAAATGCCTGATTTCAAATTATTTATTAATTTAGAAATGAGAAATGGAACAAGATCATCTCCAACAGCCTCCCTTGTCTCCTATTCTGTAAGGAGAGAATACAAAAATAAACCTGTGTAAAATGAACTTTGTGCTAAAGTGTTTCAGACACCCTCAGATGGGGCATCAACTTTGTATGTTTTTTGAGAGAAAATTTTGGTTCACAGAGCAATGTGAAGAACACTTAATCACAACATAATCTGTGATAACTGGTTAATAATAAATTCGCATGTGCTGATTTTAAAAAGTTTCTACTATGCAATACCACTAAAGATAATTTTAAACTCTACCATGCAAAAAAATCAAGCACATCAATTATTCCATTCAGTTGGCACGTATCAAAATCAATCCATAAAGTCCTTTGTATTGAGACAGAGATTCACGTGAAGCTTTAAACTAAATAAAATAATAAGATAGAAATGCTGAAAAAGATGATCTATTGGAGTGGTTTATAAACTGTTTTACAATAGTGCTTCAGGATTCCATAACATTTGATACTAATTTCTTTTCCTAGCAGTTTTCAAATTTATCAAAACTCTTATTAAGCAAGCATACACATTCAAATGTATACTGTATCCAGTCACTCAACTTTTTTTTACGTTCAGCTTTTGAACAAACCTCACTTAATTACAAACATTGCCTTCTCATCCCTAAATCTGAACTTGCATGCACCTCTGTACATGCGTTTTGAGCTATTAGAAAACCAAGCACTACCTGGCAGCCAGCAATTCCATTGTGTCAAAGCCATTATATTTACAAAATAAAGTAACACGGTGCTTGTGAAGTTACTTGAAACTGCTAGTACACTATGTTCTCATTATTGTTCAAAAATAAATAGAAATATTTTGAAAATGCAAAGGCCAGTGATAATTGGGGCAGAGAAAGTCATTAGGCATGCCAGACAAGATGACTCTAGTCATGATCAATGTGCAAAGTAGGAATCATGAAGGACACAAATCAACTATCACTCACAGGGATTTTCCTATGGCAGTTTTCTCTTTGGAAGGGCCCTTTTTCTACCTCCTGCTCCTCGCTCTGCAGCATACAATATCATTATTGCACTTTGACACACACAACTTTTTTTTGTGGCTTTATTCAGATATAATTCATTTATCATAACATTCACTCACTTAAGATGTACAACTGAGGGAAGTAAAATTAACAGCAATTATGGGGAAAACACACACACACACACATACACACAAACACAAAATTATGTTACTTGGCAACTCATGAAAGTAAAATTTTGCAAGGTCCTTCATACAGGCCATGACCATTAAGGCCAACAATACTGGCTAGAAGGATCTAGAATATTTATTCAACATCCTTTTTTAACCATAACCTTTTATATACTAAGAACCATAACTTTGCTTTCACACTGCAATGTATTTGAACAGCAAACCCTCTGCCTCCCCCAGTCCTTCTCCCTCCCACACACAGCCTGCTCTAGAAGGATCCGATGCATTGAACATACATCCTAAATAACCGTCACTGTGTAAGATGCCAAGCCTGCCCAGGACCTGCTGGAGGAAGAAGGGTGTGTTCTTCACAAGCTCGTTGGGAGTCTGACAACCCATATGGCAGGGAAAAGCAATAGAGAAAGGTTGGATCTGGCCCTCAAACATTTGGAGCTCTCAGAAGGCCTCCTGCCCAGCACGCACGCTGTCATACATACCTGGTGACTACAGAGAGGAGGGCACAGGATTTTTCACAGCAACAATAACTCAAGGCTATTTAGCCCCTTACACAACTCTGCCCTGAATTAGGTATTTTCCCAAGAAGTTCTGTCTTGAAGTAATGTCACACTCCACACTACTTGCTTCACATGGCAACCAAACTACATGCTGGGCAGGCAGCAGAGGACTGCTTCCACCTTCTTCTGGATCGGGCTGCTCTCATCAAATCCAATTGGCAAACCTGGTGGCCTGAGTCAGGGGAGAAGGTAGTTTGTCGCGGACACTCGAGATCTTTTGGTAAGTTAATTATATGCATGCCTCCCACCCGAGAACCAGTAAGGAGGACAGCAGCATGAATGGATCAGGCCTGCTGCTGCCCGACTCTCTGTCCTGGGCAGCTCCCAATGCTGCCCAAGGACCCTGTGGCCAAGTGGAGGAGTGGACACAAGCTAGCACACCTGCACTCCCACCTCCACAGAGAAGGTTCTCCCCTTTCTCTCTGTGTCACATCAACTCAAAAGACTGCGTTCAGCACAGGCTAGATCCTCAAGAAGTATTCTCCCCAACACAGGGTATGAAGTTGAACATAGTACAAAAGACGCATCTACCAAAATTAAGGGTGCTTAATAATGCCATGAATCAAAACTTGACATAAAATACAAGCAGTAAAAAGAACCTGGGAGAGGCCAGAGAGTGCGACTTCAGATTCTGTAAGCCAGTGAGCAATGAGAAACCTCCATTCACCGTGAAATTCTATTGTAGGAACTTTTTTTGCTTGTCACATCATACTATATCACAGGGATATCTGAAAAGTGGTGCTACACCATCCTTGGGCCCTGTTGCTAAGGTTTCTTGAAGATACCTAGAAGAAACTAAATGTAATTGAGTAACCTTACATAAGGCATTGGAAGCATGAGTCATCTGCCATGGAGAGCTTGCGTACTAAAAATGTTGCAAACAGCTTACTTATTAAGGAAAAGTGATCAAAGTTTTACATTTTCTGGATTTTGCCTTCACTCTCCATGTCAGGAATGGTCCTGCTCCATTATTTCATTTTTTCCTGCTGCAGTGAGGCAGTGTCACATAGTGAATAGAGTCAAGAGTTTGGAGCCAACCTATCTGTTTTGGAATCCCAGCCCTGCTACTTACTAGCTCTATGACTTACTAGCTTACTAGCTATGGCACTTACTAGCTCCCCACCTGTGGAATAGGGACAGTAACATCACTAAGTGTTCTGAGAATTAAAGAAGTTCATAAACATAGAATACTTACAATGGTCCCCAGCACTTTCTACAGCTGTTTATTTTCATATCATTCATATCCAACCAAACATTTTGACAGTACCTTTGACCACTTCCTTTGAAAGGAAGTATTATATTTTACCCTGCTCCTCTTTAAACAAATTATAATTAAGGAGAACATCAGACAAACTGGTTACGAAAGAACTGAACACCAAACATCAGTTGTTGCTCTCCCCAAAGGACAGAGGCCAGCAGCAGGGTTGCAGTAGCTCAGCGGGTCCCCCCAGCCAGGGGAGCAGTGATGGCAACCAGACCAGCATTCTGAGCCAGGAATTCCAGAAGCTCTCCCCACAGTGCTGCCCCAGAAGCAACCCAATACCCTTCATGCATCAAAGTGCTGACTCAGTCTGCTCAGTGGATGAATCATGCAGAAGTCACTTGGTGAGCTCAGGGCTGCAAACTCACGGAAACACCTCAAGTAGCTGCAAACAGAAACATGGTGAGCAACCATCAGGGCACGTGCTTACTTGCCTTTCCTAAGGGGGCAGCACCACCTACAGAGGTGCTCCTACAAACAACTGGGGGAATGTCTCCTTGTCCTTCGAGGGGCAGCTCAACCCTGAGCGTATAGTATTAAAAAATTCCAGTGCACACTGCTCTACATATTTTCTTCTTGTGTCTAAATTACAAGGCATTCTGAATGCATAGGAATATTAGATTTCTCAACTTCAATAAGAAAGTTCAACCCACCTCCTTTTTCAACCAGTTGCGAGCAAAATACTCAAGTCTTTATAAGACTGGACAAATAATTTTCTAACTCCTACACAATTTCAAGTAAGAAAAATAGTCTGGGAAACCCATTCTAAACCAGTGATCTAATGTCATATCCAAGAAAGTGGCCTGTCACTTTCCTGATTTCTACTCTTCAGAGATCTTATTTTCCACTAGATCTCTACCCCCCTTCCTGGGGTCACTCCCCAGACTGTATCTTCTCCAGAACCACACTTTGAAGCTCCCACTCCAGTTCCTGCTGAAATCTGTCTGCAGGGCTTGTCTGAGGCCGAGACCTACAATCCCCAATCCTGCCACCAGTGCACTTGTCTCTCCTAAACCCCCTTCTGTTTTCCCTCAATGCTCTCCACCCATCCTCCTGTCCTAGTCAGCATCTCCAGCCCAGACCATCCCTCTTGACTCCAGATTCATTAATCTCATCTATATTTTCATTCAACAACATTTCTCAGGCAAGTACCTCATGTCAGGCATATGCACTGAGGGTACAGTTTGAGCCAAGACCTGTCCACTGTTGTATAATAAGTTAATTCAAAATTAAGCAGCTTAAAGCACAATTTCTGTGGATCAGGAAGTTAAAAGTATCTTACCTGTTAGTTCTGGCTCTGGGTCTCTCATGAGGTCACAATCAGTGTGGCACCAAGGACTGTGGCCATCAAAAAGGTCAGCTGGAAGAGGAGGACTGCTTCTGAGCCATCTTGCTCGCCTAGTGCTGCTTGCTGGCAGAAGACCACAGTTCCTGTTCATATGGGCCCCTGTACAGATTGCTTGAGAGTCTCTGCCATGTGGCACGACAGCTGCCTTCCGAGCATTTGACCAAGCAGAGAGTAAGGCCGAAGCCACAATATAGTTTCTGCTGTTGCCTCAGAAGTCACACACTGTCATTTCTGCAACACCCCACTAGTTCCCAGGTTATCCCTAGTCAGTGTGTACACTAGGGGGCAAACACTAGAGGCAGGGATCGAGAAATTATCTTGGAGTCTGTCTACTGTCATGTCAAAAGATTCTTCATCTCTGATACTGAGTTTTCATATTTAGCACTTTAGCATTTTCAGCATTTCTAATGGAACCATTTTTATAGTTTCCATATGTCTTCTGAAATTTGCCCATCACTTCATGACTATTATTTACCTTTTCCACTTACATCATTTAATATATTAATCATGCTTTCTCTTAAAGTCTCTGTCTGATAGTTCCAATATCTGGGCCATCTCTTTGTCTGCTTCTCTTGGCTATATTACTTCTTGACAAGAGGTCCTCTTCTCTTCCCCCACCCTTGCTCCTTAGTTTATCTCACAACATTTTATTGAGTGCCAAACATTCTGTTTAAAAGAACAAAAATGAATAATATTTACAATCAGAATTGGGCACACCTGTTCTTCTATCAGGCCATTTGTGTGGGAAGTTGAGTCACTCTCCTCGAGTTGAACTGAGTTTGGGTTTCATTGTTCCAATAGCTACCTTCAGTGCTCCACAGATTTCAGATTCCTCCAGTGGAGAACTGCCATTACTTTGTGCTGAGTGTGGGCCTCAGAGGGTTTTTTCTTATTCCTGCTTCACCCTCCCTTTCAGTGGACTCCATCCATCTGTGCAGAGGCCATGTTTCTCCTGGCTTTTACCTCTCCCCAGGTGGTATGGCACTGTTGCTTTATACTCAGTACAAAGCTCAGGGTGGGGAAGGCGAATTACGCATTTCTCTTACTCTGACCTCAGTCTTAGACAGCCCTGTGTATGTGTCTCAGGGGCTTTCTCAGTATTCCTTTCCTATCTGCCAGTAATAAGCGGGGCTACTTCGATTTTCTGTTTATAAAAAGCTGTCTGTGTCAATAATTTGAGGCTTATAATGATGTTATCTTTCTCCAGACAAGATTAATATTTGCTTCTGCCAGATACCTGGCCACAATCCAGGATCACCTTAATCTATTACCAGGTAGGGGGGTGATTTTTAGTGCATTTTAAGGCCTGTGACAGTCAGTCTACTGGTCTATTTCCAGTTCACTCTTATGCCTGTTTTGTAGTCCTCAAGGGAGCCAACCTCAGGCATAGGAGAGTTCCCCTTACCAGCCATGGATCTGACTTTTGCCTCATACTCTCTTAAATCTCTCAAAATTGCTTGTTAGTCTCTCAGTGATATTTTCTAGACAAAGTAAACACCCCAGAAAAATATAGCTGAAGTGTTGGGCTCACTTCTCTAGATTTCCACATTTTTCCCAGATTTTGGCCAGTATCTCTTCTCTATCTTGTAGCTGTCTAATGCTTGCAAGCAGATTTTTTAAATACTTTATCCAGTCTCCTTAGCTGTTTTCAACAGAAAGGTGGGCCCAAACTACCTCATCTACCAATATCTGAAACAAATGTGTTCTGACTTAGGTTTTAATAAACTAACTCTGGCTTCTGGTGGAAACAGAAAACAGGCAAGAATAGAAGCAAAAATACCAGCTAGGGTGCTACCACAATAATTCAGGTGAGAGAAGAGGGTGCCTTGGGCCAGAGGGTTGCAATGAGCATGGGGAGAAGTAGTCAGATATCCAACTACTCATTCTGCATCTGCACTTGAATAGCTAAAAAAGTATTTCAAACTTAACAGTTCCAATTTTTTGGAAATCTTTATCCACCCATCCAAAGCTACTCTTCCTTTAGTCTTTTCAATTCCAGAAAATGGCAGATCCATCCTTCAAGTTGCTTAAGCCAAGAACCTTCTAGTCATCTTTAACACCTTTTTGACTCACATGCAATATCCAGTACTGTTTTGCTCTATACTCAAAATATACACAGAATCCTACCTCTTCTCCCACTTCTCTGCTACCACCCTGCAAGCCACTACCAGTTCTCAGTGAATTATTGCAAGACCACCCAATTTTGGTGGGGAGGAGGGGCAGGTAATTAGGGGGAGGTATTGCAATACCTCACAATTGTTCTCTGTAATTCCACCTTGACCTTTCCCATCCTGATCCTTAAACCCTGCTAATCCAATCCATTCAGGCAGCCACAATGATCTTGCTAAAACGTAAATCAGATCATGTCACTCTTTTGCTTAAAACTTCTAATGGTTCCTGTTTGACTTACAATAATGGTCCAAATTCATATGAAATGGCCCAAGAGGTCCTATGCAATGTGTACCACTGCCCCTCTCTGATCTCTACTGTTCCAGCTATTATTAATGCTGTTCCAGCTATACTGCCCTCTCTGTTGTCAATCAGAGATACGAGCCATGAACCCCCCTTTGGGACTGGCACTAATTGACCCCTGCTGGAAACAGGTGGAAAGCTTTCCCCGTACGATCACCTGGCTTGCCCCCTCACATGGTCAGGTCTTTTCCCAAATGTACCTTCTTAGAGAGGCCTTCCCCAAGGATCCTACTGAAAATTTCCCTCCCTGCTATTTTTTTCTCCACAGCACTTTTTGCCATCTGACATATGTTTTACTAGTTAACTTATTTATTCTTGCTTATCTCCCATCACCAGGATATAGGCTCCACATGAGAAGAAATTTTGTTCATCGGTGTTATCTCCAGCATCCTGACCAGAGACCAACAAATCACTGTTGGTTGAATAAATGAATGTTGTGGCCTTTAAACTTCTGTATCTTTTATCTTGCATTCCATACATCATCCTCCCAAAGTACTGGAGTTTCAGGTGTTAGTAGAAATAAGAAACCCATCCAGACCTAAAACAGGTATTTGTCTGTTTTTAGCCATTCTGCATTTACAATAAATTTCACGGGCATTAACTAATTAGATATTTTTAATAGGAGCACATTGTGAGCCCATTTCCTCATCTCTGAGAGGCACTTTTCTAAGGGATGAGACCATGCAGGCATCCACTCCTTCTAGCACTTGAAGCTTTTCCTTGAAATAACTCTATCCGAACAGAACACTACATATTTGCATTTCATTAGCTGAGAAGGTCATAAAATCAACGTTGCCAAGGCATGCCCAAATAACAATCCCTTGGTTTCTATCAAAGATCCCTAAAAGAGAGGGGTACATGAAATTTTTGGATTTACTGAAGAAATACTGCCAAGGACACTGTTTGCATTATTCACTGTCCTTATATGAAGTCCCATGTAAGAAATTCCTTTAAGAAATTAACACCAGGAAAAACAATGTTGCCCCAAAATAGATCAGTGTTTACAAATTGTATATTTGCTTCCTCCCTCATCTGATCCTGATTCTACATTTAAATTTTATAAACATTAACTTATGTAAGTTCTTCATTGAGAACTACTCTGGGAGAAAGACTGGAAATATAGTTAGTAAATACAGGTGCCTGTACCACAAGGAGGGTGAATAACTGTCCTGGTTTGCCCAGGATGTGGTTTGTGGGACATGAGATGTTCAGTGCTAACATGCAGAAGAGCCCAGGCAGACCTGGATGAGCTGGACAACCATACCACAATCTTGACAAGAGAAAACAACTGTCCCCCAAGGAACGGACACCAAGGCAGTTTAAGACATGGGAGCAGTTTTCTGGGAAGAATGAAAGATGATGGGGAAGTGAAGGAGCAAGCGGGAGAACATTCAGACTTACATCAGGTCTGACATCTGTGAAAGAGAGGGAAGGAAGAAGGATGAGGCAGGAGGAGCCTCGGACTGGACTGCAGCTCTGAGCAGGTTCTGGCGAGGCTGAAGGGAGGTGGGGAATGGAGAGCAAAGACTGCCCATCAGAAGAGTTCCATGGAGAGCAGGACCAGCCCAACTTAGTTCCTTCACCAGACTCAGTCCCTGGATGGGAGCAGCCCAGGAGAGCATGGGTCCAAGAGCTCAAGGCTGTCACCACTACTGCCTCACAGCAGGTTCCCTGGAAGGGGGAGCTGAGTGGCACACCTCAATGGCTGCCACGTGTTTTTTTACCAACATTTCCTTTATTTTGTACATTAGAGAAAATGACATTTGAAAAGAGATATTTTAATTTATAAGTTACAAAGATCTCTTCTTGCGCATGCCAGATTAAAACCAGAACAGGCACTAAAGAAAAAAGTAAAATTCCTTTTATCATATGTGTATTTTGCTTTTCACAGAGGACCTTAATTGAAAAGCTGTGTCTAAACTGATTTTTCATTCAGTTCAATAATTTTTGAAATTTACCTGAGGGACTTAGGTGAATTTAGGATCAGCATTGCTAATACTTTTATGTCATTTCTTAATTTATCTGCTTCCAGCCTATAATTAAATTTTAACCTCCCCAAAATGAAGACATTCCCACAATAGTAGAAGGCCTTACAGGTTTATTCAACCATTATAATTTCAACATTAACAGAAGGCAGCAATAAATCACAGGACCTGTGAGGTTTTTATTTAAATAGCCTTTATTAAGTCATCACTTTGCTTAGTTATTTCCCCTCTGTGGCTGAGAGTCACAGACAGCAGACCAAATTCACATGGCTCAGCAGAGTAGAATGTCTAATAGTGTCAGAAATGTCAAAGACTATCCTGTTGTCACCTACAACCAACCGGACCTCTGGGTCTGGTGGCAGCCTCCTTAAAAATATCTTCCCAACATCAACCAAGGTAAACAGTGCAACTGAGACACTAACCAGCCTAGTGCCTTAAAGATTTTTCTGGGCCCTTCATTCAAGATTCCTAGCTTCTTCTCTTTCTGACAAACACCAAGCAAATACCTCTCTCTACAAAATGCATCCGTTCACTTCACCACCAGTGGAGAGACATTACTTCCTATGAGTTAGTTTCCACCATAGTTTTCTCTCAGTGGCATCACTGAACACGGCTTGTTTGCCCAAAGCTAAAAATCCCCAGGTTTCTTATTCTACCTTTAAAAACTCACCTGTTGCATGAATAGAAGTCATTGTCATAGTAAGTCCTATGTGTGTTTTTCAAAATGAGAATCCTCAGACAACAGAACAGCCTAGCTCAGAAAATATTAAGTGTGGTAGGTGCAGCAATGGTCCCCCCAAAATGCCCACATCCTAGCCTCCAGGACCAGTGACTATGTTACCTTAGCTGGCAATAGCAGGAGAAAGGTTGCCAATCAACTGACCTTAAAGCAATTATCCTAGATGACCTGAGTGGACCCAGTATAATCACAAGGGGCCTTGAAAAGTGGAAGAGAGAAGCAGAAAATCTAAGAGTCAGAGAGATGGGGTGAGAGGAGAACTGAACTGGCCACTGCTGGCTTTGAGGATGGATGGTGTTAAGGAATGCAGGCAGCCTATAGAAGCTGGAAAAATCATGAAAAGATTCTCTCCTAGGACTGTCAGAAAGAAGGCGGCCCTTTCAGAGCCTTGATTTCAGCCCAATGAGATCCACTTCAGACCTCTGAATTACAAACCTGCAACATAATAAACATGTGTTGTAGAAAGGCACTACATTTGAGGTAATTTGTTACAACAATAGAAAGCTAATGCAGTGAGCTTCCTGTTTCTGAAGGTAATCAAAAAGATGGTACATGGTCAACTGTGGGGCTACCATAGAAGGGAGCCTTGCACAGAGGGAGAAATTGTAAAAGGTGACCTCTGTAACTCCTTCCAACTCTAAAGGTCTATAAGCAAATATTTTCTCCTAATTTCCGGACATAAAGTAGCTGACAGGTTTGGGGGAGTCATTACAAGACAGACTATAAACTGATGACCAGACGCCAGCCTGTTTCCTGATCATGACTCACACTCATTGTGATTGTTCTCCCTCCACAAAAACAGAAGCTCCCTGCTATCCAGAAGTATTCCACTTGACATCATTTGTAATGATGTAATATGAGATGGTATTAAAAAACAGTTTCTCCTTGGCAAAAAGGAAACTAAGAACACTTAAACATGAATTGGGGCTTTGCTAGAGAAGTGCTTTTAAAGTGTGATCAAGTCAAACAAGGGGGATCCTCATCAGCATTTATAAATAATAATATAGAATCGAATGAAGGGGAAAATAATCAGACACAGTTATTTCATGAATTTTTATTTAAGTTCTCTGTCAAGTGTGTATGTGTGTATAAAGTATGTGTATGTACACTGGATAACCACAAAAAATAGAGTTCTCACTATGGAATGCAGCCCAAAAAAGTTCGAAAGCCACTGCTGCCCTAGAGAGAACAAGAGTATATTGTTTAGTGTAAAAGGCACACACATGAATTGCAATACAGTGTTGAATCAAGTTGTGTTATACACGGCTGCTACAACATTGATACTTGTTCACTAAGTAACTTCAAGGCAGAATCACATGTCTTTCCATCTCTCAAAAATTTATTTTAGGGCTTATATAGATAAGGTTTTCATTTTTTTAAAACTTGAAAGAGAAAACGTGTTAACTTTCAATACAAATTCTTTGAGAAAGTGATGGCACATTTACAAACAGCTTCAACTTGTCTGCAACCACAGAAGCTAGTACTTCTGCCATCCCTAACAAAAATCAGGCAACATGCCTAAGAGAAAGATAGCCGCCTGCTTCTCCTATCTTTAACTGGGATGATAGAATTCGCTGAGTAAGTCTTTATTCATCCCATACATGCCATTGTTTTTGTGCATGTTCCCTTTCAGCTCTCAGCTTTTGAAAAGGAAAGGTCATTATCCTGTTAAGTCTTTCCTTATTTAAAAACCTATTTTTTTATTTTGGATCAGCAAACAGTTTATATGAAGGGACTTCACTGCTGTAAGACCTTGCCTCTGGATTACTTCCCTCTAGACTGAATCATTTCCATCAGGATCCCTGACTTTCAACTGCAACCCCATTTCTCTGGCAGCTAACAATGACTAACCCTAAATTTTCCACACATCTGATCAGCCTGTCATCTGCCTCATTCAAGGCACTGATGAAAATGTGGACACCAAAGGGGCTGAGTCAGGCTTCCCTCTGTGGATATCTTAACCACCAACCAGTACTTTTAAGAAACAGCCATTCAACTGGTTTTTGTCTCCCCATTCATGAACCACCATCCATTATACTTTCTCTTACACTTCCCTCCTTTTTTTCCCACAAGCGTACCAAGAGAGACTCTATCAGTGTCTGAATCTATATATCCCATAGCTGTGACATTCTGCTCGTGTTTCCAGTGTAGTGATGCCATTTCCAAAACCAACGAGGCCACCCGCCATGCTGGTCTGCGTGAGCCCACGATGGACTCTGACGATCACTGCTTCCCTGCCTCACAGAGTGTGTTTAATTACAGTCTTGAATTTCATCTAAGATTAATACCAAAACCAACATCTAAAGTTTGTAACATTCAGTTCTCTGTCTTCTACTACATACAGCTCTTCAATGGCTAATGATGATAGTTCAGCAACTTGCATTACAAATTCTGGAAAAATCCTTGGAAGGGATTTGTCCAGATCAGGAAACCCACTCCGGTGGAGTTTACTTTCTCTCTACTTTTCCTGGGCTTCAATTCTCTTACAAGTTAAGTTTTTACAGGCTTCTCCTTCACCAAAAAAACAGAAGCAAAATAAGTTGAGAGCTCTATCTACCTTCAGTAACTCTTAAGCTGAATAAGAGAATGTTTGTACAATGCCAGCCACAGTGCTTGGCACTAAATTGACACTCAAAAGCTTTGGCTTTCTTCCTTTCCTTAGTTCACCAGTGGCCGAAGTAACTCTTTTTCATTTTTCTCCTTGACTTAAATACAACCTTAAAAAGATGG
Organism: Manis javanica; assembly: GCF_040802235.1. Classification (NCBI taxonomy): domain Eukaryota; kingdom Metazoa; phylum Chordata; class Mammalia; order Pholidota; family Manidae; genus Manis; species Manis javanica. Next base: position 84,463,708 of record NC_133162.1, read on the forward strand.
TGTTTGTTGCTTCATCTACATTTTGCAAACTGCATGAGCCTCACCTCTCTGGGATGTTTATCATTCTGTTGCAACCCTTACAAGTTGGTCCCACACCTTTTATGCACCACTGGAGTGTGTTACAGTGGTCTTACTAATGAAATACACACATGTCAAGCACACACAAGGAGCAGTTTAAATTTCTCATTATGGGTTCTAATAGAAAAAGAAATCTCCTGCCTGCAGAGCTGCCCTCCCGTTTAGGAAGGTCATGTTCTTGGACGCAGCCCACAGCCTCAGGAAGGACGTGTGTGGTGTGAGGGAACAGGATGCCACACAGGTCTCCAGATCCCCTGGCAGTCAACAGGACCACAGATTGTCCTCACAGCCTCTCAGACCTCCATCTTATCCCTTATTCCTCATTAGTCACTAAACACTGTCGGCACCAGATCAAGGCAGACAATAACAACAATAGCAACAATAATAATATAAAGTTGTACAAAGCTCCATGAAGTACATTTAGCCTCATGACAAATCTAATAGGGTAGGTTCTACTATTGTTTATGTTTTGCACTGGGGAAACTAAGGTTTGAAGAGCTTTAGACACTTAGTACTACGGTCACAAAGCTACTTAGTGCTAGAACTGGACCCAAACCAAGCTCAGACCCACTTTGACTCTGTACATTTATAGCCATCATTCACTGAGTAGGCACATGTTGAACACTTTGCATGCATTCTCTTTCCGGACTCAAAACAACTTTGCATTTTAAAGATGAATCAGCTACATCAAATCTACTCTATTTCTGGCACAAATTTAAGTGGAGCTACAGAGTCCAGGGTTGTTGGAACTCAAAGTGCATTTCCCAGCCACTGTAATTTCTAAGGCACTTTTTGATGGGATGTTTAAATGATATGATAATAGGAGTAACATTTATCAGGCTTTTACTATGTGTCAGGCAATGTGACATGGGCCATAAATAAATTACTTCATTATGCCTGCCAATGTCCCTATGATGGAAAAACTACTATTAAACCATTTTTTAGATGAGGCAACTGAGGGTCAGAAAAGCAGATAAATTTGCTAAAGGATATAAAGTGATATGGGGAGAAAAGCATCATAACCAAGAGGTCTGACTCCAGGGGTCATAAAAATAAATACATTACACTTAACTCTGCTTCTAAGAACAAGCACCTGGGAATTTGGCCTAAAGCATTTGCTTGGACCCTCAGAAAAAGTGACTGCATAGGACTATTATTTAATAAAACATGTTAGGATAAACAGTTAATTGATCACTTAATAGCATACATAGTGTGATCTAAGCACAAAGCCATGAAAAAAGGTGATCACAGATGCATCCAGGGAGGAGAAGTGGTTCCAACAGACAGACCCCAGGGTTGCAGAAGGCAGGCCCTCCCCATTAGTATAGTCCATTTGCCTAGCCTGGACTTCAACCAATAAGACACAGATGGTAGAACAGCCCTGTGCCCACTGAGACCAACTAGGCTTTCCTCCCATTCATCTCATGTATGTGGATGCGCCAAACTGTCCTAAGAGAAAGGGACCCACTGGAGCCCAGATGGGTCATCTGACACTGCACCTGAAGGACATCTGGGCCCTGGGGGTCAAGCCTGTCATGCCAGTCCCAGCATTCAGATGGGCCCTCAGGAGCCACACATGAATGGCACTGTAACAGTCACCCACCTTGGTTTGCTAGAGCTGCCGTGACAGTACCACGGACTGGTGGCTTACACACTCGAAACTGTTTGTGTCCTTGGGGCTAGAAGCCTGAGAGGAAGGTGTCAGCCACGTTTCATTCTTATGGGGCCCTGACCTTGGCTGGCAGATGGCTGTCTTCTCCCTGTGTCCTCACATGGCCTTCCCTCTGTGCATGTCTTAATCTTTTCTTACAAGGACACTAGTCAGATTGGAGAAGGGCCCACTCCAATGATCTCATTTTAACTTAATTGCCTCTTTAAAGATCCTGTCTCCAAACATGGTCACATCCTGAGGCACTGGGGTTAGAACTTCACCGTGTGAATTTGGGGAGGCATGACGCAGCCCATCACACCCACATTAGAAATAAACTTCTTGACAACTAGTGTCTCACCAAGGGGTTTCAACCCCAGGCAAGTTCAATCATGAGTGTCGGGGAGACCGAAAAATGACAATGGAACATTCTTGGGGTAAAAGGGTTTATACCCAACTTTATTCCCTTGGTGGCAGGTCAATCACTAGAATCCCGTCCACTCAGAGTGAGTCTGCATGCAGCAAGCCGGTCTCTGCCTCTGGGCCTCTCTTGACCCCCAGCCATCTCAGTCTCTGTCCTTGGCACTGCCACCACTCCAGTTTCATCTCTGCTCTCCTGCAGTCATGCAGCCCAGAGCACTGGGCAGAGCTATTTATATAGAATCAATAATACCATCTTGCCCACATGTGTGCAGTGAGCAAGCTGACCAGGGCCAGGTGAGAATCCTGGCCACAGGAACCTTCACTTTCTCTACAATTAGTCAGAAAAAATTCATTCCACATTCATTTTTTTATAAAACCTTTTCTTTTTCACATAAACTAGTTTCCCCAAAAAAAATTTTTTAATTTAGGCTCCATTTAAATTTTAACCATAATTACTTGAATAATGTTATTAATAATAAAGAGAGAAAAAATTCTTAAAAATATATAATCCCTTTCACCCAACAATTCTACTTCTATAGATTTACTGAATGTTTATATAAAAGAAAGTTCATCATGCCATGTTTTATACTAGCCAGCTGAAGAAATGTCCTAAAATGCCCAAGTTTTTAAAAATTTATTAAATAAATTATGGTATTTTATACAGCCATTAAAAATCATGTCTTAGCAGAATGTTTATTTGTGACTTAGAAAAAGGTCACATCACATGATTAAGTAAAAAATGTGAGTTATGAACATTATGTTTAAAATGATGCCAATTTTTAAAATATAATATATTCATATATAGGCATAGGAATATATACCAAGCCTACCTCAAGAAGGGTTAGGGAACATTTACTGCTTTTGTTAACATTTAAAAATTTTTTAAATATTTTCTTCTTTGACTGACCATGTGTTCTTCGTCTAGGCACTCCAAGTCTCTGAGTCTCAATTTCTCCATCCATGAAGATAGCTCTTCTGAAGTAGTTACAGACAATGTATTCAAAACATACTTTGAAAGTAACTAAGCTACACACCCACACATAGATACATAAAGTTTTTTAACTGTGGTAAAATCCACGTAATATGAAATTTACCCTCCTAAGCATTTGTAATTGTAAGGTTCCATCATATGAAGTACATTCCCTTTGTTGTACAATCTCCAGAACTCTTTTCATCTTGCAAAACTGACATTCTACCCACTAAACAACTCTCCATCTTCTCCTCCCCCATCACCACCATTCTACTTTCTGCCCCTATGAATTTGACTACAGAGTAAGTACTGTTGACTAACTAATGAGCCTGCCCTTGAAGTGCTGAACACCAGTAATTTCATTTTAGTTCCCCCAGGGCCAAGCTCTGCTCAGTGTGTAGTTAGACAGCTTACTAACTGCATGATGGAAACAGTAGTTTCCTCACTACATCTAGTGAATGTCTGTGGCTTCCATCCTGAAGACAGTTAATGAAATGCAATGTGGAAAAGCACTTTAAGTCAGGGGAAAGGACTACCACTCTTCACAGGGGTAGTTCCCAGCTGTCACTCAGCTGCACCTGGGAAAATTTAATCCTCAAAAATTTCTCAAAAAAAAAAATAAGGTAAGTAAATTCTAATCAGCTGCCATTTAAAATGTTCCTATATGTGTGCACATTCTTCTAAGTTATTTTGAAATGAGAGAAAGGGTATTTGATGGTATCTATACACATGTTATAGCACAAAAGTTGGGAACTGATTGAGACAACAGGCAAAACCAATCACAGAGTCTCACTCTTCCTCAGGATGGCCGACAGCCCTCCTTGACTTCATTGCAGGAACCTAAAAATACCCAGTTGAGGAGAGAATCAAAAATAAAATGAGTTCCTCCGCTCAACCTGTCCATCCTTCACACTGCTACTGTATTTATCTTCCTAATAACACAACCTGATATTTCTCCTCTAAATCAAAATTCCTCTGAGCTCCACTGCCTGGAGAAATACATCAGAGGACGGTTCTCTGCGATATAATTCTACTGCACTGTACTTCTCACTATTTCCTAAAATTCTCTCATTATTTTATCTCTACATTTACATTTGTTATTCTCTCTTCCTTTTTGTTCATCACCTTCATTTGAGAAGCTCCAATTTACCCTTTAAGATAACAGCCTCCCATGATCCTGATCTTCCTTAGCTCCTATACACCCAGTATTCCTCCACGGTCTGCTCACCCTTCTACTAGGTCAGAGTATCTCCCAGTATGTCTGCCTCCTCCCTGGACCAGACCTCCTGGAGGGCAGGCAAGTTGTCATCCTCCAAAGCCTGGCCACAGTTGCTGACATGGAGCAGGTCCTTAATGAAGAAAGGACAGGAACAAACTCCCACCTACCTCTTTTCTCCCTGAGGGACAACAGTCTGTGTAAGGTGCTTGTTGGGCAGGTCACATAGCCTGGCTCACCTTCTCCTACAAATCAAGGGAACAGTGACCATAGCTACTTTTGCTTCTTCACAGACTTTTGGGAGGATCAACACCAAAGGCTTGCAAATCACTCTGAAAAAAATCTGCTTCTTCAATAGAAGATACCCAGATACTGACACCATAATTTCAGACTTTAAGATAGCATGAAATCTCCTTTCGACCCTATGAAATTATCCTCACGGTTTTCTCCTCTTCGCTTATGAGTCCATACATTCTTTCATTTTTCAGCCTTGGACAAGAAGACACAAGGAGTACATGTTCAAAGTAAGGAGCTATATGATCTGCTACGATCAAAAAGGGCAACTTGTTAACACCACCATCACATTCAACTTTCCCATCTAAAATAAACTTGATTGAAAAAAAAAACACTTTGAAGCACTTTGAAGTTTCAAAATTTATTGAGTTGGCTCTGCAGCTTTTGAAGAGGAACACTTGCAGTGAGGCCTGCAAGGCTGCTCCGACCCAGAGGCACAGACACTGTCGCACCTGTCTCTATCATTAAAGCAGAGTTCTAGTGTTTGGGGCTCTGTCACATTTTCTGTGCAAAAATGAACCTTTGTCTTTGGTAGTAGTTTCTCTAAAATTGACTTCATTTCCAAGAAGGAAAACACTTCCTTCTTCACAAGGAAACATTTTTATCACACTTTCTTTAAAAAAAAGTTTAACAAAGTACTTCCCATTGTTTTTTACCCACCTTGAGTATCCTCTGAGTTACCATCAAGCTATGCTTAAAAAGTCTCCAGGACTTAGCCCCTGGTGCAGGGCTCTCTCTGCCATTCCCTGTGGATCTGGAGAGAGCAGAGGAACTCTCTGCCATGTCTGTCAAAGAACCCTGCCTACCTCCTGCACAATGGACAGAGCCAAGGAAGAAGCAAGCCATCCCCAAGGGCAGAGGCTGCCAACTGGCTGAGCCCTCACTTCACTTCCTTCCTGCCGATTGCCTGGCCCTCCTTTCTCTCCCCTTTATATTTGAGTCTCAAAGCCTGGGACCTCTCCTCAAGTCCCCTCACTAGATGATGACTACTTACTCTTAGTAGTTACCTGGATAATCTTCATGACAAAAGAAACCCACAGGTAAATGTGATTCAGTCACTGGCGCTCTGCCTCCATCATACCTTGAGGGTGTACCATTAAGTATGTGAACTCAAGTGATCCATCCAGCAATAGAAGTAACAGAAGGCAAATACTATTATTATGCCCATTTTACAGAGTAAGAAGCTACCACATCCCCAGGAGGTCATGCAACTTGCCCGTCACTGTGCCAGTTAGAAGATCGGGGTAGGGGGCTGGATTTGAAGCCACGAAATCTGGCTCCAAAACATGGGTTTTTACCCTCTAAGCTAGGCTGCTCCTCACCCCTATTAGCTTCCTAAATTGACATTTCTCAGTGGAGTAATGTTCTGTCCACCCTCAAGAAAATGACTTCTAAGAGGATTTCCCAGAATGATGTAGATGGAAGAGAAGCAGCTTTTAAATCCAAATATTTACAAGCTTCTGACAGAGCTGAAGTGTCCAAACTCAAATATTTTACACTCTTACCTTCTGTAATAGAAAATTCTACAATTCAGTACCACTTGCTAAAAGTGAAGGCGCCATTTCAATTTCATTACTTTCAAAAAATTTTATATGGTAGAACAGCTGTGTTATCTGTAGCAGCTAAAATTTTAAAGAGAAAAAATATTTTACATCTCAAGCTTAACAAAGTTTTTGATAAAATAGAAAATACACATAAAATAGAAAAAAATTGTTGGCATCAAAGCCAGTCCTATTGACACTGACCACACCATGTCCTGTCTTGTGCATCCCTGGCCCTTTGACCTTAACCCTCTCCACGCCCCCATGAAAATGTCTAACCAAAAGGAGTCGCATCTGTGCAATTTGATGTGAATTTATATCAGCTGGATTATTATTTTTCCCAGGAACATCATGTTTATAATACTCTCTATCAGAGAAATAAAAATCTCTGCTCCATTTATAAAGAAATACCAGTTGATTGTGAGTTAGTCGGGCCAGTAACTCAGACAGGAAGAGGAAGGACACCAAGCCGACATCCTGCTGAAAACAGCCGCTCTCCCCTAGCTTGGGGCCCTCGCTGAGTCTGTCATTTCCCCCCTTTCAATAAGAAAGAGTTAACCAGCATATCTTTAAAACTCTATATAGTTTTAGGAAGTATTTGTTCTCATCTGTTCTTTAAAAGCAATGCACTTAGAGATGTTGAAACAGCTGTAGTTGAATGTCATCTCACTACCACACAACAGATGTTAGCCTGCTGACTAATAGAAGCTGGAAATCTTTTAGCTCCCGCCCCTCCTTTGCCTGCAGAATCCTGGCTTTTATTTCCCTTTTCTCACAAGTGTGCTGCATGGCTTCTCTACCCCATCTCACAGCAGTTTCAGTTACATCCTGCAGACATTTATGAAGTCCCACTGTGGGCCAGGAACAGTGTGAGGTGCCGTGCGATGCATGGGTACAACATGACTCCTGATTCCCAGGGACCAGGAATGTCCTTAAGAGACCCCAGGATTGAGTTCCTGTGGCAGGGGCCAGCAATGTCCTGCCCCCAGGATGAGGGGAGGCCCCTTCCCAAGCTTATAAAAACTGAACCTTAATACCTAAAGGGCAGAGGTTTATCCTCAGTTGCTACAGAGTCCTGGGTCTGGGATACAGAAGCGGGAAGCACTTTGGGAGGAACGTGTTGCTGGGATGTGTGAATACAGCCCCTGATAAGAGCCTGTGAAGCTTATTTAATAAATGTTTATATAACACTGAGGCCCTGCAAGGGAGGGCACCAAGGGACAGAAGAGCAAACAATAAAGCTGCAGGATTAAGGACAAAGCAGTTAAACACAAAAATGACAGCAAATTACACAATGAAGCATAAAAGAAATACAAGCCAGAAACTCAGTTGTTATTTTAAAAGTCAGCCACATGTCATGAAAGAATCAGGGTCCCCATTCCTAAGAGGCTGACCTTCTCATAGGGTCAAAAATCAAGTAAGTATGGATTCCCAGCATTGTGAAGCTGTAAATATTCCTATAGGTAGGCTGGAAAGGTGAGCGAGTACTTGTATCAGAGGAAGAAAACACCAAGTAATTTGATCCTAGAAATTTGCCTGGAAGGGGTGAACCATTAGATAATTTTTTTTAATGTTTTACTTAAGAAAGAAGAGTTAGGATGGAGTCATCCTTCCAGCCTAGGGCATAGGCTGGGCAGAGAAATGCTCCTGAGAGACTCACACTATCTCACTTGAAGCTGCTGCCCATCCAACCGCCTGACAGCCACTGAGTGGGGCATGGAGGTGCCACATGGGTACTGAGCAAACATGGTGCCTGCTTCCATGGAGCTTGCCACAGAGCAAGTTATATTTTTGTCATACTAATTTCACCGGCTCAGAGAAATCCAACATCACAATTCACTCCAGAGCCCACGCCAGAGCTTACACGAGGCAGAATCAGGGCAAAGACTAGGTAGGTTGTCTTTGTTACACGATGGCCCTGACAGGTCAGGCCTAAATGAGCAAAAACTAAAGAGAAGCCCAAGGGGTGCAATGTATTCCATATGACATCTTCCATTCCTGTTTCCATTTCCTACCCTGAAGCCTGCTTCACACTCAGGTCTGTAAACCTTTACTTTCCCTCAAGACCTACTGAAAGGCCCCATCCCTGAACAAGGGCTACTGCCTGTGGCCACCCTGTTCTCTGTCATCTTGGGGCATCAGGAGAGGAAAGACATGAACTCTAATTATTTCCTCTCGGAAACAAATATAACAACCTCTCCTCCCTCCTCCGCTATTTTTGAAAGAAAGAGAAGAGAGCAAAAAAATGTAGCAGTTGGAATATGCAATCTGATAACTAATTCAAGGACAGTGCTGTGAGGTCCTTATAACCAAATCTGAGCAGCAGCCTGATAACAGCAGTGTCCTAAATGTCACCAAATAGACATTCATTTATTTAGCCTCAGCCCTGCAGCCTCCAAGCACCCTCACACAGGACGCAAATGAGAGGACTTCAAACAAGAGGCAAGAACAACAGGCCCAGGCCCAGAGGCAGCAAGTTTGGGACCCATCACCACGTTGTACCCTGACAAAGTCATTAGCTCTCTAGTCTCAATAAAGGGATACTGCAGAGCTACCTCAGGTGGTTGTGGCAAAGAGGATAACAAATGGAGCACCTGGCAGTGGAGCCAAGGGCATAGCCAAAGTACCCAAATGTTAGCTGATGTTGAATTGACATCTTAGTTCAAATTAATCAAACAGAACATTGAATTTCATAGCAGGAGGTTCGAGGGCACTGGTGCCCACAGGGAGGAACAGAGCTGTGATGACAGGGAGTGAAGGAGCAGGCTTACCTGCGAAGGTAGGCAGTGTGCACCTGAGACACACTGAATTTGCCAGCTCTGCCTAGAGCAGCTGTTCTCAAAGTGTGGTCCCTGGACCAGCAGCACCTGGAAACTTCCTAGAAATGCACATTCTCAGGCCCCAGACCGACCTACTCAGAAAGTCCTCCTTTGGACCCGGCAATCTGTTTTCACAAGCCCTGCGGGGGATTCTGAAGCACACTCCAGTTAGAAAGCCACCAACAAGCGAAGTCAGGAACACAGAATATTAATCCTATGGCCCTACAGCTCAGAAAGGAAACTTAATATAAAACATAGATACAGCATGGTTCAAAATTTCTACTGCTGGAAAGCAAAGCAGGTGGACTAGCAAAGGAGGTACAGCCAGCCTCATGTGCATCTTGTGGCCAAACTCTGGCACTGGGTATATGAGGCAATTCTCTCAGAGCTCAGGGCCAGCTTACATGCTCAATAAAGGTAGCTGACATTTAAACAGAAAGCCTTCAAGGAGGTAATCTTCCCTGAAAATTATCAGTAGTCAGGTCAGCAATAATCTAATCCTCTCTGTATCCCCCACCTGCCCTACCACAGATTTTTTAAATAAACTAGGTTGCACCCTTTCTGCAGGGCACTGCAGGGAAGAGAGGCTGCCCACTGCCTTCCCACTGGCCAGGCTGGTCCTCAGAGGCTTTCTGGAGAATTGATAGTCTTGGCATGTTGGTGATTTGAGGGCCATTAAGCACAGATAATCAGATACTACTTTCAGATTTTCCAAAACGTACAGCTAATATCACAGACAAAAATCAACGTAAAAAAAACTTCCTTTGCAAGGCAATTTTCTCTCCAAGTAAATATGACTGAATTTAACTGCATGTTCTTTGCCAACTTAAAAAAAAAAACTACTGCATTTTAAATTTTTTAAAAAACTACATTTTTAAACTATATTTAATTAACTACATTAAATTTTATATTTTCAACTTTAAAAAAGATAAACTAGAGAGGTGCATGACACTTCCCTGTACATTTCTTTGCAACCTCTCATGAATCTATACTTATTCCAAAAAAAGATGTTCTATCTTTGTGGGTGTGTGTGTGTGTGTGTGTGTGTGTGTGTGTGTGTGTGTGTACATGTACATGGTTAAGTTTTCCCCTTGGTTATTCTGTTACACACAAGAGGCAAGAAGTCACAAGCCAAAAGATTTTGGGTGATTTCAGAATTAAACCCTCTTGGTCATGTCTGCATAAAACAGTGGCATTGCCAGTGTGGCCAGCACAGAGAAAAACTAGTCCAGAATCCTCTTCTAACAGCCATCAGGAGCCAGCATCCCAAAACACAGAAGCTGAGTTAGCTCAGAGATTCCAAAAGGGTAACAGTGGGACAGTCCAGTGAAAATCACAGGAGACAAGAGACAGTAACAAAGGAACCCTAAGACCTGCCTCTCAGATATTTCTGATCATGCACATCACCTGGGGTGCTGTAGGGAGAAGGCTCTCCCACTCCTGATTGCCAGGAGGAGGGATCCTGCCCCAAGCACACTCATGGGCTCTGTCATTCGCCTCCCTGGGCTCCTGGTGTGGGGAGGAGTAACGTCTCCCATACATTTAGGAGAACCAAGCGGCCCTGCTTGGCTCAGCTCTGCCCCCTCCTCCCTCTGGAAGGGAGCTGCTGCAGGCTGCCAGGCTCTGTTGCTGCTGTAGGTCTCTGCCCCAAGGGAGGGGTCTGCTTGGGACTCCTACAAATAAGCCTTATTCCAGGAAGTCAGTAGCAGGCTGACAGGGCTAGCTGACTTAACCCTCCAACCAAGCCTCTGTTGGGGAGTAAGTGACATTTTGACCTCCCTTTTGTCCTAGCCATTGTCTTTCTTTGCAGTTTGCCCAGGTCAGGCAGGAAAGAGGGCTAGTAAACACTGGCCCCTCTCCTGGGTCTCGCCCAGGTATGGTCTAATGATGCAGAATCCCCAGGCCCTCCTCCCCCATGAGGTGTGGGTTCAGTAAGTCTAAATCAGCATCTGATGCCAAGGAGATTCTCATTATTTGAAAAATTGGGGAAATACTGTCGAGAAAAATATTCTAGTATTGAGTTACCTGTTACACAAGATTTGGGCCTATGTGAAACAGCCTCCATGGAGTTTTCCAGCTCTAACCACTCCCACAGGGGAGAATCAGAGAAACCATGAGTCAAGACTGAAATCTTTTTAGCAGGAGTGAGGCTTCCCAGCAATGAGGAAGGGGCGGCCATTGCCTGCTTTGGGCAGAGCCAGGACCGCAGGATGCTATTTGGGGCAGGAACCAGGGTCCCACCCCAAGTGCCCGGACTTCTCTATAACCGGCAGCCACACCAGAGTGTGCGTGTACTCGGGGACGTGATGTCAGAGGTGAAGTCACCAGCCCTGAGACAGGAATCGAAAACACTTGGCACCCATCACCTGTACCAGGGCAAGGTATGTTCATAAACATCTCAGGAAAACTAAAACTGCAGAGAAGTTAGATCCTGTAATGTTTTCTAATAAGCAAGGACTTCTAGCTGAGACTCACAGTACAGCACTCACCACTTCCAAGTAAAGTACACAGCATATATATTGTTGTTGACATTTCATGTCATTATATAACATGCTGGGTTGTTTGATTTTAGTAAACATAGTAATGTTTATAAGGGACTTCATTGGCTCACTGTTAATTTTAGGCCTCCTATTTTTCCCATTTGGTCTTAGATTTCTTAATCCAATTGACCTCCCCATGTTGGAAAAGGGACACTGTCTACACACCACACTGACAAACCCCCGTCCCCTAGGACTCTCTCCTGAACCCCACACTCACCACTTTCCAACAGCAGCTCTGACTCAGTGGACTCTCCAGCCGATGCGAAAACTTCACTGTGTCCAAACCCAACCTCCTGGTACCCACTCCTGCTGGCACTGCTCCGCCCACAGCTCTCCCAGCTTGTTTGACAGCAACATCACACATCCGCCACAACCTCGCAGATCCTTGACTCCTTTGCCCTCACAAGCCACGTGGCAACCCCCAGGAAATCATGCCAGCTCCAGGTTCAAAGTATACCCAGAGTCCTTTCACTTTGTACCATTCCCACCAGCCACCCACCATGGTTCAAGCAGTCAGAGGCCCTGTCTGGAGCCCAGCAGTTGCTGCTCACCCTGCACCCAGCCACCATCTGTTCTCAACACAGCAGCCAGAAATCACCCTCAGCTCAAAGCCCTGCAAGGATTCTCTGGTCACTACTAGCAAGACACCAAGTCCTTGCAAAGCCCTTAAGGCTCTACTCCATCTGCCCAGCCTCCTGCCCTCCCCTTTCCTCCTTGCTGCTCCCCTTGACCTCTCCAGGCACACTCCTGCCTACTCTCCTTTCCTCATTGGCTGTTCCTTCTGCCTGGAGGCCCCGGGACTAACTCCCTTGCCTCCTTCAAGTCTACCCACCATCTGAAGAAGAAGACCATCCTGGTGGTGATATTTAAAATCATGCTTATTCCCTCCTTCGATCCCCTTATCCTATTCTTCTCATATTTTCCCTGTAGTACCTGCTAACATACCATGCAATTCACTTAATATGCTTACTTTTTATTATGTATCCCCCATCAGGACCTAAGCTTCATGAGAGCACAGTGTGTGTTCAGTTGAGTGTAATTCAGTCCTCTGGAATGGTGTCTGGAACCTAGTACATGCTTAATAAACCTCCGAGTCATCCCCAGACACAACGTGAACAAAGCAGCAGTCCTAGCTCAGCGCTCTGCAGCCCTCCACCCAGCCACGTCTGCCAGGACTGATGGTGTATGTCAGGATGAGGGATGACTCACAGCACAGAGCAGCAACCCTTACTTGCAATCTTATTTGCTAGGTTCCAGAAGGCCCTTCTGCACCGAAATTTCTCCCCTGACAATCTGCCAGAGTGCCTGCAATGCTCAGCCTTGTCATCAGGCCTTAGGACAGAGCCTCCAGGGAGAGAAGAATGTGGTGAGCCCTCCACAGCCATTGTCACCTGGGCACAAATCTGTCTTGCTTGAGCATCCATACCCTAACAGAAACCACAGAGTCCCTGCCATGCACAGGCATCATGCTTACAAACTCAGTACTAAGAGGCAACTCCATCCCTGCCCTTGAGGACACCAGGGTCTCTGCAAGGACAGAAGCAGGAACACAGACAGTAGCAGTCCAATAAGGCATGTGCAGCACCCAGAAGCCACACAAGCTGGCCCACACACCAGAATTCACCAGCAGAGGAAGGAGGCAGAAGGAATGGCCCCTGCAGAGCTATAAAACTGTAGAAGACAGGCACAGCAGTGCTGACTGCCTCACTGGGCTGAATATCACATGCAAGGTGAGGCTGGAGGAAGAGCCAGCCTCTCTGGAAAGGTCTGGACTGGGGAGGTAGGTGGCCCCAGTGGAAAGGCTATGGTGGGAGTCCCAGTGAGGGACTAAGGGAAGAGCAACAAGGAGAAGACAGAGGGTCCATGCAAAGGTATTTATGAGGCAGAATCACCTTACCATTTATGCAGGAAGACTCAGTGGGAAGTGGGAAAGGCACACAATGTGGTAGGAGAGGAGAACATGGCCCAGAGCCTGAGGCACAACTCCTGAGAGCTGGGATGGCTGCTGACCAAAAGAGAAGCTTCTGAGCACCAAGCGCGATGGAAGAGGGACACCGGACAGATCCCCATAAGTCCAGGCCACAAGCAGGCACTTTCTAGGGATAACAGATTATTGCCATTCCCTCCAGGTCCTACTACAAGCCAGAGAGCTGGGCAGTGGATGGCAGAGAGAGCCGCTCCCAGTCCAGGTGTGAGACAAGAGGCTACCCCAAGGTGGTGCATTAGCACTGCAGATGGAGTGACCAACCGGACAGCGGGACACAGTCTGTGGCTGCAAACAGCAGAAAATGACCGGGCGGAGATTGCCAAGGGTGCTAACAGAACTGATAGGGAGTGGAGATCTTGGCTTGGAAAGCGGGCAAGAGCCAAAGGCAGCTGGTGGCCAGCACAATGCCCACAGCACAGACCAGCCCAGGAGGAGTCATGGTCACTGCACCCCAGCCCAGCAGCAGGGTCAGCACTGGCCCACCCCCAGGCTCTTCACACCACTCAATTCAGGCTACAAGTCTCAGGCCAGAGTCTGACTGGGTGCTGAAGTCCCTGCCCCAACAGAGACAGCCTCTTCCTGTTGTTAAACCACTTCACTAAGTGAGCAATTAGTGTAAACTTCCTGGAGGGATCTGTATTTAGAAAGAAGAGACCTTAATTACAGGATTGTTGGTGTGTATGTGTGTGTGTGTGCATGCACACATTTGTGCATACAGGAGAGGCATGGGTGTGGGGGGGGGGCATGCACGTGCATGCAGCGGGGAGGTGGGGGCATGTATGTGTGTGTGTGCACATGTGTACACACATGCACGCTCAGTTCGAGATCGAGGCCGAAGTCCATCCTTGGCCTTTCTGAGTGCTTCTCCAGGCTAGGTGGTACCACCCGTCTCCTGCACAGCCCCCCACTCTGGGTAGACTCATCCACCCCCACCCCTATTCCCTGTTCTCATGGGCATTCACCCCACCTGTCAGATCTGTTTCCCACGTACCTACCTAAAACCCATATAACTTTGAGCACTTACCTCGACCCAAACTACCACAAAGGCACTGCCTATCTCCAAGGCCCTCAGCGATCTCGCTGACCTATGAACTCCTATAGTACCTATTGTCACAGGGGCCATGAAGCACCCATCCCATTCTACCTTATTTCATTGTCTCATCTTTTATGAATACATATACTTTAAACAAGATGGAAGTCCTAAGCAGAGAAATTACCTCTTTCTCCCCTTCCTCTACCTTAGCTTAGAAGACATACTCAATAAATGTTAGGTGGCTGACTAAAAATGTGAAGAGCAGAAATAGTAAAAAACAGTTGAAAAGTGCATTCTGTACGATTCTTAAAGAGCTTCTTGGGTTGTGGGGTAATAACTCCTCTGTTAATGATGAGGCACTCTGCTTTTGTCTTTGTACAAATAAAGGTCTGTAAGATATCTAAAAAAGATATCCTGTCTGGAGGCCTGATGCTAGTACTAAGCCTCTTGCGTGTTTATATATTTTAAAGAAGGCTGAAAACACAATAATGTAAGAGCAGGATTCTCACTCTTGCTCTGTGTTGTATGTGCTTTTGGCCTCTATAGAACATAATAAATGCTCAATAAATATTTAATTAACTAAAAGAATAAAAAATAGAAATAAATGTAAAGTGTGTTTCGTGTATAATTAAGAAAAAATCTACCACTGCTCTAAGGAGATAGCTTCATTTACCAAAGGTGAGACCACATATTGTTGCAGCCATACAAAAAAAAAAGTTTTGTTTTCTGTTTTCTGGGGTTTTTGAACTTACAAAACCTAGTATCTGGAATCTGGCAGGTAACTTCCCTGGAGGTATCAAAGAGATTAGTCTAAAAGAAAAAAATGGTCAGAGCCAAGAATCTGAACTTGCTTATTCACTGTACCGTGGGCCTACCATTGTGCCAACTCTGCCAATGAGCTAAAAAGGAGAGCTGCCCCTCAGACAGACAATGGACCACTGGAGACGGGCCAGACAATGAAGGAAGCCTCTGGATCCTGGAAGGAAGTGCTGCCATGCAGCACTGACTCAGGCCCCAGGACACCCCTGTGCCAGCTTACAAAGTAAGGTGGCAGACAAAGCCACTGGCACAATCACCCTTGGACAGTCCAAGAAGGCAGAGAGAAAGGCAGGGGAAATATCTTCCCAGTTCAGGAGCCAGGGACCCAGAAAACCTCAGAGGGACTCCCAGAGGCCCATGCAAAAAGATAAGAATCCATGGCTGACTCAAAATCTCCAAGAACTCAGGCCCTTAACACCTCTCTTGCCCAGCTTCTGTGCAATCCACAGCAGCCCACAGAACTTCAGATCAGAACCTTCAGGGAGGCCCAGACACCACAGGAGATGCTCACTGCATGACACAAGCATGAGGGAAAGAAATGCACCTCTTTAACCTCATCTATTTCCTTCTCTGCTTTCCCACTGCCTTCTTCTCATTGCATACCCTCTTCCTGCTCATTTTTTAGTTAGCAGTCCTTGAAAACCTCTAAACTTGTCCCCAACAGAGAACCAAAAAAAATAACAACTAACCCACTGCTAACCTCAGTTGTCAACACAGGAGGCATGGAGGCTACTTTAACCTCAGGAATTGAGGCCAAGAGGAGACAGAACCAAAGTGGCTGTCCTGTAGAGCCTGACAGTGGGGCCCTGAGGCCAGTAGGCCTGCGTTCAGATCCAAGTCCTGCTCCTAAGTGGCTGCTTAACCTGGCGAAAATTGCAAAATTCCTCTCTGCCTGAGTTGCCATATTTGTAAAATGATAAAAATATGAGTGTTTACTTTATAATATTTTGGGGGAAATTAAGTACTTAGAACAGTGATGGGCACTGAATACTCACCTCTTTTTCCCTTTTTACCCCCAGTACCTAAATATTTGTTTCAAAAGGCAGTGTCTTTCGGAACAAATAAATGTTCTACTCATCTACCAGAAGGTATGTGGTACTAGAAAATTTCCTAGTACAGAGTAACAATTTTCATTTCTATTTTGTCCTTATATATTGATGCCCTGTCCTTGGGTTCCTCTTGTAACTGATGGCACAAAGTGTAGAAGCCAGTGGGGCTGACCTGCTGGCCGTGGTTCTGTTACCTTGGGAGAAAGGCAACCTCTGCTGACCAGATGGACCACATTAACCTGAATACTGTACTTATATTGATACTGTGTTTTCTTTTTTTTCTTAACTGATTAAAATCTTAATAGATTAATTGATTAAAATTCTTAACAGATTAAAAATGTAACTATATTCTCATTGTTAAAACATGATTCTAAATATAGAGATTGAATTAAAGATGGCAGTGTGAGAGGAGAGACAGAGGCTTCCTCCTAAAACTGGATACAATTTGAAAATATAGTTGGCACAACTAATCCTGGGAGATCAATAGAAAAGAGGATGGTGTCAGACTGCACACACCTGGAGAAAGGAGCAGACCTCACCCAATGGGGTAAGGTACCAGAGCTGTGGCTCCACGGGACCCGAGCCCTTCCCTGACCCCAGCTCACCTGCGGGAGGAAGGAAAAAGGAGCAGAGAGAGAGTGGAAGGCTTGGGACTGCTGAATACCTAGCTCCAGAGATCTGCTCTGGGAGCACAAACCAACATTTCATGGTGCTTTCATGAGATTCGCATGACTACCAAGTTGGAAAGTTAATACAGGCTGAGTTCCTGGGGAGACTGGGATTCTGGCCATTTGTGGAAAGCAGGGATCCATATCTGGCTGCTTTGGGACAAAAACTTATACCTGTGTGACTGGTCATCTGGCTCAGGCAGTGGAGACAGACACACCAGCCGGGAGGCGGGGAACAGCTCTTTCCTTCCCCCCAGGCACCAGTAATGCTCCCCTGTGACCCCGACATTGCTTCAAGGGCTAAGCAGCTCCAGAATAGAGCTTCTGGACACTAGAGGGCACCATATATAAACACGAAATGCCAAACGTCCAGAGTAAAATTGTTAATACAACTCCCAAGAAAGATTTAAATGATATGGACCTCGTGACTCTTCCTGAAAGGGAGTACAAAGTAAAAATCATCAACATTCTAATGGAGGTATAGAAAGACATCCAAGAACTCAGTAATGAATTCAGGTCAGAGATCCAACTGTTAAAGGGCACGATGGAGGGTATTAAAAATAGGTTGGATACGGTGGAGGAGACAATAACTGAAATAGAAACTAGAGAAGAGGAATACAAAGAAGCTGAGGCACAGAGAGAAAAAAAGATCTGTAAGAATGAAAGAATATTGAGAGAACTGTGTGACCAATCCAAGCAGAACAATATTCGCATTATAGGGACACCAGAAGAAGAAGAGAGAGAGAAAGGGATAGAAACTGTCTTTGAGGAGGTAGTTGCTGAAAACTTCCCCAATCTGGGGAAGGAGATAGTCTCTCGGGCCATGGAGATCCACAGATCTCCCAACACAAGGGACCCAAGGAAGACAACACCAAGACACATAGTAATTAAAATGGGAAAGATCAAGGATAAGGACAGACTGCTAAAAGCAGCCAGAGAGAGAAATAAGATCACATACAAAGGAAAGCCCATCAGGCTAACATCAGACTTCTCAGCAGAAACCTTACAGGCTAGAAGGGAGTGTGGCATGATGTATTTAATAACATGAAGCAGAAGGGCCTGGAACCAAGATTACTTTATCCAGCAAGATTATCATTTAAATTTGAAGGAGGGATTAAACAATTTCCAGATAAGCAAAAGCTGAGAGAATTTACCTCCCACAAACCATCTCTGCAGTCTATTTTAGAGGGACTTCTATAGATGGAAGTGTTCCTAAGGTTGAATAACTGTCACCAGAGGTGATAAAACCAAAGTAAAGAAAGTAGAACACCTAATTACGAAGCAAATGCAAAATTAAATCAACTATCCTCAAAGTCAATCAAGGGATAGACAAAAAGTACAGAATTTGATACCTAATATGTAAAGAATGAAGGAGGAAGAAAAAGGAGGAGAAATAGAAAAGAACCCTTACATAGTGTTTGTAACAACATACTAACTGAGTTAAGGTAGACTCTTAGATAGTAAGGAAAGTAACCTGGAACCTTTGGTAACCACGAATCTAAAACCTGAAATGGCAATAAGTACATACCTATCGATAATCACTCTAAATGTAAATGGGCTGAATGCACCAATCAAAAGACATAGAGTCACTGAATGGATAAAAAAAAAAGACCCATCTATATGCTGCTTACAAGAGACTCACCTCAAACCCAAAGACATGCACAGACTAAAAGTCAAGGCATGGAAAAAGATATTCCATGCAAACAATAGGGAAAAAAAGCAGGTGTTGCAGTACTAGTATCAGACAAAATAGACTTCAAAACAAAGAAAGTAGCAAGAGATAAAGAAGAACATTACATAATGATAAAGGGCCCAGTCCAACAAGAGGATATAACCATTATAAATATATGTGTACCCAATACAGGAGCACCAGCATATGTGAAAGAAATACTAACAGAAATAAAGGAAGAAATAGAATGCAGTGCATTCATTTTAGGAGACTTCAACACACAATTCACTCCAAAGGACAGATCCACCAGACAGAAAATAAGTAAGGACACAGAGGCACTGAACAACACACTAGAAGAGATGGACCTAACAGACATCTACACAACTCTACGTCCAAAAGCAACAGGATACACATTCTTCTCAAGTGCACATGGAACATTCTCCAGAATAGACCACATACTAGGCCACAAAAAGAGCCTCAGTAAATTCCAAAAGATTGAAATCCTATCAACCAAATTTTCAGATCACAAAGGTATAAAACTAGAAATAAATTGTATAAAGAAATCAAAAAGGCTCACAAACACATGGAGGCTTAAAAACATGCTCCTAAGTAGTCAATGCATCAACAACCAAATTAAAATGGAGATCCAGCAATATATGGAAATAAATGACAACAACAACATAAAGACCCAACTTCTGTGGGATGTAGTGAAAGCAGTCTTAAGAAGACAGTATATAAGGGCGAAGCCAAGATGGTGGCATGAGTAGGACAGTGGGAACCTTCTCCCAAAAACATATATATTTTTGAAAATACAACAAATACAACTAATCCTAAAAGAGAGACCAGAAGACACAGGACAACAACCAGACTACATCCACACATGTGAGAACCCAGCGCCTCGCGAAGGGGGTAAGATACAAGCCCCGGCCCAGCAGGACCTGAGCACCCCACACCCCGCTCTGGATGGGAGGAGAGGAGTCAGAGCGGGGAGGGAGAGGCAGCCCAGGACTGCTAAGAACCCAGCCCTAGCCATCCGCACCAGAGCGCAGACACAGTGCATACGTGGGGTGCTGGAAACTAGGGAAACAGGACAGCAAGACCTGTGAGCGGGTCAGGAAGCCGGCACCCCTGTGACAAAGAAAAGCGACTGCTTTTTGAAAGTCTTAAAGGGACAGGGACCCCAAAGCAGGACAGAAGCATCCCGGGTCACAGTCCAGCAGCTGGAAATTCCAGGGAACTCTGGGTGCACTAACCCCCTGGGCAACAGCTCTGAGAACCCTCATGGAGGTAAACAGCCAAACAGCCCCCCGGTCCATTCTCCAGGGCACTGCCATAGCAGAGCGGCAGCCTGAGGCTGGCCACGCCCACAGCAAGGGAGCTTCCTCCATACCAGCCGGGCAAGATACAGAGACCCAGTCTACATGCAAATGCCCAACATGAGCCACTAGGGGTTGCAGTTGTCCCAGTAAAGAAAGGACAGGAGCAACTGGAAAGCCTTGGCTCTCCCAGCTGACAGAAAGTCAATAGCTCACCATTGCACCTATTAACATGAAAAGGCAAAAAAATTTGATCCAGACAAGACTAACCCAGACAGCTTCAACATCTTCTACATCTTCCCCTGAGAAGGAACCTGTGGAGATAGATTTTACCAGTCTTCCTGAAAAAGAATTCAAAACAAAAGTCATAACCATGCTGATGGCCTTACAGAGAAATATGCAAGAACTAAGGAGGGAGAACACAGAAATAAAACAAGCTCTGGAAGGACTTCAAAACAGAATGGAAGAGATGCAAGAGACCATTAATGGACTAGAAAACAGAGAACAGGAACACAGAGAAGCTGATGCAGAGAGAGTTAGAAAGATCACCAGGAATGAAAGAATTTTAAGAGAACTGAGTGACCAAGTGAAACAGAACAATATCTGCATTATAGGGGTACCAGAAGAAGAAGAGAGAGAAAAAGGGATAGAAAGTATCTTTGAGGAAATAATTGCTGAAAACTTCCCCAAACAAGGGGAGGAAATGGCCTCTCAGACAACAGAGGTACACAGAACTCCCATGACAAGGGATCCAAGGAGGTCAACACCAATACACATAATAACTAAAATGGCAAAGATCTAAGACAAGGACAGAGTATTAAAGGCAGCCAGAGAGAAAAAAAAAGGTCACCTACAAAGGAAAACCCATCAGGCTATCATCAGACTTCTTAACAGAAACCCTACAGGCCAGAAGAGAATGGCATGATATACTTAATGCAATGAAACAGAAGGGCCTCGAACCAAGAATACTGTATCCAGCACGATTAACATTTAAATATGAAGGAAGGATTAAACAATTCCCAGACAAGCAAAAGTTGAGGGAATTTGCCTCCCACAAACCACCTCTTCAGGGCATCTTACAGGGACTGCTCTAGATGGGAGCACTCCTAAAAAGAGCACAGAACAAAACACCCAACATATGAAGAAGGGAGGAGGAGGAATAAGGAGGAAGAGAAATAAAGAATCATCAGACCATGTTCATAATAGCTCAATAAGCGAGTTAAGTTAGACAGTAAGAGAGTAAAGAAGCTAACCTTGAACCTTTGGTAACCACGGATCTAAAGCCTGCAATGGCAATAAGTACATATCTTTCAATAATGACCCTAAATGTAAATGGACTGAATGCACCAATCAAAAGACACAGAGTAATAGAATGGATAAAAAAGCAAGACACATTCATATGCTGCTTACAAGAGACTCACCTCAAACCCAAAGACATGCACAGACTTAAAGTCAAGGAATGCAAAAAGATATTTCATGCAAACAACAGAGAGAAAATAGCAGGTGTTGCAATACTAGTATCAGACAAAATGGACTTCAAAATTAAGAAAGTAACAAAAGATAAAAAATGACATTACATAATGATAAAGGGCTCCTCTGTCCAACAAGAGGATATAATCATTATAAATATAAATGCACCCAATACAGGAGCACCAACATATCTGAAACAAATACTAACAGAATTAAGGGAGGAAATAGAATGCAATGCATTCATTCTGGGAGACTTCAACACACCACTCACTCCAAAGGACAGATCCACCAGACAGAAAATAAGTAAGGACACAGAGGCACTGAACAACACACTAGAACAGATGGACCTAACAGACATCTACAGAACTCTACATCCAAAGCAACAGGATACACATTCTTCTCCAGTTCACATGGAACATTCTCCAGAATAGACCACATACTAGGCCACAAAAAGAGCCTCAGTAAATTCCAAAAGATTGAAATCCTACCAACCAACCTTCCAGACCACAAAGGCATAAAACTAGAAATAAACTGTACAAAGAAAGCAAAAAGGCTCACAAACACATGGAGGCTTAACAACATGCTCTAAAATAATCAATGGATCAATGACCAAATCAAAATGGAGATCCAGCAATATATGGAACAAACGACAACAACAACACAAAGCCCCAACTACTGTGGGATACAGCAAAAGCAGTCTTAAGAGGAAAGTATATAGCAAATCCAGGCATATTTAAAGAAGGAAGAACAATCCCAAATAAATGGTCTAATGTCACAATTATCGAAATTAGAAAAAGAAGAACAAATGAGGCCTAAGATCAGCAGAAGGAGGGACACAATAAAGATCAGAGAAGAAATAAATAAGATTGACAAGAATAAAACAATAGCAAAAATCAATGAAACCAAGAGCTGGTTCTTTGAGAAAATAAACAAAATAGATAAGCCTCTAGCCAGACTTATTAAGAGGAAAAGAGAATCAACACAAATCAACAGATTCAGAAATG
Organism: Manis javanica; assembly: GCF_040802235.1. Lineage (NCBI taxonomy): Eukaryota > Metazoa > Chordata > Mammalia > Pholidota > Manidae > Manis > Manis javanica. The sequence continues at coordinate 84,486,252 of NC_133162.1, forward strand.
AGAAAGGAAAAATCACGACAGACCCCACAGAAATACAAAGAATTATTAGAGAGTACTATGAAAACCAATATGCTAACAAGCTGGGAAACCTAGGAGAAATGGACAACTTCCTAGAAAAATACAACCTTCCAAGAATGTCCCAGAAAGAAACAGAAAATCTAAACAGACCAATTACCAGCAATGAAACTGAAGCGGTAATCAAAAATCTACCAAAGAACAAAACCCCCGGGCCAGATGGATTTACCTCGGAATTTTATCAGACATTCAGAGAAGACATAATACCCATTCTCCTTAAAGTTTTACAAAAAATAGAAGAGGGAATACTCCCAAACTCATTCTATGAAGCCAACATCACCCTAATATCAAAACCATGCAAAGACCGAACCAAAAAGAAAACTACAGACCAATATCCCTGATGAACGTAGATGCAAAAATACTCAACAAAATATTAGCAAACTGAATTCAAAAATACTTCAAAAGGATCATACACCATAACCAAGTGGGATTCATCCCAGGGATGCAAGGATGGTAAAACATTCGAAAATCCATCAACATCATCCACCACATCAACAAAAATAAAGACAAAAACCATACGATCATCTCTATAGATGCTGAAAAAGCATTTGATAAAATTCAACATCCATTCATGATAAAAACTCTCAACAAAATGGGGATAGAGGGCAAGTACTCAACATAATAAAGGCCATATATGATAAAACCACAGCCAACATCATACTGAACAGAGAGAAGCTGAAAGCTTTTCCTCTGCGATCGGGAACAAGACAGGGATGCCCACTCTCTCCACTGTTATTCAACATAGTACTGGAGATCCTAGCCACGGCAATTAGACAAAACAAAGAAATACAAAGAATCCAGATTTGTAAAGAAGAAGTTAAACTGTCACTATTTGCAGATGACATGATACTGCACATAAAAAACCCTAAAGACTCCACTCCGAAACTACTAGAGCTAATATCAGAATTCAGAAGAGTTGCAGGATACAAAAATTAACACACAGAGATCTCTGGCTTTCGTATACACTAACAATAAACTAACAGAAAGAGAAATAAGGAAAACAATTCCATTCACAATAGCATCAAAAAGAATAAAATACCTAGGAATAAACCTAACCAAGGAAGTGAAAGACTGATACCCTGAAAACTACAAGACACTCTTAAAAGAAATTAAAGAGGTCACTAACAAATTGAAACTCATCCCATGTTTCCTGGCTTGGAAGAATTAATATCATCAAAATGGCCATCCTACCCAAAGCAATATACAGATTCGATGCAATCCCTATCAAACTACCAACAGCATTCTTCAATGAACTGGAACAAATAGTTCAAAAATTCATATGGAAACACCAAAGACCCCGAATAGCTAAAGGAATCCTGAGAAGGAAGAATAAAGTGGGGGGGGGGGGGTGTGGATCTCATTCCCCAACTTCAAGCTCTACTACAAAGCCACAGTAATCAAGACAATTTGGTACTGGCACAAGAACAGAGCCACAGACCAATGGAACAGAATAGAGACTCCAGACATTATGCCAAATATATATGGTCAACTAATATTCAATAAGGGGGCCATGGACATACAATGGGGAAATGACAGTCTCTTCAACAGATGGTGCTGGCAAAACTGGACAGCTACATGTAAGAGAATGAAACTGGATCACTGTCTAACCCCATACACAAAAGTAAATTCGAAATGGATCAAAGACTTGAATGTAAGTCATGAAACCATAAAACTCTTAGAAAAAAACATAAGCAAAAATCTCTTAGACATAAACCTGAGTGACCTCTTCTTGAACATATCTCCCCGGGCAAGGGAAACAAATGCAAAAATGAACAAATGGGACTATATCAAGCTGAAAAGCTTCTGTACAGCAAAGGACACCATCAATAGAACAAAAAGGTATCCTACAGTATGGGAGAATATATTCGTAAATGACAGATCTGATAAAGGGTTGACATCCAAAATATATAAAGAGCTCACACACCTCAACAAACAAAAAGCAAATAATCCATTAAAAAATGGGCAGAAGAGCTGAATAGACAGTTCTCTAAAGAAGAAATTCTGATGGCCAACAGACACATGAAAAGATGCTCCACATCGCTTGTCATCAGAGAAATGCAAATTAAAACCACAATGAGATATCACCTCACACCAGTAAGGATTGCCACCATCCAAAGGACAAACAACAACAAATCTTGGCGAGGTTGCGATGAAAGTGGAACCCTCCTACACTGCTGGTTGGAATGCAAATTAGTTCAACCATTGTGGAAAGCAGTATGGAGGTTCCTCAAAATAGAAATACCATTTGACCCAGGAATTCCACTTCTAGGAATTTACCCTAAGGATGCAGCACTCCAGTTTGAAAAAGACAGGTGAACCCCTATGTTTATTGCAGCACTATTTACAATAGCCAAGAAATGGAAGCAACCTAAATGTCCATGGATGGAGCTAGAGGGTATTATGCTCAGTGAAATAAGCCAGGCAGAGAAAGACAAGTACCAAATGATTTCACTCATATATGGAGTATAAGAACAAAGAAAAACTGAAGGAACAAAACAACAGCAGAATCACAGAATCCAAGAATGGACTAACAGTTACCAAAGTGAAACAGACTGGGCAGGAGGGGTAGGGCAGGAGGGGTAGGGCAGGAGGGGTGGGGCAGGAGGGGTAGGAAAGGAGGGATAAGGGCAGGGAAAAAGAAAGGGGGCCTTACAGTTAGCATGTATAATGTTGGGAGGGTGCATAGGGAGGGATGTGTAACACAAAGAAGACAAGTAGTGAGTCTACAGCATCTTACTACACTGATGGACAGTGACTGTAGTGGGGTTTGTGGTGGGGGACTTGGTGAAGGGGGGAGTCTAATAACCATAATGTTCTTCATGTGACTGTAGATTAATGATAATAAAATGAATAAAAATTTTAAAAAGATGATTATGAAGACCATTCCTGTATGGGACTGTGGGGTGGGGGGTGGAGGGTAAATGTGACTCAGAGTTCATCCAGACAAGGAGCTCAGGCAGTTTGCAGATTCCTTCTGCAGCATATGTAAAGAGACCCACAATCTGTGATTGAGGAGCAAGGTGGCTAAGATGTGCAGAAGACACTGTCTCGGTGCCTCGCTGAATAGGTGGCAGGGTCTGCTCTATTTCACAGACTTCTTTCCATCAAGATTGAGTCACCGGTCCCTCTTCTGTGTTCAAGAATTGGATAACACATGTGACTTTCCCTTCGAAATTTTCCCCATTTTCAAGGTCTAACATGCCATTTTCATAAATGAATAACTGAATTTCTACCATTCCTGTGGGAAGTGAGTATCAGGTAAAAGAAAGCATCAGAGGCAATCTTGATTTTTATCTTCAAATACAAAAATGTTAATGCATAGATTTTAATAAAGGAAATTCAATCATGACCCGTAACAGTTGTCTAACATGTACATGCAGCAGCCAAGCTACTGTAACACAAAGGCCAGCAAACAGGCCTGGGGGGCTGCCCCCCAAGAGACGACAGAATATAAGGGCTAGTTTTGCCCTCTGCTAGTCTCCAGGTCAGCTGATGACTACAAACATCACTAGTAATGAACATACATGGAATAGAATCAGACCTGACTTAAAAAAATAAATTCCCAGAAGGAGTGAAATGAAGTCTTTTACTAAACCCATATCCTCCCTGAAAAAAAAAAAAAATTATAGTTCTCTTAATTGTATTATAAAAGACATTTTCCTCTTGTCTTATCCTATTTGATCTCTTATACTGGAGGGTGGTGCCATGAGGATCCCTGAGAAACAGAAATAGGTATTAAGCAGAAATCTCTGTAAATATACCAGAGACTCAGAAGCCAGACTTACAAAACGTATTTCTTCATTATGTAACCTGATTTAAACAACAGAATAGATTTCAACAGTCACCCAATAAAAGAAAATCAGTTCCGTCAACTGGGGTTCGCTTACTTATTAAAAATTAATACACAATATTGAAGAACCAAACAGGATAGATTCTCCTGGATTCCTTAACTCAAATAGCTCAGTCTCTTCCCCTTTTTTAACTCAAAACCTTAAACCTCTGTACCATCTTTCAGAGTTTAGTGCTTATGGAAAAGGTCAATCTGGCAGCTCCAAAGAATTCCACCCTCTATTTATTTATCTACCTAAGGGACATAGTTTGGATCTTTTACTGCACTGGAATACTTGAATCATACATTTGGAATATGAGCCATCCAGAAGTTGAGAAAGAAAAGAAAATATATTCAAGCTAAAATCAATCCAATTTTAAGAAGGTCATTAGTCAACCCCAATTTTAGTAAGGTTTTGAACAAACAGGCTAGACAAAAATAGACTAAAATCACAAGTGTGACTGTGTAGCTTTCACTCGGGACTCTCCCAGAGCAGACTGTGGACCTTCAATTTCAGTCCCTTTAAGATCTAAGACTCCTAATTAAATACAATTTAGGAGAAAGGCTTTCCAGAACACACACACCCCAGATTTAAAGGGGGCGTGAGCTGTTGCCCCCTAGTGGCCACGTCATAGAAGACAAGTTCCAAACACCGGAGAGCTGTTTGTACTCTCTGGAGAGTTCATCCTTTGTCCAAGTGGTAAAATCTGGACAAGCCTTCACCTTATTGTTAGCTATCTTCAATTTTTTTTTTCTGAAGCAAGTTACAGATGATAGAATAACGAGCATGAAAGTCAACACTATTCCTACATACCACTTCTGGGGTTAGAAAAAGAAGACAACAATGTGTATTCCCTTGCCAAAAGGCAAAGCTGCTCAGGGAAACTGGAATTGAAAACTACGTTGTCCCAAATACTTTAAATTTCAGGACTTGTTATCGTCCACATGGTGCTACAAATTATTCTCATGGAACCATAAGCTAGAAGTGTTAATTTCTGGTGCAAAAAGAAAAAAGAAAAGGTTCACAGTTTAGACATGATGGCTAAGAAGTAGGCCTGTGTCCAGTATAATAACAAGAGCTGGAGTAAAGAGTTCCATGTGATTTAATCCCAAACAAAACAAGCCCAGGAAGAGATTTCCCAGACTGGCAGTTGGACAGCAAAGGGCAGAGTGGAAAGTATTTGAAGTAGGGCATTGCTTAATGTCATAAACTAAAATGCATGACCCTTCTGTTGAAGGAAGAGGCTGTCAAATGCGGTTTTTATCCCTCCTTCCCATAAATCCAGGACTATGAAAGTCTCTGAAAATGTAAAATAATTTTTAGGATCCCAGAGACCATGATCTTCACCATTTTCCTGTGACAGCTGATAAGTCCAATTCTTCACAATAATTTATTTGGAGACTCAGACCTCTGCATGAAAAAAGAAAACTATTCTAGTAGAACAATTCAAGTGACATCTACTTTTCTGCAGTCGTGCTGTCGCTCCTGCCTGCAATGTCTGGGGTTCAAGGTTCTACCTCTCCATATACATCCAGTTGATATCCTTATCTCTTGGTACTAATCCCTCTTGCCTAAACTGTTGCTTAAGCCCAACTGAGCCATGGAAAGAGGAGCTCATTGCATGCCTATTACTTGCCATCTTGTTTTCTAATTAGTCTCCTTTGCATGTAACTTCTCTCCAGCTGGGAGTGCAGTACAGCAATGGCTGGTTGTTAACATTTCCCAAAGCCTCACAGAAGCAAAATGTTCCTCATAGAGGGAACACTAAGGGTTAACTCCTTAATTTTCAGTTACCAGGCTAGGGGGATGCCCAGTAGCTTACCTTGTGGCATTTCCTTTTGGTGAGAAATTCCCGCAGTTCTGCTATCAACTAAAATTATGACAAATAATCCTTTCATGTTGTTTAGCACTTTTTGGCTACAAAGTGATTTCAGGCATGATCCCAGTAAAAATTACTTTTCCTACATGCATGGGAAGGCAATCATTTTGTAATTTCCAGATTATCTTTTTGGAAGAGTACTGCACAGCCCCACAGAGGCTGCCATGGAAGTATGTGGTACATACTTAGAGTATTTATAGTGTTCCAGTTGAAATCCAAATTCTAGAAATATGCAGTGCCTAACTCCGGCTTACATAATTCCAAGTTTCATAGTTAAAGTCAAGGCTTTCCTTAGCAAGAAAAAAATGATTAAAGATATGAAGTTTATCTTAGATACCTTTGGCACACTCTCTGCCCTGTACCGTCTCTAAAACATTAAATTAAGGGAAAAAATACTGAAGAGAGAAAAGTCTCTCTACCTATGGTGTTGTTTTCAACATTGTTATTTCCCAGAGGCATGTGGTCCTGTGGCAACCCCAGTGGTAACCTGCCATCTTGACTCTGTGCCTATAGTTTTCCTTCTGGTCCTCTATGCTTCTTCTCTCAGCCCTGACCTTATGGTGGGGTCTTTCCTGCCCCCCTACATTTTCACATATCTAATGCCCTCGTTTGTCCATCAGATAAGGCTCTAACCCACTCCATATTGCCACTCTCCAACCTAAGAAGAAATGGACCATCACTCTGCCAGCCCACCAAAAACGCCCATCCAGTCCACATACCTCCAACATGGAGAGGAAAAACAAGGGCTGTGGGGTGAGACAGGCCTATAGCGGACAAGGACTCCAGCTTACAACCTACAACTCTCCACCTCTCCTATTTATTCTCTAGAATTTTGAGGTGAAATTAGCAAAGGGCGAAATGTTGGAAATTTTCCCAACATTTAATTTACAACTAGAGCCTGAGGAAGGTACTTAATCGGTCAAAGACTCAGACATCGTAGCTATAATCTTAGTATGCACTGACCTCATGAGGTTATCCGAATTTACACAACACAAGCCATGGTGCAAGGAGCTCAGGAAGTGCTCAACATCCAACAGCTTAGGCTATTTGCTACTATTGTTTGGAAAGACAAAACAAATGATTCCTTGTAAAACTACAGAATGCTTCATATCCCTGATGAACACAGATGCAAAATCCTCAACAAAATATTAGCAAACCAAATTCAAAAATATATTAAAAGGATCATTCAACATGACCAAGTGGCGTTTATTCCAGGGATGCAATGATGGTTCAATATCTGCAAATCAATCAATGTGATACACATTAACAAAGGGAAGGATGCAAATCATACAATCTCAGTAATCGCATAAAAAGCATTTGACAAAATTCAACATCCCTTTATGATAAAAACTCCCAACAAAGGTATAGACAGAAATATACCTCAACATAACAAAGGCCATATTCAGCCAAGCCCACAACTCACATTATATTCACTGGTGAAAAGCTCACAGCTTTTCCTCTAAGATCAGGAACAAAGCAAGGATGCCCACTCTCACCACTTTGATTCAGCATAGTACTGGAATTCCTAGCCACAGCAACCAGACAAGAGAAAGAGATAAAAGGCACCCAAATTAATAAAAACTAAATAAAATTGTCACTATGATACTACATAGAAAACCCTAAAGACTCCACCAAAAAACTAATAAATGAATTCAATAAAGTTGCAGGATACAAAATCAATATACAGTAATCTCTTGCATTTCTATGCACTAATAAAAAACAAGTGGAAAGAGAAATTAAGAAAACAATACCACTTACAATTGCATCAAAAATAATATAATACTTAGGAATAAATTTAACCAAATTGGTGAAAGACTAATAATACTCTGAAAACTATCAGACATTTATAAAAGAAACTGCAGACAACACAAATAAATGCAAAGATATACTATTGTCATGAAAGAATTCATATCATTCAAATGTCCAGTCCAAAGGTAATCTACAGATTCAATGCAATCCCTATCAAAATACCAATGGCATTTTTCACAAAACTAGAAGAAATAATCCAAAAATTTGTATGGAACCACAAAAGACTCTGAATAGCCAAAGCAATCTTGAGAAAGAAAACAAATCACGCTCCCTGGCTTCAACCTATACTATAAATCTATAGTAATCAAAACAGTATAGTAAAGTCACAAAAATAGACATACAGATCAATGCAAGGAAGTAGAGACCTCAGAAATAAACTCATGCTTACATGGCCAATTAAACTATGACAAAGGAGCTAAGAATATACACTGGGTAAAAAAAGGTCTCTTTAATAAATAGTGTTGGGAAAACTGGACAGTTATATGCGAAAGAATAAAACTGGACCACTGTCTTACACCACACATAAAAATAAACTTGAAATGGATTAAAAACGTAAATTCAACACCTGATACCATAAAACTCCTAAAAGAAAACATGGGCAGTAAACTTTTTGACATCATCATTAGCAGTTCTTCTCTGGATGTCTTCCCAGGAAATGAAAACAAAAGCAAGAATAAATAAGTGGGACTAAAGCAAAGTAAAAAGCTTCTGCACAGCAAAGCTGCACACAAAAAAAACAATAAAACAAAAAGGCAACCTACTGAGTGGGAGAATATATAAGCAAATAATATATCCAATAAGGGCTTAATATCCAAAATTTATTTTAAAAACTCATACAAAATGAAATAATGTAATTTTTTTTAAAAAATGGGCTGAGGACCTGAACAGATATTTTTCCAAGGAAGACATATAAATGGCCAACAAGTATATAAAAAGATGTTTAACATCACTACTCAATAGGGAGATGCAAATCAAAACCACAGTGAGATATCTCCACACCAGTAAGAATAGCAAGTATCAATAAAAAACAAGAAATAATAAGTTGAGGCAAGGATGTGGAAAAGGGAAACCCTCATGCACTGTTGGTAGGAATGTAAATTAGTGCAGCCACTATGGAAAGCAGAATAAAGATTCCTCAAAAAACTAAAAATAGAAATACCATACAACCCAAAAGTTTCACTTCTAGGAATTTACCTGGAAAAAACAAAATCCCTGATTTGAAAATACATATGTACCCCATGTGCATGGCCACATTACTTACAATAGCCAAGATATGGAAGCAACCAAAGTGTCCACTGATGGATGCATGGATAAAGATGTGGTAATATATACAGGGGAATATTATTCAGCCATAAAAAATAATGAAATCTTGCCATCTGTGACAACATAGATGGACCTAGAGGGTGTTATGCTAACTAAAATAAGAGAAAGACAAATACCCTTGATTTCACTTAACATGGAATCTAAAAAATAAAACAAATGCATGAACAAACAAACAAAACAGAAATTGACTCATAAACAGAGAACAAATTGGTGGTTGCCACAGGGGAGAGGGGTGGAGGAATGAGCAAAATATGTGAAGAGATAAAGAAATACAAACTTCAGATTATAAAATAAGTAAGTCACAGGGATGAGAAGTCCAATAAAGTGAATATAGTCAATAATGTTGTAACATCTTTGTATGGTGAGAGATGGTAACTACACTCATCATGGTGAGCTATGTGTAATGCATATACTTATCAAATCACTATTCTGTATACATAAAATATAATATTGCATGTCAACTATATGCCAATAAGTTAATAAAACTACAGGATGCTTGATAAAAATTAAGTCATTCTGTCAATCAATATTTATTGTGTGCCTTCACTGCTATGGTCTGAATATTGAGTTCGCCCAAAATTTACATATTGAAATCATAAACCCCAAAAGTGATAAAATTAGGAAGTGGAGCCTCTGGAAGGTTCTGCCTCAAGAATGCAATTAGCACCCTTATAAATGAGACCCCAGAATGCCCCCTCACCTGGTGACAATACAGTGAGCAGGAACTCAGCCATCTGTGACCCAGAAAGCAGATCCTCATCAGACACCATAACTTCGGGCACCTGGAATTTGGACTTTGCAGCCTCCAGAACTGTGAGAAATGAATTTCTGTTGTTTATAAGCCACCCAGTCTATGGTGGTCTATTATAGCAGCCAGAATGGAACTCTAAGACTTTCCATTCAAGGATTTTATCAAAAAACAGTATCCCCTCACTCAAAGGAAACAAAAAAAGAAAAAGATTCCTTTGTTCATAAGGATTTCATTACATAGTAGCTTGGTGATATAAGGAATACACTTTCAAAAGTACATAAGAGCATTTAGTGACCATACACAGAGAGGAAGTAAAAGCATGAGCAGAGTACAACTGAGCCCTCGCAGGACCAATACCAGGTGGCAATTACTTGCAACAACAGAAGAATCTTCCACAAGGTTCCTGTATGTAGCAAGCCTCCCCCTAAATGCATTTAAGCTGTATTTTGGTTTTCTTTTTCCATCTGACTCTCATTTCAGGAACACCCCATATGTAAAGGCAGCCGTATCCATGCAATGACAAAGCTGGACTGGGGAATCATGGAAGAGGGTTGCCCAGCTCCCCTGCCCCACCAGCCCCTCCAAACTGAGGCCCCAGCATGCTCTCTCTGCCGCCTACCCAAGCCTCTTCCATTGGCTGCTCAGAGTTCACAGATCCATCCTCCAAACATCCAGGATTCCTGCTTCCCCTATTGTTTCCATGTGCACACACTGTACTGCCCCTGCTGTGGTGTGACATGCTTAGTAGGTTGTTTAGGGCAACCTACAGTGCTGCACTATGAGAACCTCAGGAAACAAGGGCCATACACAAATCATCTCATTCCAGGGCAATCAGCACCATCAACTTCACTCCACAGAGACTTGACTCACCGCCTAGGCCACTGGGATTCCAAGCCTGCCTGAACTCCGCTGCTCTTGAAGCTCCAGCCGTGAGTCACCCTGTCCCTCCTTCTCCCCACCCCAACCCTCAGCACTGATTCCAGCTCCACCCTCACTCCAAGAGTTTCCCCCTGCTTCCCTATGGGCCTTGTCCTCAGGGCTAACATGGCTCTCCCTGGCATCTGAGCCTCTCCCAGTGAGAGACAGATTGACTATTTACCTTTTCATATTCCTCAATGACCTAATGGTCCATTAACATTTGCTAAAACTAATGCAGATTTCACTGTATCCTTGGAGAGACTTTAGTGAGAAAATGTCATGTCACAGAGAAACTTGACATGATACCTTTTGGGTTAATTGACTCTCAGTTGCTTGTTTCTTTAAAGTTATGTGGCTGTTTGGTTACTTCTCCCCAATTCACTACCTCGTGACAAATCTGAACAAGTACTAGACTGAACAAAAATTATTTCCAGTAATTAATCTATTCAAAAGAAATGTAACAGTATATGGGAAGAAATGGTTATTCTTTTTCACCACTATCTTCTCTGGGAATGCATCTGAAAATCTGACAAATAGGGAGAAAGGACCGTGCTTATTCTCAGACATGCCTACCAAGATGTTAGCTATCTCCATTTACATCTAAGGAAAACTAGTCTCAGATCTATTATGGAACAAAGTTCCCCCATTAGGAATGGTTTACAGTGGAGGCAGATCAAATGGACAGAACAAGCAGAGATCTGAGAGGATGGAAATACTTAAAAGGTAAGACTCAACAAGTAGAAAAGGCAAAAAGCTAGCGGATGCTTCTCCATGAGTTTGGAGTATGTTTAGTCTGAGAAATGAGAGGTGCAGCTTCTCGGGACCCATAGGTTTGATTTGCCATAGTTCAGGAGCAACAAGTGTTTTTCCTGTTAGAGTAGAAACTTAGTCAAGAAAGGGTTATTTTGGCTTTATAAAAGATATAAGCTCTTATCTGAGATTCAATAAAATGCTGTCCCTCAGAATGCTGTCCTGTTACCTCTTTTGAAGGTAATACATGATGAGCCTTATCTTGGAACCCTCACATGAAAGCTTAATGTAAACAAGTCTGAGTCATGGAAAAATACTACCTGCCCCAGAAACAAAGCTGGGAGGAACAGATTTGATGGGCACAAAACTTCCCTTACCCCTTGAATATTCTCTGCAACAATGTGAAACTAATGGGGGCTAGTTTGTGAGTCCCTAGCTTAGTCTTTTGCCCCAGCACATGGAAGAATGAGAAAGCACAGATCAGCAACCTTAGAGAAGTCAGGTGCAACATCAAGGCCCCTGGTTTGGGTTTCATCTCATAAGGCACAGGAATTTGGGTGACAAGTCATGGCAAGCATTTACCCCAGTGCCCAACATCTAGCAGACAACAAATACACAGTTGTTTACATATTTGTTGAAGGAACCTACGAATAGGATCCACTCTTGCCAGGCAAGTACCAGACGGAACAGGCAGGATAAGTACTTGCTTCCCACCTCTCTTGACCAGGCACTAAGACTTATGCATCGTGGTCGCAAAGGGTGGCACTGGCCAGGAGCACCTCGCTAACCACCTGCATCTTCCCAAATACCAAAGGCCATCAATCCATGACTGCACACATGCCAGGCCTGTCTTAGTAGGTAGCTAATTCCAAGCAGTTTGGGATTAGATGGTGTAAATACAGTGAGTATGATGTTTTCCATCTATTTACATCAATATCCAGCCTTCTCGGAAAGACAGAAATAGCAAATTAAGCCACTGTTCCCTAAATTTGAAGGTGTTTTGGGGCAGAGCTCTCAGCTGGGGCCAGCAGACACCAAAATGGGTAGGACGTGGAACAAAACCTTACACCGGCATTCAGAGAGAAATAATGGCAGAGCATACGGTCTTTTTAAAGTGGTCTAGGATATTTTCTGTCTTCCAAATAATGAGAAAAAGGTCTAAGATGAAAAAACTCATTAAGGTGAACGGGGGCTCAAACTTTTATGAAGGCTCATTTTAAAAACACATCCAAGCCCACTGTGGTAGGAGGAATGTGAGACGAGAAACCCATGCTGGCCACCCAGATGGGGAGAAGGACAGCGAACCTGTCAATGTCTCAAATCTGAGATGAGAGTGAGAGCCAGGAAGTTTCACTTCTGTGCACTTGTTTCTGACAAAATGTGTGAACACCATTTTCTGCTTATTGACATCTCTGTGGGCTGAAAAGAAAAAAAAATATGTTCTGGTGCATCTGGTATTGGGAATAAATCTATATCCACAAATGGTACTGGAAGAGTGAACCATTACTCATTACACTTCTCACATCCTGCATCTCCATTTAACAAAAACATTTACATCTTTTATCCTGACATGGCTAGACTATAAAATCAAGTACCTCAGGTAGGTAATCAGGTCAGCAAACACGATGAAGGGGGTGAGGAGCCAAATGAAAGGTGTATCTCAAACTTGGGATTGAATCCGGATGCAGAGCCGCACGGGACACTGGTACTGTTACAATTGCACCCAATGAAAACCAAGCCCAGGGAATGAAGACTGGTTAGGACATTATTCTCCTGTCCCAGGGGCTGGGGTTCAGGCACTACTGGGAAGCCACAGTGACTATCAGGGAAGAAGAGAAATTCAGCCATTCAGAAGTTCTCCCTAGAGCGGTCCCCCCTGCAGGGAACCAAAGCTTTAACGTGAAAGCTGGCCTCCTGCCTTTCACACGCACAAGCTCAGTGTTTTCATGGCCAGTGACCATGGATATACACTATGCTGCCTGAAAAGAGGACTCATAGGCTGCCACAAGCCAGATCACTATAACTTGAGAATGGGAGTACAGAGATGCACAAATGCAGGCAATTCATACTTCTTGCGGCTTTGTATTAACCCACCCATTTTCATAAAATCTACCTAATGGAAAAGCATAATTTCTATGTCTTTGGCCAACCTGATTCCACTGCAGCTGGAGAATGAAGGCTCTACATCTTGACACACTCAAACTAGCACATTTCCCTGACCCCTTCTTTGCCCCAAAGCTCCAAAGTGACAGCTCCTCGACCCGCCATGCTGATTTCAGCCCTGCACAGGGGACCAAGGGCACTGCAGGGAAGAATACTCCCCTAAGCAAGGCCAGGCCTGGATTCACTGGCCAATGCGCTGAGGCTTCCTCTTGAGGTCGGCACCCCTCTTTGAAAGCTTCCTAAGATAAAGGTAACAGATGGGGATGGAGGAAAGGATGAATCCAGAGCACAGAAGTTTTTTTAAAAAATCTTGGTTGTTAAGATGGAAAGTGTTATGGGCTGAATCGTGTCCCTCAAAATTTGTATGTTGAAGCCCTAACTACCAGGACCTCAGAGTGACTGCCTGTGGAGACAGAATCTTTAAAGAAAAATAAGGTGACATGAGGTCATTAGCGTGGGCCCTGCTCCATTCAAACTGGTGTCCTTATAGAAGAGAGGAAGACACAGACAAGCACAAAGGGAAGACCATGGGAAGACACAGAGAGAAGATGGCCCAGCCAAGGAGAGGGGCCTCTGGGGAACGCAAGCCTCTCACCACCGATCCGAGACTTCTGGCCCCCAGAACTGCGAGGAAATGTCTGTTGCTTAAGCCCCCAACCTAGGGCACTTTGCTACAGCAGCCGGAGCAGCCTAAGACAGGCAGGAACAGAGCATGCCTTGGATTAGGACGTTGGACGCTGCCTCACTGCTGGTCCTATCCCTTTCCACACAGCTGTCTACCCCTGGTCTTCTCTCCCCTTGAGTCCCTGGGGAGCTCAGGATCCTCAGACTGTCCCCCAGCTGAAATCAAGCAACAGGCACTTCACTCCAAATGCTCCTGGTTCCTCATATTAGGGAAGCAATCTGATTTTACACACACACACACACACACACACACACACGCACACGCACACGCACACGCACACGTGCTCACCATTATGCTACTCCCACAATACAGCTGGTATTCGCCCTACAGCTTCAGCCATCTAGTCATTGCTTCCCTTCTCCCTACTCCAGCTTCCAGGACAGTAAGAAGAAATTAACATTTATTGAGCAAGCTAAGAATTTTATCTTATGGGATAGATTTTATTTTATGCAACAGAGAAGGGACTCAAGAGATTAAAGTAACTTTTCCAACAGTGGAACCGGGAATTGAACCCAACTATTTTTAACTCCAATGCCCTCAGTTTTCCCACCAAGCCATAGCTTCGTTCCTGCAGCTGAGATCACCAGTGTTTTATAATATAGTTCCACTAGGGAAAAAAAATAAGGCACTGTAAACACTCTCCTAATATCCCAAGAGATCAGGCTTAGACTGGCATTAGTTAGATGCTCTCGACTAAGCCTGTAGAGAAATTGAAATTTCACTTCAAATTTTACAAATCATGAAAAAAATTAACATAAGTGACAATTACACCCCTGATACCTTTTACTGAAAGATAAGTCAATGAAACATCTACTTTTAAAATGTGGAATAATGAATAAAAAGGCGATATGATTTCTGTGCTTTCCTCTCATTGTCCAGCATTTGGGGACACGGCTCTGGTGACAAGGTCAGTCTGGGCTCCTAGAGAGCACAGTCCACGGGACCACCAGCCCTGACCCTCCTGGCAAGCTGTGGCATGCTTCCTGCATGGGTGCAGCAGGTGAAATCAGCAGTTAACTTCACCTTATAAGGAGCTCCAAGTCAGCTCTTAATTTATCTTTCTTTCCTGAGAACTGAAAAGGGATGAGACATTCAGGAAATGACTGCCTTAAGAGTGGAATGGTCCCTAAGCAGTAAAACCTGCAAGAGGGAAGGCACCCAAACCTGCCAAGACCAGCTCCTAGGATGATAACTGGGGGAAGGGATGCTGAAAGCAGAGCATCAACCCTCCTCACCACAAGGAGGAGACCAAGGGCCATGAATGACCCCACCAACTGTCCACTGGCCCACCCAGATGCCTGCTCAACCCATGAATAAAAGCAACCACAACCTTAATCTTCGTGAGGAGCTATATGCACCTGGTCACCTTGCTGCCTGTTAGAACTATGCACATCACTAAGTACACTGGGCTGTCCTGTAAGCAGCACTCAATTTCCACAGTACCCTTAGCTCTTGGGTTCTTAGCATTCACCGTGTTTGGCTTACATAGCCTGATTGTTCTCTTACAGATTTACAAAATTAGAGGGGTCATTAGAAGCCGGGTGTCTTGCCAATGGGTTTCAGCTGAGGACAAGTTCGCTATGGATTCAATGTGACCAAAGAAATTGACAGCAAAACATTCTTGGGGTGAAAGGGTTATACCCAACTTTATTTCCAGGTGGCAGGTCAGTCACTAAAATCCCATTCACTCAGAGTGAGTCTGCATGCAGCAAGCCGGTCTCTGCCTCTGGGCCCCTCTGTCTGCACAGCCGTCCTCTGGGCCTCTCTGCCTACAGAACCGTCCCACACAGCTGTTCCCTGGGCCCCTATGTCTGCACAACCATCCCCTGGGCCTCTCTGCCTGCACAGCCATCCCACACAGCCATCCTCTGGGCCTCTCTGCAGTCGTCCCACACAGCCATCCTCTGGGCCTCTGTCCTCGGCGCTGCCACCACTCCAGCCTCTGCTCTGCTCTCCTGCAGCCTTGCAGCCCTGCCACCATGTCATGCACAGAGCACTGGGCAGAACTCTTCATATAGAGTCAAGTGTGCAGTGAGCTAGTCAATCAAGGCAAGGTGAGAATCCTGGCCACAGGAACTCTCACTTTATTCACAACAGGCAAATAAAAGAAACATGGGCAAAAGCAGGAACATCGGGTTCCCACAGATGAATTTCACTTGGGACACACTGAAAAAAGAATGGGCATCTGGTGAACATCAGGATATGCACTGGCGTGGAGCCCTTGCCACAGAGAGCAGGTGGCTGGCTGTGAATGAGATCTCCCAAGGGGTAAGGTGTGGGCAGATGCGGGTCACAGAGGACCAGACAATAGTCTTCAGGCAGTGGAAGAACCACAGGGAGCCTAAGGAGACCTCAGGGGGTGGGGAAATGATCGCTGCTGAGAGTTACACCATGCAATAGGGATGGCACACATGACTGCCAGGCACTAGGAATGTGTCCAGTCCACACTGAAAGTGTAGCATACACACTGGATTCTGAGGCCTGAATGGACAAAAGTCCCCTGTCTATTCAAGAAGTTCAAGGGCACTAATGCTGAGGGCAAACCCCGACCAGCCCCTGGTACTCTTTCAGACAGCCATTTGGAGTGGTGCCCAGACTACGTCAGAGGCAGTGAGTAAATAAACCATTGTTGCATCTGCACATTTGGGGCAGGCAAATATAGAAGTGGAGTTAGGGGACGTTTTTTGTTGTTGTCGTTTATGAAAGGGAAGACCTGCGAATGTCTGTCAACAGCATGACAGGCCCCCTTTTTCCCAAAACGATGTGGACATACTTCCTCCCAAATTCACACTCTTGTCCCCACTGTACCATCTCGCTCACACACCAACACAAGCAAAGACAGGGGAGGAATTCTATGATTTATGTAGAAAGTAGCTCAGACCTTCCGCATTTGGGTTTTTAAATCCAGAAGGAGATCAGGGAGCGCAGGGCCGAGGATGGCATGGGACAGGCACCACTGAGCATTTTCCGGATCCTGGAATTCCAAGGACTTGTCCGACTGTTGGTTCTCCTGACACCATTGCTGGAATTAATTCATTAGGAAATGTCCACCTGGTTGTAAGGAGTTTTGTTACTAACTAACTTTGAGCATGTACCTAAATGCCACAGAGCATTTAGACTATTCTCCAGCCCCCAAATAAATTAATTTTGAAAAGTGTAACTGCCAATAGCTCATTCTGGATGGGCTACAAGTCATTCCAGATATTCACCAAAAAAGAAAACACACAAGTATTTGCAGAAGGTTTATCATCTGGCAGACTATTAAAACATCCAGTCTCTGTTTCTTCAACTAGACATCATTCACACTTTCCCGATTTCTCTAGCATTTGATAAGGAGAGCAAGGAGATGCAAGAATTAACATCCCCGACACAGCAGGTGTGGATGCAAGCACTTATTTCACATGTAAATTGTGTAATTACAAACCTTCCCTATAAAATTCCTCAAATAATTAAGTGTAACAACAGCAGGGGCCCATCTGACACTCTTACAGAGAAGCTAACAAGCACTGCACCCATACATACCTGCTCATCCAGGCACTCGGTGGTTAACATACAGTTCTGACAACTTGGAAACACGACCAGACTGCAGGAAGGCAACTAGGAGAGGCAATTCTCTCTTTGGTATAATACATATGTAACTTTTTTCCTAACTGAAGAAAAAAATGCAAGTGTTTAATTTCACAAGGTAATGGGGAAGTGCAAGAAAGGAGCACAAACAAATTAATACAAAGTGTGTTGAAAATAACAATTTTAGTACTTTATGTCCAGACCACTAGAAATCTTGATGGTTCCTACAAAATACCTTTGTTCTGAAGCAGGATAGCGTAGTTGTCAGAATGCAGGGTCTGGCACAGGTTTTGAATATGGGCTCAAAATGATGAGCTGTACAGTCTAACCTCCCTGAGTTAAAATGGAGATAATCACAGTATAGACCTCACAGTCTTGTGAGGAGAAAATGAGTCAATACACAGACACCACTTACAACAGGTGCTACTAAGTGCCTGGTAATGTTAGCTACTATTTAAATCAATTCACACCTATGAGCAACTCCGCAAACCAAGATTCCAGCTGGTGACCTCACAGATGCAGTGTGTGACTGGGACTGAAAGCTGCACGTCTAAAGAAGCCTTTGCCCCCATTTCTGTCTCCCCATCAAAAATGCAGTGATCCTGGAGCTATTGGTTTTTTCCGCTCATGAAGTCCTGATGATCCCCGACTTCAGGAATTCTTTCCAAGTAGCACCTGACGGAGCTTGTGTTTAAAAGAAGAGCTCAGGCATTGCAGCAGCATAGGAGCAGATGCACTGAGAGTAGAGATGGGTGATTTCCTGGAAGTCAAGGTTTTGAGTCTTAGGTGACTTAGAAGGTGGCCACCTCAGGTTAACACCAGTCATAGCTAATGTTGCACTTGAATGTGCATTATACCCATGGTTACTAGTCATAAAATAAAATCATGAATATGTCTCAGCAAGGAGTTGTGTCACGGGCGAACCATATGAAACAAGTTATGGGAAAAGACAGAAGCTGGGGACTTTGGATGAATACAAATGGCCTCATGGTGAATCCTGCCCAAGGCCCTTACGGTCTCAAGCAGCCCCTGTCCATCTCCGGCCCCTGCATATCTTCCTTGCTGTAGATAAAATGAGAGTTCCTGTGGCCAGGATTCTCACCTGGCCCTGGGTGACTACCTCACGGCACACCTGTGGGCAATACATGGCTGTTGACTCTATATGAAGAGCTCTGCCCAGTGCTCTGCACGCAACATGGTGGCAGGGCTGCAAGGCTGCAGGAGAGCAGAGCAGAGGCTGGAGTGGTGGCAGTGCCAAGGACAGAGGCCCAGAGGATGGCTGTGCAGGACAACTGTGCAGAGAGGCCCAGAGGACAGCTGTGCAGGGCGACTGTGTGGAATGGCTGTGCAGACAGAGGGGCCCAGAGAATGGCCTTGCAGACAAAGGGGCCCAGAGGCAGAGACCAGCTTGCTGCATGCAGACTCACTCTGAATGAACAGGATTTTAATGACTGACCTGCCACCTGGAAATAAAGTTGGGTATAACCCTTTCACCCCAAGAATGTTTTGCTGTCGATTTCTTTGATCATACTGAATCTGTAGCGAACTTGCCGGGGGCTGAAACCCATTGGCAAGACACTTGCCAAGGGCCCATTCTTGTCTTCGTGTTCCCACAGCTGTCACATAGTTTAGGGCAGTGCTGTCTGATGAAATACAACGTGAACCACATGTGTAATTTTAAGTTTTCTTACAGCCACATTAAAAAAAGGTGAAAAGATGGAATTAATCTTAACCATGTATTTTTCATGTAATATGTCCAAAGCATTATCATTTTAACATATAATCAATATTGAAATGATCAGTGTTTTACATTTTTTGCCACACTAAGCCTCTGAAACCTGTTGTGTATTTTATACCTATGGCACATCTCAATTCTCTGTTAAACATCTAACTAGCCATGTTTCCAGTATTCAATAGCCACATGTGGTGAGGGGCTACCATCTCAGACAGAACTCACTCTGAACACTGATTATTTGGAATACAGACCACTTGCTGCATGGTCCCCACTTCCCTCACTGAGACTCTGCTCGGGCCCATTCCCACTCTCAACAGCTGCATTCCATTCCACACTGCAGCTAGATTAATCCACCTAACATGGTCTGACTCACTTGAGCAAAGTAGGGGCCCACTCAGAGGAGGAGCCATATCTGTGTTCTCAACACCAACTACAAACTAGACATTCAATAAATGTCTGCTAAATAGTCAATCAATTAAATACTCCAGGATGAAATCCAAATTCCTCAAAGTGATATTCAGTTGTAGCCTTTAACGAGAGCCACCTTCCTCTTTGTAAATCCTCTATTCTAGGTTCCTAATACCTACTCCAGTGTGCAGGGGTGAAGGGAGAAAAGGGTCACAAAGTGAGCATGCCACATCTTCCTGGAGCACCAACTGTAGTAATCGGTATTTCTAATTTATACTAAAATGTTTAATTAATATAATATAATATATATAATATGAATTAATATGAATTAAATTTAGATTAAAATGCTCTGATACATACTGAAAGAGAAAGCTAAAACCCCTACCTGTTGTTAAGATTGAATACAAGTCCCCAAATACATTTTATGCTTATAGTGGCTTTAAACTAACACCAGAAAACCTCCAACCCCTCCCACAGGCAACCACTCCCCTCTTGCTGGTTGGTGTGATGGTGAAAACACTGAGAAGCCCTGGCTGCCCGCTGGTCACACCTCATGCCTCTCGCCACATTCTGTTCTTTCCCCTCACCTATCTCTCCCCTTGCCCTGTCTGCTCATCTAAGATGCCAGGAGGCCCCTACTTACTGGTAGGAGGTAAAATTTCCTAAACCCCACCTGATCTCAAATGCTACCCAAATCTCCTACATTGATTATACCCACTTAACATTATTAGGTAACCAGCTTTCTCTCTGATCCTACATGGCAGAATCCTTGAGAACAGGGACTACATCTCCCACTGTTTCCAATTCCCAGGAATGATTTCTGTTCACTGACGGGTGAACTGAATGTGCAGCAAATTTTGCTTTGGGTCAGCATGCAAGAGAAAAACACGGAAAATGGAAAAGTGAAAGGCTATACACAAATGTAAGTATGTCAAACCATCCCCCAAAGGCTGCACTGGCCAAACACGATGTTCTCAATAGCAGGTGATGAGTTTATAATGACTTGAAAGCAACGGAAAAGAATAAAAAATTTAAGATGAAGAAAATAAAGCAAAATGCTTATTAATATCATGCCATACAGTATGGGCATTTCAATGTCAAATATAAGTTGTTAAGAAAGACTTAGTAATAAAAGCAATTGTTAGAGAAAACCAGTATTAAAGTGAAAAGTAATAAAGCAAAACATATTCCTTGAGAAATGGTATAATAGAAATAAGCTGAAATAACTAACTTTGAAGATGAAACATCATTAAAAAATATCCAAACTGTTGCCTGAGACTGTTTAGAAGGAAAAAAATAGGCTTTGACAAAATGGTGAAGGAAATTTTTACTCCTGCAAATTTGGTACTTCACTTGAGTTAAAAAAATTGTGAAAGGCAAGAGCATTGACTGATAAAAAGCTTCACTAAGGATTTTTCTTGGGAAATATTTCTCTCTTAAGTTAAATGTTATATAAACATTCCTGTTTTTTTGGACTACTTTTAGCCATCTGGATGACAGGCATTAATAATTAAGTCCAGTACAAAAGTCCACTCTGTACCCATCATACAAGCTATAAATGTCCAACTTGCTGTGCCTGTTTTGAAATGTATTACTTATAAAAGATACAAATGATTTTTTAAATTATTAAATCCTTTTAAAAATAAATTTATGTATCAATACACATATGAAAATAACCCTTTTAAAATCACTCCCCTTAAATTCTATTGCTGACCATCTGAGTGGCTTGCTTTATTCTTTCCCTGCCTTTTCTTATCACAAAATACAGCCAGATTATCAGTACACAATGCATAACTGGGATAAGCTGCAATTTATCACATGGGTTTTTCTAGGGTCTGGAATATACTCACCTACACTCCTCCAGGGCAACCTATAAAGAGCAGACTTTAATTCCATGTTTTAAAGATTACCTGCTCAAGATCATAATGTCCTAAAGAGCCATTTCCCCTCATCCATCATTAAACTTTTCTTACTTTAATAAGCTCTTTTCAGAAAAAGGCAGTTATCCTGGAGTTGCTACACTTACGCCAAACTTTAAAAGATACAAGAGATTTTGTCCCAGGACAATCTCTCCATTATATTTTTTCTCAAGTGGCTAGGAGCAGGTTGGAATAAAATGTCAGTTAAAGACCACAGTACAGGGAGATTATAAAAAACAGTAACAAGAAGTTCATGTTATGTATCAAAAGCCAGAAAACAGAGTCAATGAAGCCACTTAAACTCAAAGTAAAAATGGATTTGGGTGAACAAGAATTCATTTAAAGATTTGCTTCAATCATAACAGAGTGAGGACTTTTCTTAAAGAGATTCCCATACCCAACCCCATTTGCACAAAAGTCAGGAAAAATGTGATCATAATAGGAATACGGGTAGATGACACTAAATTAACAAATGGAAAGGTTTTTTTTAATCCCTAAGAACAGGGAACATCGATATCGATCCACCAGTAAAAATGTAGAGCTGCAGACTAAAACAGAGAATCTATTTACACAAACAGCCACACTGGCAAGGGACAGATGAACACCAATAAAATCTTATCTATCATAATGAAATTTCAACAGCACATATGACATATGTAGCCATCACACTTTTGAGTGTTCTTAAACCATGTCAAAGGTTCATAACCTATAAAATTAGTACTTTTGCCAAGGCACAAACTTTTCCTATTGATAAGTGAGAACGCAGCTGATAGCCAAGTCTGTGTGTGTCAGTTTTACAGACATTCAGGCAAGACTGTGAGTCTGAGCTATGCGTAAGATTGTGGGCAATCTAGAAAGAAGCATGCATCAATCAGATTAAAGTAATGCACCCATACTCTAACTACCTGCCAGATATGAATACATCTAGGGAAGAATATGGAATAGTCTATGGAATAATATATGTGGAAGAAGACAGACCTGTAAATTTTCCTTATATAATGTCCAGCTTTCAATAAAAAAATACCAAGCATGCTAGAGAATAAAATCAAATATCTGCAGTCCAAGAGGGAAAACATAGAAAGAAACCTACATATGATACAAACACTGGAATTATCTATTACAAAATTGCCACAATGAATATTTTTGAAAATGGAGGAAAAGAGGTAGAACAGCACAAGAGAATTTGAATCTAGAAAATGAATCAAATGCACATCTTATTACTAAAACATAAAATAACAGAATTTAAGGATTCAATAGATGGGTTCGCCAGGTGACTGGACAAAACAAAATATGTATGAACTGATAGAAATGTCAGAAGAAAACATCAAAATTAAAGTACAAAGAGACAAAGGAGTGAAAATACAGAAAGGAATGTAAAACAGACATGATCAAAAGGAGCAAAATACATATAATTGGAGTTCCTAAAAAGAGGCAAGAAAGAGAACGAAGCAAAAGCAGTGTTTGAAGAAATATTGTCCAATAATTTAACAAAGTGTATACAAAATTATTAAGCCACAAATTCAAGAGCCTTTACAAATCCCATTTGGGAAAAAAACAATGAAAACATAACCTTTAAACAGTAAGATGTACAGGTGGCCTTTCAAATAGAAACAATGGAAGCCAGAAGTACTGAAAGAAAAACACCAACACTTGCCAGTTCTATACTCAGAAAAGCATAAATACAGATATTTTCAAACAAAAACAGAAAATTTATTGTAAGCAGACCCATGATTAAAGAAATCCCAAGGAAGTTCCTCAGACAGCAGAAAAATGATCCCAGATGTAAGCATGTAATGCAAGAAAGAATAAAAAGTACATGACAGTATAAGATACAGGAAATCTAAATGTATATTGACTGTTAAAAGAGCAATAATGTAATATATACAAAGAATTAAAATACACGAGCACAACAGCACAAAAAGCAGTAGGGTGTAAATGAAGTTCAAGTGTCACAATGTCTTGCAACAGTACTTTGCATAGAAAAAATATAAAAGTACTTTTTAAGGTAGATATAATAAGTTCAGGATATATGCTATCATCTCTACTGTAAAAATGAAAAGATTAATAGAAGAATGTATCATTCACAAGCTAATGTTAATAAATACTGGATTATGGTTGTTTGCCAGGTGGCTGCCCACTGTCACCACCACTGACATTGAAAATGTCTGAATTTTGCCAACCCACAGCCAGATACCACTGCCCCACCACCACACCACCATCTCTGGCTGGGCCCTCTCCAAATGATCCTCAAATGAAGTATATTCACCATAGTTCTCTACATTTCAGAGATTGTGTTTCACCTGCTGAACATATGATTTTACTATATCAAGTGAATTACAAATCAACCAATCAACACTTGATTAAAAGCAAAAAGTGATAAAGAGGTACAAAGAACAAAGCAAAAAGCAAAAGTAAAAACCCAGATATTTTAAGCTGCATGTGCAAAGGGTAAGACTCCTCATATCAGGCAGAGTTCAGCTGCTCGAAACAACCACCAAACAAAATCTCTTAGCAAACCATAGCAAACATCATACTTGATGAAATTCTCTAAGTTTTCACTGAAATGGAGGAAAAGAGACCAGCTACCATGTCTTCTAGTTAGCATTAACTGAGGTTCTGGCCGATGCAGTATGGCAAAAACCAAAAACGGAAAGTGGGAAGCAAAAAATAAATGGTCAGTCTGCACAGATGTCATAAAAAGCCTAAAGAATTCACATGGAAAATCCTAAAGAATCTCAGATAAATTATTAGAATCAATAAGTGAACTTTAGCAAGGTTGCTAAAGACAAGGTCAATATGTAAAGTCAACTACATTTTTACATTCTAGGAAATAATTTTTAAGTGATACCATTGGCATTAACATCAATAAACATCAAATACCTAGGAATAAATCAGGTCCAAAAATATGCAAACCTCTCATAGTAAACTAAGTTTAATTACTGGGAGAAATTTGAGAATACCTAAATATAAATAGAAGGGTAATTCATGTTCATAGATTGGAAGACTCAATACTGTGAAGGTGCCATTCTTCCCAAATTGATCTATAGATTCAATCCCATGTCATTAAAATTCCAGCAGTTTATGCTGATGAACTTTACAAGCCAATTCCAAGATTGAAACTTAAATGAAAAGAGCCAAGAATAGTAAAGAATATTTTGAAGAATTAGAGCAAAGTTGGAGGACAAATGCTAACACATAACCAGACAAGAAACTAGAACAATTTAAAAGTTACTAAATTGGAGCAAGAAATGGGAACAAGCTGGTCTTTTCAATAACTGGTGTGGGTTCAACTGGACTTCCATGGAGTAGCAAGGGTAAGACTGATGGCTACCTTAAACTATAAATGAAAAAATCAACTGTAGATGCAGCATAGACCTAAATGCCAAAGTTAAAATAATAAGAGCTCTAGAAGATAACATGGGAGAGTATCTTCATGGCCTGTTGGTAGGCAAAGATTTCTTAAACAAGATACAAGAAGATGCAAATCATGAATGAAAAAAACTGATTACTCAAAACTCATTAAAATGAAGAAATGCTGTTCGACAACAGAAACAAAATACTAGTAAAAGAGTGAAGAATCAGCAGTGTTGGAGAAGATATATGCAGTACACATATCTGACAAAAAGCTCACATGCAGAATATATAACAACTCTCAACATATCAATAAGAAAAAAAACTTCATTTTAAAACAGGCTACAACTTGAATAGGTACTGCACAACAGTATTTCCAAATGGCCATTAAAGATACAAAGAGGTTTATCTTTTCCATATGAGTTATCATGAAAATCAAATTAAAATCATGATGAAATACAGCATAATGATTAATTGTTTTAGAAACTAATATTAACTGAGTACTGCTGGTGGGAGAATTAATTGGTACAATCACTTTGGAAAACTATTTAGAAAGCTGAGCCTATGTTCCCCCAATCAGAAATTCCACTTGGAGGTGCACATTCAACAGAAATGTACACATCCTATATCTTAGGTGATCATTTGTCATTTGATATTTGAGAACGCTACCATTATTCATAATTCCAGATTTATTCAGAATAGTAAAAAACTCAATGTCTACCAACAGAATGGCTAAACAAACCACGGCATAAAACAACCACAAAACAAGCCATCATTCAGTACAACATGGACACATCTCACACACATAATATATATTGAGCCAAAAATAACACACACAAAAGATCATGTATTGCATTATTCCCTTTACATAAAGTGCAAAAATAGAACTAATCTATTTTTCTAGAAGTCAGAATGGCGATTACATTTGGATAGGCAGGTAACCACTGGGAGTGGGTATGAGGGAGGCATCTACAGGCAAGCAACGTTCTACACATTGATCTAAGGGGTGACTGCACAGCATGTTCATGTTGCAAAAATTCATCAAGCTGTACACTTAAATTTTATGTACTTTACTATATGTAGGTTATGTATTACACTTCAATTTAAAAATTTTTTTTCATTTACTTAAAAAAGTAACTGGAAAAAACTCTATGAAAGGCAAATAAATCAGTCTTAGGAATAGTTGCTTGTGGACAAGAACTATTTCTTATGTATCTTGTTATGTCCACGAAGTCAAGTAAAATGCCTTATATATAGTATTTAGAAATGCTAAGAACATAAAAATACTTAAATTTATTATTTTGTATTTCTAAAATATAAATATATATAATTTCTATTTCTATGGATACAAATATGAGAGCTTTCAGCCAGTATTTTGATCATCCTCATTAATATCCCCCTACATAAAATGGAAAAATATGGACTGGATAATTGTTTTATAGAACTAATTTGACATAGACCTAAGATGGAAATCTTAAGTTGGCCATTGGGTTCTAGCCTCAGCCCTTTGCTGTTTAGGAGGCTTATTAGTGACTCTATGGAAACTATTTTAAGATACAAATGAAGAAGAAGCTTTAGGATAAGCCCATATAACCCCACACACAGGAAGTCATGAATTCACCAGACTGTGCTGAATGTAGGAATACATGTACACAGACAACCATCACCCTATCCAGGTCATTCCACATCACCCCACAGGGAAAACATCAGCCTGATAAATGGTCAATCCAATATTTATAGCATTCATAACGAACCAGAGCAACCACAAAGACAATCATGTAGTTAAATAAAAAATGAATGCCCAAAAATATATTAATTCAGTACCCAGCAACAAAGCCTTAGTCTCCTATAATTTACAGTAGTTTTTCTTCTCTGCTCCACACTCATGTGAAAAAACTGCTATGCTCTCAGTATTTCAGTTTATGGCATTGAAGAATCTTATCCAAAACATGTCAGCAATCATTTTCCTCTGCCCATAAAAATAGGCTGAATTTCTCTAACCTTAAAAATAGACTCCATTTATCTACAATATTGACCCTTTCTTAGAAGTTGTACTACTCAGTTATGGAGACCCCAACAGTCTGAACAACAAGCAAGAGGATGTCATTACTCATTTTCTCTCTCATACAAAGGTTTGTGAGGTGTCCTCAATTTATTTACCAGACTCAGTTTTGATCAGATTTTAGTTTGTTCCATTATTCACATTAGAAGGCAAAAGCATCATCATTGTTAATGCTGAGATTTTCAGGTCCATTTCTGTATCCAAAGTCATCTGAGTTGTATGTGTGTGTGTGTATATATATATATACACACATATATCCACACACACACACACACACACACATATACCCTTCTTATAAAGCTCTGGGCTTCAGGGTGCCTAGCTGCAGAGAGAAATGGAGAAATGACCTCACTGTTCCATCCCTACTATGGGACAGCATGACATTGGTGTGATTTACAGAATCACTGGTACTATTCTCTACTGACATTCAAGTTCTTGCTTTAGGCCTTTACAGAGCAGTATTTTTGTTTGTTATAACTTATGCCATGCTCCTAGTTTTGCCACTCATGTGAAATTCTCAAAATTTTGTTCTGTAGAATGTCCTTGGAAGAACCAAAACTAGAAGATGTTCTGCTAACAGTACATATTAAGTGTCTTGTCACTCTATAATGAAAATGTTGGGTAGCTCTCTCCCCTTTTGCTAACTTGTACCTGAGTGTTACCATCCTCTTCATCTCCCTTCCTCTGGCCAACATCCATAAGCATTTTAACCAGATGAAAGATGGCAGAGTTCTGGGGACAGACAGGAAGAAGCCTCTAGACCATTTGGTCCACCTCCCCTTTGCCCTCTGAATTCCCAAATTCTTTTCTATTTTCAAAAGAGTGATTTCATTTTCTAAGAAAGGAGTGGGAACTGGATATGTGTGGTTTGGTAAGTTTGAGTCTGGTTCCATTCTAAAACTTAGTTCTGGTACACAGCAAGGTAGAATTTCTGTGAGGACCTCTGCAGGCCCAGCAAAGGCTGGGCAAGACCAAAGGGGCAGATGACATGTCTGAACACTCCACCTAGTACACTGCTGATTGAAGAAGGTTCTTTAAAAGTTAGAGTATATAAATTTGATTGACATTTGGCACACACATAAACATACACATTGCACATCTACATACATTAGGTAAGATGTACCATATTTAATTTGATAGGGGAAAAAGGTGACATGCTTTTATCTTAATTATGTATTGGATGCATGGCAAGCACGTGATTTGGCTAGTTTTGAGCAGATCATATAATAATCATCATCTCAAAAGCAGTTTCCTTTTAAGAAAGTATTGCAGACAATGATTGAGGGCACTGGAGAGATTGAGATACATTCTTTGCTAAGTGCAAACATTTGTTGAAAGCTTTTACTTTCATATCACTGATGTTAAGTATAGAATAAGGGGATTTTCACATTTAAAGGATGTATACACTTATTGCTTAGTCTTTTTTAAAAACAGCTTTGCAAGCTATAAACTGTATATGCAGCATAGTGTCAGTGACATAAAAATGCAACTTTTATAGAAATCAAAATATCTCAGAACATGAAAATTGCTTAATTTTCTGAAAAATTACTGAAATTTGTTTAGTCAGCTATGCTATTTATCATGGAAGGAGAGCTGAGGGCAACTGCTATCAGCATTTTGCTTCATAAGATATTTCAACATGTTCCCCTGATCTGAGCTGTGAGAAAATTGTTCTAACATATACCTAGGCTGTCCGTTTGCTAAAAATTATTTGTAAAAGTCTATATGAACCCTGCAATTGTGTTGAGTCAGTAGCTATAGAAAGAAAAAAAACACTAGCAATATGAACTTCTCCCACTCATCCTAATGAGCTATGCATGCTTCAAGCCTAGCTGGATTATTTAATCACTAACACCATGCAGCATCCAAACAAAACATGCCCAGCTCAGAACCAAGGAAGCTCTAACTTTAATTGCTGAGTAAAAGGTCCCGGGCAGAAAATGAAATTATGCAACACTAGCCTAAAACCACATGAAAACAACATGCGCTTACAAACAGGGGAAAGCAAGATGTAATTGTCTACAAAAAAGGGGGATGTATCAGCTTATCTGTGTGCCCTATTATGGCAGCAAGTGGAGGGTGGAGTGGCCTCTATCCTGTCCTGTCCCTAGGCTCCTGCTCCATCAATCATGCATCCTTCCCCATAACTTAGATTAAGGTCTCTCCCATGAGAAAAAAAGAAAAGAACCAGCAACATTCATTCGCCCTTGCCTCCTGGACCCATTACACCTCCTCTCCCTCTCCTTCCTCCTCAGAGCATGTGTCCTGCTACCCTCAGTCAGTCCCTGGCAGTCTGGCATTAACTTTTGCCTTTCTCTTAGAGACATATCCCAGGTCTTCTTGGCCACCTGCATCTCAGTCTTTGCTACAGAGGGCTCTTCATGCTCCTTCCCTGATTTTGTCCTGCCCACTTCTCTGGCTCTGCTATCACACCAGCGGCAGCCAAATCTGCCTCTTTGGGCCCATCCTCTCCCCTATACACTAAACCCATTGTAAGTCTGGGGAAGGGAAATCCCAGGGAAAATACTTCTAAAAACTGAAATAAGTCAAAGGGAGGAATAAAGTTTAAAATGCGTTTATTGCTTACAAACTGCAATCCAGGACTGTCTCTCTCCTCAGCTCTGGAAGAAACAAGCAAGCAAGACAGCCCTTCCCCTTAAACTCTCAGGTTTAGACACATTCGTGGTTACCCACATAATTACCCACTGGCATGGAGATGAACTCCTCTCCACCCCTGAATATATGCAAATGAACTAAAGCCAGGTGAGTTGCTCTGGAAATGTTAGTTTTACCCACAGGTCACCCATCCAGAAATCTCACCTTACAATCTACTCGTTCCCCTTCTTCTGCAATGGTCCCTGGGTGACAAAACTGGAGCATTGTGACCAGACTAATGACATAACAAAGCGACAGCAATAAAACTATGACAATCCTCAAGCCGATGATTCAGCTAGTTTCAAAGTCTTATGCAGATTAAGTCCATAGCTTGTCCATTCCAGAGGCAGGCAGTAGCTGAGGGTTCAGAGGAATCATCATGAGGCAGCTGCAGCCAGGGGGCACATTCAGGCCACAAGAACTGTAGGAGAAAATAACCCTAAGGGTGATAAGATACATGTTTTAATGACACCAACATAGGCAAATCTTGTCCATCAGGTAGGATACATGCAAGAGAGTGGTTTTGTGATAAAACAGTGGCAGGAATGGGATTTCATCCTCATCTAGTATACCAGACTTTCAAACCCCTCCCTGTGGGGGTTACAGATGGGTCAATATATAGAGCTACAGAAGGTACATGCGCTGGCCATTAAGATAAAACAAAACTTCTCAGCAAGATACTCTTATCTCCTGGACATTTGGGGTACATTACTGTGACCTTTGGGGGCCATTCAGCTGTAACTCCAGGAATAAACACAAGGCCAGCTTCCAGGCCTTTTCCCAAAGGTGCCGGAAGGGCCAGCCTTTGTCTGGTGCATGTGTCAAAATGTCCAGGGCCAAGTCCATTCAACAGTGTTTCCAGGGCTTAACGCATTAGGAGCTGGCAGCAGGATGTTGCTCTGTTGGTCATACTCTGGCTTCAATAACTCTTCTTTGGTTTGGATGCACAATTGATAGGGGAGGCAGCAAGGTGCGTGAGCATATCCACAGGGCTCAAATCTCCTTTACATGACTTCTCGTTCAAACACCACAGCACTGTCCATAGGAGAACTGACCAACCCCATAGACTATTGGTGTCTGACTTCAGGCTAGATTTCAACAAACCATTGTACCTCTCTATCATGCCTGCCCGGGTAGGATTATATGGTATATGAAATTTCCACTTTATTCCTAATTGCTGCACCCATTCTTGTAATACATGTCCAGTAAAGTGGGTGCCTTGATCACTCTCAATAACCTGCGGCCAGCAATAGGCTGCAAAGAGATGCTCCAGGCCCCTCTTGACAGTTTGCTGATCTGCACGATGTGCAGGAAAAGCAACCAATAGTCCAGTAGCTGTGTCCACACAAGTCATCACATACCAATATCCTTCTGATATGGGCAGAGGCCCAATATAGTCTATTTGCCACCTGACAAGGGGTATTGCCCCCCTTACTATTGTCCCATGTTGCTGCGGGACTTGGTAGAAGTCCCTCTTAGAGGACACAGGCACTCCTTCCAGGCTCTGCTGACTTCTTCAAAGGTCAGTGGCAAGCTCCACCTATGGGCTACAGCCCACATTGTCTTTTGCCCCATGTGCAACAAACGCTGGTGCAGCCATTGGGCCACATCAGAGGCAGGCTTTCCTTCTAGCCAGCGCACCAGGGCCAGGTGTCTGCTTCATCATTCCCTGGGGATGCCAAAGGCAAATGACGAGTCACATGATATACAGTAACAGTCTTAGTCTGACCAAGGCCCACAGGTCTTGCCACAACTATTGCCCCAAAAGCGGCCGGTGACCAACCATCCAGTTGGCATGATACCATGTCGGTAGCCACAGGGTCAAACCCCAACAGATGGCCCAGCTGTCAGTGCAGACAACTATGGGGGACAACTCCTGCATGATCATGAGCCATACTGCCCGCAACCAGCCCATTGACTGCTCTTCCCCTCTACATCCTCCATCCATATTGTCTCAGTCTTAGGATGGAAAGCCACAGCTCTCCACTTCGGGGGCTGACCATGGCTGGAGCCATTTGTGGCTCAAAAGCAAGTTCTTCCTGCTTTCCACTGGTATAGGTCACTGGACCCAATAAGCATTGAAGTTCTCCACTTAAGGGGCTAGTAGAGAGGATGCTGTGCTGCTGTAAATATGCACCCCATTTGGCCAGTGTAGTTGTCTGTGCCACGCCACTCCATGGCCTTTGGTTTGAGTCTCACACCTCCACCCCATGATGGGATAGGTTGTTATTACCTTGCTCGGAGCTGTTCCAGTAATGGGCTCTGTAACCAGCAAGGTGTGGTACACAGAAGCCAGTTGCTTCTCTAACAAGGTATACTGGACCTCTGCTCCTTTCCATAGTTGTGACCAGAATCTATTAGGTTGGCGTGTCCATTCAAGCCACTGCCAAAGACCCCATCCATAACCACCTTCAGTTACATGAACATCTAGTTCACAGGGCCTCGAGTCCATTACATTCAAGGCCTGTATGGCCTTCACTGCCCACTTGGCAGCAGTAAAAGAAGCTGCACGTCTCATCCCAGTCCCTCCTGATGCCCTTTCATACCAACCGGTTTAAGGGCTTCAGAATTTGTGCCAAGTGTGGAATAAACACTCTCCAGTAGCCCAAAAGACCCAAAAACTCTTGTAATACTGCCACAGTGGTAGGGGTGGGGAAAGCCTGGACCTTGTCTATAACTGCTTCAGGAGCAACCTTAGTTTTACCCAACCAGACAACCCCCAAGAATTTCAGAGACAAATCAGGTCCCTGAACCTTGATGCTGTTCACAGCCCATCCTTTTTCCTGTAGATGTAGCAACAGTCTAGGAACTGCCCCTTCTAAATCTGAAAGAGAATCAGACGTGAACATAATATCAATGTAGTGATACAACCACACTGTTTGCAGTTTCCTCCATGTGGCCAATCCTGGGCTACAAGTCCATCACAGATGGTGGGGCTGTGGAGATATCCCTGTGGAAGGACAGTGAATGTCCACTGCTGGCCTTCCCACATGAAAGCAAACCGTTCCTGGCTTTCCTCTGCTATGTCAGTAGAGAAGAAGACATTAGCAAGGTCTGCTACATAATGATACGTTCTCAGTTCATGGCTGAGGGTGTCCAGAATGTCTGCTATAGAGGGGACAGAAGTATGCAAAGGGGGTGTGACTTTACTAAAAAATTCCCTGTAGTCTACAGTCATACACCAGGGGCCATCTGGCTTTCTCAGTGGTCACACTGGAGAAATAAAAGGACTATGAGTAGGCTTTATGATGCCCACCCTCTCCAACTCTTATAGAGTTTCTCCAATTTCCTCATGCCCCTCCAGGTAATTTATACAACTTAATATTTGTCACTTACCAAGGAACAGGCAGAGCTACAGGTGGGTGCGTAGCATGTCCCCTCAGAACTGCCTTTACCACACATACCCTCAGTCTGAACTCACCTGCAGTGGTCTATAACAGGCCCTGCAGAATATCTACCCACAAAATATATTCAAGGATGGGAGAAATGTACATGGTATACTCCTTTGGGGGTAAACACCCTATCCCCAGTGGGATTTGGGCATTGTTCACTCTAATTGCCTTAGCTATCCCTATGGCCATCTATCACAACAGGGGTTCCGGGAAAATGCTCAGGGTTGCCGTGAATCAGAGAACACAGCTCCTGTGTCCACCAGCATCAGGACATGTTGTACATTCACAGGGGACCAATGAATTGCTAATTCTACACATGACCTTCGGTCCCCACCATGTCCCCCAAGGTAGGGAGTGTGACACCCCCCCCCAGTCAAACTGCAATGCCCAATCCTCCTCCTGTGGGGGTGAGGGCTCAGGCAAATCCTGAGTACTGTCTCCCATGAAGTTTTGCAGGGACACAGCCAGGCATGAGGCCTTGACTCTGGTTTTCGTGTCCTGGACCTCAGCAGCTAGAACTGCTGCTCTGGCTTTAGTTGGTGTCACAGTTCTAACAATATTCTATTGGGTTGCCCATAGAGTTTTTCTTTCACTACCCCGGAATTTATCAAATCAACCCACAGCTGGTCCTTGATACCTTCACAGGGCCTTTTGCACTTCTCCTTTCAGTCATGGCCTGTACTTCCCTCCATGCCCTTATTGTTTTAACCTCCACCAGATCTGCTAAAGTATGAGTAGCCTCACTTATGGTTTGCCCTAGGTGGGGGGCAAGAGTGTTCACTAGGGACCCAAAGAGAGATGTGGGAGCTGTGTGCAGCACCAGGTTTTTCATTCCTATAGCAAACACCCCCTTATCAGGGCCCTGGGGGTCCATATTATAGATGATATTTTTCATACCCAATTCCCTCATTACCTGTTGAATCTCTGCATATGTTTTCCAACTACTGTGAAAATATGGTGAATCACCCTGATTAGGCCAAATTATCCAGATGGCAGCTGTCACCCATTCCAGGAGTGTCTGATTCCCTGAGGCATGATGGACATTTTGCAACCGCTGCTGGAGGGAAGGGTGAGTCATCAGGGAAGCCATTCTACTCATCTCAGTACCCCCATATCTCAGAGACATAGAAACCACATAGGCAGAGATTCCAATAGTCTCTGCCTATACTGGATGTTCATGTCCACCAGCTCATCCCGGGTATAGGGGCGGAGCATTGAGTGCTCCATGACCTGGGGAGGGGGCTGCTTCTTCCCCTGAGGAGCCCACGGTTGTTTCATTTTTATTTTCTTAATTACAGCTGGGCAGGCCTTTAAAACAGAAGAAGATGGTACCTCCAGCGGAGGCCTGGGTAGCAGATCCGCCAATGGCCCCGCCTCTTCCTCCTCGCCCTCAGGCTTCTCCACCAACGGCTCCTCCTCCTCCACCATTTCCAAGGCTGAAGGCACTACTCTTTTCTCCCCCTGCCCCACGGCCTCCTGCAACGCAGCTTTTCCTGCCATCTCCCCTCTTGCCGCTGCTAAGGAATCTTCTAGGAGCATGACCTGCCTTTTCAGTAACCGTCTCTCTTCTTTAACAGCATCCTTTAGGCTATCGCCCAGCTCCTCCAAGCGATGCTGAAGTGTGTCTCTCTCCCGCCTAAGTCCCTCTCTCTCCTCGCTAACCCTCTTAATAATCCTCTCATTCTCCTTTATAACATTTTCCACTATCTGGATGAAAAGAGGCCCTAAAATGCCAGCCACTACATGACCCCCTAATGTCTCCAAGCAGTCTTCCAACTCACCGAGGGCTAATTCTGCAGCTTCGGGTGTTTCCACCCTTCCCCAATTCTGGGGAAGACCCCCCCACCCCTCTAAGAGGTACTTTACCATAGACCAATTCCCCACTAGGGGTTCCCAAATTGGAAGCCCCACAGCTGGGAGGATAATAACAGGTGAAGCTGCACCCTCTGCCACTGCATCAGCTGGGGCCTCCCCACCATCCACAGGAGCAGCCCTCCCAAAGGTTGCACCCACTATGACAGATTTTGGGTTCAGAGGAATCCTGCTAACTATGCCAGATGTAAATTCAGGGAAAGGAAATCCCAGGGCAAAATACCTCTAAAAACCAAAATCAGTCAGAGAGAAAGAAAGTTTAAAACACTTTTATTGCTTACAAACTGCAGTCCAGAACCTCCTCTGCTCCTGAAGAAGCAAGCAAGAAAGCAAGGCAGCCCCTCCCCTTAAACTCTCAGGTTCAGACACACCCTCAGTTGCCCAGGTAATTACCCATGGACATGGAGATGAACTTCTCTCCATCCCTGAGGATATGCAAATCACTAAAGCTAGGCAAGATGTTCTAGAAATGTTACAGTTTTACCCATACCCACAGTTCCTGCTTTGCACCCCATGTTAGTTTCCTAGGGCTGCTGTAGCAAAGCACCACAACTGGGTGGCTTACACCAAAGAAATTCATGTCTTATATCTGTGGAAGCCAGAAGTCCAACATCAAGGTGTCAGCCCTTCTC
Organism: Manis javanica; assembly: GCF_040802235.1. NCBI lineage: Eukaryota > Metazoa > Chordata > Mammalia > Pholidota > Manidae > Manis > Manis javanica. Next base: position 84,522,028 of record NC_133162.1, read on the forward strand.
AGGGCTATAGGGGGTCTGTCCCAGGCCTCTGCCAGGGCTGCTGGTGGCCTCGGACATCCCTTGGCATGCAGCTGTGTGGCTCTCGTACTGTCCTCACACACAGTCTGCTCCCTGTGTCTCATCATCTTCCCTCTGTACATGTCTGAGTCCAGATTTCCCTATTTTATAAGACACCATTAGGCCCACCTTAGTGACTTCATTTTAAGTTGATTACATCTGTAAAGCTTAACTCCAAATAAGGTGACACTTATGGGTAACGGGGGTGAGGACACCAACATATCATTTTAGGGGGACATAAGTCAGTCCAGAACATAATTCAAAACAAATCTCACTGCCTTCCCCTAAAACCTTCACTTGGGCCACATTTCTCCACATCTCCTGAGTTCATCTGCGCCTGTTCTTCTCATTGGTTATCAATCCTGCAAATCCTCCCCCATAGCATCTCTTAAGCCTCTCCCCTTCTCTTCATTCCACAAGTGTTGGCTGAATTATCTTACACCAACTGCGTGGTGTCTGTCTCCTAACAGGTTTCTTAGCTCCAGTCTCTCTCCTATCTCTGTACATCCCAATTTATCTTATAAATTGCTGCCACATCAATCTTCCTAATGGACAGCTCTGACCCACTTCCCTCCCTAGAAAGGGAAAAGGAAAAGAAAACAAGAATAGCTTTGAAAGCCCTTCTCATAAGTATATAACATATATATATACTGTATATAATGTATATATAAGTGTATAATGTATATATACACCTGCCCCTGGCAGTCTCCAGGTTCCCAAGCCCCAGGGATTACCACAGCCCACACTGTCCCAGTATCTTTCCCAAACATGGCCCCATCTGCCTCCTGGCTGTTTTAGCCTGGGTCCTGCCAACAAAGAGCCTCTCAAAGCATTTTGCTAAAAGGCAAGGCATTTAACAAAGGAACCAAGGAGTGAGCCTGGAATGAGAGGGCCCAACAGAGAGTGAGAGTGTGAGTAAAACTGCAATATTTCCAGAATCTCTCGCCTGACCTTAGGTCATCTCCATATCAGTAAGTGTTTCCAAGGGGTGGAGAGAAGTAAACATCTCCATATCAATAGGGGATTACAGGAAGGAGGGAGGGCATATGTGCACTGGAGAGGTTGGGTGGGGCCCCTTTTTGCAGCTCCGGGAGAGACACGGGTGAGAAGTGGGCGACCCCTTGTAAGCATTACATGGGTTTCTCCCACTTTATTTCTCCCTTTGACTGATTTTGGTTTCAAAGGTATTTTGCCCTGGGCTGGGAAAATACTCCCCACCCCTGGAGTTACAGAGACACTAGTGACCAACGACAGTGAGAAGCTGTTACCAGCCCTCTATCTGAGACCACGAGGGGAGGAAACAGCATTCCCAGTGCCCAGCAAGAACAGGAGCCTCCTGGACACAGAACAGGGCAGAGTGAAATGCATCAAGAAAGGGAAAGCAGAGAACACTAACACACTGCCTCTGTTCACACTCCCTTGCCCACCTGGGATCCTATCTGCCCAGACTCCATACCCCAATTCATCAAAATCCTGCCCATTTTCAAAAGGCATATTAATGAGATCAAAAATATTTTTAAAGGTAAAAACATGACTCTTATTAAACAAATGTAAAATGAATATGTCTAAAATTTTCTTGAGTTCATAATTAATTAAAGAATCAAAATGATCTTGTGCAGGTTCAAAAGAATCCTGAGAACATAGGAATATATAAGTCCATCTGGAAACCAGAAACAAATTTGCTTCCTAAGAGTGAAGCTGCTCAATATCCGCCCTAGCATTCCCCCAGATACAAGCTGCATTTTCCATGATCAAGAATCAAACATTCAGGAATGCTGCTTCCAGTTTTCTCCAACTTATCTGTAAAATAGCTCAAAGACAAATGCAAGGCAGAGATAACCCAGATGGGTGAGTGAGGCAAACAGGGAGGGTAATTCAGTCCTTCACAATGTTTTCTTGACTATCAGATATAAAGAAGGATGGAAGGAGGGAAGGATATAGAAAGGAGAGAAGGAAAAAAGGAAAAAGGCTTTGACATAAGAAGACCTGGGCTCATCGACACCAGGACTAGTCATTAACTGCCCTCGAACAAGTCATCTCACCTCCTTGGAATTCAGTTTCCTGATCTGCATAAAAGCAAATAAGAGTTGTATGGGCTAAATGAATTGCTCCAGGTATCAAATGAATTGTGGCTATCCTGTCTGAGCTAAAATAAATGGTATCCTAAATACCTGAGGTTCTTGCATTTTCCTTCACTATAAAATCATGGTGTTGGACCCAAGTTCCTTCTCAGACTGAAAATTCTGGGTGTAAATGCTTCCTCCTCCTTGAAGCCTTGGGCAATCACAGTTATCAGACATGGATCCCTCCTTATTCAATATCCTCCCTCATAATAGTTATCTACCCCTTATGTCTACTTTGTAACAGAACATTTGCTTTCTCCTTACTCCTCATCCCACTCACTAGAGATAAAATAAACTCCTTGAAGGGAGGAATAAGCTCACAGATATTCGAGTCCCAGCTTGACACACAGTAGTCATCAAATATTTCAAAATGACGTAAGAGAAAAGACAGATCCAAACAGCAATGAGACATCACCTCACACCTGTTAGAATGACTATTATCAAAAAGACAAGAACAAGCATTGCTGAGGATGTGGAGAAATAGGAGTGCACTCTTGATGGTAATGTAAATTGGTACAGCCACTCTGGAAAACAGTATAGGGATACCTCCAGCAATTTCACTTTTGGATATTTATTTGAATGAAATGAAAACACTAACTCAAAAAGATATATGCACCCTCGTGTTCATTACAGCATTATTTACCACAGCCAAGACATTGAGCAACCTAAGTGTCCACTGATGGATGAATGGGCAAAGAGGATGTGGTATATATACAATGGTATATTATTCAGCTATAGAAAAGAAGGAAATCTTGCCCTTTGTGAGATGAGATGGCATTATAAGTGAAATAAATCAAAGAAGGACAAATACCATATGATCTCATTTGTATGTGGAATCTAAAAACAACAAAAACCAAAAAAAATGAACTCACAGATACAGAGAGCAGACTGGTAGTGGCCACAGGTGGGAGTGGGGGACAGAATGGGTGAAGGCGGTCAAGACACAAACTTCCAATTACGAGATGAGTAAGTCCTGGGGAGTAATGTACACTGCAGTGACTACAGTTAATAATCCTGCACTGTGTATTTGGAAGTTGCTAACAGAGATCTCACAAGCCTCATCACAAGAGAAAAACATTTTTGTAACCATATGTGGCAATGATGTTAGCCAGACTTACTGTGGTGATCATTTTACAATAGACACAAATATCAAATCATTATGTTGTGCACATATTAGTTGAAACTAATAAATTTATTACATGTCAATAATAGAGAGAGAGAGAGAGACAGAGAGAGAGATGACACTAAAGCACTCCCACAGGAAGGAAAGAGAAGATACGAGGCCTGGGGGCAGGGCAGGGTAGCATCACAGTCTTCCATCCTCCTTGACCGGTTCATGTGTCTGCTTTGGTGTAAGCGGGACTTAACATTGGGCAATTGTGCAGGCTTTCCTGAGTGACACCGTTCTTTGTCCATGTTCTTATGCTCAGCGATGATACTCCAGCCTTGAGCAGTGCTGGCCCCCTTTACCAGCAGAAACTGGGTGGCAGCAGAAATGCTTTAAGCTTCTTTGACAGCCATCAACAGAAACAATTCACTTCAGCTTTTCATTTGTCCACAACTCAAGAAGAAATGTTCCCCCGGACGTTTGACTGAACCTACAAGCCAGAACTTGTAAGCTGATCCTAACTCCCCACTGTGGGCACTGTCCTTAAAGATGAATGATGTCAGGCATGTCCAGGACCAATGGGTTCAAAGGGACTATTCTAAAAGAGGTAAGAGTGCATCGAGGATTAAATCCAGTGAGTGAATGAGTGTTTCTGCTACATTTTTCAAGTGCCTCAGTCATCCATTAATATGCCATTCTTCTCTAAAATAAAGAAATTGTGTTCTAATATATAGGCTCATAACTCTACATGTCCCTGGAGCACAGTTCTTTAAAATATTAAGCCTTTAAAAAGTTTTTGTATTTTTCATCCCTTTAGCCTATTCCCCCACATTTCAACTGCTCTAAAAAAAATGAATCAAATTTTCAGAAACCCTACAAGTGTTATTTGGGGGCATTGTCAGAGATCTCCATGGCATTTTTATTTGAAAAGAATTGAAGCTTTAATTCCTGGCTCACATTCTGGAGGCTGTCTTCCATGTTCTTTTTACATTTTGTATCAGATCGAATCTAATCTACATTTACAGCCATTTACTCCACCTTAAAGAGATGGATTCCTGAGTCCCCTACCTCGGCCATGTTCCTCACCTCTCCACCGTTTGTTCCCCTGACTTTATACAGAGTACAGTCCTTGCAGGATTGAGAGCTTACTGCTCCCAAGCCCAGGTGTATGAGGTTCCACTGTTTTGACACCTCGACTCTACGGGACTGCCTTCTGCCTCCAAAGTGTCTCCTTCGTATTGGTATTATCTTGTGAGCAACCTAGTTTCTCAATTTATGAATCCTGAACGAAGACAAGATGGCAAACCACACACAAATGATCTCTTCTGTATTTATTATCTAAAATATTGTCTCACAGAATCACTTCAATTCTACAAACATTTCACAAGGGCCTGCTATGTGGTACATGTCTTGAGACACTAACCGGTAATTTAAGAAATTCACACTTGCTATTATAACGTACCACACAGAATTATATTGTATTATAACCACACAGAAAAGCATGGTATCAAGTTTCCCTCCTGCTTTAAAACCAGCAGGAAGGGCACCCATACAGCCTTTAAGAGGAGGGGTTGGGATGGGTGGGTGAAATAGGTGAAGGGGATAAAGAGGCACACAATTGCAATCATAACATAAATTAGGGATGAAAGGACAGCAAAGAGAATATAGTCGATGGTTCTGCAACATCTTTCTATTCTATGTTGACAGATAATAACTACATAATGGCAGTGCACATTTAATAATGTAGATAACTGTCGAATCACTGTTGTATACCTGAAACTAATACAAATATCGTACATCACCTATACTTCAATGCAAAATATATCCATAAATTAATAAATAAATAAAAGCAGAGATATATAAGGAAAAAAAAAAGTGTGTGGGTTCTAGAGCCACCTGCCTGAGTCTCAAACGCTCACTCCACTGCCTGTACCTGCAAACAGAGACCAGTAATCAGACTTATTTATACCTACCTCTCTGGAATTTGGTAAGGACTTCCCGAGAAAATACACATGAAATATTTAAAGCAGACACTATGGATAGGACATATAAATGAACCTACAAGAAATAAAGTCACCAACAGTGGTAGGTAAGTAACTAAATAAAAACGCTCTGACCACCCTGAAGAGATGGGTACCCCTCGGGGCTGCCACCACACTTCAGACAGAAGAGGAGCTTCTGTCAGCCCCTGTCGACATTCAGGTATGCTGCGAGAATGCTCCCAGATAATCTCAAAGAGATGTATGGGTGCCATTTTCCCTAAACACCACGATGGTGCTGACTGGTCTCCGGCCCTGCCAAGCCAGAATGGCGCCTCTCATAGCCAGCTCACCCATGAGCCTGTCACTGAACCCTTTCAGAAAACAAAACAAAAAAATACCTAAAGTCCTGCAAGTAGTAAGGAGACCAGCATTGCACTGCTACCACTAAACTAATTCAACAGAATTTCACGTTAAGGTCAAAATTTGGCCAAAAAATGCAGAGTACTATCTTTCTTTCATGTGCATGCATGCGTGACCATAACGTCCTTATGAAACTTTGATTGTGAAATGGATATGAACTCCAGGGAAATCAGAAAGATCATAAATCGTAATTCCTTCTATCCTGGTAACCAGAAACCCACTGTGGAAAATAAGTAAGCACAACTTTTAACAGCTATAAACTCAGTGTGACATTTAGTACTTATTTTAACAATGTCCCAATTTACTCAACACCAAAGATTTTGCTTTTTCTATAATTCTTCTTTCTTCTTTTCTCTATTTTTTGTCTTCTCAAAAATGTATCATTTACTTTATACCTTTGGTTTTATATTAATTAGGAGTGATATTCATGGGTTCACATGAACATTAAGATTTAGATTCTAAATTAAAAGGGAAATAAAAACAAACTTCATTAGAAGTGGAACAAACATGGAAAAAGTGTATTAAATGGCAGATTTTTTTTAAGGAAAAAGAAGTGCTTGCCATAGTAGAAAAGAATCAGTTGACCCTATCAAGTTGTTCTTCCTACCATGCTGAGTGTGAGCTCGCTCACCAATCACATGACTCTCTCCTGCACACTGAGAAGTGTGTCCCTGTGGACAAGTGTGTGCTCACAGCACTACTGGTTCACCCCGCCTCCACCCTCCTCCAACCTAACCAGGCCCCATGGCCCTCTGAGCTCCTACAGCACCTTCTGCTATTCCAGTCTCTTTGCCCTCTTTGACTCCCCAACCAGATTTAAGGTTTTCTTCAGGTGAATTGGCAAATGCTGACCTTCAGCTGGTGACAGTAGCACAGCCACCTGGACCCAGCCACCTACCTAGTGGAGGTCTCAAGCTGGCACCGGTGTTGGTGGCTCTGGCTGTCTGTCTCTTACTCTGGAGAGAACCCTGCTTGGGTAATGAGTACAGAGGTAATTATGGGTAGAGGTCTTCTGGACACCCAAAGGTAGTAACAGGCAAGTTTCAATCTCTACTTCATTGCAAAATTATCTCTATATAACTTTTAATGGGCCCCAGGAACAAGGAAATATATCACCCATCTAGGCCTTGGGGCCAACCTTAATGTTTTGGGAAACCCCAGAACATGGGTTACTTCTTCACCAGCCCAAGAATAACCAGGAGCCAAGGAAGCCCGTCAGAGTTAAGGCAGCAGGAAGGAGCCACAAGACGACACTGGGGCTCAACCACTGGCCCTGCGCTCCACCAGGATGAGAGTTCCCAGGGGCCCCAGGGTCCAGGCTCTGAGTTCCCAGTTCAAGGGCCAGGTTTCATTACACTCATCCTTCTACACGGTTTTGGGGCTGGCGACCCCAGGACTCTAAACGGCATTGTGAACAACCACAGGCAGCCCCTCGGAGACAGCTAACTCCCCATTTTTCCTCTTCTGGAAGAATTTTTATAGGACCCGGCCAACCCTGAAGTCACACAACCACTCATTCTTGGTAGAGTTCCCACCCCAAAGCTCTCCCATGATTAACAACAACGAAAAGAAGTGGACAAAACTGCTCCACTGGATGCCCTGCAATGCCCTGGAATTCACCTCACTATCTAGAAGCTTCTCATTTGAAATACAAACTCTGGCAGAAGCCCAGCATTTCTTGGGCAGCGCCAATCCCTCTGACCCACTTCGTCCTTCACATGCGTGCTCTCTTCCTCTCCTTAGGTCACTCGTCTCACAACTTGTCTCTCTCAAACTCTGCTCACGACCCTGAGACCAGACCATGGCAGGACCTGTCCAGTCCAGGGTCATGGCTGCCCCCACAGCCGCAAGCATCACCAGCCTGTCACCACAACCCCTCTGTCCTCCTCTCAGAATCAGCCTCCACCCTCCTGCCCTTCTGCCTCTAGAAGGGGTCTTGCTGCTCCCCCAGGCGGATTCCTTCCTTCTGCACTTCAGCAGTCACATGATGGTCTCATGTACTGGGGAAGCAGAGAGGGAGGAAACTGGCTTCTTGTCCCAGGCTTCCACTTGCCCTGTGATTCCTTTTATGCTGTCCTTGTAGTTACACTGCACTAAGTGTCATAGGAAACGAATGCCCCCCAATGCAGTCACAACCCTCCCACAGAGCATCAGGGAACAAAATTAAGGCCACAACTATGCTAAGTGATGAGATGTGTAGAAATGGGACATTCAAGAGATGGTCAGAGATAGGCAAAATCAGGACTGGCTGAAGTGATCCAAGAAGGTTCCGTGCATGATGGGGAACTGAGGTGAGGCGTCAGAAATGAGCCAAATAGACAGGCTGGATGCGGCAGGAAGCCGGAACTGGCGAGTACTGGCATGAACAGAAGGGTTTCAGGAGGACTGAAATGTCAGGAAAACTCAAGGTGGGTTGCAACTGGTTGGGGAGCAAGGATGGTGAAAGCTAGAACAAGTACTGAGATAGGAAAGAATCTAAGTCTGAGCCACGTCGTCAAAGAAAAGTGACAGGAGAGGATGACAACGCAGATACAGGCAGAGGGGAAAGAACTGAAATAACACACTGAGCGCCTACCATAAGCCAGGCACTGTATTAGGCTTTTCACATAAATAATTTTAAACAATCTTTAAAAATCCCTCTGAGATGCCTCATATTATTTTTAAGTTGTAAGGGAAATTCACTTTTTTTTTCTTGAGTCCATAAGCTAGGTACTGGTGGACTCAGGCCTGAGGCCCAGATTTCTGAAGGTGAGGATCACGCCGTTTCTAACCCAGAGCTGGAAACGGCAGAGCTACTGGGAAGAAGAGACCCTCAGAGGCAGAATACACGTGAGCGCCAGAGTCCAGAGGTAGGGGTAGGGGTCAACGCACCAGCCCTGGGAAGCTGAGAAGGAGGGGCTGAGGGCTGTCAGGGCTGTGGCATGTTTCTTCTACTTGGGAAAGTTCCTGGAATTCTCCTGGCTCTCCAGATTGGATGAAGTCATCGTTAAGTCTTTTCAAACTCTACTATTCTAAGGAACCTACACTTCGTGGCACACATTAGCTCATAAAGGCAGAATAGACAGAACAGAAAATAGGACAGAATCTTTTGGGATCACCAGACCTGGGGTAGATGGAGTGAAAATAACCCCCAAAAAGCATGACCGGAAATAACTCAGAATGTGCCAAACAGAGGAGCTTCAAAAAGGAGGGCAAGGTTAGCAGGATTTGAGGGCCTAAAGTAACAGGGGTGCAGAGGAGCATTGAGATTCAGCGTGGAGGAGGTCAGTAACACCCAGTAACACCAGTGTTACACCAGTAACAACCAGTGAAGGGGTTTTAATAGGGAAGAGAAGCTAGCCAACAACTACAAGGAGGGGTGGAGACAGACAGTGAGTAGAGGCCACCTTTGGGGGAGCTAAGCAGCTAGATGCGGCACAGGGTCAAATAAAGAAATTTTCAGATGGCAGCAACTAGCATGCTTCAAGACCAACCAGAAGGAACAGTGGAGAAAGAGGCCAAGAAAGGATGGCATATGTGTGAGAGTGCCATCCGCACCACGGAGCAAGTCCGGAGATCTAGGACATGGGAGCGATGGCAACGTCAGAAAGGAGGAAAGAAACCTCCTTCTCAGGGGCTGAATGGACATGAGGACAGATATGGATGGTGAATCCTGTGACAGTGAAGATAAGGAGAAAATGGGACAGGCTGGGTTCAATCTACACTATAAAGGAGAAGGGTGAGCGGTAAACTCCCTTATTGACAATTCTTCAGATTTTCACACACTTTGCATTACTCTATGCTGCTCTTAGGAACTAAATGTTTGCATCCCCACCAAATTCATACATTGTAATCCCAACCTCCAGAAGAATGATCTTAGGAAGTGGGGTCTTTGGGAGGTACTTGGGCAATGAGTGGGATTAACATCCTCAGGAGGAACACAAGGAAGATGACTGCTCTCACAAAGTACAAACCAGATTGAATGTCAAATAAATTAGTGCTCTAAGTGTTTTAGATCTTACCCTTCCTGCCAAGGCGTAAACACCAATTTCTAAGTAAAAATGTAAGTCTGATGATGTAAGCCTGGGAGGGCTTTCCACCAGTTCCCTGAAAAAATACCACAGTGCATATCTACTTAAGGCTCCTCATTATCAAGGGAGGTAAAGGTGAAAATTCCCAACCTCACTCCAAGTCTTTTGATTTATATTCTGTTACATTCCCACAGCTGGGAAAACTGACTGGCTGTCCTGTTTGCTGTAAAGCTAAGACACACTTGCTCAAGCAGCTGATACAGCAGCCTCTTCCTCCTGGAAAGGACATTAGCCTAAAATCTGAGTTTTAGACTCAGCTCTGCACTGTGGAGCCACTTACTTTGTACAATTAACCTTTCTGTACATCTATAAACCAGGGCTAAACCTCCCAGCCCAATCTATTTCACAGTACTGTGCACTTGTATTTATACTCTGGGGTTATTACTTTTAATTGCCGAATACTTTGTAAGATGCTTCCTATCGTTATCAAGCTCAATGTCTAAGCACAGAGAAGAAATCTGCAGTGAAATAGGTCATTCTGCAGAGGAAAGCTGAAAACATTTCTATCGGAATGATTTTTGCAGCTGTGATTAAGTGTTAAGTCTCAAAATCTTTGCCTAAATACAAATGTACTACATGACATGGCATACCCCAGTAACTCAGATGTGCCCACACAAATGAAAGAACAGCAGAGAACTTAGAAAAATCAAACCTTGACCAAGGTCATTTTACTTGTGGTTTTTATAAAATCAAGGAATTCCTTCTAAAAGATTCTTGCAAGACCACTTGAAAAATAGAGGAGTGCAACAAAAAAGATGTATGTTTTTAAATACCAAATTACAGTTCATTGCCACATTGCTAAGGTACTAAAACCTTTAAAAGAAAATAAACCACACATTCCAAATCCTGGGTATGTTTGGATATGACAGTGAACAAATCCATTTCAGGCTGAGGGAATATTTTATGATAGGATTCTTCTAGGGGCCCCAGCACATCTGGAGTTTACACGTACCCTTCCCGATTTCTCTCACAGATAAACACATCAGAACGGGCAGGCTTCCAGCTGGTCAGGGAGTCACCAACAAAGATGATCGCTCACCTACATAACCATTTAAAAGGAGTGTTAGCAAACACAACTGCATAATGGAAAAGAGATGCGGGAGGGCCTAGAGCAGGCTAAATAGTGCCAGAACTTCCCCTTCACAAATGAAGAATTAAATCATAGCAGTGGACATGACTCCTGGACACAGTTCATTGAAAATTTCACCTTTGCCTCCCTTAACAGTGATCATGGACCTCTTCTAGAAGAAGAAGAAAAAGCTTTCTGTAGACAGAAAGATGCCAAAGTTGTCTTCATGGGACGGAGTACTTAAATAAAAATCCAAGATAATATTTAAGGTGTTCGATCAGACTTAATGAAATGCCTGGCCAACTTCACAATTATGACCTCTTAATGACTGACTTTCTTTTTCTTTTCAAGCACAATAGATTCATCCATAATCTATAACTATGTTATCTAATGTACAGATTGTTAATACTTCCTGGGCTATTTGCTTAAAAAAAAAAAGAAGAAGAAATAACTCATATTGGCAAGACTGCACACAACAGTGAAATAAATGCCCCAGAAAAAAAGAGAGCTACTGTAAGAACTACAGTCTCCAATACTAACTCCTTCACCATTTATGAACCACTAACATTCTCAGGTAAAGAGAATAAAATGGATTGGAGCAGGAAAGTAGAGAAACTGGCAAAAGATCTTAGGATTTCCATATAAAATTACAAAATTTAGAAGAAAATGCATGTTTTCCTTTTAGATGTTAATGATACACTCATAAAGTTCTCCTGCTCCACTGTGCTACCTCCTTCAAGGTCATTTATCATCAGCACAACAACCTACAGATATTTTATTAAAAGAAAAATGCCAGCTTAGGACTTCCAGATCTCTACTCAGGACCCACTTATCAGAGGTGTTGCTCCAGCTGACAGGCAGCTGTTGAGTGGCAGGGAGAGAAGCTGACTTTATATGTACAGAACCCTATCAGGAAGCACTTTACCAAGGTACCCATTAAGTATTCTGATAACACCACCTCCATGAGCTCAGCTTAACATTTAAGCCTGCAGGAAGCCCTTGAGTGCCTGAAGCCTTCCAAATTTTTGTAGCTAATTTTAACCCTATGGTGTTTGAAAAATAAATTGAATTTAAAAATTTCACAGCAACTAAACATTTCATCCACCTGAACAAAAGAGGTCATGGTTTTGAAAAACATCTTTTCATGGGCCTTTATAATAAAAAAAAAACTTAGTTTTCCACTAAAATATACATATATATATTATCAGTAGGCTTGAAACATTCTCCATGAGCAAGATTTTAGTGAGCCAGCTCTTCAGAGCTGGTCTTCGGCCAGGAGTACCTCTAACAGCATATATAATTGTGCATAACATGAAGCCAATAGGTTGAATCATTCACCGTCTGATGCATACCTTATATTTTATCCTTTCCAAAAGCTTTTCCCTCGTTAATATCAAGCAAAAATGAATCCCCCCAAAAACACAAAATTTTAAAAGAGCAAAAAAGGAAAAAACAGTCGCGATGTTTTTGGACATACTGTTCAGCAACCTTATACATACCCATTTTCACACCTAAAAGTTGCGGTCTGGTTCATATTTCAAAATTTTAATATCCCTACGATTTTCTGCGATTATGGAGGTAATTGTAACTGGGAAGGATATCTTCCGCACTGCTGGGGAGAGAGGTGACAGCAGGAGCTGCAGTCCTGGGCCGGGGTGGGGGAATCTTGTAGGCGAATAGCCTTCAGGGAGAGGATACAAGTAGAGGAACAGAACACAGGAAGGATGCTGTGAACGCTAACTAGGTTATTCTTAACACGAAGTTACAGCATTTTCTTTTGTCAAGAGGCCCTCCAGTCCCAGCTTGGAGGTGAGCAATGCCTCAGCCTGGGAAGTATCTGCAACGTTCGAACAAATCAGCGAGAAAAAAGAGCAGCGCCAAGAGGTACTTAAGGAGGAAAAATTGTATTAGTGTGGAGCCAACCTTCACTGCTGCCACCCAGTGTGGAAATTCCAGGCAGCCACTCTGCCCTTACACACACACACACACACACACACACACACACACACACACACTCACACTCACACTCACACTTTGCTGCACTAGGCATTCCGTAAACCAGCATTTGGAGAACGACACGTTCACGATGTCCCCCGCCACCCCCGCGCGCGCGCACGCACACGTCCCTTCCCTGCAAGCAGTCCTGGCTCCAGCCCGGGGAACCGCGGAGGCGAGGCCCCCTCCCCTTCGCAGCGCCTGGGCTTGGGGGAACCTCAGGCAGCGTCCCGCACCCCCTTCCATGCCGGCCTACCGCGGCGCGCTCTGCACCAAGCAGCGACCCGGGGGTTGCGTGACAGCGCGCGGGTGCTGCCCGGTAGCCGGAGCCCCGCGCCGCGGACGGATTCCCGGCTACTGCCCGCGCGCCCGCCGATCCCCCTTCCCCCTGTGGGCGCCAGTCCTCCTGCTGCCCCGGAGGTCCAGCCCCGCCGACGGGTCAGCCCGGACCTGCCGCCGCCTCTCCCCGACCCGGCAGCCCCCAGGCACGCGTCGTCGGTGCCCCGGGACCCAGTTTGTGCGCCTCCAGCCCGGTCGCCGCGCTCCGTCCCTGGCTTTGCATGAGCGCGTGGACACGCACCTTCCCGGCCCTCGCCCCGCACGCACGCACACCGCACACACTGGGGACACCCGGCTCCTCGCGAGGGCCCAGCGGACACCCCCGCCCCACCCCGCCCGCGCCCCTTTCCCCCAGGAGAACACGAGCTGCGCGGCGCTTACAGTTCGCAGGAACTGGATCTCATCCTCGCCCTCGCCCCCATCGGCCATGGCTGCGCGCCTTGTCTCTGGGGCGGGCTCGCGAGCCCCGAGGAGCCCAGCGGCCGCGGCCCCTCGCGCTGCCTCCCGCCGCTGCCGCTACGCGGAGCCGGGCCCGGAGGGCGCCGCGGCGGCTGGGGGCCGAGCGCCCGGCGGTCTTCGGCAGCGAGCGGAGGAGCAGGCGCGTGGGGACGGCGGAGGCGGGAGCCTCTCTGCGCCGCACTGGGAGGGAAGAGCGCGACCTGGCCCGGCGGACGCGGCCGGCGGCCCTGCAGCCCAGGCGCGCCTGCTTCGAGCGCCCGCCGGCAGCCCGGACCGCTCGGCCCCGGCCCTCTGAGCGAGTGCGCCGCGCGCGGCGCCGGGCCAGCCGCGCGGAGGGGGCGTGGGGCGGGCGGGGAGGAGCTCGCGGGCTCCGTTCGCCGCAGGTAAGCCGCAGCCCGCTCCGCCGAAGCCGACGCCCAGCGCCGCTTACTGGCTGCGCCAGGGATCGAGCCCGCGAGCAGCGGCTTCCCGGTGCCTGCCCCTCCGACCCTACCCCTGGGCTCGGACCTTCCTTGCCCCTGAAGGGGGCTAAGGCAACGATTTCCCGGGCTTTTCGGGCTGCGGGCTAGAATCATCTTCATCCAGATGCTTGGAGTGCGTCGTCTCCAAGTAAAGTTACCCAGCACACGGTATTTTCAACTGGGATTACCTCTGTTCGCTATCAACCTGAGAATTCTGCGGTATCTAGTTTCCGTGTACCATCCATCTCACAGATTATGCATACAAAGTGCACCGCGCACAGACTTTTGACAGATTCATTGAACATACGTGTGAGTGCCTATGCCAGACACTGCCCAAGACAGACACGGAGTTTATACTCAAGGTTAGAAGTGTAGACTTTAATTCAACAAGAAAATGCAATGAAGAATGGGATAATATCTGTAAGTCTGAATCACTGATGAGCTCTAGACTCCGACTATGATACCCATTATCCTCACTTATAAAGCCATGAATTCTGAAGAAGTTCAAGCATTCCAATATATGTAATTCTATCTAACTCTCACAATGCTCCATGAAGGAGGCCACCCGAATCTCCATTTAACAGCTGTGACTAACAAAATGCAGGGTCTGAGACAATGTGGACAAGAAAGCACTAATCTCTTGTTCCTAGTCCACAACTCTTTAACATACTTGAAAATAAGTACAAGCAAAGTTTCCAAATGTCATTCCTACAAAGATGAAGAAATTTTAAACAAAGGTTTTGCATCAGTTTACCTACACTATACATTTTGTAGCATCTAATCAGTTATTAAAATCTACCAGCTTACATTTTAGTTTATTTTCAGCTTTCATTAACTTTATACTTACTGAGCTGGTTTTGCATAATCCCAGTGGAATGAATACCATAAAGACTATGTCTATAAATACTCTCCCTCCCCGGTCACACTAGTAATGCTCTGCTCTATTTTTATGATGCTAGTCGTCTTACCTAAGTACTTGACATATTCATTCTTGTATATTGATCCATGATGACTCTTAAACCATGATAATTTATGTGACTTTTTACTCCAGGAACCTCTCTCTAAATGAGCAATCAGGAATCTCACAAAAGATAAAAGTCCTCCATGAGGGATGACTATATTCTGAAATTGCCTCATAATTTTATGTTCAATAATTTGATCTTTCAAACTTAACGACATATCAAACTGACCTTTTCAATAACTCAGAACTACGCCTAGGCAGTTTTTTAATTAAACATACATACTGTATGTTTGAGACTTACTCCATTCTGCCCACATGGTAGGTAAAATATTATAAAATCTCTAAATCACCAGTTTTTCATTTTGGCATTTTAACCAGGCATTTTTCTAACAAGAGCTTTATTCGTTATTTCTTTATTTCTCTCAACATAAGTGATAAAATGTGAAATGGCCTAACTATTCAATGATTATTATTCACCATATAGTCTTCAACAGCAAATAGAGCAGAAGATGTTCATAAAACACACCACTTATGTGGACGTTAAAACATGAAAATGCAAAACTATAAGGTTTATAGATCTCTGCACTAAAAATACAAAAACATTACATAATAATTATTTTTAAAAGGAGAGCTGAAGCAAATATAGCAAGTTGTTTCATTTTGGTGGTGAGTATATGGATGTAATATTATTTTTGGTACTCTGATGTTTTTGATATGTTTCATAATTATAAAAATTAAGAGAATTTTTACAAGAAAACTACTGAAGCTAATAAAAGCTGTGGGAATTTTTTACTTTCAGTATTTTATACTCGACTTTTTATTTTGTTAAGTTTACACATGATTTCATAGTTTCTTCTGGTGAACAGCTTTAATAAGAAAAACTTTTCTACTGGAAACTATTGCTGAAAGGGCATAGTCTATGCAGTTTTGTATGGAATTCCCAGCAGACTGACTCCCTCACCTTCAACACCCAATAGCAGTGCCCTTTTATGGGTAAAAAGACTTCTTGATTCTTGTCTTTTTTATTTGGGATCAGGCCCCAAATTATTTCACTCACTCACTTTGTAGCCAATCTTTCTGGGGTTTGTCCTTTTCTACTGTGATCCATCTTCTAGACTCCCACCAGAATAACAACATTTCCATTCTATTACTTCCTTGCCCAGTAAGAATTGAAGCCCCTGAGGATGGCTCCTGGACCCCCATCATATTACATTCAAACCCCTCAGCTTGGCATCTGAGGCCTCTGAGTTAGAGACTTCCACATACGTTTTCAATATTTATTTCCAAATACTCCCTTAATTAGGCCCCAATCCACACCAATATGCCTCAGATAAAATGTGTGCAGTAATGAACCATGCCTTTCTTTTTCTGTTTCTTCTGCAAAAATCCTCTCAAAATCTGTTCCATCCTTCAAGGAGTAAGTCAAAGCCCACTAGTGTGTTCGACTAATGTGTCCAGAGGTTGTTAGGTCCCTCCTGTGGATCATGGCCCCTCATCCTATGTTGCCCAGGATTGTAGTTGTATGTCTAAGGGTAGTATCCCCCAAATGTCCTGACAACTGCCTAGGGGCATCTACTTTCTATCATGTTCATTCTTTTGGAGAGTAATTAAGGATCTCTTCTCTCCATGGTCATAGATTGCTAGTCACTGCTACCACTTGCTACACAATTTTCCAGTTTCATTTTCCTCTTCAGAAAATTACATTAGGAAACACCATTCTTCTTTCTATCACTTCCCCTACATGGAGGTCACTCATTAATTGCAAGGTACTAGTGACCTTGATAAACTCATTACACAAAAGTAAGCCAAAATCTTTGTGAATATAGAGTCTGCCCCAGCATAGGACATTCTTTCTAAGTCTTTCAGGTTTTCAAATAGGATATAGGATATGAGCAGGTCTTTGAACTCACTCTTCATTCATTCATTTATTCAACAAATGTCGATTGAATACCTACTATGGACCAGGCCTTGTCCTAGAGAACAAAGCACAGGTCCTATGTTCATAGGACTTATTCTAGGAAGGGGGTAGATATAAACAGATAAACATATATACCAGATGCATTCACTGCTTTGAAGAAGTATAAAGCAGGACAAGGGGATAGAGAGTAACAGAGGGACCATTTTGTAGATATAACAGTCTGGGAAGGCATCTTTGATGAAGTTATATGCAGTGACTTGAATCAAGTGAGGGGAATGAGTCTCATGACCATCCAGAGGAACAGCATTCCATGCAAGGGACTGATATGTCCCTTTGCAGTGAGATGGCATGTTTGAAGGACAGCAAGAAGGGCACATGGGCAGATCAAGGGTGCAGGAGGGTGGTAGGCAATGAGGTCAGGGAGGCAGTGAACCCAGTACATACCCTGCCGCATTCTGAGTGGGAACGCCCATACTTCTTTATGGAAAAGGGTCTAGTGTGCTCAGTCTGGTTTAAACTAGGCCAGCTGGCTACCCACTTAACATCTCACCTGAATCTCCATGCTCTTCGCATTCTCAGTTCCTGGGTATTAGAGCTCCTCCATCTGAGTATAAATTCTCTTTATCTGCTGTATTTTGCTAGGAGGTCCAACCTGAGGGATTGTATCTATTCATTGTTATACTAAGGCACCCTGCACTCCACTACCCTTGCTATTGACTTGGTAAATGGCCAAAACAAATGGACCTGTACTTCTCTGGTTCATGTGCCAGGACACAGAATAAGGTAGTGGTCATAAGGGTGGGCTGGGAGGCTAAGCAATGCAGTTGCAGTCCCTACTTGGCCACCTGCTCTGAAGTTACATGGTTGTCCAAATCTGTTCCCCATATATAAGATGATGGATATATAATAATACTCCCCTCAAGCCAGTGAGAGGGGAAGGAGAAGGCTTTGAACTTTGAATGAGATAATAAATATAACTTGTAGAATACAATGCCTGGTATATGGACACACTTATTTCAGAACTGAAATTATTTATATTCTCTGAAATAAAATCAATCACATGCTATGTCCAGTGTGACAATTTCAAAAATAAGGATCTTTCTAATTTTTCTATGACTATTAATAATATGAAGAGAATTATTTGGTCTCTTCTCAACCGGGACTCAAATGCACTTACTTTCCCAGAATTCCCACCAATAACTTTCACTTCTATCTCATTGGCCAGTTTATTCACACCTGTATGTGAGAGGCCATGAAATACAGGTTTTGCTGGTTACACTGCAGCCCTTAACAAAACCAGGGCTCTCTTGGTAAGAAAGAAAATAAAGGTGAATGAATGTTGGGTAGGCAACCAGCATATGGCCTCGACCTTACAACTGTCTCCATATGATGTACTTACATAATTTTACAACTTTGTGGTAAAGAGCATAGTCTCAAGAATGTCTAAAATCCCTTAAAAAAAGAAATATGTTTTATACCTCAAATCAGGACATCCATTTGTTTAATCCCCGAATGGAAATAGATTAGGTATTCCTCAAAAGCCTAAAAAAGAAAAAAAAGTCATCTAACTTACTAAAATAGCCTCCTTCCTGTTTTCATCTTAGTATAACTGATTTTCCTGCCACACATACTGAACTTTTTCTACATATAATATATTGGACTTTTTCTTTTTCACCACAAAGTTATAGCATATTCTAGCTTTGACTTGATTAGGCTTTACGAGATCCATTTGTCTAGGGAAGAGGTGGTGGTGAGAAAAAATTGGGTGATAAACGCATAACATTGTGGTACTTTTCGAAGAGCATAAAGTCCAGGAGAACATTAACACTGACTTCTGCAATGCTTAACTGGACACAAACTGAAAAATGTGTTATGATACGAACAGATTTGTGTTCTTTAATTTGTTATTGGATGTCAGGATCAAGTGTAATTCCTAAAGGTGATAGACTAAGAATGTGCAACAGAGAAGGAACTATAAATCTCAAGACCAAAATGATCTATGTAGCCTCTGTGATGTGATCCTCAAGCACAATTCTCTACTTACACCTCAGGTAGCAAGTATACTGAGCCACCAGTGAAAGCTTAATTCAGCCATGAAGGACATTAGGTTGCCCAAGCCAGCACCCTCCCCTTGATAAATGCTGAGCTCTAATGACACCTGAAGGCCATAAGCCCAGGACAGACCCAGTCCTGAATTCCAACCTCATGGACTTTACAACTGATACTCTGGTGCCAACCCATTCATCCATCCACCCATCCATTCACTCACTCACTGTTACTGCCTGGCTCTATGCTCTTGGACTGGAGCGTATGGGGCATCACCAGCCTTCCTGGAGCTCACAGGGTATGTGCAGCAGAAAGGAGAATCCCTACGTACCATGACAGGTACGTAGATGGCACTGTGTTAGGTGTGTATGGAGGAAGTGACTTGTAAGCTGCATAGTAAGAAGGTATCATCCTGATATGGAGGAGAAGTGGTGGTCCTCAGCAGCAGCTGTGGAGCAAAGGAAGGACCAAGGCAGAGGGAGAGAATGGAGAGATCTCAGGAATGAACTCAAGAAGCTGAGAAATGTTGGCACCATCCCAAGAATCTCCACTTGAACGGAGATGGGCCAGGGCATTACAAAAGAGCCCGGCACTGATGTGTTTTCATACTGTGCTTATGGGGCCAGGAATTGAGCAAACATTCTGACTCCCCTCCGTCCCATCTCATATCAATGGTGAAACCTCAGGGTCCAGGGAAATACTTTGCCTGAGTGTGACCAATGGATTGTCTGGATTGGGAGTTGTTGGCTTCTTTTTCTTACTGTGGTTTCTTGTTGATTATTAATTGATTCAAAAAACAGTTATTGAGTATCTACTATATACCAGGCACTGACCTAGGGGATACAACTACAAACAGAGAAAAAGACGGCAAGATGGTACTCTTTTGTCTCAGCATCAGCTAAGGCACCAAAGCCAAAATCAACAAAGAGGCAAAGACTCCGGTATTCCAAAGAGAAATTCCTAAACAACTATGCAGGACTTTCAGAGAGGTTGCTGGAAACTGATTTTGAAGTCCTTAGGCCTTTAGAATACAGAAGGGTAGAGGCTGAAGTGGCTGAGAGAGACAATTTCTTTGCAGAAAGTGGACTGCCATGTTCCCAAACCTACCCACCCGATGTGGGGGAGGAGAGGAGAGTGTATCTCCCTCCCCTCAAGCCAGTGAGAGGGCCAGCAGAAGGCAGTGTTTTAGGTCCCCTGGAGATTCATATCTGATCATGCCTGAGAAAGGCAGAGAGCAGAGGCTTTTCAGGGAAGAGACTCAGCCAGGGCAGAAGCCAGCTGCATTTTCACAGACCATGGGCAGAGGTATCTTCTTGCAACCTAAGATCGGTTTTTAAAGGATCCTACCCAAGAGGGCTTTCTGCCAGGACAGGACAACCTTAGCACAGAGAGGCTGCAGATTGGCTGAGGATTCAGAAGCTTCGGGGAGACAGAAGAGATGAGGAGAGGTATCACTGCTTATGTGGCGGGAGATAGAAAGAGCAGGCCCTTTGAGAAACTCCTGAAATCCCTGCTGAAAGAATCACATTTCAGGATCAGCCAATACAGGTGACTCAGCACCGCTGCTTCATGAGTTCTTCCCCTCCCAGTGCTCCGGTCCAGCTCCAGGAGGGGAGAGGCTGCGGAGTGAGGAGTGGGGAGGAGGAGAGGAGCAAAGTAGGGAGATAAGAGAGACACTAACCTCACGGTAACCGCTTTAGGCTGCTCATCCCGGTGCTCCCAAACTCCAGGAGATCAGAAACTTTTTCTATGAAGTTTCAAGTCATGACTATGAAACTGGACTAAACATCCTAGTATTAGACCAAGAATACTTTGTTGATAAAAGTGACAGGCCGAGATTTCATTCATAGGACAGGGCAAAATAGGGCTTTTAAGTGCTTTTAAAGGGCCAGTTCAAGAAAAGATTAGCTTCCAAATGTCCCTATTCAACTCTGGTCTTTCAATGTAACAGTTGCCCAGGGATTCATGACACAGAGACTTGCACACAAAGCCTAAGGGAAAAGAGTTTTAAAGCAATCAAAGCCCAACATGCTAAACGTGAGAGCTATGATTGTGGGACATATGGATGGAGAAAGAGGAAGCTACATGGAAGGCTTCAAACTTTTGTAGGTGCTGAAGTAGGGTTGCCAGACGAAACACAGACCATCCTGTTAAGTTTTAATTTCAGATAAACAACAAATAAATTTTTTAATATGTGTCCCATGTAATATTGTTATTGCAAAATCTGGTAAAGCTATACTGATGGGACAGAGATTAGCCCTGGAAGCCCTCTTATTGATGTGATCTGTCCTCCACGTGGCTCTTGTTCTTCCTGGACTTGGGGTTTTACAAACATACCTGGTCACACCTGGACCAATATATACCTACCACTCCTCTACTGTTATTTATGTTTACTGTTATTTATAACTGGCTCACAGAGAAATAATGAGATGCCAGATGAGTTCATCTCAAGATCATCTCTAGGCTATGTCATCTAAATGGTTTATCTCCAATGTCAAGATTTCCACCTAAGCTCTGCATTTGTATCCAACCAGCTACTCAACCTCTCCATATGGATGGAGAACAGACAGTCAAATACCATATATTGCAACCAGAACTCCCAAATTTCTCCTCCAAATTCTTCCTTCTTGAATCTTCTGGCATTTTAATTAATGGTGCACAGTGGACCAAGCCAAAAATCCAGGCACCATCCTTTGATCAGCTCTCCTTCCTCACCCGCACATCTAATCCACTGGTAAGTCCTACCTCTAAATATATTCCACACCTGGTACTCCCAACAATGCCTGCTGCCAGCATCCTAGTCCATGCCTCCACCTTCTGCTCTACTTTGACGGCCTCTCCAGCTTCCCCTCTTGCCAACTCTAGTCCACCATGCACAGCAGCCAGGGACCTTTCACAGAACTAAATTAGATCATGTCATTCTCCTGCTTACAATTCTCAAACCTCTTCCTATTGCCCTTGAACAGAATCCATACCACTTATCACAGATCCTCAAGGGCCTACATCCTCTGTCCCTTCTGACCCTTTGTAATCCAGACCCCCACCTTTGCTCCCTGCTTCAACCCCCCGGCCTTCTCTCCAGCCATCAAACAGGCCAAGGCTACCCACTAGCTGCTTCCTTCAGGGACATGCTCCCTTGGATTGCCACATGCTTGGCCCATTATCATTATTCAGATCTCAGCTCAAGCATCTTCATCAAGAAACCTCCCTGACCACCTTTGCCCATGTCTTCCCTCTTCAATACCCTGCTTTATTCCCTTTTTACAGTTATCACTACTTGAAATTATCTTATTATTTGCTTCCCAAGAAAAAATCAAAATCTTTGCTGAACTATCTATTACCTCCCCTCAGTCCAGCAGACTTGCCATTCTGTCATGGAAGGAGATTATTTTGGTCTGACAGGGTTTGTTCTTTATGAAGCCATGCTGTTTACTACTGTGTTTATCAAAATATTTATAAAATAGCTTCACAATTATTTTCTTTCAGCTTCTTTCCTCATATGAAAGCTATGTTTACAAGTTTGTGGTAATCTATATTGTTCTTTTTATAAACAGATAACATCTTATTTTTGTTAATATCTTAATTTCTCCTGCACAAGTTGTCTTAAATTGGAACCAATGTTTGCTCTGTGCTTAAAACTGTCAATAACCAAAACTTGTGGAAACACATGACTCGGACTTTTTCCTTACTTTAGATTCAATTTATATCTCCAAAGTAAAACCACAGAGTACTGCTCAATATAGACACATAGGTAGATGGATAGGCATGTAGTTTTTCTTATCTCTGCCCTCTAGGTATCATTTAAAATCAGATTTCTATGTCTATCTAATAATGTAAAGTACTTTCTTTTATATATCTTATTGCTAATATATTCAGTCTCTTACAATTCTCCTTTACGAGCTTGCTTTACTTTTCTCATTTTACCTACTGACAATCAGCATTCTTCATGTTTCTCCTGGCAAACTGCCCCCCTTTCATCCTGGTAGCATTCTCACTGATATTCCACACTCTAGAAAGTATTTCACTTGGTCAATTTGTTTCCATGTTACATTTTCTGTTTCTCCCTACATGAAATAATTGTTTTGTTTTTTGGTTTTTTTTTGTATTTGTTTGTTTGTTTTTTAGTATCATTAATCTACAATTACATGAAGAGCATTATGTTTACTAGGCTCCCCCCTTCACCAAGTCCCCCCACATACCCCTTCATAGTCACTGTCCATCAGCATAGTAAGATGCTGTAAAATCACTACCTGTCTTCTCTGTGTTGCACAGCCCTCCCACACACTATACATGCTAATCTTAATGCCCCCTTTCTTTTTCCCAACTCTTATCCCTCTCTTCCCACCCATCCTCCCAATACCCTTTCCCTTTGGTAACTATTAGTCCATTCTTGGGTTCTGTGATTCTGCTGCTGTTTTGTTCCTTCAGTTTTCCTTTGTTCTTATACTCCACATATGAGTGAAATCATTTGGTACTTGCCTTTCTCCACCTGGCTTATTTCATTGAGCCAGATCCATCCATGTTGTTGCAAATGGTAGGATCTGTTTTTTTCTTATGGCTGAGTAATATTCCATTGTGTATATGTACCACATCTTCTTTATCCATTCATCTACTGATGGACATTTAGATTGCTTCCATATCTTGGCTATTGTAAATAGTGCAGCGATAAACATAGGGGTGCATCTATCTTTTTCAAACTGGAGTGCTGCATTCTTAGGATAAATTCTTAGAACTGGAATTCCTGGGTCAAATGGTATTTCTATTTTGAGCATTCTGAGGAACCTCCATAATGCTTTCCACAATGGTTGAAGTAATTTACATTCCCATCAACAGTGTAGGAGGGTTCCCCTTTCTCCACAACCTCGCCAACATTTGTTGTTGTTTGTCTTTTCGATGATGGCGATCCTTACTGGTGTGAGGTGATATCTCATGGTGGTTTTAATTTGCATTTCTCTGATGACAAGCAATGTGGAGCATCTTTTCATGTGTCTGTTGGCCATCTGAATTTCTTCTTTAGAGAACTGCCTATTCAGCTCCTCTGCCCATTTTTTAATTGGATTATTTGCTTTTTGTTTGTTGAGGTGCATGAGCTCTTTATATATTTTGGATGTCAACCCTTTATCAGGTCTGTCATTTAGGAATATATTCGCCCATACTGTAGGATACCTTTTTGTTCTATTGATGGTGTCCTTTGCTGTACAGAAGCTTTTTAGTTGATATAGTCCCACTTGTTCATTTTTGCCTTTGTTTCCCTTGCCCAGGGAGATATGTTCATGAAGAAGTCACTCATGTTTATGTCCATGAGATTTTTGCCTATGTTTTTTTCTAAGAGTTGTATGGTTTCATGACTTACATTCAGGCCTTTGATCCATTTTGAATTTACTTTTGTGTATGGGGTTAGACAGTGATCCAGTTTCATTCTCTTACATGTAGCTGTCCAGTTTTGCCAGCACCATTTGTTGAAGAGACTGTCATTTCCCCATTGTATGTCCATGGCTCCTTTATCATATATTAATTGACCATATATGTTTGGGTTAATGTTTGGAGTCTGTATTCTGTTCCACTGGTCTGTGGCTCTGTTCTTGTGCCAGTACCAAATTGTCTTGATTACTGTGGCTTTGTAGTAGAGCTTGAAGTTGGGAAGCGAGATCCCCCACACTTTATTCTTCTTTCTCAGGATTGCTTTGGCTATTCGGGGTCTTTAGTGTTTCCATATGAATTTTTGAACTATTTGTTCCAGTTCATTGAAGAATGCTGTTGGTAATTTGATAGGGATTGCATCGAATCTGAATGTTGCTTTGGGCTGGGTGGCCATTTTGACTATATTAATTCTTCCTAGCCAAGAGAATGGGATGAGTTTCCATTTGTTAGTGTCCTCTTTAATTTCTCTTAAGAGTGTCTTGTAGTTTTCAGGGTATAGGTCTTTCACTTCCTCGGTTAGGTTTATTCCTAGGTATTTTATTCTTTTTGATGCTATTGTGAATGGAATTGTTTTCCTGATTTCTCTTTCTATTGGTTCATTGTTAGTGTATAGGAAAGCTACAGATTTCTGTGAGTTAATTTTGTATCCTACAACTCTGCTGAATTCCGATATTAGTTCTAGTAGTTTTGGAGTGGAGTCTTTAGGGTTTTTGATGTACAGTATCATGTCATTTGCAAATAGTGACAGTTTGACTTCTTCTTTACCAATCTGGATTCCTTGTATTTCTTTGTTTTGTCTAATTGCCATGGCTAGGACCTCCAGTACTATGTTGAATAACAGTGGGGAGAGTGGGCATCCCTGTCTTGTTCCTTATCTCAGAGGAAAAGCTTTCAGCCTCTCACTGTTCAGTATGTTAGCTGTGGGTTTATCATTTATGGCCTTTATTATGTTGAGGTATTTGCCCTCTATGCCCATTTTGTTTAGAGTTTTTATCAAGAATGGATGTTGAATTTTGTTGAATGCTTTTTCAGCATCTATGGAGATGATCATGTGGTTTTTGTCCTTTTTGTTGATGTGGTGGATAATGTTGATGGATTTTCAGATGTACCATCCTTAAATCCCTGGAATGAATCCCACTTGGTCATGGTGTATGATCCTTTTGATGTATTTTTGAATTCAGTTTGCTAATATTTTGTTGAGTATTTTTGCATCTACGTTCATCAGGGATATTGGTCTGTAGTTTTCTTTTTTGGTGGGGTCTTTGCCTGGTTTTGGTATTAGGGTGATGTTGGCTTCATAGAATGAGTTTGGGAGTATTCCCTCCTCTTCTACTTTTTGGAAAACTTTAAGGAGAATTGGTATTATGTCTTCTCTGTATGTCTGATAAAATTCCGAGGTAAATCCATCTCATCCAGGGGTTTTGTTCTTGGGTAGTTTTTTGATTACCACTTCAATTTTGTTGCTGGTAATTAGTTTGTTGAGATTTTTTGTTTCTTCTTGGTCAGTCTTGGAAGGTTGTATTTTTCTAGGAAGTTGTCCATTTCTCCTAGGTTTTCCAGCTTGTTAGCTTATAGGTTTTCATAGTACTCTCTAATAATTCTTTGTATTTCTGTGGGGTCCATCGTGATTTTTCCTTTCTCATTTCTGATTCTGTTGATGTGTGTTGATTCTCTTTTTCTCTTAATAAGTCTGGCTAGACGCTTATCTATTTTGTTTATTTTCTCAAAGAATCAGCTCTTGGTTTCATTGATTTTTTCTATTGTGTTATTCTTTTCAATTTCATTTCTTCTCTGATCTTTATTATGTCCCTCCTTCTGCTGACTTTAGGCCTCATTTATTCTTCTTTTTCCAATTTTGATAATTGTGACATTAGACTATTCATTTGGGATTGTTCTTCCTTCTTTAAATATGCCTGGATTGCTATATACTTTCCTCTTCAGACTGCTTTTGCTGCGTCCCACAGAAGTTGGGGCTTTGTGTTGTTGTTGTGATTTCTTTCCATATATTGCTGGATCTCCATTTAATTTGTTTGTTGATCCATTGACTGTTTAGGAGCATGTTGTTAAGCCTCCATGTGTTTGTGAGCCTTTTTGCTTTCTTTGTACAATTTATTTCTAGTTTTATACCTTTGTGGTCTGAAAAGTTGGTTGGTAGAATTTCAATCTTTTTGAATTTACTGAGGCTCTTTTTGTGGCCTAGTATGTGGTCTATTCTGGAGAATGTTCCTTGTGCACTTGAGAAGAATGTGTATCCTGTTGCTTTTGGGTGTAGAGTCCTATAGACATCAAATAGGTCCATCTGTTCTAGTGTGTTGTTCAGTGCCTCTGTGTCCTTACTTATTTTCTGTCTGGTGGATCTGTCCTTTGGACTGAATAGTGTGTTGAAGTCTCCTAAAATGAATGCATTGCATTCTATTTCCGCCTTTAGTTCTGTTAGTATTTGTTTCATGTATGCTGGTGCTCCTGTGTTGGGTGCATATATATTTATAATGGTTATATCCTCTTGTTGGACTGAGCCCTTTATCATTATGTAATGTCCTTCTTTATCTCTTGATACTTTCTTTGTTTTGAAGTCTATTTTGTCTGATACTAGTACTGTAACACCTGCTTTTTTCTCCCTATTGTTTGCATGAAATATCTTTTTCCATGCCTTGACATTTAGTCTGTGCATATCTTTGGGTTTGAGGTGAGTCTCTTGTAAGCAGCATATAGATGGGTCTTTTTTTTTTATCCATTCAGTGACTCTATGTCTTTTCATTGGTGCATTCAGTCCATTTACATTTAGAGTGATTATCGATAGATATGTACTTATTGCCATTTCAGGCTTTAGATTTGTGGTTACCAAAGGTTCCAGGTTACTTTCCTTACTATCTAAGAGTCTAACTTAACTCACTTAGTATGCTGTTACAAACACAATCTAAAGGTTCTTTTCTATTTCTCCTCCTTTTTCTTCCTCCTTCATTATTTATATATTAGGCATCAATTTATGTACTTTTTGGCTATCCCTTGATTGACTTTGAGTATAGTTAATTTAATTTTGCATTTGCTTCATAATTAGCTGTTCTACTTTCTTTACTTTGGTTTTATCACCTCTGGTGACAGCTATTCAACCTTAGGAACACTTCCATCTATAGCAGTCCCTCCAAAATAGACTATAGAGATGGTTTGTGGGAGGTAAACTCTCAGCTTTTGCTTATCTGGAAATTGTTTAAGCCCTCCTTCAAATTTAAATGATAATCTTACCAGATAATGTAATCTTGGTTGAGGCCCTTCTACTTCATGGCATTAAATACATCATGCCACTCCCTCCTAGCCTGTAAGGTTTCTGCTGAGAAGTCTGATGTTAGCCTGATGGGCTTTCCTTTGTATGTGATCTTATTTCTCTCTCTAGCTGCTTTTAGCAGTCTGTCCTTATCCTTGATCTTTCCCATTTTAATTACTATGTGTCTTGGTGTTGTCTTCCTTGGGTCCCTTGTGTTGGGAGATCTGTGGATCTCCATGGCCTGAGAGACTGTCTCCTTCCCCAGATTGGGGAAGTTTTCAGCAACTACCTCCTCTAGGACACTTTCTATCCCTTTCTCTCTCTCTTCTTCTTCTGGTGTCCCTATAATGCGAATATTGTTCTGCTTGGATTGGTCACACAGTTCTCTCAATATTCTTTCATTCTTACAGATCTTTTTTTCTCTCTGTGCCTCAGCTTCTTTGTATTCCTCTTCTCTAGTTTCTATTTCATTTATTGTCTCCTCCACCGTATCCAACCTATTTTTAATACCCTCCATCGTGCCCTTTAACAGTTGGATCTCTGACCTGAATTCATTACTGAGTTCTTGGATGTCTTTCCATACCTCCATTAGAATGTTGATGATTTTTACTTTGTACTCCCTTTCAGGAAGAGTCACGAGGTCCATATCATTTAAATCTTTCTTGGGAGTTGTATTAACAATTTTACTCTGGACGTTTGGCATTTCGTGTTTATATATGGTGCCCTCTAGTGTCCAGAAGCTCTATTCTGGAGCTGCTCAGCCCTTGAAGCAATGTTGGGGTCACAGGGGAGCATTACTGGTGCCTGGGGGGAAGGAAAGAGCTGTTCCCCGCCTCCCGGCTGGTGTGTCTGTCTCCACTGCCTGAGCCAGATGACCAGTCACACAGGTATAAGTTTTTGTCCCAGAGCAGCCAGATATGGATCCCTGCTTTCCACAAACGGCCAGAATCCCAGTCTCCCCAGGAACTCAGCCTGTATTAACTTTCCAACTTGGTAGTCATGCAAATCTCATGAAAGCACCATGAAATGTTGGTTTGTGCTCCCAGAGCAGATCTCTGGAGCTAGGTATTCAGCAGTCTCAAGCCTTCCACTCTCTCTCTGCTCCTTTTTCCTTCCTCCCGCAGGTGAGCTGGGGTCAGGGAAGGGCTCGGGTCCCGTGGAGCCACAGCTCTGCTACGTTACCCTGTTGGGTGAGGTCTGCTCTTTTCCCCAGGTGTGTGCAGTCTGACGCTGTCCTCTTTCCAGTTGCTCTCTCAGAATTAGTTGCACCAATTAAATTTTCTAATTATATCCAGTTTTAGGAGGAAGCCTCTGTCTCTCCTCACACTACCATCTTTAATCTATTCTCTGTCTTCTCTTAACCTACTGTTTTGTTTTTTAATAAAGCCTAAATAAAAATATCCAGTCTTCTTGCACTGGCTTCATTTGTTTGATTTCTTCTTCAGTTTTTACTAACTCGATTTGCATAGCCTTAAAATTCATCTCAATTATTTGTTCATCAGTCTTCATCTGTTTAGTACAAAATATGTTTGGATAGAAAATAAATCCTCATTTTCAAACATTGGAGGTCAATTCACAACATTAATGACAACAAAAGCCTATTATTTAGGGAACCACAGCCCCTGGAAAGAGTCATTTAAATCCCCCAAGCATGCTAGAGCCCCTTGCCTGCAGCCCCAAGTCTCTAAAGCCTGTCTTAGTCCATATGGGCTGCTATAACCAAAATACCACAGAGTGTGCAGCTTAAACAACAAAGATTGTTTTCCCACCATTCTGGAGGCTGCAAAGTCCAATATCAAGGCGCCAGCAGACCCAGTATCTCAAGGGCCCTCTTCCTGGTGTGCAGATGATTGTCTTCAAGCTATGTCCTCACATGGCAGAAGGAACAAGGGAGCTCTCTGAGGTCTCTTTTATAAGGGCACATCACTTCTCAACAGCCCCCCCCCAATACCGTCACACTGCAGGTTTGGGTGTCAGCATGTGAATTTGGGAAGGACACAAACATTCAGTCCATCACAGAGGCCAAGATAGGAAACACTCTGCAGTTACACCTTCAGCCTGGAGCAAGCCTCCATTTGCTAACATTCTAGGTCATTCTGAGCATAGCAACTAGGGCTGGGATCCTGAGTCCTGTTCTAACTCCTTGTCTCTTTCTAGACTGAGAATATGCCTCACCTTTGTCAGGTTCCACCTGTGCATGGGAGCTCTGCCCCTGAGCCACAAGCTGGCCAGGGGTGTTCCCTACCTATGCTTCTAATTGCCACCAACCCCACTCATTTTCCCCTCTATTCTGTGTTAGAATTCTGCTATGTCCTGGCCCTCTCCATTCTCAATCTCGTCTCTCCACCACACCTCCCCAGTGCATGGGTACCACATGCTTACTGAAATCACCTGTGGCTGGACTCTAATAACTATGTAGAGCAGAGTTGCCCACCAGCCGGGACCACTCACCTCTTGTCTGCCCATGAGAGAGATAAATAAATTTCTATCTTATTTAGGCAATTGTAGTTTGGGGACATCTGTGTTACAGAAGCTTGAGCTTAACTGCTAACTTACACTCTATCTTATTCTAAGTAAGAATATAAAGCCAGGAATAAGCAGATATTTTAAGAAATCCACTGCCATGAAAAAGAGAAGCTAGACTAAACAAACAAACAAAAAAAGGACCTCAAGAAATAGAGAAAATATAGGATGTGAAATAAAGCTAAATAGTAACAACATAAATAATGAATATCATCTTTCATTATGGAAGAGTGCTCCCATAAAACAAGAACAGGTACCTATGCAAAAGGAATGGCCAGAAAGCAAATAAGAGTTCTTAGAAATTTGAAATGTTAACCAAAATAAATATTTCTATAGAAGGTCATAAGTTGAAATTGAGGAGACTTTCTAGAAGTAGAACAAGAAGGTAGAGATGGGAAATAGGAGAGAAAGATGAAAGACCTGGGAGCTCAACTAGGAGATACAGCATTTAGCTCATAGCAATTGAAAAACAAAACAAACAAAAAAGAATGTAAAAAAGTAAAGAACAAATTATCAAACAATAATACAGAGATGAAGCCTGTAAGTAAAGGGTCTGAGATGGCATGAGGGATGTTTGATCCACTGTGTTTGAGCTCTATCTGAGCTGTGAGAAGGGAGTGTCTGCTGTTCAATAATATGTCCATTAAGTAACCATAGGCCGCCAGGAGCAGGTAGTATTGGGGAAATTCATGTGTTCAAATAGGACCAAGTAGGACCAACCAGTAGATTGACCCAAGAGTTGTACTCAAAGCACCCCAGCCCTCAGGGCCCAGCACATAGGAGGGAGTCAGAGGACACTGAATGAAAGAAAAAAAGAATGAGAAGCTAAGTGAATGAATAACTCTCCTGGAATGGAGAATATGGGCCTCTTTGGAAAAAAGAACAGGTCATGCATGTAAAGGATGTTTGTATCCTTCTGCTCAGCAGGTGAGCAGGACAGGGACAGAGACAGAGGGGTACTGTGAGGAGGAATGCTATTCCCAGCAGCAAAGGCTGAGCAGGGAAAGCTAGCAGCCCTGGGGAAATGTCAAATTAGGTCAGTTAGTAATAATGGAGAACTTCAATAACCCACACAGAGATTGGCAGAATGCCTCATCTAGACAAGACGTAGATGAGGTTTTAGATATGAACTAGTCATTTCAGAGCCCACAAGGAAAGGAAATACATTGGGCTGTTCACCAAACTGTTAAGAAAAATGGGTGCTGAGTAGCTCTGTGTAACAGTAATCACAGTACAATTAAATTCAGTGTTCTGGAGAAGAGCATAAGCCAATCCCTCCCACCAGAAAATAGAGCCTTGACAATGAAGAAAGAAGTCTATAATAAAAGAGCAAACAACTTGCAGAAAATCTCTACATTTTCAGAACATCTTATTAAGAAACACCAGACCAATGGAAAAGGTATATCACAATCCAAAAGGTCACATTCTGTACAAAAATCCATGTAGCTAAATGGCAATGTTTTTTCTGAAAAAAATACAACAAACAGGGCAGGGGTGGAGGACAAGTAAAGACAGGAAGAAGGAAAAGAAGGAAGGAAGGAAAGGCGTTTTTTTTGCTAGGTACTCATTCAGGCTAATTGACTCCTATTTTGAGTATGTTAATTACACTGAGATAGAAATTAACTTAATGAAACTAGCTATCATTTCTTGACAACTTTTCATGAAATAAGCATGGAACTAGATGCAGTTCCCTTTCCATAACTTGATTTAGGTTGTGGTACATACTGAGTTTCAGTTTAATTCAAACGGCCTTTACCTTCAACAGGAAACCATTGAAAGGTTTTAAAGCAAGGAAGTAACATCATTTGACTTCTTGAGAAACAAATTTTTTTCTTATTTTTCTCATTTTTTAAAGTCTTTAAATGATCATTGATTATTTAAAGCAAAACAAATAACAATGCATTGTGGAACTTATAACATATGCTCTAAGTTAAATACATAACAAAAATGCTCAATTGCTCCAAAGGAAGGCAGAAAATAGGAAAAAAGAAACAAAGAGCAAATGAGACAAACAAAACAAATAGCAAGTTGGTAATTTAAACCCAACCTGTCACCAATTATGTTAAATATAAAAGGTCTAAACACTTTACCTAAAAGGCAAATGGAATTTTAAAAACCTCTCTCCCTACCCACGTCTCCCTCTCTTGTCACCCCACCTCCCTCTCTCCTACCCTCCTCTCCTCTCTCCCCTTCTCTCACCTCCCTCTGCCTGCCCTACCTTCTCTCTGTCCCCCTTCCCATTTTCCCACTCCTTCTCTCCCTTGACATCTTTGTATGTCACCTTGTCTCTATTTTTCCAAAATACCGTCCTCCATTTCTGTGGGACCAATTAAAAGAACTTCAAGTTCTTCTTACTTTCTTTGGCCAAGCATTTTAACTCTTGTTTATAAAAAAACATTTATTATCCAAACTAGGTTCCAGAGGCCTCATCTTCATGAACCAAAAGAGTCCTCTCCAAAACAACAATGTCTCTTCCTCCTTAACCAGTCAGTCCAAACTTTCAACTGTTTTTCTTCTTATTACATATATACCACTGAGCAGCTGCAAACATAGGGAAAAAAGGTGTGCCAAAGGAGAGAAAAATTCCTCAATATGGACTCTAAAGAGTTATCTTTCTTTACCACCTTCATTAGAAAAACTTCACCTTTATGCATACCTCGCAAGTTCATGATATGCCCTTTCACTACTAAGTAAATAAGCAAACAACATTAATCCCAAATATCCTGTTGTACTAGTGTCCAAGAGCTGCCATAGGAAATCACCACAAGCAAGGTGTCTTACACAACTGAAACTGATTCTCTCACAGTTCTGGAAGCCAGAAGTGTGAAATCAAGGTGTTGGCGGGGCCTTGCTCCCTCCAGAGTTTCCAAGGGAGAATCCATCCTCGCCCTTCCCAGCTCCTGGTGCTCCTTGGCTACAGGCAGGAAAACTCCAATCTCTGCCTCTCTTCATCTTGTTCTTCTCATGGCCTTCCTCTCAGTGTGTATCTATCTGTGTGCCCTCTCTTCTTCTTATAAGGACACCAGTCACTGGGTTTAGGGCCCAACTTAAATCCAGAATGATTCCACTGTGAGATCCTTAACTAATGACATCTGCAAAGATTCTATTTCCAAATGAGGTCCCACTCTGAGGTTCTGTGTAGACACTGATTTGAGTGGGATGCTACTCAACTCACTCAACACAATGTTCTGAAATTTATAATAGCATTCAGGAAGTAAAAGTTTTACTTTAAAATTAATATACATATGATAAAATTAATTTGTGTGTGTGTGTGTATATATATATATATATGTATATATATATATATGTCTTCTCAGGTTTTTCAGCAAAGTTCAAGTCCTGTTTTTCACTCATTCATCCATCCATCCATCCATTCATTCATTCATTAAGTAAGCATTTATTCCACACTTACCATGGGGCTAGACACAGACTCTTTTAATAAGCCTAGAACTGCTGCAGCTCCCGAGTTTTTCATTCTGATTTTGTATCTCTTCTTTCAAAATGGAGCTGTCTGCCAGAAAGGGAATTTCTTCCAAGCTGGAGTTATTTTCATACTTTAGTTTTTAAATTAAAACAATAGTAAAGTGCACTGACATTTTGTTCCTAGAGCATGTGGAGTAATATTTTTACAGTTACTCTGGCAACCACAGAGGCAAGAGTGGGCAGGAGGGAAGGAGCAGAAGGGCTGGTGTCAGTAGCAGGGAAGTGCGGAGAGCACCCCTCTGTGGCATGCTGGCTCTGTCCTCCTCTCGGACAGGGCCAGAACTCCAGCAGCTGCCCAGAAAGCGGCCAGATCACTGGCCTCAACTGTCATCGCATGGCTGGAGAATGCAGTTTTTTTCTCAAGAAATGAATGATAAACCAAGGAGTGTAGAAGTTAAGAACTAGTTCTAAAAAAAAATGTTTATACAGGGCTAGATGTCAGCATCTGAAAGGCAGTGTTGGTTGAACCATTACTTGTGGACAACAACTACTTGTGCCAAGTCCACGACAAATGTGCTGTCAGGAACTGGATTTTGCCAATGGTTCCAGATTCTGAGACAAAGTCATAGCCGTGTCCTACTTGCTAGTATCTCTATGCTTATGGAACATGACTGTACCATTAACTAGTCAGTCTACTTACTGTGGACCTACCATGTGCATAGCCCTGAGTCAGGGGCTTTCAAAATATTAAAAACAAAAACAAACACCTACCCTACTCTGGCCAAAGATATAATGCAAATGAGACAAATAAACATGCTTGTGTGATCCACACATTTTACCCACTGAGTCTTTAAAAAAAAAGTAGTTGTGGGAAGGGGAGAAAATCTAAAATCATACTGAAAGTCAACATGTCTTTATACGAAAGAGTGTCAGCTTGACTTCACGTGGCCCTGAGTTTGAATTGCAACTTTCATGTACTTGCTGTACGTCCTTTCATGTTACTTATACTTAGTGACCCTGTTTTCTCAACTGCAAAAAGAAGGTGGGAATCCTTACCTCATAGTTTGTTGTGGGAATTAAATGAGAAAATTAATGACAAGCAAGAGTACAATGTCTGACACAACACTGACACTCAGTACATGGTAACTGTCACTCTTCTATCATTCATACACTCAGTCCCCCCTTTCATGCCCTGGGACATGGACCCGAGGCATGGTAGCTTGCTGCCAGCAATATGGGATAATCAGGAGCTGGGAGTACCCAGAGGCCATGGAAGCTAACTTCTAAGATCCAGCCCTCCCGCAAAGCATAGCGTCCAAGGCTCATGGAGCCTTAGGGACAGAGAATGCACGATATTCTGGCCATCAAGGATAGGAACAATCTAAACATCCAGTCATCAGCTGGTGCTACCATCCCAGACCTCATCAGAGGGTGGAGAGCATGGCCTGGGTAGGGTCAGCCAAAACCTACTCCATAGAATTTTCCAACATTGGGAAAAAAAGCAGTGAGTCCAGGGAGGGACTATCACAGAAGCTGGCTGGTTTCCCCTGGGGAGCCTCATGTCACCTAGGGCCTCTCCTCAGTCTTCATTCTGAATCCTGTTAGAGGAGGCACAGAACAGTTCACACATTCCTGCCTCCAGTGCAGCTTCGCGAAACAGAAGCTGGGTTGGGCCTTCAGAAGAATGGTCCAGGCCCAGCTCTGGGAAGCTGGCAAAGAAGAAGTGGGTGGCCAAGACCAAGGCAATGAGCGAGCTTGTCCTGCCATTCCTGTGATGCAGCAAAACCAACTTGGGTGAATGAGTTGTTTCACCCTTCTCTTAGATTAGTCACTCAAGTTAAATTTATTTTTAAGAGAGTGTTCTATTTATACACAAAAGAGGTAAATACGGGACCATGGAACCACATGAGTATTCAAAACTATTCCATATACCCTGAAAAGAAAATAGGAATTACAAAATAAAGCCAGGCCAGATTTCCTCAACTTTCAGATTATCTCATCTGAAAGAAGGCAGCAGTAGTATTTAAACGTTTCTTAATCACAGTCAGGATCAGAGAAAAGTGTTCCTATTTGTCAGTCTCAAAAAAGAAATCAAACTCAAATCCCTGAAGCATATGAAGTGATTTGGATATAAATAATCACTTTGTCTAAATGTGGACCAATTGGTTATAAGAACTAAAACCAAACTAGTTTTATTTAGTTTTAAGTGAGAAGATGTAATTTCTGACTTTCCTTTACTACTAGAACTGTCATGTCATCTGGGCTAAACATAGAAAATATCATAAAATGAGGACCTAAGTGCTAGAACTTGTAGTATAATGACTGTGGAGAAAGACGGAGATCTGGCTCCTAGCCTCCTGCTCCGGACAAGTCATTTAACTAAAAGTGTTAGGCATTCAGTATTCCAGGATGGCACAGTTCCAAGTAAATAAGGAATCTGGGAGAAGAGAAGGTTGGTGCTTCTCCTCCAGTGGTTTAGTGTCTAGTTAGTATCACAATATTAAAACCAAAGGTAAGTGATGTGCACATGACAGTCAGCAATGAGGTTCCACACAGATACACCATCCCGAGTAATGGGGAAAGGGGAGTCCCTGGGACCAAGGGGAGGAATTAGGCTGGCCCCAGACAGTTAGGTTAGCTGTTAATGGGTAAGAGGAGGGCACAACACCTTCTGGATAAACAGCCCATGTGGAGCCAGCATGTGGGATGGAAGCCTGCAGGTGAGGGCTCAGTGAGACCAAAGGGAGGGCTTGGAGAACTCAGTCAACCAGACACAGGGGTTTAGATAAACTGGGGAATGATTCTGCTTACCAAAGGCTTATTTGGTACCTGCCATGTACCATGCACTTCAGGGACATCAGGAAATGACACCAGCATCAGGAGGAATGAAAGTGGTGCTCAAAAGGAGCAGGGTTGGAGGAACTCCATAGGAAGCAAGAGACCTCAGCTCGGAGACTCTGGACAATTAATCACAACCGAACCACTAGGGCCTGTGCTGGTGAGGAAGCCATAAGGATGGAGAAAAGAAGTGCAATAGCTTGAAAGGAGCGGGGGATAACAGCCCAGAAATGGGAGGCACAGAATGTAACTGACACAGAAATGAGCAGCTTCCCAACCTGGGTGAGCAGTGAGTGTTGGTCCCAAATACAAATGGTTGTCAGGTGACTTGGGCAGGACCCTTAGCTGATCCACTGGTCAAATGAGGGTGCGAATAATTTCTTCCCTATTTCATCAGATTGTTGTGAAATTCTGTGAGAAATTGTTTTAAAATAATTTAAACTATATACTGACATAGAATGAAAAAACATTTTCCTTAGCATACTGATTAGTGGGTCAGGGTCCTTTTGGTAGTGACTTCATTTCTTTATTATTCATTTCAGGCATACATAGTTGTTTTGACTCTAGATTATACCACTTTTAGAAATATTAACAAGTGTCAACACTTAAGCCACAGTCCCACTGTTTACGTGCTAAGACTGTTCTCTGGGCTGTGGCCACAGTAACTGTATGTGAAGCACTTTCTATTTGCAGCTTTATCTCTTTGCCTTGTGGGTTCCTAATCTCAACAAGGGCTTCTCTAGCCCTGATTGGCTAGGTCAAGTTGTTCTGTCTAATTCTGCTGCTGACCAGCAGTACAGGGCTAGCCACATGATGGATGTTGGATGTCAGTGCAGCCCTGTGGCATTTCCCCCTTCCCTTCATAGAATTCTCAGTGGCTGGAGACTGAGCACCCTGTTTATCTTGCACATCTGTTTTGCGTAGACAAATTGATCTTCAGTAACTGGATTTTTCTGTTAATAACTAGATTTTTGATGCTGTATTAAAGAGCCTCTGTGGTCGTACGTGTAAGGCTGGCAGTGTGGGGGAAATGAAATTGACAGGCAAAGGGAGCAAAGAGAGGAAAAAGAACTGAGTCATTTGAATAAGAACCAGGCCCTCCCTTTCCACCTCCCTATTTCGTACCTTTACCTTTGGCAGCATTTCTGCACCCGATTCCCTTTCCTGTTGCTGATATGGAGCCCATAAAGAGAGAGGTGATGGAGAGGGGGCATAAGAAGACATAGAGGTAACATGCTATGAGGCTTTAGGGAAAATTAAAGAGACTGGTGGCATCCACTAACTCCTTCCTGCTCAGCCAGCTCTTGCTGTCTCCCCAGATCATTTCCAATTTAGTTTATTTTTCGGTTGCTTAAACCCTCAGAAGCAATTTATCAACCCCCTTTGGTGCTGTGGAGTTAAAGTAGAATTCAAAGACTGAACTCACTTTAACTTTTCCCTGTTTTCTCTTTGTGTTCAGGAAGTCCCAGGCATACATGGAGTTTCAAACCCAGTATGGGTGCTCTGGCCTCGAAGAGGCTGAGACTCACTGCCTGGGGTGAAAAAAATCTAGCTCAGCCTTGTCTTGAAAGAAAAGCCAAAATCATAGAACAGATACTACATAGTTGCTTGACAAAATAGACTGGGCAGAAATTCAAGTATTTTCAGAGCAATGCATAATATTTGCACCATCATCTTCCATTTTCCTGAATTTTTAGTCCTTTTATGGCAAATAAGTTAACATCTGAGACATCTGCTACCTTGAAGCTGCAGTATTTAGTTCCCAAGAATGTTATGCGGATTAACAATACATGGTCACATATATGCCTCAGAGAAGTGAGTTAAAGTGAACTAACGTAATAATTACATAATGCTTAACAAATACAGGATGTTACATACCAACTGGCATTACTCACACCAGTTAGTTATATTGCATTGTAATACATCCAAAAATCTATGTAACTTTTTATATACTGCTGAAATGATAATTGCTCAATTGCTGAGGATTCTAAAGCATCAAGAACTCTACAAAGAAAAGCATATGTTTTTCTTTTCTCCATTATATACTCACACATAGTTATCCATATCCTTAAAACTCATCTCCCAACCTGCTTAAAAACTGAAAGTATACACACTGTGTGGAAAGGGAAAATTAACGTGTACTATAAAAAAGTTTAGAAATGAAGACAACCTTCCAAGGAATGAGAGGAAATGCCATTTATAACAGTACACAATTATGGTTTGGCAAGGAGGAAGAAAGCTTATCAAAAGCTAAATGTGCTAATAGATTTTAATTTCTCCACATATAATACTTCATGGCAATAAGCCAGAAGCACCAGTGATCGTGTGTGTGTGTGTTTGTGTCTGTGTACAATTTATTCATCCATTCACTTGATCCATATTGATTGAATACCTAGTTCACAACAGGGGATAAAATAATGAACAGAACAGACAAAAATCCATGCCCTCAGAAACTTATATGCTAGGGGATTATATGCTAGAGCCATGGAAACTGCCAGGAAACCTGCAGTTGATCTTAGCCCTTGCTGCTTGCCCTGGCCCCCTAGGTGGGCAAAATGGGGAAAGGGTTAAAAAGTATAAATTTCCAGTTATAAAATGATAAATTACAGGATATAGTGTACAGTATGGTGATTATAGTTAATACTGTGTTGTATATTTGAAAGTAGCTAGGAAACTGGATCTTGAAAGTTCTCATCATAAGAAAAAATTATTTTATAACTATGTATGGTGATGGATGTTGACTAAACTTCTTACTGTGGTGATCATCTTGCAATATATACAAATATTGAATCATGTACATCTGGAACTAAAAAAAGTAGCTGTGGCTATAATAATTTGTTAATAGAATACATAATATACAAAAATGTATATTCTGATATCAAAAACATAAAGTGTGGTGGTAAAAGATGCTTTTATATGTGATCAAAGTTAAGTTGTTATCTGCTTAAAATAGACTGTTACATCTGTAAGATGTTTCAAGTAAGCCACAGAGTATCAACAAAACAAAAACATGTAGTACACGAACAAAATAAAGAGAATGGAATCAAAATATACAGTTATGGAAATACATCAATTCACAAAGGAAGATAGCAAAAGAGGAAGAAAGGAACAAAGGAACTGCAAAACAGCCAGAAAACAAAACAGCAACAGTAAGTGCTTACCTATCAATAATTACTTTAAATATATATGGACTAAATTCTCCAATCAAAAGGCACAGAGTGGCTGAATAGTTAAAACAACAACAGAACAAAACAAGACTTAACTATATCCTGCCTAAACAGGCACATTCAGCTTCAAGGACACACATAGACTCAAAGAGAAGGGATGGAAAGAAATATTACATGCAAGTGAAAACTGAAAAAGAGCAGAGGTAGTTGTACTTCTATCAGCCAAATAGACTTCAAGTCAAAAACTGTAACAAGAGACAAAGAAGGTCATTATAATGATAATGGGGTCAATTCATCAGGAGGATATAACAAATATAAAATTATATAGACCCAACATTGGAGCATCTAAATATATTAAGCAAATACTAACAGACAAAGAGAGTAATAGATAACAATACAGTAACAGTAGGGGTTTCAATAGCCAAATTTCAACAGTACATAGATTATCCAGACAGAAAGCCAATAAGGAAACATTAGGATTGAACTATACTTTAAACTAAATGGACCTAACAGACATATATAGAATATTCCATTTAACAGCAACAGAACACACATTCTTCTTAAGTGCACATGAAACATTCTCCAATATAGATCATATGTTAGATTACCAAAGTTCAGCTAATTTAAAAATACTGAAATCATAACAAGTATATTTTCTGATCACAATGGCATGAAGCCAGAAATCAATAACAGGAGGAAAACTGGAAAGTTCACAGATATGTAGAGATTAAACAACACATTCCTGAACAACTAATAATCAAAGATGAAAGCAAAAAAAATATGTTGAAATGGACAAAAATGGAAACACAACATACCAAAACTTATAAGCAGCAAAAGTAATGCTAAGAAGGAAATACATAGCAATAAATGTTTACATTAAGAAAAAAGAAAGCTTTCAAATGAACAACCTAATTTTACAAATCAAAGAACTAGAAAAACAAGAACAAACTAAACACAAAATTAGCAGAAGGAAATGACAAAGATCAGGACAGAAATAAATGAAATAAATAATAGAAAAACAATTGACATTTGACAAGATCATGGAACTAAATGATGGTTTTTAAAAAAAAATAAATAAAATTGATGAACCTTTAGCTAGACATACCAAAGAAAAAAGAGAGAAGGCTCAAATAAATAAAATTATAAATAAAAGCAGAGTCATTACGACTAACACCACAGAAACACAAAGGATCATAAGACACTACCATGAAAAATTACATGCCAACAAAATGGATAACCTAGAAGGAATGATAAATATCTAGAAACATATAAGACTAGAATCATGAAAAAATAGAAAATCTGAGCACAACAATAACAGATTAAATCAGTAAAGGAAAAACCTCTCAATGAAGAAAAGTCCAGGATCATATGGCTTCACAGGTGAATTCAACCAAACTCTTAAAGAAGACTTAAAGCCAATGCTTTTCAAACTCTTTCCAAAAATTGAAGAACTCACTTTAAGAAGCCAGCACTACCTGATACAAAAGCCAGATAGAGATACAGCTATAAAAGAAAAACACAGGCCAATATCCCTTATGAACATAGATCCAAAAGTTCTCAGCAAAATATCAGCAAACCAAATTCAATACCACATTAAATGGATCATTCACCATGACTGAGTGGGATCTATCTTTGGGATGAAAGGATGGTTCAACATAAGCAAATCAATAAATGTGATAACCCAGTAAAAGAATGAAAGACAAAAATCATCTCATCATTTTAATAGATGTAGAAAAAGCATTTGACAAAAGTCAACATCTTTCACAATAAAACTCCCACCAAATTAGGTATAGAAGGAACATACCTCAACATAATAAAATCCATATTGGTAAAGATCAATAAAACCCACGTTAATAACACATTCAGCGGTGAAAGGCTGAAAGCTTTCTCCCCAAGTTCAGAAACAAGACAAGGGTGCCCACTCTCACCACCTCTATTCAACATTGTACTGAAAATCCTAGCCAGAGCAATCAGGAAAGAAAAAGAAATAAAAGGCATCAAAATTTAAAAAGTGAAACGGTGTCTGCTAGTGATATGAACTTATATGTAGAAAATCCTAAAGACGCCACCAAAAAACTGTTAGAATAAACAAATTCATTGTTTTCAGCCAGTAGGGTATTATTATTTAGCCATGAAAAAGAAGAGAATCCTGACATTTGCAACAACATGGATGAAACTTGAGGGCACTATGTTAAGTGAAATACATCAGATAGAGGAAGACAAATACTATATGATATCACTTATATGTGGAATCTAAAAACGTTGAACTCTTGGAAACCGAGAGTAGAATGGTGGTTACCGGGGGCTGAGGGGTGGGCAATTGGGAGATGTTGGTCAAAGGGTACAAACTTCCAGCTCTAGGATAAATAAGTTCCAAACATCTAATATCAAGCATAGTGACTATGACTGTAGTTAACAACACTATATTGTATTCTTGAAAGTTGCTATGGAAGTAGAGACTTAATATTCTTACCATAGCAAAACAACAAAACGGTAATTATGTGAGGTGAAGGATGTGTTAACTAACCTTGTTGTGGTGAATAATTTGCTATATATACATCAATCAAATCATCACACTGCATTGCCAGCAGAACTGCCCTACAAGAAATGTTAAAGGAAGTTCTTCACGCAGAAACAAAAATGAGGAGGTGACATCAGCAAAAATAGGAGAACAAGTGTGTATGAAAAGCATCTTCTGTATAACAGCAATGAGGCCCAGGCGGAAAAAGTCAGAATCCACCTTTTCAGAATGCTGGAAGTTAACCAAAGGCTCACAGCAACCTAGGGAGCCTTTATTCAGGAAAAGTGGATGGAGGTGGGTAATAGCAGTGTGCATGGTGGTATTTAACATGCCCTCTTCCCATTTTCCCTCTCCAGCAACTGTTTCATCTCTAGATACAGTAAAATATTAATTTAAAAAGAAAAAAGTCATCACACTGTACACCTTAAACTTAAACTTACATAATGTTATATATCAATTATATTTCAATGAATTTGGTGGGGTGGGTATCAGGAAAGAGCAAATAAGGTAGGGACAGCAGGAAGAAGAAGTAGGGGGAAATCTGTTTCTGTGAAGATATGTTAGATTATGCTGCAAAAAAAAAAAAAAAAACACATCAAAATCTTAGTGTCTTACCACAAAGGTTTCTTTCTTATTTACTCTACATACCCACTGAGGGCCAGATGGAAGCCTTGCTCTGCAGTGCCCTCAATCTAGGACTCAGGCTGACCGGCAGGCGATACTGAAGCATTACCACTCTTTATGACAGGAAGAAATCAGGTTTCATGTAGCATCCGCTGGCTCACATTTCATTAGCCAAAGCAAGTTGCATAGTTGCATCTAACTCCAAGAATTGGCCATGTGCATGCATGAGACCAAGTAAAATGGGGCATACTGGTGAGTATGCTGGAGGAAGTAGTAGATACAGTCAGAGCCCACCAAAGTCTGAATCCCTTCTCCTTCCTGCATGTATAGCTGGACTGTTTTCCTGCTGCAACCCTCTCTCCACCATGGCACTGAGGTGGGTCCACATGACTGTGTTTTGGTCAGTGGAAGTGACTAGAATGTTTCTAGGCTTGTCTATGAAGCATTCTTCATGACCTTCCATCCTTGAGCTCTTTCTTCCTTCTGTGCAGCTACAAGTAAAGGACTCAAGCCCTTAGAAATTGATAATGATGCAAGATGGAAGAATCCAGAAACTCTAAGTCACCACTTAGAGAAGAACTTCCCTAAAGACCTGCCCAATCAGGGTATCTGCTGTGGATTCTAGTGAGAAATATCTTTTCGTGTTAAACTATTGATATTTGGAGGCTATTTGTTATAGCAACTAGAATTAACTAGAAATGTAAATTAGAATGTTAAAAAACAAAATCCCATTGACTTTGAAGTTCAAGACATTGTACTTTAAGAGGCACAGCTTCAATGACACAAAACACTTTCCCTTCTCTGTCTGTCCAGTCACACTATCTGCTTCTTTCATGCATAATACTTATATGATCATATTTTCAATACTGTATGTTTCTTCTGTCTTTAGAATTAATGGTAAGAAAAGCACAGAAGATGTAATTATGGTTTAGAGAACAAAATCTAAATATTATAATTCTTGATAATTAAATCATCCACTCAGTAAATACTTGTTATGCACCTACTGTGTGGTGGCACTTTTCTGGGCTCCCAGGATACACAAGTGAACAATGTAAAAACGCCGATGTAACTAGCAGAAGCTGAAGGTGCACCAGGCAGATGGGTTCTTATTACACAATGAAGAGAAAAGAGACACTGTCTGTAGTTGATGAAACAAGAACTAAAGGTTTATGTGTATTAAGTAATGTTACAAAGATAACCAGTAAAATAATTCAAAATAATAGCATAATAGGTTCAGGCTATGATTGTGAGCAGCTCTGACTCTTGGACAATAAGGACCAGTCCACCAGCAATTTGTTGGTTATCCTCTCTCTTTATTATGTATCTCAGTCCTACGACTGCAAGGAATTGAGTTCTGCAAATCTGAGTTCTGCCTGAATTAGCTTGGACAATAATCCCAAACTCCAAATGAGACCACAGTCCTGGACTGCACCTTGATCTCAACCTTCTGAAGCTCTGAACAGAAGAGAACCCAGCTAGGCTGAGCCCCAAATTTTGACCTACAGAAACTTTAAGATAATAAATTTGTGTTTCTTAGTACTTTAAAAAATAATAATAATAATAGCATAACAGATTTGTAGAGAGGATGGAGAAGGAGAGATAGGAGAGAGTGTAAGTGGAAAATTACGTATCTCTAAT
The DNA here is from genome assembly GCF_040802235.1 of Manis javanica. NCBI lineage: Eukaryota > Metazoa > Chordata > Mammalia > Pholidota > Manidae > Manis > Manis javanica. The sequence goes on from NC_133162.1 coordinate 84,566,453, forward strand.
AACTGGTAACAAATAGAAAATGTCAAGGATCCAGAGATTAAGAAAAATAGACAGCATAGTATTTAAAGTTATGGATGTAAACATTGGAAGAACTAAACAAGAAATAGTGACAGTGATTGCCCCTGGGGAGTGGGTCTGTGGTGGTGACAGAGATGCTCTTCATTTATGCCTTTTTATACCATTTGAGTTTCTTTGAAGCTTATGGATGCACCATTCTGATCAAACAAAACAACAGCAAAAGAACAGATCCAGTGCTTAATTTTTTAAAAAGGGATAATAGGAATCTTGTTCCATTTATTTATTTTATCTTCCAGTTCATTCATTTTATTGCTCAAGTCTCCACTAGCAGAGGCACAGGCAAACACCAACAGGCTGTGATGCCCTCAAATAAATGGATGATGGCAGCAGAAAGGGTGGGGTTTCCTGAGTTCTTCTAGTAACTGAGCTAGAGCTCACTTGACTTTGCTAGAGGAAATCTGGCCATAAAGATATTTTTTAAAGACTTAAAGCAGCTTTGCAGGACAGGAGAATATCCCAAGCAAATTGACCCCAGTTAACTGAAACAACAGTAGATAATTTTCAAAAGCAAAACTACTTTGAGTGGCAAAAGCTGTTATCTGCAGCAATATACCAAATTACCCAAAACCTAGTGGCTTCATATGACAGCGACCACTTACTGTATCACATAGCCATGTGAGTCAGGAATTCAGGCAGGGCTCTTAAGGCCATTTCCTGTCCATGTGGTCTCTCAGGGGCACTCAGTGGCGGGCGGCCCGGTTGGGAGGGTCCAAGATGGCTTCCATCAGTGTCCAGTGCCTTAGTGGGAAAGGCTGGAAAACTGGGGTCATCTGAGACCATGAGCCAAATTCCACCCCCAACAGACTCTCTGGTGAGATGGAATAGCTATAAAATTACATGTAAGAGCTTATGTATCAAAATCATTAGAAATATTCTTTTGTATGCAAGTTTAATTCGACATCCTTTAAAGAACAGTGTGTCATTTCAGAGCTGCAAAAGAGGAAGGAACTATGCTATCAAGTATATTAAGTATTTTCAGTTACTGGAAACTCAACTGTAAGATAAATTAGAATCTCTATGGTAAGTCCCCTCTAGCTGTTGGACTTCTTATGTGGCAGCTCAGGACTCCCTGAGAACATGCCACTCAAACCTGAGATGGTATATGGGCTGAGTCCTTCAGGTGGGCTGAGATCGTGGCTGGAGATTGATCCAAAAACCGGACCTCGAAGCAAGGGCACGGTAAGTCATAAGCTGAACCACAGAACCAAAATGGACAGGCACTTGGGGTGTTTTGCAATAAAATATACATAACATAGGAATTGCCATTTTAGCCATCTCTCAGTGTAGAGGTCTGTGGCCTTAAATACATTCACATTGTTGTGCAACCATCATCACCACCCATCTCCAGAACTCTTTCATCTTCTTAAACATTTCACATTAGAGAATGTGCCCATTAAACACTTTCTCCCTATCCCCTCTCCTTCCAGCTCTTGGCGACCATCATTCAGTTTCCTGTCTCCATGAGTTTGACTGTTCTGGGGGCCTCGTGAAAACAGAATAGGATATTTGTCCTTTTGTCACTGGCTTATTTCACTTAGTATTATTTTTTCAAGTTTCATCCATACTGTTCACCAAAATTTCCTTCTTTTTTAAGGCTGAATAATGTTCCATTGTATGAAGGTATAGGACCACATTTGTTGATCCAGTTATCCACTGACGGACACTTGGGTTGCTTCCACCTCTCGGCTCTTGTGAATAATACTGCTTTGACCACAGGTGTGCATATATCTATTACAGTCCCTGCTGTCATCAGAAGTGACTGCTTGGAAAAATCTACAAGTGAAAAATCAAAGGTGAGAGACTACAGAACAAAGAAATTAGAGGCAATCTGGAGGAGTTTTTACACAAAAAGCAAAAAACAGGCATCTGCAGCTGCCTTTCACACATTCCCAGCGAGGGCTTGTGTGGACAGACTACATTTGTGAGAAAGGGCCAGGAACAGTGAGCAGTCTACTCACATACTCACATCCTTTAACATAAGAAATATTTCTCCCAATTCCCTTTGTGACCAAAGATATACATTTAAGAACCATCAGGCTTAGATGAGGGAATATCATCTATGGCTATTGCCTCAGATGCATTAATTGTTCAAGAAATATTTGCTGAGTGTCTTCTGTGTGCCAGGAATTTTTTTAGGTGTTTTTAACACATATATGAACAAATCAGACTAAACTTCCAGCCTCATCCTAGTAAGAGAGACAGGCAGATGCTTAAAAATGAGCATCATAAATTAAGTGACTTTTCTAATGTCATGGATTAGCCTCATTGTATTTAGTCAGTCATTCATTTATTTAATCATTTGACAAATATTCACTAATATTTATATCATTAATATAGTAATATTATTATTGTTTTTATGAGCAAGCCCTGGGATAGAGCTATGCCAGTGTTCTACCTGCTCTTCAGAGCTGAACTGACCGTCATTCTATGCATGAAACACAGTGTGTTGTGTATTATTTTCTATAACTAGTTTTTATAATAAAGGAGACTTGAAATAAATATTGATAGTGTCTGAACATACCTAGTTTTTAGTCTTATGTATAAAAGGACTAAAAACTAGGTATGTTCAGACAGTGGAAACTCAATTGTAAGATAAATCAGAATCTCTGGAAGTCCTATAAATAGCATTAAAAATAAATACAGGGACTACTTGAGGTATTCTTATATAATTTCAGATCTATTCTTCAGCTATATTACAATTAAAACACCAACAAACAAGAATTCCCAAAATCCTGACAAAAATCATTAGATTCTCAAAGTGTGTTTTTACATATCTAGCATCTCAATGGCAACATATCTTAATGCTTTTCATTTCTGAATATTACTGATATCTGGTCAGAAAGCATAGCCATAAAATTACACATAAGAGCTTATGTACATCAAATGGTTAGAAATGTTCTTTTGTATGCAAGTTTAATTTGACATTCCTTGAAGAAAGATATATTGTTTCATAGCTGCAGAACAGAAAAGAATGTTTATAACCTATTCAAAAGTGGCAACTAAGACCAATCATCCAGTTTGTTCAAAGAAACATATTTCATCCTGCAGCTACAAGCTGGCAGTGGGTGGGAAGCTGGCAGGAATGTTTGCACACTCCTCTTTGCACTTCTGGTTGGGGCGAATCAGAGGCTTCCCCTCCGGAGCTGTCTGTCCCCAGAGAGAGGAGCGACTCACACAGCTTGGCTTCCTTCATCAGCAAAAAGCCACCTTGTGTCTTACCTGTGTATTGAGTAGCTCCTGAAACACAACTTTGAATATTTGATAAGGACACGTGAATGTAGCACCCAACACTAAGCTTTTTTGATTGTAGTTTAAGCAAGTGATGTGGAGCTTTAGATGCGGAGGCCCTCATTTCCAGGCACCCGTCATCTGGAATGAACCTACCACCAGCCATATGACACCTGCCAGCAACAGGACCAGAGAAGGGAGGAGGCTGCCCCACCCATGAAGGCCCCTCTTTCAGAAAGCGGGGGGCCACCTCATCACTGACAGCTGGAGTGGGGCCCCTGCTCCTCACTCCTGTGCCCTGATCCCCCTCTTATTTTTCAATCAGTCAACATGATTGAAAATGTAACGAAATCTCAGACACCCAACCTCAGGCTCTAATGAGGCAGAGCTTCAGGTCTGCTCTCTTCTCTGTTGCGACCTTGCTGCATGGCCCTGGGGCTGTGCCACATGCCCCCAGGACTGAGGAGTGACAAATCTGGCTCCCCAAGCTCCTTGAGGGCTGCCGCTGACACACATCCTGCCATCACAGCAAGAACCACTGTGCTGGGCCAGCCGAGGCACTGGCTCCAGCCGGGGAGTGACAGGCGGCTTTGCTGCAGGTTACAAGAACCCAGGAGAGAGACTGGCACCTTCCTGGCCCACAGCATCACTCTCCCTAAGCTGCAGTGGGCACACCTGCATGGCCATGCTGTATGGAATGAAGGAACCTTTGTTCCCTCCCAAAGGAAAAGCATCACCCACAGCCCGACTTGCTGAAACTATCTTGCTGGAGAAAAGCTGCAAGTGTGGGAGGGAGTCCTGGGAAGGTGCCAGTGAGCAGGCCAGGCCTAGGCAGTGCAGGAGACAAGGGAGTCTGGGCTCCAAAGACAGCAGGCTCTAAAGGAACCCTTCTCAATGTGGGCTGGCCACCCCAGCAGACTGCTGGGATCCAGGGAGCACCCTGTCTGACTTGCCAGCTGCATGGACTTTGCCTCAGTTTCCTCACATGTTAAGGTGGGGGACGGGGACTGCAAAGACTGAAGCGTTTAGAAGGGAAAGCATTCGCTAAGTATCACTGTAATCCTGGCCTGAGCTACCATGGCAGATCCCCAAGCCCCAAGCTTGTCTTGAAGGGCAGCTCCAAAGGAGGGCAACTTGGTGGGCATCTGTGCAACAGACTGAGGATGAATGCCTTATATTCCAGGATCATTAACTTCAGGGCTGCCCATAGGATATGGCTGTTGCTTCACTCCTAGAGGGCCCCGCCTCACTGGCCACCACGCAGCATGACCCTGGAGCTGTGCAGCGTGGGTGGCTGCCTGGCCTGCTCGCTTGATGACAGTAGGGTGTGGTTGGTTTTCTTCTCTTTCTCCTCTTTTTCCTCCTCCTCACCTTCTTTGGAAATCAGAAGAAGGGAAGGCCACCAAGAATGCAGCTCAAGAGCAAGTCTTTCCCTGGGAACCAAGACCCAACCTGAGCAAGAATGGAGAAAAGGGCAAGACAGGATCCATTTACTCTCTATGTTTTGAAATGCACATAGCAGACTTAGCCAAGCAGGTGAACAGAAACCTACCTAGAAACCTTAAACATAAGAGAAACAAATGAGGAAATACTGGAATATAGCCCAATGTGTCCTTTGTCCTGTCTAGAAAAGTCCCACCTGAGAGGCCTTCGTGGAAGGCCAGCAGATGGGACAAAGGTGAGCCCCGCCCTGCCATGGCTGGTCTCTTCCACATGCTCCTGCCCATCCAGTTACTATGCTGGATTTTCAATTTCTGCTCTTTAAATTCTAGGCAATTTCTCTTTTACAGGAAGAAAATAAACAGGGAGTCAGGACAAAATGGTAAAAGGAAGACAGGATTGCAGCTGGAGTTCTAATGGGAAGTTAGTTGGGGCACTTGCCAAAGGCTAACTTGATGAGTTCATTCATTTTCTTGGACCACCTTGTCTGAGAAGACAAGGGAATTGTACTAGCCCCAGCTAGCCCTCTCTCTCCGCTGCCCAACCTCTTCTCTGCCTCTGTCTCTCTCCCCAATTCCTCTCAGCCACACAATCTCTGAGAAGACAGAAAGGATGGCTGAGTCTTCTCCCCCAGACACCTGGTGGGACTTGGAGACCACTGGGTAAGGGATCCCTGTGAATGACTGATGCTAAAGAGCATCAGTGAGGCTGTTGTGCCACCTCTCCTGGTTGTAAGAGGCAGAGCTGCCCATGGAACATGAAAAATTAATGAGGAGAATATGATGCCTGGCCTCCCTTTCTCCTCAGACCATACTGAATCGATAGAAGTCTCAACTGCTTCCAAAATAGGTCAAGTAGAAGTGTACAAAACCCATGGACAACCCGAGAGCCATTAGGACCATGGAATATTTGGAGTTCCACCAGTTCTAGAGTGGGGAAAGGGCCCCCAGAGTTTTAGTGATTTAGCCACTAACATACTGAGTTAGTGGCAGAGGCTTGGACCAGACCTGTTTCTCTGAATGGACTTTGACGACACAAGTCAAGTCAGGAACCACTGGCCTCACAAAGTAATGGGGAGGCAGGTCAAGGGGTGACATGTTGCAGAGAAACTCAACTTCATTTCTCTTGAAAAGAATCCCCAAGTGAGAATGGAGAGAGAAGATGCATCCCCGGGCTCACCTCTGCCTGGGCTCCTGGGCACATTGGCTCGGGCTCTAATGAACCTTTGAAGTAACAACAGAAACAAGAACTATAATTCTGCACAGTGTCCATCACTGGGGTGGCCAGGGAGGGCCTGGGAGGAATCAGAGCCAGCGTGTCCCACACCTGCCCTGGCCCAACAGTCCCCAGGCATTTGGGGCAGCAAGGCCTGCCCCCCCTGGGCAGACTGGCTCACTAACAGTGACAAAGCTCTTCTAAGCCAGTCAAGTTTCTTGGCATGAAGTCATGCAGCCTTAGTTAGTATTGTAATTTAAACCATTTTTTAAATCCTGCTTTGGGAATTTACAGTGCTCTTCAGACTTAATTTTTTACAGCAGTTTTGGGTTCCCAACAAAATTGAGAGGAAAGTACAGAGATTTCCTAGATACCCCCTGTCCCCACGTGCACAGCCTCCTCCACTATTGATATCCCCACCAAGGTGGCATATTCATTACAAATGGTGACCCTGTACTGAACCGTCATTATTGCCCAGGGTCTGCAGTTTACATCAGAATGCATTCTTGGTGTTGTATTTACAGGGCTTCTTGAGGCTTTTTATTTAATTAGTTGATATTTTGTCCTCTTTTCCTCAGCAGTGAGTTTGGGGAAAGCTGCATCCTTCCATGAAGTGTTCTGGTGGTAGAAATCCAGATGTTAGAAAAATACAGCACACCCAACCCTGTTCCTTGTCCTGCAGCATGTGAAGTCAGAGTGACGTGGAATGTCTGTCACCCCAGGTTTGTGGGGGAAATGAGGACACTGATATATCAAAAGGACCATAGTCAAGGAGGGGACAGAGGGTCATCCTACACAGGTGCTGCCTCACAGCAGGGTGATGAGCAGCTGTCCTCTCTCAGCTTTGCCCTAGCACATGAGCACAGTCCTGTCAGCAAGGGGCAGGGCTGATAGAGAACATGGAGCAGGTGACAGCCACGAGAGAGGCCAGGCACTACTGATGCGATGCTGGCAGCTCTCTGCATATCCATCCATGGTCGCTGGGCACAGGGTCATCTAAGTGGTGTGACCGACTTGGCCAGGCCAGAAAGACAATCATGAGGAGAGGACACCAAGGGTCACAGACACTTTCTCAGAGTCTGGAATTTTTATCATATTCTAGCCCCAAACCCTGCCTAGCAGACACCTTATCACCAGTCATGATGACTTGTCTCCTCTCTGCCCTGCACCCCTACATGCACCCATCAGAGCACCTTGAGGAAGCTGGCACAGCTCCACATGCCTGCTGACATCTCATTCCCGTAAGGCCCCTGCGGACCCCCACAACTGAAGGCTCAGTGGAGGTGGGTGGCCCAGAACACCTGTGTCTGCTCTTGCGAGCCTGTTTCTCTTACAAGGGGTAACCATGGCCAAAGATCCCACAGTGGCCTAATGCCCTGGGCTCTAGCCTGGACATCTGCCTCACCTTCCACCAAAAAGGCCATTGGGACTGTGTCATCAGGTCCCTCACCACTGCTCACTTCAGCCACCACAAGAGGCTCTGACCCCCACTCAGCATAGCTTGGCTCCTGTTATCACACTGCTTCATACTCGCAAACGTTGAGTGGCACCTCGCCTATTCCCAACCCACCAAAACCCGCCCACTGCACCTAGATGGGTTACCATCTATCATCAAAAAATTCCCCCATATCCTCAAACTCCTCTCTGAATTATCCTTTTGCCTCTTTGCTCTGACTGAGGACGCTGATTAGCTGTTCCATCTCTGAATAGATATCTTAGGCCCATTACAAAAGGGTCCTATCACTCCCACCCCAAGTCTCTATTCTGTACCCTGTTTTATTTTCTTCACAGCCTTATTATTATTTGAGGTCATCTTATTTTTTTGTGTGTTCATTTGTTTGATGTTGATTTCCCCCTAGAATGAAAACTCCATGAAGACAAGGATCCTGCATGTAGTACTCACTGCTATAACCCTGGTAATAGAGCAGAGTCTGGGACACAGCAGGTGCACGGTAACCATGTCCTGAATGAATGAAGGAGCTGTGTGAAGAGTGCACCATGATGTCATGGAAGCACACAGGAGGAAACGAGGAAGCCCAGGACCTGGAATGGCAGAGGAAGGGTGCGGGGAAGACACAGAGGAGGCTTGGGGGCAGGACTGGCGGAAGTTACCCAAGTAAAGACAGGTGGCCAGAGGCTTCTGCATAAATATAAAGTTTGAACGTACTCATTTACTTTTGCTCCCATCTAAAATGATAGTAAAGGAAACATTTCTGAAGGCAAAAACTCCCAAGAAAAAAGAAGATGGGAGAAGAGAGGTGGCTGGCAAGCAATGAGAAGAGTGGTGACTAGCTGGAGGACCCGAGAAGGTGGATCCTAAACCAATACTGGGTCAAGGCAAAAACATCAGTGCGACTTACACCCAAGAATCACCAAAGACTCAGGAAGTGGTGGTGCTGGTTACCTCTGGACAAATGGGTTGGGGGCTAGTCAAGGTAGGTCTAAACAGAGTGGTGTGAGATTGCATACAAAGAAGAGCCTGCGATCCGCATACACAGCCCAGGGAAAGACTGCAGGCTTGCCCTCTAGTGTTCCCTAGACGGTGACGGGAGGCCCTGCTGGGGCTGAGAGTGCCATCCTAAAAACAAGGGGACTAGGTGAACATTTATTTATAGATGCTGAGATGCCCAGCTCTCTTTCCCAAATCAGCTCCTAGGATATTAGGAGGCAGGAGAATGGGAGATACTTGGGGAATCTGGCCAGCTCTGTAAGAAAACTTAACACTACTGACAATTTCCCCCATACAATAGCCAGCTCCAGCCCCTACAGCGAGTCCCACATTCCACACGCCCCACCAACACACATAGAGTTTCCAGGGTTTTTCTTAGTATCCCACTCTTAACTATGAGCAGACAACCAAGAATCACAGACATTTGAAAAAAGCTCCCAACATAGGTACAAAAAACAAAATTAAAAAAAGAAAATAGTAAACAAAGAACCTGAAGGAAACAAAGACTGCAAAAGAAGAATTTAAAAAAAATTTTTTAATGTCATCAGACAGAAGATATTTGCTTCCATAAAGCAAAAATAAGAGGCTTTCAATCAGGAGCATTCAGATAATAAAAAGGAACTCTTGGAAATTAAAAATACAAGAGCAAACACAAGAAATTGAGCAGAAGCAATGAAAGATTAAGTTGGGGCATTCTCTCGGACAACAAAACAGAAAGAAAAAGGGATGGGTTAGAGAAAAGGAATGATAAGAAATTTGAAGTACCAATTTAGGAGGCCTAACACCCAACTGATAATTCACAGAAAGAGAGAAGAGAGAAAAGGGAAGAAGTGACCACCAAAAAGTTCTGGCAAGGACCACCACCAGAGTCCTTGCCAGAACTGAAGGACATGAGTTTCCATTGAAAAGGGTCCAGGAAGTGTCCAGAACAACGTTACAAAATTTCAAAAAACCAAACACAAATAATGAAGCAGAAATCAAAATGGCATCAGAAACTAAAGACCATGTCCAAATGTCTTTAAACTGTGAAGGTAATATTAATTCCAACATAGAACACTGTATCTAGTCAAGTGACCAATCAGCTGACAAGGCAGAGGAAAAACATGTTTAGATGTTTTATAAATTTACCTGGCATAAACCCTAGGAATTTCAATACCTGAGGAAGCCTTTTGAGTATATGTTCCATCAAAACTATGAAACAAACCAAAAAAAAAAAAAAGTGCTGGCACAGGAAATAGGGAATTCAATAGGCAGGCTGATAGAGAAGCAAGACTCAGACAAGCCCCAAACTAGGCACAAGGCATAGACCCAGCCAGTCAGTCCAGACTGGAGCACATTGGAGAGATGACGAAGTCGACAGACTCCCTGTGGCACCTAAATGTACTGAGAAAAAAATCGAGACACTGACGGAGAGTTCAGGGTTGCATTCATGATTAGTACCAGATTAGTGACAGAAGCTAAACAAACAAGCCAACAAGGCAGTTTTTTTCTCCAGGGAAAACAAAATACTGTTCATTATCACTGAGCCAGCTTACTCCATGGCTCGGCTCTGAGTACCACTTAAAAGATTACATTAAAGTAAACTAAATATTGACCTTAATATAATTATGATATAAGTAACTATTTTTAGAAGTTGGGGTAGGGGAACTAAATAGGTGTATGTCTGTGGTGAGGAAAAGGGTGAAACAGAGACTAATATTCTTCTTGCCTAATGGAATATGAAGCAATATTATCTAAAACTGAAAAGAAGTAAGCATATACTTATTTAAAGAATATGCCAAAAGTATCTCAAAGATTTGGAATTGCTCTCTGGGAAGGGGGTTCACAGGAAAGAGACAGAGCAGGGGACCTGTGCCTTTAGTAACAAGACTTTATAAATATTTGCTTTGAAATGATGTAAAAAAAAATGGATAAAACAACAACAAAAATGTTTTAAAGGGAATGATAGGGCAGGTCGCCCTCTGCCGAGGAATGGCAGGGCATGGCCTCAGCACTGCAGACGTTCTGTTTGCATAGGGCTCAGAAGTGTCTGGGAGTCCTGTTTCCACCTATGTTGTGCAAAGGCCCCAGAGAGTGCTGCTCCTGTCCTAACAATGAGAAGAAGCTGGGTAGCTACAGAGTCATAACTGGTCTCAAGCCCAACAGAGAGCTGAGGTAAGGACAAATGGGACACAGCACCTCTTTCACCATTGGAAAAGCATGGGAGGAAAAAGAGGCTGTGGTAGATGAAAGAAGAAATCAACTAAAAGGCAAACAAATTCCTAAATTTGTGGCTAGCCTATCAGTTTAGAACTGGGAGCCTCCGATACACAGAAAGTCTGCACTCATCCCGAGACTTTTCCATGAACCTCTACTTAGTGCTCCCCCAAAACACTGGAGGTGGCAAGACAGGGGACCTAAGAGAGCCCCCCTCAGGGACACAGGTGTGTGGGAGGCTGATGCTGCCTGCAGGGGACAGACATGGAACACCACCTGCCTCCCCACATGTTCTCATGTGAAGCAAATGCTTTAAACCATAGAGGAGCAGCAGCAAGCCCTTTTTTCTGCTAGGACTGCTGAAGAAAGAAAGGAGAAAACCTGTGTGCTTCTAGGGGAGGGATAGAAACCCGCTCTACTGCCCCAGGAACCAGCCAAACATTTACTGTGTCTGGAGGAAGGGTGGCAGCACCAGTCATGTGCCTAGAGGTGGGGAAGGAAAACTTCACGGACCCAGGATCCTGCACCAACACACAGAAAGCATCTGCTCTTGTGAGTAAGGTGCAGGAAATTCACTCCTTCCCAAGGCTTACTACAGACAAGGCAACATTTGTCTATGATGTGGGTAGAGATGGGAATTCCAAGGCCTCCCACCTGAGGCTCACAGGCCCTACCTAAAACTAAGGATGAAGCAGAAGAACCATGAGAACATCCCTTTACCTCCACAATGAACCCAGCACAGTGTGATACACCCGAGCATGTACCAGTGAGGAAGGGGCAAGACAACACCTGCTACAACACAGAGGAACCTTGACGTCATTATGAGAAGTGAAAGAAGCCAGTCACAAAAGACCATGAATTGTACCATGGCACTTCTATGAAATGTCCAGGAGACAAACCCATAGAGACAGAAAGCAGATTCATGTTTGCCAGGATGTGGGGAAAGGAAACAATGGGAATGACTACTGAAACATATGGGGTTTCTTTTTGGGGTGGATGAAAATGTTCTGGAGTCAGATAGGGAGGATGGTTGCACAATATTGTGAAAGTATGAAAAACCACTGAATTGTATACTTATAAAAGGTGAATTTTAGGGTATGTAAATTATATTTCAATTTAAAAGAAATTGATAGGAGGAAGAAGTTGATAAAGAGTACAGACTCTTTCTCCACAGACTTGAAGGATGTTTCATAATTGAAAAAAAGCCAAGTTTGAAGACAGAAGAGAGAAGAAACCAGATGGAGGAAGGGATGGACAGGGGTCCCCAAAGAGGCTGGGGGGATGGGATCTAGAGCAGCATTAGAGAAACTACTCACAGCAAGAATAAGGCTTTTGGCCCATGGGCATGAGAAAAGAAGACTGAGAGATGCAGGCACAGAGCTGAGTGGGTGTGGAGGAAGTTCAGAAGTTGAGAGGTCTTCTAAGATACTGCAGGGGACAGATTGGAAGTGTCCCCTAGGGGGAAGGGAGGTTTCAGAACTAATTGATGGGTGCCTTTAGAACATTAACACTCAGAGCCTGAAGAATACTGGTTAGGAAACAGAACTGCTCTGGGGACATTGATGGGGTCCATTTGAATATGCTGAATTCAGTGCATTGGCAGGACATTTGGGTGAAAATGGCAAACAGTTATAAATTTAGAATTCAAGAAAGTGGTCAAAGATAGAGATGGGTTCTGGGAGAGAGATACACAAAAGTAATAGCTGGAGTTGCAAGAGTGAATCTGATTTACAAAGACAATGGAGAAAGGAAAGCTGAAGGCCATGGGCAGAAGTTTGAGGGATTCTATTTCTGGAGACAGGTGAACACAGGGAGACCCATGGAACAGTAAAGGACAGGTCAAGATTAAGTAGGATAAGATGGAAAAAAAGCCTCATAAAGACACAGAGTGGTAGAGCTTCATGGATGAAAAGGACCATGATGGTAAAAGAGAAGATATGAGTATTACAAGGCTATTGGAAGTTATGAGAGCTTCCGCAGTTCTGAAGGCACAGTTCTTTAGGAAGAGTGGGAGTGGGATCCAGAGACCTCTCTCAGATGAAAGTCTAAAAAGCTCAATGCTGAGATGACATAATAAAACACTCCACTGCCCTTGACTTTCCATTAGAAGAAAGTCCGATGAACCCATTTTGGCATGTAATGCTCAGCACAGTCTTAACAATATATAGTCCACTACAAAGTAAGGCACCACACACAGTATTGCAGCCTGAAAGCCAGAGTCAAACCAAAAGTTCCTGGAATTCCATAAACTGACATTGAATGCCATTGTTAAAAGGGGCTAGGAAACCACATGATCAAGCCCTCTCAATTTTCAGATCAAAAAAATCAAAATTTTCCACTTACGGCAAAATTAATCTTCCCAACAATTTTCAGCCTTTTGGTGGCAAAGCCAATTCTATAACTAAGGATCTCTGCCTCCTTTACTGCCATCATGTCTCCCAGGAAAATATCATGTACCCTTGTGAATAACCTCCAATGCCCTTTAGGAAGTGATAGGGGAAGTAACAGAGACATATATGGAAAAATCTGCTTCTCAGCTTGGCCTGTTGGAAATTTGCTCAGCCTTTTTCTGTATATGTCTTCCAGCTGTGGAAGCAGATACTTGACCATTGTCATTGATTTCATGAATTTAGTAGATTTCATTTTTCTTTCTTGTTCACAATGATTACTGTTGCAATGTGTCAAATGGACACCAATAAATGATGGTATTTGCCCATTTGGGTCATCTTCAGATAGCTCTACCCAACCTCTACTTGGAGGGGTAAGTCCTGCTATTTCACCAAAGATGAAAGCTTTGCCTCAATTTTCAGAAGAGCTCCTTTTCTTTTACTTGTTTGGTTCTGGAAGGTCTCTGTACATAGATTTTCTTGTTTTTTTTAAATTTTTTTAATAGCTTTATCAAGTCAGAATTCACATACCATACAGTTCATCCATTTAAAGTGTGCAATTCAATTGTTTTTAGTATATTCACAGTTATGCAACCATCACTACAATATAAAAACAGTCAATATTAAAACATTCCCAGCACCTCAAAAATAAGCCCTGTGCCTTTTAGCTACCATTCTCTTATCCCTCCTACTCTATCCCACCCCAGCCCTAAGCCACCACTATTCTACTTTCTGTCTCTGTAGATTTCTCTATTCTGGACTTTCACATGAATAGCATCATATAATATGTAGACTTTTGTGATTGGCTTATGTAACTTAGCCTAATTTCTGAAAGATTATTTTCAGGACTTCATTTCTATTTTATGGCCAAATAATATTCCATTGCATGTGTACACCACATTTTGTGTATCCACCTGTCTTTTTATGGACATTTGTGTTGTTTCCCTTTTGTTTATTATGAAAAATGCTGCTATGAACATTTGTGCACAAGTTTTTCTTTGGACATGTTTTAATTTCTCTTGGGTATATATCTTGGAGTGGAATTTCTGAATCACATGGTAACTCTGTTGATAACCCATTTGAAGAATTGCCAGACAATTTTCCAAAGCTGTTGGAGAACCTCCTATTAAAGGTGCATTTTTTGGATTATTTCACAAACACAGTTGTGACAACTAGCTATCCATTTGTGTAAAAAATAAAGCTGTAAGCTGAAATAATAATAAAAAGTGAATCTCAAAAAAAGCAAACCCCACACTGAAAACCCTACAAAAGATCGAGTAAGTTCTAAAATAAAACTATTAAGGAAAAATATAGATGAATATTTTTATCAACTACAAGTAGGAAAACTTCTGTAACCTTGATGCAAAAACCAGAAAGAGGGAAAAAATTATAATATGACAAGATAAAAATTAAACAGTACTGGAGAAGATTAAAGATGGCAGAATAGGAAGTCAAGACAGAAACCTGATCCTGAAAACACATAAAAGAGGATAATACAGCAAATGCAACTAGACCTGAAAATGACCTGAAGACTGCGGAACAGACCCCCTACACCTGAGGAAGAAGAGAGGACCACAAAGAAAAGGACCAGAAAGCATAGCAGAGACATCTAATACAAAGGAAGAAACACCGAATCCCTGACAAAATGAGCAGGCAGAGAAATTTGATCTAATTAAATCTACAAGCCAGAACCCCAGAAAGAGGGCTAAATGAAACAGAGATCACCAATCTTCTTTATAAAGATTTCAAAATAAACCATGAACATGTGCATGGATTTACAGAAAAGTATTCAAGATCTCAGGAGTACTTCAACAAAGAGATAGAAAATTTGAAAAAGAGCCATTCGGAGCTAAGAATACAGTATCTGAAATGAAACATACAATGGAGGAATTTAAAGTAGACTAGATCATGTAGAGGAGATAATAAATGAAATAGAAATTAGAGAACAGGAAAGCAAAGCAGAAAGTAAAAAGGATCTATAGGAATGAAAGAATGATAAGAGACCAATGTGACCAATCCAAAGGAAACAATATTCACATAATACGAGTACCAGAAGGAGAAGAGAAAAAGGGATAGAAAGTCTCTTTAAGGAAATAATTGTTGAAAACTTCCCCAATCTGGGGAAAGAAATAGACACTTAGGTTATGGAAGCACAGAGATCCCCTGACAAAAGGAACTTGAGCAAAACAAGACCAAGACATATCATAATTAAAATGGCAAAGATCAAGGATAAGGAGAGAGTGTTGAAAGTAGGCAGAGAGAGAAAAAAAATTACTTATAAAGAAAATCCCATCAGGCTATTAACAAACTCCTCAACAGAAAATCTTCAGGCCAGAAGGGGGTGACATTATATATTTAATGTACTGAAACAGAAGGACCTCCAGCCAGTTAAATTTGAAGCAAGGATTAAACAATTTCTAGATAAACAAAAATAGGAGAACTTCACCACCACTAAGCCAGTATTATGTGATATATTAAAGGAACTGCTGTAGATCTAAATGATGCTAAAGCTAAATAGATCTCACCAGTGAAAATAAATCCACATTAAAGGTAGTAGACCAATTAATTGTCAAGCAAATATGAAATTATACCAAAACAAGAGAGCAAAATCAACTATACACAAATCAGTAATGGGATCCTCAAAAAGTGCAGATTATGACATCTAATACAAAAAATATGGAGGAGGAAGAGGAAGAAGGAGAAAGAGTAGCTTTAGATTGTGTTGAAACAGAAAATCTGAACAGACAATTAACAGCAATTTAAGGTAGACTATTATATAGAAAAGAAGCTATCCCTGAACCTTTGGTAACCACAAAATTAAAGCCTGCAATAAATACACACAAAAATAAATAAAAGTAAAATTTTAAAAGAGAGAGAAATCCAATTACAACACTAAAGAAAACCATCAATAACAAGAGAAGAATTTAAGAGAATAAGAAATGAACAGAAAGGAGATATAAAAAACAGCAGAACACAATTAATAAAATGGCAATAAGTATATATATCTATGAATAATCACCTTAAATGTAAATGGACTGAAACCACCAATCAAAAGACAGAGTGGCAGAATGAATAAAGAAATAAGACCTATCTTTATGCTCCCTACAAGAGACTCATTTCAGACCCAAAGACATACAAAGACTACAAGTGAAAGATGGAAAAACACAAAACATACAAATAATAGAGAGAAAAAAGCAGGAGTAGTACTACTTACATCAGACAAAATTGATTTTAAAACAAAGTAACAAGAGATAAAGAAGAACATTACATAATCATAAAGGGATTAGTTCAACAAGAAGATATAATCATTACAAATATCTATGCACCCAACATAGGAGCATCTAAATATGTGAAACAAATACTAACAGAATTAAAGGAGGAAATACATTGGAAACAATTCATTTTACGATATTTTAACACAACACTTTCATCAATAGACAGATCAACTAGACAAAATGAATAAGGACAAAGAGACAGTGAACAATACATTAGATCAAATGGACTTAGCATATATTTACAGAACACTCTATCCAAAAGCAGCAGGATACACATTTTTCTCAAGTGTACACAGAATGTTCTCCAGAATACACCACATCCTAGGCCACAATAAGAGACTCAATAAATTCAAAAAGATTGGAATTGTATCAAGCAGCTTTCAGACCAAAATGGTATGAAACTAGAAATAAATTACACAAATAAAACAAAAAGACTTACAAACATATGGAGGCTAAACACATGGAGGCTAAACACATGCTTTTAAATAATCAATGGATCAATGAACAAATTAAAATGGAAATCAAGCAATACACGGAAACAAATGAAAACAAAAACAAAGCAGCTCAAAAATATGTGGGATGCAGCAAAGACAGTTCTAAGAAGAAAGTACATAGCAATACAGGCTTACCTCAAGAAACGAGAACAATCCCAAATGAACAGTCAAACATCACATTTAAGGAAACTAGAAAGAGAAGGATAAAAGAAACCCAAAGTTAGTAGGAGGGACATAATAAAGATCAGAGCAGAAATAAATAAAATAGAGAAGAATAAAACAATAGAAAAAAAAACAATGAAACCAGGAGCTGGTTCTTTGAGAAAATAAAGAGATAAATCCCCAGCCATACTAATCAAGAAAAAAAGAGAGTGTACACACATAAACATAATGAGAAATGAAGAAGGAATAATCACAATGGATAACACAGAAATACAAAGAATTATTAGGAATACTATGAAAAAGTATATGCCAATAAATAGGACTACTTAGAAGAAATGGACAACTTCCCAGAAAAATACAACCATTCAAGAATGACCCAGGAAGAAACAGAAAATCTGAACAATTACCAGCAATGAAATAGAATTGGTAATCAAAAAATTCCCCCAAAACAGGAATACTTACAAACTCATTTTATGAAGCCAGAATCACTCTAAAACCAAAACAAGGCAAAGACACCACAATAAAAGACAACTACAGACCAATTTCCCTGATGAACATAAATGCAAAAATACTCAACAAAATATTAGCAAACCAAATTCAAAAATACAGCAAGAGAATCATACACTATGATCAAGTGGGATTCATCTCAGGGATGCAAGGATGATACAACATTCGAAAATCCATCAACATCATCCTCCACATAAACAAAAAGAAGGACAAAAACCACATGATCATCTCCATAGATGCTGAAAAAGAATTTGAAAAAATTCAACATCAATTCATGATAAAAACTCTCAACAAAATGGGCATAGAGGGCAAGTACCTCAACATAATAAAGGCCATATATGATAAACTCACAGTCAACATCATACTGAACAGTGAGAAGCTGAAAGCTTTTCTTCTGAGACTGGGAACAAGACAGGGATGCCCACTCTTCCCACTTCTTTTCAACATAGTACTGGAGGTCCTAGCCATTGCAATCAGACAAAACAAAGAAATACAAGGCATCCAGATTGGTAAAGAAGAAGTCAAACTGTCACTATTTGCAGATGACATGATATTGTACATAAAAAAAACCCTAAAGAATGCACCCAAAACTACTAGAACTAATATCTGAATTCAGCAAAGTTGCAGGATACAAAATTAATACACAGAAATTTGTTGAATTCCTATACATTAATGATGAACTAGCAGAAAGAGAAATCAGGAAAACAATTCCATTCACAATTGTATTAAAAAGAATAAACTATCTAGGAATAAACCTACCCAAGGAAGTGAAAGACCTATACCCTGAAAACTATAAGACACTCTTAAGAGAAATTAAAGAGGACACTAACAAATGGAAACTCATCCCATGCTCTTGACTAGGAAGAATTAATTTTGTCAAAATGGCCATCCTGCCTAAAACAATCACAGATTCAATGAAATCCTATCAAAGTACTGACAGCATTCTTCAATGAACTGGAACAAATAGTTTTAAAATTCATATGGAATCACAGAAGACCCCAAATACCCAAAGCAATCCTGAGAAGGAAGAATAAAGCAGGGGGGATCTCACTTCCCAACTTCAAGCTGTACTACAAAGCCACAGTAATCAAGACAATTTGTTACTGGCACAAGAATAGACCCACAGACCAGTGGAACAGAATAGAGAGTCCAGATATTAACCCAAACATATTTGGTCAATTAATATATGATAAAGGAGTCATGGACATACAATGGGGAAATGACAGCCCCTTCAACAGCTGGTGTTGGCAAAACTAGACAGCTACATGTAAGAGAATGAAACTGGATCATTGTCTAACTCCATACACAAAAGTAAACTCAAAATGGATCAAAGACCTGAATGTAAGTCAGGAAACCATAAAACTCTTAGAAAAAAACATAGGCAAAAACCTCTTGGACATAAACATGAGCAACTTCTTCATGAACATATCTCCCTGGGAAAGAGAAACAAAAGCAAAATAAACAAGTGGGACTACATCAAGCTGAAAAGTTTCTGTACAGCAAAGGACACCACCAATAGAATAAAAAGGCATCCTATGGTATGGGAGAATATATTCATAAATGACAGATCCGATAAAGGGTTGACATCCAAAATATATAAAGAGCTCACACACCTCAACAAACAAAAAGTAAGTAATCCAATTAAAAAATGGGCAGAGGAGCTGAACAGACAGTTCTCCAAAGAAGAAATTCAGCTGGCCAACAGACACATGAAAAGATGCTCCACATCACTTGTCATCAGAGAAATGCAAATTAAAACCACAATGAGATATCACTTCACACCAGTAAGGATCGCCATCATCGAAAAGACAAACAACCACAAATGTAGGCGAGGTTGCGGAGAAAGGGGAACCCTACTACACTGCTGATGGGAATGCAAATTAGTTCAACCATTGTGGAAAGCAGTATGGAGGTTCCTTAAAATGCTCAAAACAGAAATACCATTTGACCCAGGAATTTCAGTTCTAGAAATTTACCCTAAGAATGCAGCACTCCAGTTTGAAAAAGATAGATGCACCCCTATGTTTATCGCTGCACTATTTACAATAGTCAAGATATGGAAGCAATCTAAATGTCCATCAGTAGATGAATGGATAAAGAAGATGTGGTACATACACACAATGGAATATTACTCAGCCATAAGAAAAAAACAGATCCTACCATTTGCAACAAAATGGATGGACCTAGAGGATATTGTGCTCAGTGAAATAAGCCTGGCGGAAAAAGACAAGTACCAAATGATTTCACTCATATGTGGAGTATAAGAACAAAGGAAAACTGAAAGAACAAAACAGCAGCAGAATCACAGAACCCAGAATGGACTAACAGTTACCAAAGGGAAAGGGACTGAGGAGGACGGGTGGGAAGGGAGGGACAAGGGTGGGGATAAAGAAAGGGGGCATTACAATTAGCATGTATGGTGTGGGGGGAGGCACAGGGAGGGCTATGCAACAGAGAGAAGACAAGTAGTGATTTTACAGCATCTTACTACGCTGATGGACAGTGACTGTGAAGGGGTATGTGGGGGGGACTTGGTGAAGGGGGGAGCCTAGGAAACATAATGTCCTTCATGTAATTGTAGATTAATGATACCAAAAAAAACTGCAGGGAATGGATAAACAAACTGGGGTGTATCTATACAATGCAATATTACACAGCCATAAAAAGAAATGAAGCACAGGGATGATCTCAAATACATTACGCTAAGTGAAAGACTCCAGGTTTGAAAGGCTACATACTGTAAATAAATAAATAAATGGGCACAGGATCTTAACAGACACTTCTCCTTCTCCAAAGAAGAAATTCAGATGGCCAATAGACACATGAAAAGATGTTGCACATTTCTAATCATCAGAGAAATGCTAATTAAAACCACAATGAGATATCACATTATACCAGTAAGGATCACCACCATCCAAAAGACAAACAACAACAAATGTTAGCGAGGATGTGGAGAAAGGGGAACCCTCCCACACTGCTGGTGGGAATGTAAATTCATTCAACCATTGTGGAAAGCAGAATGCAGGTTCCTCAAAAAACTCCACATAGAAATACCATTTGACCCAGGAATTCCACTCCTAGGAATTTACCCTAACAATGCAGCAGCCCATTTTGAAAAAGGCATATGCATCTGTATGTTTATCACAGCATTATTTACAATCGCCAGGAAATGGAAGCAACCTAAGTGTCCATCAGTAGATGAATGGATAAAGAAGATGTGGTACATATGCACAATGGAATATTATTCAGCCATAAGAAGAAAACAAATCTTACCATTTGCAACAACATGGATGGAGCTAGAGGGTATTATGCTCAGTGAAATAAGCTAGGCAGAAAAAGACAAGTATCAAATGATTTCACTCATCTGTGGAGTATGAGAACAACCAAAAAACTGAAGGAACAAAACAGCAGCAGACTCACAGAACCCAAGAATGGACTTATAGTTACCAAAGGGAAAAGGACTGGATGGGATGGGTGGAAAGGGAGGGATAAGGGTTAAAAAATGGGGCATTACGATTAGCAGACATAATGTAGGGAGGGGAATGGGGAGGGCTGTACAACACAGAGAAGACAAGTTGTGATTTGATAGCTTCTTACTATGCTGATAGACAGTGACTGTAATGGGCTATGTGGGGTGGACTTGGTGAATGGGGGAAGTCTAATAAATATAATGTTCCTCATGTAATTATAGATTAATGATACCAAAATTTTATTTTTAATTCCCCAAAAACAAAACTCCAGTTCCAGATGGCTTCACAGTCAAATTCTACCAAACATTTAAAGAAGAGCTAGTTCCCATCCTTCTTAAAGCATTCCAAAATGTAGAAGAGGGAATACTTCCAAACTCATTCTATGAGGCCAGCATCATGCTAATACCAAAACCAGAAAAAGATACCAAAAAAAGAACATCCCTGATGAACACAGATCCAAAAATCCTTGACAAACTACTAGCAAACGAATCCAAAAATACATCAAAAATATCATCCATCATAATCAAGTGGGATTTATTCCAGGGATGCAAGGATGGTACAATATTTGTATATTCATTGATATCATATACCACATTAACAAAAAGAAGGGTGAAAAACACATGATCATCTCAATAGAGATTGAAAAAGCACGTGACAAAATTCAACACCCATTCATGATAAAAACTCTCAACAAAACTGGTATAAAAGGTATGTACCTCAACATAATGAAGGCCATATACGACAAACCCACAGCCAACATCATACTCTATAGTAAAAAGCTAAAAGCTTTTCCTGTAAGATTGGGAACAAAACAAGGGTGCCCACTCTCACCACTTTATTGTAGGTCCTAGCCACAGCAATCAGACAGCACAAAAGAGATAAAAGCATCCAAATTGGTAAGGAAGAAGTTAAACTTTCACTATTGTCAGATGACATGATATTGTACATAAAAAGCCCTAAAGAATTCACCAAAAAAAAAACCCTACTAGAACTAGTAACTGAATTCAGCAAAGTTGCAGGATACAAAATTAATACACAGAAATCTGTTGCATTCCTATATACCAACGATGAATGAGCAGAAAGAGAAATCAGAAAAACAACTTCACTTACAATTGCATCATAAAGAATAAAATACTTAGGAATAAACTTAAGCAAGGAAGTGAAAGACCTATACTCTGAAAACTACAAAACACTCATGAGAGAAATTTAAGAAGACACCAAAAATGGAAATCTGTCCCATGCTCATGGATAGGGAGAATTAATATTGTCAAAATGGCCATCCTGACTAAAGCAATTTACAGATTCAATACAATCCCTATCAAAATAGCAACAGCATTCTTCAATGAACTAGAGCAAATAGTTAGTTCTAAAATTCATATGGAACCACAAAAGACTCCAAATAGCCAAAGCAATCCTGAGAAAGAACAAAGCTGGGGGAATTGTGCTCCCTGACTTCAAGCTCTACTACAAAACTACAGTAATCAAAAAAATTTGGTACTGGCACAAGAATAGACCCATAGATCAATGGAACAGAATAAAGAGCCCAGATAGAAACCCATACATCTATGGTCAAATAATATATGATAAAGAAGCCATGCATATACAATGGGGAAAAGACAGCCTCTGCAACAATTGGTTTGGCAAAACTGGACAGCTGCATGTAAGAGAATGAAACTGGATTATTGTCTAACTCCATACATAAAAGTAAACTTGAAATGGATCAAAGACCTGAATGTAATTCATGAAACCATAAAATTCTCTGAAGAAAATATAGGCAAAAATTTCTTGAATATAAACATGAGCAACTTTTTCCAGAACACATCTTGTTAGGCAAAGGAAACAAAAAATGAACAAGTGGGACTACATCAAAACAAAAGCTTCTCTATAGCAAAGGACACCATCAGCATAACAAAAAGGCATCCTACAGTATGAGACTATACATTTGTAAATGACATATCCAATAAGGGGTTAACATCCAAAATGCATAAAGAGCTCATATGTCTAAACACCAAAAAACAAATAATCCAATTAAAATATGGGTGGAGGACCTGAACAGACATTTCTCCAAAGAAGAAATTCAGATTGCCAACAGGCACAAGAAAAGATGCTGTACATTGCTAATCATCAGGGAGATGCAAATTAAAACCACAATGAGCTATCACTTCATACCAGTTAGAAATAACAAATGCTGGTGTGGCTTCAGAGAAATAGTTCCATCCTACACTGTTGATGGGACTGCAAATTGGTACATCTGTCATGGAAAGCATTGTGGAGGTTCCTCAAAAAACTAAAAATAGAAATACTATGTGACCAAGTAATTCCACTTCTCGGAATTTACCCAAAGAAAACAAAATCCCTGATTTGAAAGGATATATGCATCCCTATGTTTATCGCTGCCCTATTTTCAATAGCTAAGATATGGATGCAACCTAAGTGTCCATCAATAGATGGCTGGATAAAGAAGATATGGTACAGATAACACAATGGGATATTATCCAGTCATAAAAAAAAAGGAAATCCTACCATTTGCAACAATATGGATGGATCTAGAGGGTATCATGCTCAGTGAAATAAGCCAGGCAGAGAAAGAAAAATACCATGATTTCACTTATTTGTGGAATATAACAACGAAGCAAAACTGAAGAAACAAAATGGCATTAAACTCATAGAAACTGAGAAGTGACTAGTGGTTACCAAGGGGAAGAGGAGTGGATAGGGGTGCAGTGAGGGGGACTGGTGAACCACTGTGATGTACATTTGATAAAACAAAATAAAATTAAACAGTACTGACTGGCAAAAACAAGTAAATACATTTTATTGAGACAAACAAACTAGGAAAATCTCCTTGTTATATATGATAATCTGAAGGTTAGTATCCTAATAAAAAGGAGAGTTCTTTTAATTCAATATAATATCATTCCCTCACTCTGCTAGGCGCCTGTGATAATGCTCTGGGTCTTTGGATGTGAGCACTGTCATAGTCTGCTCCAGTTGCCATAACAATGTAACACAGACTGGGTGGCTTACAACAGAGATTTATTTTCTTAGTCCTGGAGGCTGGAAGCCCAAGGTCAGGGTGCCAGCATGGTTGGGTTCCATCTCCCTGGCTTGCAGACCACCACCTTCTGACTGTGTCCTAACCAGACACAGAGAGAGAGAGAGAGAGAGAGAGAGAGAGAGAGAGAGAGAGAGAGAGAGAGAGAGAGAGAGAGAGAGAGAGAGAGAGAGAGAGAAGAGAGAGAGAGAGAGAGAGAGAGCGCGCACAAGCATTCTGGTGTCTTTTCTTTTTTTTTTTCCTGCTTCCCCTGATGTCTCTTCTTATAAAGTCACTAATCCCATCATGAGCAACCCACTCACATGACCTCCTATAACCCTTAATTACTCCCCAAAGACTCCAAATACCATCCTATTGGGGGTCAGGGCTTCAAAATGTGAATTTGGCATGCAGGTGAGCACAAAGTTAGTCCATAACAAATGTCAGGGTCATTGAAATATTTGGTATTCTTTCCTCAGTCCTTCCCTATGGGTTGGATGTACCATGTACATTTGTCATGCTGTTATAGCGTCCTTCCTCTTGAAGACACAGATTCTC
Organism: Manis javanica; assembly: GCF_040802235.1. NCBI lineage: Eukaryota > Metazoa > Chordata > Mammalia > Pholidota > Manidae > Manis > Manis javanica. The sequence continues at coordinate 84,590,946 of NC_133162.1, forward strand.
TTTGAATCAATGGGTTTCAGGTCCAAGATCTGGTCAAATCTGGGAGTTAGCAAGGAGTATCACTTTTTACTGGGATAATTTCTTCTGATGGCACAAACTGAGTGGTATCCTTATTGTTTGCCCATCTTTTTCCCCTGGGACACCATGTTCTAGTAACCATCTCCTTAACTCTCTGCAGTCCATATTAAGTCAACAAATTCTTTCTTATCCAATCTTGTGTCCAGCTCTCTGTGATCAAGCACTCTCAGAGCTCAGTGCCATGTGTACTTGCCAAGCTCCTGCCAGGACATGCTGGTGAGATCTTGCAGACTCTCTGGGACAGAGTCCTTTGCTCATGTTGATCTAAAGTGGCCATACCTTTATATCCTAACATGACCTGTCAATGGATGTAGGCCACAAGGGAAGTGCATGAGCCTGATCTTGGCCAACGCAGTTTACAGCTGAGGCTGCCTGCCCACACACGCCCAGTGGCTACAACCAAAAAATCCTTTCTTGGGAGGGTTCTGGTGGTTCCCTGTCCATTACAGTGCTTCACTGGAAGGGGTCTCCAGGACATTTTTAAGAGCAGAAACCCTCTACTTGTATTTATCTCCTACTCATGGGAAAGGACCATATTCATTTCAGGGCTTCCTTAAACTCAGCACCTGCTTTTTCATGAGGATATGTGCTTTTACATATGTGCTAAGCCATTCCTCTCTGAGCACAGCCCTCCTTTCCACCTTTAAAACATTGGTTGGTCAAATCCCAGAGCAGAAACCAACACAAAATGCCTGAGTCAAGAACTGGTGAAGAGGGAAGTCATGTTGGAGGCTGGGTATGAGAAGAGGGAGAAAATAGAAGCCCAGTCTTCATCTCCTGAGAACCTGAAAGCCTTTAACCTCGGCCACAGGAAGAAGCTTCCTAAATAGGATTTGTTGAGGATAATGATGCAGCCACCACAGCATATATTCCTTGTCACTTTTTCCTTGCCACTCATAATCACAAAGAATAGTCACATACATATACACACACTCGTGTGTATTTTTAGCTTCATATCTCAAAGCATTTGGCAAGCTGAGAATTCATGCAGCAGACACCTGCAAAGTCCATTTTGTAGCTCAGAGAAATGCAGTCTGCTCGGAAACAGCAGCTGCTCAGCAGTGCAGGGCAATGGCGCAGAGCAGCTTGGGGCAGGACCTGAAGACAAATGACATAGCAGGGGAAGCAGCAGGTAGAATTCTAAGTAGTGGAATATGAGGAGCAGTATGGAATATATGGTAGAAACTGAGCAGCAAAAAAGGGCTTCAGAGTCTCTCTTACTCAGAGTGCTCAGAATTCTGTTGCCACCCCAAATGCCTGAAACCTGGAACAGATGACTGCAAAAACCAGAAAACAAGAAAAAGAATATTTTAAAGAAACACACCACAGCCATTCAATACCCACAGTAAAGTCCACATGGGGTCATCTGAGTCTAGGTGGCTGGGTGGCTAGGACTTAGACCAGAGGCATTCATTAAAACAAACACAGTTTCACAGTTAGAGTTAAACTTGCAATTTAAGGTTGTGACCGAATTTGGCTACAGACAGTCACCCAGTGGTTGCTGTTTTTTGCCGTTGTTTTGAGCACTTGCCTTTACTGGATTTCACTAGTCCTCTATGGTGGTGACATATAAAGATTCTTATTTCCCAAAGAAATCAGAAATTAAGTCAGAATAACATTTCGAATCTTTCCCTTCATTTTCATGGGCTTGGGGACCAGAGAGACAAGTATGAACAAAAGGCGGTCTGTTTAAAGCCTTCTCCTTCTCCCTTTTCCTCTCTTTTTTCCCTTTCTTTCCTCCTCAAACATGTTTTTACTATATTTTTCCTCTGAATTCTACAAAGTTGGATAAATACACCTATTTTGAAACAGGGATGGGAACACTAAAAATATCAGATAATTTCTATTTCCATTTAGATTTTTAAAAAAATATTGCATAAAAACATTGGAATGACAATAAAGGAATGAAATTGTTCATAATCACAGCATTCCCATCAGCTGTTTATTTTCCCGTTTCCTTCCAATCCTTGTTGATAGAAGTGGAAACATTTCATAGAAAGAGCCATATTATACTGTTTTTCTTTTCTGCATTTTTCACTTAATTTTGAATCATCGGCTTTTTTCTTGGTGCATCTGTTCCCTGTGGCTATACACACAAGGGTATAAACTGAGCACAAGCAGGGACTTGGTGAGTTCACTGTTTCAGAGTGTCTAAAACAATGCTTGGCATACTATAAACATTCAATAAATATTTCTTGTTTTGTGTGGCTTTTTTTGGTTTTTGTTTTCTTTTGACAGTTATCTACATTATTAAATGCTCACCACCAACTAGTGTTAGTTACTATCTTTCAGCATAGAAAGATGTTACAGAACTATTGACTATATTCTCTATGCTGTATGTTCATCTCTGTGACTAATTTATATTATATTTTATAATTTATATTATACCTCTTTATCCCCTTCACCTATTTGAACCACCCACCCTAAGCACTCCCCCATGGTAATGACTAGTCAGTTCTCAATGTCTGTGAGTCTATTGCTGTTTGTTTTGTTTTTAGATTCCACATATAAGTGAAATCACATGGTACTTGTCTTTCTTGGCCTGGCTTATTTCACTGAGCATAATACCCTCTAGGTCCATCCATGCTGCTGCATGTGGCAGGATTTCTCTTTTTCATGGCTGAATAATATCCATTGCTTATATGTACCACATCTATTGATGGACACTTTGGTTGTTTCCATATCTTGTCTATTGTAAATAATGTGGCAATAAACATAGGGGTGCATATATCTTTTTGAATCAGACATTTTGTTTTCTTCAGGTAAATTCCTAGATGTGGAGTTACTCAGTGGTATGGTATTTCTATTTAGAGTTTTTTGCAATAAGTATTTTTTGAATGAATCGTAATCTTTACAGTGATACTTTGAAACAGCTGCTTGGATCCCATTGAGCAGATCCTATGGCTCTGTTCCGCAGTTGGGTGTTTAGACTGCGCCCAACTCTTCACGTGGGTATAAACAGAAAATGGCAGCGGTCACTTGTTTCTTTACTTCAATTATTTCCTTAGTATGAAGTCTCAAGAGTGGGATCCACGGTTTCAATGTTCTTAACATCTTTATTCTTCTTAATATGTGTTTCCAAATTACTTTTTAAGAAGAATTTTCCCATGTAGACCATCACTAGCAACTCCTGGGCACATCATCAGATAATTTTCTAGCTGACTCCCAGGGATAGAGACCACACCTGGGAACCAGATGGGGAGAGGGTTCAGGAGGATTGCAGATTGTAAATCTGAGGGATCTCACTGCCTCAGTCTTCTGCTTTAAAGCTAATCAAATGCTTCTCTTGTCCGTGTGTTCCCAAGTGCTTCCTGAAAGCCATCACTTCCATCTTACTGGGTTTAAGTTATTAAGAGTAAGCTAGGAGCTGAATCCCATCAAGGAGCCGATTCTGACAGGAAGGTGGACTGCCTGAAATGCCTTGCAGAGCTCAGATTCCACGTGGGCTGGACGCAGCCTTCACACAGCTGCAGCTTCCATCTGCGCCTGTGTTGTGAGATATCATCCTCTGTTCGGGCATCGCTTACTTTGCACGAGAAGTGTCTGTGTAAAAATCTTGCTTCACACCCACTCCTTCGCAGCTGCCTGTGCTGAAAACAGCACCATCGCTCTGCACATGAGGGGAGCACACAGTGCATCATCTAAGAGAGGAAAGTTGTACAGAACTGACAGTCCAGCCACATCTATAATTGTCACTTACCCTACAATGTGCTCATGGGCAAAATAGTAGGGAAGGCATAAGACGGTTCATGTCAGAAGCCCTGTTCTATTTCCAGCTCTGAGAAGCTACAAGACCATGGGTGAATCACTCACCACCTACATCCCTCTGTCTCCCCCTCTGTAAAAGAGGAAGCACAACAGCCACTGTGCATCCTTCCTGGTTGTGGTGAGAACCCAGTGCATGCTTTGCCTTTCCTACTGCTCTGTGCTTGCTGAACCCCACCTGAGTGCAGGTAGCAGGCAGCTTTATGCATCAGGTTTGGTGATCATGGATGGCCCCTGATTGATCTACAGGAGCAGATACCATCCCTTTTTTGCTGCTGGGAGGTGAGCATGTATCTGATTTAGACCCCTGACACCTCAAGGAAACCAGTGTCCTGAATGGTGGCCGGCCTACAAGGAATGATTCCTCCCTCACTTAGGGGAATGCCCATGTGGGGAAAGCCTCCCACTTTCTGCTTAGGTGTTGCCATTGAGGGCCTGGTGCTGGGTGCTACAGCTACCCTTGGGCACCCAGCAAGGGAAAGTCCAGGAGCATAGGGGAGTGGAGCCCAGGCCCTGACATGGTGGAGCCCATGCATTACCACCTTTGGAACTGCCAATCTCCGGATTCCTTATCATGTGCCATTTGCTACTAAACAGCAGATACTCTCCTATTGAAGGACACCAAGGTGAGAAACATGGTGTTGATGCAGTGGCCAGATTGAGCACACTTTGGCTGGCAAGCTGGATCCTTAGCCTTCTTACTTCAACCCACTTTGCTTTATTGTGATGCACACTGAAAATTACAATTAATAAACCTCTGAGGCAGAACTAAAACCATCTATAAATGTAGAAGTGGAAATAAAATGAACAACAAATATGTGATGAGGTGCACCGAGGGCACTGGGCCTGGAGGCATGTCCCCACTGGCTCTGGGACGCCAGGACAGAGCAGGGGGCCTAGGGTGAAGGGGAGTTAGGGGCGTCTGGGGCTTTAGGAGAAACCCTGAGGAGGAGAAAGGTCTTCCCCAGAATGCTGTCCACCTACCCCTTTGCCTGGGCGAATGCCTCAGCGCTTTCCCCAAATGCAGCTCTTTTTTCCATGATTAGGCTGGATGTTTTGTCTTTGTTATCATAAGAGTCATCCCCTTGGCTTTTTGTTTTGTTTAGTTTTGCACTATAACTGCATGGAACTGTACCAAGTATAATCCTTGGCTCATGACCAGTAATCATTCTTTCCTTACATGCCCCTCTGACTTTCATTATTTTTATGACATAACAAATGCTGCTAAGCCAACCTCACTCGAGTCAAAAATTTACCAGTGACATACACCTAACCTATGTGCTCCTTCGCTATCCATGCCACTGCTGGTTCCTACAGGAAGTTAATGCCTTGAGTTTTGTGACCTTCATTCTTATCCTTTTTTCTTTTTTTAATCTCATACATATATATGTCTAAGCAATTTGTTGTTTAAGTTTGCTTGTTATTTAACATTGCATAGCTAAGACTCATCCAGGTTGTCACATGTGGCTAGAGTTAATCTAGTTTCACTGGGATGTGATATTCTATTGTGTAGGTATAACAATTTATTTATATCTTCTCTTGTCAAAGGACATTGGGTTGTTTTCATTTTTTTTACCATACAGAACAGGAATTCTATGAAATTCTTGTATATGTGTCTGGATGCACCAGCACTAAAGGTTCTATTGGGTATATACCTAGAAGTAAAATTGCAAATTTGAAAATATTCAAAAAAAATAGATAATGCCAAGCTATTTTCCAAAATGGTTGGCCTATGTTAATTTCCAAAGAGAATATATAGTAGATCTCAAGACCATTTTATCTCTAATACTTAAATTCTTAGGCTTCTTAATTTTTATAAAATTAAGAAATATACAACATAAGTGTCTAATTATGCTCATGTTGTACAATTCCCCCAAGGCTTAATTTTTATAAAATTGAAAAATATGCAACATAAGTGTCTAATTATGCCCATGTTGTACAATCCCCCAAGGCTTAACATCATTTTATGTATTTTTGGGGCCATAGTTTGTCTTAGGTAAAATTTATGCTTAAGGTTTTTGCTGATTTTCTTATCTGGTTATTTTTCTTTTTCTTGTTGATATGTAAGAATTCTTTCTTATTCTTCAGTAATTTTTTTGGTTATTTCTGTGGCACAAATATTCTCACTCTGTCTCTCTCAAAAGTATATACAATTATTCTCAGGAACAAAATTAAGACAGACTTCAGTATTTGGTATTGTCAGGTTATTTTTTTCTTATTTTAGCCATTTAAATAAATGTGTAATAGTATCTTGTTTTAATCTGCAATTCCCTGATGACAAATAATGTTGAGCATCTTTTCATATCTTATTTGCCATCTATATATTTTCTTTTGTGAGGTGTCTGTTTAGATATTTTTCCCATTTTTTTAAAAGTTGGGTTCATTTTCTAATTGCTGAGTTTTAAGAGTTCCTTGTATAGTTTGGATATAAGCCACTTATCAGATATGTGTTTTGCAAATATTTTCTCCCAGTAGTGTTGTCTTGTCTTTTTAATCACTTAACAGTGTCTTTTACAGAGAAGTTTCAAATTTTAATAGAGTCCAACTTATCAACTTTTTTCTTCTGTGGATCATACTTGATGTGTATCTAAAAATTTGTCACCAAACCTGAGATTACTAGATGTTTTCCTATGTTTTCTTCTTCAATTCCTTTAGCTTTTCATTTTGTATTTAGATCTAAGTATTCTGAGTACTTTGTATGAAAGTTGTACAGTCTGGGCCTACTTTTTTTTTTTTTTTTGCATATGGTCATGAAGTTATTACAACAGCAGTTATTGAAAAGAATATCTTTTCTCCATTGTATTGCCTTTGCTCCTCTGTCAACCATAAGTTGACTATATATGTACAGGACTGTTTCTGGGATCTCATTCGGTTCCATTGGTCTGTGTGTCTATTCTTTCACCAGTACACACTGTCTTCATTACTGTGGCTTTATAGTAAGTCTGGAAACCAGGTAGTGTCAACCTTCTAACTTTATCTTCTTTCATGATTGTGTTGGTAATCCTAAATGGGTCTTTCGTTTTTTCATATAAACTTTAGAAACGATTTGTCAGAATCTACAAAATAATTTACTGGTATTTTGATTAGGCATGAAATCTATAGAAAAAGGTAGAAGAACTGACATCTTAACAATATTCAGTCTGCCTATCCATGAACATGAACTCTCTCTCCAGTTAATTTTTCTATGTTTTATATTTTACTTTTGTCTTGGATTAAAAGAATAGAGAACGAGGTGGAAAGAAATAGCTACTAAGGAGGTGAATTAGGAAGGACATGAGACAAATCCTTTCTTTTCAAATACAATTGAGAAAAATACCTTCAAAATAAGGAGAGGCAGACATACACACATACACATATTAGGTCATATGCACAATGCATAAACCAGGACCAGGAGCTTTTTTGATATTTAGACAAAGCATTTAGATATATAAATTGGATGACTTAAGCCTTAAAACAAAAAACTGTTTAAAGAATTTGGTGTGCATAAACAGTTGTCTGTTTGAAGTACAAGAAGACTACGAGTTAACTCTAAGGTCTCATTTTAAAGAGAGATAAAATGGAAACTTCATTTACTTATCATTAGTTAGGCCAGTGATCCTTGACTGCACTTGGCTAAAATCTAATTTATCTTAGCAAACTAGGGCGTGGCTGTCCCTGACAAAATGAGGAAGGAATCTGAAGTAGTTCTTGTTATATTTGGGTCAAAATACAGTTTGATATCAGTTTTCTAGGTCATTTAGGTAAAAGTGGTCTCTGGAACTGAAGGACTCAGAATTTATTTCTCTGTTTTCAATGGTGGAGGATAATTATACTCATATTTCTCTAAGGAAAACAAAAGTGCAAGTTCGAGGCAGTTTAACATTAATAGTGACTATAGGTTACTTACTCATTCATTCATTTAATCAAAAAAATTATATTGAACATGATGTGCCAGGCACTGTGCTAGACACAGGGGAGCTGTTCTGAAAAAAAAGAGAGCAGAGAAGAGAGATAGAAATTGGAGGTCCTGTTTTCTGTGATAAGCTTCCTTAATCAGGTGACCTTGAAGCATGTGTAAGCTTGAAGGATAAGAGGTGGAACCATGTGGGTATGTGAAGGAAAAGGTTCCTACCTGGAAAAAGACAAATGCAAAGACAGGAGCACCCTGGGGTTTCTGGGATCAAGGAGGCCAGAAGTGGAGGTGGGAGGAGGGAGTGAGAAGGAGGTTAAGTCAGAGTGAACACTGGGGCCACCCGACCAGGCAAGGCCTCGGAGGTCTCAGGATGGACCACTGGGGGAGCTTGAGCAAGAGTGCCATGGTCTGACTTCCATTTGTGAGGGCTCACTGCGTTTTGACAGGTGCGGACAATGAAGTGAGAGGGCAACAGGAGAAGCAAGCACACCAGTTAGGAGACTGTTGTATCGTCTGGGGAAGCAATTCCTAAATTACAGAGCTGAGAAGAGATCTGATTTGGGATATATTTGGAATGCAGAGACAACAGGATGTGCAAATGGGTTGTCTGTAAGGCGTGAGAGGTGGAGATGCCATTAGAACTGGCGGAGTCACCCAGGAAGTCTGTGCAACCCGAACAGTCAACACCTACATCCGGGAAGTGGGTTTCCCCAAACCACCTCTACCTCTATAGGCCCTGGGGGTGGGGTGGGGGTGGACGGATCATAGCATTAAGCAGCCATAGGAAACACCCCAGAAGTGACAGGAATTTATTTTCTTATTTTGTTTCTGATTATAAATGTCCATTTTAGAAGTGTTTAGAAATTTACATGTCTATTTTAGAAAAGTTGGAAAATAGAGAAAGAATGAAGAAAAAAAAGAAAAGCAACCTTCTTCCCACCATTGAACCAGTATGAGGTGGTACCGACATTCACTGTAGCTTCTCCCAGGCTTTTGCAGATACACGCTCACATACATGGTCACAGTTTAAAATATGATCTCAGGAACCCACTACACATTCTCCTTTGCCATTTCCTTTTTTTTCTTTCCAGCAACCTGACATCATCTTTAATATTTTGTCATTGATCCATTTCAGTTCTGCTGCAACTTACTTGTCTCCTACCCAAAAGTATTCTTCAGATTTTTAAAACAAGTCTTAACTGGGAGATTATTCCACTCTTATTGATCTCTTTAAAATATGAAACTGAGATAACACACTGATATTACCCTCCACTTCAGTCTGAAGGGGAGCGCACTTAGTCGTCAGGTGAGAGGATTAGACCAGGGCTCTCCGGAGTGCCTGGCAGGCCTCAGATTCTTGACTGATTTTTAGACAAGAATCTTGTTTTAAAACACACCGAAATTTGGCTCCTCCATTTCTCTCTAGGTCACAAACTCAGATAAGAAACATTTGCCTTTAAATGGGAAATTAAAACCCTAACAGCCCTACTTGTCCAGCCTCATAAAATTTACACAAAGATCACTTGGGGTCCTCGCTCTCTCCTCTTATTCTGTAAGAGAAGCATTTTCTATGGACTAAAGCCCAGTGACAAGCCCAAAGCTCGGCTCTGCCGCATGACCTTCTACATGAGCAGCTCAGAGACCAGGCTACACACAATACCACCAAGTTAAATTCCAGAATCTCAACCATAGGACATTGGTGAGTAATTTTCCATTAATGATATTTCTTTATTGGTATTAGTCTTAGTATTATTTTATTCTTGAATAAAATAGTTTAAGTCCTTAAGAGGACTTTTATACTTTGCTTACTGATAAGGAAAAGTGATGCTTGCAGAGCCCATAGTGTTTTCCAGAAGTTCTGAAAGATGTGGCTTCTACTTGCCTCAGCATTTCAGGAGATTTGACTGTGTGCCCAGAGGAGTTTAAACTCTCATGATGCAAAAGCAGTATGTCCAGAGCTTCAGTGGGAATACTGGACGAGGTATATCCATGTCTCATCATTAAAAGGCTTCCCAGGCTCCTGGAAACTATCAAGACAGGAAGAAAAATATTTAGATTAGTCAGCTACATGTTCTAAACAAAACAATGGCTTTCATAGGAAAGCAATTTTCTTTATATTTAGCCAAGAGGTACAATCTATAGACCTACACAAACCTAAGTGACAATCCTCAGTCTGCCTTCTAACATTGACTAAATTACTCAATCTTTCTGCAAAGAATTTAGGGACTTAGTTTTCTCTTCTGCATAATGGTAGGTTTGACGATGAACGGAGAACATGCCTATAAAGTGCTTAGTGTAATGTATAGTAATAATTAATGGTCAACATCTGGTAGACGCTATTATCATTACTATTATTATTAACTTCCTGCTATTGTTCCCATTAATCCATCGTGAGTAATTACTATCCATGCTAGCTTGTTTTCCAGCAACTTCAAGGATCAATAGGCTACAGTGTTATCACTGTGTATTTTAGCCTTTCGACAGTCCAATCTTTTTCTAGCACTTCTTAGCTCACATCTTTCTTGGCTGACCTCATCAACCCATGCAAGCCCTCCAGGTTGGGCCTCTGTGGCCAGACAAGAGTTAACCTGTTTGGGAGTCTCATCCATATTTTGGAGTAGTAAACTGGGGTGGGGGTGAGGATAGAGACTAGGGCCCACAAAAAGATCTTCTCTGAGACAGAAGAGGGGAAGAGATGGAGTTTTCTTGACTAGAAGGGACCTGGAATGACAGGACACTAAACACAAGGCTTGGGAGCCTCCTCCAAATATCTCTGTGCTCAGATTTGAAAAAGACCACATGCTCTGGGACAATGCTGCATTTCAGTAATGTAAAAGCAGGCTGGAGCCCAGAAGGTCCTTGTTGTGGGCTGAAAAATGGATCCCATAAAGGAATCCATTTCAAATCCCTGGACCCTGTGACTGTCACCTTAACTGGAAAAAGGATCTTTGCAGATGTAGTTAAGGGTCTTGAGATGAGAAGATAATTCTAGATGATCTTGGTGGGTCCTAAATACCATCACAGCATCCTGGTAAGAAAAAGAGAAGGTAAGAGAGAAAAGCATAGGACACAGAGGAGAAGGTGATATAAAGACAGAGGGAGAGACTGAGCGAGGCAGCTAAAGCCAAAGAATGTCAAGGAAAGCCAACAACCTCAGAAGCCGGAAGGGGCAACGAAGATTCTCCGCTAGAGCCTAGTGTGGAAATGTGGCCCCATGACACATTTGCTTTAGGGCTTCTGGCTACAAGAACTGGGAGAGAATAAATTGCTTTTGCCTGAAGCCACCAAAGTTGTGTTAATTTGTTAAGGAGTCACAGGAAGCTGATACAAACTTCCTCCAAATTTTTTGGGTAGCATATATTTTAACCCCCTAAACTCTTGAATGATCTTAGGAACTGGGAACCCTTCCTCCTCTTCCCACCTCCTTCCCACCAAAAATACATGATAGAGATAGAATGACTCAAAATACTGATGAATAGGACTTAGAAACAAGTCTAAATCTAATTTTTGAAAATATAGTTAAGTGCCTTTTTTGTACCTAATTATCATGGAATAAACCTTTCCCTACTCCCTCTAGTGATGCTACACACAGGTTGTGGTCACCAGGTTTCTCCTCCCCTCCTGTCATTGTCCCTGCTCTCCACTGTCACAGGATATTCTAGAGGGAAGGGTAATAGAAGCAACCAGAGTTCCTTTGCTGGGACCTGAAGGGAGCACACCCCATTTCCAAGGACCCCATGACTCAGGAAATCAAGAATAGCTCCTCCTCCCCCAAAGGGTAAGGCTGTTCCAAGGAGCCTTGTGGACATACATGTCAGGGAGGCATCTCCATCTCATGTGGGTTCCAAAGTCTCAAAGAAAACGGTCCCACCGGCACTTACCTCTCCAGTCCAATACTGTCTAGAGAGTTCATGGTCCAGGAATTTAGGTACCTGTGCTGTGAAGCCAAGTCTGTGCAAAACCTTCCTAATTTACTAGTTTATCACAATCCCACCCACACCCCTGCCCAGTGATCTTCTAAACATTAATGCATTCCACAGTTCACAATTAGACTAGTTTTTGTGGTTCCCTCCTCTCTGGTTATTCCTGTCCAGTGGCCATCAAACATCCTAGTCTTTTGTACCCTGTCTTTGATTTCCCCAATGGTGGAGGCCCCACTGAACCCAGTAAGCCTACATCTACTCTGCTGCTGATAGTCTTCCCAGATATTTTTCTTAAAATGTCAGGTTAGCCAAGACCTAATGCCAATCTTTGCAGCAGCCTCATTACACTCAAATCAAAATCCATCTCTCATTTTAATTCCTTTAAGCCAAGTGGCTATCTCCTTATTCCTCCTCTCTAAGTGGCCTTTTCTTGATGGAAAATCATCACTAAAATCTAATCCCTTCTCCCTTTTTGGTAGGTCATACTCTGAGACCAGAAAACTTACTATTTCCTGATTGAGAGAGCTTCAACTCCTTCCCTACCAAATTATGAAAAAAAATGGCAACTTGAACAGATAAACTTTTTCTTTTAATAAGTGTGAATCTGTTAAGATTAATATGGAAACAAATGGGGCATGATACAAATCACTGCCTCCTCCCTCTCCTCTCTCCTTGTGACCAGAAAGGCTGAGGAGAGCTTTGCAGAGGCAGCAGAGAGCAGTAGCAGCTCCTTTTCCTTGATTTGCAACCAATACCATGTGCACACTTACACAGTGGGTTTTGCTGAGGACTGAGGGGCTTAATGCAGGGTTTACATTGCCATCCAGTGTAACAGATAATTTGGAGAATATTAGACACCCCTGCTCTTCAGAGCTCTTCAGCTAGGCCTCCTGATTAGTGATCACTCCTACCTAGCCTCCAGCTTGTGGTCATGAATCTGGGCCCCCTTTTCCCTTCACAGCTTCTCTACCTCCTTCTTAAATGCCTCCCACTGGCTCTCTGAAATTCTTGCTCAGAGACATTCAAATGTCTGTCTCTCTCTTGGCCTACTCAAGCCATACTCCAAGAGCTCCCCTTTCACAGGCCAAATGGTTTATTATGCTGTTTTGCAGAATAATATTTCCTCCCCTAAAGAGAATTCTGCCCCAAAGTTTTGCATATTTTCTCATCACTTCATCTTGATGAGAGGCATTTTTTAGGTTTTGGTACTTGTGGAATACAGGGTTTCCTTCTGCCAGCAGTTATTGCCTCCCCTTCTTCTACCAGAATGAGGGAGACTAGAACCCTAAATGTTCATGATTGACAAAAGCAGGAAAGCTAAGAATTCAACACATGTAAACTGTGGGAAGTGGAGATTATGGAGACTAGAAAAGGAAATTCCTCCTCCCATCCCCGTGAACTCTCTGCCAGTGCACCATGGATGCGCCCTGCTTTACCAGCAGGGGAGGCAGCTAGACTGCAACTGACTTGCTGAGCCCTCACAGTCTCCCCAGAACAGCGGATGGCAGACAGGATCCCACCGAGCGTGTGAACCCCAGGAAAGGGGTGAGAGGGAGGGAAGGAGGGAGGACGTCCGGAATCCCAGGTAGGCATTCGGCATTAAACTGCACAGCAGAAGAACATACTTTTCCCAGGTGCCACCAACCAGACTCCTGATGGTTCATGATGGAGAATTTTCCTTTTCTGAATCTTGACATTTTGGGGCTGTGGGAAGAGCCCTTCCTGTTGGGAATGTGGGCAAACTAAACATGGGTGGGAGGTAGGTAGAGCCTTGAGATCCACCTGCAGATCCTGACCTACATTTAGTGGGAATTCTTCCACTGTCCCTTGGGTCACCATGTCCTAATCACATAGCAACTCCTGTGTGCCTCTTAATTACTCAAATGTGAGAGGAAAGCTGGGTTAGAAACTGAGTAGAGAGTGTACAGGAATTCACTCTACTATCCTTACAACTCATCCGTAAATCTAAAAGTATTTCAAAATAAATTTAGTTTAAAAATCAGAAGCTATCCTTCCACTGCTTCAAACTTCCATTGGATTCACATCACACATCACACCCTGGATAAAATCCAAAGGCCTTATCATGGCCCACATGGCCCTATATGACCTGGCCTACCTCACTTTTTTACCTTATTTCATTCTCTCCCTCTTACAAACTCCTGTTTATACTGACCTTCTTACTGTTTCTCAAATCTCAGCACCTTGACATGTAGGTTCCCTGCACCTGGCATTGCACATTTTCCTGTGGTTTGTCCCATGCTTCCTTCAGGCTTCTGCTCAGGTTTCACCCCCACAGAGAGGCTTTTCCTCAGTAAAATAGCACCTACCCTCCAACCTCTATCACTTGGAATCCCTTGATTCTGCTTTTTTCCCCTCACATTACATTATATTTTTATTTGTTTTTATATGTTCATTGTCAATCTTCTCCACTTGAATGTAAGCTCCACGAAACCAGGAAATGTGTTTGCCTTTTTTGCTGTATCCAGAGCCTAGAATAGTGGCTGTGTTGGTGGTCCACAAATATTTGTTGACTAATAAATAAAAGAATGGGAACTTATGGAAAGTAATGGAAAAATGAAGTGCCAGGAAGGGCCATGATAATTTTGAAGAGGAGGAAGTTCTGGCTGGGAGTGTAGGCTTGCTTTATAAGACATCAAGACATTATAAAACCACAGTAATTAAAAATGTAACATAATCTCCCATTCAGCCTTTCTCAGGGAGATCCCGTGGAGGACAGGTTCAACCCAAACAAGTAAATAAACCAAGCAAAAGAAATACAGAGGAAAACAAGGACATGACCAAGAGAGAGGATAGAGAAAACCAAGCACGAAATACAGGGAACAGGAAACTCGAGGGGAGAAAGTCAAATGGAATCCCCAGGATGACAGAAAAGGGAGATCCAAGGATGAGAGCTGGCAGCCCACCCAAACTGGAAGAAGTCTAATGGAGGAACTTCTCCGTGATCAGACTGATTGAGTTACTGATGTGGGCAAATATTCTAAGGAGAGATTTAGACAATTGTTCATGGAATATGGGGATAGATTATGGAAAAATATTTAGAAAAATATGCAAATGAACAAAAAGCACTCAAAACAGTGGTTCACTGCAGGGAGAAATTTTGCAGAAAAGGAAAAGTCTTATTTTCTATGACTCAGCTCTAAATAGCATACATATTCATAATACTGTAATACTGAATATTGATCCAATCTAATTATTCTGAAAGAATGGGAATGTGAAATACATTAATGTGTGGTAATAACCCACATCAGCCTGTGACCCATTACTAATATTCTTCACAATGAGAATTCTTCAAAGAATTAGCTTGACATACTGTCACCACTTCTTCACTTATTCTTGTTTTGATACAAAGCACTGTTCTTTTGAGTGATCATAGATAATTGGTTTACCAGCATCTTACCGATAACATTGCTTATCATTCTTGTTATGCTCTGCTCCTCATTCTGGGTTTAGTTTTCTTCTTACTTAACTAGATTCATTAGCAATTCTTCCAGCAAAGATTTGTGGGTGATTAATTCTTAGCCTGAGTATGCCTAAAAATGTCGTAACTACATTCTTAAATGAGAGTTTAATCATGAACAGATTTCTAGACTGTAGTTCTTTTGCCTCAGCACTGGTTTTGGTGCCTTTTATTGGTCACGGAAGTCAGCTGACAGCCTGCCATGCTTTTGTTCAGTGACCCTTTTTTCCCTAGTAGCCTCTTCAATCTTTATCTTTATCCTTGATACTCTGCAGTTCTACAATAAAATGGCTAGGGATGGGTTTGTTTGTATTTATCTTGTTAGAGACCTAGTGTACATTTTCCATTTGAGCATTTGAGGATTCATGTCTTTCTGCATTCAGGGAATCTCTCTAAATATTGACTCTGCCATTCTCTACTTCTTTGGCTCCTGCTGGAGACTGTCAATCTGTCTTCACAATGCTGAAGTCTTTGAATCTATAAGCTGTGGTCTGGTCACTTTCTTGATATTATCTTCCGATTCATAAATTCTCTCGTCTGTTGTATTCAGTGTAGCTTTAACCCAATCTATGTTTTCACTATTATTTCAATGACTTTGTCTTTCCTTTCCATAGTTTAACATTGGTGCTTAATTATTATTTTTAAAATCTGTTTGTGATTCACTCATTGAACAATATTTATTAAGCATCTACAGTGTGCCCAGCACCATTCTGCCTTCTGGGGACTCAACAGTAATAAAATACACAAGCTTACATGCTTCTAAATAAACAAGTGAGTATGTATAAATAAAACAAAGGGTAAATGCTATAAAGAAAAGATATAGGTGTGGAGAGAATGAGGGGGTTGCCTCACTAATTACCAGAAAGGGAAACCTATAAGACCCAGGCTTTTTGTGGCAATTGATGTCAACAGGGATCAAAGGCATAATGGGCCTGAGCAATGGAAGGGCAGGAATGTTGAGGGGGCCAATGGGAAAGAGGGGTGCAGGTCTTGCCAGGAGGACACAGAACTGATGGAGAGGCAGAGGCCAATGCAAGCAAAGAATCAGGCACACGTGGCCAGGGCCTGGAGTACTTGCCATGGAGCACTCAGAATTCTGGGACAGCTTGACTTGATTTTTGGTTCATAATTTATTATACTGGCTTTATGGGTATTACTATTCCTTTACCTCTTCAAGGAATCAAATACACTTAATTATCTCAGACATTTTCCCTACTATTTGAAGTACTTCAGGAATGAACTTTCCTATTTGTTCAGTTTCTTGGCTATTTTTCATTGTATTGGCTTTCTATGATTTGGAATTTTAATATACAGTTCATCTTCAGTAAGTGGGGTAACAGAGAGACAGTGGCAGAAAGAGCAAGAGAGAGCTGGGGGTGGGGCGAGAGTTTCCTCTCAGATGCCCTGATATAGTTATTTTTAGTTACATCCACCCAATCCAACAGACTCCCTAGTTAAAAGCAGGAATTAGATGGGTGGCTGTCACTCTTGTTTTTGACAATATTGCTGACCCAATACGCAGGAAGCTTAGCCAAAGAGCTGGCTCTAGGCTGTCTCCATTCCCTCAGCTATTCCCCAGGACACATCTTGGTGCAGGACAGGTCATGTGGAAGAAGTCACGGCTTCAGGTTCTTTGAAGAACTGAACTCAAGGCTGCCCCTGCCAAGTGATATTCAGAGCCTGGATCTGTGAGCCCAGAGCCTTAGTCCCACTTATCTCTGCATGTAGAAACCACAGTTATTTTTTATTTATCATATTTGGGGCTGCACTTATTTTAATACTGCTTTTATGATTTGTGTTTTAGTTAACTTTACTAACAAACACGTGAAAATATATAATGGTTTAAATACAAAGGAAATGTGTTTCTCACCAGAATGATAACTGTCTCCTAGTGGTAATTCAGGGAAGACTTGAGCATCTTCTACCTTGTGGCTCCACCGTCATCAGCACATGGCCTCCCCTGCTCTGGTCCACTGGCAAGAACTTACCACACAGCTCTGTCCAGTAACAAGGCCCCTGGCAAGTGTGGTCTCTAGCTGGGCAGCTGTCTCCCAGCAATAAGTCCATACTGTGAAGAAGGGATGGGAACTGATCTTCCATGGCCATCTATCATAACAGCAAGTTGGAGCAGAGGAGAAGGATTTAACACATGAAATCCCCTCTTGACCAGAAAGATGTATGTTCACACTTCAGCTCACTGCCGTGTATCTTTCATCATCACTGTTACACTGAAATTATCACCACTGTTACACTGAAATTTCTACTTATCAAGATCACCAGGTGTTTGACTTTTTTTTAGATTGCAGATAAATGACACATGCAGCATTTTCCTTTCTCTGTCTGGTTTATTTCACTTAGCATAATGCCCTTAAGGTCCATGCATGTTATTGTGAATATAAATGGCAGGACTCCTTCCTTCTTGTGGCTAAATAATGTTCCATTGAATATCTAGTCATTCATTGACAGACACTTACTTCTGTATGTTGGTTATTGTGAGTCAGGCTGCAGTAAACACGGAAGTGAAGATACATCATCCTTACCCCTATATGGAAGTGGAATTGCTGGATAGATGGTAGTTCGATTTTTTTTTTTTTTTATGAATCTCCACACTGTTTTCCATTGTGACTGCACCAGCTTACATTCCCACTAACAGTGCGCACGAGTTTCCTTTTCTTCACATCCTCAGCAATGTTGTCATTTCTTGTCTTTTTGACACTAGCCATTCTAACAGGTGTAAGGTGGTATCTCACTGTGGTTTTTGTCTTCATTTCCCCAGTTATTAGTGATGTGGAGCATCTTTTCATGTACCTGTTAGCCATCTGAATTCTTCTTTTGAAAAATGTC
Organism: Manis javanica; assembly: GCF_040802235.1. NCBI lineage: Eukaryota > Metazoa > Chordata > Mammalia > Pholidota > Manidae > Manis > Manis javanica. Next base: position 84,608,926 of record NC_133162.1, read on the forward strand.
CATTCAGATCCTCTACCCATTTTTTAATTAAACTGTTTGGTGTTTTGTTACTGAGTTGTATGACTCCTTGTATATTTTAGATGTTAACCCCTTATTGGACATGTGGTCTGCAAATATTTTCTCACATTCTATAGATGCCTTTTCATTTTATTGATGGTTTCCTTTGCTGTACAGACAGTTTTTAGTTTCATGCAGTCCCACTTGTTGATTTTTGCTTTTGTTGCCTTTGCTTTTGGTGTCAAATAAAAAAAAATCAATAGCAAGACAGATGTCGAGGAGCATACCAAAGATCACTAACAATCTCTTTCATGCCAAAGACGATAAACGCTTTTCTGTCCGCATCTTACTTAGCCTCACAGCAGCTCCAAACTCCTTCTTGAAAAACTAACCTGTCTGCTTCTAGCATGTTCTATACCCCTGGGATGTTTTGTTTTATCTTGTTTTGTTTTGTTCCTACTTAATTGGTGACAGCAAGTGGTAGGCTGAAAACCCTCCCAAAGACTTCCATGTCCTATTCCTCAGACCCTGTGAGTATGCTACCTAATATGGCAAAAGTGACTCTGCAGATGTGATGAGGATTAGGTTAAGGATCTTGAGATGAGGGAGATTATCCAGGACCATCTGAGTGGGCCTTCATGCAATCAGAAGGGTCCTTATAAGAGGAAGATAAAGGGGAATATCACCTCAGTAGAATAAGGCAAAGTCATAACTGAAGCATGATGCTACACTGCTGGCCTTAAAGATGGGAAAGAGACCACAAACCAAGAAGGACAGTTCTAGAAGCTACAAAAAGCAAGGAAACACATTTTCTCTTAGAGCCTCCATAGGGAGTAAGACCCAGTCAATAGTGTGGTTTTGGTCCAATGAAACTGATTTCAGACCTCTGACTGCCAGCCCTGTGAAAGAGTAACTGTGTGTTATTTTCAACACCATGTTTGTGGTGACTTTTACAGTGCAGAAGGGATGAATATACTTGCATAGTCACCTGTGGGCTTCTCTTCCCACAAGACCTTTCAACTCTGAAGTGTTGCAGGGCTCAGCCCTGAGCCAATGTCTCTTTATCAGATATGCTTTCTTCTCTACTGGTCTAGCTTATTCCTATTTCTTTAAATACCATTTGCATCTTGATAGCTCCCAAATTCTTATCTCCAACCAGACCACTCTTCTGAGAACCAGATGTATGTATCTAGCAGCATTCTATACCTCTCCATTTGGAGAAACTAGAAAACAGAACTCCGATTTCCTATCCTGCAAACCTGCTCCTCCCCTTCTCTTCCTCACCTCAGCAAGAGACCTCTCCCCACTCAGTTGCTGAAGCCAAGAATCCTTGATTCTGCCCTCCTCTCACCCTGCCTACCCCAACATCCAACCATCTTTATGTGTTTCCAATTCTACACCCAAATTATACTAAGACTTCCCACTCCTGCCACCCCTTGGCTAATACTGGCCCACATTTCAATGTCCTTTCTATGTTGCAATAAGCTCCTGTTGCTACTCTGGCTCTCAATCTAAGTTTTCCATGTGATATCCAGAATGATCTTTTAAATAAGCCAAATTGTGGCCACAACTGCTTGTAAAGCTTCACTAGCTTCCCTTGGTGCTCAGGAGAGTTGAAGCCCCTTCCTGTTATACAGAGTGCTGCCTGGTCAGGCTGCTCCCTCGTCTCCAGTTCATCATTTGCCATTCTGCCCTTTGCTAACCACATCACCAGGCCAGCTCTTGGTTGCTTCTAGAATATACCAAGAGGCTACCCCACTTCTCACTCCTGTTGTCTCTCACCCAGCCTGTGCTTGCCTATCTCCAGCTCGTCCTCCAGTCCTGGCATCCTGGGTGTTCCCTAATCACAGTGTTGTTTTATTGTTCACCCTCTGCCTGTCCCTCTAGAGGGAAAGCTCCATGAGGGCAGGGCCCACGTCTGCTTGTTCATAGCTGTGCACAATGCCTAGCACAAGAGATGCCCCTACACCCACCCACTGAGCAAAACTTGTTGGATGAATTGATGAACTCATATAGGCCCCCTGGCTTCCTTATGCTGGCTGACTTCCATATCTTGAGCTTGGGGAATAGGAAGTTAGGTTTTTTCAGGAAAAATCTGGCACTAACTTTAAAGTGACCTTGATTAGGTCACATGACCTCTCATTGTCCATTTCTTCCCCATGAGATGCTTCTTACCTGATTCTCCTCTGATGGTTGGGCCACATGCCGGTGAAGCCGGCCAGGCAGTAACAGAGTCTCTTCCTCATGGACGCAAGGCGTTTGTCCGCAGGTGCTTCCTGTGCAATGACTGTATTTATTCTAGAATCAGATTTAAGAATGCTCCCAGGACGGCCCTGTGTTCCACCACCATCTGGATCGTGACCGCCTGCATCAGAGCTATAGGGAGAGAAGACAACCCCATTTCTGAAGCCCAGAGGCATTTGTTCTGGCATGTTTTGCCACCAAGTCCTCTTGTCAAAGAGCTCAGTACTGAGACACCTTCCTGGTAAACTGGGAATGACACGTCAGGATGCTTCTCAGCTCATCAGACATGTAACTGCAAACAAGACAAGTGGCCGTGTCTTCTACAAAGGATTCTGTGTTCTGAGTTAGCAAGTCCAGAAAGGACAGGGGATTGCACACGCAGCCATATGGAGGGCCCATCATCAGTGGGAGAGGCATGGAGAGAGACATGCAGCTGAGCATGCACCTCCTTCAGTGGAATGGACTGCATTTTCTGCACGAGACCCATTTATAAGCTCAGAAAAAGCCATTTGACAAAGTGTTAATACAAGGAAAGCTATTTTTCTTCCCCTTCCTTTTTCTCTTTCTTTCAGAGATATCTATTGGTAGCATAATCCTACAACTCCTACAACTATTTCTTCCTGTATTCACATAAGTCACAATGACTGTATGAAATTAAAACCCTCAAGCATGGAGAAAAGCAGTGCTGTTGAGGCTCACACAATGGACATCTGCAGGAACTTGAGGACGCCAGGCCAGGACACCGGTTCTGTCTTTGGTGTTTGGCCTGCCAGGTGTGGCTTCTGCTGCTGTTTATGTCACTATGTTCTGATGTAGGTAAGCTGCCCAGTTGTGAATAAATCAAAATCACAGTAATCATGGACAAAGGCCTCAATCTATAAGTAGGGCTTTTTGGACCAATGATTTCAAGTTCCGTGGACTGAACACAGTGCGGGAGCCTCTCCCATTCACAGAAACATGATCTCCAATTTTGCATGTTTTGGTACCTACCTTCCCACACCACAGCCTCTCCCCAGAAGCAGAAGCAGTAACCTCTGTTTCCTGAGCTTTGGGAGGTGTTGAGCCACGTCCGAGTGGTGAGGGAGGGAATGAGATAAATTGTGACAGTTTTGTGCTGAGAACAGCCATTCTATTCCCTGGAAGGTTTCTTGAGAAAAGAAAAATAATTTGAAATCCTGCTCCATATGAGCTCTTATACATCATCTAGGAATAATAAATTCATCTGGATAAGGACATTCTCTCCAGAGAGAGTCAAGTATAGCAGACCTCTTCATAAATTACTTTGCTCAAAGTCAGTCACACATTTTTTCAATATGTATATATTACCTTCCAAGGCAGAAATCCAAAAATAAATGCAGTCAATGCTCAGGGAATGGAAGGCTTGGCTTGGGCTTCCCAGAAGGCCTGGACATGGTGTGGACTTTGCATGACACACATGTGGCATGAAAGCAACAGGTGACAGAGGGAAAGGAGGAAGGAGGAGAAGAAAAGAGGAGAGGGGGAAGCATCCAGTAAGTGGCCATTTTCTTGGAGTCTCAGCAGCTACCAGCTACCAGTAAATGGCATTTCTGAGTTTGTTCCTACTTGCTGAAATCATTCTGTATATTAATATGCTCTGAAGTAGGTAAGGTGCCTTGTTTATCGGCAAACCAAAAACTTAGGAATCCTGGTTAGTCTTCAGATCTACAAGTAGGACCTTAGATCATTTATTTCAAGTTCCTGTGAACTGAACACAGTCCGTGAGCCACTCAACAATGAGCTCCATGAAGGCAAGGACCAGCTCTCAAACACATACTGAGCACTGCCTCCATTTCCTTCCTAATCTTTAAGAAAAGATCCATGCTCCTTGCCATGGCCTCCGGTCTCTACCCGATCTGGCCCTGCTGCCTTGCTGATGTCTTGTCTTACCACCCTCCTCCTTGCTCACTAGCCTCCACCCACAGGCAGCTTATCTACTCTTTGAACATAGCCACATTTTCACTCATTACAAGATATTTTTTCTGGATACTTCCCCTGCCTTAGACACTCTCCTCCAGATTTTGGTAACAGTAGCATTTTTTCACTCAGGTCTTGGTCCAAATGTCACTTCCTGAATTTCCCCTTCTGGAAATGGTTCTCCCCATGCAAGCTGTTGGGAAGGCTGGTAAAGATGTAACTACATCTGTTTGGAGGCATCTGAGGACCACCGGAGCAATGAGAACTGCAGGTCTAAGTGAGGAGGGAGACCCAGAGGTGAGTCTGGTGTCCGGCACCACTCTTCTTCAGAGGTGTATGCATTCTAGAAGTGGAAACTGAGAAGCTGAAAAGGTGAGCAGAGTTGTCCCCAAATCAACAGACTACGGGGTCCTGAGACTGCTGAGGAGGAGGGGCCCAGGCAGATACCCCAAGTTATCTGTTACCTTGGTAGTAAGTGTGAATCAATGCACCCGCCCTCACAGGGTCTAGAGCTCAGTTTCAAATAATCTAAATGCTTGATTGGATTAATGCAACCTGGAATTGTGAGCGTTCATAGCCCAGTGGCCTGCTAGGAACAAAAATGCATCCTCTCTGGAAGAACATAACAGCATTAAAAGCCTCCAATAATCTCTATAGATTTTCAGATACAATATCTGGCTCTAAATGAAACAAAATTAGGCATGTAGAAAGATAAACCATAACCAGAAATAAAGAAAAAAGACAATAGAAACAGACCCACAACAGGTCCAGATAATAAAACAGACACAAACTTCAAAATGATCATGGTAAATATATTCAAGAAGATAAAAGAGGATTTTTGATGAATAGCTGGAAATTATGATTGAAAACTAGGAAAGATGAACCAACTGGAAATTCTCATATGCAAAAATATTGTGACTAAAATTAAGACCACATTGGGTGGGTTTAACATCAGCTTAGACATAGCAGAAGAGCAAATTTGTAAACTAGAAGCTAGGTTTTTAGCCAGAAAGAAAGATCCAGATGAGAGAGAAAATAAGAGACAAATAAGACATTGTAAAAAGCTCTAACACAGGTGAACTCAGGTCCCAGAGAAAGGAGCAAAATTAACACCTGACGAGATGTTACCTGATGAGAATCAATGGGGTTGTGTGTGTATGAGACATGGTGTGTGTGTGAGATGTGGTGTGTGTGTGAGATGTAGTGTGTGTGTGTGTGTGTGTGTGTGTGTGTGTGTATGTGAGATATAGTGTGTGTGTGTGAGATGTGTGTATATGAGATGCAGTGTGTGTGAGATGTGGTGTGTCTATAAGATGCAGTGTGTGTATGAGATGTAGTGTGTGTGTGTGTGTGTGTGTGAATTCTTAGGGCAACAACAGCTTACAGGAGGAGTAAGGCTAGATTGTTGCCGAGATTTTAGAGGTGGGAATTGGCTACATTACTTCCTGGCATTACCACTCCATCCTCACAACTGTACCAACAGCATCCCCAGGTGCAGCCCCGCTGCTGTGTGACGCTGCTCATCACTCACCCACCATCTCCCCCTCCCTGCCCTGGTCTGGAACATCTATCTGCCCGGCAGTCAGTGATGTGGTCATCAAGACTTCTGGTTCTTCTAAGCATGGAGGGGATGCACTTCCTTGTCCCCTGGAAGTCAGGTGTGAGCAAGCGTCTCACCTTGGCCATGACATGTGACAGTATGTGTCCATTTAGTGTGGAAGCTTTAATACCTAGCTCTCAACGTGAATTTAATGTATGTTTTGTCTCCTTGCCTCAGAGTCACGACAGAGCCACGGCAGCCCAGTTCTGAGGGTTACAAGAAACAGAGCTTCTGGCCAGTCTTTGGGGAGCAATTAGCATGCATAAGAAATGAACCCATATTGTTAGAGGCCACTGAAACATTGGGGTTATTTGTCACCACAGTATAGCATGGCCTATCTAAACATACGTCCCCACTACTGCTTTTCCAGTCCCCTTTTCACCATTTACCTTCATTTCAACCCAGGCACCGGGAGACCTCAGCTTGCTTACTTGCTTTCGGACAACAGAATCTTACTTTCCCCTTAGCTTTCCTTTATACAATAGGTACAATATATAATAGATACAAGAATAGTATCTATTCTTCTCTTGGAGTCCTTTTTGCTGAAGGTGGTGATCTCCTTTACTCCCAAGAGTGTACCTTTTTTCTATTTCCTTTGTTCCAGACAGCTGCAGCTTTACACAGCAAGGGAAGTTTCTCAGGCAAATGACTAATAATCATGTCCTAGGGAAAAATCTCCCTCCCTCATCTCTCTGACTGTTTGAAGGTTCAGCCATTTCTGAACCTTGCACCATTCTGCCAGCACAGTTCTGATTGCCACTGCAAGCAGATGGAGAAGCTTCCCCAGGTCTTTTCTGACCAGGGAATTCAGCCACTGAGTCCCACTAGCAAAGACTGCAGTTAGTTATGGATTCTGGGCCATCACCTAGCAAGCTGCTGGCAGGGTGCAGATGCAAACAAACAGCAGGCTTTGGATTATAGCTTGAGAGCTGGATGAAAACTAAGAGGAACACAATCCTTATTATGATGGCCTGGGTGTGTGGTGAGCATCATTTCCTGGGGACAAGGACATAGGTTGGAGCAAATCATTTCATCTGTTTTTTTAATGCACAAAATTACCTGTATGTATATGTGCATAGATATGAAAGAGCATTCTTCTCAGATTTGCAAGGGATAAAGAAATCCCCTCTTATTAGCAAGATAAAATGATTCTGCATGTGTGAAGTATTTTGTTTCTAAAAGCTCCAGCAGATCTCTGAATTCAAATGCTTAACAGTTGTTAAAATATCTGTGCATGCATATACACAAACCCTTTTTCTATAAGCAGGGGGATAATGAAAGGTTTCCATCCCCTCTAGGCACACAAGGATGAGTCACCAATAGCATTTGAAGAAGTTCAGTCTCTCCAGGGGACAGATGGAGTTCCTCATACCCTCCCCTGAGGAAAGGTGGTATTTGCTGTGTTCTGTATTCTAGCACTGAGTCACTGAGTGACCCAAGGTAGGAACCCTGTTCTTTTTACAAAAAGCTAAAATTCCCTTTTCTCTCTTTCTTCCCCAGAAAAACCCAGCAAGTAATTTACCTCAACAACTCGCCACAGTTGGCAAGGGACTGGCTTCAGAGCTGTGCCCTGCCCCAGTGAACGCTTTTTAAGTTGTTATCCTCGGAGCCCTACAGTGCGTCTGTTCGTAGGACCCACCAGCTGGCAAGGTGGACAGGGAAATTCTCCAGGCAGAACTGAAACATCTGCCACTTAAGGAACTACTTAAAAAATACTGGTGTTCCTTAGAGGCAGGAAGGGGAGATTGGCTTATATCTTTGGAATCCAGGAAGAAAATGAAATGTGGTCTGTCTACCCAGTACCAGCCATGTTCCTGGGCAGAGCAGGTGGCCGCCTATATGTTGGTCTGTGAAGGGTGCCAAGAAAATCCCCAGCCAAAAATCCCCCTCCCCATTCAGCTGGTCACGAGATGCTAAAATCTACCATCCTCTACCCACTCATCCCTTCCTTTGCAGACTTGGCTCCTTCAACAGCCACTCTACAAAAGCAAGGACTTTGAGAAGGAGATCATTTATCAGTCGTTCTTTGTTTTGGTCTGAATTTTGTCCCCCAGATTCCTATGTTGAACCTCTAATCCCCAGGCCCTTAGACAGTGGCTGTATTTAGAGAATGAGCCTTTAAAGGAGTAATTAAGGGCAAAGGATGTCACATGGGTGGGTCCTCACCCAATCTGACTGGTGTCCTTATAAGAAGAATTCAGACACTCAAGAAATGCCAGGGTTGCAGGAATACACAGAAAGGACAATGTAAAAGGGTGGCTGCCTGCAAGCTGAGGAGGGGGCCTCAGAGGGGAGCAGCCCTGCCGGCACCTTCAGCACCTTTACATGGACTTTCAGCCTCCAGAACTGTAAGAAAACAAAGGGCTATTGTCTAAGCCCCCCAGGTGTGGTATTCTATGAGGCAGCCCTAGGAAACCAGAACAGTCCTGAATGTAAGTTGCTTATCTGGTCCCTGCTCTTTGCTGGCTGGTTGAGGCTTGGAGTAGAAATGGGCAGTAGGTTCTTCCCAAGAAGAGGAAGTTCTGGAGAAGATTACCAAAGAATTATAAGGGAGCTGAGTACATGGGGAGAGGAATGGATTGGACTGGAGGAAAGAGACAGAGAAAGGGAAGGAGCAGGTGTGATATCACTAATGTTGAATATGTGTATAGGATTATATGGTTCCTATGTGCTTTCACACTCAGCAGTTTATACTGACAACAATGTTTGAGGGAGATGCTCTCTCCATTTTAGAGATAAGGAACCAGAGTCTCAGAGAAGATGGGTGAATTGTTCAAGGTCATCCTCAGAGCCTAGACTTAAACCTGATATCATTAAGTCCCACTGAAGACAAACATCTCCGGCTCCCAAGATTCGCAATCACTGGCTCTGGGCAGCTTGCTCACTCTGCCACTGCAGCGTCCCCAGCCCACATGCCCTGAACTTTCCCAGGAAGAAAGGGACAAACCACCCTTTAACCAGTAGTGGGTTTTTTTGGTATCATTAATCTACAATTACATGAAGAACATTATGATTACTAGGCTCCCCCCTTCACCAAATTCCCCCCACATACCCCTTCACAGTCACTGTCCATCAGCGTAGTAAGATGTTGTAAAATCACTACTTTCTTCTTTGTGTTGTGCAGCCCTATACATGCTAAAAGTAAGACCCGCTTTCTTTTTCTCCACCTTTGTCCCTCCCTTCTAACCCATCCTCCCCAGTCCCTTTCCCTTTGGTAACTGTTAGTCCATTCTTGGGTTCTGTGATTCTGCTGCTCTTTTGTTCCTTCAGTTTTCCTTTGTTCTTATACTCCACATATGAGTGAAATCATTTGGTACTTGTCTTTCTCCACCTGGCTTATTTCACTGAGCATAATACCCTCTAGCTCCATCCATGTTGTTGCAAATGGTAGGATCTGTTTTTTTCTTATGGCTGAGTAATATTCTATTGTGTGTATGTACCACATCTTCTTTATCCATTCATCTACTGATGGACATTAGGTTGCTTCCATATCTTGGCTATTGTAAATAGTGCAGCGATAAACATAGGGGTGCATCAGTCTTTTTCAAACTGGGTGCTGCATTCTAAGGGTAAATTCCTAGAAGTGGAATTCCTGGGTCAAATGGTATTTCTATTTTGAGTTTTTTGAGGAACCTCCATACTGCTTTCCACAAAGGTTGAACTAATTTACATTCCCACCATATTGCAACCTACTACACACTGGGCCCCCCTCAGCACCAGAACTGAGTCCTAGGCCCCTCTGCAGCCCTCACAGTAGCTGACATAGAGCCTTCCCCAGAACTCTGCTCATGGAACTAATACAACCTCTCTATTTTTGGATATCGAGGTCTGTATTCATCCAGCGCACATACAAAGGCTTTTTCCAGATATTCAAACTACTGCCTGAAGGTTATCAATGCCCTCATCAGATTCCCAAAGCTACCCATCTGGCCAGTATCCTCCTGAAGTTTTAAAGAATTCAGGTGGCTGCTTACTAAGCCTGCCCATGTGCAACAGAGACTCTGCTATAGCGTCCCAGAGCCACCCAGTCTGGGCTCTCCCCTGCAGCAGGATCTGAAGAAGTCTGTCAACACAGGGCTTATAATGACAACAACAAAGCTATTTGCTAAGGACAGGGCCCCCACTAGGACAAGAGCAGTATGCCACCTAGTAAGTTATTTGAGGTGCAACAATAGAGAAAAAATACCCACAAGTATGGCTATAGAACAAACCTAGTCCTGTCCCTCCATCTAGGATGGAGCCATCCCTTCAGGCCCAGCCACCCAGTTCTGAATCAGCCCTGACCTTGGCTGAGTCACACCTCATGCCGGCTTCGTTGCTGGGAAGACTTAGAAGGGCCATGTGCTTGGTTTAATGCTCTCTTCTCTCCAACATTTTTCAACAAGGGACCTGGCATTATCATTCTGCACTGGGCCCCACAAGTTACATCAATGGTCCTGAGAAAGGCCTTATCACTTTCCTGTATCAGAGCTAACGTAAAAATCTCAGAGAATTCTGACTCCAGTTCTGTAATTCAGAAGAGCTGAGCAGGATTTCTCAGTAGAGGAGGGAGAGGAGCCAGACTATCCTGAAATAGGATGCCTCCCTGTTGAGCAGGGCCTGCACTTGCCAGCCCTGAATGCAAGGGTGAGAGCTAATCTGAACCACACTCAGGGCCACCATCAACACCCAGACTTGACGTACGTGGGTCTGGGAAGGGGTCTGTGGGCAGTAGCAGGGAGTCTCGGTGGCACAGGAGGGCAAAGCGCAGATGCCAAAAAGTGCTGTTCAAGTCTGCTGCAAGGGCAACTGGGAGCAGGGCTCAGTGTCTGTAGATCAGGGGCTGGCAAAATGTGGCCAAGGAGTTCAGGGAGCCAACCACCAGGCTGGGGTTAGAGGCTGCCCACTGACCAGCTGGGAAATAGGAAGGAAACTAATAGCTGGGAATGCAAGCCACTGGCCTGTTCTAACAGACCTGGAGGAAGAGGGAGGGGAGAGAAGCTGCTGCCCCTGGTCCCATGGCCCCAAGGGATCTGCAGAGCTTGGGCCCTGGCATGCCCAGCTCCAGTGGCCTGCTGCTACCAGTGGGAAGGCTCTGGACCTGCTCCAGTGGATGCTGTAATAGCTGGTGGCAGCAAACAGAGCCTAGCTAACAGGTGAAGGTCCTCATGCTAAATCTAGAATTTTCACCAGCAGCATCTCCATAGCTCTGGCTATATCAGTTCTTGTTTGCTTCTGTTTAAAAGCAAGTTTTTGTCAAAAATCTTAGAATTAAAAAAAAAGTGTGGCTCATTTTCAATGTTTGTACTGCAAAGTACTCTCTGCAGGGGGATGTAGAAGTCCTTTCTCCCTCTCTCTCATATCCTTGCTCTCTCCCTCTCTCTCTCCTTCTCCCTCCCGACCTTATATCTTGTTACCAATAAACAGTAGTCCAAACACTGCTACAACGTCTTCCTGTGACTCTGAAGGCCTGGGCCCCACACAGCCTCCTACACTCACCACAACTGCCCACCTCGGCATGAGCTGCTGGTTTGAAAACTCTCCAAAACTGTTTGGGACTTACTGTTTAACTGTGTCCTTTCATATGGATCATATACCACTCCTGATGTGGAGGCTTGGCTCTTCATAAGAAATACAAATGGGAGCTGATGCATTATATTCTGAATTCTTTCTGGAAGTTAGACTAAATGACTTCTAAGATTCCTGCCAGAATGTATTACATACAAACCAAGATCTGATGGATAAAAATTCTACCTGAAAATTGTCTGGGATCTACAGCATATAATCTATGTAGACATGTTATTCCCACTTGTCTGATACCAAATACAATGGTGTATTTTTCCCTACATATATGTATAACAATAACAACATTATATACAGCAGCAATAGTAGTATGACTCTATTCAGGTTCCTAGAGCCGATTCCCGTGTGTGTGTGTGTGTGTGTGTGTGAGGGGGTCTTGTCTTCCCACACATACTAACACCAAGAAATTCTCAAACATCAGCAGGGTATTGGAGAACTCAACTCAATTCTGATGCTATCTGCCCAGAGGCAGCACTGTGAGAATAGTGTCAGATAAGAATGGAGCAGCATGAGGTGTATGTGCATGGGTGTGTACCATCTTCCCCAGCACCCAGAACACAGACTGTGGGGTCGTCCTCAGCTTACCCGCCACACTTGCTCACTCACACCTGCAATCCTGCATCCTTCCCTCAGGCCCATGGACACTGTCCTTGCTTGGGGTCTCCTCCTTTCCTCTGACCCAGAAAACTCTGCCAGCCTCCTGCCACATCTGCCCACCTCACATCAATGCCTGAATCATCACCCCTAAATAAGGCCAGCCACCTCACAGGTCTTCTCAGAATCCCACAGGAGGGGTGCACTCCCACCTCATCACTCACCTTATAATTCATCCCCCAGCCATGTGCAGAACCAACATGTATCACACCAAGGACACAGAGTCGGCTAGGGAATGCTGGTGACAGGACATGAATCTGTGACCAGCCCTGGTCCTGCCACCCACAGGGCCTGTCCACAAGCCTACCCATGGCACCTCCATCCCCCAGACTGGGAGGCCTGCTCTTTTTCTCACCAACTAAATTCATTCTCATCTTCCACGTCACATGTCCATCCCTTGTCATGTTGACCCTAATCCCCTTGGGATCCTCTCCTGGAGCTTGAGTTCTGACTTGCTGCTAACTGTCACTTTGGGAAATTCTCTTAATCTCACCAGCTCTGAGTTTCTCATCCTGAAAAACAGGGATAATAGAAATTCTTCCTTGCATAGCTGTTTAGAAGTCTAAATGGATTTAGTTTAAAGCATTTAGAACAGGGTAGGAAATTATTTTCCACCTGTTGCTTTTATTTACACTCAGATCATCCTGCCTTGCCATTTTGTCTGCTTCCTCTGGTTGATTTTTAGTTTCTTGAGGCCAGGGACTGCCCCTTATATTTGCATTCCAGTATCGCCTAGCAGAGACCATTGACTGTAGTACATGTTTGATAAATGTTGGTTTAGTTGAATTTAACTGCTTTACAATTATAGATATGTTGAGAAATTTGAAGGTCATTTTACCCATTCCCCTTCCTTCCAGTAGGTCTTTCCTAATTTTATGTAAGTGAGAGTCTGGCCCACTAGCAACCTATTCCACTTTCTGATATTGCAAACAAACTCAAGGAGACCTTAGAGATCATTTCATACAAGGACAATGCCCTTTGATGTGCTGGCTCCAATCAATTAATAATGGCTTTCTCAAGTGCTGCTGGCATTGCTACAATTGATTTGTGATGTCTGCTCCTTGACCCAGTGGGGCAGCTGGTACTGTGAGGGTGGTGTATTTATCATTCTCAATTTAGCATATTGTTCTCATTTGCGCATGAGGAAACTAATGTGTACAGAAGAAGAAGTTGAGAAGTTGACTGATACCCTCAAGGCCACACAGTCAGAAGCAGGGCACAGACTGGAAATCAATGCTAAATATTAGTGCAGTGATTTTGAGAGAGAAAGGAGTTTGGAAGAGAAGAGAGATCTACATGTGAGTCTACACCCCATTTGCCCACGGACTTAACCACCTGCACTCATCACACTGTGCTCCAGGGACTGTGTCTTTGAAGCATGGCATGTGAGCAGCAATAACCCAAGGGAATAACTGCTCCTTCAAACTATGGGCACATCCCTCTCTCAGACAACCTGTCCCAACCAGGAAAAGCCAGATGGAGTCTGCCCAGACCACAGGACAGCAAGCCTGCATCCTGGGCTACTTTAGAAGCAGACATCTTAAACAGATTCCCATGAGGTTTAAACTCTCACAAAATAAGATTATGCCCATGGTATTCCCCATGGGACATATCCTCTTATAATACTGTATTATTTCAAATTTATAATGGAAGCATCGAAGGATTTCTTGGGAGGTAGGGTTGGGGAGAGAATTATTCTGCCAGATAAAAATAAAGGCTGTATAATTCAGAACTTCCAAATAAGGTGAAATTCCTGAAGAATTCAAACTACATACCTTGTGTGAACAGAATCTAGACTCTGATTATGTACAGACTGAAGGTAGTTAGCGGGGAGGGGGCCACCAAAACACAAAAAACACTAACAGGCACAATTCATTAGAAGCTAGGCATCTGCTCTCAGGAATAACAAATGTTTCTGCTGTAAACTGTACGGTTGCATTGCTGAGTCACATCACATTATTGCTCTCACCTAAACACAGCTCCCCCACATAAACCAAGATCTTGCCCATCTCCTTGCTCATCTTAGTACACAAACGCTGGTGTGTAGAATCACGGAGCTTTACAGCTGGAGAGGAAGTTAAAGACTGTGACTCAACCCCCTCTCTCTTTACAGATGTCCCCAAAGGGAGAAATAGGTTGGCCAAGGCCACACTGCCAGTTATAGGCCATGTTTGCCCATCAACCTGGAGTCTCCATTCAAAGTCTTCCTGCTGTCTAATATACATATCAGAGTTACACGTTTTCCATGGAAACAGGAATAGACCATCAGAAAATACACAAAGAAATTTTACTCATCCCCAAAGACTGGTATTCATATCACCTTAGTTAAGAATTCCATTTGTGACCTTTTCCTTTGATACAGCCAAGTAATCTCATGCTCCCACTACTGGTCCGCCAAGAGCTCTCTAGCCTCGCCTCACAGGTAAGCAGAAGAACCAGTACTTGTTGCTTGCCTATCTGGTACCAGGTTAATATCTCAAATTTATTTTCAGGAATCTGATTCTCCAAAGGTTACTTAGTCATACAATAAACAAGCGGTGGCACTGGAATTTAAGCCAGATCTACCTGTCTCCATATCCTTGGACTTTGTACATTACCAAACTACCTCCTACTACTGACAGGATTAGTGAACATTTACTGTGTTATTTTAGGAAAGGCAGCAAGGAGAGAGGGAGAGATAGAGTCATGCACCCTTGGTGTCCACTGAAGGGGTGGCCAAGCCAGACTCAGAAGCCCTGAATCTCCTCCTCCCGCTGCAGCCCTGGAGTCAAGAGGACCTCTGACTGTCCTCCCCTGATGAACTGGCCTGGTTAATTTTACTTACCAACTTGGGCAGACCTCCGTACTAGACATCTGGGGAAACAAGAGTCTAGATGTGGCTGTGAAGGTATTTTTAGATGAGAGTAACATTTAAATGCATGCATTGAGTTAAGGGCACTCCCCTCCGTAATGCGGGTGGGCTACCCAGTCAGTTGAAGGTTTTAAGAGAAAAGACGGCAGTGCCCCCAAGAGGACTGGCTGGAAGATGGAGCCACCTGAGAGCACAAGGACAGAGGCCCACAGTCCCTCAGCTCCACCACTGTGTGTGTTTGTTTGGGGGTCTGCAAACAAGGATTCCATCTTATCCTGAACACAGATTTGAGTGTCTGCCCTCTGGAGAGCAGAGGGTAAGAAACTGCAGGTCAGAGCGTGTGATCAGCTTCTCAGTGTGCACTACTCACACATTTCTGGTTGCCAAAGAGAGAACTTTGCGCGTCCGGTGTGAACCACTAGTGTAGGTGCCTGGCACATAAGACTAACTCCCAACCAAAGCACAAGTAGTGGAAGTCATCTAGGCCAGAGTAGTGGAAGTCATCTAGGCCAGGGTCCAGTGTAAAGCAACCTCAGCATCTCTGTTTCCTTATCTGTGAAATACCCCCATTTTTCCTGCTTTTGATTTGGAAGTCATTTCTTCTATCTCTGGTCTTCTCATGGATACCTTTATAGAGGAAATCAGTACTGATGTGATTGAACCATGGGGAACTGCCGAAATTAGGCCACTGTATTTATAAAAAAGGTAATTTTGTGTGGTTCCACAGGCTCCCCCACATAAACCAAGATCTTTAACACTTTTTATCTCCTGCACATTGGCAGACTTTCTGACTCCTACTTCCTTCGTCCTACATACTACATTGATATTATCTGAAAATTTAGGTCCATATTTCTAATAAAAGGCTGTCTTTTAAACAATACATTTTACTGTCTTTTTCTCACTATTACACCTTTTGTAATACTCTTGCTACCAGATTCTCCTACCTGCTAACTGGAATACAACCTCTCATAATTTTTCCAGCAACTTTTTAAAGACCTTATGTGACTTGAAATGTCTTTCTTTCACTTGTACTCTTAAATAAATGTTGGGCACGTAGAGAATGATAGTTCACATCTTTTCCCTCGGTGCTTTACAGGTGTTCCTCTCTCAGTTCTGACTTCCAACACCACCAGTGAAGGATCTGTTGCTTTTGCAAAATTGTGCTTTCTGTTTTCAAGATATCCAAATAGCCTTTTTTCAAAGCTGCATGTTATTTCATAATCACCAGCTTCATGGATGTGGCACCCTCCTTTATTTCTTTGAAAATTTAAAGTTTGCTTTATTTTTTTAGTTTTTATTTGTGGTAATTTCCCAGAAGAATAATTTACATTCCATAAAAATGCATCCATTACACATGTATGTTACAGTTGTTTTCAATGAATGTATAGAGTCATACAACATCACCATCCATTCTGGAACATTTCCATCACCTGAAAAGGTTCTATCATAACCATTTGTATTCAATTACCCCAATGCAGCCTGAATAATTGATATGCTCTATTTATTTATATATATATATTTTTATTTAATTTAATAATTTAATTATATTTACAATATCTATAGTTTTTTACTTTTTCGGAAATGATAGCATATAACATGTGGTCTTTTGTGTCTTAGCATAATGTTTGGAGGTTTATCCACATGGTAGCATGCATTAGTAGTCCATTATTTCCAATGTGGAATAGTATTCCATGGCACATTTTTATCAAGTGCTTCCTGTGTGCACTGGTGTAAGCCTATGTCGACATAGTCTGTAGTATGTAAGCACTGGACAGCAGCCATCCCCATCCAACCTGGAACCACACTGCTGCCTCTTCGGAGCCAAGCTCAGCCTCATCACCTACTACTGCCAGATGAACGCTAGTGTTCTTCCTCTTCACCATAAGCAGGGGTCTCACTGTGAACCCGCACCCCTGCCTTCATCACTCTTTGGCTGGCGCTGGCTTCCGGGTTAATCTTAGCTGCTAAAGGCTAGGAGAGAGTGGGGCGCTGCCAGCATGCAGCTTTGGGGAGGGACTTGGAAGCTGGAACTTCCCCTCTGCTCCTCGTAGAGCTATGCGTTTTGTTCTGAAGTGTGCAGCATAAAATCGGCTCTTCCCTTAAAGAAAAATGCTGTGAGTTTTTAATGCTTAAAAAAGGAAGAGGAAAGATAAAAAGGAAAGGAAGGAAGGAAGGCAAGGAAAAGCCATTTCTATCTCCCTTCTCTTTCAAATCCTTCTCTGGACACATTTGCTGGCAGCCCTACCAGCTGTTGAAAGTATCTGAGAGTTGGCAGCAGGCTGCAGTGAGAAAATCAGCCTCTGCTCCTCCAGAGAACTCCATGAGTGAGATATTTAAACTACGGTTTCACCTGAAAGAGGAAAGACAGCAGCCCACAGGAAACCTGCCATCTCCTTAGAGAGTTCTGAGAAGCAGCTGGGTCCTGTTTCTCAGGCCTTGACAGCACGTCCTACTCCTTCCACCTACAGGAATATTCTAGAAAAAGACATCAGTACACCAGAGACACTGCTTCTCCTCCCCAGCTCCACCTCAAGTGGCCAGAATCTAGCTAGCTAATGTAGCTTTTATTAGTGTTTTCAGCAGGCTGAGAATCTCCCCCAGCCTGAAAGGGGACAGAAACCTGTCCTCAAGCATAATATTATAGGTCTCCGAGCTAAAAATATACTATTCATAAGAAGGCTGATAAATCTGGCATATCTGTACTTGGAAGTATAAATTTACATAGGATGAATGTAATACAGAATAACCAGTCCCCAGTTTTAAAACCAATAATGTGGCATGGTTTTATTTGTATGGCAGTTTGTTCGGAAAACTCAGAATTCATTTTCCAATTAAATAAATGATAGGAATACATATCAAAAGCCATGGAGGTAGAGATTGGATTAAAGAAGGAAAGTACCCATGCAGTAACCCGGGCCGCATGGGATGGTCAGGAGAGTGGCCGCGGGCACATCCTCACCGGGCTTCCCTCAGTTCTGGGGGGGTGCACTGCTGGCAGGCGGGGTGGGGGGAACCAGGTCTCCCTCTACCCTTCTAGGTTCCAGGCTAAGGACCCCCCATTAAAAAAAAAGGATTAACAAGAGAAAAACAAACTGAAGTTTAATAAGATGTACATCTGAATAGCCCCAAACAGCCCAGGCCACAACCTTAAATACTATTTCCCGCTAAAAGCAAAAGATGCTGGGGTGGGGAGGCCAGTTTTGAGAGGTTCTCAGTCAAAGCACAGCAAACAAAGTATGGCTGTTACGCAGGTTTAAGTCCCACCTCCTCCACTGATAAATTTCCAGAGATTAAGTCATCCCCCTCTTCCTGGTACAGAAAAGAGGCACCCTGACAAATGGAGGTTTCCCTTGTAAATGTAAACATCCCTTCTATGAAACGGCAGCTTCGACTGCATTTTCAGGGATTCTCTTGTCTGCTGTTTCTTAAAAATAGCCAGCACAAGATAATCCTTAAACCAAAGAGGCATATTTGGGGATGGTATATTTTGTGCTCCTTCAGTATACAAGATGCACAGAGACTGGCAGAATCTGCACAGTGGGAGCTGGCGGGGCACAAAGGTTACAGAAACGGAGGACAGGGCTCTAAAGGGCAATGGTGGATGGCCGGGCCCAGACCCGTGGGAGTCACAGCCAAGGCTTCAGAAGAGATACGGTACAGGCATGGCCCTAACCAGAGAGGCCAAGTAGTAAGTCACCCAGCTGCAAACGCCAGCAAGAGGAGCAGCTCCCGGATGCGCAAGAGACGTGAATCCCAAAGACCAGTGCTTAGACCAGTGCTGCTAAGCACCCAGCAATCCCTGTCCATGGGGACGTGCATAAGCCTCACCCCGCTGCACACACTGTCACAGAGAGGCCCTGGAGTGACACCGCATCTAAGAGCTGAGCACTTACAGTCGAGGGGAGCTGGGCGCCACCAAGCTATCAGCTCACACTAACTCTAATCCGGGATGGACATTTAATTATTTCTCTCCACACTACCATGTTCTACTGAGAATTTAAATTCTACAGCATATACACAAATCTCTTCATAATCAGGACTTGGGGGCCTTGGGAGAAGTAGAAATGGGACTGCTCACTGTCAGGGTCACTATTTCACTAACACAACTTCAGAAGCCACGGGAAGTGGTTATGGCTGCTCCTCTAGTGGTTTCTAGAATGGCTGGGTGGATTCCAAAGCTGACAAGGGTGTGGTGTCCCCAGCCTCAGGTGGTGGAGGTTCACAGCCTGGAGGAGGGCTAATTAAAGCCAGTATCAGCTTGAAGACCCTGACACCACACCCCAGCCAGCGTGCTGACAGAGACCCAAGGCTGCCTTTTTCCCCAGGCTCCTCCTGGAAGGCTGGTGCATTTCCTGTTTGGGAGGAGGAAATACCCACAGAGAGGACAGTCCACTAGCCCAAGGCCTTTTTGAGTTGAGGAGGTGAGTCTTGGACAATAAATTGTTCATTGTAAATAAATGTCATAACAATATAAATAAGCAGAAGAGTTCCTCCATGTCATTCCTCAATGACTGAAAGCCGAGCCGCCCTCCTCAGGAGGCCTGGGAATTACAAGTCTTAGCAGAGGCCATTTCCCAAAAGGACCACCGAGGTCTGTATGCCCATCACTCAGTCCCATTTCATATTAACAAAAGCGGCTGATTGACAACCTCATGACCCACAGACTGACTGAGGATCTAATGGCACAGTTCTGCTGCTTTCGGTGGCTGGCACGCAGAAGGAGCATGTGCAATGACAGGGACTGTCTTTCTAGGTACTCTGGATGTCCCCTAGCACTCCCCTTCCCTCTTCTCCCCATTCTCCACAAGTTTCTCTTCTTTCATCTCTCATCTGTCTCCAGTACTTGGGTTTTCATCCTCTCTTCCTCTCGCACACATTTCCCAGTCCGTTGCAGGCATACATCTGAACCACCGCTGTCACTTAAGGTCACTTAAGCAAATCTCCTCTCTCTGGTGAAATAAAGATGTTAGAGCTTGAAAGCCCTTTGGGGTGAACACTTATTTTCTATGCACACACACTCCTCCTGACATCTTCCAGATGTGTGTCTCAGTCACTTCTGGCTCAAACGTGCTACCTTAACAGGCTTTGAGGAAGACTTCATCCCCTCTGCCAATGGATGACATTTAGGAAACTGAGAAGACAGGAAACCCAAGGCTTTGATTTACCTTCCTCGTCTGTTCATTTCTCTCTGTATCCCACCCTCTCCATGTCAATATTAGGAACAAAAGTGAGTCATAAATTTTCCTTCCATTTCCAAAACAAAACTTTAGCTTAGGAATGAAGATGAAAGAATATATGTTTTTTCTAAACCAACAGTGTAAACCAGCTGGACTGTTTTGTAAAAATATCACACCCTCTGGACACTTAACTGACTGATTTGCATGGTGCCAGATGAGTTCCTTTATCCTTCTTTCAATCAACTCAAGTAAATATACAACACTCAGCCAAATTACATCCTCGAGCAGGAGGGGAGGTTTCGAAATGTTTTCCTGTTGTTTACCTTAACCTGTTTGTTCACAATTTCTGAGACAGCAAAGATGGATCATCAGAACAAAGTTACTAAAAGGGTTTTCAGGGGACAGGCTGCAGCCAGAGGTTTGTTATTTAACTTTAGCTCTTTGGGTCTTTTCATTTTCAAGATGCTCAGCAGACACTGACTAATTAACACAGGAATTGATCAATGTGCTTGAGCATCCCAGCTAGTTGCAACAAGCATTTCACACTGAGTTGGAAAATGTTCGTTGTTTCTCTGGTAATGCTGAGCCCCTGTTAGATGCTGACAGTTCACTGTCCTCCCTTGGTGACTGATGGGGAAAATAAGTTCATGATCCACAGAACCTTATGTAATCCTCTCAATGGAGGGATTCTGGTCCAGCAACTCTGACATATCCTGACTCTCTTTGGAAACCACCAGCGAAAACTGACTCATTACTGTCAGACAGCTGTTTGCAGCCAGACATTGTGTTATCCTCTAGGGTATTTTAAATTTAAATAAGAGCTACTTTTTGTCCACCAGGAGCTTACAATCTAGTTTTTTAAAAGTACTTACTTCGAAGTAGGCAAAATAGATTCAGTCATTTATGACTTTCATCAGTCATGAACTGACTTATTCAGTAGAAATTTATTGACTAGAAAGTACAGGCTAGTGGGGAGAGAAACCTGAATAAATCATTAACAGGAAGTCCCATATCAAAGCACAGTTCATTTTCCTGATCCTTCTTAAAGCAACTGGTCTGGGAAAGCTTTCAGAGGTGTGAAAGCAGAAACCTAAGGGCTGTGGACACCTGTAAGGGTGGGTTTTAGGAAAAGGATGCTGCCAGAAAGATCTCTTACTTTCTGATTCTGTTCAACGGTAGGTCAGCTGGGTGCCAGGTGATCAACTCCTGCAGTCCCTGGACAACACCTGTGATCATTCTTACCCACTAAGGTGGCGCAGCTAATGAGAGGTCTTGCGGTACTGGCTTAAGGAGGCAAAAAGAATAAACTATAATTAGCACTTTTTTTATTTCAATATTAATCAATGCTTCTAAAGCCCCAGAAAAGAATTTAATCTCCAAAGTAAATTAAGCCCTTCCTACAAACTTCTTCACACGATTAACCTATTAAATTTTTCCTTCTTGGCATAAATCACAAATTTCATCCCCAAAAGACCCACAGTCACACAAACAGGCTAAAGGTCATTAGGTTTCCTTGTAAATTGTCCTCTGGGCTTTTCTGAAAACCCCAAGGAAAGGCAAGGAAGAGCAGACCTACAGCTAAGGCCAGATTCTGATGGATCATAGCAAAGGAGCTCTGTTTCTGGTAAAACCAGAGATGGTGCTTCCTGGCTAGATGGAGACTGGCAGGTGGGCAGCCAGGTTTGTGCTTTGTGCAATCACTTGTTGTCTTTGCACCTTCATCCATCAGGCTGAGTATAGAATCGATAACCAGTTGCCTAGCAGGATGTTTTAAGGTTATCACTCCCAATCCTTCATTTGATGGATGCTTAATGTTGATCGTACTGACTGAGAGTTGAAAAGTTGCCTTCCACAGCAAGTTTGATTAGTTACCATTTTCTGCCAGAAAAAGAAGTTCCTACAAAAGAAGAAAAAATTACTCTTCTGGGTTCTTCTTTTGCTCCACAGAAACAAATATGGAGCTAAAAAGGCTTAAAGTGGAAGCATCAGCTGACTCAGGCTTCAACAAGGACTATGCCTACTTTTGCTGGGGAATTCCTCTTGTTCTGTGCACATATTTTGAAAAACCACTGTTTGTTTTTATAGAAAAGAATTTTTAAATGGACTCCAAGGCAGAACAAAATCTAGTCAATCCCTGGGATAGGGTCTTAGAATAATCCAAAGTTAGAATCAACATAAATCAAAAGATGTCACTATCAAATTTCTGATTTATTTCATAATGAATTCTTATTTATCCAAAATGTTTCCAAATTCTGGAGTATCTTCTAAAATTCAGATTAAAAAGACATGCCAGAGTACTGGTTTTGGCAATGGCCCTTCCTGTTTCTCTATTGTAACTTCTTTCCCCAGCAGGGAGAAGCATTATATTTTATTAACAGTTTTCTCTCAGCTTTATCAAGGTTTAATTGATAAAGAAAATTGAAATATATTAAAGTGTTCATGTGATGATTTGAGAGATGTATATATTGTGAAAGATTCCCACAATCAAGTTAATGAACACATCCATCACCTCACATGTTTACTTTTTTTTTGGTTTTTTGGTTTTTTTTTTTTTTGGTGAGAACACTTAAGTTCTACTCTCTTGGCAAAGTTCAGTTATATAATACAGTGTTATCAACTACAGGCACTATGTCATACATTAGGTCCTTAGACCTCAGAGTCATCTTACAACTCAACGTTTGTACCCTTTTGTCAACCTCTCCCCATTTCCCCAGCCCCCAGCTCCTGACACCCACCATCCCACACCATTTTTTTTTTTTTGGATTCCACATATAAGTGATACCATGCAGCATTTGTTTTTCCCTGTCTGGCTTATTTAAATTAGCATAATGCCCTTAAAGTCTGTCGCTGGTGTTGCAAATGGCAGCATTTCCTTCCTTTTTAGGGCTGAATATTCCTCTGTGTGTGTGTACACATGCCACTTTTCTTCTGCCATTCAGTGGACATGGAGGTTGTTTCACACCTTGTCTATTATGAATAATGCTGCAATTAACTTGACTGTACAGATGTCTCTCTGAGATAATGATTTCATTTCCTTTGGATTTATACCCAGAGGTGAAATTCCTGGACATATAGCGGTTCCATATTCAATTTTTGAAACCTAAATTTTGAAACCATACAGTTTCCACAATGGCTGCATCAGTTTACATTCCCACCAATAATATACAACACTTTACACACAATGTATCTTTACTGCCATCCTCATCAATACTTGCTATCTCCTGCCTTTCTAATAACGGCCATCCTAACGGGTGTGAGGGGATGTCTCACTGTGTTTTGTCTTGCATTTCTCTGATGATGAGTGATGTTGACCACCTTTCCTTGCACCTGATGACTACTTGCATGTCTTCTTTGGGAAATTGTCTGTTCAGATTCTTTACCCATTTAAAAAAATTTTTTTTGTGCCATTGAGTTGTACAAGTTCCTTGTATAGTTTGGATATGAACCCCATATCAGATATGTGATTTGCAGATTTCCGGTTCTATAGGCCGCCTTTTCATTTCATTGATGGTTTCCTTTGCTGTGAATAAAGGTAGTTTTAGAATTGTTAGCCCATGCCACTGCAAATAACCAAACTTAACTATAGTTCAATATTTGTTCATTTTTTCCCGAGGTGAAATTTGCATGAAGTGCAATTGTCTATCTTAGGTGTACAGTTCATTGAGGCTTGACAAATCTATACCTCATAGAATCATTGTTCTAGCAAAGATACATTAAACATTTCTACTATCCCAGAAATTGCCTTGTGCCTTCTCCCAATCAGTGCCAGTCCCCAGAGATATCTTGTTCTCAACTCACCAGTTACTTCAGCCTATTGTTGACCTTCATACAAATGGAATCATAAAACCATGTATTCTCCTATGCCCATGTTATCGTGTTCAACAGTACGTTTCTGACATTTATTCATGTTGCTGTGTCTATATCAGTAGTTCGTTCTTTTTATTGCTGATTAGCATTTCATTGAATGAATATTCCACAATTTGTTAGCGCATTTTCTTGTTTTTTGGTTTTTACACTGTGGTAAATACATTTAACATGTGATCTATTCCCTTAAGAAAATTTTTAGTGAACAATACAGTATTGCCAATTACAGGCACAATGTTGTAGCAGATCTCTAGAACTTATTCATCTTGCATGACTGAAACTTTATACACAGTGAGTTTTACTCACTCTCAATTTATACTCTCTCCCCAGCACCTAGCAACCACCATTCTAATCTCTGTTTCTATGAGTTGGACTATTTTAGACACCTCATATAAGTGGAATCATGTAGTATTTGTCCTTCTGCTACTGAAATTTCACTTAGCATCACATCTATAAGGTCATTCATATTGTCACATTTTCCTTCTTTTAATGGACATTGTTTTTTTTTCCCCACAGCTTTGGTCTTTATAAATAAAGTTTGTGAGAGTATAAATTGATGCAAACATTTTGGAGAATTATTTGGCATTTTCCTATAAAGTTAAACTGCATCTATGACCAGAAATTCTACCACTAGGTATTTACCTAAAGTAACTAAAATGTATTCACAAAGACACTTGTACAAGAATGTTTACAGTGGTTTTATTAGTACTTGGGAAGAAAATCAATCAATGGAACCATCTAGATTTGGAAACTCAGTTCTCAGGTGGAATTCTGCTCATTGTCTTTCATTTCCTTGAATATATGAATGGAGATTTCAATACACACCTCTGGTAAGTCCAGTAATTATCTGCAGGTCTGTTTCTATTGTCTTATTGGCAGGGGAGCTCTTTATTGACATCCTTACTAATTTTTGTTTGTGTAAGAAGCTCTGAATGATGTTACCAGTTTTCTAGAGAGAGAGTATCCTCTTTCCTGGTAGGCAAATAAAGTGGTAGCTGATCAGGGACTGCTTTGCAATTATTTTTAAGATTCCATTTCCTTCTAATTTTCCCCACACCTACTACACAGCATTCCAGGACTCCAAACAAAGATAGAGTGTTGAGGAAAGCTCTTTTCCCTTTGAGTTCTGAACTCCAACTTCTGTCTTCCCTACACTTTCAAATTGAGGAAAACTTTGCTTTACTCTTCAGTAGTTTTGTCTTGTTTCAAGAAGAGTTTGAGAACTCAGAAAATGTCTAAAAGGAAAACAGTGGTTTTTCAGGCACAATTATTCTGTCTCCCTTGTTACCAAGATCTTAATTCCCCTCTACTCCAAATTTTGGCCCTGAACTCCAATTTCTGCCTTTCCCATTCTGTGAGATTGCCAAAATTTCATCTGCCTTTTCTACTCTTTATCAGAAACTTATTTTCATAGGTCTTCTATCTAGAATTTCAATTTCTTCCATCCCACTACCAAGAATTGATAAATACTCTGAGAAGAAAAAAAGACTGGATAATGTTGGCTTATCTCTGTTTTCTTCTCTAGGGATCATGGCTTTTCAGGTCCTATTTGGCTCAGTAATTCTGTGATTTTTCAAATAGTTCGTTAAAAACTATGACCTTTCTGATTGTTTTTGATGAAAATTTTAGCCCACTGTAATCTAATCCATCATTACCCAAAGCATAATTATGACTTAATTTTTTTTCTTGCCTTATTGCACTAAGATCATGAGTTCTTTAAGTAACTTGATTTCTATTTAAATGGGAATTCTTACAAGGTGTCCCATAAGATTGGTGTTTTGTGTGAATTTTATAATAAGTAGTTTTTATCAGATCAAGGATGTTTATTTCTATTGTTTTCTAGAATTTTCATCATTCAAAGGTGTTGAAATTCATCAAATACTTTTCTGCATCTATTTATATAATCATTCTGTTTTTGCCTTTTAATTGTAAAATTGTGTGTGTATGTGCATGTATGTGTGTGTGTGTGTGTGTTTTCCTAAAGTTGAAATAGCCTTTCATTATTGGAATAAATCCAGATTGATTATAATATATTGCCTTATATTATACACATTACTGAATTCTCTTTGATTTTGTTTAAAATTTCTCTTTTGTTAGGATTGCAATGAATCTTTTTCTTTTCTTCTGCTAGACTTTTCTGGTTTTGCCATCAAGATTAAAGTAGGGTCATAGAAAGAGTTGGGGATATATGATCTTTCTTATTCTCACTTGTGCATCTCTAAGATTAGAATGATTTGTCCTTAGAAAACTTGTTACAACTTTCCTTTACAAATCAGTTGGGTCTGATGTTTTCTTTGTGTGAAAAATTTAAACTACTATTTCAGTTTTTTGCCCTTATAGATATTGGGCCATGTTTCTGTTTTGAGACAATTTCAGTAGGTCATATTTCTTTAAGGACTTGTCCGCTTTGCCTAAGTTTTCAAATTTTATCAGTAAAAACTTGTTCATAATCCTTACTTTGTTTTAATTTTGGTTGTATCTGTAGTTATATCATTTTTCCATTCTCAATATTACTATTTTTTTCCTTCACTAATCTCACTAGAGATGTGATTACTTTACTAGTTTCTCCCAAAGACCAAATTTTGGCTTTGTTGATGACTTCTAGGGTTTTTTTTTTTCATTACTGTTGATTTCTGCTCTTATTTTTAATTCTCTTTCTGCTTCCACATTCTTTGGACATATTCTATTGTTTTATTTTCCCTAATTTCTTTATATTGACACTTAACCTATCTTCCTTTTCCAAATAAGTGTTTAAGGCTATACATTTCATCCTAAGTACCACAACAAACATTTAGCATTTATATATTGTGTCATTTGAGAAAGGATTTGATGAAACTTATAAAAATGAAGACAGTACAAAACTTAAAAATAAGATTATGAGGAGATTCTTAAAAAATGGCAGTGGTGGTTGTACAGGTTTTTTTTTTTTGCTTAACAGAGTTGTTGCTTTACATTTAAAGTAGGCTTCTTGTTGGCAGCATATAGTTGGATATTGTTCTTTTATCAAATCTGATCATCTCTGCATTTGTACTGTGGTGTTAAGGCCATTTACATTTAAGTGACTATCAACATGGTTTTACTTAAATTGTTCATATACCTACTGGTTCATCTGTTCTTTGTTCCCTTTACTCATTTTATGTCTTTTAAAAACATATTTAATTTTATCTCCTTTGTTATTAGCTATAACTTCTGTGTTATTTTAGGGTTTACAAGTACACATTATTTTATCACAGTCTACCTTAAGTGATATTGTATCACTTCACAAATAACATAAGAATCTTAAAATGACATCCATACTTGAATTTTCTTTGGAGAAGTGTTTATTCAAGTCTTTTGCCCATTTTAAAAATGGGCTATATGGCTTTTTGCTTGAGTTGTAGGAGTTTCTTGTATATCTTGGAAATTAACCCTTTATCAGATATATAGTTTGCAATTATTTTCTCCCATTCCACAGGTGCCTTTTCATTCTGCTGATTGTTTCTTTTGTTGTGCAACAACTTTTTACTTTGATATAATCCCACTTATCTATTTTTGATTTTGTTGCCTGTGCTTTTGGTGTCATATCCAAGAAATTATCACTAAGACTGATGTCAAGGAGGTTATCCCTCCATGTTTCTTCTAGGAATTTTATAGTTTCAGTCTTATTTTAGTTGTTTCGTTTTTATTACAGTCATCCTAGTAGATGTAGAGTAGCAACTCACTGTGCTTTTGATTTACATTTATCCAATGGCTAATGATATTAAGCGTGTTTTCATGTGCTTATGATTCATTTGTTTATCTTATTTGGAGAAACATCTATTAAATCTTTTCCCCACTTTTTAATTGGGTGGTTTGCTTATTTATTATTGATCTGTAAGTACCTTTCTTATTGTGAATGCAAGTCCCTTACCAGATCTATGGTTTGCAAAAAATTTTCCCATTCTGTGGGTTGTCTTTTAACTTTATTGATGGTGTCCTTTAAAGTACAAATGTTAATTATATTAAATTTCATTTTCTTTCCTTTTGTGCTTGTCCTTTGGTGTCATATCAAAGTAACTATTGCCTGATTCAGGATCACAAGGATTTACGCTTGTTTTTGACTAAGAGAATTTTCAAGTTGTCACTTTTAAAAATATTCTTTGATCCACTCTGACTTAATTTTTGTGTACGGTAGGGGCAACAGTTCAATTTTTTGCATGGGGATATCCAGTTGTCCCACTGGATTGTCTTGGAACCCTTGTTGAATATCAACTGATTATAAATATTAGGGTTTACTTCTGAACTCTCAATTCTCTTCCATTGATCTATATGATTATCCTTGTGGCTTGAAAACTACTGATTCATATTAAGATATAATAATTACTAGTTTTATGTACAAATATACAACAACAACTTTCATAAGGAGATGTAATTAGAAAATGACAGAAATACAATAATGATAGGAGAATTTAATATAATTCTTTCAATCCAAGACCAAATGAATAAAAATGTTAGCAAGGCCATAGAAAACCTAAACAGATAATCAATAAGACTTTTAGATGTACATCAAATTCTGAACCCCAGTAATAAAAGATATACATCCATTTCAAGTGGTCATAGAATAGTCAAGAAAACTAACCATAGGATAGAGGATTAAAGATGGCAGCATGAGAGGTGAGACAGAGACTTCCTCCTAAAACCACATATAATATGAAAATACAATTAATATAACTAATCCTGAAAGAGCAACAGGAAAGAGGACTGCACCAGACTGCATACACCTGGAAAAAAGAGCAGACCTCATGGAACAGGGTAATGAATCAAAGCTGTGGCCAGGAGGGGCTCAAGCCCTTCCCCCATCCCAGCTCACCAATGAGAGGAAGAGAAACAGAGCAGGGAGGGAGTGGAGGCCTGGGACTGCTGAATACCTAAGTCTAGAGATCTGCTCTGGGAGCACACACCTATATTTCATGGTGCTTTCATGATACTCTTGTGATTAGGGGATTGGAAAGCTAAGACAGGCACAATTCCTGGAGAAACTGAGATTCCAGACACCTGTGGAAAGCAGGGATCCATATTCACCTGTTCGGGAACAAAAGAAAGGCTGGCAGTCTGAGAGACTAACAAGGAAGCCCTTAGCAAGAGGGCTACTAAAGGGGCAAGGACTGCACAGAGCTTACTGCTCAGGAGAAGGACAGGTAGACAAAATTATCCGGGTGCACTCTGCCCAACAAGTTGGAAGCTTTGATGATTTTCAGGTGCTGCAGCTCCCTGGCGGGCTGCACAGCTCCAAGGACTCCCTCTGTGATACCCAGTCTACTGCACCTTTCTCCCGGCCTGCCCCACCTGGCTCACACACCAGCAAATTGTACCCTGGCATTAGGCCAGCCAGAGAGAAGATCTGTTTACAGCAACTACAAATGCAAACCATAGAGGCTTATACCTGCGTGCTTGGCCCACTGGTTCAGGCAGCGGAGACAGGCATAGCAGCCGGAAAGCAAGAAACAGCTCTTTCCTCCCTCCAGGCACCAATACCACTCCCCTATGACCCTGACATTGCTTCAGGGGCTGAGCAGCTAATTATAGTAGGAAAGTAAGTAGAACAGCTAATTATAAGTAAATGCAAAATTAAATTAACTATCCCCAAAGTGAATCAAGGGATAGACAAAGAGTACAGAATATGATACCTAATATATAAATAATGGAAGTGGAAGAAGGAGGAGAAAAAGAAAAGAACCTTTAGATTGTGTTTGTAATAGCATATTACGTAAGTTAAGTTAGACTCTGAGATAGTAAGGAAGTTAAACTAGAACGTTTGGTAACCACAAATCAAAAGCCTGCAATGGCAATAGATACATACTTACCAATAATAAACCTAAATGTAAATGGACTAAATGCACCAATCAAAAGATACAGACTCACTGAATGGATAGAAAAACAAGACCCAACTATATGCTGCCTACAAGAGACTCACTTTAAACCCAAAGACATACACAGACTAAAAGTGAAGGGATGGAAAAAGATATCTCATGCAACTAATAGGGAGAAAAAAGCTGGAGTTGCAGTACTTGTACCAGACAAAATAGACTTCAAAACAAAGAAAGTCACAAGAGACAAAGAAGAACATTACATAATGATAAAAAAGGGTCAATCCAATAAGAAGATATAACTGGTATAAATATCTAGGCACCCAACACAGGAGCACCTATGTATGTGAAACAAATACGAACAGAATAAAAGGGGGAAACGGAATGCACTACATTTATTCTAGGAGACTTCAACACTCCACTCACTCTGAATGACAGATCAACCAGACAGAAAATAAGGACACAGAGGCACTGAACAACACATTAGAACAGATGGACCTAACAGACATCTACAGAACTCTACACCCAAAAGCAGCAGAATACACATCCTTCTCAAGTGCACATGGAACATTTTCAACAATAGATCATATTCTAGGCCACAAAAAGTGCCTCAGTAAATTCAAAAATATTGAAATTGTACCAACCCATTTCTCAGACCACAAAGGTATGAAACTAGAAATAAATTATGCAAAGAAAATGAAAAATCCCACAAACACATGGAGGCTTCACAACATGCTCTTAAATTAACAGTGGATCAATGACCAAGTAAAAACAGACATCAAGCGATATAGGGAGACAAATGACAACAATAATTCAACACCGCAGAATCTGTGGGACGCAGCAAAGGCCAAGCTAAGAGCAAAGTACACTGCAATACAGGCCTACCTCAGGAAAGAAGAACAATCCCATATGAGCAGTCTAAACTCACAATTAACGAAAGCAGAAAAAGAACAACAAATGAGGCCCAAAGTCAGTAGAAGGAGGGACATAATAAAGATTAGAGCAGAAATAAATAAAATCACAAAGAATAAAACAATAGAAATAATCTATGAAAGCAAGAGCTGGTTCTTTGAGAAAATAAACAATGTAGATAAACCCCTAGCCAGACTTATCAAGAAAAAAAGAGAGTCTAAATATATAAACAGAATGAGAAATGAGAAAGGAAAAATCACTACAGACACCACAGAAATGCAAAGAATTATTAGAGAATACTATGAAAAATTATATGCTAATAAACTGTATAAACTAGAAGAAATGGATGACTTTCTAGAAAAATACAACCTTCCAAGGCTGACCAAGGAAAAAACAAGGAACAGAAAATCTGAACAGAACAATTAACAGCAACGAAATTGAATTGGTAATCAAAATATTACCTAAGAACAAAACTCCTGGACAAGATGGCTTCACTGCTGAATTTTACCAAACTTTTAGTGAAGACCTAATACCCATCCTCCTTAAAGTTTTCCAATGAGTAGAAGAAAAGGGACTACTTCCAAACTCATTCTATGAGGCCAGCATCACTCTAATACCAAAACTAGGCAAAGACACCACAAAAAAAGAAAATTACAGGCCAATATCCTTGATGAACATAGATACAAAAATACTCAACAAAATATTAGTAAACCAAATAAAAAAATACATAGAAAAGATCATCCATCATGAACAAGCAGGATTTATTCCAGGGATGCAAGGATGGTGCAACATTGGAAAATCGATCAACATCATCCACCACATCAACAAAGAGAAAGACAACAACCACATGATCATCTCCATAGATGCTGAAAAAGCATTTGACAAAATTCAACATCCATTCATGATAAAAACTATCAACAAAATGGGTATAAAGGGCAAGTACCTCAACATAATAAAGGCCATATATGACAAACACACAGCCAACATTATACTTAACAGAGAGAAGCTGAAAGCTTTCCCCCTAAGATCGGGAGCAAGACAGGGATGCCCACTCTCCCCACTGTTATTCAACATAGTACTGGAGGTCCTAGCCACGGAAATCAGACAAAACAAAGAAATAAAGAGTATCCAGATTGGCAAGGAAGAAGTTAAACTGTTCCTGCTTGCAGATGTCATGATATTGTACATAAAAAAACCCTAAAGAATCCACTCCAAAACCACTAGATCTAATATCTGAGTTCAGCAAAGTTGCAGGATACAAAGTTAATACGCAGAAATCTGTGGAATTCCTATACACTAACAATGAACTAGCTGGGAGAGAAATCAGGAAAACAATTCCATTCACAATTGCACCAAAAAGAATGAAATACCTAGGAATAAACCTAACTAAGGAAGTGAAAGACCTTTGCCCTGGAAACTATAAGACACTCATGAGAAAAATTAAAGAAGATACGAATAAATGGAAATACATCCAGTGTTCATGGATAGGAAGAATTAATATTATCAAAATGGCCATCCTGCCTAAAGCAATCTACAGATTCAAAGCAATTCCTATCAAAATACCAACAACATTCCTCAACGAACTAGAGAATATTGTTCTAAAATTCAATATGGAACCAAAAAGTCTCTGAATAGCCAAAGAAATCCTGAGAAAGAAGAATAAAGCAGGAGGGATTATGTTCCCCAACTTCAAGCTCTACTACAAAGCCACAGTCATCAAGACAATTTGGTACTGGCACAAGAACAGACCCATAGACCAATGGAACAGACTAGAGGGCCCTGTTATAAACCAAACCATATATGGTCAATTAACATATGATAAAGGAGACATGGACATACAATGGGGTATATGACAGCCTCTTCAATAGCTGCTGTTGGCAAAACTGGACAGTTACATTCAAGAGAGTGAAACTGGATTATTGTTTCACCCCATACACAAAAGTAAACTCAAAATGGATCAAAGACTTGAATGTAAGTCATGAAACCATAAAACTCTTAGAAGACAACATAGGCAAAAATCTCCTGAATATAAGCATGAGCAACTTCTTCCTGAATGCATCTCCTTGAGCAAGGGAAACAAAAGCAAAAATGAACTCATGGGACTACAACAAACTAAAAAGTTCCTGTATGGCAAAGGGTACCATCAACAGAACAAAAAGGCATCATACAGTATGGGAGAATATATTTGTAAATGACATATCTGACAAGGGGTTAACATTCAAAATATGTAAAGAAGTTACACGCCTCAAGACCCAAAAAGCAAATAACCCGATTAACAAATGGGCAGAGGAAATGAAGAGACAATTCTCCAAATAAGAAATTCAGATGGCCAACAGACACATGAAAAGATGCTCCACATCACTAATCATCAGGGAAATGCAAATTAAAACCATAATGAGATATCATCTCACACCAGTAAGGATGGACAGCATTAAAAAGACTAAGAACAACAAATGCTGGTGAGGATGCGGAGAAAGGGGAACCCTCCTACACTGCTGGTGAGAATATAAGCTAGTTCAACCATTGTGAAAAGCAATATGGAGGTTCCTTAAAAAACTAAAAATATGTATACTATTTGACCCAAGAATCCCACTCCTTGGAATTTATCCAAAGAATAAAACTCAGTTTCAAAAAGACATATGCACCCCTATGTTTATCACAGCACTTTTTACAATAGCTAATATATGGAAGCAACCTAAGTGTCTATCAGTAGATGAATGGATAAAGAAGAGGTGGTACATATACACAATGGAATACTATTCAGCCATAAGAAAGAAACAAATCCTACCGTTTGCACCAACGTGGATGGAGCTGGAGGACATTATGCTCAGTGAAATAAGCCAGGCGGAGTAAGACAATTGCCAAATGACTTCCCTCATTTGTGGAGTATAACAATGAGGCAAAACCGAAGGAAGATAACAACAGCAGACTCAGAGACTCCGAGAATGAACTAGTGGTTATGAAAGGGGAGGAGTGTGGGAGAGCACGTAGGGAGGGAGGGAGAGGGAGATTGAGGTGTATTATGTTTAGTACACATGATGTGGGGGATCCTGGGGAAAACAGGGTAGCATAGAGAAGGCAAATAGTGAATCTGTGGCATCTTACTACACTGATGGACAGTGACTGCATTGGGGTATGGGTGAGGACTTGATAATATGGGTAAATATAGTAACCACATTGTTTTTTCATGTGAAACCTTCATAAGAGTGTTTATCAATAATACGTTAATAAAAAATTTAAAAAAATACCTCTGAAAAGTAAAAAAAAAAAAGAAAGAAAGAAAAGAAAAGAAAACTAACCATAGTTTAGGTTACAAACAAAAAAATATTATTAACTTTTGGGTTAAGGATGAAACATAAAATGAAATTGCAAAATTCTTTTGAAATAATAATGAAAATAATATATATCAGATTCTATGAGATAAAACTTAAACAGTTATTAGAGAAAAAGCTCCTACATTAAGTATCATAGGGAAAACTGAAATAAAATGAATTAAACATTAACGTAGAAAAGCTATACAAAGGCCAGGAAGGAAACCCATATAATGCAGAGGACAAAAGAAAGCTACAAACAGAAATTAATGACTTAAAAAACAGAAAGCCTATAAAAATAACAAATATAAAAGCTGATTCTTTTAAAACTCAACAAAATAGGTCAACTACTAGCTAGCCTAATCAAGACAAAAAGTGAAACAGCGTAAATACAAAATTATCTATGACCAGTGGGAATAACTAACCAAGAGAAAAAAGGAAAAACCTGTAAAAGACTACTTTGTACAACTATTTACAATGATTTAAAACCTAGATGAAAAGGATAATTTTTAAAGGTACAACTTTAAAAAGTTGATCCTTGTAGATACAGAAAGTTTTAATAGACTACTTTCCACAGAAAAAAATAAAATGTTTATTCACATGTACCCACACATGAAACAAACCAACCAACCAAGCCTAGATTTTTTTTTAGGGTACTTCCATCAAGCCTTCTAAGTCCAGATATTCCCAGTTAGATTCAAACTAGTATGAAACAGAAAACCAAATCTGTTTTATGAAGCAAGAATAATAACAATACAAAATCCTGATAAAGATTGTACCAAAAAAGTAAACCAAAAAATGATTTTACTTATGAATATTGAAGAAATTATCTTAAATCAAAGCATTAAATAAATATAAAAAGGTTCCCAACAGCAGTGGTTCTAAGGGAAATGCACACTGAACTCACATACAAAATACCTAAAATTTTAAAGGCCTGGCATGACAAGTGTGGCAAGGATATGTAACATCACTACAATAAGAATATCACTTGTTCTTCCCAAACCAGATGCTGAGACAAGATTTCAAGTGCAAGTAATTTACTTGGTATATGGGCCCAAGAAACACTGGTAGAGAAGTGAGGAAAGGGGATACAT
The DNA here is from genome assembly GCF_040802235.1 of Manis javanica. Lineage (NCBI taxonomy): Eukaryota > Metazoa > Chordata > Mammalia > Pholidota > Manidae > Manis > Manis javanica. The sequence continues at coordinate 84,643,952 of NC_133162.1, forward strand.
AGGGAACAAAGGACAAATAATAAAGGATACATTATCAAGCAAATTAGCACTGGGAGTTAATTGAAGCTTAATCTCACAAAAACTCTGAGAGACACTGTAGAATACTTGCCTCAGGATTATCCTTCCGGAGGAGTTCAGGCATTTATATACCAACTCCTGTCAATCACTGATTGAGAACTACTCCCATAGGCAGTAACCTTATAGTATTTTCAGTCTGCCATCTCCATGGGCAGAGCAGGCTCCAGCCTTCGGAGAAAGTCCTTGGGTAAAGAAAGATGCAGGTACTGGAAGTTGGAGGTTAATAGGTACAACTACAACAAATAGTGACTACTACATGAAACAACTAGAACTAATATATTGCTTGTGGGAATGTAAACTGTAACAAACACTATGAAAAAAGTCTTTGGAAACATCTACTACTACTAATGTTGAACATACTTTATTCAGAACAGTAAGAACAAGAAACAACCTGAAAGTCTACCAACGGCAGTCAGGATAAATTTCAGTATATTCAAACAGAAGAATACATCAATGAAAAGCGAAAAACTAGTATGACATTCAACAACGCACTTCAACATCAGAAATAAAATGTTAAGCAAAAAATGCAAAACCCCAAGAGTCCATACACTAGGATTCCATTGATATAATGTAAATAAACTAACTATTGATGATAGAAGTTAAATTTGGCCATAATAGTAATTGGGAAGGAGTAAAAGGAAGGCTTCCCAGATGTGGTAATGTACTATGTCTTGAATTGAATGATGGTTATATGGTGTGTACATTTGTAAAAATTTGAAAGCTGTTCACTTAAGATTCGTGAATTTTTCTGCATGTTATATTTCAATAGAAAGATTTTAAAAACTGTATTTCCTTGCTCTTTCCACTGAATAAAACAAGAATCAAAGTATCAACCCAGTAGTAATCAGTAACCCCTGAGCCAAGACTGTGGTTTTTAAATAATATTTCCCATTAATAAGATACAGAATTTTATTAGAGAAATGGCCATATCTGATTTGGTGAAGGAAATGTAAAAGATAAGCCTGGATCACACCAAAAAGTAAAGACACTATTAAATACCACCATACTTTGTATCACAGGAACTCCGGAGCTAGCCTGAGTAATACACCAGTCAAAGGTAAGAAAATTTGAACATCAAATGGAACAATAAATGGAATAAAATATTTCAAATATGTTAGTTCTAAGAGTTAGCTCATAATGTCATCAAACAAAGAACCCCCATTGGTCAACTTTGTAGGAGATGGAAACATTACTTCAAAATATTACAAATAGGGAGAAGAATTAAGCATTTATTTTTGCTGTTTCTATATTATCTGGACTTCATTGTAAACAAATTATTGAAGAAAGCAAGTTTCTATTTATATAAGTACTCAAGCTAATAAATGAAGGACCAACAGAATGAGATTTTCATCATTTTGCATCTACTAATGAATGATCTAGGTAATGATCACCAATGGCTAATATCACAAAAAGAGTCTCCAGATATTTTACCTCTCTTGATAGACATACCCAACACAATCTATGGAGTAGTTGTACAAAACAAAAACAACAAAAACTTTAAATCTGCTCAATCTCAGCCAATTTATATAAAACATAAGGGACATAGGGACACATTATACAGCACCATGGAGACCAAGACGAAATCTAGACCCAGGAAAATCTACAAGACAAACAACTTAGTTCCTTCAGTGAAAACAGCAATTAAAAGAGAGAGATGGAGGGGTAACCCATAGATTTAAAGAGATTTAAAAGACATCAATCAGAAAAAGATGGCAGAGTAGGAAGACAAGGCAGAAACCTCCTCCCACATTACACCAAGGAAGCAACTAGAGCCAAAACACCTAACCCTGAAAATAACCTGAAGACTGTAGAACAGATCTACACCTGGTAAAGAAAAGAAGACCACACAGAGAAGGGTAAAGTGGCAGAGCCACTATCAAGCACACCTCAAGCCCTTCCCCCATCCCAGCCCACGAGAAGGAGGGAGAGGAATGGAGTGGGGAGCGGATAAGCACTCAGGAACTCTGCACACCTGGCCCTGGAGATCTGTTCAGGGAACATAAATCAACATTGCACTGGAACTTGATGATTAATGAGCTGGACACCAGGAAGACTTGGAACACACTGGGAGCCTGGGACTCCTGCCACTTTTGGAAGACAGACATGCTCTGATGACCACACTGAGACCCAACACAGAGTCATCAATTTGAAATATTTTTCAGCAGTGGGAAGAGTGCCAGGGGGCAAGGGTTGGTGGAGTTCTTTCCACAGAAAGAGCAGGTGGACAACACTTTCCTTCAGCACAACTGATTGGGTGCTTGCAAGAGCCAGTCCAAAATACTCAATTCCCCTCACTGACAGCTCAGCCTTGAGGTGCTTCTCTGTGTACATCCCTGGCGCATGCACCCAGCAGCAGTCAGACTTTGTGGCCTGGATGGTGAAGGGGGGCTTTCCAAGCTTTCCCAGCCCTCTCTCAGCCAAAATGGGGAGGGACTGTGAGAGCCAGCTCCAAGCACTCCTTCCTCTTTACTGGCAGCCCAGCCCTGTGCTCTGCTCCCCTGTCACCTGCCTCACCCACCCCATGGACTTAGCAGCACTGCCACTGCTACAGGGGAAGCAGAAGGTGCCCCTACCCACAATGACCCCAGCAGAAGCACCACTGCATGGCTCACAAAGGGATGGCTGAGGTGAGCTGTCAGCCACAATAGAGGGAGATCACTTACTGCCGGCATACAGGCAGAAAGGTGGTCCCACCCATAGCCAATGGCAACTGCAGCTCCACGGTGAAGGAGATCCAGTCACAGGTGAGCAAAGAGCCTTGAGCTTATGGGCACCATAGGATGCCTTCTTCATAAAACCATTAATCTCTAGACCAGGAGGCATAGAGGATCTATCTAATACAAAGGAAGAAACACAGAAACACAGACAAAATGACAAGATAGAGGAATATGTTCCCAACAAAAGAACAGGATAAGAAATCAGAAAGAGAGCTAAATGAAACAGAGATCACCAATCTTCTTGATAAATATTTCAAAATAACAGTTATAAATATGTTATTGATATGGAGAGTAGTATTAATGATTTCAGGAAGAATTTCAACAGAGAGATAGATTTGAAAAAGAGCCACTCAGAGCTAAAGAATACACTAACAGAAATGAAAAAATACAGTGGCAGTAATGAATAATAGACTGCTGAAAATAGAGGAGACAATCAATGAGATGGACATTAGAGAACAGAAAAATAATGAAGTTGAAGAACAGAGAAAAAAAAGAATCTCTATATTCAAGAGGATGCAAAGAGAGCTGTGTAGTAACTCCAAATGAAAAAATATTTGCATAGTAGGGATACCAGAAGAAGAGTAAGACAAGAGAGTAGAAAGTCTCTTTGAAGAAATAATTGCTGAAAAATTCTCCAATCTGGGGCAAGAAATAGACATCCAGGTCCTAAAAGTGAAGACAGCTCCTAATAAAAGGAATCTCAGGAAGATAACATAAAGACATATAATAATTAAGATGACAAAAATTAAGGATAAAGAGAGGGTACTGAAAGCAGCTAGAGAGAGGCAAAAAATTACTTTTAAAGGCAACCCATAGGCTATCAGCAGATTTCTCAGAAGAAATTCTACAGGCCAGAAGGTAGTAGCATGAAATATTTAATGTATCAAAACATAAGGACCTTCAACCAAATATCCTCTATTCAGCAGTTATCATTCAGAATTGAAGGAGAGATTAAAAGTTTCCCAAATAGACAGAAGTTAAAAAATTCACCACCACTACACCAGCCTTACAGGAGATGATAAAAGGACTTCTGTAGATGGGAAAGTTTTTAAGCCTAAATATTTTTCTTCAGTAAAAAAACCCACAATAAAGGTAGTAGACCTATTAGTAAGCAAGTATCAAGTTAAAAAAGAGTAGTACAATCAAATATATACAAATACAGTCGAGGGATATAAAAAATGCAGATTATGAAACCTAATATATAAAGTGTGGAAGAGGAAGAAGAATAAAAAAGAAGTACTTTAAGACTGCATTTACAATAGAGTGACAACCAACTTAATATAGACTGTTATACACTTAGGAAACTGTCTATGAACTTTATGGTAACCACAAGCCTAAAATTTATAATAGATATACAAAAATTTTACAAAAAGGAATCCAATCATAACACTAAAGAAAACCACAAAATAAAAAGAGAAGAGTATAACAGAGAAAGAAAGGATTAGACAGGAACTACAAAAGCAACCAGAAAACAATAAAATGGCAATAAGTACATACCTATGAATAACTACCTTAAATGAATACAGACTGAATGCACCAATCAAAAGACACAGGGCAGCAGAATGGATAAAGAAACAAGACTCATTGCTATACTGCCTACAAGAGACTCATTTAAGACCTTAAGACATATATAGACTGGAAGTGAAGGGATGCAAAAAATAGGGAGAAAAAAGGAGTAGCAGTACTTAAGTCAGGCAAAATAGACTTAAAAAAAAAGAAAGTAACAAGAGACAAAGAACATTATGTAATGATAAAGGGATCAGTTCAACAAGAGGATGTGATGTTTATAAATATCTATACAACCAATATAAGAGCACCTAAATATGTGAAACATACTAATATAACTAAAGGGAGAAATATACTGCAACTCAATCTTATTAGACTTTAGCACATCATTTACATCAATGGACAGATTAAGCAAACAGAAAATAAATAAATAAAGAGAGGCACTGAACAACACACTAGATCAGATGGACTTAACAGATACATACAGAACATTCCACCCAAAAGCAGCAAGACACACATTTTTCAAAGTGCACATGGGACATTATCCAGAATAGATTAGATATTAGGACACAAAAAGAGCCTCAATAAATTTAAAAAGATTGAAATTGTATCAAGCATCTTGTCAGATCACAATGATATAAGCCTATAAATAAATTACACACAAAAAAAACAAAAGAAACCCCACAAACACACGGAAGCTGAACAACATGCTTCTAAATAATCAATGGATGGATGAACAAATCAAAGGAGAAATCAAGCAGTACATGGAGATAAATGAAAACAAAAATACAACAGTTGAAAATATGTGGGAGCCACAAAAGTAGTTCTAAGAAGGAACTACATAGCAATATAGGCCTACATCAAGAAACAAGAACAATCCCAAATAGTCTAAACTCACAATTACAGAAACTAGAAAAAGAAGAATAAATGAAACCCAAAGTTAGTAGGAGGGACATAATAAGGAATGAAACTTCAGAGTAGAAATAAACAAAAGAGAAATCAAACAACAGAAAAAAACAGTGAAACCAAGGGCTGGTTCTTTGAGGAGATAAACAAAATAGACAAACCCCTAGCCAGACTTACCAAGAAAAAAAGAGAGAAGACACAAAAAAAACCAAAATCAGAAACAAAAGGGAATAGGTACAACTCACACCACAGAAATACAAAGAATTATTAGAGAATTCTATGAAAAATTATATGCCAATAAATTGGACAACCTAGAAGAACTGGACAAATTCTTAGAAAAACACAACCTTCCATGACTGACCCAGAAAGAAACAGAAAATCTGAACAGACCAATTGCCAGTAACAAACTGAGCAGGTAATCAAAAAACTCCCAGCAAACAAAATCCAGGACCAGATGGCTTCACAGCTGAACTCTACCAAAGATTTAAAGAACAGCTAATACCCACCCTCCTTAAAGTATTCCAAAAGGTAGAAGAGGAGGGAATACTTACAAATTCATTCTATGAGACCAGCATCATACCAATACCAAAATCAGACAAAGACACTCCAAAAAAAGAAAATTTCAGACCAATATCCCTGATGAACAGATGAAAAATCATGAACAAATTAGCAAACTGAAATTCAAAATTACATCAAAAATGAATTCAAAATACCTCAAAAATTCAAAATTACTGTATTCAAAACTACATCAAAAGGATTCATCCATTGTGACCAAATGAGATTTATTCCAGGGATACAAAGATGGTACAATGTTTATAAATCAATCAATGTGACACACTACATTAACAAAAAGGATAAAAACCATATCATCTCAGTATATGCTGAAACATAATAAAAGCCATTGTGGCTCTAGGAGGAAGGGGGTACCCTGCCTGGGGCAAGTTCCCTATAAATTAGTTGAAAACAAAGAAAAAAAAGAAAACAAGGATGAAAGGTGGGGATAGGTTTTTTTTATGTTCATGTATTTTTAAAATTTTGTTATCATTAATCTACAATTACATGAAGAACATTATGTTTACTAGGCTCTCCCTTACCCCCAAGTCCCCCCGACAAACCCCATTACAATCACTGTCCATCAGCATAGTAAAATGTTGTAGAATCACTACTTGTCTTCTCTGTGTTGCACAGCCCTCCCCTTTCCCCCACCCTCCACATTATACATGCTTATCATAATATCCCCTTTCTTCTTTCCCGCCCTTATCCCTCCCTAACCTCCCATTCTCCCCAGTCTCTTTCCCTTTCATAACTGTTACTCCATTCTTCAGTTCTGTGATTCTGCTGCAGTTCTATTCCTTGAGTTATTCCTTTGTTCTTATATTCCACAGATGAGTGAAATCTTTTGGTATTTGTTTTTCGCTGCTTGGCTTATTTCACTGAGCATAATACCCTCTAGCTCCATCCATGTTGTTGCAAATTGTAGGATTTGTTTTCTTCTTATGGCTGAATAATATTCCATTGTGTATAGGTAATACATTTTCTTTATCCATTCATCTACTGATGGACACTTAGGTTGCTTCCATTTCTTGGCTATTGTAAATAGTGCTGCGATAAACATAGGGGTGCATCTGTCTTTTTGAACCTGGAGTGCTGCATTCTTAGGGTAAATTCCTAGAAGTGGAATTCCTGGGTCAAATAGTAAGTCTATTTTGAGTATTTGGAGGAACTTCCATACTGCTTTTCAATGGTTGAACTAACTTACATTCCCACCAGCAGTGTAGGAGGGTTCCCCTCTCTCCGCAACCTCACCAACATTTGTTGTTGTTTGTCTTTTGGATGGTAGCCATACTATAGAAAGGTGATATCTCATTGTGGTTTTAATTTGCATTTCTCTGATAACTAGCAATGTGGAGCATCTTTTCATGTGTCTCTTAGCCATCTGAATTTCTTCTTTAGAGAACTGTCTACTCAGTTCCTCTGCCCATTTCTTAATTGGATTATTTGCTTTTTGTTTTTTGAGGTGTGTGAGCTCTTTATATATTTTGGATGGCAAGCCTTTATGAGATCTGTCATTTATGAATATATTCTCCCATACTGTAGATGCCTTTTTGTTCTGCTGATGGTGTCCTTTGCTGTACAGAAGCTTTTCAGCTTGATATAGTCCCACTTGTTCATTTTTGCTTTTGTTTCCCTAGCCCATGGAGATATGTTCATGAAGAAGTCACTCATGTTTATGTCCAAGAGATTTTTGCCTATGTTTTTTTCTAAGAGTTTTATGGTTTCATGACTTACATTCAGGTCTTTGATCCATTTTGAATTTACTTTTGTGTATGGGGTTACACAGTGATTCAGTTTCATTCTCTTACATGTAGCTGTACAGTTTTGCCAGCACCATCTGTTGAAGAGACTGTCATTTCCCCATTGTATGTCCATGGCTGCTTTATCGGATATTAATTGACCATATATGTTTGGGTTAATGTCTGGAGTCTCTAATCTGTTCCACTGGTCTGTGGCTCTGATCTTGTGCCAGTACCAAACTGTTTTGATTACTATGGCTTTGTAGTAGAGCTTGAAGTTGGGGATTGAGATCCCCCACCCCATGTTATTCTTCTTTCTCAGGATTGCTTTGGCTATTCTAGGCCTTTGGTGTTTCCATATGAATTTTTGAAATCTTTGTTCCCAAACGTTGAAGAATGTTGTTGGTAATTTGATAGGGATTGCACCAAATCTGTATATTGCTTTGGGCAGGATGGCCATTTTGACGATATTAATTCTTCCTAGCTAAGAGCATGGGATGAGTTTCCATTTGTTAGGGTTCTCTTTAATTTCTCTTAACAGTGTCTTATAGTTTTCAGGGTGAAGGTCTTTCACTTCTTTGGTTAGGTTTATTCGCAGGTATTTTATTCTTTTTGGGGCTATTGTGAATGGAATTGTTTTCCTGATTTCTCTTTCTATTGGTTCATTGTTAGTGTATAGGAAAGCCACAGATTTCTGTGTGTTAATTTTGTAACCTGCAACTTTGCTGCATTCCAATATTAGTTCTAGTAGTTTTGGAGTGGAGTCTTTAGGGTTTTTTATGTACAATGTCATGTCATCTGCAAATAGTGACAGTTTAACTTCTTCTTTACCAATCTGGATTCTTTGTATATCTTTGTTTTGTCTAATTGCCGTGGCTGGGACCTCCAGTACTATGTTCAATAACAGTGGGGAGAGTGGGCATCCCTGTCTTGTTCCCGATCTCAGAGGAAAAGCTATCAGCTTCTCTCTGTTCAGTATGATGTTGACTGTGGGTTTATCATATATGGCCGTTATTATGTTGAGGTACTTGCCCTCTATACCCATTTACTGAGAGTTTTTATCATGAATGGATGTTGAATTTTGTCGAATGCTTTTTCAGCATCTATGGAGATGATCATGTGGTTTTTGTCTTTCTTTTTTTTGATGTGGTGGATGATGTTGATGGATTTTCAAATATTGTATCATCCTTACATCCCTGGGATGAATCCCACTTGGTGGTGGTGTATGATCCTTTTGATATATTTTTGAGTTCGGTTTGCTAATATTTTATCGAGTATTTTTGCATCTACATTCATCAGGGATATTGGTCTGTAGTTTTCTTTTTTGGTGGGGTCTTTGCCTGGTTTTGGTCTTAGGGTGATGTTGGCTTCATAGAATGAGTTTGGGAGTATTCCCTCCTCTTCTATTTTTTGGAAAAGTTTAAGGAGAATGGGTGTTATGTCTTCTCTGTATGTCTGATAAAATTCCGAGGTAAATCCATGTGGCCTGGGGTTTTGTTCTTGGGTAGTTTTTTGATTACCACTTCAATTTCTTTGCTGGTAATTGGTTTGTTTAGATTTTCTGTTTCTTTCTTGGTCAGTCTTGGAAGGTTGTATTTTTCTAGGAAGTTGTCCATTTCTTCTAGGTTTTCCAGCTTCTTAGCATATAGGTTTTCATAGTAGTCTCTAATAATTCTTTGTATTTCTGTTGGGTCCGTCATGATGTTTCCTTTCTCTTTTCTGATTCTGTTGATGTGTGTTGATTCTCTTTTTCTCTTAATAAGTCTGGCTAGAGGCTTATCTATTTTGTTTATTTTCTCAAAGAACCAGCTCTTGGTTTCATTGATTTCTTTTCTATTGTTTTATTCTTCTCAATTTTATTTATTTCTTCTCTGATCTTTATTATGTCCCTCCTTCTGCTGACTTTAGGCCTCATTTGTTCTTCTTTTCCCAATTTTGATAATTGTGATGTTAGACTATTTGGGTTTGTTCTTCCTTCTTTAAATATGCTTGGATTGTTATATACTTTCCTTCTAAGACTGCTTTTGCTGCATCCCACAGAAGTTGGGGCTTTGTGTTATTGTCATTTATTTCCATATATTGCTGGACCTCCATTTTAATTTGGTCATTGATCCACTGACTATTTAGGAGCATGTTGTTAAGTCTCCATGTGTTTGTGAGCCTTTTTGCTTTCTTTGTAAAATTTATTTCTAGTTTTATACCTTTGTGGTCTGAAAAGTTGGTTGGTACAATTTCAATCTTTTTGAATTTACTGAGGTTCTTTTTGTGGCCTAGTAGGTGGTCTATTCTGGAGAATGTTCCATGTGCACTTGAGAAGAATGTGTATCCTGTTGCTTTTGGGTGTAGAGTCCTATAGACATCAAATAGGTCCATCTGTTCTAGTGTGTTGTTCAGTGCCTCCGTGTCCTTATTTATTTTCTGTCTGGTGGATCTGTCCTTTGGACTCAATGGTGTGTTGAAGTCTCCTAAAATGAATGCATTGCATTCTATTTCCTCCTTTAGTTCTGTTAGTATTTGTTTCACATATGCTGGTGCTCTTGTGTTGGGTGCATATATATTTATAATGGTTATATCCTCTTGTTACACTGAACCCTTTATCATTATGTAATGTCCTTCTTTATCTCTTGATACTTTCTTTGTTTTGAAGTGTATTTTGTCTGATACTAGTACTGCAACACCTGCTTTTTTCTCCCTATTGTTTGTATCAAATATCTTTTTCCATCCCTTGACTTTTAGTCTGTGCATGTCTTTGGGTTTGAGGTGAGTCTCTTGTACGCAGCATATAGATGGGTCTTATTTTTTTAGCCACCCAGTGACTCCATGTCTTTTGATTGGTGCATTTGGTCCATTTACATTTTGGGTGATTATCGATAGGTATGTACTTATTGCCATTTCAGGCTTTAGATTCACGGTTACCAAAGGTTCCAGGTTACTTACTTTACTGTTTAAGAGTCTAAGTTAACTCACTTAGTATGCTGTTACAAACACAATCTAAAGGTTCTTTTCTATTTCTCCTCCTTTTTCTTCCTCCTTCATTCTTTATATATTAGGTATCAAATTCTGTACTTTTTATCTATCCCTTGATTGACTTTGGGGATAGTCAATTTAATTTTGCATTTGCCTCACAATCAGCTGCTCCATCCTCCCTATCATGATTTTACTACCTCTGGTGACAGCTATCCAACCCTAGGAACACTTCCATCTATAGCAGTCCCTCCAAAATAGACTGCAGAGATGGTTTGTGGGAGGTAAACTCTATCAGCTTTTGCTTATCTGGAAATTGTTTAATCCCTCCTTCAAATTTAAATGATAATCTTGCTGGATAAAGTAATCTTGGTTCCAGGCCCTTCTGCTTCATGGCATTAAATACATCATGCCACACTCCCTTCTGGCCTGTAAGGTTTCTGCTGAGAAGTCTGATGTTAGCCTGATGGGCTTTCCTTTGTATGTGATCTTATTTCTCTCTCTGGCTGCTTTTAGCAGTCTGTCCTTATCCTTGATCTTTGCCATTTTAATTTCTATTGTGTCTTGGTGTTGTCTTCCTTGGGTCCCTTGTGTTGGGAGATCTGTGGATCTCCATGGCCTGACAGACTGTCTCCTTCCCCAGATTGGGGAAGTTTTCAGCAACTACCTCCTCAAAGACACTTTCTATCCCTTTCTCTCTCTTCTTCTTCTTCTGGTATCCCTATAATGTGAATATTGTTCCACTTGGATTGGTCATACAGTTCTCTCAATATTCTTTCATTTTTAGAGATCCTTTTTTCTCTCTGTGCCTCAGCTTCTTTGTATTCCTCTTCTCTAGTTTCTATTTCATTTATTGTCTCCTCCACCGCATCCAACCTGCTTTTAGTACCCTCCATCGTGCTCTTCAATGATTGGATCTCCGACCTGAATTCATTCCTGAGTTCTTAGATGTCTTTCCATACCTCCATTAGAATGTTGATGATTTTTATTTTGTACTCCCTTTCAGGAAGAGTCACAAGGTCCATATCATTTAAATCTTTCTCGGGAGTTGTATTAATAATTTTACTCTGCACAAGGTTCCTTTGGCATTTCATGTTTGTATATGGCAAGAAGCTCTATTCTGCAACTGCTCTGTCCCTGAAGCAATGCTGGGGGTTGCAGGGGAGTGTTACTAGTACCTGAGGGGAGGAAAGAGCTGTTCCCCGTCTCCTGGCTTCTTGTACCTGTCTCCACTGCCTGAGCCAGTGGGCCGGTCACACAGGTATGTTTTTGTCCCAGAGCAGCTGGATATGGATCCCTGCTTTCCACAAGTGGCCAGAATCCCAGTCCCCCCAGGAACTCTGCCTGTATTAACTTTCCAACCCGGTAGTCATACGAGTCTCATGAAAGCACCATGAAATGTAGGTTTGTGCTCCCAGTGCAGATCTCTGGAGCTCGGTATTCAGCAGTCCCAAGCTGCCTACTTCCTCCCTGCTCCGTTTCTCTTCCTCCTGTCGGTGATCTGGGGTGGGGGAGGGGCTTGGGTCCCGTGGAGCCACAGCTCTGGTACGTTACCCCGTTCGCTGAGGTCTGCTCTTTTCTCCAGGTGTGTGCAGTCTGGCGCTGTCCTCTCTCCTCTTGCTCTCTCAGGATTAGTTGTGCAAATTAAATTTTCTAATTGCATCCAGTTTTAGGAGGAAGCCTCTGTCTCTCCTCTCACACCACCATCTTTAATCTGTATCCCAGGGATAGGTTTGGTTTTTTATTTCTCATGGCTCAGTCTCTCTCCCAGCACACTTCTCTCTCTCCCAGTGCTCTCCACCCCCTCTCACTCAGTTCAGCTCCCTGGCTCTCTCTCTGAAGCCTTGGTGGTCTCTCCTTCCTAACACCACTTCCTCCAGAAGGAACTCCATGGGTGGGTCCCTAGTAACTGGCGTGCACATGACCAATTATGTACCAGGAACAGAGGGGAAGAGAGAATGGCTGTTTCCTTTCCACCCCTTTCCTCCAACCAGCAGTCCCATGACAGATCAGCAGCTCTGCCATGGTAAACATCACACTGATGTGCAAATAGGCTCTAACATGCATATCACTATCAAGGCCAGGCAAGAAATTCTGGTTGAAAACTTCCATTTACCCAATAGCCATATATGACAAACCCATAGCCAACATCATACTCAATAGCAAAAAGCTGAAAGCTTTACGTCTAAGGTCAGAAACAAGACAAGGATGCCCACTCCCATCACTTTTATTTAACATAGTATTGGAGGTCCTAGCCACAGTAATCACACAACATAAAGAAATAAAAGGCATCCAAATTAGTCAAGAAAAAGCAAAATTGTCAGTATTTGCAGATGACATGATACTATATACAGCAAACCCTAAAGACCCCACCAAAAAACTATTAGAACTAATAGCTGGATTCAGCAAAGTTGCACGATACAAAATTAATACACAGAAATCTGATGCATTCCTATATACAAACAACAAACTAGCAGAAAGAGAAATCAGGAAAACAATTCCATTTACAATTGCATCAAAAGGAATAAAATACCTAGGAATAAACCTAACCAAGGAGGTGAAAGACCCCTTGTCCTGAAAACTGTAAGACACTGATGAGAAAATTTAAAGAAGACAGAAATAAATGGAAATGTATCCCACGCTCATGTATCCCATGCTCATGGATAAGAAGAATTAATATTGTCAAAATGGCCATCCTGCCAAAAATAATATAGATTCAGTGCAAACCCTATCAAAATGCCAACAGCATTTTTAAATGAACTAGGGTAAATAATCCTAAAATTCATATGTAAACGCAAGACCCCAATAAGCCAAAGCAATCCTAGGAAGAACAAAGCTGGCAATATTAACACTTCCCGATGTCATGCTATACTACAAAGCTATGGTGATTAATACAGTATGGTACTGGCACAAGAACAGAACCATAGATCAATAGAACACAATATAGAGTCTAGATATAAACATACCCATATACAGTCATTATGTGATAAAGGATCCATGAATACACAATGGGGAAGAGACAATCTTCTTAAAAACTGGTGTTGGAATATAGGTTAGGTCATGGGGAAGGCAGTACAGCACGAAGACAAGTAGTGACTCTATAACATCTTACTACACTAAAAGACAGTGACCGCAGTGGTGGGGTAAGAACTTGATAATACGCATGAATGCTAAAACCACAATGTTGTTCATGTGAAACCTTCACAAGATTGTATATCAATGATACTTTAAGAAAAATAAAAGGGTTGAGGAAAACTGGATAGCTACATGCAAGAGAATGAAACTGCATTACTGTCTAACTACATGAAAGTAAACTTGAAATTGATTAAAGACCTAAATGTAAAACATGAAACCATAAAACTCTTAGAAGAAAACACAGGCAAAAATTTCTTGAATATAAGCATGAGCAATTTTTTTCTGGACACATCTCCCCGGGCAAGGAAAACAAAACAAAAAATGAACAAGTGGGATTACATCAAGCTAAAAAGCTTCTGTACTGGACACCGTCAACGTAACAAAAAAGCAGCCTGCTGTATGGGAGAAAACATTCATAAATGATTTTTCCAACAATGGGTTAACATCCAAAATATATAAAAAACTCATATAAAAATATATAAAAACTCAACCTCCAAGAAATAAATAACCAGATTAAAAAATGGGTAGAGGGCTTGAACAGACATTTTTCCAAAGAAATACAGATGACCAACAGGCACATGAAAAGATGCTCCACATCACTAATCATCAGGGAAATGCAAACCAAAACCACAAAGGGATATCACCTCACACCAGTTAGAAGGGCCACTATCAAAAAAACAAGAAATAACAAGTGTTGGAGAGGATGGGGAGGAAAGGGAACCCTCCTACACTGTTGGTGGGACTGCAAATTGGTACAACTGCTGTGGAAAGTAGTAAGGAGGTTCCTCAAAAAACTAAAAATAGAAATAACATATGACCCAGTAATTCCGCTTCTAGGAATTTACCCAATGAAAAAAAAATCCCTAATTCAAAAAGATATATATACCCTTATGTTTACTGCCACCTTATTTACAATATCCAAGATATGGAAGCAACCTAAGTGTCCATCAGATGAATGAATAAAGAAGAGGTAGTACATATACAGAATGGAATATTATTCAACCATAAAAAAGAAATTCTGCCATTTGTGACAATATGGATGGACCTAGAGGGTATTATACTAAGTGAAATAAGCCAGGTGGGGAAAGACAAATACCATATAATTTCACTTATTTGTAGAATCTAAAAAGCAAACCAAACAAAATGAACAATATAGTAATAGACTAATAGACACTGAGAAGTGACTAGTGATTACCATAGGGGAGGGGTTGGGATGGGTGGGTGGCACAGGAGAGGGGGATTAAAAGACACAAAAATTATCAATCATAATGTAAGTTGGTCATGAGGATGGTAGTACAGCATGGATAAAACAGTATAGTCAATGATTCCGTAATATCGTCCTATGTTGACATATAGTAACTGAACTAGAAGGGGTGAGGACTTAATAATGTGGGTAACTGGTGAACCACTGTGTTGTATACTTGAAACCAATGTAAGATTATATGTCAACTACAGCTCAATAAAAATAAATAAATAGATAAAAGACATCAAACTGGAACATATAGGTCTAATTCAACAAATCATCAGAAAAAAATAGCAAAGAGGCAACCAGGATAATATAAACACTGACACTGATTAGATATTAGAGTATTGTTAAATTTTAGTGTCATTATAGTATTCTCGCCATTTAAGAGTCTTTTTAGAGGTATGTACTAAAATAGATTACAGATGAAATAATGTGATGTCTGGGATTTGCTCCAAAGCAGCATGGAGTCAATGGGGATGTAGCTAAAGAAAGATGAGCCATATTTTGACAATCGTTGAAGTTGGACATATAAGTTTGCTAGGGTTGCCATAAAATTAAAAAAAAAAAAACAAATTTATTTCCTCACAGTTCTAGAGGCTGGAAGTCTAAGATCACGGTATTGGCAGGTTTTGTTCCTTTTGAGGCCCCTCTCCTTAGCTTGTGGGTGGCCACCTTCTCACTGTCCCCCACATGGTTTATCCTCTGTATGTGTCTTTGTCCTAATTTTTCTCTTCTTATATAAGAACACCATTTTATCTTTTTTATCTTATTTTACCATTTTATCTTATTTACCTCTTTAAAGAGGTCCTTTCTCCAAATATATTCACATCCAGAGGTACCAAGGGTTAGGACTTCAATATAGGAATTTGGGGAGACATAATTCAGCTCATAACACTAGGCAATGAGGACATCGGGTTCATTATACTAGTCATTCTACTTTTGTATAAGTTCGACATTTTTCCAGAATAGCAAATGTTAACATTTTTTTATTAAATAAGTGGAAGAGAAAAATAAAGCTTAGCCAGTGTGAACTTCACCCACTCTAGATAGAAACACAATCACTTAGCTTTTATTTTTCCAATTAATGGCTTATAATCTAATAGCTTATTCACAGATAATCTTTTACATTCTTGAGGTGCCTCCACACCCAATGTCTAAGAAAACCAAGAATATATCTAGTCCAAGTGCAATCAGACCAACCCCAGTGCCAAGACAGAGAGAAATGAGTCTCCTTAGTTCACCACTGCCCGGAATTTGCTGATGCACTGTTGTGTTTGAGTTTTTCCTTCACAATGTAGCAGACTTCCTTGCTCAGCACAGCAGAAGTAACCACCATATCTGAACCATGGCAGAGGCTCAAGTGTGGAGGGAGGACAACTGGACCTCTTTGTGCCAGGTGCAGCCACAGCACATAGGGACAAAGTGACAACCCTTAACTTGCAGCTTTTTAAATTCACTTAGGCAGTTTCTGACTTTAGTTCACTTATACATTCTGATTAGGATGCTTCCAGGAGAACTGAGTCAGAATAGTTCCAACACATCATGGACTCTGAATACCCAATTCATGAAGATAAAATAACATTAAATATCCAAATTAGTTAAATGGAGAAAAGTGGTTAATACCCAAGGAATCAGAGGTTAGAGGGCTGATTCAATATCTGGCAATAGGGCAGATTAGAATAACAAAACTCTCCCGCCTGGAAATGATGCACAAAACATAATAAATATCTCTTTAAATGTAAAAGTAAACATGTAAGAACATAAGGGAAATCCCTAGGGGTGAAGCCAGAAATAGAACCAAAAAACCCAGAAGTTCACACTGCCCTGATGGATTTTGCTGGACTTGACAGTCAAGAAGGTATTATTTTAATAGCCATGTGAGACAGGAATAAAGCCTCGGACCCACTGGCAGGAAAATGGAGCAGTTCTTATCTGGAGTCAACCCTCAAAGCCTGACCACCTCAGTAAAAAGTGTGAAATAAGAATAACATCCACCCATCAGCTAAGAGTTGTTTTAAGATAGCTTCCTGGTCTCATCCTCTGCTTTGAGTCTAATTGCCTTTAAAAGCAATATCACTCTGACAATTCTAACCATGGCGCTTTTCTCTCCTGTGATTATAATTCAAATTTGTGCTACTTTTGTGGTCTGGGAATCCCTACATTGAAAGATTCACATAAAAAGCTTATCTCAGGCTGATAATATACCCTGTGCGCCTGAAAGAAAGAAATATCTGGAGGGACATACCTTTAGCTCAATCAAGCCTACAGGATTCTAGGAGATAAAACTTCACCAGACATAAGCTAACAATCCATAATTACGATACATGAGAAAATTCAAGGGTTGAACGCACTCATGCATAACCGAATTATCTGAAACCCAGAGATTTTAAATGACTTGCTGGAGTCACAGGGCTTTTTAGTGGCTGAGCCATACCAAAGCCCAGGTCTTCTGAGTTGTCTGCAAATCATGTTCTTTCCAGCAATCTGTCTTTTTTCCCAATGGAACTTCTGTCTCTTGAAAAGCTAAGGGAGAACCAGGTCTACTGCCTTTAAAATCAACATTCCAACATTGAAAAATGAGCCTTTTGCCCCCAAATAAGCACGTGGATCCTACTACTATAGTTCTTAAAGTTCATGGGCATTCTCATGTGTATTCTAGAGATACTCCACCTTTAAAAATATGTTTAAAAGATGTCCTACTCAGCAGTCTCATAGTGTGTGGATCAGAACATCCTTTTGAAAAGCAATTTGGTTAAACACACCAATAGTTTTCAACGTAATGCTCCTTTGAGTAATTCATTCTTAGGACGTTCTCAGAGATGTGAACAAAGGTTTAGTGTTCAATTGTTGCTCACACTTTTATAATCTACAGTGGTGTAAAATTAGAAATAACCTAATGTTCCAGAAGGATCATAATATAAAATATAGTACATATTTAGAATAGATTTTTAGATAGGCTTTTTAAAAAATCTTTGATTTTAATATAAAACTGGAGGAGTGGAAAAAGTACTATAAAAAGGTATATATGTAGAAACCACAATGAGATACCACTTCATACCTACTAGGATGGCTATTACAAAAAAAAAAAAAGGAAAGGAAAACAATAAATGTTGGCATGGATGTGGAGAAATTGGAGCACTGTGCACTGCTGGTGAGGAGGTACAATGGTGCAGCCACTGTGGAAAATGGTAGGGCAGTTCCTCAAAAAATGAAACATAGAATTATCATATGATTCAGCAGTTTCACTTCTGGAATATACCCAAGAGAAATGAAGGCAGGCTAACAGATACCTGTACACCCATGTTCACAGCAGCATTATTCAAAATAGCCAAAGGGGAAAGCAACCCAAGTCATTATATATCAATGAATGAATGCATAATCAAAATGTGGTCTATCCACACAATGGAGTATTACTCAGTCTTAAGAAGAATGTAAATTCTGACACATGCTACAACATGGATGAACGTTGAGGCCATTATTCTGGTAAAATAAGCCTGTCACAAAAGACAAATACCATAAGATCCCAAACACAGAGGTACCTAGAGGGGTCAAATTCATAAAGACAGAAAGTAGAATGATGGTTGTCAAGGGCTGGGAGTTGGGGGAGAGGAAATAGGGAGCTAGTGCTTAATGGGTACAGAGTGGCAGGTTGGGAAGACGGAAAAATTCTGTAGATGGTGATGATGGCTGCATAACAACGTGAATGTACGTAATGACACAGAACTGTGCATTTAACAATAATTTAAATGCTAAATTTTGTTATGTATATTTTGTGACAAAAAGTTAAAAATACATAACATGGATATATACTATATATACTATATATGTATATATACATATACTATACATATATTCTATATATAGTATGTATATAGTATATAGTATATATACTATATTCACTTATTATAGTATAAACTATATATAGTATATAATATATAGTACTTTACATTTACTACTACTATATATGGTATTTTATATTTTATATAATATACATATACAAATAAGTTGCCCAATTATGGCTTTATTCAGGAATGGACCCAGTCAAAATTAAATTAAAATCAAATCCCTATACTGAGGTTAACATACAAATATGTGATTCTAGTTATGACATTGGACAAAACCCAAACGACCTTCTCTTAAACTGCAGTGCAGCCTTGATACGCTCCCATGATGTGAGCTGGCTCGTCTACACTGCTTACACTTCCCTCTGGACAATTTCCAGTCTCACCACAGTTAGGGCTCTTGTCCCTAAACTTCCCTGTGCCAAGGGCCTTCATAATTACATTTATACACATTGTCTCTAAATGGGGTATATTTGACGTGGGTTGCATTCATTTTTTTTTATATAAAGCATGGGGAAGAAGTGAGAAAAATAAGTATCTCTCAAGAGCTTTCATTATTGATAGTTCTTGGGTTAAGGAAACTCTTCTTTTTCAAGTAAGGCACTGTGCCAAATGCTTTCTGTGGATACCACATTCAAGCTCTTGCCCTGTCAGGTGAGGTGAGCATCAGGGCCATTCTACAGATGGAGAGCTGTAGCTCACAGAAGCCCAGTCATCCAGCTAGAAATGGCTGGAGGCATAGGGTGGTCAGTGGGTGGCTAGAGGCGCAGGCATTTATGAAGCCACACGGAATAGCTACTATCGCTGGTCATACCCTCCACCGTGAAGAGCAAAGGTTGGACCCCAGAGTGCCCCTACACAACCGTTCATCTCAGGCCAGACTATTCATTGACAGACACCTAAGTGTATGCTCTCTTCAAACTCTTTGAAGGTTCAAAGCATACAAAGAAAGATGGTTCTTGCCTAATTAAATATTCTATGATCGAATCTGGGAGGTAACAAGGCTACGATATAAGTAGGCTACACAACATAAGCATCTGTAGTCTCCAAAATGCACACAGGTGATGAAAGGCCAAGACATTCAAAGTGAAAGCATAAGAATGGCACTCATCACAGAAGGGTAACTGGTGGTTAAAGGCATTTATCTTTAGTAGGCATTTGAAGGCAGAGTGGCATAATGTGATGAACCAGGGTTCTATAGATTTTACTTGTCATAAATATCCTTTAATGACAGGGCAAAAAAGAGATTTTGAAGTAAGGCGAGGGCTTTTTTAAAATTTATGTTATTGTGAAATTACTGACTCCTTAGAGCACCAAGGCTCAGAAAGTAAATTTTTAGAAAAGAAAAACAGAAGACAACAAAGAAGGGTATCATGATTTAGAGCAATGGCAGGAAGGCAAGTTGCATCTAGAAATCACTAAAGAGAAGTTTGTTAAATAAACGGTTTCTCTTTGGAAGGCAGATGTTTATCACTAAATACTCCTCAGAAGTGCAGCTTATTAATCTTCATGGGGAGAGGTCTGGCCACTTTTGCTCCTTTGAAGGTCATAAAGAAATGAGGAGAGAAGCTTGACAATAGTTCTGAAGTCTGTATTCACGAAGCAACCCTGAACCAAACTGATGCTCATGGCTAACCACCCACCTTTCCTTCTAAGATAGGGAATGGTGCTTACACACACACACACGCACGCATGCACACAACCATCTTCCCTGATTCTGGCCCAGCAATAGAGATTGATGCTCAGGATGAGTTGTGTCCCTAGGATACTATACCAGTGTTTTCAAAAGTAGTACATAACATATTGGTTTCAACTCCAGTTAAGCAAGAAGAAATGAAACCAAGCTTGCTTGATGAAGTATAAAACTGGAGGTGATAAGGGAGCAGAACCAAACAAAAGCTCATGGTCTCCTTACTCAGAAGCAGCGGTAGGGTAAAATCTTGGGAAACAGGCCTGAAATATACACGGCAGTAAAGTGTTCCTCAGACCTGAGGCCAAGAGATGTCTCCTCTGCTTTTAAATCCCAAATGGGGGATGAGTTCAACTTGAATGATACAAGGTCATGGAGGGGGTCAGCTTGCTCCAAACTCTGCAGAGAATATTACTTTTCATGAGCCCAGGGAATCTGACTCATATATTATCACTGTATACCCAGCCCCAGGACAGGACCTGGCCCAATAAATATTCCAGGAACGAACATATAGATGAATGAACTGAACAAACATGAATGAAAGCACAAATGCAAAAATGCCATGTGACAGTGGGTATTTCCCCTCTTGAGGACCTCAGTAGAAGCAAGAGTAGAGGTAATCTGCCCAGCCAGCATTTCCTCTCTAACATGAGCCCTGTATGAGCTCATGCGAAAAGAAGTTAAAAGGATAGATGTAAATGGTCTTCCACCTATTGCTGCAAATCTTAGCAGGGCCCAGTAAAAAGGTACCAACGAAACCTACAAATAAGTTTTTCAGATTTTTACCTGAAAGGAGTAATAGAAATGGCTTGTATTATTATTCATAATAGCCAAGTAGTCAGCAATGACATACCCATATGACTGAATACACACCCACATCCTTCTCCCCACAGAAGGCAGGCTTATTCCCTCTAATGTGGGTAGGATATTTGGGTAAGGTCCTTGTTTAGGGCAGTAATGACTCCATTACTCTTTCCCACTTCTTCCCCAGCCCACCCCCAAATACATCCACGTTTGCTACTTATATTACCAAACCCCTTATAAAATGTATTCTTGCTTCCCACCACCCAGAAAACTTAACTTACCCATTCTCCTCCAACCCTACACACTTTCCGAGTAAAAACTTAAAGGTGGCATCCAAAAGCAAGCCTCACTTTTCACTTAATAAAACCCAATAATTACTCTGCTGTCTTAAGTCAAACACTCCTGCTGATCTGATACAAACCATACAAAATAAGCATTTTCCTTCCCCCTCAATGCCAACAGCACAAAGTGACTCAACCCTCCCACGCACCAGCCCCTTCAGTTCCCAGGGTGCCTGCTGACATCCTTGTCACCACACACTCGCCGTTTTATAACCACATTTCTTCCCTATCTTCTCATTCAACCTGATGAACCTTCTCCATGTCAGCACCCCTCTCTCTAGCTTAAACAACGTCAGGTTTGGCTCTTTTGCCACATGGTGATAGTGGCCAAAGATACTGTTATCTGACAGATAAATGTAAGAAGGAAGAATTTTTCCTAAACATTCTGGTTCAAGGAAACGAATCACCCTTCTCATACTTGGGTAGCCAACTTTCAAACAGAGTAATCCACAAGATAAAATGTACTTAACAATTGAAGTTATACTGAATTTTAACAAGTCTTAGATGATTCAGAGGGCACTGTAGAAATATTGCAATACTTATGACTCATCATAATGTGTATCAGTGATCACTGGCTGGTAGGTTTTGGAAATGCCAGTGATGGATGCATCAGATTTGCTTCTTCTCAGTTGTTTTTGTTGCATTGAATAGGGGCAGCAAATCTCTGAATATACCTGGAAAAGCTCTAGGGAGCCCTCAATGGGTTTTGTTTTTATTGAGATGTAACTGACACATAAGATTCTCTAAAGTTGAAGGTGTACAATGTGCTGGCTTAATGCATTTATGTAACTTAATATGATGTAACCAAAAACAGGCAAGGCTGCAAAACAATTAGTTGCATTTATTTGGGGTCTTAGCGATTGCAGGACATACCAATTTAGGTAGCAACCCAAACTGTGCTCTCAATTGCTGACAAAGTTCAGGGTTTTCAAAGATGGACAGCAGGCAGTCTATTCATTTACATAAGTTGTTTAGAACATTTTGTGATTGGAGCCAGCATTGGAGTTTGTACATTATTTAGTTTCTAATTGCTTGCTGTGGCTGGAGTCAGGCAGGTGTCCAGAGAAGTCCACAAAAATTGGTGGTCTCAGTAATGTGGCTGGCATTCTTCAAGAGACTGATGAGTACTGACCCCATTTCCTCCCGGCTCCATTTTTTGTTCCCCTTAGCTGTGCTGACTTCGCTTTCATTTCAGCTTGTCACATTTCACATTGACTACTATGGTAGCATTAGCTGATACCTCTATCATGCCACATACCATTTCTTTTTTGTGTTGAGAATAGTTATGATTTATCTCTTAGCAACTCCAGAGTTTATAATACAGTATCATTGGCTCTAATTACTATGTTGTGCATTACATCTGCAGGATTTATTTATCTACTAGTTGTAAGTTTGTTAAACATCCTTAAACATCTCCTCAAATCCCCATCAGCCAGTCCTTGTTAACCACCATCTACAAGTTCAATGTGTTTAGATTCTACATCTTAGTGTTATCATACAGCATTTGGCTTTGTCTGACTTATCTTGCTTCCTAACTGGTTTCTGTGAGAAATCTGATTTCATCCACTCAACAAATATTTAAGTTCCTAAAATGTGCTTGGCAGAATTTCTAAATATTTGGTTCTGGTATTAACTATTAAAAACGATCTCCTTCCTCAAGTACCTTATCAAAGAGAAAAGGTACCATATATCCCTGTTTCTGACTTTCTGGTAAAGATATGTTTTTGTCTATTTGCCCCACAGTGGTCAACTGGAGCGGATGGGAGTAGAAGTTTCAAAGGTTTTCTCTTGACTCATCTAGTCTGTTGGCCTACACAAAGTGCGAGGCATGAAAAAGTTTTTTAATCATTTTCACTTTGTAGACCATTTTTCTAATAAGAGAGCTGTACCCAAACATATCCCCATGCCAAGCTGAGATGGGCTCAAAAACTTATATATAGCTATGCCCTACCTCCTTCCTTCTGTCATGTAGCTCACTGATCTGGGGGCTTTTTGGGGGAGGGAAAGAATATTTGATATTTGACCCCTAACTTTATTCAAAATGTAATTAATCTGAAGACATACTGGAGGGAACCCGGACTCTGCAGGCCAGGAACCAAGCTCGCTCTTAGATTCCCTGTACTTCACCTTCCTAAACAATTAAAATGAATGTGTTAGTTCTTGCCCATAGCAATGTACAGAGCAAACAGGTGAAGGCTGGCTGGCAGGCTTTCTCTAAGACGAGCCACTGAAATGTGTCTTGGAGCTAAATAGCTACCTTTTCAGAAGAGTTGCGTCATTAAAAGAACAACCAAGCACTTTTGACACCCTGACGTTCTTCACTGTAATTCTTGAATTTTCTTGATGTGCTCATTTCAACTGAATCAAAATATAAACAAGATTTTATCAGCTCTGGTTAAATATTTTTAAATAAGGATATTTAGCACTATCCACCAAGACAACTGGATTTCACATATTTTTATTGAAAACATGCACAAAATAAATATTTGTCTCTAACAGGATATACAATATCACATGATTAAAGATAGTTAAGAATTGAAATCTTTCTGACAATATGGAGTGAAATATGACCTTTCTCTATTCTGAGTTTCTCTCTGGGTAAGAGAATAAACAGGATTATAAAGGGTCAAAATTCCTTTCTCAGTTGCTGCAAGCATCCTATCCTGTAGGTTGCTGTGTATATTTGCCTTATGGAAGGCAGAGACTGGGCAGAGACTGGAGTAACAACATTCATGAGTCTGTTTTGGTTTTATCTTCTTCCATTTTGTGGAAAATCTAATCTCAGAGTTCTCAGAAATCATTTATTCTAAGATCTTTTCCTAGGAAACACTGTGAGTCTTGCTTATTTTGTGAGTCTCCAAAAGGTTATAACAATACTTATAAAACAAGATATGAGGCAAAAAGGTATCTTTGAAAATAACATTTGAAAAGGGTAGAATGAAAATGGAATTAGATACTCCAAGTGTTGAGAAATGGGACCTAGTTGAGGGTTAATTCCTTTAAATCCTAACTTTTCACTCAGATTGTTCAAAATACCATCCATTTCAAGCTGGATTTGTTGCCAAGCTTATCTTTTTTAAAAAGTATAATAAGATACGTTTGTTGTAAACACCTGAAACAGTGTAGAAAGAATGAGAAAGACTGAGACTGTGAGTCCTCAGTCCTGGTCCCCCAGTCCCATTCTCCAGAGGCGACCACTGAAGACTTCCTTGTGTGTCTTCCCAGACATTGTCACTGCACAGACTTCCTTAAAACCCACATGTGTGCAATTATCATACACTCTGTGTTCTATAACCTGGAGATAGCAAGTAAGCATGAAGAGAGGTGGTTTTTTTGAGGGCTGCCAACGTGCTGTCCTCACGGTGCAGTAAAGAGAGCACCAGCAGGGACACTTCTAATATGAGATCTTAAAGACGGGTGTTGGGGCTTTTATGCCTGTCTCCTGAGCAAGATAAAATCACCGTGGTTTCCCCTCCACCCATCGAAAGCACTTTATGGGATGACCTACAAGAACCATACGGCAGACCCTGGGCAGGGCTGTAGGGACTCTGGGCCCACGGAGGGGCATTCCTGGCTTCATGGCCCTTTGCTCTCCCTACAAACCAGGGTCAGTCGAGAGGATCTGCCCACCAACTCATAAATCAAACTACTGAGCACCGGCCAGGGACCAAGTGCTGAGACACGATACATGCAAAGATGAACAAAGTCCCCAACCTGCCCTTCAGGATCACAGTCCAATGGGGAAATAGAAGGCTCTGTGGCCATAACAGCAGTGTGAAATATGCACAATGCTTTTTGGGGCAAGAGGAGAGATTGTTCCGCTTAGCTCTGAGGGCAGGGGATGGTTGGGACACTTTCCTGAAGCCCAGGGGTGGGGTTATTTCAGGGGAGGCCACAGTGTAAGCAGGCACCGTCTCAGTGCTTGCAGGGCAAGGCAGCATGTAGGGCCTCTGGGGCATAGAGGCAGGGTCAGTTCGACCAGCTGGGCCTTTTCTAAGGAGTTGGATGTGCCTGGTAATGGGGCTGCTTGCTGAGAGGCAGGCCTGAAGCAGCACACAGGCAGAGGGCTCACTCCTCTGCTGCAGGCCGAAGCCAAGCCAGCACACTGGGCTGCAGAGTCCAGGAGAGAAGCAGAGCATAAATCAGGGCACGGGCAGGAGAGAAGGACTGGAACTATTTCATGGGTGATGCTCAGGGTGTGAGAACCAATTGCATGTGAAGTTTGAGAAGAAGGGAGGGGTTAACGACAACTCCCAGGTTTAAAATATTGGTGATTGATAGTTGGAAGTCCAGTCTCTGGAAGTTAGGTTGAAAGATAATCTCTTCATTCTACCTTACCCTCCAATGTTCCTCCAGTCTTCCTCACCTCCCTTTCACTCTTCCACCCACCATCTGCCCAGGGCCCTAACACCTCAAAACTGCTCCATGGGGAAGACTGGGAGGAGGCCCCTGCCCAGCTGGAGGACCAGGCTGGAAGCCCTCCCTGCAGGCTACTCTCCTAGAGTCCTTTACTGCAGCTGCACCTGCACCACCCCTTCCCTGTTCCTACAACCCGGCCCCACCTTGGACTCCCCTCCCTTCGCATTCTTCCCAGGTGACCCTGCCCCAGCTGCAGCCCTATGTCCATCTCCATGTTGAAGTACCCTAGTTCTAATGCCAGACAGGCTTCCCAAATCCAGTCACATGCCCAACTGCCCATGTTCAGGCAGGTCAGATTGCCCAGACCTCACCCTTCTGCCCTCCTGTATCCTCTGTCTCACCAAATGGTGCAGTCACCACTCAGCCCCAAGCGGCTTGGGCCACGTGCGGGCTCTACCTCACTGCTGGCTGGCCCGACACCAACGTGCCACCCTGGCCCTGCCTCTGAGCTGTGGCTCACTCCAGCCAAAACATCCCTCCTTTCTTTAAAACATACATTTAACCCATAAACCATTTTTTACAAAGTCACTATCCTAGACTTCAGCTTACTATTCTGCCTTATTCTTTTTATATTTCATGTATATATTAAGTACCACATATTCAATACATACAACAACTCTACATATTACATATTAGTTACAAAGCATAATAAACACCCATAAACCTACCATCCAGCCCAAGGACTACAATATCACTAACACCTGAGTTCACCTCTGTGTTACCTGCTCTGTTTCCCCTCAGAGGTAATACTATGCTAAATTTGGGTTTACTGTTTTTACCTCTTTTCTTTTTTAACAATACAGTTTTACCATTTTTGTATGCATAGACAATATGTTCTTTGGTTTCACTTGTTTTTGAGCTCAATAAAATAGTATCACACCACATATGGTCTCCTGGAACTTGTATTTTTTTCTTAATACTTTCTGAGATTCATTTTTATTGTCAGGTATAGCTGTAGTTCAACTGTTTTCACAACTGAATAACATCCCTTAGTGTGAATATGCCTGATTTATTTGTCTATCTCCTGTAGACAAATGGACATTTCAGTTTTTCTAGTTATTAACTATTATGATGATGTTACTATGAATATTTTTGTCCATACCTCCTGGTGCACATGTACACAGTTTGTTGGGTACATGACTGTGAGCCTGAGTCATAAGCTAGATCCCAAAGTATGCAGATGTTCAGCTTTTTGAGGTATAACTGTTTTCTAAAGCAGAGGTGCCTGTTTACACACCTGCACACCAATCTCACAGACCTTCTTTAGCATCCAGTCCTGTTAGACTCTGCATTTTTTTGCAAATCTTATGGATGTAAAAGGGAATCTCAGTGTGGTCTTAATTCATATTTCCCTGATCTCCAATGCTGTGGAACACCCTTTTACTCACTTATAAGCCCTATGTATTTTCTCTTCTGTGAAATGTCTTTTCAAGTATTCTCTATTTGTCTATTGAGTTTTTGGGGTGTTTTTAAGTAAGAATTCACTATATATTCAGCTTACTAATCCTTTGTTAGGTAACTGCATATGTCTCAAGTCATGACTTATCTTCTCTTTATATTATTTATTAGCTTAACATAAGTCCTCGCTTTAAAACAGTTGATTTGATTGCCTTTTATGATTAGTGCTTTATGCCTCAAGAGATTCTTTCCTGCCCTGTTTCTTTTTTTTTTTTTTCCATTTTAGTATTTGCTTTTTATTTTTAAGCCCTTATTGTATTTGTAATTTTTAGGTAAGGTGGAAAGCAGAAATCAAATTCCATTTTTGCCACACGGATCATCACACTGACTGGCACTACTTATGGAGTTATTCTCCTGTCCTCACTGATCTGCCAAGCCACCTCTGTTGTATCTCAAAGGGCAACATATGCATCATGTATTTTCCAGGATCCTTATTTCATGCACTGCTCAGAATGCTTACCTCTGCACCACATGTAATCTCTACATACTATTTGGTAAGTCCTCTCAACCTCTTCATATTTGGAAGTGTTCTGCCATTCTTCGTTTTTTCCTAATTCACATAAACTTAAAATCTGCTTGCCCTTTTTGACAAAACCTCTGTTGAAATTTCTGTGGGGAACGGCACTGAATCTATAGATCAACTTGGGGAGATTTGGTACCCTTACAACCTTTTATATTTTTATTTATAAACAAAGATAGTTCTTCATTTGTTCATACCTTGCTCCTTCATCTTTATCCTTCAAGTCCCAAATCAGGCCTTAATCCAAGCACTACCTTCCCTAACTTCTCTACTACCACAACTAAAGAAGGACAATATATCTTTTATGTGCAAATTTTTTAGATAACTGCAAAAGTCCAGGGGAAAGATGGTATGAGATGAGTTTGTGGTTTGTGGCTGGCGTGGTGGCATCCTTCTTCATTACTGAATATATCAAGCATTTAAAGACTAAGATGAGGCTGGTTCGGGACACACTGGGTGTGAGACGTCTTCAGGTCCTCCTGGAAGAGGCTGTTGGTTGTATGCTATACTCTTCAGGACAGAGGAGTGGGGAGGGAGATGATGATTGGATGAGACTGCACAGACTGAGAAAGGAACTAGGGACAGGCCCTTGAGGACACCAGAAGTCAATGGCAGAGGAAGAGACAACTATGAAAACGGCTAAGAAATGACCAGAAACACAGAAGGTTGGCCAGAAGAGTGATGTCAAGGGGGAACTAGAGAAAGGAGAGTTTTGAAGAAGTGGTCAGTATTGTCCAAACCCACAGGGAAAAAAAATCACTGGAAAGGCCACTGGATCTAACAATTCAGAGGTCATTAATGACATAAGAGATGGATAAAAAAAAACCCTCTTCATTGAGTTAATGAGAGAGAGGGAGAAGGTGGTTGGCACACAGGAGACACTCAAATATCAGTTGAGGGCAAGCTTGAGAGAAACAGCAGGCAGACTATTCTACGTTAGCTCGGTCATGAGCGGAGGAAGGACGATGGCAGAACATCTCTCAGGAGAAACAGGCTATATAAAGCCCGCATCAGCCACAAAGAAGCCTCTCAGGACAGTAAGCAAGGCAAGCAGCAGACTGGGGAAGATTCCCAACAAGCACTTCTTCAGAGGGAAACATGAACATGGGTTCTTGAAAGGAAATGATAAGAGTGAGTTCATGTGAGAATCACAGGTGGTGATGATAAGACAGTCTCTGGATGGACAGGCATCAACATAGAAAAGTCCCACATTCAGAAGGGTTACCTACCTGCCTGCCTGTAAAGTCACCTGACATAAACCAAGGAAGGGGTTTTCCAGGTCTATTTTATATTCTTTAATAAACACACAGGCACCTGAACTGCACAAACTGTTTTCGTCTTTAGATAAAAAGGCATCCATCAGGGGATTAGCTCAACATTGCATGGAAGGAAGCCATTCCATCACATCCATCACAGCTATGAGATGGTAGTATTTAATGAGATCAGGAGACTCTTGGCAACTGTAATCCAGATAACATACAGTAAAATGTTTGGGGGAGATTATTTTTTCTCACATCAGAATGGACCAATGCCTAGAATAACATACTACTATGGGACAGAAAATAAGTCCTCCAACTAAGTCTCAGGAAACAGGCCCATCCTCATCTGGCACAAATCAAACATACCTAAGGAGACCACAGAGTTCTCTTCACTTTAAGGGCAGGTGATGCCTGTGAAGAAGGTATGTTCCTCTGCAGGACACATACATGAACTGCAGATGTGCAGCATCACCAGTTCCCGAGGTATTTTCCCCTTCATCAACAATGGTCCTGAATGCACATTTGAGAGAACTGCTCTGGGGGGAAGGCCAGCTTATGTCACCAGAGGGGAGGAGAAAATGAGGACAACTGATGCCAGGACAGAGAGGGCAGCTTCTCCTTCCCAGTCATAGTGGTAAATGGGGTTACAATCCCGGAAAGGGCACCCGGTGTACTCAACCCAGTCAGTACCATGTGCATCCTCCCACTATCTTTTCACCTCCATTAATCTCGATTCCCTTCCTACCAGGTGCTGAGCTCGAGGCTCGAGGCACCAGGAACAGAGCTCGCCAGAGGCTACCACTCATGAAGCACTTGCTGTATGCCAGGTCTCGTGTCACCTGCTTATGTGCGTCATCTCGTCCAATACACACAAGCCCACAAGACAGGAACTAGTATCACTGTCCCTGTTTTATAGATGACAAGACAGTGTTGGAGAGCCTATGCAATTTGCCTGTGTCATACAGCAAGTAACTAGAAAAGCTGAAATTTGAATCCGTGTATGTCTGACTTCAAAGCCCACACACTCAGCCATTTTCCCTGACATAACTGGAAACAAGTCAAGGTGCTACTCCTAAACCTCATGCGCCATAAAGGAAGAATGGAGTGGAATCACGATGCTCTTCACCTGTTCAACTGTGCACGGAGCACCACAGCTTAGCCAAGCACCCACTCGATCCTAGAAAATGACTAATATATGTTCACCACCCGTAACAACCACTCTCTCTCTCCACCTCCTTTTCTTTCCCCCAGGGCAAGGGACTAGGAAATGATGAGAGAACAAGAATGCTTGAGGAACGGTACTGTACTTGGCCATACTGGGGCACACAGCTGAGTATTTCTGACAAGCCCACAGTGAGAACATGCCTTTTGCCAAAGGGATTCTGCAACCATTTACTCGAGCCCTTGGAAAAAGAGGTCTTCCAGAGAGAATGCAGAGTCATATCTTCTTCCCTGACAGAATCTACAGTTGTAACCTTTTAGATTAAAATGCCCCATTTCTCACAGGGCCATTTTGCCACAGGGTCACATTTCTCTATACATTTCTCTGTTCAACTGAGTGTCAGGCTTTTTTCAAAGAGAGAGAGAGAGAGAGAGGGAAAAAACAAATTAAATGGCTTCCTAGAGCCAAGGCAAAAAATGAAAAGAGCAAGCTGACTTACTTTGAAATGCAAAAGACCTCCATGTCTAGCTTGGCCCATCCCCAAGGGACCAGGAACACCAGCTGAGTTTTCCTGCCTGTCCTTCACTCAGGGTCCCTGGGAAAGAGCTGCTTGCTTTCTGGAAACCGCAGAAGTCCCTGCTCCTCTACAAGGTTCCACCAAAGGCTCCAAAAACCTGAAACAGGGCCAATGTCGGCCTCATGCAGACACACTTGCTTCTTGCTATTATTTTTAAGGCACTCCAGGGTATATTTCCTTGAGAATCATCAAGTATAGAAGAGGAAAAAAAGAAGTTAGTCTGTGTCGTATCCCAAAATGGGCCCGAGCCATTTCTCAACCTCAGCCACAGTCATGTTCTTCCTCAAAGCATAATCCTGAATCTGCAAAAGATTAAAGGCAGCTTATTAAACCAAAGGATAAGACTCTTTGAACTGAAGTTTTCATAGGATTTGCTATGAAACATTAAGTACCTTCCATTTCTTGTCTTAATAGCAATCTACTGAGTTAAATGGAGATGGATATTTATCTATTCACCAAGCTGCCTTATTCTTTGGGCAGAAAAACAACATACAGTAAATATCTAATGCTTAGAAGCTGGCTAGGGTGTGTGTGTCTGTGTGCGCATGTGTTGAACTGGTGTGTAAACACGAAGACTAGACACGGGGTAATGGGTTGAAATCAAATGAAGACATTAATTGAGGTAGATTTTTTTACCCTTTCCATCTTACTGTGTTTTTATTCACATGTAAAATAAAATAGGTCCTACAGTTCCACTTGAAATAAGACAAGCATCTAGGGAGGCCATATACAATGAAACAGCTAACTTACCTGATCCTTGGAAATTTTCCCAACAGCAAAGTATTTGGATTTCAAATTGGAGAAGTAAAGGCCGGAGACGGCTGAAGCAGGTGCCATTGCTAATGATTCCGTTAGCCTAATGCCTGAAGAGGAAAATACTGATCACTTAGTGCCATGCGGTTGGGCAGCCAACAGGCCCCATCAACTCTTGGGGAATAAGAGAAGAAAGAGAGCTCATGCCTTCTAGGTGGACACAGTACACAGCATGAAAGGCGCAGGTGGATTAAACTTGCAAGTCCCCGCCAAGGGGATGAACGAATTCAGAACATGCAGCTCCTCTCGCCCAGGAGTACAGGCCTGGGGAAGACTCTCCCCTTACCCCCGCCATCCAAGCTCAGTCACAGAGGTCCCCATTTGCTCCTAAGCCTGGGCCTTCTCAGATAAGGAGCTCAAATCCTGGAGATGGGAGCACCTGCAGAGCCTCCAGGGGCTCCTAGGGGGACAATACCAGGGATGGCCAGCAGAGTATGAACCCACAAGAGTGCTTCAGAGGAAAGGCCCTTTTCCTTTGGAGTTTGGAACTCAAAGGGGACATCAAGGCTAGTTTATCTAGTAACATCTAGTCTAAGCCATTCACTATATGGACAAGGAATAGCAGCACAAAGGTAAGAGCTTTTCCAAAGATTACACAGTTTATGGCAGACAGGATGCTCAAATACACATTTTACAACTCCTAGAATCTATGCTATTCCTGCAAATCCAGGTCCAAACAGCCTCACAGCTCCTCACTTTAATCCAGATCCCTTTCTCTTCTTCAGCATTGATGGCATGCTTTTGATTAATTCCACAGGAAACTGTTAGCTGTGTTAAAAACAAGGAGTGGAAGGGAAGGTGGGAATTCTGCAAGACTAGTCTCCAGATATGATGTCCATGGCAATGGAGAGAAAGGGATGTAAAATATGTCACTAAGGTTACAGGGGCCACTAAGGAAGAGATTAAAAACAGTTATACCCCTGCAGAAGGAAGTGGGGCAGGGGATGTACAGGGTAAGGTGATAAGCTAAATTCCATCTGTTACACGTTAAGACAAAATAATGAAAACAGACAAACCCAAAAATGGTGATGGAACATTACTATTCAA
The DNA here is from genome assembly GCF_040802235.1 of Manis javanica. NCBI lineage: Eukaryota > Metazoa > Chordata > Mammalia > Pholidota > Manidae > Manis > Manis javanica. Next base: position 84,676,730 of record NC_133162.1, read on the forward strand.
TATGTAGGTAAGATGCTGGGAAAAATGGCTACAAGTACAAAAGAATGGGATCAAGGATGATTTCAGGATCAGGGATGCTTTCATGGTAGGCCTGTCCATATTTAAAATTCTGGCCACAGGTGCCATTACTCTGATAAAAGCCTGTCTATCTGTGAGGAGGGAAGGTTTGGTACGCCCCGCCTGGCATGTACCTGTGCCCCGCTCGATGTCTGCGAGCCTCCACATGGTGAGCTTCTCAGTGTGGTCAGGCTGGCTGGGGTAGCCAGGCGCTGGGCGGATGCCCCTGTAGCGAAGCCTTCGCAGGTCTGCCACGTCCAGCTGCTCGCTGCTGCAGTAAGCCCACAGCTCTCTGCGGACCCTCTCATGGAGCTCCTCTGCAAAGGCCTGGGGGCCGAAACAAGGTGTTCAGCCAGAGGCAGAAGCCCTTGCATTCAGCGCCCTCCACTCTGGTGATAGCCACCCAGGTTGCCACCCTCACCTGGGCCAGCACTGGGGAAGGCTTGGCAAGAGGGGATAGACTGGCTTCTCCATTCATTTATAGTTTCATTAGCTGCTCTGCAGCTCAGTTTTGGCCTCAACCTAGGCTCTGAAGTGTCAGAGTGAAAGATCTGAGAACTCTAGAACTTTTAACCTAAACACTGCCCTAACGGTCGACCGGCAGCTGCTGGCAGAAGAAAGAGAAGCCGGGACCCTCACAACTGCTGGTTTCTTGCTGGGAGCCTGAGGAAAGGGAAAGGCCCCATGGCTGAGGTCACCCCATTCCACGCATAGGAAGGTGAGGAGTTCACGGAGGATACCACATTTGAACTAGGAGCTCTGAAACACGAATTTTGGGGGCTCCTCAGGAAAATGTCACATCATGACAATGGGAGGGAGACATCAGAACAACAGAAAAGAGGTCAAGGTGTCAAGCGTGACTATAAACTATGGCATCATGGAAGGTTTTTGTTTGCCCAAAAGAAGAGGTATGAAAAGAATTTAAGAACAGTTGATTTAACACTATGTATGATGTCAAAGCCAGCCTCATCTGACTTGGGAAGAGCAGCCAGGGCAGATTCCAAGGGCTGCTTCGCATTCGGCGCCCATCATGCCCCCGCGTCCACTGGTGCCCCAGTGGCTGCCGCTCTACCTCCGCCAGCCGGTCCCCCAGCGCCTTGACCATGATGCTGCTGTAGTCGTCACACTCCTCCACGTAGGCCCTGCTCAGGTCCTCCACTCCAAAGCAGGCGACAGCAAACAGGCCCAGGTAGTCGCGGATGCCCGAATGCAGAGGGGCGATGAAGTCCGACAGGCAGTGGTGGGGATCTGTGCAGGCAGAGTCCTTCTCAGCCTGGAAACCCAAGGAGTGGGCAGAGATACCGTGAGCAAGGACGTGGAGCCAGCACACAGCGGGCAGCCACCTCGTCTCGTCGCGTGATGTGAGCCTCCAACAGGGATATCTGTCCGTTTTGTTCTCTGTTACATGCCCAGCACTTCAGAGTGCCTCATACATAGTGGGTATTCAATAAATATTTACAGAATAAACCAATGAAACGACACATGACATGATGTGACACTCAGTCAAGAAACCAATTACTTCCTTTTTCTCATTAGTATTTTGGCCGAACAGATTCCAAGTGCCTCAGGCACTGTGCTGGAAACTGGATCCTAAACATTCACACAGAAACATCCTTCCCCAAAAGCGTTTTTAAGATCAACATGAAATTCTCAAGAATGCTTGAAAGGAGTCCACTGGATATATATAAGCCTCAACTTTTCATCAACAGAAGCAGCTCAACCAACGGCCAGGGTGGTCTACACAGGGGCTGCATGCTGCCCACATGCATGGTGGCTCAGGGGCAGGCAGGGATACCCAGGCTGGCCAGAAACCAAGTGCAGAAGTCAGCATGACCTCCTGCTGGGAGGCCACATGTCTGTCCTTGCTCGCTTCTTGCTCTTGGATGCTCACTGTCTCTTCCCTATTACAAATAAGGTCTGATACATAGCTCACAATCAATATATACTTGCTGAGAGGGTAAATAGCTCATAACTATTCTTTGAGTACTTACTGTATGTCAGGCACTATTCTTGGTGCTTTATATGAATTAAGTGATTTTAATCCTCTCAACTACCTTGTGGAATAGCTGATACCATCAGCTGCATCTTATGGACAAGAAGTCTGAAACAGAGAGACAGCTTGATCAGCAAGCTCCAGGGAAGACAGTGGCAGGCCCAGGGCTTGAGACCACAAGCAGCATTCTTGGCTACTATATGGCACTGTTCAGGAATGACCAATGAACCAGTGAGCAGCCAACCCAAATGCTTCAGAGCTCTCTGCTTGCTGGTTCTGAAAACAGCACAGACTAAACAACACTGGGCATAAAATGGTTAAATGGCTGCAGAAAAGAGAGGGTGTGATAATGGCACATAGAATGCCACAGAGCTCAGAGACAGCTATGCAGGAAGGGGCTGCTCTCCAGCTATACTCTGCTCACCAACTATTCTTTGCTAACAAAAGCCAGAGGGAGATATGAGGCTTCCTGGCACCACCAGGGGACAGGTGGCATAGCCCCCGAGTGTTAGGGAGACACCGATCACAGCTACTCAGAACAGAAGACTCCCAGAGCAGTAAGTGCTGTAGCCAGAATTTTCCAGACTACTGGAAGAAAACATCTCTTCAGAGATCTGAGTAGGTAATATACATATATTGTGAGTTCCTGACGTTAAATGCCCTAATACAGTCTGTTCACATACTGTCTGGGCACAGATGGTGTTGGACACAAGAAGAGATCGGAAGACACAGGACTTCAGGGATGAGAAAGTGGACCCAGGCAGAGGCTTCTGAGGTTGGTTACAAAAAGTTACCACCTCCTTGTGGAGGAGGGGCTGAGACTTAACCTTAGCAGCCCACTGCCTTGCACGGGGTGCTGTCAGCCTGAGTCTGAGGGCATATAGTGCTGATATAACTGCCCTTGGCTACCTTATTATGGCACCGTTGGCTGTCCCCAATTTAAGAATCTCTTCAGATGTTGTTAAAGTTCAAGTATCTGTCATTATGAATTATATCATAGTTATCATTTAAAAAAAAGCTGACTTTTGAATGACTGAAAGTGGCAGTAAAACTTCACAGAAATAATTAACTGCAACCCCTTATTACTGACTCTGGTGATTGCTGGTTCCAGTTATTGATTAGCACGACTCTATTTTCTAGCAGCTAGAGGAACATGCACATGACATCTGCACTGAAGGTGGGGACATATGGGAGAGGGCCATGTTGAGAGTAGCCTGCTGTTCACACTGAGGGAAATCGGTGCATTGACAGAGCAATTGTCATGGGGTGCAGACAGGCTGGGCCCCACGAGCTATGGGACAAGCAAGGTTCACTGGCCTCAGTCTTCTCTGTAAACTGTCTGACCACAAGGCTGTGTGGAAATTCATCAAGGTGGTCCAGCAGTGCCCCCCGACTAAGCACCTGGCACTAGTAAACACTCAGTGAGTATTTGTTCCCGCCTGTCTTCCCCTTGAGAAAGGGAGCCACCAGCCTATTTCAGTGATATGCACAACACACACCAATGTTCGAGAACAAGTACGTGTCTACCTGTAGGCGCCTGCCCAGCAGCACAAGGCCAGCACAGTATTTAACATTCTCCTGCTGGTGCCTATAAGGCCCAGCTGGCTCTCAGCCCATGCTGGCACCTTCTCTCCAACGTCCTCACAAACACTGTGGGCTCCAGCCTGCGACTGGCCATTTGGGCTGAGGTGGGGCAGACCTATCATTTACACGAAGCTCGGGCTTGCTCAACTCCTACTGACATTTTGCAGGGCTTAAACCAAAAGCAGAAGTAGAGTGCCCACAAGTAGCCTGCCTCCAGTACCTGTTGCCTTAGTCCATAGAAGGTGGCTATGGGCTTGGCGGCATGGGGCGCAGCTCCATCCGCGTACACGTGCACATCGTCCTGGACGCTCTGCGCCGGCCAGAATCCAACCACGCCCCGGGCTTGGAGTTTCTTCTGACTAATCAGTGCTTTCAGCATATTTTGGGCATCATCATAAACTCGTTTGGCCTCTTCACCTAATTAGGAAAATAAATATAATAAATTATGTACAGATGCCATTGGTAACCAGCAAAGAATGCTCCTTTCAAAACGACTGCTCTGGTCTCCACCTGCTTTTCCCTCAAATGCTTTATCAGTGTCTATCAGCAGCAAAACTTCAAGGGAGCAACTAGAGGCCTAGTGGCTCCTGCTAAGTGTAGTTCCATCATCCACTTTGCCAGCTCAGTCATTTAAATGTTTCCATTTAACAAAAAGCAGAGCCAAATCTGTGGCTCCCAAAGCAATGTGTCAGAGCGAAACAAAGCAGGCCCAGTCCCCCTATCCGACTTTCCTCGTGCACACAACTCCCCTGACCTCATGGTGACCTGTGGGGACACGGGGCCAGCTGAGCAGCAAAGTGTGGCTCCAACCCCTTCAGGTGGCTTCAGCACTGCACATGGATGGACTGGCCCAAGGTGCCCAGGAACACCCTCCACACTTGGTTTCTCCATGTATGTCAGGCTCCTTTCAGTCCTAAGCCCATACTTCTACCAGTCCACCCCTCTACCTCACTCTGGTCTGGCTAGTAGTAAGACTTCTGGGGACACAGAAGATGAGCTGGAGCTCAGACAGGGGGTGTCAGGAGGCTTCCTCAGGGAAGGGGTATTTGCACTGCTTTTTGAGAATAACTGGGAGTTACTGAGCCTAGAACTGGCAATGTGGGATGGCATGGAAGAAAGGACATTCCAGGAAGAGGACACAGAGTATGAGAAGGCACAGAGGTGCATGCCAATTTGGGAAACTGCAGAAGCCCATTGCAACCAGAGGGCTGGGGGGCTGGAGTATTGGGGGCGATAAGCTACCAGTCGGTGGATGGATACACTGCCAGGTCCAAAGCCTGCCCCAAGACACATGGGGTCAAAGCCATTCAAAGGAGCTCAGACTTCTCTGGGTTATCGCCCCTTCACCCCCACCTATGCTCCGAGCACAATGGACTCCTGCAGTTTCCCAAATTGGCATGCACTTCTGTGCCTTCTCATACTCTGTGTCCTCCACTTGGAATGTCCTTTTCTTCCATGCCATCCCACATCTCCAGTTTCAGGCTCAGTAACTCTCAGTTAATCTCCAAATAGCAGTGCAAACACCGCTTTCTTAAGGAAGCCTCTGTGATCCCCCAGTCTGAGCTTCAACTCATCTTCATGTCCCCAGAAGCCTGGGCACAGCCCTACAGCAGGAACCTGACATGCTGCATGGGTACTGGCTGTCAAGGGAGGCTGCAGGAGGGCAGGAATTATATTGTTGTCTTTCATTTATCCCCAGTGTCCAGTACAGAGCCCGGCATGTGACTGATGTCGATAAACATTTACTAAAAGAATGGATAAATGAGATGTTAAATTTCATTGATAAATAAGGATCAACCTAATAGTTTAAAATCATCAAAGAGCTGATAGGTAAGCACTACATTATATCATATCATCATGTATCAGATCATATACATATCATGTCACTGCAGTAAACTACATCCTGTATAATCCAAATCCCCCGCCCACCACCTATTCTTGTCCTCGAAGCCCTGATACTATGTATGTTCCAAATATCAGAGCAGGAAGGAAGGACTTACTGAACTAACCTACGGTTTTATCATTAAATATCTTGGGAAAGCCTCGATTAGGATACTTCCCCCGGAGCTGCCAGACATCAAAGAAAGGCTTCCAGTCAATGTAGTCCACCAGCTTCTGCAGGTCATAGTCTTCAAAGATCCGAGTTCCAAGAAAGGTGGGCTTCACTATAGGAAACAGAATGGACGTCAATGCCACTGCTGTGACCTAGGGGCATTCCTGGCCAGCTCTCTGCTGATCCATTGGCTCCCATGCTTTGCCTCCCTCCTGTCACACGTAGGATTTATTTTACAAAGAGGGGAACTTTCAATTATCATGGAGGAGTAATTCTTCAGTGAACCTTGAATAAAGCTATTCTTCCCACGCAGCTGACTGACTACACCACTCTTAACTCCCCACTCAACCCTTCCACTTCCACGCCCACCCAAGAAAAAACAGACTTGGGCTAACCTTCGTTTGTACAAATGAAGACCATACTAAAATAAAGACCACTGTAGAAAGACACATATAGTAAGCTGCTGACATAGTTTAAAAACATGTATCAATAACCTATATTGCCTACTGATACATAGGCACACAGTCAAAGTGGAAGGAAACGCATGGGAAGGAGGTGTCAAATGCAGGATCATGCAGGGGAGGGGCGGAGGGGCATGTGGGCAACCTCACGAATAATAATACATGTGTATTATTGTTTCCTTTTTTAGAAATGGGCAGTAGGTTATTTCTTAAGTGGCTAGTAGGGATATATAGATATTCAATATATTATTATTTATAGTGAGTGAGTCTACAATACATCTTAAGTTAAATATCAGTAAAAGCTTCAGAGACAGGTGGTGCTGCTGGGCTTTGGGGGACACCAAGGGCAGCAGTACTGGGCCCCTCGCTGGGCCACATGGGCTCAGGCCAGAGGCCCACATGGCGGCCGGGCTGCCAGCTTCCCGGCCTCAGCCTCACTTGCTACTCTGTAAACAGGGATCTGAGAACTTCCACTCTCCTGGCAACATCAGGGACTGTGAGGTAACAGGGCAGTCTCCAGGGAATTTCTCTCATTATATAAGACAAGTGAGAGGTGAAAGTTTAGAAAAGTATGAGCAGCATCTCGGTGTGGCCTGGAAATCACCTTCTCAGGCATGTTCACAGTGACTTCCATTTCTTCCCGGTCATCTTCTTATTCTATAGGATAATCCCTTCTTTAAATTATTCCACTACTATCATTTGTGTGGTAATAAAGAAGAACTACAGACATCCTCCAGATCAGAGCTTCCTCCTGCTCTGGAGGAGGAAGGCAGGGAGAGGTGATGGGCTGCAGAGTCGAGTCATTGAAGGACATTATTTTAGAATAAGCTTGTTTTCCAAAGGCTAAGATTTGCCTGAAGTTTCACCAACAAGGACCTTAAGAGGACCCTTCTTTCTCACTTCATGGACTTCCTGCAGCCACCTGAAGACAGGGTTGTCCTCAAAAACAGTTCTGAGGCTGTACCTTTGCCTCAATACCCATTGCGCAGCCGGTGGAGCCTCGCAGAAACCCTGCATCGGGGGCTTAAAAAGCGTCTTGACCATCGCATGAGGCTGGGCTTTCAGACGCCTATTTCCACTGAAATGAGTTTTGGGTGCTGGGCTTGGTTAAAAGGGACTTATCCCTGGGATAAACTTTCAGCTTCATATTGGGAAGTAAAGAGAAAGTAATAGTTTGGACTATATAGTGGTTTATATTTTCTCAAGGCTTATACATATTTTATCTTCACAACATTTCCATAAAATAGTTCCTTTTTTACACATTATAAACTGTGAAGCATGGAAGTTCGATGCTCAAGGCCACTCAGCAATTTAGAGTCAGAAGCCAAACTGGGATTGGAACTCAAGCCTCCCAACTCCCAATATGGCATTTTCTCCACCAAACTGCACTGAACTCGGCATGGCTGACATTCAAACCAAGCTCACCTATGTTTCCACTTTAATCCTTTCAACTCTGCTAAGCATGTATAGGATGCAGATGACATGAGCAAGGAAAGCTGATCTGAGAAATACCTTGGCAATATGGGGTCAGTTAACACAACCCCTGTTCTCCCTGTTCACATCTCAGTTTTGCGTTTGTATCTCATGCATCCCTGAGCCTGTCAAAACATCTTACACATGTCATTCCCTAGTGGACACCTATGTAAGGCAAGAAGGGTGGCTGGATATAAGAAAGGGAAGAAACCAAATAAAGGAAAAAGAGGCATCCATCTAGAGTGAGAGTAAACAAGAAACAGGAGATCCTGCTTTGCTGAGGTGTTTCACAGGTCTGCTCAACATGAAGGCAACTGCAATTTCAGACACTCCACATCTGCACGTGGGCCTGCCTGGGTCCCAGGCCGACCCAGCGACAGCACCAACCAGGCAGACCTCTGGAACAGGCTTCAAGCTGAAGGCCCACTCGAGCACAGCACAGAGGAAAGAGGGTGGGTTTAGAAGACAGATCACACATAGAATCCTAGTAACCTTTCAAGTTATCGCTCAAACCTCAGTTTCCTCATGTTCAAACAAGACTAACAGCCCATTCATTACAGAGTTGTGTCAAGGGCTCAGAGCTGCCATGGGCCAATCTCAGGGCAGTGTCTGGTTCTACATAAATGGCACTGATTTCCTTTTATTTTCAATCATCACTCTCATTCATCATTATTAGACACAAGTAAGAGTTGGTGGCTGCTCACAGGTATCACATGCAGCCTTTCTATAACCAATAACCAAACAGACCTGGATGAGGCTCCGACAGCCAGTCAATATGGAAACCATTTTTTCTAGCTTGACTTAAGGTCAAGTATCTTCTCTCCTACGAAAAAAAGGAAAGTTACTTAGTCAGAGATGCTGAATAAGCTACTATGAAAGTAGGTCTGAGAGAGCAAGTACATAAGGTTTGCAAGAAAACAAATGCTCATATTAATATAGAAGCTCTTCCTTTTCCATCCCACAAGGCTTCATATCAGCATCAGAATAACAGAGCAAGAACTCAGTGAACATCCATTAAGCAGTGATATGTAAACACAAGACGGACCTGCAGCCTTGCTGTGAGGTAAGCAGGTTCTTTTAGAACAAGGCCAGTGTGACTGGCTGCGTCGACTGCCTTAAAGATCAGAAGGCAGAATGAAGCAGCTGACAACTGTGGGCAGACCTAAGGGTAGGGGGAAGCCATCCAGAGTCTGGGCTGGCCAGCCCTGCAGAAACATAGATTTTTGTCGTGCTGCCTGTTCTCTCATTTCACTTGCCTAGCCAGCCCCAGTACATCTGCTCCAGGAGAAGCACCCCAGTGACTTCTAGAGGGCGGGCATGCTTATGCTCCATGGGCAGCCTGAAGCTCACCCAGAGAGGGGCAGTCCTTGAAATATCATTCTGCAGGTGGTGCTAGGCAATCGGGGAGAGGCTTACAACAGTCCTGGCTAATTTTCTTCCATTACTTCCTCAAGAATAAAGATCTATGGGAGTCATTTCTGTACCCTGTCTCAGCTCATTTTCCTGCTGGTTATGAGCTCATGTTTTATTCATTCTCACAACTCTGGTATCTAGCACAGCACCTAACACCTACTGCATACCCAATAAATGTTTGCTGGAATAAATAAAATTATTTTTAATATAACCAAAAATTATTGGGAACTTAGACACTGAGGAACCCTGCTAACTAGAAAATAGGACTCTCCAAAATGATCCTAAACCTTTACCCTCCTCAAAACAGTAAAGTCACATTATAGACTATAGAATCATTTTATTACCCAAATAAGTGGGAATCTGTCTCCATCACTTACCTTGAGAGACTCATAATGGTCCTGTCTAATACCTTCGTATTCTTCCACTATCTCCTCAAAGTAGTCATCCTTTAGATTCTCATCTAGTAGCTGAGAACACTGCAAAAGCAAGGTCAAGGGTCAGTGTACACAGAGCAGTGAAGAAGATAAAATAGGTACAATACTAGCCAGTTGTGTGACACCTCCTTCAGGAAACCTTCCCATGTTAACATCAATTCCTCTCCTTTACCAAATTCTCTGGTTCCTGTCTGGGTTGCAGTAAAGGGCTAATTCAGTACGCCTAAGACGTTCAAATCTGGCACATAACAAAGAAACGATTGGCTCTTGATGGCTCCTGGGACATAAGCTCTAAGCCCTCGGAATATGCTGCCTGTTAAGAGTACCTTTGTCTACCTGGGGCCTTGGGCCACCCCAGATGGTTTATGCTACCAAAAAGATTTATAGGGTACGTGGCTCACGCTTCATTTTTTGAATGCTGGAGGGGCTGAAGACTGAGTATAAGGTCAGTGTGGTAAGATTCCAAGCCTGCATGACTGACTCCCAGGAGCCTCAGGATATCAAGGCTCTGGGGAGCTCCCCTGGTGGCAGTGCTCTGTACTGCGTGTTACATGTTGTCACACTTCACTAGTGGAGGAATAAAGCACTGTCCATATGAGAGGACATGGGAAGCTCATGTCTGATCTTGCTTGGATTCCACTCTACGCATCCTTTGCCCTTGCTGATTTTAATCTGTAGCCTTTCATGGTAATAAACGATGATTGTGAGTCTAACTGCATTCCGGAGTTCTGTGAGTCGTTCTGGCAAATCACTGAAACTGGGGGTGGTCTTGGGGACCCACAGCCCACTGGTTAGGTACTCCTCTTTGGTGTTTCAAAGATCCTTGGTTCATCTCTCCCTCACTGAGCTTACCACAGGCTCTTAGTCTGTCAGTAGTGGACAAGTACCCTGGGACTCCACCTTAACCACATTCATTTCTAGCTCAGTGCCTGGTGCGTACCAGATGCATCCTCACTACCTGTCTGCTGAAGGAATGAGGCCACTCCTCAACCACAAGCTTCTGCTAGATAAGAAAGGAAACCCATCTTCTGAGAAGTGAGGCTACTCAGTAAACTGTAAAAGTAGTATCAGCTGAATCTTATTTATGACTGCTTATCAAGTTGGTAGAATACCTCCCACCCAAGCTCAAAATAACATCACCGAGAAAGAAGAAATGGCTGTTACTGATGACATCAGTTCAAACACCCAAGAGTGGCCCCATCTTTGCATCCTCCAGCAGGATTTTAACACAAAAAAGGGAAGCTCAGTATCATAATCTGAAATGGACAAGTTAGACCAGGTGATGGCTAAAGAGCCTACCAGCTTCAAATTCTATAATTCTATGTGAATTTTCTAAGTATCTCTAATAACAATCCAACCACCTATGAGTTTATATACAACTATGTCACTTTTAATATTAAAGAACATAATCAGAAAAGGCCATCATGGCAAGCCTAAAAATAGGCACCACAGAGCGTTGCCCAGTCTTGCATTAACCCTACTTCAATGGGGTCCTCATTGAGGAAACCCAGTAGAAGAGAAGTGAATATAAGTAGGGATGCTTATTTCTGAGCTCCCCAATGTATATACAACCAAAGTTTTAGAAGATTGTTGCATTCTGCTAGATTTTAAATTCTGAGAAGGCAAAACCCTGATTTCCTTAACAGACTAAGAACTTAACAATACCGTGACACAGGCATACTGGGTAGAAAGAACATACCACTACAGTTAGCACCTTCCACACCCATTAGGCAGCCTGTGCCTGGGTCCATAGTGGCAATACCCACCCTGCCCAGTCTGGCTTGCTTGATGGAAACAAGTTTACAGACAATTAATTATATGGGCTACTCTAAGTAAAATCAGAATTCATCATGTGGTTTCATGTTAACCATTCAGACAGTACAGCTTTCCTGTTCCTTCCTGCACTATTCATTTTTCATGGGAATAGCAGCCCAATGAGAGGGAATAAGTTGTGGAGCACAGGCCTGGGACAAGCTCAGTGCAGTTAGACCAGAAGACTGAACCAACAGTCAGCACGAACACGCTGCACATTGACCCCTGGAAAATGTCACTACTAATCTCTCAGATGGTGGCATCAGACTTACATTCTAGTAATTTCAAAAAGGCGGCTATTTCTTTGTCTATGAGAAGGGCTAATGTGGATAAAGTGAAGGTTCCTGTGGCCAGGATTCTCACCTGGCCCTCGTTGGCTAGCTCACTACACACATGTGGGCAATGTGTAGCTACTGACTCTATATAAAGAGCTCCACCCAGTGTTCTAGGGGACATGGTGGCACAGCTGTAAGGCTGCAGGAGAGCAGAGCAGAGGCTGGAGTTACAGCAGAGCTGAGGACAAAGACTGGGATGGCTGTGCAGGCAGAGAAGCCCAGAGGCAGAGACCAGCTTGCTGCATGCAGACTCGCTCTGAGTGGATGGGATCTTAGTGATTGACCTGACACTGTGGAAATAAAGTTGGGTATAAACGCTTTCACCCCAAGAACATTCTACTCTCATATGTTTGGTCACATTGAAACCATAGTGAATTTACCCAGGGTTGAAACCCACTGGCAAGACAGCCAACCCCTGCGGGTTGCCCACTGGACCAAACAGGAGCACAAGAGCCCGCACCTTATCCCAAAACCCTACTCTGCAGGGCTAATGCCACTGGAAGCTTGGGCTGAGGACACCACAAGGAACAGTAGCAAAATGCACCAAGTTTGCTTTTCCAGAGCCAACAGAAATTCAGAGAACTGTTGGAAGTTGCAACTGTGCCTGGATCCAACTTAAAATGGAGTTGGAGATGAACCAGAAACACTCCCAGATTTCCTCAAGTCACTTTTCCTCATTCAGACTAAAATCTGTGCCTCTGGGCAGGTTCAACCACCATTTTTAGGGCATGCAATGTATGCAGCAGCATGGTAACATACACCAACACAAGGTTAATGCAAGTCCTGCCCCACCTGTTAATTTCCTGATAATTTCACCAATCCCTGATAAACATGCATAAACCTTCTGTATACGCTCTGTCCTCCCTCTGAATTCAGGGAGACCTATTTGAACCTTGCCTGTCTCCTTGCTGATAGGTCAGCCTCACAACAGAGCCTCTCCTTTGGCAAATGCAGGGATCCCATGTTTGGCTTACGGCATGTTGGGCAGTGGACCCTTATCAGCTAGGCCCACATTGCTTAGCTCCTCAGGACAGCAAATTGCTTAGCTCCTCAGGACAGCAAAGGGGTCAAGAAGCCAACTCCTTCCCAGCTAAAGCCCTTCCCCTACCTGTAGGGGCAATATTACCACTGTAAACTAAATAGATCGACAGTGTGGCCTCCAAATGGGAAATCTTCAGAGTCCTTCATAAGCAATTGAAAACAGCAGTAAGCCTCAAAAAGAGGCCCATTGGTTACTCAACCATGGACTTGATTCAAGCTCCTTATGAAGCACAATTACATTAACAATCTAAATGTAAGATAGAAAAAACTGCTTTAAAATTGATTCGTAGAAACAGAGTTTATTTGCATATTAGTTTACATCATTGACAATTAAAAAACTGAAATTTTATGATTTCCCTTTAATTTATTTTATCCTTCTTAATAGAGGCAAATTGTTAAATATTAACAGGAGCAAATCTGACATAGCACAGAGTAAGGCCATCTGTACTCAAATTCCACACCTGTCACATGATGGATGTGCAGCCTCAAGAGAATTACTAACCTCCTCATTCCTGTTTCTATGTCTCTGAAATGGAGATAATGACAGTGTCTACTGCATGAGGATAAAAAAAATCCATGGAAAGCACTTAGCATGGTGTCTGCACACTGTAAATTTTTAATAATGTTAGCAATGATTATATAACTTTCATATAAATAAATTCACAGATCTGAAAGAATTCATTTGGAAAATGGCTCAGGAAATGTGGTCGCCCTAGTTCAGTCTGCACGGTATCACCTGGGTCTCACAAATACCAGTCCCCCTCAGTACCTTTCCTTTACAAAATGTGAAGGTTGGACTAGATTTGGGTTTTTAAATAGTGCTCTTTCTTTCTGTGAGAACTAGGAGTGGATGAGGATGGAAGGGGTTGCTTGTATTTGTACTATACTGGGTTTCCAGGAAACACATCACTTGAAAACAAGGTTTCTGTGGCCAAAACTTGGAAACCACTGGACCACATGGTCACTCAGATTCCCTCCAGCTACTATATCTTATTATTCAATGAAAATAATGAAGCATGTATCAAGAAGAGGATGATACTAGGCTTCACAGGGAGAAAAGCAAGAAAAAGCATTTAGCTAAGTTGCTTACTACATTACTTGAGAAAAAGAATCTATTATTTTAGGTTTTGAACATTTGGTGAATGTTTTTGTCTTTGGATAGGATGAACTGGCCAAGGTTAAAAGTTTTTCTATCTAGAAATAGGTCATTTTTTAAAATTCTATGCTCATTTTAGCTCTGGCATGGAATTAAGAAAGTATAAATTTATACAGCCCAATGGCTGGGCTCTCTCTAGGTTGGTATCAAGGTCAAAGTGTCTTGGTACCATTCCTCTGTCACTCAGACTACCATCTCCAAGGTGGACCGGGAGGGGCTGCTGCCCTGGAAGTGCAAGCACAGGTTACACTCAGCTGGCCCTCCTTCCTACAAAGTCCACAGCTGCATGACACACCCACACGCTTCAGGCTAGTCCTTCACATTTTTCAGTAGAATTGGACAAAAGCAAATAGAAGATCTTGCACAGTACCCTAGCTCTTAATGCCCCTTTGTTCTCTTTTAAGACACATGGAAGTAATGAAGGCCTCACACTTACCACCACCACACTCTTGGACGCGTCCAGGACGTGGATTACAGGCGCACTATATCTCGGAGCTATTTTAACTGCTGTGTGGGTTCTGAAAAGAAGGGTCAGGAAGAAAAACATCCATTAGCGCTGACAGTTCTTACACAACTCCTGTTCAGAACCATTAGAGATAATGTGTTTCTACAAGGCTTTCCTGAGAATGATTCCAAGGTACTTAACAAATATTACACTTCAAATTTCCCTTTTAAAATGAGAATGATTTTCTCCCCACACTAATATGGGGGAACCCAAGGGGAGAAGACATGGACTTGTTGGCCCAGGCACAAAGAAGTCTGTGACAAAATGAGAACGACTTTGTCCTCAGCTGTCAGCCAGAGAGACAACAAGCGTGCAGCCTCACACTGGTTAGCAGCCCCTCTGCTAAGGCAGCCAACCAGCCCAGGCAATTGCACTCTGCTGTCATAAAGGTTACATTTAGTTTTTTCCTCCCAAAGAGCTGGGATACCAATCAGGGCCCCTGGGGAACCAGCCATCAGGCAGGGCACACAAGACCCCACCCTAGCTGCTGTTCTCTTTTCCTGAGAGACATCCCCACTCCTTGGCCCCAACCCCACCTTGTCCTTGTAGTATGGAACCTCAGACTCTAACTAACAGAAATAACACAGAGAGGCAAAAACAACAAACATATTTTATACTAACATTGGCCTAGCCCCAAATCCCTATTGTCAAAACTCGAAAATGTCAATACTGAGGAAGAACCATCCTTCAATCCTTATAATCACCTAATAAACTAAAGCGCAAAACACACTGCCCAGTGATTACTGTTAATAGCAATAACATAAGCTACACACCGGCTATTTCACTGTAGAAGATAACACGTGAAAGTGAGAGCTGAAGGCGTACATATTCTCCCTTACGGAGCTGACAGGCCCTGAAGACAAGAGAGAGGTGCGGGCTCAGCCAGTCCCACTGAAAGGGGGGCACTGTCCCCACAGGGTGAGCGGTGCTCTCCAGCTTTTCTCCTCCTTCCTTCTCCCCTCATGTGGCAGCGCCATTCCCCAGAGCAGATACTTTCATATTCTTTCCCCTCAACTACAATGTACTTTCATTTGGGAAGATGTCCAGAATATGCTATCATGTGAGGAAAAAATCAAAGTAGCAGAACAGTGTGTTTAATACAATTCTGTTTTTTTAAAAGCAAACACTACCAGCCTCAATCTGCCCTAGCCAACCTAATATACATGTCAGTGTATTTAGAAAAACACAGAGAGATACACAGCAGTATCAACATTGGTTGTATGGAGGCTGGGGTGGGGCTGGAGATACCACATTTTACTTCACATTCCTCTGAACTTCCTGATATGTTCTAACAAGTGTGGATCACTGAGGTAACTTTTAAAAACCAAGAGAATACCACAGTGCTGTATATATGTGAGTGTTTTTAAGAAACTTCTCATGGAAAGCTCTAAAAATTCATTCCCAATAAGACAGGCAAGACCACTAACATTTCACCTGTCCCCATTCTAAGCACATCTCTGCATATAAACAGAAAGTAAAGGATTAAAGCCATAAACCACAAGAATTGAGCTTGAAGATGGAAGTTCAGGCCTAAGCCAGTTAGTGTAAGCAAGATACATCATTTGGACCAGAAGGCTGGGTGCAGAGCCATAGGGGAAGTGGGCCACGGCCTGGAGCAGCGAGTGAACTCCACTGCCCCAACAACAGGTTTGTATCCGCACTGCACTCAGGGGACCAAAGATTTGAAGATTATGTTCCATTTCTTGGATGGGGAAGATTTTCAAACAGCAGGAAAAGTTATAAAGAAGAAGCTGCTTCCAGTTTCAAAACAGAACACAAATCAGACTATGCTTGCTTCCTCTTCTTCAGATGGTCAGCAACTTGAGCACATGGAAATATTTTAACATATATTCTGCAGGCAGTTGCTCCAGGAAACATTTAGACTGATGTGACTTAGATGATATTTCTCTTAAGGAGAACCAGTACAATTTAAAAATTTTAAAGCAACACAATTAATATTCATTAGGCATCCACAGTCTCAGTACAATTCTGGCCATTTTCTCTTTGATTATCTTCTGGACAAGGGCTCTGAAAAGAAACTGATGGATTCCTCTATTAAAAATAAGTAAATTAGTAAATAAAAGCGAAGTGCTACTTTCCAACACAAAAACTGACAAATCTAGATGAGCACAGGCATGAAATTTGAGCTTCCTAAGCCATTGAGAGTCCTTTAAATTTCCTTATAAAATAATTTGATATTGATTTCACTTTCTTCTAAGCTTCCATTTATGCCAGCTTCTCCAGGTGGAAGGTGACATCTCTCAGGTGTCTGAAAAGATGCAAAACATTGAACTCTCTCCTCCCCTTCCTGCCTACCAGGAACAAACGGCTAGATGCTGAGGCTGAAACGCAAATCCACCTCTGTTAAGTCACTCATCAACCTTAGGATTTAATTAGTCGACTCCAATACTTGCCAAATGGGCATGGGTTTTAACCTGATTCTTTTTAAAATTCTGAAAAAGAGGAAGCACTCTAAGCATTTGTTCCCTGTTATATCCCATCCCAGAATCAATTTCAAGTGATTTATATAACTGCAACATGACCAAAACTTAAAATTTGAAGAGAAAAACATGAGAAAGGGAAAATTAAGGAGCCATGGGGAGTAAGATCAGCATCTAAAATTCATTCTATGAAGCCCCACACCCAGTCCTCAGCTCTCAGCTTCCCTGCTGTTGATTCAAAGAGCAAAATAATACCAGTTATGTGATTCAGCACCTTACTTCCTAACAATTAAAAAAAAAGCCTCAGGAAATTACCTCTGGCTTTGAGCAATGTGACTTCCTATTGAATTCTCTGTTACTCAAAAAAATAATTGAAAAAGACATTTTTGCAGCTATTGGCTCTGAACCAGTTAAAAATTGAAAGCTAACTGCCAGACTTGTGCCCTTGGGAAGTTCTGTGGCTAACAGGGCCAGATTTCCCCTAATGTCATTTCTAGTTTGTGATACCCAAACCATCTGTATTATAGATAGGAGAACACTTAGCTTTCTCTGCTCTTATAGCTACAGGTTAAAAAGGGACAGTCTAAGCATATTTCTACCCATATATGGCTCCAAATCTGTATAACCCTTTCAACTTCTCCAAGGATCCATCCACATTAGGCAGCTGTAAGCATCATTTCTAGTATCCTGGGGGTACGGTTCTCATTCCATCATGCTACTGCAGGTCACGGAAGTCTGGAAAGCCATGACGTTATACTCCCTCTGTGATCTGCTTTCAGGACAACTTGGGAGTTGAGTTCCAGATATTCTACATCTTTTTCAGGAAACCTCAAACTGGAAAAACCCAACTTGAGCCGCCATCTGCTCAAATATAGTTAGCAACAGAAAGAACTGGAAGCCCACTGAGCCCTCAATAGGTCTGTGGGAGGTAATAATAAGGGCTCTCTGAGGGCTTCTGAGACAGTTAAATTCCTGAACACTTTCTAGCAAAGCTAACTCTCCTAGGAGTAGATGACTTTCTTATGCAGATGCAAAATCACTAACATAAAGGAAAAAAATCAGACTTCAAGAAAATAAGAACTTTTGTTATCCAAAAATAGCACTGAGACAGCAAAAGCCAAGCCATTTCAGAAGAATCTATTTGCAATATATATTTCTGATAAAGGAATTAAATCTAATATAAATATAAGGACTATATACAAATCAACAGAAACAAAGACAGAATACCCAGTTTAAAAGAATTAAAAAGCACACCCAAATGGTCAATATACACATGAAAAGGCACTCAACATCAGCAGTGGGTAGCGAAATGCAAATGAGAACACTGTCAAGATATATTACATATACACTAAAATGGATAACACTGAAAAAGATGTAGAATATCTGGAACTCTAACGATTGCTGGTGGGGTGTAAGTTCATATGATCATTTTGGAAAACCACCTGGCAATATATAATGCATAGCTTATGATAGAGCAAGTTTGTTTCAGAGCAGGAACACACATATAGCAGCATTCTCTGTAGTAACCCCAAACTGGAAAAACCCAAATATCCACCAATAGTAGCATAAATAAAATCACTATATTACACAATGGAAAAAAAAATCATTACAGCAATGACTTTGGGCCTCACAGACATAATGTTGAGCAAAATAAATTAGACGTAGAAGAATACATGCAACAGGACTCCATTTATACAAAGCTGAGATGCAGACAGAAACAACCTAAAGACACAGAAGACAGAATAGTGGTTATTTCTGTTGGAAAGGATCACCAGCGTGGGAACCCAGCAAAGTTCCCCATGTGCCATTAATCTAGGGATGGTTACTGGGGTGGGGGGGTTCATTTTTGTAAAAATTCATTAAGTTGTATGTCTATGATTTGTGTGCTTTTTTGTATGATTGCTATACTTTGGTAAAAATGTTTACTTCAATAAGAGGACTTGATGAAGCAAAATGGCAGGTCTGAGACCTCATCCACCGACACCACTTTAGAACAGACTCGTAACGGAATTTTACACCGAAGTTCTTGGAGGGTGACTAAGAATCTGGTTCTCAAAGCCTGCTCTGGCCCTGCAATGGAGAAGGGGAAGTTCACCTGGAAACTATACCAGAGAAGCCACTGCCAGTAGCTGTTACTCTCCAACAAAAGAGGAGAACCAGGAAAGGAACAGCTCATCAGGAAACAAAGCACTAGTGTTCTGGAAGAAGCCTTGGGAGGTCAGTGGACCCAGCTTTCTGCCTTTGGGAAGGAAAACATAACAGTTTCCCAGACAATAAGAATAGAGATTTTGCAACAGCATGAAGAGATAGTGGGCGACTTCTGATCTGATTAGTTATAACTTGATATACCAACTTATAATTGTTAAAAGCCTTTATTGCTAATTTTGCAAATTATGAATCTTGGGAGGCTAGTCATGTTGCTTCTGAATGTTTTTTTAAAAGCCTCTTGAATCTGGTGGCTCTTACTTGAGATCTAATAGAGATAGAGATATAGCAGAATGCACTACTTGGTAATGTTCCAATTTGCACAAGCAGCAATAAGTGGTTTCTTGATCTTGAACTGAATGTAGTGTCCTACCACTTAAAATGGTTCTTATATTGAAGCCAGCATCACATTTACATAACTCACAATATATTTCATTACATTTGTTCATTTAAATATTTACTTATTCCATTTTACAACTCTGGTTTTAAAAGGTATCTCATTCTGACAATAGTTTGCAGATTCTCTTACATTCTCTTTACTAAGCTAATGAATATTCACAATATAAACATCAAGTACACAAGCTCAGCTCACTGAAATCCCAGTCCCCAACGGTTGGTCATATCCCTGGAGAATAATCTGCCACATATCCTAGTGGGAAAGTCCTTCATGGAAAAACAAATCCAGTTGCATAACATGGGCAACACCCAACCGCCAACTATTGAGTCCTTCAAGTATGAAGATCAGTTAATGGATAAATGACATAGAACACTATGCTTACTCATGAAAATGATCTATTCTGATTATAAATGGGATGATGGTTAATTTTATGTGTCAATTTGGCTGGCCATGGGATCCAGTTTTTGGTCAAACACCAATCTAGATGATTCTTTGAAGGTATTTGTCTAGATGTGATTAGTATTTATATCAGTAGACTTTGAGTGAAGCAGACTATTCCTCCATGATGTAGGTGGGCCCCATCCAATCAATTAAGGACCTTAATAAAAAGACTGAAATCTCCCAGGGAAAAAAGGAATTCTGCCTCCAGTTAGCCTTTGGACTCAAGATGTAATTAATTGTTGCCTGCTCTCCAGACTGCCAGCTTTCCCTGCATATTTCAGACTTACCAGCCCCAATAATCATACGAACCAAGTCCTCAAAACAAATCTTTCTGTACACATTCTATTGATTCCATTTCTCTGAAGAACCCTGACTAATACACATGGCTTAACATACAGTTCTTTCCAGTGTGAAAGAAATTTTAGAATACTTCTGACCAGACCTCTATTGTATATTCACATTAGAAAAATAAACTGCTCACTTGTAGGGTATTCAAGTTTAGTGCTCCACTTGGGCACCATTCCCTGCCAAAGTAAACTACATAAGGCATAAGGAATGTGTCACAAAAAGTCTAGTACTCAACCACTTAAGACCCCAAATACCTAAAGCAATTCTGAGAAGGAAGAATAAAGTGGGGGGGGGGGGGATCTCGCTTCCCAACTTCAAGCTCTACTACAAAGCCACAGTAATCAAGACAATTTGGTACTGGCACAAGAACAGGCACATAGACCAGTGGAACAGAATAGAAGGTCCAGATATTAACACAAACATATATAGTCAATCAATATACGATAAAGGAGCCATGGACATACAATGGGGAAATGACAGTCTCTTCAACAGTTGGTATTGGCAAAACTGGACAACTACATGTAGGAGAATGAAACTGGATCACTGTCTAACCCCATACACAAAAGTAAATTTGAAATGGATCAAAGACCTGAATGTAAGTCATGAAACCATAAAACTCTTAGAAAAAAACATAGGCAAAAATCTCTTGGACATAAACATGAGTGACTTCTTCATGAACACATCTCCATGGGCAAGGGAAACAAAAGCAAAAATGAACAAGTGGGACTATATCAAGCTTCTGTACAGCAAAGGACACCATCAGCAGAACAAAAAGGCATCCTACAGTATGGGAGAATATATTCATAAATGACATATCAGATAAAGGCTTAACATCCAAAATGTATAAAGAACTCACCACCTCAACAAACAAAAAGCAAATAATCCAATTAAAAAATGGGCAGAGGAGCTGAATAGACACTTCTCCAAAGAAGAAATTCAGACTGCCAACAGACACATGAAAAGATGCTCCACATCACTAGTCATCAGAGAAATGCAAATTAAAACCACAATAAGATATCACCTCACACCAGTAAGGATCACCACCATCCAAAAGACAAACAACAACACATGTTGGCGAGGTTGTGGAGAAAGGAGAACCTTCCTACACTGCTGGTGGGAATGTAAATTAGTTCAACCATTCTGGAAAGCAATATGGAGGTTTCTCAAAAAGCTCAAAATAGAAATACCATTTGACCCAGGAATTTCACTTCTAGGAATTTACCCTAAGAATGCAGCAGCCCAGTTTGAAAAAGACAGATGCACCCCTATGTTTATTGCAGCACTATTTACAATAGCCAAGAAATGGAAGCAACCTAAGTGTCCATCAGTAGATGAATGGATAAAGAAGATGTGGTACATATACACAATGGAATATTATTCAGCCATAAGAAGAAAACAAATCCTACCATTTGCCAACAATATGGATGGAGCTAGAGGGTATTATGCTCAGTGAAATAAGCCAGGTGGAGAAAGACAAGTACCAAATGATTTCACTCATATGTGGAGTATAACAAAGGAAAAACTGAAGGAACAAAACAGCAGCAGAAACACAGAACCCGAGAATGGACTAACAGTTACCAAAGGGAAAGGGACTGGGGAGGATGGGTGGGAAGGGAGGGACAAGGAGGGGGGAAAAAGGAAGGGGGATTACGATTAGCATGTATAATGTGGGGGAGGCATGGGGAGGGCTGTGCAACACAGATAAGACAAGTAGCAATTCTACAGCATCTTACAACACTGATAGACAGTGACTGAAATGGGGTTTGTGGGGAAGACTTGGTGAAGGGGGGAGCCTAGTAAACAAAATGTTCCTCATATAATTATAGATTAATGATATCAAGAAAAAAAAATCTAGTACTCATAACTAAAATATTTCTTAGCAAATATCATTATGATCATGATCCCAGGAAAAATCTGACAAAATGAATAGTGATGACAAGACCAAATTTGAACTTCCTCCTCTTTAAACTGTTTAACCCAAAAGTTTCCACCTTTCAGAAGCAACTTGTCAGAGTGATCCTTTGGTTCATTCTCCCTAGGTGGGCCTTCTTTTTCAACTCTAACAAGGTGGGAATTTCTTTAAGGGAACCTGTAGTTCTTCAGTTGGACAGAATGGGCTCAACTTCCAGCAATGTCTGGGTGTCAAAAACATGACTTACTCCTCTCAGTATCAGACTAAGTAGAGAAGCTTTTATTACAATCTCAGGAACTGATAGGAGGAGATTAAGGAAAAGACAATCACAAACCAAAGGAATCCAAACCAGCAAAGGGAAGGGAAATGGCCCAGGAGTCTCCCACGGTGCACTCCACAAGTATTCTGGCTCTTGCCAAATGAAGACCAGAAAGTTCATGGTTTTTTATAGTAAGGAGCCAATGCACCAATCATAAGGGAAAACAGCTCAGATTTTATCACTGTTTTTAAACAGTGGCATTGAAGAGAATTTGCAATGAAGCACAGAGCTCATTAGCATGACTTACCTCGAAGTGGTTGCTCCTCCAATCAACAATGGAATCTTGATAGCTAATCTCTCCATTTCCTTGGCAACAAAAATCATCTCATCCAGGGAAGGAGTGATGAGTCCTGACAAGCCTATTATATCTAGTGTTGAAAAAAGGAAAAAAGGACAAGTGAGAAGGAAGATGAGAGAAAAAAAGAAAAAAAGGATGATGACTCATCTTAAAACTTTATTAATAAAGCCCACAATACCTACAGGAATTACCAATTTCTAGTTCTAAGACACCTTTTCTGAGTGAGGCCCTTCAGTGTATTGTTAACGTTTGGTAGTAAAAATGATCTGTAACTTAAAGTTGCAATAATGTACTTGCCACAGTCTGGGGAAGCCAGACAATAGGATATATTGATCGTTCATGATTTCCCAGACTCAAACGTATCACAGAGTCTGAAGAAACATAAACACAATGACCCACAGAGAAAAAGTCTAATACAACACTGTTCCCTTAGGAGAAACGTGTCTCCATTCCCCATCTTCAAACCCACAAAGGTGTTACCGCCACTGTAAATGGCAATGACGGCAGCCCCCGTGCAGAAGCTACCCGAGTGTCCGAGGCCCCGCCGATCCCACATGGGCTGGGGCATTCCTGCTCACAGACAGACCTGTGGGGGAAACAAAACTTAGAGAGACATCCAGAGGCACAGTCACACAGTACCTGCTTTGTGGTCAAGAGCAGCTTTCAGAATCTCATCGCAGGGAGTCATGACTCCCAGGTCAATAACTCTGAGGTACACAAATGAGAAGTGAGAAAATAAGTAAAAATCCATTAAAGATAATGCTGAAATGAGCTTTTTTAAAATTAAGGTATCATTGATAGACAATCTTATTAAAGTTTCACATGAGCAACACTGTGGTTACAACATTCACCCATATTATCAAGTATCCCCCATACTCCAATACTGTCACTGTCCATCAGCATAGAAAGATGCTCTACAGTCATTACTTGTCTTCTCTGTTGAAATGATCATTTTTATTTCACCAAATCATGCTCTAACATAAATAGGAATCACATGGAAAAGCTCACTACATATCAACAACCACAACTACAACTACCCATTATTAAGTACTTACTGTATGCCAGGTACTATGCTAAGCTTTTTAAAGCAGCTTTATTGATATATAATTAACAGAGCATAAAAGTCACCCATTTAAAGTATAGGATTGAATAGTTTTTGGTATATTACATTACTATTTTTTTAAGCTCTGGTAAAATATATGAAATATGATTTGCCCTTTTAATCATTAAGTGTACAGCTGAGTGGCACTAGTTACAGTCAGTCACAATGCTGTGCAACCATTATCACTATTTATTCTCCAAACTCTTTCATCACCCCAAACTGAAACTATAATCATTCAGCAACAACTCCCCATTCCTTATCTCCTGGCCCCTGGTAATCTCTGTTCCACTTTCTGTGCTATGAATTTGCCTATTCTAGATACTTGTACAAATGGAATAGTACCTTATTTGCCTTTGGTGTCTGGCTTACTCCACTTGGCATAATGTACATACCACATTTTGTGTATTCATTGATCTGTCAGTGGACATTTGGGTCGTTTCCACCATGCTAGGCTTTTTGCATAAGCAATGCCGTTTAAGCCTCACAGCACCTCAAGCATGGAAGCACAACTCTGAGCTCCATTTTAATGAAGCCCAGGGCCCAGAGAAGTTAAACAGCTCATCCAATCACAGTGAATTCGTAGCAGAGTTGTTGTCTGAACCAGGATCTGACACCAAAACCCATTCTCTTAGTGATTTAGGACAATAAAAATGCTGGGGAAGTTCACTCAACAAATCAAAGAGGTCAGTTCCTGCACATGAAAAGCTGGTGATAGGACATCTGGGTACTTAAGTTAAGGGAGAGGGAGACTGAATCAGGGAACAGTTCACCAAGAGAGAGGGTGAAACTCAATGGAAAAGCTGACTCTGGGTTGGGCACACATGAGGAGAAGCACAAGCATTGTGCAGTAAAGCCTGGAGCATGCTCTGAAAGAACAGGATAATACCAGAGGAATTCCTACTGTGGAAGGGGACAGCTTTCTGGAACTTAGAGAAAACAATTTTCTGCCCTGGAAAATGTTCCATGTACTACTCTTCTATTCTAGATTTAGAGTACCCTTCTGCCATTCATTTCTGCAATTAAATTCTATCATGAGCATTTGTTTAAATGATGCTTGAAAAGTAAAGCATGCATTTTCACTTATTTCATAATGTCAACAATTCTTAAAATTAAATAAGCAAAATAATTTTAAATTAAAAAATAAAATCAATATTTAAGAACAACTACCTGACAGCATCTGCTGGTAATGCCGGGTGCTGAACACGAGGGGCAGGAAAGAGCCTTACTTCTCACTACAGACCCTTTTATACTGTTGGATTTTTTAGCTTGTTCCCACATTTCTTTGAAAAAGTTTTAAAAATAAACTAGCACCATAATGTTCCTCATGTAATTGTAGATTAATGATACCAATATAAAATAAAATAAAATAAAATGGCATGTAAAGGGTAAAAAGAAAAAAATAAAATAAAAAAATAAATGAAAGTAATTTTCAATTAATAAGTAAATAAATAAATGAACTAGCACATATGGATTTGACAAGCAAGACAATGTGAAATCAACAACTGTGTTCAGCTTTGTCGGCACTAACGCAGCAGAAAACAAAGGCTTCAGGTTTCAATGATGTGGCACGGCAGGTTATAGCATAAGTGAGATGGTGCCACTTTTTATTTTAGCATGTTCAAATATGTCTGGTAACTGGATCTTCTGTTAACTATGACTAAGTATAGACTACTGCATATAAAGCTAAGCAAAATAGCATATTGCTTTTAAATCAAAGACAAAAAGGCATACATTTCAAAACTGTTTTTCAAAACTGATTTTAAAAAATCAATTAGGAATCATCAGTATCATGACAAGAATCAACACACTCTCATTGTTTTTTCTTGTTTTAAGCCTATGGGGACATCTTTTGCACACCTGCTGTGCTTCAGGAAGTCAACCTTGTGGCTGGGCAGAAATGGGAGGAGAAAACTATACAGGCAGTGAGGTGGGGGAGAGCGGAGGGCATCTTAACAGTGGCAATTAGTTCAATTCTCAGAACACTAGGTGTGGGATCTTAGCCATCCAAATGGAGCTGTCAGGCGTCAGCTGGATATTTAATTTACTGGAGAACAGGGGAGAGATCCATGCTGGAGACAAAACTTGGGGCCCATCTGCATTTTACACGCTGTTAAAAAGTTATGAGACCAGACGAGATGATACAAGCCTGTCCTAGCACCTTGTCCCCAGGTGTGCCCCCCACACCAGCAGTACCAAAACCCCAAGGCACTTGTGAGAAATGCCAACCTCAGGTCCAGTTCTGACTTTCAGCAAGATCCTCAGATAATCAGAAGGCACATTATACTCTGAGAAGCACTAACCTAGGTAGTGAGGACAGACAGAGAAGAGGTGCAAATGCTGAGCCTTGTAGCACTCCTCTGTTTAGGGGTCATACAGAGGGAGAAATCAGCAAAAGAGAGACCATCAGGGGTCAGTAAGCTAGGTGCCTGATTACAAGTTCAATTTCCAACTTAGTAGCCTGACTTAGGAAGTCTTGCTGAGAAACAGTCAAATATATCATTGATGAGAGGAGCACTTCCCAACTATTTGCAATATGGAAAACATCTGCAGCTCTGGGACACATGAAGGAGGGTGCCTGGGGCAACTAACCCCAAGCTGCCCCTCGAAGAAGAAGTGGATCAGTTTCTCAGCACACCTGAATTAAGAAACCGTTGGAAAGTTCTGAATTAGGATGGAGGCATTCCAGCATAAAATGGAAAGCCATTTAAGCTGGATAGCAATTACAAGTCCCTAAGCAAGGTAATACCAGATTTTGAAAAATAACACTGGATTTCAAAGAAATAAGTAGGCATTAGTTAAATGAAGGAAAAAATAGGGTATTCTAGGCAAAACTCCCAGTAAAGGTCCAGAACCATGAACCAGCTGGTCCTAGGGAAGGCTGACTAATGGAAACGGTCTGAAGCCAGGGAGGAGGCTGTGGATCAAACCCTTCTCTTTTCTCTCACCTTTCCTACAACTTCCAGCTTCCCCCACATACATCTCCATCTCCTTTGGTATTCCCTTGGATCCTCTTACTCAACTCCAAGCTGTATTCCATGCCTGGAGAGGCCTCTTCTTATACAAGTTATCTACTGCTCCACAGTTTTCTGTCTTGACAGAACTTGATAGCACTTTCAGTCCTTTTTTTCCCCCACAAAGAAAAAAATTTTTTATCATTGCATAAGATTCACTTCATCAGAGAACCAAGATGGCGGCGTGAGTAGAGCAGCGGAAATCTCCTC
This sequence comes from Manis javanica, assembly GCF_040802235.1. Taxonomy (NCBI): domain Eukaryota; kingdom Metazoa; phylum Chordata; class Mammalia; order Pholidota; family Manidae; genus Manis; species Manis javanica. The sequence goes on from NC_133162.1 coordinate 84,703,731, forward strand.
ACAAAACCATATATATTTTTGAAAATACAACAAATACAACTAATCCCAAAAGAGAGACCAGAAGACACAGGACAAAAGCCAGACTACATCCACACCTGCGAGAACCGAGCATCTCGCAAAGGGGGTAAGATACATGCCGCGGCCCGGCGGAACCTGAGCGCCCCTCACCCCAGCTCCTGGGGGGAGGAGAGGAGTTGGAGCAGGGAGGGAGAGGGAGCCCAGGACTGCTAATCACCCAGCCCTAGCCATCCACACCAGAGCGCAGACACACAGTGCAAGCATGGGGTGTTGGAAACTACAGGAACAGGACAGTAAGACCTGTGAGTGGGTCCCAGCCACCGGTGCCCCTGGGACAAAGAAAAGCGAGTGAATTTTGAAAGTCTTAAAGGGACAGGGGCCCCACAGCTGGACGGAAGCACCCTGGGACACTTAGCCCAGCAGCTGCAAATCCTGTAGAACTCTGGGCGCCCAATGCCCCACAGCGCAGCTTGGAGGCCCCTCACCACGATAAACAGCCTCTTGCCTGTTCACCCTCCAACACGGCTCTGCCATATTGGAGAAGCAGCCTGAGGCAGGCCATGCCCACAGCAACTGCAGAGCTAAATAAACTTCATAGCAGCCGGGCAAGATCAGAAGCCCCGACTGCGCGCAGCTGCCCAGCACAAGCCGCTAGAGGCCGCTGTTCTCCCAGGAGAGGAAGGCCATAAACTGGCAAGAAGGGACTTTCTCTTACCCAACACATGCACCAGCTCCCCACAAATATATCTATCGCCATGAAAAGGCAGAAGAAATTGATACAGACCAAGATCACAGAGGCAAACCCTGAGAAGGAGATAGACCTAACCAGTATTCCTGAAAAGGAATTAAAAATAAAGCTCATAACCATGCTGATGGAGCTGCAGAGAAATATGCAAGAGCTAAGGGATGAAGTGCGGAGGGAGATTACAGATGTCCAGAGGGAGATGACAGAAATAAAACAATCTCTGGAAGGATTTATAAACAGAATGGATAAGATGCAAGAGGCCATTGATGGAATAGAAACCAGAGAACAGGAATGCATAGAAGCTGATGCAGAGAGAGATAAAAGGATCTCCAGGAATGAAACAATATTAAGAAAACTGTGTGACCAATGCAAAAGGAACAATATCCGCATTATAGGGGTACCAGAAGAAGAAGAGAGAGAAAAAGGAATAGAAAGAGTATTTGAAGAAATAATTGCTGAAGACTTCCCCAAACTGGGGGAGGAAATAATCGATCAGACCATGGAAGTGTACAGAACTTCCAACAGAAAGGACCCAAGGAGGACAACACCAAGACACATAATAATTAAAATGACAAAGATAAAGGACAAGGACAGAGTTTTAAAGGCAGCTAGAGAGAGGAAAAAGGTCACCTATAAAGGAAAACCCATCAGGCTATCAGACTTCTCAACAGAAACCTTACAGGTCAGAAGAGAATGGCATGATATATTTAATGCAATGAAAGAGAAGGGCCTTGAACCAAGAATACTGTATCCAGCACGACTATCATTTAAATATGAAGGAGGGATTAAACAATTCCCAGACAAGCAAAAGTTGAGGGGATTTGCCTCCCACAAACCACCTCTACAGGGTACTTTAGAGGGACTGCTCTAGATGGGAGCACTCCTAAGACTAAATAGATGTCACCAGAGAAAATAAAATCACAGCAAAGAAAGCAAACCAACCAAATACTAACTAAAGGCAAAAAATAAAATCAAATACCCACAAAAGCAGTTAAAGGAAGCACAAAAGAGCACAGAATAAAACAACCAACATATAAAGAATGGAGGAGGAGGAATAAGAAGGGATAAAAATAAAGAATAACCAGACAGTGTTTAAAATAGCTCAATAAGTGAGTTAAGTTAGACAGTAAGATACTAAAGAAGCTAACCTTGAACCTTTGGCAACCACGAATCTAAAGCCTGCAAGGGCAATAAGTACATATCTTTCAATAATCACCCTAAATGTAAATGGACTGAATGCACCAATCAAAAGACACAGAATAATAGAATGGGTAAAAAAGCAAGACCCATCTCTATGCTGCTTACAAGAGACTCACCTCAAACCCAAAGACTATAGGAACAAAGAAAGACTGAAGGAACAAAACAGCAGCAGAATCACAGAACCAAAGAATGGACTAACAGTTACCAAAGGGAAAGGGACTGGGAACAAAGGGAGGGAAGGGAGGGATAAGGGTGGGGAAAAAGAAAGGGGACATTACGATTAGCATGTACAATGTGGAGGGGCATGGGGAGGGCTGTGCAACACAGAGAAGACAAGTAGTGATTCTACAGCATCTTACTACGCTGATGGACAGTACTGTAATGGGGTTTGTCGGGGGAATTTGGTGAAGAGGGGGCCCTAGTAAACATAATATTCTTCATTTAATTGTAGATTAATGACAACAAGATTAATTCATTAATTTAAAAAAAAGATTCACTTCATCATCATCCAGGAATGGGAAAGGATTGCATTAGGATTTGGTACTGGATGAGTTTGTTGGATTCATCTACTAGCTGGGTGACTAACCCAAGCATCCAGGCCAGAACACTGATGCTGAGCAGAAGTATACATTTAACCCACTAACGGAGATCTGCAGGGTGCTCATTTACTAGCTGACACCATAAAACTAAACTCACCAATGCCAAGAGTCCATGTGTAATGAGATACAAGACCCAGAGGGGTATCTGACTGAAAGAAAAGGTTCGCACATTCACTTTTATATTTGTAAAAGAAATAGTTTCACCAGAAGATGTTTCTCCAGTTAGCTTACTAGCAAAGATAAGCAGACCTTCAATGCACAAGGGAGAGGAACTGGATGTGGTGGAGGAAGGCGTCAGATTTAATAAGCAGGCTTCCCCACTGTTGACATTCAGGTCCAGCAGCACCCTGGAGAAATGCTATTGTTCTCCCTGGCCTCTCACAATGTTTTTACTGGAGGACAAAAAAGGCATTCTTAGTGTGATTCCCTTAGCTACTGATCCATTTTTCAAAATAAAAATATGATAAACACACGACACTGACATCTCAACAACTTCTTTAGTTAGTTCCCCTCTTAGTTGCCTTTGTCAACAGCTCCTGTCCTGTTACCATAGTTGATTATGTATGTACCTGACTATTTAGCCTGATGACAATAAACTTACACAGAAAAAAGTTAACCAAATCATTTTAGTGTCTCTAGTAGTACAATGCATGGTATGAAGCAGATGGTCTATAAACAGTTATTAGCAAAACTGTATTTTAACTAATTGAAATGAATGAAAATAGAAGGCAACAACAACAGGTTTGAAAAGGTGAGATGAGCAGAAATGTCTTGTAGATTTTAAAAATCACCCACTTCATTCAAATACTTCATCTTTAGGTAAAATCTCATTATTAACAATCTCTGCTGTAACTACCATATATTTCTCTTTAAAAAATAAATAATCAAATACATTCCAAGAACAATGCTCCTCATTTCCCAGACTGAGAAATTGCTCAGTCTTTTTTTTTAATTAAGGTATCATTGAAATACAATCTTATGAAGGTTTCACAAGAAGAACAATGTGGATACTACATTGACCCTCATTATCGAGTCCCCCCTACATACCCCACTGCAGTCACTGTGCATCAGTGTAGTAAGATGTCACAGAGTCCCTACTTGTCTTCTCTGTACTACGCTGTCTTCCCCATAACCCTACACACACCATGTGCACCAATCATGATACCCCTCAATCCCCTTCTCCCTCCCTCCCCTTTGTTAATCTCTAGGTCCTTCTTAGAGTCCGTGAGTTTGCTACTTTCTTCCTTCAGCTTTGCTTCACTGTTATACTCCACAAATGAGGGAAATCGTTTGGTATTTGTCTTTCTCTGCCTGACTTTATTTCACTGAGCATAATACCCTCCAGCTCCATCCATGTTGTTGCAAATGGTAGGATTTGTTTCTTTCTTATAGGTGAATAGTATTCCATTGTGTATATACACATCTTCTATATTCATTCACTTACTGATGGACACCGGTTGCTTCCATATCTTGGCTATTGTAAATAGTGCTGCAATAAACATAGGGGTGCATATGTCCTTCTGAATCTGAGAACTTGTTTTCTTTGGTTAAATTCCTAGGAGTGGAATTCCTGGGTCAAATGTTATTTCTATTTTTAGGTTTTTGAGGACCTCCATATTGCTTTCTACAATGATTGAACTAGTTTACATTCCCACCAACAGTGTAGGAGGGTTCCCCTTTCTCCAAATCTTCACCAGCATTTGTTGTTCCTAGTCTTTTCTATGTTGGCCATCCTTACTGGTGTGAGGTGATATCTCATCATTGTGGTTTTAATTTGCATTTCCTTGATAATTAGCTATGTGGGGCATCTCCTCATTTGCCTGCTGGCCATCTGAATTTCTTCTTTGGAGAAATGTCTGTTCATATCTTCCACCCATTTTTTAATAGGGTTATTTGCCTTTTTGGTGTTGAGATGTGAGAGTTCTTTATATATTTTAGATGTTAACCCCTTATCAGATATGTCATTTACAAATATATTCTCCCATACTGGATGACTTTTTGTTCTGCTGATGGTATCCTTTGCAGTACAGCAGCATTTTAGCTTGATGTAGTTCCATTTGTTAATTTTTGCTATTGATTCCCTTGCCCGAGGAGATCCGTTCAGGAAAAAGTTGCTCATTTTTATATTCAAGAGATTTTTGCCTATGTTTCCTTCTAAGAGTTTTGTGGTTTCATGACTTATATTCACTTCTTTTATCCATTTTTGAGTTTACTCTGGTGTATGGAAAGAGACAACAATTGTTTCATTTCTTGCATGTAGCGGTCCACGTTTTCCAGCATCGATTGTTGAAGAGGATGTCATTTCTCCATTGTATGTCCATGCCTCCTTTATCATATATTAATTGACCATACATGCTTGGGTTTATATCTGGGCTCTCTAGTCTGATCCATTGGTCTATGGGTCTGTTCTTGGGCCAGTACCAAATTGTCTTGATTACTGTGGCTTTGTAGTAGAGCATGAAGTTGGGGAGCATAATCACCCCTGCTTTATTCTTCCTTCTCAAGATTGTTTTGGCTATTCACGATCTTTTGTGGATCCATATGAATTTTAGAACTATTTGTTCCAGTTCATTGAAGAATGCTCTCAGTATTTTGATAGGGATTGCATTAAATCTGTAGACTGCTTTAGGAGGGATGGCCATTTTGACAATACTAATTCTTCCTATCCATGAGCATAGAATATATTTCCAATTATTGGTATCTTCTTTTATTTCTCTCATGAGTGTCTTGCAGTTTCCAGGGTATAGGTCTTTCACTTCTTTGGTCAGGTTTATTCCTAGGTATTTTATTCTTTTTGATGCAATTGTGAATGGAATTGTTTCCTGATTTCTCTTTCTCCTAGTTCATTGTTAGTTTGTAGGAATGCAACAGAATTCTGTGTATTAATTTTGTATCCTGCAACTTTGCTGAATTCAGGTATTAGATCTAGTAGATTTGGAGTGAATTCTTTAGGGTTTTTAATGCATAATATCATGGCATATGCAAACAGGGACAGTTTGACTTCTTCCTTATCAATCTGGAAGCTGTTTATTTCTTTATGTTCTCTGATTGCTATGGCTAGGACCTCCAGTAGTATGTTGAAAGTGGGGAGAGTGGGAATCCTTGTCCTGTTCCCAACCTTAAAGGAAATGCTTTCAGCTTCTCACTGTTAAGAGTATAATGTTGGCTGTGGGTTTCTCATATATGGCCTTTTATTATGTTGAGGTACTTGTACTCTATACCCATTTTGTTGAGAGTTTTTATCATGAATGGATGTTGAATTTTGTCAAATGCTTTTTCACCTTCTACAGAGAAGGTCATGTGGTTTTTGTTCTTCTTTTTGTTGATGTGGTGGATGATGTTGATGGATTTTCAAATGTTGTACAGTCCTTGCATCCCTGAGATGAATCCCACTTGATCATGGTGTACGATCCTCTTGATGTATTTTCAAATTTGGTTTGCTAATATTTTGCTCAGTATTTTTGCATCTATGTTCATCAGGGATATTGGTCTGTCTGTAGCTTTCTTTTTTTGTGGTGTCTGCCTGGTTTTAGTATTAAGAGTGATGCTGGCCTTCTAGAATGATTTTGGGAGTATTCCCTCCTCTTCTACTCTTTGGAAAACTTTAAGGAGGATGGGTATTAGGTCTTCACTAAATGTTTGATGAAATTCAGCAGAAAAGCCATCTCGTCCAGGGCTTTTGTTCTTAGGTAGTTTTCTGATTACCAATTCAATTTCATTCCTGATAATTGGTCTATTCAGATATCCTTTTTCTTCCTTGGTCAGCCTTGGAGGGTTGTATTTTTCTAAGAAGTTGTCCATTTCTTCTAGGTTATCCAGTTTGTTGGCATATAATTTTCATAGAATTCTCTAATAATTCTTTGCATTTCTGTGGTTTCCATAGTGATTTTTCCGTTCTCATTTCTCATTCTGTTTATGTATATAGACTCTCTTTTTTTATTGATAAGTCTGGATAGGGGGGGTCTATCTATTTAGATTATTTTCTCCATGAACCAGCTCTTGCTTTCATAGATTCTTTCTACTGTTTTATTCTTCTCTATTTTATTTATTTCTGCTCTAATCTTTATTATGTCCCTAATTCTACTGACTTTGGACCTAATTTGTTCTTCTTTTTCTACTTTCATTAATTGTGAGTTTAGACTGCTTATATGGGATTGTTCTTTCCTGAGGTAGGCCTGTATTACAGTATACTTTGGTCTTAGCACGGCCTTGGCTGTGTCTCACAGATTTTGCAGTGTTGAATTATTGTTGTCATTTGTCTCCATATATTGCTTGATCTCTTTTATTTGGTCATTGATCCATTGGTTTAGGAGCGTGTTTTGAAGCCTCCATGTGTTTGTGGGATTTTTTTCATTTTCTTTGCGTAATTTATTTCTAGTTTCATAACTTTGTGGTCTGAGAAATGGGTTGGTACAATTTCCATCTTTTTGAATTTACTGAGGCTGTTTTTCTGGCCTAGTATATGATCTATTGTTGAAAATGTTCCATGTGCACTTGAGAAGAATGTGTATCATGTTGCTTTTGGGTGTAGAGTTCTGTATATGTCTGTTAGGTCCATCTGTTCTAATGTGTTGTTCAGTGTGTCTGTGTCCTTACTTATTTTCTGTCTGATTGATCTGTCCTTTGGAGTGAGTGGTGTGTTGAAGTCTCCTGGAATGAATGCATTGCATTCAATTCCTCCTTTAATTTTGTTAGGATTTGTTTCACACAGGTAGGTGCTCCTGTTGGGAACACAGATATTTATAATGGTTATATCCTCTTTCTGGACTGCACCTTTATCATTATGTAATGTCCTTCTTTGTCTTGTTTCTTTCTTTCTTTTGAAGTCTATTTTGTCTGACACAAGTACTGCAACTCCTGCTTTGTTCTCCCTATTAGTTGCATGAAATATCTTTTTCCTTCCTTTCACTTTTAGTCTGTGTATGTCTTTGGGTTTGAAGTGAGTCTCTTGTAGGCAACATATAGAGAGGTCTTGTTTTTTTATCCATTCAGTGACCCTATGTCTTTTGATTGGTGCATTCAGACCATTCACATATAGAGTGATTATCGATAGGTATGTACTTACTGCCATGGCAGGCTTTAGATTCATGGTTACCAAAGGTTCAAGGTTAACTTCCTAACTATCTAAGAGTCTAACTTAACTCACTTAGTATGCTGTTACAAATACAATCTAATGGTTCTTTTTTTCTCCATCTTTTTCTTCCTCCTCCATTTGTTATATATTAGGTATCATACCTGTATTGTTTGTCTATCCCTTGACTGATTTTGGGGGTAGTTGATTTGATCTTGCATCTGCTTAGTAATTAATTGTTGTACTTTCTTTACTGTGCTTTTATTTCTTCTGGTGACAGCTTTTTAGCCTTAGGAATACTTCTATCTATAGCAGTCCCTCCAAAATACACTGCACAGGTGGTTTGTGGGAGGTAAATCTCTCACTTTTGCTTATCTGGAAATTGTTTAATCTCTCCTTCAAATTTAAATGATAATCTTGCCGGTTGAGTATTCCTCATTCGAGGCCTTTCTGTTTCATTGCATTAAATACATCATGCCACTCCCTTCTGGCCTGTAAGGTTTCTGCTGAGAACTCTGATATTAGCCAATTGAATTTTCCTTTGTATGTGATCTTTTTTGTCTCTCTAGCTGCTTTTATAAGTGTGTCCTTATCCTTGATCTTTGCCATTTTAATTAATATTGTGTCTTAGTGTTGTCTTCCTTGAGTCCCTTGTGTTGGGAGATCTGTGCACCTCAATGGCCTGAGAGACTATCTCCTTCCCCAGACTAGAGAAGTTTTCAGCAATTACCTCCTCAAAGACATTTTCTTTTCCTCCCACTGGTGAGCTAGGGTGGGCAAAGGGTTTGGGTCTCGCCAGATCACGGCTTTGGTATATCACCCTGTTCTGTGAGATCTGCTTTTTTCTCTATGTGTATGCAGTCTGGAGCAGCCTTCGTTCCTGTTGCTCTTTTAGGATTAGTTGTATTAACTATATTTTCATACTATATGTGGTTTGGGGAGGAGGTCTCTGTCTCACCTCTCATGGCCCCATCTTTAATTACCTTCGAGACTGCTCAGTCTTTCGCAGTGGGCAGGCAGGCAAACAAAAGTACTTGTGAAGCAGTCAGAGGGAAAGGGTGCCATCCTGACAGGCTCCCCATCTCTGGCCTTCTGCTGTGGTTCTCAGTGTACCTCAATGGCCCAGAATGCAGAGGACAAAAATTCTGACAGTGGGGCAGCGACATAATGGACAGGTGTTTCCTGACAGCAGGAGATGAGAACTCTAGGGGCCACAGCTTAGCTGCAGTCAAGCCTCTCTTCTCTACAGAGAAAATAGCACATTGGAAAGAAGTCGGTGACTCAAAAGGACTGTTGGCTGGATGTGGACCAGAGAAGGCATTAGTTTTAACAGGCTTTTTTGATTATAAAGAATATGTTGAAATCAGAGCCAAACATACACTGACTTACAGCTCTCATAAAGTTAATGAGATAACAGAAAGGGACTTTACTTGTATACAACATACCAACATCTAGCTTCATCATTACCAAGACCCATGCATCATCCTGTTCTAGGCAAAAAAGAGAAAACTGTACAAAGCCTTCTTGTGAAACTCCATTTAGCCAAAATCTCTTAAGATATTGGTTCTAAAATATGGCAGTTCACTGGGAGGAGAAAGAAACTCTGCTCTGCTGCCTGTGGGTAGGAACCCAGTGTTCTAGTTATCAGAGCCTCTGGTCCACAGTGAACTGTGAAGAAGCCTCTTAGTTGTTTTTACCCTATTTAAATACTTTTTACTTCTCTTTTTGTCCTTACCGAACATAAAACAGATTAAATAATTAATGTATCACCTCAAAAGGTGTGTTCAATGCCAAAAATTTGAGAACACAGTAAGAAAAGAAATAAAAGATAATTTCTAACATTTACTGCCATAATCTACCCAATAAAGTTATTCAACCCAATAATTACCTGTAAATGCTTTTATTTTTAAAGAAGAAAGGGACTGAAAGAGGTGAGTCTGAACTTACCTGAAATTATTGCAGCCAAGGACTACTCCTACTATATTCTTGCCAATGTCGTGCACGTCGCCTTTAACAGTAGCCAGCACAATGGTGCCTTGGTAAGGGTCCTGCAGAGTAATTCAAGCAGATAAATGTTGCTGTGGCCAGTTGGAGGCACATCACTTAGCTTTCTAAAGCCAGAGTTGTCAGAACACAAAGCAATTTAATACAACTGAGACAACCTCAGAGATGGGTCCAGAATCCAAATCAGGTCCCCTGCAGGTAGAAAGCTGTAAGCCCGAGCAGTTTGACGCTCCCTAGTTGGCTAGCTCAGGGAGCCTCAACCAAGGTCATGAGTTCTGTCACCTCAAAGAACAGTTTAAGGTGAAATATAAAATAGTCTCATAGCTGAAGACCACATCCTTAACCCCTGACAGCTGTCAACACATGTTTATTGTTAGTAGTAGTGGGAGAGAGAGGAGGAACTGGTGAACAGTGTATGTCCTACCAGACTCTGACCCACCACAACAGCCCAGTCACAGGGGCACTTGACTATCTTGTTTCTTCAACACTATTGTGCTACGCACTGTCGGCATCCCTTCCCTCACACAAAAAAGACAAGACAAGACAAAGTCATGCAAGGATGGATCCTTAGAAACACTGTGTCTGTTTGAGCCATCCACAAATGCAGATAAATTAAAAAATTCAGAATCCTAGGGGCCAAAACTAAATGAGCTTCACAGGGAGCTAAACAAAGTCAGAGCTTAATCATTCACTATGGTGGTGTGGCCAACAAGAATTAAATTGAATCCAGAAGCAGCGCCAAGGACATTACCAGTATGCAGAAAATATTCATTTAAGTTTTCCAAAATCAAACATTACTCAGTGACCTCAAGGGTAGTTACCAGTCTTTGTAGCTACTGTGCAGTAGCTGGCACACAGGAGGAGCTTGTAAATGGCCAGCAGATGAATGAACAAATGAGTTTTGTCTTGAAATCATAGGCTTTGTTTAAAGAGTTATGTTCAATTAAAAATTTCATTAAGCCACATTCAAAGGGAAATCCCAGGGCAATCTGACACTTAAAAGAGTTAGATCATTTCTCTATTTTATCTTCAATGACAAACATAGTCAAGTTCTATGGTCCCTCCTCCCACTCGCGAAAGAGTCCTTGAGGTCAGTCCTTCACGGGGCCCACGAGGTCTAGAAAAAATGACTTGCCTCTTCCTCTACTGTGCCAGGGAGCCCTTTAGTTTCTTCTCTTTCTTTTTCCATGAAAGGGATCAGGTGGCCAACAGCCTTCTTCATGACCCGAGCTGACTTTATAACCTGAGGAAAACACACAGGGTCAGGCATCTTTACCAAACCACATGAATGGCTGCTAATGGCCATTTGAAAAACGTTAAATTTGAACAAATGAAGAATGCATACTTTTTACCTCAGGTCAGCCACACTAGAGTCCACTTCTGACAGTGGGCAGGACAAGGAATGAGTTCCTCATAGGCAAAGTCAGGGAATGAGGTATAGGAGAAGGAAAACAAGGCTAGACATCAAATGTTTCAATCTTTGTTCTCCTAACTTCTGCAGTTACTTTTCCTCTGCCTAGAAGGCTTTCCATCACTTTTCCAAGTTCTATGCTTCCTTCAGGTTTCAAGCTTCTCCACCATGAGCCCCTTCTCAGCCTTTCCTTCTTAATCCCCAGCATCACAATTCACTTATTAAGGCTTTCACTTAAGCAAGAACAGAGCCTTTTATAAGGCCTTCACCAAGCATGCTAAAATTCATGGGTGAAGTAGAATAAAGAACTTGGTATTGCACAAAGTTTCCCCTTACAAGTAAATGTACAGTGGAGAGACCTAGCAGCACCTTAAGCAAACGATCAAGGAAAACGTCACCAGTACTGAGACATGGTAAGGTGATGGGCCTGCGGAGGGAGCCCCTGAGAAGGGCAGAGCATCACTGTGTCATTCCTGCCGCAAAAGAGGGAACATCTGACAAGCTCAAACTGCAGGACACTCCAAATGATAACCATATTATACTCCAGAAGTCAAGATCTTCAAGTTTAAAAGGCAAGACGGAGGAGCTGTTAGAGAAGGCAGGCTAAAAGTAGCATGGGATCCAGGAAGAGAAAGAAACAGTATGGAAAAACTGGTGGAGTTTGGTAGAGGACTTTACTTAACAGTGTTACCAATGTTAATTTCCTGGTTGGGATGACTGCACTAAGGCCCAGTACAAATGCTAACAGGGGAATGTGTGGGGTGAGAGATATATAGATGCTTGCTAAACTGTATTTGCAACTCATCTGTAAGTTAACTCAAAATGAAAACTTACAAATCAGTCAACATCATGAAAAACAAAGACTAAGGAACTGTCACCAACTGGAGGAGGCCAAGAAGACAGGATGATTGAATGCTCCACACCAGAACTGTGGCCATGGTTTCACAGAAGCATGCATTTAAAACTCACCAAACATACATGAAATTTATTGCATGTTAATTATTAAATGATAAAGCTGTTTAAAAAAAGGATGAATGTTATGAAGGAAAATGGGCAATTAATAATTAAATACAGAATGAGTAATTAAAATTTTTAAAAAGCAGCCTTTAAAAAAAGGAGACTCTTGAGCCAAGATGGCGGCGTGAGTAGAGCAGTGGAAATCTCCTCCCAAAAACACATAGAGCTATGAAAATATAACAAAGAAAAATCTTCCTAAAATAGAGACCACAGGACACAGGACAACATCCAGACCACATCCACACCTGCAAGAACCCAGCGCCTTGTGAAGGGGGTAAGATACAAGCCCCAGCCCGGCGGGACCCGAGCGCCCCTCCCCCCGGCTCCCGGCGGGTGGAGAGAAACCGGAGCAGTTTTTTTTTTTGGCGAGCGCTTTTTGGAAGCCTTAGAGGGACGGGCCCCCGTTGCTGGGGAGGCAGGGTGGCGGGACCGGTGAGGAGGTGCCTGGGAACAGCGCCGGAGGACAAAGAATATCCCGCGTTTCTCCCTGCGAGACCTGGGGGCGGGTGCCTGAGACCGGTGCCTGAGGACGGAGGAGGTCGCGCGTTTTTCCCCTTTTTTTTTTTTTTCTCTTTTTGGCAAGCGCTTTTTGGAAGCCTTGAAGGGACGGGGACCCCAGTGCTAGGGAGGCACGGTGGCGGGACTGGTGAGCGGGTGGCTGGGACCGGCGCCTGAGGACAAAGAATATCCCCCGTTTTTCCCTGCGGGACCGGTGGGCGGGTGCCTGAGACCGGCACTTGAGGACAGAGGAAATCGCGCGTTTTTCCCCTTTTTTTTTTCTCTCTTTTCTGCGAGTGCTTTTTGGAAGCCTAAAAGGGACAGGGACCCCGGTGCTAGGGAGGCAGGGCGGCGGGACTGGTGAGCGGGTGCCTGGGACCGGCACCTGAGGACAAAGAATATCCCGCATTTTTCCCTGTGGGACCGGTGGGTGGGTGCCTGAGACCAGCACCTGAGGACGGAAGAAATCGCGCGTTTTTCCCCTTTTTTTTCTCTCTTTTTGCCAAGTGCTTTTTGGAAGCCTTGAAGGGACAGGGACCCCGGTGCTAGGGAGGCAGGGCGGCAGGACTGGTGAGCGGGTGCGTGGGACCAGTGCCTGAGGACAAAGAATATTGAGCGTTCCTTCCCTGCGGGACCGGTGGGTGGGTGCTTTTTGGAAGCCTTGAAAGGACAGGGACCCTGGTGCTAGGGAGACAGGGCAGCAGGACCAGTGCGCGGGTGCCTGGGACCGGCACCTGAGGAAAAAAAAAAAAAATCGCGTGTTTTTTCTTTTTTTTTCCTTTCTGTTCCCTCTCTCATTGTTGCTGTTGTTGTTTTGGTTTGGAGAGTGCTTTTTGGAAATCTTAAAGGGGCAGGACAGGTCACTTAGACCAGAAGCAGGGAATCTGGGGATCTCTGGGCACTCTAACCCCCTGGGCAGCAGGGAGCACAGAGGCCCCTTACGGAGATAAATAGTCTCCTGGCTGCTCCCCCTCTAACGGGGCTCCACCATTTTGGAGGAACAGCCCCAGCCAGGCCAAGCCCACAGCAACAGTGGAGATAAACCCCAAAGCAACTGGGCAGGAAGCAGAAGCCCTGTCTGCGCACAGCTGCCCAGCACAAGCCACTAGAGGTCGCTATTCTCCCAGGAAAAGGCTACAAACCAACAAGAAGGGAAGCTCTTCCAGCGGTCACTTGTACCAGCTCTGCAGACTATCTCTATCACCATGAAAAGGCAAAACTACAGGCAGACAAAGATCACAGAGACAACACCTGAGAAGGAGACAGACCTAACTAGTCCCCCTGAAAAAGAATTCAAAATAAAAATCATGAACATGCTGACAGAGATGCAGAAAAAAATGCAAGAGCAATGGGATGAGATGCAGAGAAAAATGCAAGAGCAGTGGGATGAGATGCAGAGAAAAATGCAAGAGCAGTGGGATGAAGTCCGGAAGGAGATCACAGATGTCAGGAAAGAGATCACAGAAGTGAAACAATCCCTGGAAGGATTTATAAGCAGAATGGATAAGATGCAAGAGGCCATTGAAGGAATAGAAGCCAGAGAACAGGAACGTATAGAAGCTGACATAGAGAGAGATAAAAGGATCTCCAGGAATGAAACAACACTAAGAGAAATATGTGACCAATACAAAAGGAAAAACATTCGTATTATAGGGATACCAGAAGAGGAAGAAAGAGGAAAAGGGATAGAAAGTGTCTTTGAAGAAATAATTGCTGAAAACTTCCCCAAACTGGGGGAGGAAATAATCGAACAGACCATGGAATTATACAGAACCCCCAACAGAAAGGATCCAAGGAGGACAACACCAAGACACATAATAATTAAAATGGCAAGGATCAAGGACAAGGAAAGAGTTTTAAAGGCAGCTAGAGAGAAAAAGGTCACCTATAAAGGAAAACCAATCAGGCTAACATCAGACTTCTCAACAGAAACCCTACAGGCCAGAAGAGAATGGCATGATATACTTAATGCAATGAAACAGAAGGGCCTTGAACCAAGGATACTGGATCCAGCACGACTATCATTTAACTATGATGGTGGGATCAAACAATTCCCAGACAAGCAAAAGCTGAGGGAATTTGCTTCCCACAAACCACCTCTACAGGGCATCCTACAGGGACTGCTCTAGATGGGAGCACCCCTAAAAAGAGCACAGAACAAAACACACAACATATGAAGAAGGGAGGAGGAGGAATAAGAAGGGAGAGAAGAAAAGACTCTCCAGACAGTGTATATAACAGCTCAATAAGCGAGCTAAGTTAGGCAGTAAGATACTAAAGAAGCTAACCTTGAACCTTTGGTAACCACGAATCTAAAGCCTGCAATGGCAATAAGTACATATCTTTCAATAGTCACCCTAAATGTAAATGGACTTAATGCACCAATCAAAAGACATAGAGTAATAGAATGGATAAAAAAGCAAGACCCATCTATATGCTGCTTACAAGAAACTCACCTTAAACCCAAAGATAAGCATAGACTAAAAGTCAAGGGATGGAAAAACATATTTCAGGCAAACAACAGTGAGAAGAAAGCAGGGGTTGCAGTACTAATATCAGACAAAATAGACTTCAAAACAAAGAAAGTAACAAGAGATAAAGAAGGCCACTACATAATGATAAAGGGCTTAGTCCAACAAGAGGATATAACCATTCTAAATATATATGCACCCAATACAGGAGCACCAGCATATGTGAAGCAAATACTAACAGAACTAAAGAGGGAAATAGACTGCAATGCATTCATTGTAGGAGACTTCAACACACCACTCACCCCAAAGGATAGATCCACCGGGCAGAAAATAAGTAAAGACACACAGGCACTGAACAACACACTAGAACAGATGGACCTAATAGACATCTATAGAACTTTACATCCAAAAGCAACAGGATATACATTCTTCTCAAGTGCACATGGAACATTCTCTAGAATAGACCACATACTAGCTCACAAAAAGAGCCTCAGTAAATTCCACAATATTGAAATTCTACCAACCAATTTTTCAGACCACAAAGGTATGAAAGTAGAAATAAATTCTACAAAGAAAACAAAAAGGCTCACAAACACATGGAGGCTTAACAACATGCTACTAAATAATCAATGGATCAATGAACAAATCAAAATAGAGATCAAGGAATATATAGAAACAAATGACAACAACAACACTAAGCCCCAACTTCTGTGGGATGCAGCGAAAGCAGTCTTAAGAGGAAAGTATATAGCAATCCAGGCACACTTGAAGAAGGAAGAACAATCCCAAATGAATAGTCTAACATCACAATTATTAAAACTGGAAAAAGAAGAACAAATGAGGCCTAAAGTCAGCAGAAGGAGGGACATAATAAAGATCAGAGAAGAAATAAACAAAATTGAGAAGAATAAAACAATAGCAAAAATCAACGAAACCAAGAGCTGGTTCTTTGAGAAAATAAACAAAATAGATAAGCCTCTAGCCCAACTTATTAAGAGAAAAAGAGAGTCAACACAAATCAACATAATCAGAAATGAGAATGGAAAAATCACGACAGACTCCACAGAAATACAAAGAATTATTAAAGACTACTATGAAAACCTATATGCCAACAAGCTGGAAAACCTAGAAGAAATGGACAACTTCCTAGAAAAATACAACCTCCCAAGACTGACCAAGGAAGAAACACAAAAGTTAAACAAACCAATTACAAGCAAAGAAATTGAAACAGTAATCAAAAAACTACCCAAGAACAAAACCCCGGGGCCGGACGGATTTACCTCGGAATTTTATCAGACACACAGAGAAGACATAATACCCATTCTCCTTAAAGTGTTCCACAAAATAGAAGAAGAGGGAATACTCCCAAACTCATTCTATGAAGCCAACATCACCCTAATACCAAAACCAGGCAAAGACCCCACCAAAAAAGAAAATTACAGACCAATATCCCTGATGAACGTAGATGCAAAAATACTCAATAAAATATTAGCAAACAGAATTCAACAGTATATCAAAAGGATCATACACCATGACCAAGTGGGGTTCATCCCAGGGATGCAAGGATGGTACAACATTCGAAAATCCATCAACATCATCCACCACATCAACAAAAAGAAAGACAAAAACCACATGATCATCTCCATAGATGCTGAAAAAGCATTTGACAAAATTCAACATCCATTCATGATAAAAACTCTCAGCAAAATGGGAATAGAGGGCAAGTACCTCAACATAATAAAGGCCATATATGATAAACCCACAGCCAGCATTATACTGAACAGCGAGAAGCTGAAAGCATTTCCACTGAGATCGGGAACCAGACAGGGATGCCCACTCTCCCCACTGTTATTTAACATAGTACTGGAGGTCCTAGCCACGGCAATCAGACAAAACAAAGAAATACAAGGAATCCAGATTGGTAAAGAAGAAGTTAAACTGTCACTATTTGCAGATGATATGATACTGTACATAAAAAACCCTAAAGACTCCACTCCAAAACTACTAGAACTGATATCGGAATACAGCAAAGTTGCAGGATACAAAATCAACACACAGAAATCTGTAGCTTTCCTATACACTAACAACGAATCAATAGAAAGAGAAATCAGGAAAACAATTCCATTCACCATTGCATCAAAAAGAATAAAATACCTAGGAATAAACCTAACCAAGGAAGTGAAAGACTTATACTCTGAAAACTACAAGTCACTCTTAAGAGAAATTAAAGGGGACACTAATAAATGGAAACTCATCCCATGCTCATGGCTAGGAAGAATTAATATCGTCAAAATGGCCATCCTGCCGAAAGCAATATACAAATTTGATGCAATCCCTCTCAAATTACCAGCAACATTCTTCAATGAATTGGAACAAATAATTCAAAAATTCATATGGAAACACCAAAGACCCCGAATAGCCAAAGCAATCCTGAAAAAGAAGAATAAAGTAGGGGGGATCTCACTCCCCAACTTCAAGCTCTACTACAAAGCCATAGTAATCAAGACAATTTGGTACTGGCACAAGAACAGAGCCACAGACCAGTGGAACAGATTAGAGACCCCAGAAATTAACCCAAACATATATGGTCAATTAATATTTGATAAAGGAGCCATGGACATACAATGGCAAAATGACAGTCTCTTCAACAGATGGTGCTGGCAAAACTGGACAGCTACATGTAGGAGAATGAAACTGGACCATTGTCTAACCCCATATACAAAGGTAAACTCAAAATGGATCAAAGACCTGAATGTAAGTCACGAAACCATTAAACTCTTGGAAAAAAACATAGGCAAAAACCTCTTAGACATAAACATGAGTGATCTCTTCTTGAACATATCTCCCCGGGCAAGGAAAACAACAGCAAAAATGAGCAAGTGGGACTACATTAAGCTGAAAAGCTTCTGTACAGCGAAAGACACCATCAATAGAACAAAAAGGAACCCTACAGTATGGGAGAATATATTTGAAAATGACAGATCTGATAAAGGCTTGACGTCCAGAATATATAAAGAGCTCACACGCCTCAACAAACAAAAAACAAATAACCCAATTAAAAAATGGGCAGAGGAACTGAACAGACAGTTCTCCAAAAAAGAAATACAGATGGCCAAGAGACACATGAAAAGATGCTCCACATCGCTAATTATCAGAGAAATGCAAATTAAAACTACAATGAGGTATCACCTCACACCAGTAAGGATAGCTGCCATCCAAAAGACAAACAACAACAAATGTTGGCGAGGCTGTGGAGAAAGGGGAACCCTCCTACACTGCTGGTGGGAATGTAAATTAGTTCAACCATTGTGGAAAGCAGTATGGAGGTGCATCAAAATGCTCAAAACAGACCTACCATTTGACCCAGGAATTCCACTCCTAGGAATTTACCCTAAGAACGCAGCAATCAAGTTTGAGAAAGACAGATGCACTCCTATGTTTATCGCAGCACTATTTACAATAGCCAAGAATTGGAAGCAACCTAAATGTCCATCTGTAGATGAATGGATAAAGAAGATGTGGTACATATACACAATGGAATACTACTCAGCCATAAGAAGTGGAAAAATCCAACCATTTGCAGCAACATGGATGGAGCTGGAGAGTATTATGCTCAGTGAAATAAGCCAAGCGGAGAAAGAGAAATACCAAATGATTTCACTCATCTGAGGAGTATAGGAACAAAGGAAAAACTGAAGGAACAAAACAGCAGCAGAATTACAGAACCCAAAAATGGACTAACAGGTACCAAAGGGAAAGGAACTGGGGAGGATGGGTGGGCAGGGAGGGATAAGGGGGGGGAAGAAGAAGGGGGGTATTAAGATTAGCATGCATGGGGGGGAGGGAGAAAGGGTAGGGTGGGCTGCACAACACAGAGAGGACAAGTAGTGACTCTACAACATTTTGCTAAGCTGATGGACAGTAACCGTAATGTGGTTGTTAGGGGGGACCTGATATAGGGGAGAGCATAGTAAACATAGTATTCTTCAGGTAAGTGTAGATTAAAAATTTAAAAAAAAAAAAAAAGAAAGAAAGAAAGAAAAGGGGGACTACTCCTTAACAGGATAAAACTATTGGTAAATCAAAGATCAACGCATGCTTTAAATATCCTTAATGTTGATCACTTAAAGGGTGTCAGATGATCAGCTATGGAGGTACTCTTTTCTGATAATATTCCTTTCTCTTAATTAAAAAAAAAAAAAAAAAAGCAGTTACTGTGTGCTGACCTCCAATGAGTTCTGCACAGTGGTATAGAGGGCATGTCAAAGTGTGGGCAAAGGGTCTGTTTGTTTCTACGCAGAAGATCAAGGCCTAGCTTGGATACCCAGAAAATGAACTAAGATACGATATGAGGAGGAGCTTCCGGCATCAGCACTCTCTGGAGGACTCGTGCCGGGGGATGATCATCAAAAAGCCTCCACAGGGATCCGGACGATGCTGCGGTTGTGGCTGCATCCAGCCCACCATCTCCTGGACTTGCCATGAGAAGGAGGAGGGAGATGTCTAGGCTGGCATGTGCATACAGTGAGACAACGAATTTGACTGGATCTGTACTGTTGGAACTCAACCAGGAGTTGGGAGGGGTGCAAGTTGTAGCACCCCAAAATCTCATGACTATAGACTATCTATGGTTAAAAGAACATATGGGATGTGAACAGATCCCAGAAATGGGCTGCTTTAATTTGTCTGATGGTTCAAGTACAGTTGGAAAATATCCATCATATCATAGATAAATTTTCACAAATGCCTAGGGTGCCTAAATGGTTTTCTTGGCTTCACTGGAGATGGCTGGTGATTATAGATTTGCTTTCTTTATGTCACCGTATTCCTATTATGTCAATATGTGTGTGCAAATTAGTTAGTAGTTTAAAACCTATACATACTTAAGGTACTATACAAGAAGATATGTCAAAGAAATAATCAATCCTCCCAAGTTTCCTTCATATGCTACATCTATAGCTTTTCTTCTTCCTTCCTAATTACAAACCTTAAATAGAATTCGTGCCTCATATCGAATTTACCGAGTATCATAATTCCTCCAGGTGGTAAAGATACCTCGAGACAAGTGCTGGGCATAGAAGCCACAGGGCATAAATCTGCAAAGAAGTAAAAAGCTAACCTTTGCAAACAATATGGCTTCTCTCTCACTTACCAACTTTACATTTCCCTGTATGGCCCCGGAAGATGACTGGTTAGCCAGAGACGGGTAAGATTCCTCAAGGGAGGAACAACCTAAGACAGGCACAGTCGCAGGGGGGCCATCAGGTGAGAATTTGGGGATCAACAGAGGTGAGGCTCAGAACCTCACCCCCCCTGCTTTGAGAGAAATCTTCTGCATCCGTGGATGTCTTGCTGCCCTTGTCTAGCCTGGATTAATACTTAGTCCATAGGCACACACCTGATCATCTGATCATCTACATTTGCCTTCTTACAGCACTAAACTATGTTTTCTACCTTTATCTTGCATCTACCTACCACTTCAGCATTTTATTAAAAATAAAAATAATAATAATAATAGGAGAAATGTGGGATCAACATATAAATCAAGTACAAAAATCAAATGAATATTCATATTTGACCTGATGGTTTATAGGTCATATTGCATGATCAAAACCGAAAGTTTCTGTGATGACTGCCCTTGTACTGTTCACCATGTAAGAATTTATTCACTCTGTAAGAATTCGTTCACCATGTAAGAACTTGTTCGTTATGCTTCAGAAGATTGGAGACTGACGAGAATTAGGCTTGAGATGGATTAATGATTGTACATTGAGCATTGACCCCCCTATACTGAATTTTAGTGTTGTTAACAACCATTTGATCAATAAATATGAGAGATGCCCTCTCAAAAAAAAAAAAAAAAAAAAAAAAAAAAAAAAGGAGCCTTTTAGTTTTTGTGTGACATACAGCTCCAAACCCAGGCAGCTTAATTAACACGTCTTCAATGACAAGGTTAGTAGCTGCTGTAGATCAAAAAAAGAGCTCTGGTTTTCCTCAAAACATAACACTGAATGTATAGCACTATTTAAAGTGGTAATGATTTTTTCAAAATATGCATCCTTAAAGATGCCTATCAACTGGTCAAATCATCAAATGTTAGTATAATTAACTTTACATTAATATAGGTTTTAGTTTAATTTTGGGGGAGATGGAGAGGTGTTGGAGTAAGAGGGGGTACAGATTAGAGCAAGGAGTTTAGAATGCTGAGAATTTCTAGATGACCTCCACCTTCCACATCACCCTGAAGATGGATTTTCCCAGACATACTCCTAAATACATTCAGAGAAACAAGGACCAGACATAATACCCTGGAGCTCTTGTCAAAATTAAAACCCAAGAAATATGCCTAAACTTAATGTTTATTCAAAGACATAGACATTTTCTTTGAATTGTGAAGATTTCCCCATCTTTTACCAACCTGAGGTAGAAACATTTTTCCAGCTCCGAAAAGATCACCAACAACTTTCATGCCATTCATCAAGGGCCCTTCAATTATATTCAGAGGTCGGGGATATTTTTCCAGGTTTAACCTGGCTTCCTCAGTATCCTCAATAATGTATTTTTCAATGCCCTACAAAAAAAAAAAAAAAAAAGAACAAGGAAAAGAATAAAACAAAAAGTTAGCATAGGTCCACATAGTTATTAAAGAGTGAATCATGGAAATGCCTAAGAGTGCAGGTTCTGAAATCAGATGACATGGGTTCAAGTCTTGGCTCCTGTCACTTATTTAGACAATTCATTAAATCTCAGCTTCCTAAACTGAAATATGACACAGTACCTAGCTCATGTGGTTATTCAGAGGATAAATGAGATAACCTATGTAAAATACTTGGCTGGCTTTATTGCTACAAAGTAGGTGCTCAGTAAAAGTCAGCTACTGGTGAGAGGAAGAGTAGGAAGTAAAGTTTAAATTCATAATCAAATTCACCTTTAATCCTAGTGATTAAACATATTATACATTAATAAATATCTCCCGTGAAGTCAGTATGTTTTCTCACTGTAATGTTATAGGGCTAGGGGAGGAATGACAGTGGGCAGGACCCTTAGGCAAAGTTCAAATTCATGAAACTTCCACTGACTTATCTGGACTTTACTCATCAAGCCCTATCCTCCAGTGTTGCCAGTTGAAGGATCCTTGGATGTGGCTGACCAGCTCCACAATCTGAGATATGTGAATCAGAAAAGGTTCAACAAGTTAAACTTAAATTCTAGAGCCAAATAAAGAACTCTGAAATTCTTGACTCACAAATGAGGAGCCTGAAGCCAAGAGATTACGTATCTTGCCTAAAATTCCAATTATCAGCAGAAGAGCCAGGACTTGCTCGTTGATCGAATGACAGCAGCTTGTTCTAGGGCAGTATTTCTCAACCTTGACACTACTGCCATTTTGGGCTGAGCAATTCTTTGCAATGTGAGCCCATCCTGTGGACTGTACGGTGTTTAGCAGCACCCCTAGCCACTGGGTGCCAGTAACGCCTCCCACCCACAGCTGTGCCAACCAAAAATGTCACTGACCAAATGCGCCAGAACAGGGGCTGGGGGGAGGCAGTCACCCAGGGGCAGTCCAGGGAATGTCCTCTGCCACCTATCACCACCACCCTCCAGACACAACATCAGATGATGACAGAAGCCTCCAATCTCCAGGTCACATGCACTCAGCACCCCCACAACTCACCTTCACAAGGGCATATTCAAGGCGTTCCTCAATGGAGCCATTTCTCCATTCATCTGTCTGGATGACTTTCTTCCCTCCTTTGCCATGTGTCTGAAATGAAATTAGGTCAGAGAGATGGGTACAGCAGGTACTTACTGAACCATAAGGCAGCAAAAAAATTATGCCTTATTCCTCTTTTGTATTTACAGCCTCTAGTAGAGAATTCAGCATGAATTAAGATCTCAGGAAATATTTCACACGAGACAAGGAAAGAGAAATCTTCAGAATTCAAACTTTTAGTAGACGGACAGAGTTTTTTTCTTTCTTTCTTTCCTAGAAGATAATAATTTAGAACAAAAGATTCCCAAGACAGTAAGAGAAGTTATAACCCACATCTGATGAACTTTTAAAGTTCTCCACAAGGAGCATCATTACCTACAAATATGTGTAGACAGACTGCAATAAAGCTAAGCCATACATCATCTGGAGGTGGGCAATACTAACAGGTGCAAGTCATGGCCTCTGCTCTCAAGGAATTGCCATATCCTAAGGGAGGCAGAAAATACAAGAGAAAGCACATGCCGGTCAAAGTCACCAGTGGATTAAAGATGGCGGCGCAAGAAGTGAGACAGAGGTTTCCTCCTAAAACTGCATATAATACGAAAACACAATTAATACAATTGATCCTGAAAGAGCAACAGGACAGAGGGCTGCCCCAGACTGCATACACCTGGAGAAACAAGCAGACTCATGGAACAGGGTAACGTACCAAAATCATGGCCACCAAGCCCTTCCCCTACACAAGCTCACTGGTGGGAGGAAGAGAAATGGAGTGGGGAGGGAGGGGAGGCCTGGGACTGCTGAATACCTAACTCGGGAGATCTGCTCTGGGAGAACAAACCTACATTTCATGGTGCTTTCATGATTCTCTTATGATTAGGCGACTGGAAAGCTAAGCCAGGCAAAATTCCTGGAGAGATTGAGATTTCAGCTGCCTGTGGAAAGCAGGGATCCATATCCGGCCACACTGGGTCAAAAGAAAGGCAGGCAGGCTGAGAGATTTCCTAACAAGGAAGATCTTAGCAAGAGGGCTGCTAAAGGGGCAAGGATTACACAGAGCTTACTGCTCAGGAGAAAGGACATGTAGACAAAATTGTCTTGGTGCACTCTGCCCAGCAGGTTGGGAGTTTTCACAATTTCCAGGTGCTCCAGCTCCCTGGCTGGCTACACAGCTCCAAGGACCCCCTCCGTGAAATGCTGCCTACTGCGCATTTCTCCTGGCCTGCCCCATCTGGCTCACAAACTAGCATATTATACCCTGGCATTAGGCCAGCCAGAGGCAAGATCTGTCTACAGCAACTACAAATGCAAATCATAGAGGCTTATACCTGTGTGCTCAACCCACTGGTTCAGGCAGTGGAGACAGGCATAGCAGCCGGGAAGCAGGAACCAGCTCTTTCCTCCCCCCAGGCACCAATACCACTCCCCTGCAACCCCCAACACTGCTTCAGGCCCTGAGCAGCTCCAGAGACTAGAGCTTCTGGACACTAGAGGGTGCCATATACAAATATGAAATGCCAAAGGAACCCAGTTCAAAGCAAAATTAATATAACTCCTGAGAAACACGACATGGAACTCATGACTGTTCTTTAAAGGGAGTTCAAAATAAAAATCATTAACATACTCAAGGAGGTAAAGAAAGATATTCAAGAAATCAGGAATGAATTCCAGTTGGAGTTCCCATCATTGAAGAGCACAATGGTGGGGAATAAAAGCAAACTGGATATGGTGGAGGAGACAAAAAATGAAATAGAAACTAGAGAAGAGGAACACAAAGAAGCTGAGGCACAGAGAGAAAAAAAGATCTCTAAGAATGAAAGAATATTGAGAGAACTGTGTGACCAATCCAAAAGGAAAAATATTTGTGTTATAGGGGACCAGTAGAAGAAGAGAGAGATAAAGGGATAGAAAGTGTCCTTGAGGAGATAACTGCTGAAAACTTCCTCAATCTGGGGAAGGATATAGTCTCTCAGGCCATGGAGATCCACAGATATCCCAACACAAGGGAACCAAGGAAGACAACACCAAGACATATAGTAGTTAAAATGGCAAAGATCAAGGATAAGGACAGACTACTGAAAGCAGCCAGAGAGAGAAATAAGATCACATACAAAAGAAAGAACATCAGGCTATCAACAGACTTCTCAGCAGAAACCTTACAGGCCAGAAGGGAGTGGCATGATGTATTTAATGCAATGAATCAGAAGGGCTTCAAACCAAGATTACTTTATCCGGCAAGATAATCAGTTAAATTTGAAGGAAGAATTAAACAATTCCCAAATAAGCAAAAGCTGAAAGAATTTATCTCCCACAAACCATCTCTACAGTGTATTTTGAAGGGACTGCTATAGATGGAACTGTTCCTAAGGTTTAATACCTGTCACTGGAGGTAATAAAACCAGAGTAAAGAAAGTAGAACAGCTAATTACTAAGCAAATGCAAAATTAAATTAACTATCTGCAAAGTGAATAACAGGATGGACAAAGAGTACAGAATATGATACCTAATATATAAAGAATGGAGGAGGAAGAAAAAGGAGAAAAAAAAAGAACCTTTAGATTGTGTTTGTAGCATATTAAGTGAGTTAAACTAGATTCTTAGAGAGTAAGGAACTTAACTGTCTGCACTAATCTAAAGTCTGCAATGGCAGTAAGTACATACCTATCAATAATAAACTGAAATGTAAATGGACAGAATGCATCAATCAAAAGACAAAGAGTCACTGAATGGATTAAAAAAAAAGGCCCATCTATATGCTACCTACAAGAGACACACTTAAATATAAAGGCATACACAGACTAAAAGTGAAGGGATGGAAAAAGATATTTCATGCAACTAATAGGGAGAAAAAAGGAGTTGCAGTACTTGTATCAGACAAAATAGACTTTAAAACAAGGAAAGTCAAGAGAAAAAGGACACTACACAATGATAAAGGGGTCAATCCAACAAGAAGATATAATCATTATAAATATCTGTGCACCCAACACAGGAGCACCTCTATATGTGAAACAAATACTAAGTGAATTAAACGGGAAATAGAATGCAATGCATTCATTCTAGGAGACTTCAACACACCACTCACTCCAAAGGACAGATCAATCAGACAGAAAATAAGTAAGGACACAGACACATTGAACAACACATTAGAACAGATGGACCTAATAGACATATACAGAACACTTCATCCAAAAGCAGCAGAATACACATCCTTCTCAAGTGCACATGATACACATTCTTCTCAAGTACACATGGAACATTTTCAACAATAGATCATATACTAGGCCAGAAAAACAGCCTCAGTAAATTCAAAAAGATGGAAATTGTACCAACCCATTTCTCAGACCACAAAGTTATGAACCTAGAAATAAATTATGCAAAGAAAATGAAAAATCCCACAAAAACATGGAGGCTTCAAAACACACTCCTAAACCAATGGATCAATGACCAAATAAAAAGAGATCAAGCAATATATGGAGACAAATGGCAACAATAATTCAACACTGCAAAATCTGTGGGACACAGCCAAGGCCGTGCTAAGAGCAAAGTATACTGCAATACAGGCATACCTCAGGAAAGAATAATCCCATATAAGCAGTCTAAACTCACAATTAATGAAACTAGAAAAAGAAGAACAAATTAGGTCCAAAGTCAGTAGAATTAGGGACATAATAAAGATTAGAGCAGAAATAAATAAAATAGAGAAGAATAAAACAGTAGAAAGAATCTATGAAAGCAAGAGCTGGTTCATGGAGAATAATCAAAATAGATAAGCTGCTAGCCAGACTTACCAATAGAAAAAGAGAGTCTACATACATAAACAGAATGAGAAATGAGAATGGAAAAATCACTATGGAAACCACAGAAATGCAAAGAATTATTAGAGAACACTATGAAAAATTATATGCTAACAAACTGGATAAGCTGGAAGAAATGGACAACTTCCTAGAAAAATACAATCTTCCAAGGCTGACCAAGGAAGAAACAGAATATCTGAACAGACCAATTATCAGCAAGGAAATTGAATTGGTAATCAGAAAACTACCTAAGAACAAAAGCCCTGGATGAGATGGCTTTTCTGCTGAATTTTATCAAACATTTAGTGAAGACCTAATACCCATCCTCCTTAAAGTTTTGCAAAGAGTAGAAGAAGAGGGAATATTTCCAAACTCATTCTATGAAGCCAGCATCACTCTAATACCAAAACCAGGCAAAGACACCACAAAAAAAGAAAATTACAGACCAATATCCCTGATGAACATAGATGCAAAAATACTCAACAAAATACAAGCAAACGGAATTCAAAATTACATCAAAATGATCATATATCATGATCAAGTACGATTTATTCCAGGGATGCAAGGATGGTACAGCATTCAAAAATTCATCAACATTGTCCATCACATCAACAAAAAGCAGGACAAAAACCACATGATCTTCTCCATAGATGCTGAAAAATCATTTGATAAGATTCAACATCCATTCATGATAAAAACTCTCAACAAAATGGGTATAGAGGACAAGTACCTCAACTTTATAAAAGGCCATATATGACAAACACACAGCCAACATCATACTTAACAGTGAGAGGCTGAAAGCTTTTCCTTTAAGATCGGGAACAAGACAAGGATGTCCACTTTTCCTACTTCTATTTAACATAGTACTAGATGGAGGTCTTAGCCATGGCAATCAGACAACAAAAAGAAATAAACGGCATCCAGATCGATAAAGAAGTCAAACTGTCCCTGTTTGCAGATGACATGATATTGTACATAAAAAGCCCTAAAGAATCTGCTCTAAAACTACTAGATCTAATATCTGAATTCAGCAAAGTTGTGGCATACAAAATTAATACACAGAAATCTGTGGCTTTCCTATACACTAACAATGAACTGGCAGAGAGAGAAATCAGGAAAACAATTACATTCAAAATTGCATCAAAAAGGATAAAATACCTAGGAGTAAACCTAACCAAGGAAGTGAAACACCTATACTCTGAAAACTACAAGACACTCTTCAGAGAAATTAAAGAAGGTACCAATAAATGGAAACACATCCCATGCTCATGGATAGGAAGAATTAATATTATCAAAATGGCCATCCTGCCTAAAGCAATCTACAGATTCAATGCAATCCGTATCAAAATACCAACAGCATTCTTCAATGAACTAGAGAAAATAATTCTAAAATTCATATAGAACCACAAAAGACCTCAAATAGCCAAAGCAATTCTGAGAAGGAAGAATAAAGCTGGGGGGGATTATGCTCCCCAACTTCAAGCTTTACTACAATGCCACAGTAATCAAGACAGTTTGGTACTGGCACAAGTACAGACCCATAGACCAATGGAACAGATGAGAGATCCCTGATATAAACCAAACCCTATGTGGTCAAGTAATATATGATAAAGGAGCCATGGACATACAATGGGGAAATGACGCCTTTTCAAGAGCTGGTGTTGGCAAAACTGGACAGCTACATGCAAGAGAATGAAATTGGATTATTGTTTAACCCCATACACAAAAGTAAACTCAAAATGGATTAAAGACTTGAATGTAACTCATGAAACCATAAAACTCTTAGAAGACAACATAGGCAACAATCTCCTGAATATAAGCATGAGCAACTTCTTCCTGAACGCATCTCCTTGACAAGGGAAACAAAAGCAAAAACGAACTCATGGGACTACAACAAACTAAAAAGTTTCTGCATGGCAAAGGACACCATCAACAGAACAAAAAGGCATCCTACAGTATGGGAGAATATATTTTTAAATGACATATCCAACAACGGGTAACATCCAACATATATAAAGAACTTACAATGCCTCAACATCCAAAAAGCAAATAACCTGATTAAAAAATGGTCAGAGGAAACAAAGAGACAGTTCTCCAAGGAAGATACTCAGATGGCCAACAGACACATGAAACGATGCTCCACATCACTAATCATCAGGGAAATGCAAATTAAAACCACAATGAGATATCACCTCACACCAGTAAGGATGGCCAGCATCGAAAAGACTAAGAACAGCAAATGCTGGTGAGGATGCGGAGAAAGGGGAACCCTCCTACACTGCTGGTGGTAATATAAGCTTGTTCAACCATTGTGGAAAGCAATATGGAGTTTCCTCAAAACACTAAAAATAGAAATACCATTTGACCCAGGAATCCCACTCCTTGGAATTTACCCAAAGAATATAAATTCTCAGATTCAAAAAGACATATGCACCCATATGTTTATCGCAGCACTTTTTACAATAGCCAAGATTTGGAAGCAACCTAAGTTTCTATCAGTAGATGAATGGATAAAGAAGAGGTGGTACATATACACAATGGAATACTATTCGGTCATAAGAAAGAAACAAATCCTACAATTTACAACAACATGAATGGAGCTGGAGGACATTATGCTCAGTGAAATAAGCCAGGTGGAGAAAGACAAGTGCCAAATGATTTCGCTCATTTGTGGAGTATAACAACAAAACAAAACTGAAGGAACAAAATAGCAGAAGACTCAGAGACTCCAAGAAGGAACTAATGGTTACCAAAGGGGGAGCGGTGTGGTAGGACAGGTGGGGAGGGAGGGAGAAGGGGTTTGAGAGGTATTGTTTAGTACACATTGTGTGGGGGATCACAGGGATAACAGTGTAGCACAGAGAAGACACATAGTGGATCTGTGGCATCTTGCTGCACTGATGGACAGTGACTGCATTGGGGTATGGGTGGGGACTTGATAATATTGGTAAATGTAGTAACCACATTTTTTTTTCATGTGAAACCTTCATAAGAGTGTATATCAATAATCCGTTAATAAAAAAAATTTTTAATTAAAAAAAAAGAGAAAGCACATGCCAAGGGCTGAATGAGTAGATGATACTGACTATACATAATACAAACTAGTAATTTCAAGGAACTAGTAATCATCACAAACTGGGGTGAAGAGAGACTTGGAGGAAGTGGACAGATTCAGCAAAGGGACCAAACTGCAGTGCTTGTGGTGCACAGCAGGACTACATTACCTTGTCCTTCTCCATCTCAGCTGGTGACACCAATTACCCAAACCAGAAATCATGTATCACTCTTGAATATCCATTCATTCCCCATCATCAGACAGAAGGCTACCAAGCAAACTTACCCATCAACTGTCATGTGCACCTGGCTACTACTTGCTTTTGACTCTGCTGCTCTAGAGAACCTCCTGCCTCCCAGGAACCTCATGTGTTCTGCGTCTTGTTTCTGACATCAAACTGGACCAGCATCTAAGGGAGCAAACTGCTCGAGAGAAAGCCAAGGAGAAGGTGAGCACCAATGGCAGTGAGAGGGATGATCAAGGCCACATCAAGGAGTGGATGCCCATTGTCCCGACAAGTATGACGAGCATTCTCACAGTTTAAGGTCCTTCAAGAGTCATCCTATTCAGAGCAGAGATCCTTCCATGCAGTGTCCAAAGGGGTCAAGACCTCTTCTGTGTACTGCTTAATAATGAAACTCCATGTGAATCATATGGTACCCCATGATAACTGAAACTTCTCACCACCAAAAATTATTTACTCACCATGGGTCAGTCTGCACCAAATTAAAGGAATTGTTTTTCAGTAAACCCATTACTCCGCAAAAATGGGATTAGAGATCTTAGGGAGATCAGATTCCAGAACTTTCCACCCTTTTCAATGATGTATCAGACAGGAACTTGGGTATAGACTTCATCAGTGTATAATGAAAAAAGACAATCATTCTCTTATAAAGGAAAACAAAAAATCCTCAACCCTTATTTGCCTCATAATATTTCTGCTCGTCATGCTCCATTTGCACCTGGTGTCTCCGGAGGAAATAATACATAGCTGGCAGCTCCTGGCAGTTATTAAAGTAAACCTGCTTTGGTTATTAATTCTCTTAATAGTTACAGAAGTCACCTTGAATGTAGACCGCCCACTTGACAGAGGGGTCAATGGCTTATAATAAGCCTTGTGTGTTTACATTAAGAGGGAGGCGATTTCTTATATGACGGTTTGTTAAGCTATTGCCATAGCTCTCAAGATCTCCCTCAATCTGGCTGTGCCCCAGGGGCAAAACCTCTTGGCAGTTCAAACTGATATGCAGAAACAAAAACTTGTAAATATATGCTAAAAGTGAGCACAGACCAAAAAGGATGACTCATATTAAATACAAGGCCAACAAAACCTTAAATGAGAATAGCTGTACAATTTAAGAAGTCCTGATTTTCCTAAGTGAGAAACCTGTCTCTCCTGGCTCTCATGGATATAGGAGAAGATGAAATAGCACACCATATTATGGGTTATTTAAAAATGCTCTAGTATAACTTTCTGATATGACCTTAAAGCTGTGATGCCCACTTGGCCTTCAACAGAGCCCTGTCTCACTTATTGTGAAGGGTACCCCACTAGGCTGAAGATAGGCAAAGAAAAATACTGAATAGCGTTTCACACCCATGTCTTGATGTTCAAAGAATATTAAAGGACTGAGCACTACATGCACATGAACAGAAACAGCCATGGAAATAGGAGAAACCTAGAGACTGTTTCTTACATAATGAGCTGAAAAGTAGAACTTGATTTTATTTGCAACAATCAAACTGAAACATTCTGGGCTCAGTCTGCACAAGCTATCAGAAATGTTTCTGAGTAACTGAAAGGAGGGTCATGTGCCCACTGGTGCAGTCAGAACTCCAATCAGGTTTGCTGAGCTTAAGGTTTCAGAAAGCAAAATCCTTCCACCCATAAAGCTGATAACCCAAGGATGCAGTCAATCCTAAACTGTGCTACACTTTTTCCAGAACATTTTAGTACTCTTTGACAGAAAAGGAAAAGTTAGCAGTCCTATCAAAGTTTAATACAGACTTTTACATGGAAAACATTAACAATGTTATGTATATATATGCAATCTACATAAAAGCAGCATATAACTTTACAAACATGCTTTGGGAGAAAAATGTATTCCTTTCAATTGTTTTCCAAAATAAATTAAAAAGTAAGTTTTTTGAGGCAAAGATCTCATCTCCCCTTAAATTAAATCCTAGGAAGCAGCACCCATGGTAGGTACTTAATGTTCCTAGGACTGCCAAATACATAATAACTCGGAAACAAGGACCTGACTGATAGGTTAACTATAACTGTTCTCATGTCTAAATATCAGTGTGCACAGACCTCACAGCTTGAACTGCAGGACTTTGCCACAGATGGACCACATCCTAACACAAACAGGTATACAACATAAATACAAAACTGGACATGTATACACATACACACACACAGATATAAAACCATGTAATAACACAGTCACAAAAACAAAACAAAATAGACAATTCAAAATATGAAGTAGAAAAATATCTAGTAAAGTAGATCTTTCCAGTATGCTGCTAGACAAACAAGTTACCAAAAAAGCATGCAGGGAGAGAATCAAGATGGTGGCATGAATAGAGCAGCGGAAACCTCCTCACAAAACCATATATATGTTCTTGAAAATACAACAAATACAACGATTCCTAAAAGAGAGACCAGAAGACACAGGACAACAGCCAGACTACATCTACACCTGCGAGAACCCAGCGGATTGCGAAGGGGGTAAGATACAAGTTGTGGCCCAGCGGGACTCGAGCACCCCTCAACCCAGCTCCCGGCAGGAGGAGAGGAGTTAAAGCGGGGAGGGAGAGGGAACCCACGACTGCCAAAAACCCAGCCCTAGCCATCCGCACCGAAGCACAGACACACAGTGCATGCGTGGGGTGCTGGAAACTAGGGAAACAGGACAGTAAGACCTGTGAGTGGGTCCCCGCAGCCTGCGCACCCAGGACAAAGAAGAGCGATTGCATTTTGAAAGTCTTAAAGGTACAGTGACCGCACAGCTGGACGGAAGCGTCCTGGGACACTTAGCCCAGGAGCTGGGAATCCCAGGAAACTCCGGGCGCCCTAACCCACTGGGTGGCAGCGCAGCTTGGAGACCCCTCATGGCGATAAACAGCCTCCTGCCCATTCCACCTCCGACGTGGCTCTGCCATATTGGAGAAGCAGCCTGAGGCTGGCCACGCCCACAGCAACGGAGGAGCTCCACAGCGGCCTGGCAAGAATTAGAAATCCCGCCTGCATGCAGCTACCCAGCACAAGCCGCTAGGGGTCGCTATTCTCCCAGGAGAAGAAGGCCACAAACCAGAAGAAGGGACTTTCTCTTAGACAACACATGTGCCACCTCCCCACAAATACCTCTATCACCATGAAAAGGCAGAAGAATTTGATACAGACCAAGATTACAGAGGTAAACCCTGAGAAGGAGATAGACCTAACCAATCTCCCTGAAAAAGAATTAAAAATAAAGCTCATAACCATGCTGATGGAGCTCCAGAGAAATATGCAAGAGCTAAGGGATGATGTCTGGAAGGAGATTACAGAAATGAAACTATCTCTGGAAGGATTCATAAGCAGAATGGATAAGATGCAAGAGGCCACTGATGGAACAGAAACCAGAGAATAGGAACGCATAGAAGCTGATGCAGAGAGAGATAAAAGGATCTCCAGGAATGAAACAATATTAAGAGAACTGTGTGACCAATCCAAAAGGAACAATATCTGCATTATAGGGGTACCAGAAGAGAGAGAAAAAGGGATAGAAAGTGTATTTGAATAAATAATAGCTGAAAACTTCCCCAAACTGGGGAAGTAAATAATCGATCAGACCACAGAAGTGCACAGAACCCCCCAATAGAAGGGATCCAAGGAGGACAACACCAAGACATAATAATTAAAATGACAAGGGTCAAGGACAAGGACAGAGTTTTAAAGGCAGCTAGAGAGAGGAAAAAGGTCACCTACAAAGGAAAACCCTACAAAGGAAAACCCATCAGGCTATCATCAGACTTCTCAACAGAAACCTTACAGGCCAGAAGAGAATGGCATAATACATTTAATGCAATGAAACAGAGGGCCTTCAACCAAGGATACTGTATCCAGCACGATTATCATTTAAATATGAAGGAGGGATTAAACAATTCCCAGACAAGCAAAAGTTGAGGGAATTTGTCTCCCATAAACCACCTCTACAGGGTATTTTAGAGGGACTGCTTGCTCTAGATGGGAGCACTCCTAAGGCTAAACAGACATCACCAGAGAAAATAAAATCACAGCAAAGAAAGCAGACCGACCAAATACTAACAAAATGCAAAAAATAAAATCAACTACCAACAAAAGCAGTTAAAGGAAACACAAAAGAGCACAGAATAAAACAACCAACATATAAAGAACAGAGGAGGAGGAATAAGAAGGGGGAAAAATAAAGAATCACCAGTGTCTATAATAGCTCAATAAGCGAGTTAGATTAGACAGTAAGATACTACAGAAGATAACCTTGAACCTTTGGTAATGACGAATATAAAGCCTGCAATGGCAATAAGTACATATCTTTCAATAATCACCCTAAATGTAAATGGACTGAATGCACCAATCAAAAGACACAGAGTAACAGAATGGATAAAAAAGCAAGACCCATCTCTATGCTGCTTACAAGAGACTCAACTCAAACCCAAACACATGCACAGACTAAAAGCCAAGGGATGGAAAAAGATATTTCATGCAAACAACAGGGAGAAAAAAGCAGATGTTGCAGTAGTATCAGACAAAATAGACCTCAAAACAAAGTAACAAAAGATAAAGAAGGACATTACATAATGATAAAGGGCTCAGTCCAACAAGAGGATATAACCATTATAAACACATATGCACCCAATTCAGGAGCACCAATATATGTGAAACAAATACTAACAGAATTAAGGGAGGAAATAGAATGCAATGCATTCATTGTAGGAGACTTCAACACACCACTCACTCCAAAGAACAGATCCACCAGACAGAAAATAAGTAAGGACACAGAGGCACTGAACAACACACCAGAACAGATGGACATAATAGACATCTATAGAACTCTACATCCAAATGCCACTATTTACAATAGCCAAGAAATGGAAGCAACCTAAGTGTCCATCAGTAGATGAATGGATAAAGAAGATGTGGTACATATACACAATGGAATATTATTCAGCCATAAGACGAAAACAAATCCTACCATTTGCAACAACATGGATGGAGCTAGAGGGTATAAATAAGCCAGGCGGAGAAAGACAGACACCAAATGATTTCACTGATATGTGGAGTATAGGAACAAAGAAAGACTGAAGGAACAAAACAGCAGAAGAACCAGAGAACCTAAGAATGGACTAACAGTTACCAAAGGGAAAGGGACTGGGGAGAACGAGAGGGAAGGGAGGGACAAGGGTGGGGAAAAACAAAGGGGGTATTATGATTAGCATGTATAATGTGGTGGGGGGCATGGGGAGGGCTGTGCAACACAGAGAAGACAAGTAGTTATTCTACAGCATCTTACTACGCTGATGGACAGTACTGTAATGGGGTTTGTGTGGGGGACTTGGTGAAGGGGGGACCCTAGTAAACATAATGTTCTTTATGTAATTGTAGGTTAATGACAACAAAATAAAATAAATAATAAAGAAACAAAGAAACAAAAGCATGCATAGGTTAATTTTCTGTAAAAATTTGTGTGTGTCTGGACATATCTATGAGTACATAATCATTTTGAAAAAAAAAACATAAAGCATGACTAGAAGGCTATAACAAAATCTCGACAAAACAAAGCTCTAATAGGTAAGACTACAAGTGATTTTTATTTCTTCTGCTTATCTGTAATTTGGAAATTTTCTAGAATTAATTTGTTGCTTAGATGTGAGAAAAGCCAATTTTACATTTTACAAACAATTTAAAGAAACATACATTTCAGAACACTGAAGCAGCCTGGGTATGGCCTGTTTCTCCTTTCTCACCCTAACTAGACACTTTCTCTAGAATGCCACATAAATCTGCTAACACCAAAGATATGATTAAACACTTGCTTCTATTGTACAATGAAGGTCTAATAACTGTGAGTGAGTGATAAATTCAAAGGTAAGAAAAGCCATCTGTTAGAACACTTTTCTCTCTACCTGGGCATAGTGTAAGAGCTTCTCAGTGGCCTCAGGGTCTTTATTCCAGATGAGATCTTCACAGAGCTGGAGAAGTTCCTTATGGATGTCATCATATACAGGGAGGTTACCAGCATTCACTATCCCCATGTCCATACCAAACTAAGGGCAATACAAATAACAATGAGTATTCCAGTGATAGTATAAATCAGGGGTCAGCCAACTTTTTCTGTAAAGGGCCTTTCTTTATTTTCTGTCAGAGGCCATACACAGTCTCTGTTGCAACTACTCAACTCGGCTACTGTATATCAGAAAAAAGCAGCCACACGCTATATACGTGAGTATGTATGGCTTTTTTCCCATAAAACTTTATTCATAGAAACTGGTAGCAGGCCAAAGTTAGTCTGTGGGTAAAGTTTTCAATCCCCTGTCTAAATAAAAGCTGGTCTCAAAAGGTTAATAGATATCCTACTATACCTTGATGGCATGGTAAAGGAAAACCCCATGCATGGCTTCTCGAATGGCATCCATTCCTCGGAAAGAGAAGGACAAGTTGGAAAGACCTCCACTTACTTTGGCTCCAGGTAACGTTTCCTGACAAAGATTTAAAAATGTGAAGATTCCACTATTTTGCCAAAAGCAGCAATCACATCTCTTAAGCTTTATATATAAGAGCGGAAAATAGCAAACATATAAAGTTCAAAGTAATTCAAAGCTTCTTATACCTAGACATAAACCAAAACTTCCCATATTACAGTGTCACAAAGGCACTGCTTCATAAACAGTTCTTACTTGACTTTAATCTCTCTAAGGGAAAGTAAATCTCTGCAGAACTCTACAGTGACCACAATACGACCATGATACATAGTGAGTGTGACACAAAATATTGCTGGATATTTTTTAGTAGTTAAGTTTTCGGAGAGTCAAAAGTTATACACAGGTTTTCAACTGCACAGGGGATGGACAGCCCTAACCTCGGTGTTGTTCAAGGGTCAAGTGTATGTAAAAAAAAAAAATGAATGAAGTATAGCTCAACAACACAGACGCATCTTTAAAATGGGGTAAGGAAAAAAGGCATCAGATTCTTAAGATTCTATTTTATACTAAGCTCAAAACAGGTAAACTATACTGTTAATACAGTCAATTCCCATTATTTGTGGTAGTTACGTTCTACAAAGTCACCTTGAACACTAAATCAGGGAATACTGAAAACCACTGCTTCTAAGGGAAATATAGACTTAGATACCTGTGAACCTCTAGTCACACAACTTTCATCAACAGATAAATACAACCTTGTTTTATATGTGTTTCTGCTCAAAGATATCTTGTTTAATATGCTGTTCATTCAGTAACATTGAGCTAACAGCCCATAGTACTACAACTCACACCTGCACAGAGCTCACCTAACACAAGTATCTTCTCCATAAGGCATATTACAGTCTTCTTGCACGTAGGAACATAGCACTTTAAAATGAGGCTGGGGCACCATTAATCACAGAGTTCAATCACCAACGAAAAGCTCAAAAATGTGAAAAACCTGGCACTAAATGGATCATGACAAGGACACTTGTTTATAGAATGAGAGCAGAAACAAGAAGTCCTGGTCTACTTTATCTGGAAGCACATGGGTTGGACCACTCAGATTTTATACCACTCTGCACGTGGGTATGTCTGGGAATGACTGCCAAAGTACAAGGTGTATTAATTTGGGGCCACAAATAAATTTTAGCAAGTAGGTGAATTCACAAATACAAAATCCACAGAAAATTTAGATAGACTGTATGTAAGTCGTAAAATTACAAAGAAAAGCAACAAAGTAGTAGCAAAAAAATTCAGAAAGAAGTGACTTCATAAAACTCAGCATGAGGGTGTAATCAGAAAGGGAGAGAACTGGGGGCACTAGCAATGTTCTAATTTAGGACTTAAGTTAAAACTACGATATGCTTCATAACTGTTAATTACATGGTGTATTTTTTATATATTCACCAAGTGTGTGTTATACTTCACAGTTTAAAATAACACATAAAAGAAAACTATGAAGGTCCCTGAATTTCAGAAAACCAATTTACTATCTAAGAAGAAAAATGTCAACATTACAAGCCAATAGATATGTTTGTTAGTTTAAACTGTTCGGTGGGGCCCTGAGATGAATTTGAACAATGTCTTGGGTGGAAGAGAGAAAAAACCTACACTTACTTTAATGATTTTTGTTGCATGGATAAAATTAACAGCATATAAGTTGTGCTCCTCCATCCCAGTACCAATGGTGAGGATATTAGGGTCAAAGATGATATCATTTTGGTTAAAGCCCAGTTTTTTCACAAGTAGGTGGTAGGCCCGAAAGCACACTCTGATTTTGTCGTCTGTTTCTGTCGCCTGAGGAAAGAAGCAAAAGATATCATTTGAAATAGAAAAATGAGCTATTATCTATAAAAACAGAAATACACTTCACTTGTTGAAAGTGTTTAAGCATCAATGCTCAGATTTAATAGACATCCAAATGCCAAGCAACCTCTAAACATCTGTCAAACTGTCTCAGAGCAGGGATTTAAAGTCCCTTTGTGTCTCCATTAGCACAACAGCTACACTACCTTTGTAAAAATCAGATCTGACACACACACATATTTGGTATATTAATAAACAGACTTCTAAAAAAAACATAAAAGTGACAAAAATTTAAACACTACCAATGAACAAACTAAAAATAAGTAAGTGTCGAGGAGCCAAGATGGCAGCATGAGTAGTTCAGCGGAGATCTCCTCCCAAGAACATACATATTTTTGAAAATACAACAAATACAACTATTCCTAAAAGAGACACCAGTAGATACAGTACAACAGTCAGGCTACACCTACATCTGCGAGAACTCAGCATCACATGAAGGGGGTAAGATATAAGCTGCGGCCCAGCAGGACCCGAATGCGGGAAGAAAGGAGTCGGAGTGGGGAGGGAGTGAAAGCCCAGGACTGCTAAACAACCAGCTCTAGAAATCCACACCAGAAGCACAGACACATGGTACACGGGGTGCTGGATATTAGAGAAACGGAAAAGAAAAACGTGCAAGCAGGTCCCCGTAACCAGAACCCCTGAGACAAAAGAAAAGTGAGGGCTTTTTTGCAAGTCTTAAAGGGACAGGGACCTCACAGCTAGATGAAGTTGTCCTGACACACGCACCCCAGCACCTGGGAATGCAGGGAACTCTAGATGACCTAACTCCCTGGGCAGCAGCGCAGCTCTGAAGCCCTTCATGGTGATAAGAAGCCTGCCAGTCATTCCCCCAACCAGCGCGGACCCTGACACACTGGCCCAGTAGTGGGAGAACGACAAAGCAGGCCAGAGGAGGGGTGCCAGAGGGGCCCGGGAGTGGCTTGTGCAAGCCAGTGGTGGCAGCGGCTGAGCGGCCCACATGAGCCCACAGCAGCAGCACCTGAACAGACCGCACAAGCCCGCGGCAGCAGCACCGTTGGGGACTGGGAACAGCCCACACAAGCCAGTGGTAGTGACGACTGAGCAGCCCGGGAGCAGCCCGCGCATGCTGGTGGATGCAGTGCCGGATGTGCCTGGGAGAGGCACACGCAAAAGCCCAGGGCAGCACCAGAGGGAACCGGAAGCAGCCTGTGGGAGCCAGTGGGGGTGGCAGAGGAGCAGACCACAAGCAGCTGTGCCCCCAGCAGCCGCTCAGCCCGGCACACAAACACCCGGGCCAAACTCAAGGGCCACTGTTGGCACACAGCTGCCCACAGGGGCACCACTTTCACGGGACAGCACACCCAGCGTGCCTGCCTCTCCCCGCAGGGCTCTGTGCTACTCTGACAGAGACCCCACCCACAGCAGCTAAGGCAATTAACCCGGAAGCTGCTCCAGGAGTGCGGGTAACTGACACAAGCAGCGGAGAAGGGCAAGGCAACCATTAAGCAGGAAAGGACTATGTTCCCCATATGCTACCAGCCTACAGCTACCTCTATCACAATGAAAAGGCAGAAGATTAAGTCCAGGCCAAAATAGTCTAGACAAGCCCTGAGAGAGGACCAGGGGAGATAGACCTAACCAATCTCCCCGAAAAAGAACTCAAAATAAAGCTCATAACCATGTTGATGGATCTTCAGAGACATATGCAAGAGCTAAGGGATGGAGTCCGGAGGGAGATTACAGAAATGAAATAATCTCTAGAAGGATTTAAGAGCAGACTGAATCAGGTGCAAGAGGCCATTAATGAAATACAAATCAGAGAACAGGTACACAGAGAAGCTGATGCAGAGAGATAAAAGGATCACCAGGAAAGAAAGAATACTGAGAACTGTGTGACCAATTCAAACGGAACAATATTAGCATTATACGGTCACCAAAAGAAGAAGACAAAGAG
Source organism: Manis javanica (assembly GCF_040802235.1). Lineage (NCBI taxonomy): Eukaryota > Metazoa > Chordata > Mammalia > Pholidota > Manidae > Manis > Manis javanica. Next base: position 84,743,820 of record NC_133162.1, read on the forward strand.
AAAAAGGGGTAGAAAGTGTCTTTGAAGAAATAATTGCCACACAGGAGGCAAGATGGCGGCGTGAGTAGAGCAGTGGAAATCTCCGCCCAAAACCATATATTTCTGAAAATTCAACAAATACAACTATCCCTAAAAGAGAGACCACAAGATATAAGACAACAGCCAGACTACATCTACACCTGCAAGAACCCAGCACCTCGTGAAGGGGGTAAGACACAAGCCACAGCCCAGCGGGACCAGAGTGCCCCTCACCCCAGCTTCCGGCAGGAGGAGAGGAGTCAGAGCAGGGAGGGAGAGGGAGTCCAGGACTGCTAAACATCCAGCCCTAGACATTCACAATGGAGCGCAGACACACAGTGAGTGGGGTGGTGGGTACTAGGGAAACAGGACAGTAAAACCTGCAAGTGGGTGCCTGCAGCCAGCACCCCTGGGACAAAGAAAAGCAAGTGCTTTTTGAAAGACTTAAAGGGACAGGGACCCCACCGTGGGATGGAAACGTCCGGGGACACTTAGCCCAGCAGCCGGGAATCCCGGGGAACTCCAGGCGCCCTAACACCCTGGGGTGGGAGCGCAGCTTGGAGGTCCCTCACAGAGATAAACAGCCTCCCACCCGTTTCCCCTTCGACGCCGCTCTGCCATAGAGGAGCAGAAGCCTGAGGCAGCAGGGCAGAACTTCTTTCACAGTGGCGGGGCAAGAATCAGACACACCATCTGCAAGCAGCTGCCCAGCACAAGCCGCAAGGGGTCGCAGGTCTCCCAGAAGAGAAAGGCCACAAACCAGCAAGAAGGGATGTTCTCCCAGCCAACACACAAACCAGCTTACTGCAACTACCTCTATCGCCATGAAAAGGCAGAAGAATTTAATACACACCAGACTAACCCAGACATCCTCCCCTGAGAAGGAATCTGGGGAGATAGACCTAACGAATCTCTCTGAAAAAGAATTAAAAATAAAGCTCATAACCATGCTGATGGAGCTGCACAGAAATATGCAAGAGCTAAGGGATGACGTCCGGAGGGAGATTACAGAAGTCTGGAGGGAGATTACAGATATGAAACAATCTCTGGTAGGATTTATAAACAGAATGGATAAGATGCAAGAGGCCATTGATGGAATAAAACCAGAGAACAGGAATGCATAGAAGCTGATGCAGAGAGATAAAAGGATCTCCAGGAATGAAACAATATTAAGAGAACTGTGTGACCAATCCAAAAGGAATAATATCCGCATTATATGGGTACGAGAAGAAGAGAGAGAAAAAGGAATAGAAAGAGTATTTGAAGAAATAATTGCTGAAAACTTCCCCAAACTGGGGAAGGAAATAATTGATCAGACCATGGAAGTGTACAGAACTCCCAACAGAAAGGACCCAAGGAGGACAACACCAAGACACATAATAATTAAAATGACAAAGGTCAAGGACAAGGACAGAGTTTTAAAGGCAGCTAGAGAGAGAAAAAAGGTACATACAAAGGAAACCCCATTGGGCTATCATCAGACTTCTCAACAAAAACCTTACAGGCCAGAAGAGAATGGCATGATATATTTAATGCAATGAAAGAGAAAGGCCTTGAACCAAGGATACTGTATCCAGCACGATTATCATTTAAATATGAAGGAGGGATTAAACAATTCCCAGACAAGCAAAAGATGAGGGAATTTGCCTCCCATAAACCACCTCTACAGGGTATTTTAGAGGGACTGCTTGCTCTAGATGGGAGCACTCCTAAGGCTAAACAGACGTCACCAGAGAAAATAAAATCACATCAAAGAAAGCAGACCAACCAAATACTAACAAAATGCAAAAAATAAAATCAACTACCAACAAAAGCAGTTAAAGGAAACACAAAAGAGCACAGAATAAAACAACCAACATATAAAGCAAAGAGGAGGAGGAATAAGAAGGGGGAAAAATAAAGAATCACCAGACAGTGTCTATAATAGCTCAATAAGCGAGTTAAGTTAGACAGAAAGATACTAAAGAAGATTATCTTGAACCTTTGGTAACCACAAATCTAAAGCCTACAATGGCAAAAAGTACATATCTTTCAATAATCACCCTAAATGTAAATGGACTGAATGCACCAATCAAAAGACACAGGGTAATAGAATGGATAAAAAGCAAGACCCATCCATATGCTGCTTACAAGAGACTCAACTCAAAACCAAACACATGCACAGACTAAAAGTCAAGGGGTGGAAAAAGATATTCCATGCAAACAACAGGGAGAAAAAAGCAGGTGCTGCAGTACTAGTATCAGACAAAATAGACTTCAAAACAAAAAAAGTAACAAGAGATAAAGAAAGACACTACAAAATGATAAAGGACTCAGTCCAACAAGAGGATATAACAATTATAAACATATATGTAGCCAACACGGGAACACCAGCATATGTGAAACAAATACTAACAGAATTAAAGGAGGAAACAGAATGCAATGCATTCATTTTAGGAAACTTCAACACACCACTCAGTCCATAGTATAGATCCACCAGACAGAAAATAAGTAAGGACACAGATGCACTGAACAACACACTACAACAGATGGACCTAATAGACATCTATAGAACACTACATCCAAAAGAAACAGGATACACATTCTTCTCAAGTGCACATGGAACATTCTCCAGAATAGACCACATACTAGGCCACAAAAAGAGCCTCAGTAAATTCAAAAAGATTGAAATTGTACCAACCAACTTTTCAGACCACAAAGGTATAAAACTAGAAATAAATTATACAAAGAAAGCAAAAAGCTCACAAACACATGGAGGCTTCACAACATGCTCTTAAATAACCAATGGATCAATAACCAAATAAAAAGAGATCAGCAATATATGGAGACAAATGACAACAATAATTCAACACCACAAAATCTGTGGGACACAGCCAAGGCCGTGCTAAGAGCAAAGTATACTGCAATACAGGCCTACCTCAGGAAAGAACAATCTAATATAAGCAGTCTAAACTCACAATTAATGAAACTAGAAAAAGAAGAACAAATTAGGTCCAAATTCAGTAGAAGGACGGACATAATAAAGATCAGAGCAGAAATAAATAAAATCGAGAAGAATAAAACAATAGAGAGAATCTATGAAAGCAAGAGCTAGTTCTTAGAGAAAATAAACAAAATAGATAGACCCCTAGCCAGACTTATCAATAAAAAAAGAGAGTCTACATACATAAACAGAATGAGAAATGAGAGCAGAAAAATCACAATGGAAACAACAGAAATGCAAAGAATTATTAGAGAATACTATGAAAAATTATATGCCAACAAACTGGATAACCTAGAAGAAATGGACAACTTCCTAGAAAAAAACAACCTTCCAAGACTGACCAAGGAAGAAACACAAAATCTAAACAAACCAATTACCAGCAAAGAAACTGAAGTGGTAATTAAAAAATTACCCAGGAACAAAGCCCCCAGGCCAAATGGATTTACCTCAGAATTCTATCAGACATACAGAAAAGAAATAATACCCATTCTCTTTAAAGTTTTCGAAAAAATAGAAGAGAAGGGAATACTTCCAATCTCATTCTATGAAGCCAAAATTACCCTAATAACAAAACCAGGCAAAGACCCCACCAAAAAAGAAAATTACAGACCAATATCCCTGATGAACGTAGATGCAAAAATACTCAACAAAATAATAGCAAACTGAATCAAAAATACATCAAGAGGATCATACACCATGACCAAGTGGGATTCACCCCAGGGATGCAACGATGGTACAATATTCGAAAATCCATCAACATTATCCACAACATCAACAAAAAGAAGGACAAAAACCACACGATCATCTCCATAGATGCTGAAAAAGCATTTGAGAAAATTCAACATCCATTCACGATTACAACTCTCTGCAAAATAGGTAGGTATACAGAGCAAGTACCTCAACATAATAAAAGCCATATATGATAAGCCCACAGCCAACATCACACTAAACAGCGAGAAGCTGAAAGCTTTTCCTCTGAGATCGGGAACATGACAAGGATGCCCACTCTCCCCACTGTTATTTAACATAGTACTGGAGGTCCTAGCCACGGCAATTAGACAAAACAAAGAAATACAAGGAATCCATATTGGTAAAGAAGAAGTCAAACTGTCACTAGTTGCAGATGAAATGATATGGTACATAAAATACCCTAAAAACTCCACTGCAAAACTACTGGAACTGATACCAGAATACAGCAAAGTTGCAGGATATAAAATTAACACACAGAAATCTGTGGCTTTCCTATACACTAACAATGAACTAATAGAAAGAGAAATCAGGAAAAGAATTCCATTCACAATTGCATCAAAAAGAATAAAATACCTCGGAATAAACCTAACCAAGGAAGTGACAGACCTATACCCTGAAAACTATAAGACACTCTTAAGAGAAATTAAAGAGGACACTAACAAATGGAAACTTACCTCATGCTCTTGGCTTGGAAGAATTAACACCATCAAAATGGCCATCCTGTCCAAAGCAATATACCAATTTGATGCAATCCCTATCAAATTGCCAACAACATTCTTCAATGAACTAGAACAAATAGTTCAAAAATTCATATGGAAACACCAAAGACCCCGAATAGCCAAAGCAATCCTGAGAAGGAAGAATAAAGTGGCAGGGATCTCACTCCCCAACTTCAAGCTCTACTACAAAGCCATAGTAATCAAGACAATTTGGTACTGGCACAAGAACAGAGCCACAGACCAGTGGAACAGATTAGAGACTCCAGACATTAATCCAAACATATATGGTCAATTAATATATGATAAAGCACCCATGGACATACAATGGGGAAATGACATCTCTTCAACAGATGGTGCTGGCAAAACTGGACAGCTACATGTAAGAGAATGAAACTGGATCACTGTCTAACCCGATACGCAAAAGTCAATTCAAAATGGATCAAAGAGCTGAATGTAAGTCATGAAACCATAAAACTCTTAGAAAAAAACATAGGCAAAAATCTCTTAGACATAAACAGGAGTGACCTCTTCTTGAACATATCTCCCCAGGCAAGGGAAACAAAAGCAAAAATGAACAAGTGGGACTATATCAAGCTGAAAAGCTTCTGTACAGCAAAGTACACCATCAATAGAACAAAAAGGTATCCTACAGTATGGGAGAATATATTCCTAAATGACAGATCCGACAAAGGGCTGACATCCAAAATATATAGAGCTCATGCACCTCAACAAACAAAAAGCAAATAATCCAATTAAAAAATGGGCAGAGGAGCTGAATAGACAGTTCTCTAAAGAAGAAATTCAGATGGCCAACAGACAAATGAAAAGATGCTCCACATCACTAATCATCAGAGAAATGCAAATTAAAACCACAATGAGGTATCACCTCGCACCAGTAAGGATCACCACCATCCAAAAGAGAAACAACAACAAATGTTGGCTAGGTTGCGGAAAAAGGGCAACCCTCCTACACTGCTGGTGGGAATGTAAATTAGTTCAACCATTGTGGAAAGCAGTATGGAGGTTCCTCAAAATGCTCAAAATAGAAATACCATTTGACCCAGGAATTCCACTTCTAAGAATTTACCCTAAGAATGCAGTAGCCCAGTTTGAAAAAGACAGATGCACCCCTATGTTTATCACAGCACTATTTACAATAGCCAAGAAATGGAAGCAACCTAAGTGTCCATCAGTAGATGAATGGATAAAGAAGATGTGGTACATATACACAGTGGAATATTACTCAGCCATAAGAAGAAAACAAATCTTACAATTTGCAACAACATAGATGGAGCTAGAGGGTATTATGCTCAGTGAAATTAGCCAGGCAGAGAGAGACAAGTACCAAATGATTTTACTCATATATGGAGTATAAGAACAAAGAAAAACTGAAAGAACAAAACAGCAGCAGAATCACAGAACCCATGAATGTACTAACAGTTACCAAATGGAAAGGGACTGAGGAGGATGTGTGGGATGGGAGGGATAAGGGTGGGGAAAAAGAAAGGGGGCATTACGATTAGCATGTGTACTGGGGGGGCGGTACGGGGAGGGCTGTACAACACAGACAATATGAGTAGTGATTCTGCAGCATCTTACTACGCTGATGGACAGTGACTGTAATGGGGTTTGTGGGGGGTACTTGGTGAAGGGGGAAGCCTAGTAAACATAATGTTCTTCATGTAATTGTAGATTTATGATACCAAAATAAAAATAAAAATAAATAAATAAATAAGTGGCCCTCTACTCTCAACCTGCCTGCAGTGACTTTAGCCATTACCCTGGCAACACTGCACAGCTTTCATGGATCTTCCTGCAACAGCATTCCACATAGATTCCAGCACATGAATTTATTCCCCATCTCCATCTCCACCCATCATAATACTAGGTAATTAATATGTGCCTTGAGTTATGGGTATAAATTAAATCTGCATTGCTCTTCAAAACAGTGACCCTAGAAAGCAAAACACTGACTCCAGTAAGACTCACCCCAGCTGTCGGCTGCCCTCTTTAGAATCAGCACCCACATATCCAACTTTATTTCCCTTCATTTGCCTCCTCATCTATTCACAGTCCCTGCACTGCTTCTCGGATGCTCCTGCACCAAGGCCCTGCCTCGGAGCCTTTCCATTTACTGCACTCATCACTGCCCAGAACACAGGTGACATGGCCTTGTGTTGCACACCCCATAGGTCTCTGCCTCAATGGCCCTGTCCAGAGAAGCCTTCCTTAATCACCTTCTCCAAACCAGCTCTAACTGCCTCCTCCATTCTTCTTCAGATCATCTCTCTTTCTAGAAACTGTATTTATTTGGCAATATGGTCATTACATTTTGTTTCATTATTTATTATTAATTTCTGAACTCAAGTTAGAATGTCATCTTGCTATGTCACCCAAGCTAGGCGCAGGGCCTGCCCGAGTATGTGCACAGCATTACTTGTTGAATGAATGAATGAAGGAATGCTGTTTTTACTCAAAACATTTTTCAACTTAGTCACAGAGCCTGTCTTCAGATTAAATTTACAACCTCAACACGGGGCTTATTAAACAAATTACATTCTGAATAATTTCTGGTTATATAAAAAAAATCTGCTCTGAAAAATGAACCTTTGCTATTACTACAGTAATTCCAAAAAAATTAATCACATACAATTCTGAATGAAAATGCAAAATGTTCCTGAAAAATGGCCAACACCACAGAATTAAGTGCCGAGTCCTCCAAGCTGATGACTTTGAGGGAGGACAGCTCTGAGTGCATGTGAATCAAATGTGTTGAAGAATCAGCTACTGATCACACACCCTGACCTCCAAAGAGAGCTCTCCAGGCCAGTGAGAGAGGAGGTCTGGGGGTGAGGATGCTCCGCACAGCCCAGGGATGCCCAGTGAGGCTCCATCCTGTGGGGAAAGGAGTGGTGGGGGTTATAAGAAGAACTGTTAGATCTAGGCTCTGGATGGCTTACCTATGCTGGTATTCTTTTCCAACTGCTCTCTGGTCTCTCCTTTCTCCCTGATCTTGCAGCTGCAGGGGTTAGATCTCACCTCCTGCTGGGAAAGTGCCCCCATGACTCAGCAGACAAGGGGCTGTGGTACAGGGAGACAAGCAGTGGGCTCTGAGCCCCACTGCCCAGGCCTCAGGAAGGTGGCAGGCTCTCACTTCCCTTAAGTGAATTTCAACAACTTCTTCCCTCTCCTATCAGTTGGTATGATAAAATTAAGGTTAAGACCAAGATGTGAGCCCAGAAGGAAGTGGTCAGAAGCAGGTCACCCCAAGTTGCCTTGGTCTTGGACCTCAGTTCACCCTTCACCAGAGGGCCAGAGAGTTCTAGGTTCTAGGTTCATGGTTCAGCTAAGCTCACTAAGAGAGAAGGCATCGCTCATATTTCTCAGTAACCTAGTTTGGTTGGTAGGTCAAGAAATAAAGGTCCTGACTAATTCTCTGCCTGAGCCATGAATGACAACTGGCCTCAGTGTGTACAGCTGACCTTGGGGGTGGGGAGGGACAATTGTGTACGGGGAGGCACCTCTGTACACAGAGTAAGCAGGAAGGTCCTCACAGGACAGGAATTTATTTCTCGGGCCAGAGAAGAATCATTAACTATCAGGCCCACTGGGCTGGAGGCCTTTGCCAGCTTGTTACCACAGCACTGAGCATGGTACCTGCCACAGCAACGACACTCCTGGCCTGTCTGCTGAACAGACAAACCTCAGAATGAAGGCTCCCGTGTACAGGCCTTTGACAGGAGCAGATTGTTAGATCCTCCAAGGTCCCCTGTGTCTTGCTTCTCAGCCAGGGCTGTGAGATGAACACGCTAGAAGCCGCAATCAGGCTGGAGGGTCTCTCAGATGCAGAATGAGGTCCAGCGAGGGAAAGGAATGGGGCTGACCTTTGAGGAAGGGTGCTCAACTCTGGTTACATATCAAAATACCCTGGAGGATTTCTGTTTATCTTCTAATACTGGAACCTCACCCTAGACCAATTAAATCAGAATCTTGAGATGAGGCCTAAGTAACAGTATTTTTTAAGGGCTCCTCCATGGGTCCAATGCTTACAGCCAGGATGAGAACTACTAATAGCTGAGCTGGCAGAAAACCTCAGAGATAGTATTGAAAATTGAAGGGTCAAGAAGGAAGGAATAAATATCTTTTATACTTTTATGATTTACCATTTTTAATCCTAAGCTGTAGAAAAGCCAGACAGCCATCAGTAGGTAGAAGGCTTTAGTTAAGAAATCCATTGCTGACAGTAGATGAATGGATAAAGAAGATGTGGTACATATACACAACGGAATTATTATTCAGCCATAAGAAGAAAACAAATCCTACCATTTGCAACAACATGGATGGACCTGGCTCAGTGAAATAAGCCAGGCAGAGAAAGACAAGTACCAAATGATTTCACTCATATGTGGAGTATAAGAACAAAGGAAAACTGAAGGAACAAAACAGCAGCATAATCACAGAACCCAAGAATGGACTAACAGGTACCAAAGGAAAAGGGACTGGGGAGGATGGGTAGGAAGGGAGGGATAAGGGGGAAAAAGAAAGGGGACATTACAATTAGCATGTTTAATGTGAGGGGGGCACGGGGAGGGCTGTGCAACACAGAGAAGACAAGTAGTGATTCTACAGCATCTCAGTACGCTGATGGACAGTGACTATAATGGGTTTGTGGGGGGGACTTGGTGAAAGAGGGAGCCTATTAAATATGATGTTCTTCATGTAATTATAGATTAATGATAACAAAAGAAATGAAAAAGAGAAAGAACACAAGCCCTGTGTTCATTTGCTATATCTTTCAACCTTAAATAAATCGTGCCTTTTCAGGAAAAAAAAAATCTATTGCTCAGGCTCTGCCAGAATATTGGACACTTGGGGAGAAATGAGATAAATACAAAACAATTTTTTATCTAGTCACCAAGGCAAATGTTGTGAGAAAGAAAAAAGGTTGAAGACACCTAGACTAAAAGTGCAGCGTGACAAGGAGCAGAGGGAACAGGACCAACCTCCGAGGCAGGTTAGAGGTTTCAACCCAACTGAACCAGCTTAACAAGTGCCAGGGACCCAGCAGGAGGTTCATCCTGCCGCCAGAGTTCGAAACAGAAGCAAGGGACAGGGATGCCTGTGCCACCATCAAAAGGGCACTGACAAACGGGGAAAGCACACCGAAGGGAAGTTTCCAAGGGAAAAACACACGCAAAAGACACTCTGGCTTTACAAAACCACCGAGGGCACTGGCTTACTTCAAAAATCTTCTGAATCAATCTCTATTGTGACAACTGTATGGACATAAGCAACTGCAGGCAAAAGTCTGGGCAGGAGCAGTTGCAGGGGATGGAGACAGTCGGGACCCCACCTATGGAGCAGGGCCTGGAGGCCACTGGGTGGGGTATGGGAACCAGGAGGCCAGTGGAAACTACTCCCCGGTTCAGCTCCACCTGGAAGACAGTGCCCCTGGCGGAGCGCAATCTCAAGGCAGAAGGTGGGTGCCAGGCGCTCAGTATTGAGGAAATGGGCAGGGTTTCAGACAGGGAAACAAGACTAAGAGGCCAGCTCCACGTAGAGACACTGGGGAGAAGGGTCTCAGCTGCAGTCTAGAAAATGTAGGTGCTGCCACTGAAAATTTCTGAACCTTTGAGAAAGGTAAGGCTGTTTTAAATGCCACCCTCTAGGAAAGGAAGCAAGTCCTGTGGTGGGTGGAGGGAGAATAGAGAAAGAACTTCTTAATACACATATCAACCCTGAATAGAGCAAAGGATGGATCTGCCTTACTTAGTGCCTCCAAGGAGAGCCAGGAAAGGGATACAGTGGAAACAGTGCATAGGAATGGCAAACAGTGATTTTAAGCCAATACCCAAAAATATACAGATAAGACCTGCAACCTATGCTCTAGCTTTGCCTTCCTTTTAACAACCGATCCCTAAAAATGAACTGTTTCCCTGTGGTTTGTGTCTTCCTGTATGCCCAGCATCCAAGGCTTTCCCTGTCTCATCAGGTCTTTCTGTCCCTTTCATCAACACCTCTGCAAGGCACTGAATCCTGCAAGGAGCCAAGCCCTCTCCTGATCCTATTTACCCCCAGAGCCCAGAGCATGGCACAGAGAAGTAGACTAAAACATGGAAGCCACACTTGTCCTTTCTCCATCAACCGGACAGCATCCAAGGGAAGAACGGGTCTGGATAAAGAAGCTGCCCTGGATTAGAAACATGTTACTTAATCCTGGCCCTGTTGATATTTTAGACTAGATAATCCTTTGCTCTAGAGGACTGACCTGGGCACTATAGAATTTTCAATACCCTCTACCCACTGCATGTCAGAAGCACATCCCTTCCCTCTACCCCAACTGTGACAACAAAAATTTGCCCAGACATTGCCAAATGTCTCCTGGGGTGGCAAAATTACCCCTATCTGAGAGCCACTGGTTTAGAGCGACCACTGGTGATACAGATGAGGAAATCAGAAATGAGGCTCCTCAGCACGGCCACCGTCACGGCCCACTGCCTGCTGCTGGCTCTCCACTAGAAACTACAGAGAGAAGCTGTTTGCTGGAAAATCCTACTCTGCAGTGCTGAATACTAAGGCCTGCACAACACAAATACACATTCTAAGAGGTGGTAAATGAACTCACCCAAATCTTCTCTTTCACAAAGAGAAACGCCAGGCACATGATGGGAAGTTGGGTGGGACCCGAGCTTGGGAGGTGTGCCGACTGCAGGCTGTGCTGCTGTTCCAATGAAAAGCTGGATGTCCCAGGAGGGGCGGTCCTGAGACCCAGAGTGGCTTCAAGGCTTGTATTCCTCATCTTCCTGCCATGACTCCTACCTCTGACTGCAATCTGGAGGAGCTTCATTCTTACAAACAATTTAAAACCCATCTTATAAGGAAAGGCCCAAGAACAGACAAACTCAATCACGTTATCTTAACCAGGAGTGGTGACCTCTAGCCACAAAAAAAAGAGGTCCCTGACATGCAGAAATATATGTCCGGTTTTAACAAAGTTCAGAGAGTGTCAGAGAAGAAAACTTGAGAATCAACTCTAAGGCTTGGGTCAACTACCTTCAGCCTGGTAGAAATAAAGGGAAGACTAAGAACTATTGCCTTGAGTTTCCAGAACTATGTAGAATACAATAGTGCACATGCTTCTGCAAAATACAAGATACTCAACTGAAAACCAGCACAAACTTATCAAAATTCAATAATGAGGCTGTTTATGAAATAAAAACCTAAAAAAATCACTACCAAAGGAAAAATATTTATGAAAGAAAAAAGCCAATCACAACAGAACATCACAAAATACCTAGGAACGTTCTTGAGCCTTCTTATTTAAGGAAAACCATGAAACTGGATTGAAGAGGAATGGAAAGACATATCATTTCCTGAGTGGCAAATCTAAATGTTGCCAAGATACCAATTCCTCATTATTTTCAAAGTTAGGAGTAATTACAGGTTTTTTTTATTAAGGTATCATTGATATACACTCTTATGAAGGTTTCACAAGAAAAACAATGCACTTCTTACATTTACCCTTACTATCGATCGAGTCACCCCCCCATACCCTATTGTAGTCACTATCCATCAGTGTAGTAGATGTCATAGGGTCCCTATTTGTCTTCTCTGAGCTACACTATTTTCCCCGTGACCCCACATACACCATGGGCACCAATCATGATACTCCACAATCCCTTTCTCCCTCCCTTCCCACTTGCCCTCCCACACCCCTCCCCTTTGGTAACCACTAGTTCATTCTTGAGTCTCTGAGTCTGTTGCTATTTTGTTCCTTCAGTTTTGCTTCATTGTTATACTCCACAAATGAAGGAAATAATTTGGTATTTGCCTTTCTCTGCCTGACTTATTTCACTGAGCATAATACCCTCCAGCTCCATCCATGTTGTTGCAAATGGTAAGATTTGTTTCTTTCTTATGGCTGAATAGTATTCCATTGTGTATACAAACTATTTCTTCTATATCTATTCATCTACTGATGGACACTTAGGTTACATTCCCACAAACAGTGTAGGAGGGTTCCTATTTCCCCTCATCCTCACCAGCATCTGTTGTTCCTAGTCTTTTCTCTGCTGGCCATCCTAACTGGTGTGAGGTGATATCTCATTCTGGTTTTAATTTGCATTTCCCTGATAATTAGCAATGTGGAGCATCTTTTCATGTGCCTGTTGGCCATCTGAATTTCTTCTTTGGGAAGTGTCTGTTCATATCCTCCACCCATTTTTTAACAGGGTCATTTGCTTTTTGGGTGTTGAGGCACGTAAGTTCTTTATATATTTTGGATGTAAACCCCTTGTCGGATATGTTGTTTACAAATATATTCTCCCATACTGTAGGATGTGTTTTTGTTTTGCTGATGGTGTCCTTTGCTGTACAGAAGGTTTTTAGCATGATGTAGTCCCATTTGTTCATTTTTTATTTTGTTTCCCTTGCCCAAGGAGATGCAGTCAGGAAAAAGTTGCTCATGTTTATATTCAAGAGCTTTTTGCCTGTTTTCTTAGGAGTAATTACATTTTAATCAATACTGTACTTTATTTACCTGTAAAATGGTAAATTATTTTCATGTCATTTTAATACAGGAAAATGTGAATATAATAGATGCATTTATAGGATGACATTATTCTATTATAAAGTTTACACATGGGCAAACAGAAATAGTCTACTATGTGATAATCATATTCCTAATTATTGAAATCATATAAAAACAATCATATATAATCATACCATAATTGTCATATAAAAATAATCATTTCCATTAGAAAGGGAGATTAAAACTAGAAAGTGAACAGTGATTAGGTTATTCCACCCATGGAAATTTCAGTATAAAGGTATTCTATATTTTTTTAATTAGTGTTAAAAGTAACAGTTGATCAACAAAACACACAGAAATGCTCCCCGATTTGCCTTTTAATCCAGACGTCTCAGGGCCAGCCCCCTCTGTCCTATCTGGCCTTGACCTTGCAGTCTCCACTGCAACATGGATTAAAAACATAAACCAAAGACAGCAGGCAAATACTGAAATAAAAGCAGGTGTGAGTTTGTCTCCTTTGTTTAGTTGCAATAGTGGTTTTCCTTTTAAGGGAGCTGCTTTCTCCCTACAACCAATGGTGTCATCCAAGCAAAGCAAATCTTGGTTACACCCAATAGCACATGAGAACTCCATCTATAGAAGGCACACATTTATACCAAAATATCTATAATGTTGGTTTCTGAACCTCACAAATACATGAAGTTTTGTTTTGCTCTTTATAATTTTCAATAATTACCACCAATTCTTCAATAAATGTATTTGTCTATAATCATGTAAAACAGTTATTTTTAACTCATAAAAGCACTTTCTAAAAGGCATCTTAAATTCCACTACCTTCTTCTAAATTGTTTTCCTTTACAGCATCCTCCTCCAACTTTTAACAAATGTAATTTCTGCATAGTCATATATAATAAAGTATCTATAAATTTTTGGTTTTGTATTCTTTATTTATATTTTGTAAGCACTGCCATTCTGCCCCATAGTCTTCATAATTAATATTTAAATACTCTGGATAATATTCCAACAGAATGATGTATTCTGAGTTATCCATTTCTCTGAAGTTGGGCATTTGGGTTGTTATATCCTCTATAAAATTGGTGAAAAATCTTTGCATATGTACTATTCTTATACTGCTGAATTCTTTTATTGGGATAATTCCCAGAAGTGAGTCGATTAACTAAGAGGACAAGAACACTTTTATATTGTTTGACAGGTATTATGGCATCTTGCAAAAGGATGGTCCCAGTTGACACTACTCCCTGCAGTGAATGAGGCTTTTGTTTACCACTGCCGTACCAAAACAGACCTCAATTGCTTTAAAGTTTACTTTACTAACTAGCAAGGATAAAACATTACCTTAACATTACCGTTTAATATGTGTTGTCTTTCACAACTAGCAAGCTTAAAAATTTTCCCCTACAGGCGACCCCCTCTGGGTCTGCCCACACCCCAGTGCTTGGGTGTGTACTCTTGTCTTTCTCTGCATTTTACCCTCCAAAACAACTCTTAATGCTCAAAAAAATAAAATAAAATAAAAAATAAAGTTTGTCCCCTACATTTGCTTTTTACCTGGGGTCACATTCAGATCTACACTGGAAAAGCTGGTGTCAGGCGAGATCAAACACCATGCAGTGCTAACAGGCAAAGCAGGGGACAAAGGGTGTGGGAACATGCACCAGACTTTACACCAGGCAGACCTAAGACCAAAACTTGGCTCCATCATGTCCTAGCCATTCGACCTTGGCTGTTGGGAGGCTACCCCAGGTGGCTGCTGGGAGGATTAATGAGATAAACTCTGTCAGCAGTTTTCGAGGAGAGTATCCATGAGAACCACCTCTAAAATTACTGAAAGCAGGTACTGAAACACACCACCAGAGACCCAGGGGTGGAGCTGGGGGTGTGTACATTTTTAAAAGCACCAACAGTACAATACAACCCTTCCCTGTGGGAGGGTTTAAGTTTTCTACTGGGTTAGACACCACAGACATGCGAAGCACACACACCTGGCTTCCTGTTTCACTGAGGAAACAGAAGCAATCACCAGATGACACCAGCAGCTGTGCACCTGAGGCTCTGAACCCTTCCACTGCCTTCTCTCCTGCACCGCCAGCAAACTGCCTCCCCTTCCACTTGCACACTGATTGCCAGGCCTCCCCACTCACAAAGTCATATACCTTGCAAATGCCCCCATTCTCTCTACATCAGTTCCTCCCTCTGTCTCTATCAGATCACTCCCATTAGCTTACAAACATACCATCGCATCATCTATCATCTCACACACACACACACACACACACACACACCCTTTCTTAACCTCTCATCCATTTGTGGCTTCCACCCTATTTCTCTGTTCCCCTTTACAGCAAAACTCCTTAAAAAAGTTGTCTATACCTGCTGCCTCCAATTCTCCTATTCTCTCTTGAACCCACTCCAATTAAGCTTTCATCTCCTTAGAAACAGTACAGTAAGATTGTACACTGTCCCATTCATTCCTAAATCCAGTGCTAAGTTCTTGGTCTCACCCTAATCTATCCATCTCTTAAAAACAGGCCATCATGCCCCCATCTTGAAGCTTGTTCTTCACTTGGCTCCCAAGCGAACCCTCTCTTCTGGCTCCCCTCCTACCAAACAGGTTGCTCCTTCCCAAGCCGTTCTGATAGTGTCTCCTCTCTCCCAACAGTAAGCACTGCAGGACCAAGGTTCACTCGTCCTAGTCCCTCTTCCTTCCCTGCATTCGCTCCTCTGGTGAGCCAGGCAGCCTCACTGTTTTAAATACCATCTATGTACAAATAATTCTGAATTAAGGGAATCCTACCATCAAATCAGACTTTGCCCATGAAACCCTCACTCATCTACAGGACTGGCCATTGAACATACCACTGTTAACTTAGTATGTCCAAACCCAAACTTCTCCTTATCCCACCCAAATCTGCTTCTGTCAGTCTTCCCTCTCTCAGGTGCCCAGACCAAAAACCCTTAAGTCAAACCTGACTTCTCTTTCTTTTGCCACCCACAATCAATGTGAAGGCAAGCCCCACTGGCTCTACTTTCAAAAAACTATCTAGAAACAGATGACTTTGCATCCTCTCTTGCTTCCACGTTGGTCCTAGCCACTATCCTCTCTCACCTGGGTTAAAGCAATGATCCCCAGGAGTTCTCCTCTTCCCCACAGCCCCTTCTCCACAGGGAGTCAGTGAGCTTTTAAGACATTAGTTGGACCACATTCACTCCTCTGCTCAAACATGTCAGTGACATCCCAGCTCACTCACACTAAAAGCCAAAGTGTAACCAATGGTCTACAAGGCACTATGCAATTGGACCAGCTCACTTTCTATTCTCACATCCTCCAAACTCCTGTATTGCCCTCTGCTCTGGCCTTCCTGCTGGTGTTCAAACATGGCAAGCATGGATCTATGTGCCATCTCCTCAGGGCCACATACTAGATGCTCAAGACAGATTTGAAGGAATTACAGCAGACATCTACCTCCATTAAACAGGTTGTTACATAAATTTTAAAAAGAACTTTTAGATAACAAAAGAAGAGCTCCTGGAAAAAGAATACAATTCAATAGAAAGTTTGGGAAGTAAACGTGGATGTTGAAATCTCACACAGAGCAGAGCAAATGCCAGAGTTAGAAAACAGGAGGGAACATTAGCGGAGTATAACAAGGAAGCAAAACTGAAGGAACAAAACATCAGCAGACTCAGACTCCAAGAAGGGAATAACAGTTACCAAAGAGGAGGGGTGGGGGAGGCCAGGTGGGGAGAGAGGGAGAAGGGGATTGAGGGGTATTATGATTAGTACACATAGTGTGGGGGGGAACAAGGGGAAAACGGTAAAGCACAGATCAGTAGTGACTCTGTTACATCTTACTACACTGATAGACAGTGATTGCAATGGGGTATGGGAGGGGGGAGAATCAAGAATATGGGTGAATGTAGTAACCACATTTGTCATGGGAAACCTTCATAAGAGTGTATATCAATAATACCTTAATAAAAAACAAGTAAAATAGGAGAGAAAAGATAAGAAAATTAGGCAACCTTCCCAAAACATCCAGTATCTGAGTAATACACATGACAGAAGAGAGGATAGAACAATTTAAGGAAATTTCCTACAACCATACCTTTAAGTTCCCTGACTGAAAGGCCCAACTGAGTACCCAACATAAAGGATTGTCCCATAATCATGAGATATCAGAACAATACAGACGTGGATCCAAGTGTGCCAAAATGAGAAAACAGGCTTCACAAAAAGAACCAAGTGTGAAAGAGGCTTCCTCCTAGAACCACATACAATATGAAAATATAATTAATAAAACTAATCCTGAAAGAGCAACAAGAAAGAGGACTGCACCAGACTGCATACACCTGGAGAAAAGAGCAGACCTCACGGAACAGGGTAACGTACCAAAACTGTGGCCTGGAGGGACCCAAGCCCTTCCCGACCCAAGCTCACCAGAGGGAGGAAGAGAAATGGAACAGGGAGGGAGTGGAGGCCTGGGACTGCTGAATACCTAACTCTGGAGGTCTTCTCTGGGAGAACAAAGCTACATTTCATTGTGCTTTTATGATACTCTTGTGATTAGAGGACTGGAAAGCTAAGACAGGCACAATTTCTGAAGAGATTGAGAATCCAGCTGCCTGTGGAAAGCGGGATCCATATCAGGCCACTCTGGGACAAAATAAAGACGACCCATAACCAAATGGAATTGATCTCAGGGAAGCAAGGACGGACCCAGGAATCCCACCTCTAGGAATTTACCCTAAGAATACAGCAGCCCAGTTTGAAAAAGACAGATGAACCCCTATGTTTATTGCAGCACTATTTACAATAGCCAAGAAAGGGAAGCAAACATTCAAAAATCCATTAATATCATCCACCACATCAACAAAAAGAAGGACAAAAACCACATGATCATATCCATAAACACTGAAAAAGCATTCAACAAAATTCAACATCCATTCATAATAAAAACTCTCAACAAAATGAGTATAGAAGGTAAATATATCAACATAATAAAGACCACATATGAACAATCCACAGCCAACATCATACTGAACAGCGAGAAGCTGAAAGCTGTTCCTCTAAGATCGGGAACAAGACAGGGATGCCCACTCTCCCACTATTACTCAAAATACTACTGGAGGTCCTAGCCACAGCAATTACACAAAACGAAGAAATACAAGGAATCCACATCGGTAAAGAAGACAAACTGTCACTATTTGCAGCTGACATGATATTGGACATAAAAAACCCTAAAGAATCCCCTACAAACCTACTAGAACTAATATGGGAATACAGCAAAGTTGCAGGATACAAAATGAATACACAGAAATCCGAGGCTTTCCTACACACTAACAATGAACTGATAGAAAGAAATCAGGAAAACAATTCCATTCACAATTGCATCAAAAAGAATAAAATACCTAGGAATAAACCTAACCAAGGAAGTGAAAGACCTATACCCTGAAAACTACAAGACACTCTTAAGAGAAATTAAAGAGGACACTAACAAATGGAAACTCATCCCATGCTCTTGGCTAGGAAGAATTAATATTGTCAAAATGGCCATCCTGCCCAAAGGAATGTACAGATTTGATGCAATCCCTATAAAATTACCAACAGCATTCTTCAACAAACAGGAACAAATAGTTCAAAAATTCATATGGAAACACCAAACACCACAAACACCCAAAGCAATCCTCAGAAGGAAGAATGAAGTGGGGGGGATATCACTGCCCAACTTCAAATTCTACTACAAAAGCACAGTAATCAAGACAATTTGGTACTGGCACAAGAACAGAGCCACAGACCAGTGGAACAGAATAGACACTCCAGACATTGACCCAAACATATATGGTTAATTAATATACGATAAAGGACCCATGGACATACAATGGGAAAATGACAATCTCTTCAAAAGATGGTGCTGGCAAAACTGGACAGCTACATGTAAAAGAATGAAACTGGATCACTGTCGAACCTGATACACAAAAATAAATCCAAAATGGATTAAAGACCTGAATTTAATTCATGAAACCATAAAACTCTTAGAAAAAAACATAGGCAAAAATCTATTGGACATAAACACGAGTGACTTCTTCATGAACATATCTCCCCAGGCAAGGGAAACAAAAGCAAAACTGAACAGGTGGGACTATATCAATGTGAAAAGCTTCTGTACAGCAAAGGAAACCATCAATAGAACAAAAACATATCCTACAGTATGGGAGAATATATTCATAAATGACAGATCCAATAAAGGATCAACACCCAAAATATATAAAGAGCTCACACACCTCAACAAACAAAAAGCAAATAATCCAATGAAAAAATGGGCAGAGGAGCTGAACAGACACTTCTCCAAAGAAGAAACTCAGATTGACAACAGACACATGAAAAGATGCTCCACATCACTAGTCATCAGAGAAATGCAAATTAAAACCACAATGCGATATCACCTCACACCACTACGGATCGCCAGCATGCAAAAGACAAACAACAACACATGTTGGCGAGGTTGTGGAGAAAGGGGAACCCTCCTACACTGCTGGTGGGAATGGAAATTACTTCACCCATTCTGGAAAGCAACATGGAGGTGCCTCAAAATGCTCAAAATAGAAATACCATTTGACCCAGGAATTCCACCTCTAGGAATTTACCCTAAGAATACAGCAGCCCAGTTTGAAAAAGACAGATGAACCCCTATGTTTATTGCAGCACTATTTACAATAGCCAAGAAAGGGAAGCAAACTAAATGTCCATCAATAGATGAATGGATAAAGAAGATGTGGTACATATACACAATGGAATATTATTCAGCCATAAGAAGAAAACAAATCCTACCATTTGCAACAACATGGATGGAGCTAGAGGGTATTATGCTCAGTGACATAAGCCAGGCAGAGAAAGACAAGTACCAAATGATTTCACTCATCTGTCAAATATAAGAAGAAAGGAAAAACTAAAGGAAACGAACAGCAGCAGAATCACAGAACACAAGAGTGGACTAACACTTACCAAAGGGAAAGGGACTGGGGAGGATGGGTGGGAAGGGAGGGGGCCGGGGGGAAGAATAAAGGAGGCCATACAGTTAGCCTGTAGAATGTTGGGGGGGTGGCACGGGGACGGCTGTGCAACACAGAGAAGAAAAGTAGTGGTTTTACAGCTCATGACAGAAATTTAAGAACATACCAATAAGTGGAAACACATCCCATGCTCATGGCTAGGAAGATTTAATATTGTCAAAATCACACTACGCTCTCCAGACTAGACCACATACTAGGCCACAAAAAGAACCTCAGTAAATTCCAAAAGACTGAAATCCTACCAGCCAACTTTTCAGACCAGAAAGGTATAAAACTTGAAATAAATTGTACAAAGAAAGCAAAAAGGCTCACAAAAACATGGAGGCTTAACAACATGCTCCTAAATAATCAATGGATCAATGACCAAATTAAAATGGAGATCCAGCAATATATGGAAACAAATGACAATAATAACACAAAGCCCCAACTTCTGTGGGACGCAGCAAAAGCAGTCTTAAGAGGAAAGTATACAGCAATCCAGGCATATTTAAAGAAGGAAGAACAATCCCAAATGAATACTCTAATGTCACAATTATCGAAATTGGAAAAAGAAGAACAAATGAGGCCTGCGGTCAGAAGATGGAGGGACATAATAAAGATCAGAGAAGAAATAAATAAAATTGAGAAGAATAAAACACTAGCAAACATCAATGAAACCAAGAGCTGGTTCGTCGAGAAAATAAACAAAATAGATAAGCCTCTAGCCAGACATATTGTGTGAAAAAGAGACTGAACACACATCAACAGAATTAGAAACGAGAAAGGAAAAATCACAACAGACCCCACAAAAATACAAAGAATTGTTAGAAAATACTATGAAAACCTATAAGCTAACAAGCTGGAAAACCTAGGAGAAATGGACAACTTCTTAGAAAAATAGAACCTTCCAAGACTGACCCAGAAAGAAACAGAAAATCTAAACAGACCAATTACCAGCAACGAAATTGAATCAGTAATCAAAAAACAACCCAAGAACAAAACCCCCGGGACAGATGGATATACCTCAGAATTTTATCAGACATACAGAGAAGATATAATACTCATTCCCCTTAAAGTTTTCCAAAAAATAGAAGAGGAGGGAATACTCCCAAACTCATTCTATGAAGCCAACATCACCCTAATAACAAAAGCAGGCAAAGACCCCACCAAAAAAAAAAACTACAGACCAATACCCCTGATAAATGTAGATGCAAAAATACTCAACAAAATATTTACAGACCGAATTCAAAATACATCAAGAGACCTTTGGTAACCACAAATAGAAAGCCTGCAATGGCAATAAGTACATATCTTTCAATAGTCACCTTAAATGTAAATGGACTGAATGCACCAATTAAAAGACACAGAGTAATAGAATGGATAAAAAAGCAAGACCCGTCTATATGCTGATCACAAGAAACTCACCTCAAACCCAAAGACATGTACAGACTAAAAGTCAAGGGATGGAAAACCATATTTCACGCAAACAACAGCAAGAAGAAAGCAGGGGTTGCAGTACTAATATCAGACAAAATAGACTTCAAAACAAAGAAAGTAACAAGAGATAATGAAGGACACTATATAATGGTAAAGGTTCAGTACAACAAGAGGATATAACCATTCTAAATATATATGCACCCAACACAGGAGCACCAGCATATATGAAACAAATACTAACAGAACTAAAGGGGGAAACAGACTGCAATGCATTCATTTTAGTAGACTTGAATACACCACTCACCCCAAAGGATAGATCCACTGGGCAGAAAATAAGTAAGGACACGGAAGCACTGAACAACACAGTAGAGCAGACGGACCTAATAGATATCTACAGAATTCTACATCCAAAAGCAACAGGATATACATTCTTCTCAAGTGCACATGAAACATTCTCCAGAATAGACCACATACTAGCCCACAAAAACAGCCTCAGCAAAATCCAAAATATTGAAATTCTACCAACCAATTTTTCAGACCACAAAGGTGTAAAAGTTAAAATAAATTCTACAAAGAAAACAAAAAGGCTAACAAACACATGGAGGCTTAACAAGATGCTCCTAAATAATCAATGGATCAACAAATTAAAATAGAGATCAAGGAATATATAGAAACAAATGACAGCAACAACATAAAGCCCCAACTTCTGTGGGACGCAGCGAAAGCAGTCCTAAGAGGAAAGTATATAGCGACACAGGCACAGTTGAAGAAGGAAGAACAATCCCAAATGAACAGGCTAACATCACAATTATCGAAATTGGAAAAAGAAAAACAAATGAGGCCTAAAGTCAGCAGAAGGAGGGGCATAATAAAGATCAGAGAAGAAATAAACAAAATTGAGAAGAATAAAACAATAGCAAAAATCAACGAAACCAAGAGCTGGTTCTTTGAGAAAATAAACAAAATAGATAAGCCTCTTGCCAACTTATTAAGAGAAAAAGAGAATCAACACAAATCAACAGAATCAGAAATGAGAATGGAAAAATCACGACAGACACCACAGAAATACAAAGAATTATTAAAGACTACTATGAAAACCTATATGCCAAAAGGCTAGAAAACCTAGAAGAAATGGACAACTTCCTAGAAAAATACAACTTCCCAAGACTGACCAACGAAGAAACACAAAAGTTAAATAAACCAATTACGAGCAAAGAAATTGAAACGGTAATCAAAAAACTACCCAAGAACCAAACCCCCGGGCCGGACGGATGTACCTCAGAATTTTATCAGATACACAAAGAAGACATAATATCCATTCTCCTTAAAGTTTTCCAAAAAATAGAAGAGGAGGGAATACTCCCAAACTCATTCTATGAAGCCAACATCACCCTAATACCAAACCAGGCAAAGACACCACCAAAACAGAAAATTACAGACCAATATCCCTGATGAATGTAGATGCAAAAATACTCAACAAAATATTAGCAAACAGAATTCAACAGCATATCAAAAGGATCATATACCATGACCAAGTGGGATTCATCCCAGGGATGCAAGGATGGTACAATATTCGAAAATCCATCAACATCATCCACCACATCAACAAAAAGAAAGACAAAAACCACATGATCATCTCCATAGATGCTGAAAAAGCATTTCACAAAATTCAACATCCATTCATGATAAAAACTCTCAGCAAAATGGGAATAGAGGGCAAGTACCTCAACATAATAAAGGCCATATCTCATAAACCCACAGCCAACATTATACTGAACAGCGAGAAGCTGAAAGATTTTCCTCTGAGATCGGGAACTAGACAGGGATGCCCACTCTCCCCACTGCAACTTGACATAGTACTGGAGGTCCTAGCCAAGGCAATCAGATAAAACAAAGAAATACAAGGAATCCAGACTTGTATAGAAGAAGTTAAACTGTCACTATTTGCAGATGACAGGATATTGTACATAAAAAACCCTAAAGACTCCACCCCAAAACTACTAGAACTGATTTCAGAATACAGCAAAGTTGCAGGATACAAAATTAACACACAGAAATCTGTAGCTTTCCTATACACTAACAATGAACCAATAGAAAGAGAAATCAGGAAAACAATTCCATTCACAATTGCATCAAAAAGAATAAAATAACTAGGAATAAATCTAACCAAAGAAGTGAATGCCCTATACTCTGAAAACTACAAGTCACTCTTAAGAGAAATTAAAGGGGACACTAACAAATGGAAACTCATCCCATGCTCGTGGCTAGGAAGAATCAATATCGTCAAAATGGCCATCCTGCCGTAAGCAATATACAGATTTGATGCAATCCCTATGAAACTACCAGCAACATTCTTCAATGAACTGGAACAAATAATTCAAAAATTCATATGGAAACACCAAAGACCCCAAATAGCCAAAGCAATCCTGAGAAAGAAGAATAAAGTAGGGGGGATCTCACTCCCCAACTTCAAGCTCTACTATAAAGCCATAGGAATCAAGACAATTTGGTACTGGCACAAGAACAGAGCCAGAGACCAGTGGAACAGACTAGAGACTCCAGACATTAACCCAAACATATATGGTCAATTAATATTTGACAAAGGAGCCATGGACATACAACGGCAAAATGACAGTCTCTTCAACAGATGGTGCTGGCAAAACTGGACAGCTACATGTAGGAGAATGAAACTGGACCATTGTACAACCCCATATACAAAAGTAAATTCAAAATGGATCAAAGACCTGAATGTAAGTTATGAAACCATTAAACTCGTGGAAAAAAACATAGGCAGAAACCTCTTAGACATAAACATGAGTGACCTCTTCTTGAACATATCTCCCCGGGCAAGGAAAACAACAGCAAAAATGAACAAGTGGGACTATCTTAAGCTGAAAAGCTTCTGTACAGCAAAAGACACCATCAATAGAACAAAAAGGAACCCTACAGTATGGGAGAATATATTTGTAAACGACAGATCCGATAAAGGCTTGACGTCCAAAATATATGAAGAGCTCACACGCCTCAACAAACAAAACTCAAATAATCCAATTAAAAAATGGGCAGAGGAACTGAACAGACAGTTCTCCAAAAAAGAAATACAGATGGCCAACAGACACTTGAAAAGACGCTCCACATCACTAATTATCAGAGAAATGCAAATTAAAACTACAATGAGGTATCACCTCACACCAGTTAGGATGGCTGCCGTCCAAAAGACAAACAACAACAAATGTTGGTGAGGCTGTGGAGAAAGGGGAACCCTCCTACACTGCTGGTGGGAATGTAAATTAGTTCAACCACTGTGGAAAGCAGTATGGAGGTTCATCAAAATGCTCAAAACAGACTTACCATTTGACCCAGGAATTCCACTCCTAGGAATTTACCCTAAGAAAGCAGCAATCAAGTTTGAGAAAGACAGATACACCCCTATGTTTATCGCAGCACTATTTACAATAGCCAAGAATTGGAAGCAACCTAAATGTCCATCGGTAGATGAATGGATAAAGATGTGGTACATATACACAATGGAATACTACTCGGCCATAAGAAGAAGGCAAATCCTACCATTTGCAGCAACATGGATGGACCTGGATGGTATTATGCTCAGTGAAATAAGCCAAGCGGAGAAAGAGAAATACCAAATGTTTTCACTCATCTTTGGAGTATAAGAACAAAGGAAAAACTGAAGGAACAAAACAGCAGCCAAATTACAGAACCCAAAAATGTACTAACAGGTACCAAAGGGAAACAGAATGGGGAGGATGCGTGGGTAGGGAGGGATAAGGGGGGGAAGAAGGGGTGATTAAGATTAGCATGCATGGGGGCGTGTGGGAGAAAGGGGAGGGCTGTACGAGACAGAGAAGACAAGTAGTGATTCTACAACGTTTTGCTATGCTAATGGACAGTGACTGTAAAGGGGTTTATAGCGGGGACCTGGTATAGGGGAGAGCCTAGTAAACACAATATTCTTCATGTAAGTGTAGATTAAAGATAACAAAAAAAAAAAACAAAGAGAAGGGGGATTACTCCCTGATAGGATAAAACTAACTGTAAATCAACGATTAATGCATGCTTTAAATATCCTTAATTTTGATCACTTAAAGGGTGTCAGATGATTGGCTATGGATGTACACTTTTCTGATAATATTCCTTTCTCTTAAAAAAAAAAAAAAACAACAGTTCCTGTGTGGTGATCTCCAATGAGTTCTACACAATGGTATAAAGGGCACATCAAAGTGTGGGCAATGGGTCTGTTTGTGTTTATACAGAGGATCAAAGCCTAATTTGGCTACCCAGAAAATGAACTAAGATACGATATGAAGAAGAACTTCCAACATCCGCACTCTCTGGAAGAGACATACCAGATGATGATCATCAAAAAACCTCAACAAAGATCCAGGTGATGCTGCAGTTGCAGCTGCATTCATCCCACTGGTTCCTGGACTTGCCATTGGAATGAAGAAGGAGATATCTAAGCTGGCCTGTGCATACAGTAAAACAACAAATTTGACTGGATCTATACTGTGGGAACTCAACCAAGAATTAGGAGAAGTGCAAGTTGTAGCGCTCCAAAATCTTACATCTACAGACTATCTACTGTTAAAAGAACATATGGGATGTGAACAGTTCCCAGGAATGGGTTGTTTTAATTTGTCTGATTTCTCTCAGACTGTTCAAGTACAGTTGGACAATATCCATTATATCATAGACAAATTTTCACAAATGCTTAGGGTGCCTAACTGGTTTTCTTGGCTTCACTGGAGATGGCTGGTAATTATAGATCTGCTTTGGTTATGTAACTGTATTCCTCTTATGTTAATGTGTGTGCACAATTTAATTAGTAGTTTAAAACCTATACATGCTTAAGTTACTCTACAAGAAGATATGTCAAAGAAATCATCTATCTTCCCATGTTATCTTCCATCTGCTACTCCTATAGCTTTTCTTCTTCCTTCCTAATTACAACCCTTAAATAGAATTCATGCCTCATATCGAATTCACCGAGTATCATAAATCCTCCAAGTGGTAAAGATTCCTCAAGACAAATGCTGGCTTAGAAGCCACAGGGCACAAATCTGCGAAGAAGTAAAAAGCTAACCTTTTCAAACACTATGGCTTCTCTCTCACTTACCAACTTTACATTTCCCTGTATGGCCCCAGAAGATGACTGGTTAGCCAGAGATGGGTAAGATTCCTCAAGGGAGGAACAACCTCAGACAGGCATAGTTGCAGGGGGGGCCATCAGGTGAGAAATTGGGGATCAAAAGAGGTGAGGCTTAGAACCTCAACCCCCCGTTTTGAGAGAAATCTTCTGCATCCGTGGATGTATTATTGCCCTTGCCTAGCTTGGATTAACACATAGTCTACAGGCACACACCTAATCATCTACATTTGCTCTCTTACAACACTAAACTATGTTTTCTACCTTTATCTTGCATCTACCTACCACTTCAGCATTTTATTAAAAAAATAATAATACCAATAATAGTAAAGGGAGAAATGTGGGATTCACATATAAATCAAGTATAAAAGTCAAACGAATATTCATATTTAACCTGATTGTTTATAGTTCATAATGAGTGATCAAAACCGAAAGTTTTTGTGATGACTGCCCTTGTACTGTTCACCATGTAAGAACTTATTCACTATGTAAGAATTTGTTCACCATGTAAGAACTTGTTCGTTATGCTTCAGAAGATTGGAGACTGATGAGAATTAGGCTGGGGGTGGATTAATGACTGTGCATTGAGCATTGACACCCCTATACAGAATTTTATTGTTGTTAACAACCACTTGATCAATAAATATGAGAGATGCCCTCTCAAAAAAAAAAAAATACATCAAGGGGATCATACACCACGATCAAGTGGGATTCATCCCAGGGATGCAAAGATGGTACAACATTCGAAAATCCATCAACATCATCCACCACATCAACAAAAAGAAGCACAAAAACCACATGATCATCTCCATAGATGCTGAAAAAGCATTCAACAAAATTCAACATCCATTCATGATAAAAACTCTCAACAAAATGGGCACAGAGGGCAAGTACCTCAACATAATAACAGCCATATATGATAAACCCACAGCTAACATCATACTGAACAGCTAGAGGCTGAAAGCATTTCCTCTGAGATCGGGAACAAGACAGGATGCCCACTCTCCTCACTGTTATTCAACGTGGTACTGGAGGTCCTAACCATGGCAATCAGACAAAACAAAGAAATACAAGGAATCCAGATTGGTAAAGAAGTAGTCAAACTGTCACTATTTGCAGATGACATGATATTGTACATAAAAAACCCTAAAGACTCCACTCCAAAACTACTAGAGCTAATATCAGAATTTAGCAAAGTTGCTAAAAGTAGCTTTCCTATACACTAACAATGAAATCAGGAAAACAATTCCATTCACAGTTGCATCAAAAAGAATAAAATACCTAGGAAATAAACTAACCAAGGAAGTGAAAGACTTATACCCTGAAAACTGCAAGACATTCATGAGAGAAATTTAAGAAGATACCAATAAATGGAAACACATCCCATGCTCATGGATAGGAAGAATTAATATTGTCAAAATGGCCATCCTGCCTAAAGCAATCTACAGATTCAATGCAATCCGTACCAAAATACTAACAGCATTCTTCAATGAACTAGAGAAAATCATTCTAAAATTCATATGGAACCACAGAAGACCACGAATAGCCAAAGCAATCCCAAGAAGGAGGAATAAAGCTGGGGGGATTATGCTCCCTAACTTCAAGTTCTAGTACAAAGCCACAGTACTCAAGACAATTTGGTATTGGCACAAGAACAGACCCATAGACCAATGGAACAGACTAGAGGGCCGTGTTATAAACCAAACCATATATGGTTAATTAATATATGATAAAGAAGCCATGGACATACAATGTGGGAAATGACAGCCTCTTCAACAGCTGGTGTTGGCAAAACTGGACAGCTACATGTAAGAGAATGAAAATGGATTACTGTTTAACCCCATACAGAAAAGTAAACTCGAAATGCATCAAAGACCTGAATGTAAGTCATGAAACGATAAAACTCTTAGAAGATTAGAAGACAACATAGGCAAAAATCTCCTGAATATAAGCATGAGCGAGCAACTTCTTCCTGAATGCATCTCCTTGAGTAAGGGAAACAAAAGCAAAAATGAACTCATGGCACTACATCAAACTATAAAGATTTCTGTACGGTAAAGGACACCATCAACAGAACAAAAAGTCATTCTACAGTATGGGAGAATATATTTGTAAATGACATATCCAACAGGGGTTACCATCCAAAATATATAAAGAACTTACATGCCTCAACACCCGATTAACAAATGGGCAGAGGAAATGAAGAGACAGTTCTCCAAAGAAGAAATTCAGATGGCCAACAGACACATGAAAAGATGCTTCCCATCACTAATCATCAAGGAAATGCAAATTAAAACCACAATGAGATATCACCTCACACTAGTAAGGATGGCCAGCATCGAAAAGACTAAAAACAACAAATGCTGGCAAGGATGCGGAAAAAGGGGAACCCTCCTACACTGCTGGTGGTTCAACCATTGTGTAAAGCAATATGGAGGTTCCTCAAAAAACTAAAAATAGAAATACCATTTGACCCGGAAATCCCACTCCTAGGAATTTACACAAGGAATACAACCTCTCAGATTCAAAAAGACAGATGCACCCCTATGTTTATCGCAGCACTTTTTATAATAGCCAAGATATGGAAGCAACCTAAGTGTCCATCAGTAGATGAATGGATTAAGAAGATGTGGTACATGTACACAACAGAATACTATTCAGGCATAAGAAAGAAACAAATCTGACATGGATGGAGCTGGAGGACATTATGCTCAGTGAAATAAGCCAGGCAGAGAAAGACAAGTGCCAAATGATTTTCCTCATTTGTGGAGTATAACAATGAGGCAAAACCACAAGAACAAAATAGCAGAAGACTCAGAGATTCCAAGCAGGAACTAGTGGTTACCAAAAAGGCGGGGTGTGGGAGGGCCTGTAGGGAGGGAGGGAGTAGGGGACTGAGGGGTATTATGTTTAGTACACATGGTGTGGGGGATCACAGGGAAAACAGTGTAGTACAGAGACGGCAAATAGTGAATATGTGGCATCTTACTACACTGATGGACAGTGCATTGCGGTATGGGTGGGGACTTGATAATATAGGTAAATGTAGTGACCACATTGTTTTTTCATGTGAAACCTTCATATGAGTGTATATCAATAATATCTTAATAAAATAATTTTTAAAAAAAAGAACCACAGGTTAGAATAACACTAGACTTCTTACCATTACCAGTGGAAATGGAGGCAATGGATCATGCTTTTAAACCATGGAGAAAATAATTTTAGGCTTGTAGTCCTATACCCATACAATTGTCGATTCATTATAAAAGTAGAATAAAGCCATTTTTCAAACACCTGCAATTTCAAAACATTTACTGCCATCTTTCTTTCACAAAATGCTACCAGAGGAGGCATTCCACCCAACAAGGAAATTATGAGATCTAAAAACCTAAGAGAGAGGCAAGAAGAATCCCAGGATGAGGTGAGGCTGTGCCACCAGCTGACTGAGTCATGTCAGAACATGTCGGAGACTCAGAGAGAGAACTGCTCAAGAAATTAAAATAATGGTCTACTGAATATGTTTTGATACAATGGGTGGTGGATATTTATACAACTAGAGGATAGTTTAAAGATGAAATATACAAGAAACAAAGAAACCAGTAAGATAAATATTAACTCCCTGGGAAACAAGAGTACAGAAAAGGAAATGGAATCCTGGTATACTACCACATCTCAGCCTTATTCTGCTTAATAATGTAAGCCCTGAAAATAGTTATAACTAAAATTAACTGTTTGGGGAGGTGGGGGTGGGGATAAAAATAAAGATGTGTGTTGTGGGTATAAAGAATAGTAAAAAGGCCAAATCCTTAACCACTGACGGCAGGCAATAAATAATTAAAACTGGAATTTGAAGTGAGGCAAATGCTATAAGAATCAGGTAAAAATGTTGCAAATGGTTCCCTCTGAGGACCTGCAGGGCTGGTGTTTCTGTTTTTCATAAAAAGACTTCTAGAACTATGGCAAGAGTTTCAGCATATTACAGTAGTAGTGGTAGATAACTAGATGCAACTTTTCAGAGCAAGAGTTTAACAATATGCATCTAAATGTTAAATGTCCACATCTAGCAATCCCACTAAGAAAATCATTCTACAAGGGGAAAACGGCTCCATGAATTAGGATAGTCATTGGTCATTTGTTCATTCTACTAAAAAATTAGAAACAACCACAATTTCATTCAATAATAGACCAAGTAAAACATACTTGAATATAATGCAACCATAAAAGATGGAATTAACCCATGTTTACTAAGATGGGAAAATGCCAACATTCTACTGGAGTGGAGGGCAAGAGTTATAGAAAGGCAGATGTATTCTCATTTATCCCACATTTTTAGATTGCTAGAACTTCTTTAGTTCTTCCCCTAAATGGCCTGTGGGTTTCTCATTTTATTCATGTTTTCAAATGTTTCTTTTTTAGAGGGGCTGTACAAGACCACTTTTTCTAAAATAACCAACTCTTCCTGACAGGCTTACCCTGGATTCTTCTCCCCAGTCATATAGGACAGGTCTTGAATAGAGGCACCAGGTCTCCTGGGCTTACTCCTAGCACTACCACTTGCTGCCTGTGTGACAACGGTGGGCCAGGCATATCTCTGCGCTTTGGTTTCCACCCATGGATTACAAAAGCATTAAGAATATATACCCAACATTTACATGGTGGAGGAAAAACTGATTTAATATTTGTAGTGTTCTTGCTTGGTAGGAGTAAAGGTTCAATATTTCTTCATTATCAAAGTTGTCTCTTTTGTGCTTTTCTGTATTACTTCAATTTTTCTTACGGTGAAGATGTATCTTTTGTACAAAGATTATTACATGTGTTAAGAACAAATATAAAAAACAGACAGAGAAAGAAAAGGACATATAATCCTACCACTGGTCAGTTATACAAAGAAGTCAATATGTCCCCATCCGAGACCAGCCGTACTCTCCCGTTAATGACAAGCAAACTTTTTTCGCTGATGACACTGACATGCATATATCCATGTAAATGCCTTTTTATTAAGTAAAACAAGGATAGTGTCACTTATTTTTTTCACTTTTCAACATATTTTAGACATGACCTCATTCTTTTTACTGCTGCACAGTATTCTATATGGCATGTAGAAACATTTAAGCATTTCCCTATTAATGGACACTTAAGCATGTTGTCATTTTCTTGCTACCATATTGCTGCAGTGAATGTGAATTCAGACCCTTACATACCCAACCTACTGCAAGATTGCCATGAGGGGCTGAATCATAAGGCAATGGGTATTTTTAATTGCTTCAAATAAAATATTGAATAGATACAAAAATATTTATAGAAGTCACGTGAGGTACAAAACAATACAATAATCACTGCTCACCCATAATTAAACTATCATTGTCTGACACTTCCACTGCCCCTCTCTGACTCCATGGCAGGGAGGGACATTAAGAGAGCTGCCTTATAGCAATTCTTGACCAATGTTTTTTTATTAGATAAAAGAAACTAATATCTCACTATTGTTTCATGTTTTATTTCTTTAAATATTACAAAATGTAGTCTCTTCTCACAGATTTATTTGTTATTTGTATTTCTTTTTTTATAAAAGTGCTTATTCCTTACCTTTGTTCACTATTCTATTGAGTTAGCTGGGGTATTTAACTTTCTGATTTATAGAAACTCTTTGCGCGTTAGGGTTATTATCCTACTGCTATTACTCACATCGTAAACAGCATCATGTCTTTCACCATACAAAGTGTTACATCTTTACATACATGGGTCTATCCCTTTTCTTTCTGACTTCTCAAGTTTAGATGAGTATTCTCATACATTCTTTAGAATTTGTTTTTTACATTTAGATCTTTAATTGATGTAGATTTTATTTTAGTATATATTAGGAAACAGGGCTCTAGCTTTATTTTCCTCTAAATGCATAGACAGTTGTTCCAACAGCATTAATTGAATAATTCCTTTCTCCTTGACTTAAAGACCTTATTATACAGCCAATTTTCATATGCAGTATGTGTACATATGTGTGTGCATGTGTGTGTTGGACTCAGTTCTCTGCCACTACTCTGTCTATCCCGTGTAACACAATGGAATTCAGTCAAAAGAAATCACTCACCTGTCCTTCTTCATCAAAAGCCATGACCACCACAGCAGCTCCAAACTTCTTAATCTTCCGGGTCTTCTCCAGGAAGTCATCCTCTCCCTCCTTCAGGCTAATGCTATTGACGATGCACTTCCCTTGGCAGCACTTCAACCCGGCTTCAATCACAGCAAAGTTGGAAGAGTCAATGCATAAGGGCACCTGGAATCAGAAGGACAAGAAAATCAGAAAGTCAAGTCAGCATAAATTCCCTTTCAAGGGCTGATAGACTCCCTATTTCTTCTGTAGGGAAGCAGCAAACAATAACAGTAGTGTGTGACAGAAATAGGACTTTAATGTACTTGTTCTTAAAGCCCAAAATACTTAGAGTAATTCTGGTCTTATGAGAGACCCCATGCCTGGGCCAGAAATCATAACTCAAAGACCACAGCTAAACACAAAATGGTCAGTTTGCTGGCTTCAGTACTAGTTCATGCTTTCAAGTGCCTACACCATGAGGCAAACACCCCTAACAGGATTCAGATATCCCTAATCTGACTCTGGAATTAATGTTTAGCTTCACACCCTTCAGAACAGACCTCCAGTCAAGTAATTCAAATTCGGTCTTCCCTTTAGAAAATCAAGTTCCTGAATGGAAGAAAATATGGTTTTACTTAGACTGGAAAAGTAGATGTAAATACAACAAATGCATATAAATAAAATGACAGACAATATTGGGCTACACAGATGAGAACAGCTTTATTTTTAACAGTGTCCATACATTCGTGCCTCTGCTCCAGAAGAGGCAAAAATAAGGGCTTCGAGGAAGGACTAGATTCATGCAAAGAAATGGAACAGGGCAGCTGATCTAAGCCCCGTTATTTAATTCATTCAATAAATAATCAAGTGACGACATCAGCCCCCATGGCAGATTTGGGATCAATGGTAAGGTAGGGAAATCCCTGGCTTCACCAAACTTACAAAGGTAAATGATTAAACGAGTAATGGCATAAAGTGTGGGAAATGCTAGAGCACAACAGAAGCTCAGAGTGCCAGGAAAGCATATTCCAGAGGCACCCAACCCCATCTATGACACAGAGAAAGTGCAGAGGGAGAATTCAGGGAAAGGTTTCCCAGCTAGTCAACTCGGGAAAGGTTTCCCAGCTAGTCAACTCTTCCGTAAGCCACACCTCCAAAGGAAAGCAAAATAGCTCAAGGAGTCCATCCATTTTGCTCTTTGTCAGCATGCTAGTAATGAAAGGTCGGCTAGCAGAAGGGTCAGATGCAATAACAATACCTGGTCAATGCTTTACAGCGCTTGCTGCCAGCTTGGTGTCCCCAGCTCTGCTAGCAAAAATATGCTGGGCATACATTTTACGCTGTACTGCAACTGGTTAAGATTTGATCTAAATAAATTTTGGTTATAGGCCAAAACCAGGAAAAATAGGAAAAAATTAGTATAGCAATCAGAACACTAATTAAAAATGTCTTAAGCTACATGGGGTCCTTCACAGTTAACAAGGCACTTTCATCTTTAGAATTCACGAGTCAGACAAAGCAGGTATGATTATTCCTACTTCCGAGATGAGTTAGGAAACAGGCCAGTAGCTAATCCACTTATCTGGGACAGTAAGGAGAGTCCTCCAGCTCCCCGCACAGTCTTCTTTCCAGTACTCAGCCAATAAACTGCTCCCCACTGATTCTGACTGGCTTTGCACAGTCATCGGGCTTCTCAGCACCTTAAATTCTCAAAATATTTACACCCAGAGGAGTGATGAGGTATTTTATTTTATTTTTATTTATTTTTTTTTTAAGAGAAAGGAATATTATCAGAAAAACGTACTGCCATAGCTGATCATCTGACACCCTTTAAATGATCAAAATGAAGGATATTTAAAGCATGCATTAATCGGTGATTTGCAGTTAGTTCTATCCTATCAGGGAATAATCCCCCTTTTCTTTCTTTCTTTTTTTTTGTTATCATTAATCTACAATTACATGAAGAACATTATGTTTACTAGGCTCTCCCCTATACCAGGTCCCCCCCCACAAACCCCCTTACAGTCACTGTCCATCAGCATAGCAAAATGTTGTATAATCACTACTTGTCTTCTCTGTGTTGTACAGCTGATTTACAGTATTATATTCATTTCAGATGTACAAGATAGTGATTAGACAACTATATATATATATTTTTTTTTTTTTGAGAGGGCATCTCTCATATTTATTGATCATATGGTTGTAACAACAATAAAATTCTGTACAGGGGACTCAATGCACAATCATTAATCAACCCCAAACCTAATTCTCAACAGTCTCCAATCTTCTGAAGCTTAATGAACAAGTTTTTACATGGTGAACAGTGCAAAGGCAGTCATATCACAGAAACTTTCGGTTTTGATCACACATCATGAACTATAAACAATCAGGTCAATTATGATTATTCGTTTGATTTCTATACTTGATTTATATGTGAATCCCACATTTCTCCCTTATTATTTTTTTTTAATAAAATGCGGAAGTGGTAGGTAGATGCAAGATAAAGGTAGAAAACATAGTTTAGTGCTATAAGAGGGCAAATGTAGATGATCAGGTGTGTGCCTATAGACTAAGTATTAATCCAAGCTAGACAAGGGCAACAAAACATCCACGGATGCAGAATATTTCTCTCAAAACACGGGGGGTGAGGTTCTAAGCCTCACCTCTGTTGATTCCCAATTTCTCACCTGATGGTCCCCCTGCGACTGTGCCTGTCTGAGGTTGTTCCTCCCTTGAGGAATCTTACCGTCTCTGGCTAACCAGTCACCTTCCGTTATGAGGTATTTTAGTAAGGAGTTTTAAGACACAAATGAAGGAGGGTTAATGTAATTCACTGCTTATAAGACTTCCAACTTAGGCATTTACTGAAGCCTAATGAAAAACTGACAGTCTTTAAAAAAAGAACTTAAAATCACTCCTCATCACAAATTCAATGGTAGAGAAATGAAGTGAAATTTTTAAAAAGATTAAAACAAAAATTAACTTTCATCTTTTAAAGAATAAATGTAAAAGCTGACATAATACCTTGATTAAAGCTCATTTTACAATTTTGTCTATTCTGATAATCCTAAAAAAGTCTCTTCTTCCTGCAATAAGGAAGAATTAACTGAGTTTTCCTGTCTATTACAGGAATGGAAATAACGATTAGTAGGTACGGTGAGTATATTCTTTAGAGACATAAGAAGTGGGTTCTTAGTCAATCTAGACATCAGAGGAAAGAAACTCTATGAGTTCTTGTGACTAGTTCCAGAAATCTTGGAAACAGCCAAGCTGAAGTCACATCTCTCTCTGAAGTCTGGTTTATATAAAAAGGTTACCATTAAGCAAGAAAACTGACAATCAGAAATTTCTGGTTTTCAAAGTA
This sequence comes from Manis javanica, assembly GCF_040802235.1. Classification (NCBI taxonomy): domain Eukaryota; kingdom Metazoa; phylum Chordata; class Mammalia; order Pholidota; family Manidae; genus Manis; species Manis javanica. The sequence goes on from NC_133162.1 coordinate 84,779,947, forward strand.
GTATTTCAAAGTAGGAAAATAGCTAGCATATCAGACAGCAAATCCATAGGACAACAAAGTTAAATGAGTGACAGAGTGAGACGTGTAAATACCCTTGATGAATAAAAATTCTGTACAACCTTGGCAATGTCAGGCTCAGAAGCAATGAAGTTGCAAAATCTGGTCATTGCACTTGAACCATCCAGCATGCCATCATCCATGTTGATATCCAACACCTGGGCTCCCATTTCCACCTGTGTCTTGGCAACACTCAGTGCTTCCTGAAGAAAGAATACAAGAGGAAGCAGTGTTAGGAGAATACTGCTTGAGAGAAGGTTAACAACAGTAATACTTCACCATCCACAGTAGGCCTTCAAAGTAACCAGCCTCCCAACCAGCTCTGGCCTGCTCTCCTCCTGTCAGTCCGCACAGATTAACCTTTCTGAAACAGCTCTTCTGTCACATCCTTCCACTATACAGAATCCACTGAGGCTCGGTTTTCCTGCCATGAAGAATTCAAACTCCTCAGCCCAGCATTCATAGCCCCCTGTGACCTAGCCCTATCTTCTCACCCTGCTGAGCTCCCTCCTCCTACCCTCTGGTAGCCTTCAACCAGCCAAGTTTGTTCGCACTTTGCATCACAGATCATGTTGTCCCCTCCGCTTGGAATACAATCTCCTTCCCTTCTGTATTAAGACCCAGCTCAAGTCTCCTCTCCTCCAAGAAAAGTCCATAGAGAAACCACCCAAACTTAAGCAGCTTTTCAGCTGCCAAAACATGCAAAGCAGTCATTGCAGGCTGTTGGTAAGAGTTACATGAAATAGGAGTTAAATAAATTTTCAGCAGTTTTTTATACTGAAAGACTTTCAAATCCTTTAATACGTTACTATACACTTCAAATCTCTAAGAACAGAATCCAACAGCATTCTCACCTATGACCATTTAAGGAATATCTTGTAGGATCAGTGTTCCAGGGAACATACTTTGGAAAACACTTCTTATTCCACAATGATCTGCTTGCTGCCTCTAAACTTCAATAACAATTTTATTCATTATCACATGATTTATTACATTATCCTCACATAATCCTCAGGATTTATTTATTACATAATTCTCATTTATTACATAATCCTCAGGATTGAATGAGTTATTAGCTTCTTCCTCAAAACAGATTTTAAATGTTTGGAGAAATCTACAAAGTTCTTGTATGTCTTTCACTCTCTTTTGAACAATGCTGGGCAAAATAAACATGTTTTATGTTTTCTAACAAACAGAGTTTCTCTTATTTAAGTCTTCATTGTACAATTCATGCATGATAAAATAAGTGCAAAATCAGTCCTAATTTTTTCTTAGCAGAAAGAAAACCAAATAAAAATTTTTAGCAGTGATTGTGACAGAATAGGCATGAGACAGATACTTTGGCCTATGCCACAAGGAAAGAACAGTCACAATGACCCAAGATCTCACAGAGAAAAAGGATCACAACAAAATTCAGCAACTCAAAAGAGCAATTTTCAGGATCAGCCATGTATTAAATACTATAAGGAATAAAAAGTACAAGTCACCATCCCTGTTCTGGAAGGACTTACATCTAGTGGGGGCATATGACACGGCCACATAAAACCTACCAGCACTGCTATCTAAGGTGTGAGTCCAATGCCAAGATGGCCTAAACAGCAGGAAGGAGCAAGACTTCTGTGAACTGGGAAAGGATAAGCAACCTGTCTGCTTGGGGTGGACTGGAAGAAGAAAGAGGACACAGCAAGTGACCACAGCTCAAAGGACTTGGGAAATAAAGACACTAATACCTGATTTTCTACTTTATTAGCATCATCAAACAATAGCTTGGAGGGACAACCCTACCCAACAAACTCAGAGATGAAGTGATTTATTTAAAAAAGCACAAGTTGAGCAAAAAGACAGGACTGGAACTTCTTTCAGGTCAGTGTTCTTTCCATTAAACCTCAGAGCCTTAAGGAATCACCACGGAAAACTAGCATGGAATGAGGATCTCTCCTGCCCATACCCCCTTCTGCTTCTACTGCCTCCTCCTCTGTCCTGGGACAGAGCACACTGGGGCAGGGCATGGGCTTGATGGACTGGAGGTCTATCATTTACTTGTTGTCTAACAACAGGGGAGCAGTTTAACCTCCCCACAGGCCTCCAACTCCACATCTGTAAAGTGGGATAGAGACAGTATCTGTCTCATAGGTCTGTGAAGAGCAAACAAGGAATGATGGGAAGTGTCAGCACAGTGCCATGCATCTAGTTAAGCCCTTATTAAATGATAGATATCATTACTCCCACCTGTTTGCTTCTTCCTAAAAGGTCCTCTGTTCTTGTACCTATCCAATCTGAGAGCTCAAAGAGGGACACTACACGATGGTCATAAAAATTAAAACATAAATATAAACACTGCCAATAAAAGAACACTATATAAACATGAAGGGCCATAAGGGCATCAGAAGGGAACAGATGTGAACAAAGGCACAGAGGCAGAAGCAGGCCTCCTGAAATGTTCAGTAACAGGTAAGGGTGTGAAGACCATTTGAGGCCTAAGTGGAGAGGACTGAATGACGGCCTGAGGGATTTGGATTTTATCCTATATGCTAAAAAATATATGATATTTTTGTGAAAGCTTCTGAACTGGGCAAACTATGAGAGAAGCATGTGGTGGCAGTGAGTAACAGCAGGAATGAAGGGAAGTGGACTGACAGGAACCTGTTAACCAGGCCCTATTAATGTGCTCAGAGTGATGCCTCCATGGGAGGCCATGGAGTAGGCCAGTCCAGAAAGGATGCTATGTGATGAAAACTAAGTCTACTTTGATACTGACTTCTGAAGATCTATTTCCTAAAGAATACAAACTGTTAAAGTGAATGACGTTTGATAATAAAAATAACTCATAGTTAAAGCCCAGACCAAATTCCTCCATTTTTAACTTCATATTTGCATAAGAAAAAAAACCTATCCAGATGTTTAGGGTAGAATCTATTTGGATTAACTTTTGCTCATTCAGAGTGACTGAGCTTAAAAATACTGTGGCAACTCTTCAACAGATGGTGCTGGCAAAACTGGACAGCTACATGTAAGAGAATGAAACTGGATCACTGTCTAACCCCATACACAAAAGTCAATTCGAAATGGATCAAAGACCTGAATGTAAGTCATGAAAACATAAAACTCTTAGAAACAAACATAGGCAAAAATCTCTTGGACACAAACATGAGTGACTTCTTCATGAATATATCTCCCCGGACAAGGGAAACAAAAGCAAAAATGAACAAGTAGAACTATATCAAGCTGAAAAGCTTCTGTACAGCAAAGGACACCATCAATAGAACAAAAAGGTATCCTACAGTATGGGAGAATATATTCATAAATGACAGATCCAATAAAGTGTTGACATATAAAATATATAAAGAGCTTACACACCTCAACAAAAAGCAAATAATACAATTAAAAAATGGGTAGAGGAGCTGAACAGACACTTCTCCAAAGAAGAAATATGAAAAGATGTTCCACATCACTTGTCATCAGAGAAATGCAAATTAAAACCACAATGAGATTTCACCTCACACTAGTAAGGATCGCCACCATCCAAAAGACAAATAACAACACATGTTGGTGAGGTTGTGGAGAAAGGGGAACCCTCCTACACTGCTGGTGGGAATGTAAATTAGTTCAACCATTGTGGAAAGCGGTATGGAGGTTCCTCAAAAAGCTCAAAATAGAAATACCATTTGACCCAGGAATTCCACTTCTAGGAATTTACCCTAAGAATGCAGCAGCCCAGTTTGAAAAAGACAGATGCACCCCTATGTTTATTGCAGCATTATTTACAATAGCCAAGAAATGGAAGCAACCTAAATGTCCATCAATAGATGAATGGATAAAGAAGATGTGGTACATATACACAATGGAATATTATTCAGCCATAAGAAGAAAACAAATCCTACCATTTGCAACAACATGGATGGAGCTAGAGGGTATTATGCTCAGTGAAATAAGTCAGGCGGAGAAAGACAAGTACCAAATGATTTCACTCATATGTGGAGCATCAGAACAAAGAAAAACTGAAGGAACAAAAGAGCAGCAGAATCACAGAACCCAATGGACCAACGGTTACCAAAGGGAAAGGGACTGGGCAGGAGGGGTGGGAAGGGAGGGATAAGGGCAGGGAAAAAGAAAAGGGGCCTTATGATTAGCATGTATAATGTTGGGGGGGGAGGCATGAGAGGGCTATGCAACATAGAGAAGACAAGTAGTGAGTCTACAGCATCTTACTATGCTGATGGACAGTGACTGTAATGAGGTTTGTGGGGGGTGGAGTTGGTGAAGGGGGAGTCTAGTAACCATAATGTTCTTCATGTAATTGTAGATTAATGATAATAAAATGAATAAAAAAAATACTGTGGCTAAATTATCAGGTAAACTTTCCAAGGTAGGGCCTGTTCATTCTTTCGTGTTTGTTTTTGTCCCCAGCTAAAAGAATCCATAAAACCTCATCAGTGTTTGATTTTGTATTGAGGAAATGACTGGGAATTTTCTTAGCTTTTCCCTTCCCTAGAAGGATTTGTGAGAAGCCAAAGTGAATAGTGATACACAGAAAAATAACATGAGCAGGTGGAGAGAGAATAAAGCCAGTAAAGCCTAATAAAAGGGACTCAAAGAGTTAGCCAGATAAAACTAGAAAGCTAGAAAGGACTCAAAGAGTTAGTGAGTTAATCAGCTGAAGTTCCAAAGGTCAGGAGTGACTTAGAATGTCTGGATATTTCCTAGATAAAGAAAAGTATCTGAGCACAGCCCCTGTCTTCACTGTACTAATTAGATCATGCCATTGTAAAATCTAATTGGCCTGCATAAAGGCCCAGCTTATTCTTTAACTTAACCTATATGTCGTTTTTCCCTCTTCTTCCAGCCATTAATCAAGTGACTTTGTAACCAGGGCAGGAGACAGACCTTGGAAGTGGAAATAAACCTACATGGACAAAGAATGCGGAGATCCAGGCCAACACAGTCACCTACATAACCCTATTCTTAAAACAGAACTTCAAAGGAATTATAAATCCCCTGTATACATCATGCCTTATGCTGACCCTTACCCAAGAAGTCCTATAAAACTCCAGACCCTAAATTCCTAAGCGTGCCTCCTCTCTGAGGTGCCCGAACTCACCTTTCTTCAGGTGTGTCACTCTCTCTGTTCTACTCCGGGTAAGTAGGGAGGGGTTACTGAGATCTCCGATTTGGGCTTGCAAGTTCCCATTGCCTGGGTGACCCAGACAGGACTGCAGCTATACAATCATGCTCCTTATTAGCCTGCCTGAAAATCTCCTTTCTTTGCCTTTGGGAAGTCCTCAGAACATAGTCTCACTCCATCCAATGCTCTGCAGCTCCCCCAAATCCTGGAGTGGTAGGGACTCAGGTTCCATGCTGTGTAGTTTCAAGCAGACGCTGGATGCCAGGTGACCCTGGCTTTAGGAGTTGGCAAGGGATGTGCCCTATGCTGAGCAGTTCAATGAGCTTCCCTTTCCTCCCCCTGTTTTTCCTTCTTCTCTGCTTTATTCAAGTAAACCTGCCTTTGTCTACTTTGACTCTGGCCCTGTCTTCCCTTGGAGTATATTCAAATAAAACTTTCATTCTGCTTCACTATTGTGTCTCTGCCCTTCAATTTGTTGTTGCAGCAGAGACAAGAACCAAGGAGAATAAACTCAACCCCCAAAAAATAGTATTCGCAAATTTTTTAACTTTTCACAATTAACAAAAATAGATAGAGCCTGGAACCCTCCCATCTCATCCCACTTCATACCCAGAATACAGCACTTTCTGACAAATATTAACAATAGAAACTCAGTTTCTTGAAGCCTCACCCTCCCATCAGCCCAGCCTGCTGCAAATACACATTACTATTCTCACATACCCAGCTCTGCTACTAATGCTACCAAAGGCAGAGCTGTTTCATTTACATGCTGTCTGGCTGGAGACATGGCGGATGCCTCAAGGGTCTTACGAAGATGCTCACCTCATAGTTTCCTGCCATGATGAGTTTAGCAAATTTCTTGGATCCTGCAACGTTACAGCGTTCTCCAATGTTAACGAAGTTGGTATATGGTCCAATCCTGAAGGGCTCTAGACCTTAAAAGGAGAAGCATTTTGAAAAATTTCTGAAAATGCATACGCTGACATGAGACAGACAGAAAACACATGTTTTCATGAGAAAGAGAAGTTTCTGTACCACAGTTCATCTGACTTGATAGGAGAACCAATGTGGAAATAGGATGATGGCCTTCTCCCCTAGGTATATTTACACGCACAAAGACTGTATGTTGCAGATACATTTACAACCAGAACTCTTCAAAAGAAGAAATATTTCAGGGTTTTTAATTGTAAATTTCTCGAAAGAGCTGATTCATACCAGTTCTGAGAAGTAAGGGAAAAATATCACATCCCTATTTAACCAAGAGCCTGGGGCAAAAGTCATTAAGTCAGAATCAAATGGCCTGCTCCACAGCTGCCCACTCAATATCAGCTTGAAGTCAGATGGAGTGAACTTTCTTAATCTCACCAAGAATTTTACCTCATTTCTTTGATCCAGAGGCTAAGAACCCACAACTGGCAAGGGCAAATTGAGTCACGGGGAAGGACCCCGGCCCTGGAACACAGGACATGCTGTGGCAGGCCTACCATTCATGAGCTGACTCTGGGCAAGCCACTCAGGCTACTTGCACCTCTCTCCTCATTGCTAAGGGGTAATAACATCTCCCCACTTACAGGCCAATTTAGGGCAGGTATCAGCTAATGAATGTGGGTATGATATGCAGACATAAAAGCAACATTCAGGGTAAAGTATCACTACAGAGAAGCCAGTTTTGTTCTACTCATTAAATAAAGTATTAGGAGAGTGAGTCTTGCTGGATGGTTACAGGCAGGTTCTGGGGACAGGCAGCCTCACAAAGTCCTGCCCGGCTATCTCAGTGAACAGCTCGGGTGACGCTGCTCACAGCCTCTGTTCTTATAAACAGACACAGTACAAGTATGGTTTTTCATGCTTTTTTCACACATCATTTCATAGTGTTATTGTAAAAATGAGACTAGATAACATTGATATGCACAAAGTTATCACCAGCAATCATAACTGTTGTTAATAAAAGAAAATGGCTTTGAGTCCTTTGCCGAGGCACTAGCTAAGAAAGAGATTATCAGGAAGAGGAAAACAATGAATAATGATATGAGTAATTATAGAACTATTCCTGGTTGACTGTTCATAGACTGGAGAGGCCATGGCTTCCCAGTTTGGGCCTGTGACCTCCCTTTTCCTTGGCAATGACCCCAGTGGCCTCACCCTCCATGCTAGACTGGTGAAACCCTGATGCTTAGGCAGGCCCTGAGCTTCACAGACAGAGAGGAGCATCAACATTTAAATGCCGAAAAGCTCTGCATCACTGCCCTAAAACCTTTCCACACAAAGCACTTTGTATCTGGTGTGAATGTGAAGTATCTGATATAAAAACTACATTTTCCTAATTTGCAATTTATAAAAGAACAATTTTTTAAAAGTGCACTTGAAGTCATTCTTTTAAAACTGATTGAAAGGGATTTTTTAAGGCAATTAAGAAACATCACCTGAAAGTCAAATCAGAAAAAAAGAATTCTTTTATTCTTACATACAAATTCTTTTAAAAAAACAATATCTAAATGAGTCTCTTGTTTCAATTTTGGCTACGTTTGACTATTTTTTTTTTTTTGAGAGGGCATCTCTCATATTTATTGATCAAATGGTTGTTAACAACAATAAAATTCTGTATAGGGGACTCAATGCACAATCATTAATCAACCCCAAGCCCAACTCTCAACAGTCTCCAATCTTCTGAAGCATAACGAACAAGTTCTTAGATGGTGAACAAATTCTTACATAGTAAATAAGTTTTTACATGGTGAACAATGCAAGGGCAGTCATCACAGAAACTTTTGGTTTTGATCACGCATTATCAACTATATACGTTTGACTATTTTAATTATTAGTCATTGGCTGAGGTTAATCAATAGCTTTATAATCCAAGGATATAATAAACTATCCTACCACATCTCTATCTGACAAAAGCCACTTTTTTATGGCAAAGAGTGTGTCATAAATCAGAAATCCCACTTCATCTAATCTCAACCTCTGTCTTCTGGAACATAAAAAGAAAAAAAGGGTAGCCTGAAATGGGATTTTAACCCAATTTCACACTCACTCACTGGGATAAATCCTATGAAGTAGACTCTGAGAGAAAGTAAGTATTATTTTTGCTGTCACTTGCAGTTTATTTCACTTTTCTTAAGAAACTAAGGGATAAAAACATTTCAATCTATGCTGTTGCAGTTGTAGCTGCATTCATCCCACCGGTTCTTGGACTTGCCATTGGAATGAAGAAGGAGATATCTAAGCTGGCCTGTGCATACAGTAAAACAATAAATTTGACTGGATCTATACTGTCAGAACTCAACCAAGAATTAGGAGAAGTGCAAGTTGCAGTGTTCCAAAATCATGCAACTATTGACTATCTACTGTTAAAAGAACATATGGGATATGAACAGTTCCCAGGAATGTGTTTTAACTTGTCTGATTTTTCTCAAACTATTCAAATTCAGTTAGACAATATCCATCATATCATTGATAAGTTTTCACAAATGCCTAGGGTGCCTAACTGGTTTTTTTGGTTTCACTGGAGATGGCTGGTAATTGTAGGTCTGCTTTGGTTATGTAGCTGTACTCCTATTATGTTAATGTGTGTATGCAATTTAATTAGTAGTTTAAAACCTATACATGCTTATGTTACTCTACAAGAAGATATGTCAAAGAAATAATCAATCTTCCCATGTTTTCTTCCATCTGCTACTTCTATAGCTTTTATTCTTCCTTCCTAATTACAACCCTTAAGTAGAATTTGTGCCTCATATCGAAATTACCGAGTATCATAATTCTTAAAAGTGGTAAAGATACCTCAAGACAAATGCTGGGCATAGAAGCCAAGTAAAAAGCTAACCTTTTCAAAGAATATTGCTTCTCTCTCACTTACCAACTTTACATTTCCCTGTATGGCCCCAGAAGATGACTGGTTAGCCAGAGACAGGTAAGATTCCTCAAGGGAGGAACAACCTAAGACAGGCACAGTCGCAGGGGGGCCATCAGGTGAGAAACTGGGGATCAACAGAGGTGAAGCTCAGAACCTCACCCCCCCTGTTTTGAGAGAAATCCTCTGCATCCGTGAATGTTTTGTTGCCCTTGTCTAGCTTGGATTAATACTTAGTCTATAGGCACACACCTGATCATCTACATTTCTCCTCTTACAGCACTAAATTATGTTTTCTACCTTTATCTTGCATCTACCTACCACTTCAGCATTTTATTAAAAATAATAATAATAATAATAAGGGAGAAATGTGGGACTCACATATAAATCAAGTATAAAAATCAAACGAATATTCATATTTCACCTGATTGTTTATAGTTCATGATGCGTGATCAAAACCGAAAGTTTCTGTGATGACTGCCCTTGAACTGTTCACCATGTAAGAACTTATTCACTATGTAAGAATTTGTTCACCATGTAAGAACTTGTTATGCTTGTTCGTTATGCTTCAGAAGATTGGAGACTGTTGAGAATTAGGCTTGGGGTTGATTAATGATTGTGCATTGAGTCCCCTATACAGAATTTTATTGTTGTTAACAACCATTTGATCAATAAATATGAAAGATGCCCTCTCAAAAAAAAAAAAAAGAAAATATTTCAATTTAGAGAGATGTTAAGTTCTAAATTATTAGGGTGTGCAATTTCCCATGTGTGCTATTTGTAGGTTCTCTAAGAATCTGCACTTTTTTTTTTTGCTACGTAATATAACCTAAAAATACATCAGGGAAGTACCATGAGAAAAATACAAAATTTGAAGTTATTTTTCTAACAGTTGGCATGATGAACTATTTTACTAATGTTCCGTATTTGAACATTAAAACTCATTCTAAAAAAGGGTGGTTACCTACCTCACAGAAACTGTTGAGAACCAAACAGAATGAATACCACAACTTGCTGTGAAGTCCTGAACACATGGCAAGTGTAAGAGCACAACAATAACATTTTAGAGGCAAACAAAATTTTCTAAGATGCTGCCATCACTACAAAGCAATGAGCCTTGGCAGTCTGAAAGGCTCAAATCTGACAATGAAATTTGTGAGGCTGTGGCCAAAGGATGTTTCCAAAGGGGTGCACCATAGAGATGGGTGATGTGTGTTCTCATTCCAACTAAGGGCACTTTCTGGGCAAATCACCCAGGAAGTTACTGTCTTCCTGCTCCAACAGCTAAAATGCAAAGCATTCTTCACTAGAATTCATTTAAGTACCAAGAAAAACATGTACTCTTCTCTGACCTAATAAATAAGTTGCTTGATACAACCAGTACTTCAGCTTATAATATATGGACTAAATTGATCTACTAATGGTTTCTGGAGTCATAAAAACCATGTCTTTATGACTTACCAGACAATAACATATGTCCTTCAAAAACAGTAGCAGGTGGAACTCGAGGCTTACAGTTTTTCACAGCTTCAGCAATTTCCCTGAGTTAAAAGAAAAAACATTATACCCATTAATTCAGAGTAAAATCAATTTAATAAAACTAATTTCCAGCTATGAAATTAAGTCTATTTAAAATAATTATGCACATAATTATATACCTAGTTCCAAATGTGCAGCAACCGTTATGCCTTTCAGTTTTCTCAGTAATGCAGAAGATTAAGTTATAGGTTAACAGGGCCCCATCTGCCAAGCACTGACTGTACTGGTTTCTCACTCAGGGGTGAACTAGAGATACAGAAAGGGTTGCGAAATTGCAAACAGCAAACCTCCTCCCTTTCCCAAACCTATAGATCTCCTTTACTCTGTCAAATCCACACATGAAATATGTCCTTGCTTCTTAGTGGTTTAAAAGGAAAAAAGCCTTCATCATTGAGGAGGAGGAGCAAACAGCAGAGTAGGTGCCAGAAGCAGAGGAAATTAAATCCTTGGGTCTGTTTTTTCCAAGCATAAAAAGCACACAGTAAAGAGGGTACACAGCAATAAATCACAAAAACTCCAAAATAATCATTCCTAAAATTTCAATTATTCATGTTTTTTAACCTTACCAGCTTTAGGGAATTATGTCTTTGATCAACCTGGAAAAATCTGGCTACTCCACTAAATTTATCAGGACCAGTATGAACGGCTCACTCTACTGCCCTCCAAAATTGGTGGATGTCAATTTAAAAGCAGCAAATATACATACACACACAGGTATTTTTAAAACAAATCTTTCTGAAAAGGAGAGAGAAACTTAAAAACAAAGATATCTAAAGATAAATTGTAATAAACCATCAACAGCTTTCAGATATTATTTAAAAGATGCTTAAATTATACAAGTTCTTAATAGAGTATCACAGAAGTCAACAAAAGCAGTCAAGCATTAGGTAATTCAGTTCACTGAACATACTATATGCATGAAAACAGACTCAGAACAGTGAGATGACTCATTCAAAATATGATCATCAGTCCCTCTAGAGAAAAAGCAAATATAAATAGTCCTAAATTACCTTCTATTCCACTGAATTTCAATCTTCTTATAAGCCACAAAACTGTAAGGACTTGAACACGTATTTTTGCCATGTTCTTGTTCCCCACCCACTTCCTCCACACACTCACTCAACAGCGTGGATTAAGCAATGGCTGCCAGGCAAGGTGAAGACACTTCTCTTGACCTCAGGTGCTTGTTGTCTTTCTGGCTTTGCCTTCTATGAGGGAGTTTAATGGAGGCATGTATTTGCCCACAAGAAATATGAGCACTCCCTCCTGGAGCATTTAAATATTAATCAGGTCATTTCAGGGTAGAATATTATGATATCTGGGATTTGCTTTACAATATTCTAAGAGAAAAAAAGTTGGGGAATACATAAGGTAAGAATAACAAATGATGAGAATTATAGAAACTATGTGATAGGCACATGGGGACTTACTATTTTTCTACTTTTATTTTTGGAATTTTTCAAAATATATAAGTATCTTAGTTTGCTAGGACTACCATAATGAAATACCACAGACTGAGTAGCTTCAAAAGCAGAAACCTATTTCTCAAAGTCTGGAAGCTAGAAGTCTGAGGCCAAGGTGTAAGTAGGGTTGGTTCTCCTGAGGCCCCTCTCTCTGCCCTGCAGACGGCCATTTATCCCCGTGTCCTCACATGGTCCCTTCCTCAGTGTGTGTCTGTGTCCCAATCTTCTCTTCTTACAAGGACACCAGTCATACTGGATTGGGGTCCATTCACATGATCTCACTTTACCTTAATTTACCTCTTTAATAAAGGTCTTATAGGTCACATTCTAAGGAGCCAGGTGGTGGTGGGGTTAGAAGTGCAACATATGAATTTGGGTGGAAAGGGGAGATGCAACTCATCCCATAACAAGGGTTAAATATTTATAAGTGACTATTACCTGATGTGATCTGGGGTTGTACCACAGCATCCACCAACTATATTGACCAAGCCATCCATAGCAAAGTCCTGTGTTTAGGAAAAGAAAAAGTTTCTGAGAATTCACCTGAACTCCAAACTCACTGCTACCAATTCAGCAGAAAAGAGATCTATATTTCCTGAATGACTAATTTTACATTAAAAAGAGAGTAAGCATACTTAAGTCTACAACATATAAAGCTTTCACATGCCCCAGATGTCAAGTTTAAAGTAGAGAATAGTTCAGATACTATGATATTCTTTACACCACTTAAAATGCAATGAAATAAAGATTTTTTTACCCATTTGCTGAGCTGTACAAATGCTGAGCTGGACAGTACATTTTCAAATAACACACAAAATAAGTTACCAGTTTTTAAATGCAAATGAATTAATATTAAAGAATTAAAATTTTAGTTCTTCAGTCAGAATAGCCATGTCTCAAGTGCTCTTAATAACCACGTGTGGTAGTGGCTACATATTGCAATGTGGATCTGGAGCCCAGCCATAGGCTGGTTAGAGGACAATAACTGAGAGAGGAAGCCAAGACTATATTGGAAAGATCACCTACTAGATAAGGGTTGAAATCCTAAGAATTAAGTCAGAAATAGGAGAGAATTTCAGTGACCCAGAGGCTAAAAATCCAAAGGAAGAGGAAGAGGCCCAGGGGTTAGGAATAAGGAGAGGGAGTGGGTAGGATGGCTTCATCCTTAAGCAGGAAAATAGATGTGAGCAGTTGGAAAGAGAATAAGGCCAGTAAAGCCCACTAAAAGGGACTCAAAATGTTAACCAGTTAAAACTAGAGAGCCAGTAAAGACTCAGGAGTTAATGAGTTAATCAATTAAAGCTCAAAAGACCAGGAGCAACTTAGCATTGAATGTTTGAAATTCCCCAGATAAGAAAAGTATCTGAGCACAGCCCATGTCTTCACTGTGTCAATTAGATCATGCCATTGTAAAATTTACTTTAGCCTGCTTAAAGGCCCAGGTATAAACAGCATAATAAGGACAGGAAGATTCCACCTTAAGGCTAAAATTGCATTTTAAAAAAATACAGGAAGAAGTAAGATTCTTAACATACTGTTTAGCAAACAATAAATCAGCCCACCCTGGGAGCAGGGCAGGTGGTCTTAATTGATATGCCCCAGACCAGGAAGCTGCTGTTGTTGGAAGAAATCAGCAGTAAATTTATTATGTTAATTTTGCAGAATTACCTAGAGGACTAATAAGAAAAGAGACTTAATGATTCATCAAAGATGAACATTCTGGGACCACTTAACAACAAGTCCATCATACCCCTAGCACTTTGGAAATCCTCAAACGCCTATAAAACCCCAGACCTTAAACCCTTAGGGGTGCCTCTTCTCTGAGGTATCCCACACTACCCTTTCACCAAGTGCACACATTTTTGCTCTAAACTTCCCACTGCTCAACTTACAACATTTTGTCTCTGCGCCTTTCCAGTGGTAAGTGTCTTTGTTACTTTGCTTTTTCATTCTAATCCTCCCAATTTTAGCTCAAAACCACACTCTCTCTCTCCTATTTCAGGTAAGTAGGGAGGGGCTGCTGAGAGCACAGATCTGGCATTGCAGATTACCATCAACTGGGTGACCCTGCTGGAACTGCAGCTGTACAATCATGCTCTTTAGTAGCCTGCCTGAAAGTCTCCTTTGCCTCTAGGAAGTTCACAGAATAATCTCACTCTAACCAGTGCTCTGCAGCTCCCCCAAATCCCAAGGTGGTAGAGATTCAATTCCCAAGCCGTGCAGATCCAAGCAGACACTGGACGCCAGGAGTTAGCTGGGGATGTGCCCCATGCTGAGTAGCAGTTCAATGAATTCCCTTTATCACTCTGTTCTGTCATTCCCTGACACTCACTTTAATAAATCCCTTCTGATGCCAGAGTTCTTGTTCATGAAGCCCAAGAATGAGCTTCACAAACACTCAAGGTAGGAGAGCAAGGTACAGGTTTTTATTTAGAAATAAAGTGAGAGAATAGAGCTCCTGGCTCACACCAGGAGGGGACAAGAGAGCCCATAGTGGTGCATTGTCTAGGGGGTTTTATAGGCAGTTGAGGATTTTTCAAGAACATGAAAAAAACTTAGGGGTGTGGTCTTGCATCACTTGTCCTGTCCTCCAGGTGGGCTGGGTCGTAGTCTGATTGCTAGGGCTTACAGTGGAGTCACGGGTTATGCTGATACCCTTGCAAAACACTCAAACATTCCAGGCCAAGTTGCTTCTGGCCTTTTGACCTTTAACTGATCTCACTGAAGATGTCTATATTCTTAGGTATCTTTCCCTAGAGAATTAGTGTGACCTTGACTTTGCATAATGCTTTACAGAGTTTCAATAGGAACTTCTTTGCCCATTGTTACATTGCTCTGACTGTAAATATTCCACCCTGCTTTTCCTGGAGGCCCTCACCCTACTCTGACTATACCCAGTGTCCCTGTCTGACTTCCTCACCCTGTACTCTGACTTCCCTGTGTCTTTGAACCGACCTCGCCCCAACAATTACTGTGTCTCTGCCCTTCAATTATTTGTTGCAGCGGGGACAAGAACTGAGGAATATACACAACATTCCCTAACATACACGCTGGGATTTCTGATTCTAAATATTCTAACTCTAAGACTCCATTTCTCTATTTCTTAAAAAACAAGTAAAAGAGGATTCTTGACCTTTAGGTGTGTGGCCATCATGTGTGGAGTTTCATCATAGTCCCCAAAGGTATTCGGCAGACCTAAGAAAGTATAATTCAACCATTATTGGAAACAACCTTCAATATAGACCCAGTATTTGTAAAGGCTTCAGTTTTAAAAGTTAGATAATTTTGTACTTATACTTAAATGGTGACTTCTGGCAAAAAAAAAAAAAAGGTAATTCTTAATATTAAACATTTAAATAGAGATGCCACACCAAAAAAAAAAAAAAAATCAGAAAGGAAAATAAACATTCACTATTTCTTTTCCATTTGAAAGAAAACAGTCAGTACTGCATGGGACAGACTGCCCCTATCTTCACCCTCTTCCCCTAAAGGAAATTCAGTCTTGTTACTAGCTGCTTTGGGGTGGGGCTGGGGGAGTACTACATATCTTTTGAACTAATGACAACCTCATATGAGTTAAAAACAAAGAAGCAAAACACAACTGAGTCTCTTCTCAAATAAATTTTCCCAAGTAAGACTTTTACATCTTTTTATCTAATTTCCTGCTTTATTTATTATCCCCTTCCAGTTATCTTACTCCTGATACAAAATAACTTACTGCACATTAAAATATATGTATTTGGAGAAAGATTAGAAAATGATTTTTAGCCCTAAGTAGCTAAGCAGTGCTCAAACACTTTCACCAGGAAATCTGGTTAACCCAGATGGATTACCAATGTTTAGCTGGATAGTTTGAGAGCTGTCTATAAATATCTTAGGAATTTTTATATACAGTAAACTAGAAATCCTAACTTTTAGAAAGGAAAAGAGTAAAAACATACAGGTTCCTTATTTTCTCTCTTGTTAATATAGTGGAGCAGAAAAGAGGCCTCCCTAACCCTTCCTTTACTCATCCTCTTTGGTCATATTCACAAAGTGAATATTGCGACCATGATCAGTTACATGACTAGGCTTCATTCCCTGAAGTTTCATCCAATTCGGAAACCTTCAGGTTGAGTCAAACTGTTCCTTCAAGTCTAGAGGGAAAGAGTGGTCCAGACCTAAATACTCTTCACTTTGAAAATTCCTATTGAGTAATAAATGTGTACCAAGGACTGCAAAGAAAACTCTTTTAATCAATCAAGGTCCATCACCCTACCAACCGATGTCTTGAGTACTTGGATTTCCTCACATGTGATGTCTTTGAAACACACACCTGCATTGGGGTAACAGAGGACATAGGCTGTTGTGTATTTTCCAATTGTTTCAATAAAAGGTCTCATTTCAGCTGCACCCAGAGCACAATTTAATCCAATGCTGGAAAAACAAAAACATTAGAAGTATCATCTTATATTCAAACTACAGTTACACATATAAAAAGCTAAACAAAGTAGTATACCTAAAACCAAGCAGCTAATAAACCTCCTGATTCAAAGCACCTTTATTCGGCTACAGACAAAGCCATCTCACTGAAGTTCCCTGAAACACTGAGTACTTCTGCCTGTCTCTCATGGTCAGATGGCATGATCTTATGGCTAAGGGGTGCTGCCTATGGATGTGACTCCCAGTGTAAGTTCACAATTTGGTTAATGGTATACTGTGAAACAGAAATGCCTAAAAACTATCACTATTAATAAAACTCTGATTTGAAAGCAATACTTACGAGAAAGAAAAAGGAAAATCATGGAGGTAGAAGGAATACTAACAGTATATGGAAACCACTTTGGGAGACTAGGAGACCAAGACTTAGTCCCTGCTCCACAAATGACTAACAAGGTAACCATGAACTTATAATTCATCCTCTTATAAATTAAGCTGACTTCTTTATTGATAAAAGCAAGGTCCTCTTTGTATTGCAAATGAAACTTTCTGTGGACTCAAATAAAGTAGAAAAAACAGAGCTGCTCTGACTGAAATAAGAATGGAGGGCCTTAAACCCCCCCAAGACCACTCTCAGGGTGGTGCCTGCAGAAATTCAGGACTTAACTATGAAGTTACTGAACTATCTAACCTTTTATTTTTTCATATTGCACTTTCTTTTTTCACCATGATTCCTAAGTGTAGTGTGACATACTAGATTAGATCCTGGAACAGAAAAAAGGACATTAGTGGAAATGAGGTAGAACAGGGATATGGGAGAAGCATCATGATTAACTTTTCCTGCCTATGATGAAAAATGCCAACATATAAGCAGTATAGTAAGAACAGGAGGGAATCCATCTTAAGGCTAAGATTCCATTTTAAAAACCAGGGAGCTGAAGAGGGTGGAGCCAAGATGGCGGCGTGAGTAGGACAGTGGGAATCTCCTCCCAAAAACATATATATTTTTGAAAATACAACAAATACAACTAATCCTAAAAGAGAGACCAGAAGACACAGGACAACAGTCAGACTACATCCACACCTGCGAGAACCCAGAACCTGGTGAAAGGGGTAAGATACAAGCCGCAGCCTGGCAGGACCCGAGCGCCCCTCACCCCAACTCCTGGCAGGAGGAGAGGAGTCAGAGCAGGGAGGGAGAGGGAGCCCAGGACTGCTAAACACCCAGCCCCAGCCATCCACACCAGAGCGCAGACACAGTGCATGCATGGGGTCCTGGATACTAGGGAAACAGGACAGTAAGACCTTTGAGTGGGTCCCAAAGCCGGCACCCCTGGGACAAAGAAAAGCGAGTGCTTTCTGAAAGTCTTAAAGGGACCCCACAGCTGGACGGAAACACCCTGGGTAACAGGCCAGAAGCTGGAAATTCCAGGGAAATCTGGGCACACTAACCCCCTGGGCAACAGTTCTGAGACCCCTCACAGAGGTAAACAGCCAAACAGCCCCCCGGTCCATTACTGCTCCAGGGCCCCGCCATAGCATAGCACCAGCCTGAGGCTGGCCACACCCACAGCAAGGGAGCTTCCTCCATACTGGCCAGGCAAGATACAGAGACCCAGTGTACACGCAATTGCCCAACACAAGCCACTAGGGGTCGCAGTTGTCCCAGTAAAGAAAGGCCAGGAGCCAAGTGGAAAGAGTCCTGACTCTCCCAGCTGATAGACGTGTCAGTAGCACTCCACTGCACCTATCAACATGAAAAGGCAAAAATATTTGATCCAGACAAGACTAACCCAGACAGCTTCGACATCTTCTACATCTTCCCCTGAGAAGGAACCTGGGGAGATTGATTTAACCAGTCTTCCTGAAAAAGAATTCAAAACAAAAGTCATAACCACGCTGATGGACTTGTAGAGAAATATGCAAGAACTAAGGAGGGAGAATACAGAAATAAAACAAGCTCTGGAAGGACTTCAAAACAGAATGGACGGGATGCAAGAGACCATTAATGGACTAGAAAACAGAGAACAGGAGAGCAGAGAAGCTGATGCCAAGAGAGATAAAAGGATCTCCAAGAATGAAAGAATATTAAGAGAACTGTGCGATCAATTGAAATGGAACAATATTCACATTATAGGGGTACCAGAAGAAGAAGAGAGAGAAAAAGAGATACAAAGGGTCTTTGAAGAAATAATTGCTGAAAACTACCCCAAACTAGGGGAGGAAATTGCCTCTCAGACCACAGAGGTACACAGAACTCCCATGACAAGGGATCCAAGGATGGCAACACCAAGACACAAAATAATTAAAATGGCAAAGATCAAAGACAAGGACAAAGTATTAAAGGCAGCCAGAGAGAAAAGAAAGGTCACCTACAAAGGAAAACAAATTAGGCTTTCATCAGACTTCTCAACAGAAACCCTACAGGCCAGAAAAGAATGGCATGATATACTTAATGCAATGAAACAGAAGAGCCTCGAACCAAGAATACTGTATCCAGCACGATTATCATTTAAATATGAAGGAGGGATTAAACAATTCCCAGACAAGGAAAAGTTGAGGGAATTTGCCTCCCACAAACCACCTCTACAGGACATCTTATCGGGACTGCTCTAGATGGGAGCACTCCTAAAAAGAGCACAGAAAAAAACACCCAACATATGAAGAAGGGAGGAGAAGGAATAAGAAGGGAGAGAAATAAAGAATCATCAGATCATGTTTATAATAGCTCAATAATCTAGTTAAGTTAGACAGAAAGATAGTTAAGAAGCTAAACTTGAACTTTTAGTAACCACAAACTTAAAGCCTGCAATGGCAATAAGTACATATCTTTCAATAATCACCCTAAATGTAAATGGACTGAATGCACCAATCAAAAGACACAGAGTAACAGAATGGATAAAAAAGCAAGACCCATCCATATGCTGCTTACAAGAGACTCACCGCAAACCCAAAGACATGCACAGACTTAAAGTCAAGGGATGGAAAAAGATATTTCATGCAAACAACAGAGAGAAAAAAGCAGGTGTGGCAATACTAGTATCAGACAAAATAACTTCAAAATAAAGAAAGTAACAAAAGATAAAGAAGGACATTACATAATGATAAAGGGCTCAGTCCAACAAGAGGATATAACCATTATAAATATATATATGCACCCAATATAGGAACACCAACATATGTGAAACAAATACTAACAGAATTAAAGGAGGAAATAGAATGCAATGCACTCATTCTGGGAGACTTCAACACACGACTCACTCCCAAGGACAGATACACCAGACAGAAAATAAGTAAGGACACAGAGGCACTGAACAACACACTAGAACAGATGGACCTAATAGACATCTACACAACTCTACATCCAAAAGCAACAAGATACACATTCTTCTCAAGTACACATGGAACAGTCTCCAGAATAGACCACATACTAGGCCACAAAAAGAGTATCAGTAAATTCCAAAAGATTGAAATCCTACCAACCAACTTTTAAGACCACAAAGGCATAAAACTAGAAATAAATTGTACAAAGAAAGCAAAATGGCTCACAAACACATGGAGGCTTAACAACACGCTCCTAAATAATCAATGGATCAATGACCAAATCAAAATGGAGATCCAGCAATATACGGAAACAAACGACAACAACAACACAAAGCCCCAACTACTGTGGGATACAACAAAAGCAGTCTTAAGAGGAAAGTATACAGCTATACAGGCATATTTAAAGAAGAAAGAACAATCCCAAATGAATGGTCTAATGTCACAATTAACGAAATTGGAAAAAGAAGAACAAATGAGGCCTAAGGTCAGCAGAAGGAGGGACATAATAAAGATCAGAGAAGAAATAAATAAAATGGAGAAGAATAAAACAATAGAAAAAATCAATGAAACCAAGAGCTGGTTCTTCGAGAAAATAAACAAAATAGATAAGCCTCTAGCCAGACTTATTTAGAGGAAAAGTGAGTCAACACAAATCAACAGAATCAGAAACAAGAAAGGAAAAATCATGATGGACCCCAGAGAAATACAAAGAATTATTAGAGAATACTATGAAAACCTATATGCTAACAAGCTGGGAAACCTAGGAGAAATGGACAACTTCCTAGAAAAATACAACCTTCCATGACTGACCCAGAAGGAAACAGAAAATCTAAACAGACCAAATACCAGCAATGAAATTGAAGCGGTAATCAAAAAACTACCCAAGAACAAAACCCCCGGGCCAGATGGATTTACCTCGGAATTTTACCAGACATACAGAGAACACATAATACCCATTCTCCTTAAAGTTTTCCAAAAAATAGAAGAGGAGGGAATACTCCCAAATTCATTCTATGAAGCCAACATCACCCTAATACCAAAACCAGGCAAAGACCCCAACAATAAAGAAAACTACAGACCAATATCCCTGATGAACGTAGATGCAAAAACACTCAACAAAATATTAGCAAACCGAATTAAAAAATACATCAAAAGGATCATACACCATGACCAAGTGGGATTCACCCAGGGATGCAAGGATGGTACAACATTTGAAAATCCATCAACATCATCCACCACATCAACAAAAAGAAAGACAAAAACCACATGATCATCTCCATAGATGCTGAAAAAGCATTCAACAAAATTCAACATCCATTCATGATAAAAACTCTCAACAAAATGGGTATAGAGGGCAAGTACCTCAACATAATAAAGGCCATATATGATAAACCCACAGCCAACATCATACTGAATAGCGAGAAGTTGAAAGCTTTTCCTCTGAGATCGGGAACAAGACAGGGATGCCCACTCTCCCCACTGTTATTCAACATAGTACTGGAGGTCCTAGCCACGGCAATTAGACAAAACAAATACAAGGAATCCAGATTGGTAAAGAAGAAGTTAAACTGTTACTATTTGCAGATGACATGATATTATACATAAAAAACCCTAAAGACTCCACTCCAAAACTACTAGAGCTAATTCCAGTTCTAGGAATTTACCCTAAGAATGCAGCACTCCAGTTTGAAAAAGACAGATGCACCCCTATGTTTATCGCTGCACTATTTACAATAGCCAAGATATGGAAGCAACCTAAATGTCCATCAGTAGATGAATGGATAAAGAAGATGTGGTACATATACACAATGGAATATTACTCAGCCATAAGAAAAAAACAGATCCTACCATTTGCAACAACATGGATGGACCTGGCTCAGTGAAATAAGCCAGGCAGAGAAAGACAAGTACCAAATGATTTCACTCATATGTGGAGTATAAGAACAAAGAAAAACTGAAGGACCAAAACAGCAGCAGAAGCACAGAACCCAAGAATGGACTAATAGTTAGCAAAGGGGATGGGACTGGGGAGGATGGGTGGAAAGGGATGGATAAGGGCAGGAAAAAAAAGGGGGGCATTACAATTAGCATGTATAGTGTGGGGGGGCCCGGGGAGGGCTGTGCAACCCAGAGAAGACAAGTAGTGATTTTACAGCATCTTACTATGTTGATGGACAGTGACTGTGAACGGGGATGTGGGAGGAACTTGGTGAAGGGGGGGAGCCTAGTAAACATAATGTCCTTCATGTAAATGTAGATTAATGATACCAAATTAAATTTAAAAAAAAAACCAGAGAGTTAAGAGAGAAGATTTCTAACATATTCTTTGGTAATCAGACAATAGCTCACCCAATCTTAAAGCAGGGCAAGCAGTGCTTGAGGGTAACCACTATCTTGGAGAAGAGGAACAATAAATTCCTTGTATTAAGTTTATCTAACAGAGTAGAGAACTGACTATGGACAGTGACATGATATCTCTCACTGGAGAGAGACATCATGAGACCACTTGTCAAGCCTACACCACCCCCTTACACCCTTTGCCCCATTCTTGAAAGCCTTGAAAGACAGAATTAACTGCACCCCCTCTCTGAGGATGCCTGCACTCCCCTTTCTTCAAGTGTGTACTTTTGACCTAAATAAAGCCTTCTTGCTGCTCAACTTACTCAGTTCTGTCTCTGTACTCTCCCAGTGGTAAGCATATTTGTTACTTTGCTATTTCATTCAATTTTCTAGACTCAAATACTAGTCTTTTCTCTCTGTCCTATTTCAGACAAGTAGGGAAGGGCTACTGAGATCTCTGATTTGGGCCTGCCAGTTCCCATCACCTGGGTGACCTGGATGAGACTGCAGCTGTATGATCATGCTCTTTAGTAGCCTGCCTGGAAATCTCCTTTTTTTGGGAAGTTCCCAAAACATAATCTCACTCCATCCAGTGCTCTGTGGCTCCCTCAAATCCTGGGGTGGTAGGGGCTTAGTTCCCAAGCTGTGCAGATTGACGTGGACACTGGATGCTGGATGACCCTGGTTTTAGGAATTGGAAAGGGATCTGCCCTATGCTGAGAAGATCAGTGAGCTTCCCTTTCCTCCCCCTGTTCTTCCTTGCTCTCTACTGCCTGCATGGCTGCTGCCATCCACTACTACTCCCACTTTAATGAATTCCTTCCTTACCTAAACTTGGCAGACATGCTCAAAAATTCTTTCTCGTTCAGAGTCAAGAACCCTCCCTGTCCAGGTTGAGGTTCCACCTAGTGCACAGGGAGAGACCTCCCCAGACACAGCGGTCCAACAGCATTTTGGCAACTATGAAGGCACTCCTAACAGTACTCACTAACAGTCTAGGTAAGGAGGAAATCTATGCTGCTATAAGGCCTCCCTGACTCAGCCTAGCACTCCTTTCTCTTAGTTCCATGGCTATCCCCTTGCCAGCATGTTTATCACTTTTGCCTTTGGGATGCATGGTCTGATGGGTCTGTACATAAATCAGCCAGTGTTGCCTAGGATTTAAGTCATTTTGGGTTGGTATGAGACAGCCAAAAATGAGACCTTGGTCTTTGGGCTAATCTTACAATCCATCTAACCCAATGTCACCACACTGAGATACTTTATCTTCCCTCAGGGTCACTGAAAGTAAGGTTATCAGGATGCACAATTAAGAGGAGTCTACCCCTGACTTCAGAGCCTGACTCCTTCCATACCTTCTCCCACACTCCCATTCTTGGGACCACAGCCAGGGTTGGAGTTGAGCCATAGGGATGCCTATGCACACTCAGGTAGGGCCACAGGAATTCTGTGCATGCCCAGTGTAGGGCAGCAGGACCTCCTGTGCATGCCCAGTACAGGCCCAGGTGTGGAGGGACACCTCACATGACCTGCGTCTAACAGGTACTTTTGGGTTTCTGGGGATACCTGGATAACCCCTTGTGGATCAGGGATGCCTGGTGCCCCTTGGTGATAGCAATTCCTTTTCCTTTCAGGTCCTGATTTAGTCATGGGTAACTCCTCCTCCATTCTGATTGACTCCCATTACGGTGAATCCTCAAAATTGGCAGGTCTTTAAACTAGACTCCCTGAAACAGAAGAAATTAATCTTCTGCAACACAATCTGTCCTTAAATGTCTCTCTAAACTACTCACCCTTAAGATGTATTCTTAAAAACAGAGACTTTTAAATTAGATGGACTAAATAGAAACAAGCTGATTTACTTCTGTAATGCTGCTTGGCCTCAATACAAACTGCCAAGCATAGAAAAAGGGCCTCAAAACAAGACCCTTAATGAGAACACCATTTCAAAATTACATCTTAGAAAACAGATCCAATAACTAATCTAATAACTATAAAATCAGTTTCTCTACCTGTGTATGTGTTCTTATATGTTAGCCCTGGATGGCATTGCTAAGCTCGTTTTGTGTAGTGAAACTGGCTTAATAACCATCAGGTTGGAGCTCCTATGATCACAGAAATGTGGGTTACACCACATTTGTGGCCAGATATGGCTGGAGAGAAATGTGGGCTAAAACTCCATTTGCAAGTTGGGTCCTACAAAACTGCTGCCAGCCCTTAGGGGAATTACAACCTAGAATAACTATGGTCATTACATCTCAATCTCACTTTAATGAAGTCCTTCCTTACCTACACTAGTCTGACCTGTTTGAGAATTCTTCCTCGTTAAGAGTCAAGAACACTTCCCCATCCACGTTGAGGTTTCACCTAGTACACAAGAAGAGACCTCTCCAGATTTAGCTGCCCAACAACAGAAACTTCAAATCTGAATAAAATCTGGAGTTCAGTTAAGAGTAACATACTCTTGCAGTACTGTAGTTACATAAGACGTTAACATAGATGTAGAGTATATGGGAATTCTCTGTACCACCTTCGCAACTTTTCTGTAAATCTGAGATCATTCCAAAATAAATTTAAAGAACACCCAACACCCATTCATGATAAAAACTCTCAGCAAACTAGGAGTATAGAAGAACTTCCTCAAGTTGATAAAGTATATGTAACAACAAAAAAAACTACAGCTAACATCACACTTGGTGATGTAAAACTAGATGCTTTTCCCCTAAAAAAAGGAACAAGGCAAGGGTGTTCACTTTCATCTTTAACTTAACATCATACTGGAAGTCCTAGCTAATTCAGAGAGAGAAAAATGAAAACAAAAGGCATACAGACTGGAAAGGAAAAAATAAAACTGTCTTTGTTCATAGATGATAAAACCGTCTATGCAGAAAATCCCAAAGAATGAATCTTGGAACCTATCAGCTTAAGGTTGCAAAATACAAGGTTAATACATACAAAAAAAATCAACTGTTTACCTATATACCACAAATGAGCAACTGAAATTTGAAATTAAAACACACTACTTGCATTAGCTCCAGAACAACTGAAATTCTTGGGTATGACTCTAACAAAATATAAAACTACAGTACTCTGATTAAAGAAATCAAAACAGATCTAAACAGAGAGATATCCCATGTTCACAAATAAGAAGACTCAATATTGTCAAGATGTCAATCATTTCCAATTACATATACATATATTCACACAATCCCAATAAAAATTCTAGCAAGTTATTTTGTGCATATCAATAAACTGATGATAAAATTTATACAGAGGCAAACAACCAAGAAGAGCTAATAAGATATTGAAGAACAAAGTGAAAAGGCTGACACTATCCAACTTCAAGGCTCACTGAAAAAGCTAAGCTCATCAATAGTCATCAATGGTATTAGTGAAAGAAAAGCAAATAGACCAATGAGACAAAACAGTCTAGAAAAAGAACCACACAAATATAGTCAATTGATCTCTGACAGAGGAGCAAAGGCAAACCAATGAAGCAAAGGTAAAGTCTTTCCAACAAGTGGTGGAGGAACAAACTGACAATCACATTTGAGAAAATTAATCTAGACACAGACTTCACACCTTTCACAAAACTTAACTCGAAATTAGTCACAGAACTAAATGTAAACTGCAAAACTATAAATATACATAAATATAACACAGGAGAAAATCTAGGTTGCCATGGGTTTGGTGATGAGTTTATAGATACAACACTAAAAAAGGGATCCATGAAAGAAAAAATTGGTAAGATGAACTTCACTATAATTAAAAGTTTCTGTTCAGTGAAAGATGCTGTTAAGCACATAGGAAGACAAGCCACAGACTGAGAGAAAATATTTGCAAAACACATATATGATAAAGGAATGATACACAAAACATGAAAAAAATTCTTAAAACTCAACAGTAAGAAAACAAAAAACCCAACTACAAAAAAATGAACAAAAGATCTGGGCTTTTCACCAAAGAAGATAAACAAATGGCAAGCAAACAAATGTATGAAAAGATGCTCCATATCACATGTCATTAGGGAATTGCAAATTAAAGAGATACCACTACACACCTACAAGAATGGCCAAAACCCAAAACACCTACAATACCAAATGCTGGTGAGGATGTGGAGCAGCAGAAAAATCTCATTTATTACTAGTAGGAATCAAAAATGGTACAGTCACTTTGGAAGACAGTTTGATAGTTTCTTAGAAAGCTAAACATAGTCTTACCACATGATTCAGCAATTACACTTCTAAGTAACCAGATGAGTTGAAAATATGTCCACACAAAACCCAGCACATCAATGCCCATAACAGTATTCATTGCCAATGTATTCATTATTGCTAAAATCTAGAAACAACCAAGACGTTCTTTAGTAGGTGAATGGATAAACAAATTGTGGTCCATCCAGACACTGGAATGCTATTTAGTGATAAAAAGAAATGAGCTATCAAGCCATGAAATGTCACGGATGAAGTTTAAATACATACTGCTAGGAGAAAGAAGTCAATCTGAAAAGACTGCCTACTGTATGATTCCAACTACATAACATCCTACAGAAAGGTAAAGTTGTAAGGGACAGTGAAAAGATCAGTTGCCAGCAGACAAAGGATGATAAGGTGCAGCACAGGGGGTCCACAAGGCAATGAGGCTACTCTGAGGGTTGCAGCAGTGGCAGATACACAACACTGGGCATTTGTCAAACCGCTAAAATGTACAACCCTGAGGGGACCCTAATGTAAACTATGGACTTTGGATAATGGGTCACTGTAGGTTCATCAAGTGTAACAAATGTACCACTCTGGTAGGGGATGCTGATAATGGGGAAGTTAGTGGGGGCTCGGGGAGAGTATTTTGGAAATCACAGCAGTTTGAAAAGCACCTAGACTAAATATGAAGGAAATTCATTTGCTAATCTAAAGCATCTGCTGGAGGGGCAGGGGCCAACTGCAACTCTCCCTGGAAACAGAGATGCTGGTAGGTGCCATCTTTGCACACTCCACCTACCCTGCTAGCACAGGTGAGCAAGCCTGGGTACAGCAACTTCCAGAAGCCAAGTGAAGACAGGTGAGGGTGAGTGGTCACGGCACTATTCCGCTGCCTTGTTGAAGCTGCAAAGTTCAGGTGGTTGTAGTTCTCCCCACTTCTGAGCTGGCACTCCCACTCACAGCCTATAGTCTCTACATACACCCAGATAAGAGACACTCTCTTACAGCATTCCTGAAACCCGAGAATGTACTCAATCAAGACATTTTTCCCATTGCCTTTCTGAGGCCTGAGAACACACTCCACCCCCTATACTCTCCACCTGACTAGCTAAAGCCAGCAGGTATGCACAGTCTATACAGAGCAGGACCCTTGGTCACCTGACCCTGCTGGCCAAATGGCCTGCATTCCTGGGCCCTAGGAGAATGCATTATCGGAAAAATAGTTCCAAGCAGGCCACCACCTCCAGAACACTGCACAGAGAACAGACTGAAATGCAATCCCAGTTCTCCCATGAAAAATGCCAATTTACCTAGGCTGGAGCTTCAGCCTGAGGGACTGTCTTCAGGGTGTTCACATAGCTAGAGGCTAGGGCCATGCTCCCAAGGAATGTAAGCAGGGGGACACCATACTTGCACACTCTTTGGCCTCACTACAGCTCAATGAGACCTCCAAAAAGGAGCTTATATATTCATATAAGGCCCCAATTTTTTCAACTGTCATCAGGGGACACCTCCAGATCTTATGGTCTGGAGACCAGCTGGGATTATGATTGTAACCCCAAAGGACTGTGCCTATCTGCATGCTTTAAAAGCTGCTGCTTGAGGGGCTGGCTCCCAATCAGCCTGAAACTAGGTGTTAAATGAGATTCATCCCCTTGTGAAAGGTCTTGGCAGACCCTCAAAATAGGAATATAATAAGAATAAACCAGGTGACTTAGATGATCACAAAGGTTCAAGAAACAATACGAGATAGGGCAAGGTATAACAAGAAGGTTCATCACCTACACAAGGCCATTTCTTCAAACTAGGAGAGGTAGCTGTTTCACTTAGAGTCAAGCAAAGAGTCAAGCAAAATGGGGAAACAGAAATATGTTCCAAATGAAAGAACAAGCCAGAACCTCAGAAAAATACCTTAATGATACAGAGATAATTAATCAACCTGATAAATAATTCAAAGTAATGGTTTTAAAGATTTTAATCAAACTTGGGAAAAGAATGAATGAACACTGTGAGAACTTCAACAAAGAGATAGAAAATAGAAGAAAGTATCAAACAGAAGTTACAGAATATAATAACTGAACAGAAAAATACACTAGATGGGTTCAACAGCAGATTGGATGAAGCAGAAGAACAGATCAACATGTTGGAAAACAAAGCAATGGAACTCTGATAGAGCAGCAAAAAAGAAAAAAAATCAAACGAAGATAACTTAAGGGACCAATGAGACAACATTAAGCAAAATAACATTTACGTTATAGGAGTCCCAAAAGGAGAAATGAGAAAGAAAGGGGCAGAAAATTTATATGAAGACATAATGGCTGAAAATAATTAGATTTCCCTAGCCTGGAGAAACAGACATCCAGGTCTAGGAAGCTCAGGAAAGCCCAAACAAGATGAACCTGAAAGAACCACACCAAGATGTCTTATGATTAAAATATCAAAATTTAAAGAGAGAATCTTAAAAGCAACAAGTGAAAAACAAATTGTTACCTACAAAGGAAACCCCACAGGGCTATAAGCACCTATCTTTGCAGAAACATTGCATGCCAGAAAGGAAGCCAAGCACTGAAAGGAAAAAACTTTGAACAAAGAATACTTAACCAACAAAGTTATCATTCACAATTGAAGTAGAGAGAAAGCATTTTCAAGACAAACAAAAGCTAAAGCAGTTATCACTACTAAACCAGACTTACAAGAACTGTTAAAATGACTTCTTTAAGCTGAAAAGAAGTGGCACTAATTAACAAGAAAACAGAAAAGTAAAAATCTCACTGGAAAGGGTAAATATAAACTAAGGCAGTATGTTAATCACTTATAAAGCTACTATGAAGGTTAAAAGCAAAAGTAGTAAAATTAACTAAAACAACAATAATCAGTTAAAGGATATATAAAATAAAAATATATGAATGAAATCAAACACATAAAACGGGGTGGGTGGTAAAAATTTCATGTTGGAATGTGTTCAAATTTAAGCCGTCAACTTCAAGTACACTGTTATATACTTAGGATGATGTATGTAAACCTCAAAGTAACTATAAAGGAAAAACTTAAATGCATAAAAGAAAATGAGAAAGAAATCTAAAGAAAGTTATCAAACCATAAGGGAAGAGAAAGAGAGAAGAAAGGAATAGAAAGGAACTACAAAAACAGCCAGAAAATAATTAACAAAATGGCAACAAGTAAATACCTGTCAATAATTACTCTAATGTAAACAGACTAAATTTTCCAATCAAATGACACAGAATGACTGAATTAAAAAACAAGACATCTATATACTGCCTACCAGAGACTCACTTCAAAATTAAGGACACACACACACAGACTTAAGCAAAGGGATGGAAAAAGATGTTCCATGCAAATACACATGAAAAGAAAGTTATAATAGCTATACTCCTATCAGATAAAACAGACTTTAAACAAAGACAATAATAAAAGAAAAAAGGGGTACTACCGAATGATAAAAGGATCAATCCAGCAAAAAGATAGAGCATTTATAAATATCTATGCACCTAAAACAAATACTAACATACCTAGAGGAAGAAATTGACAACAACAATACAATAAAGTAGGGGGCTTTAACACCCCACTTAACATCAAGATCCAGATAGAAAAATCAATAAAGAAACAATGACCTTAAACAATTCATGGAACTAGGTGGACTTAACAGATACATACAGAACATTCCACCCAAAAGCAGTAAAATAAACATTCTTCTCAAGTGCAAATGAAATATTCTCCAGAATAAATCACATGTTAGGTCACAAAACAAGTCTCAATAATTCAAGAAGGTTGAAATCATACTAAGCACCTTTTGTAAACACAATGGTATGAAACTACAACTTAACTACAAGAAGAAAATTAGAAAACTACAACTATGGGTCACAGAAAAACTCAGGGAAGAAACAGATATACTCAGAGACAAGTGAAAACAGAAATACAACATACCAAAATATATGGGATGCAGCAAAAGCAGTTATAGCGGAGAAGTTCACAACAATACAGTCCTATTTCAAGAAATAAAAATCTCAAAATTTAACTTTACACCTAAAGGAGCTAGAAAAAGATGAATAAATGAAGCCCAAGTTAGGAAAAGGAAGGAAATAATAAAGAACAGAGTGGAAATAAATGAAATAGAAACTAAAAAGACAATAGAAGGATCAATAAAACTAAAACCTGTTTCTTTGAAAAGATAAACAAAATTGACTAGCCTTCAGCTAAATTCAGAAAAAGAAAAAGTGGGATGGTTCAAAATAAATAAAATCAGAAATAATAGAGAAGTTACCACTGATACCACTGAAATATAAAGGATCATAAGAGAATACTATGAAAAATATATACCAATAAATGGAGAGCCTAGAAGAAATGGATAAATTCCTGGAAACATACAGTCTTTGAAGAAATAGAAAATCTGAATAGACCGATTACTAGTAAGGAGACTGAATCAGTAATACAAAGCATACCACCAAAATTCCAGGACCAGATGGCTCCACTGGTGAACTCTATAAAACATACAAAGATAATACCTATCTTTGTCCATCTCTCCCCAAAAATTGAAGAGGTGGGAACACTTACAAACTCATTTTACATGATCAGCATTACCTTGATACCAAAACCAGACAAGGATACAATAAAAGAAAATTATAGGCCAATATCCCTGATGAACATAGATGCAAAAATCCTCAGCAAAAATACTAGCAAAGCAAATTCAACAATACATTAAAAGGACCATACACCACGATCAAGTGGTGCAAGGGATGCAAGCATGGTTCAACATGTGCAAATCAATGTAATACCATATTAACAAAGTGAAAGATTAAAATCATATGGTCATCTTAATAGACACAGAAAAAGCATTTGACAAAATTCAATATCCATCTATGATAAAAACCTCTCAATAAAGTGCATATAGAGGGAATGCACCTCAACATAATAAAGGCCATATACAAAAAAACCAGTTAATATAATACTCAACAGTGAAAAGCTGAAAGCTTTTTCTCTGAAATTAAGAATGAGACAATAATGCCCATTCTCCCCATCATTATTCAACATAGTAGCCAGAGCAATTAGGCAAGAAAAAGAAACAAAAGGCATATGAATTGGAAAGGAAGAAGTAAAACTCTAAATTATTTGCAGATGACATGATACTATATACAGAAAATCCTAGAGTCCACCAAAAAAATGATAGACCCAATAAATGAATTCTGTAAAATTACAGGACACAAAATTAATATAAAAAAATCTGTTCGATTTCTATACACTAATAACGAACTCTCAGAGAGATAGCTCTAAGAAAACAATACCATTTTTAATTGAATCCAAAAGAAAAAAATGCCTAGAAATAAATTTAACCAAGATGAAAGACCGGTACACTGAAAATTTTAACACTGATGAAAGTGAAGAAATCATAAATAGTTGGAAAGATAGTCTGTGCTTATATATAAGGCTTAATATTGTTAGAATGTCCATCCTACAGTCTACAATCTACTGAACAATTACAGTTTCAACTCAATCCCTATCAAAATTTCAATTGTATTCTTCACAAAACTAGAACAAATTTTCTAAAACTATGTGGAACAACAAAAGACTGAACACAGGCAAAACAATCTTAAGAAAGAACAAAGCTGAAGTATAATGCTCTCTGATTTTAAACTATATTACAAAGCTATCATAGTCAAAACAGTATGGTATTGCATTAAAGACAGACACAAACCCACACATATATGGTCAATTAATTTACAACAAAGGAGGCAAGAACATAGTAAAAGACAAAGAACAGTCTCTTCAATAAATGGCACAGAGAAAACTGGACAGCCACATGCAGAAGAAACTAGACCACTATATTACACCATATATAAAATTAACTCAAAATGGATAGAAGACTTGAAAACAAGACCCTAAATTATAAAACTCCTAGAAGAAAACATAGATGGTAAGCTCCTTACCTCAGTCTTAATGATGTTTTTTTTTTTTTTTTTTTTTTTGAGAGGGCATCTCTCATATTTATTGATCAAATGGTTGTTAACAACAATAAAATTCAGTATAGGGGGGTCAATGCTCAATGTACAATCATTAATCCATCTCAAGCCTAATTCTCGTCAGTCTCCAATCTTCTGAAGCATAACGAACAAGTTCTTACATGGTGAACGAATTCTTACAGAGTGAATAAATTCTTACATGGTGAACAGTACAAGGGCAGTCATCACAGAAACTTTCGGTTTTGATCATGCAATATGACCTATAAACCATCAGGTCAAATATGAATATTCATTTGATTTTTGTACTTGATTTATATGTTGATCCCACATTTCTCCTATTATTATTATTATTTTTATTTTTAATAAAATGCTGAAGTGGTAGGTAGATGCAAGATAAAGGTAGAAAACATAGTTTAGTGCTGTAAGAAGGCAAATGTAGATGATCAGATGATCAGGTGTGTGCCTATGGACTAAGTATTAATCCAGGCTAGACAAGGGCAGCAAGACATCCACGGATGCAGAAGATTTCTCTCAAAGCAGGGGGGGTGAGGTTCTGAGCCTCACCTCTGTTGATCCCCAAATTCTCACCTGATGGCCCCCCTGCGACTGTGCCTGTCTTAGGTTGTTCCTCCCTTGAGGAATCTTACCCGTCTCTGGCTAACCAGTCATCTTCCGGGGCCATACAGGGAAATGTAAAGTTGGTAAGTGAGAGAGAAGCCATATTGTTTGCAAAGGTTAGCTTTTTACTTCTTTGCAGATTTATGCCCTGTGGCTTCTATGCCCAGCACTTGTCTCGAGGTATCTTTACCACCTGGAGGAATTATGATACTCGGTAAATTCGATATGAGGCACGAATTCTATTTAAAGTTTGTAATTAGGAAGGAAGAAGAAAAGCTATAGATGTAGCATATGAAGGAAACTTGGGAGGATTGATTATTTCTTTGACATATCTTCTTGTATAGTACCTTAAGTATGTATAGGTTTTAAACTACTAACTAATTTGCACACACATATTGACATAATAGGAATACGGTGACATAAACAAAGCAAATCTATAATTACCAGCCATCTCCAGTGAAGCCAAGAAAACCATTTAGGCACCCTAGGCATTTGTGAAAATTTATCTATGATATGATGGATATTTTCCAACTGTACTTGAACCATCAGACAAATTAAAGCAGCCCATTTCTGGGATCTGTTCACATCCCATATGTTCTTTTAACCATAGATAGTCTATAGTCATGAGATTTTGGGGTGCTACAACTTGCACCCCTCCCAACTCCTGGTTGAGTTCCAACAGTACAGATCCAGTCAAATTCGTTGTCTCACTGTATGCACATGCCAGCCTAGACATCTCCCTCCTCCTTCTTATGGCAAGTCCAGGAGATGGTGGGCTGGATGCAGCCACAACCGCAGCATCGTCCGGATCCCTGTGGAGGCTTTTTGATGATCATCCCCCGGCACGAGTCCTCCAGAGAGTGCTGATGCCGGAAGCTCCTCCTCATATCGTATCTTAGTTCATTTTCTGGGTATCCAAGCTAGGCCTTGATCTTCTGCGTAGAAACAAACAGACCCTTTGCCCACACTTTGACATGCCCTCTATACCACTGTGCAGAACTCATTGGAGGTCAGCACACAGTAACTGCTTTTTTTTTTTTTTTTTAATTAAGAGAAAGGAATATTATCAGAAAAGAGTACCTCCATAGCTGATCATCTGACACCCTTTAAGTGATCAACATTAAGGATATTTAAAGCATGCGTTGATCTTTGATTTACCAATAGTTTTATCCTGTTAAGGAGTAATCCCCCTTTTCTTTCTTTCTTTCTTTTTTTTTTTTTAAATTTTTAATCTACACTTACCTGAAGAATACTATGTTTACTATGCTCTCCCCTATATCAGGTCCCCCCTAACAACCACATTACGGTTACTGTCCATCAGCTTAGCAAAATGTTGTAGAGTCACTACTTGTCCTCTCTGTGTTGTGCAGCCCACCCTCCCCTTTCTCCCTCCCCCCCATGCATGCTAATCTTAATACCCCCCTTCTTCTTCCCCCCCCTTATCCCTCCCTGCCCACCCATCCTCCCCAGTTCCTTTCCCTTTGGTACCTGTTAGTCCATTTTTGGGTTCTGTAATTCTGCTGCTGTTTTGTTCCTTCAGTTTTTCCTTTGTTCCTATACTCCTCAGATGAGTGAAATCATTTGGTATTTCTCTTTCTCCGCTTGGCTTATTTCACTGAGCATAATACTCTCCAGCTCCATCCATGTTGCTGCAAATGGTTGGATTTTTCCACTTCTTATGGCTGAGTAGTATTCCATTGTGTATATGTACCACATCTTCTTTATCCATTCATCTACAGATGGACATTTAGGTTGCTTCCAATTCTTGGCTATTGTAAATAGTGCTGCGATAAACATAGGAGTGCATCTGTCTTTCTCAAACTTGATTGCTGCGTTCTTAGGGTAAATTCCTAGGAGTGGAATTCCTGGGTCAAATGGTAGGTCTGTTTTGAGCATTTTGATGCACCTCCATACTGCTTTCCACAATGGTTGAACTAATTTACATTCCCACCAGCAGTGTAGGAGGGTTCCCCTTTCTCCACAGCCTCGCCAACATTTGTTGTTGTTTGTCTTTTGGATGGCAGCTATCCTTACTGGTGTGAGGTGATACCTCATTGTAGTTTTAATTTGCATTTCTCTGATAATTAGCGATGTGGAGCATCTTTTCATGTGTCTCTTGGCCATCTGTATTTCTTTTTTGGAGAACTGTCTGTTCAGTTCCTCTGCCCATTTTTTAATTGGGTTATTTGTTTTTTGTTTGTTGAGGCGTGTGAGCTCTTTATATATTCTGGACGTCAAGCCTTTATCAGATCTGTCATTTTCAAATATATTCTCCCATACTGTAGGGTTCCTTTTTGTTCTATTGATGGTGTCTTTCGCTGTACAGAAGCTTTTCAGCTTAATGTAGTCCCACTTGCTCATTTTTGCTGTTGTTTTCCTTGCCCGGGGAGATATGTTCAAGAAGAGATCACTCATGTTTATATCTAAGAGGTTTTTGCCTATGTTTTTTTCCAAGAGTTTAATGGTTTCGTGACTTACATTCAGGTCTTTGATCCATTTTGAGTTTACCTTTGTATATGGGGTTAGACAATGGTCCAGTTTCATTCTCCTACATGTAGCTGTCCAGTTTTGCCAGCACCATCTGTTGAAGAGACTGTCATTTTGCCATTGTATGTCCATGGCTCCTTTATCAAATATTAATTGACCATATATGTTTGGGTTAATTTCTGGGGTCTCTAATCTGTTCCACTGGTCTGTGGCTCTGTTCTTGTGCCAGTACCAAATTGTCTTGATTACTATGGCTTTGTAGTAGAGCTTGAAGTTGGGGAGTGAGATCCCCCCTACTTTATTCTTCTTTTTCAGGATTGCTTTGGCTATTCGGGGTCTTTGGTGTTTCCATATGAATTTTTGAATTATTTGTTCCAATTCATTGAAGAATGTTGCTGGTAATTTGAGAGGGATTGCATCAAATTTGTATATTGCTTTCGGCAGGATGGCCATTTTGACGATATTAATTCTTCCTAGCCATGAGCATGGGATGAGTTTCCATTTATTAGTGTCCCCTTTAATTTCTCTTAAGAGTGACTTGTAGTTTTCAGAGTATAAGTCTTTCACTTCCTTGGTTAGGTTTATTCCTAGGTATTTTATTCTTTTTGATGCAATGGTGAATGGAATTGTTTTCCTGATTTCTCTTTCTATTGATTCGTTGTTAGTGTATAGGAAAGCTACAGATTTCTGTGTGTTGATTTTGTATCCTGCAACTTTGCTGTATTCCGATATCAGTTCTAGTAGTTTTGGAGTGGAGTCTTTAGGGTTTTTTATGTACAGTATCATATCATCTGCAAATAGTGACAGTTTAACTTCTTCTTTACCAATCTGGATTCCTTGTATTTCTTTGTTTTGTCTGATTGCCGTGGCTAGGACCTCCAGTACTATGTTAAATAACAGTGGGGAGAGTGGGCATCCCTGTCTGGTTCCCGATCTCAGTGGAAATGCTTTCAGCTTCTCGCTGTTCAGTATAATGCTGGCTGTGGGTTTATCATATATGGCCTTTATTATGTTGAGGTACTTGCCCTCTATTCCCATTTTGCTGAGAGTTTTTATCATGAATGGATGTTGAATTTTGTCAAATGCTTTTTCAGCATCTATGGAGATGATCATGTGGTTTTTGTCTTTCTTTTTGTTGATGTGGTGGATGATGTTGATGGATTTTCGAATGTTGTACCATCCTTGCATCCCTGGGATGAACCCCACTTGGTCATGGTGTATGATCCTTTTGATATACTGTTGAATTCTGTTTGCTAATATTTTATTGAGTATTTTTGCATCTACGTTCATCAGGGATATTGGTCTGTAATTTTCTTTTTTGGTGGGGTCTTTGCCTGGTTTTGGTATTAGGGTGATGTTGGCTTCATAGAATGAGTTTGGGAGTATTCCCTCTTCTTCTATTTTGTGGAACACTTTAAGGAGAATGGGTATTATGTCTTCTCTGTGTGTCTGATAAAATTCCGAGGTAAATCCGTCCGGCCCCGGGGTTTTGTTCTTGGGTAGTTTTTTGATTACTGTTTCAATTTCTTTGCTTGTAATTGGTTTGTTTAACTTTTGTGTTTCTTCCTTGGTCAGTCTTGGGAGGTTGTATTTTTCTAGGAAGTTGTCCATTTCTTCTAGGTTTTCCAGCTTGTTGGCATATAGGTTTTCATAGTAGTCTTTAATAATTCTTTGTATTTCTGTGGAGTCTGTCGTGATTTTTCCATTCTCATTTCTGATTATGTTGATTTGTGTTGACTCTCTTTTTCTCTTAATAAGTTGGGCTAGAGGCTTATCTATTTTGTTTATTTTCTCAAAGAACCAGCTCTTGGTTTCGTTGATTTTTGCTATTGTTTTATTCTTCTCAATTTTGTTTATTTCTTCTCTGATCTTTATTATGTCCCTCCTTCTGCTGACTTTAGGCCTCATTTGTTCTTCTTTTTCCAGTTTTAATAATTGTGATGTTAGACTATTCATTTGGGATTGTTCTTCCTTCTTCAAGTGTGCCTGGATTGCTATATACTTTCCTCTTAAGACTGCTTTCGCTGCATCCCACAGAAGTTGGGGCTTAGTGTTGTTGTTGTCATTTGTTTCTATATATTCCTTGATCTCTATTTTGATTTGTTCATTGATCCATTGATTATTTAGTAGCATGTTGTTAAGCCTCCATGTGTTTGTGAGCCTTTTTGTTTTCTTTGTAGAATTTATTTCTACTTTCATACCTTTGTGATCTGAAAAATTGGTTGGTAGAATTTCAATATTGTGGAATTTACTGAGGCTCTTTTTGTGAGCTAGTATGTGGTCTATTCTGGAGAATGTTCCATGTGCACTTGAGAAGAATGTATATCCTGTTGCTTTTGGATGTAAAGTTCTATAGATGTCTATTAGGTCCATCTGTTCTAGTGTGTTGTTCAGTGCCTGTGTGTCTTTACTTATTTTCTGCCCGGTGGATCTATCCTTTGGGGTGAGTGGTGTGTTGAAGTCTCCTACAATGAATGCATTGCAGTCTATTTCCCTCTTTAGTTCTGTTAGTATTTGCTTCACATATGCTGGTGCTCCTGTATTGGGTGCATATATATTTAGAATGGTTATATCCTCTTGTTGGACTAAGCCCTTTATCATTATGTAGTGGCCTTCTTTATCTCTTGTTACTTTCTTTGTTTTGAAGTCTATTTTGTCTGATATTAGTACTGCAACCCCTGCTTTCTTCTCACTGTTGTTTGCCTGAAATATGTTTTTCCATCCCTTGACTTTTAGTCTATGCTTATCTTTGGGTTTAAGGTGAGTTTCTTGTAAGCAGCATATAGATGGGTCTTGCTTTTTTATCCATTCTATTACTCTATGTCTTTTGATTGGTGCATTAAGTCCATTTACATTTAGGGTGACTATTGAAAGATATGTACTTATTGCCATTGCAGGCTTTAGATTCGTGGTTACCAAAGGTTCAAGGTTAGCTTCTTTAGTATCTTACTGCCTAACTTAGCTCGCTTATTGAGCTGTTATATACACTGTCTGGAGAGTCTTTTCTTCTCTCCCTTCTTATTCCTCCTCCTCCCTTCTTCATATGTTGTGTGTTTTGTTCTGTGCTCTTTTTAGGGGTGCTCCCATCTAGAGCAGTCCCTGTAGGATGCCCTGTAGAGGTGGTTTGTGGGAAGCAAATTCCCTCAGCTTTTGCTTGTCTGGGAATTGTTTGATCCCACCATCATAGTTAAATGATAGTCGTGCTGGATCCAGTATCCTTGGTTCAAGGCCCTTCTGTTTCATTGCATTAAGTATATCATGCCATTCTCTTCTGGCCTGTAGGGTTTCTGTTGAGAAGTCTGATGTTAGCCTGATTGGTTTTCCTTTATAGGTGACCTTTTTCTCTCTAGCTGCCTTTAAAACTCTTTCCTTGTCCTTGATCCTTGCCATTTTAATTATTATGTGTCTTGGTGTTGTCCTCCTTGGATCCTTTCTGTTGGGGGTTCTGTATAATTCCATGGTCTGTTCGATTATTTCCTCCCCCAGTTTGGGGAAGTTTTCAGCAATTATTTCTTCAAAGACACTTTCTATCCCTTTTCCTCTTTCTTCCTCTTCTGGTATTCCTATAATACGAATGTTTTTCCTTTTGTATTGGTCACATATTTCTCTTAGTGTTGTTTCATTCCTGGAGATCCTTTTATCTCTCTCTATGTCAGCTTCTATACGTTCCTGTTCTCTGGCTTCTATTCCTTCAATGGCCTCTTGCATCTTATCCATTCTGCTTATAAATCCTTCCAGGGATTGTTTCATTTCTGTGATCTCTTTCCTGACATCTGTGATCTCCTTCCGGACTTCATCCCACTGCTCTTGCATTTTTCTCTGCATCTCATCCCACTGCTCTTGCATTTTTCTCTGCATCTCATCCCATTGCTCTTGCATTTTTTTCTGCATCTCTGTCAGCATGTTCATGATTTTTATTTTGAATTCTTTTTCAGGAGGACTAGTTAGGTCTGTCTCCTTCTCAGGTGTTGTCTCTGTGATCTTTGTCTGCCTGTAGTTTTGCCTTTTCATGGTGATAGAGATAGTCTGCAGAGCTGGTACAAGTGACCGCTGGAAGAGCTTCCCTTCTTGTTGGTTTGTAGCCTTTTCCTGGGAGAATAGCGACCTCTAGTGGCTTGTGCTGGGCAGCTGTGCGCAGACAGGGCTTCTGCTTCCTGCCCAGTTGCTTTGGGGTTTATCTCCACTGTTGCTGTGGGCTTGGCCTGGCTGGGGCTGTTCCTCAAAAATGGTGGAGCCCCGTTAGAGGGGGAGCAGCCAGGAGACTATTTATCTCCGTAAGGGGCCTCTGTGCTCCCTGCTGCCCAGGGGGTTAGAGTGCCCAGAGATCCCCAGATTCCCTGCTTCTGGTCTAAGTGACCTGTCCTGCCCCTTTAAGATTTCCAAAAAGCACTCTCCAAACCAAAACAACAACAGCAACAATGAGAGAGGGAACAGAAAGGAAAAAAAAAAGAAAAAACACGCGATTTTTTTTTTTTTCCTCAGGTGCCGGTCCCAGGCACCCGCGCACTGGTCCTGCTGCCCTGTCTCCCTAGCACCAGGGTCCCTGTCCTTTCAAGGCTTCCAAAAAGCACCCACCCACCGGTCTCGCAGGGAAGGAACGCTCAATATTCTTGGTCCTCAGGCACTGGTCCCACGCACCCGCTCACCAGTCCCGCCGCCCTGCCTCCCTAGCACCGGGGTCCCTGTCCCTTCAAGGCTTCCAAAAAGCACTTGGCAAAAAGAGAGAAAAAAAAGGGGAAAAACGCGCGATTTCTTCCGTCCTCAGGTGCTGGTCTCAGGCACCCACCCACCGGTCCCACAGGGAAAAATGCGGGATATTCTTTGTCCTCAGGTGCCGATCCCAGGCACCTGCTCACCAGTCCCGCCGCCCTGCCTCCCTAGCACCGGGGTCCCTGTCCCTTTTAGGCTTCCAAAAAGCACTCGCAGAAAAGAGAAAAAAAAAAGGGGAAAAACGCGCGATTTCCTCTGTCCTCAAGTGCCGGTCTCAGGCACCCGCCCACCGGTCCCGCAGGGAAAAACGGGGGATATTCTTTGTCCTCAGGCGCCGGTCCCAGCCACCCGCTCACCAGTCCCGCCACCGTGACTCCCTAGCACTGGGGTCCCCGTCCCTTCAAGGCTTCCAAAAAGCGCTTGCCAAAAAGAGAAAAAAAAAAAAAAGGGGAAAAACGCGCGACCTCCTCCGTCCTCAGGCACCGGTCTCAGGCACCCGCCCCCAGGTCTCGCAGGGAGAAACGCGGGATATTCTTTGTCCTCCGGCGCCGTTCCCAGGCACCTCCTCACCGGTCCCGCCACCCCGCCTCCCCAGCAATGGGGGCCCGTCCCTCTAAGGCTTCCAAAAAGCGCTCGCCAAAAAAAAAAACTGCTCCGGTTTCTCTCCACCCGCCGGGAGCCGGGGGGAGGGGCGCTCGGGTCCCGCCGGGCTGGGGCTTGTATCTTACCCCCTTCACAAGGCGCTGGGTTCTTGCAGGTGTGGATGTGGTCTGGATGTTGTCCTGTGTCCTGTGGTCTCTATTTTAGGAAGATTTTTCTTTGTTATATTTTCATAGCTCTATGTGTTTTTGGGAGGAGATTTCCACTGCTCTACTCACGCCGCCATCTTGGCTCCCGCCCCCCAATGATGTTTTTTGAATCTGACTCCAAAGGTAAGGGAAACAAAAGCAAAAATAAACAACTGGTATCATATCAAACTAAAAAGCTTTTGCACAGCCAAAGAAACTGTCAGCAAATTGAAAAGACGACTTAATGAATGAGAGAAGATACATGCAAATCATGCACCTGATAAGGGGTTATCATCCAAAATAAAGAACCCATGCAATTCAATAATAAAAAAGAATTTGATTAAAAAATTGGGCAGAGGGCCTGAATTTTTTTTTTCCAAAGAAGACATGCATATGGCCAATAGGTTTCCGTGAAAACATGTCCAACATCATTAATCATCAGGAAAATGCAAATCAAGACCACAATGAGATATCACCTTACTCCTTTCAAAAAAAAAAAAAAAAACAAGAAATAACAAGTAT
Organism: Manis javanica; assembly: GCF_040802235.1. Lineage (NCBI taxonomy): Eukaryota > Metazoa > Chordata > Mammalia > Pholidota > Manidae > Manis > Manis javanica. The sequence goes on from NC_133162.1 coordinate 84,821,363, forward strand.
TGGCAACAATGTAGAGAAAAGGGAACCCCATGCACTCTTGGTGGGAATGTAAATTGGTACAGTCACTATGGAAACACATTAAGTATGGAGATTCCTCAAAAAATTAAAAATAGAACTACCAGATACTCCAGCAATTCCACTTCTGGGTATCTATTCAAAGAAAATCAAAACACTAACTAAAAAAGATATATGCACCCCTATTTTATTGCAGCATTATTTATAATAGCTAAGATATGGAAAAAGCTAAGTGCCATCAATGAATGAATGGATAAAGATGTGGTACTTACATACAATGTAATTGTATTGCTCAGCCATAAGAAAGAATGAAATATTGCTCAGCCATAGAAAGAATGAAATCTTGCCATTTACAACAACATGGATGGACCTTGAGGTTATTATGCTAAGTGAAATAAGTCAAATAGAAAAAGATAAATGCTACACAATTTCACTTATATGAGGAATCTAATAAACAAAACAAAACAAAATCCATACTCAGAGATACAGAGAACAGATTGGTGGTTGCCAGAGGGAAGGGGGGTTAAGGATGAGGGGCCTAAATGGGTGAAGGGGATCAAGAAATACAAACTTTAAGTTATAGAATAAACAAGTCATGGGGATGTAATGTACAGTATGGGTAATATAGTCAATAATGTTGTATTAACTTTGTATGGTGACAGGTGGTAACTCTAGATTTATTGTGATCACTTCATAATGTATACAAAAACAGAAGTGCTATATTATACACCAGAAACTACAATATTGTACATCAGTTATACCTAAAATAAAAAATTCCTAGGTCCCATGCATGACTATCTTACAAGCCTTGAACAGACCTGTTCAGTTTCACCATTTTACCAGCTCCACTTGTGCCACTATCTAAATCTAACTTTTTCTTTTATCTTATACTGTCATCTAGATCAACAGTAGGTAATAAATTAAAATATTTTTAAATCATCACATTATCATTAGAAAGGATCACAGCACTTTTCTAAAGGTAGTTCCACTCTAACTCATCTCTCAATAGTTAGTTCCTCACTTGCTGAATGAAAAAAGTACTGCCCAATAGGCTCTCAGGGTTATGATAAAGTTAAACGAAATATGATATATGACAATGTTTCATGAACTATACAGTTCTTATACTACTTGCTCATTCTGATACATCCACCCTGCTTTTCCTTAGCCAACTCTGATCCATGTTTTAAAAACCAGCTCAAATATCATGTTCTCCATAAAGACATCCTTGAATCTCATAAGGACACCATTACTCCATCCTATCTATTGCCAGATTTTTGTTCATACTTCTATATAGCACTTTATATTTTATTCCTTCATTTACTTATGTATTTCTCCTAGTGTGGACTATTTCACACTTGCCTGTCTTCTAGGGCACAGAATAGGATTTCAATTAATTTTTGATAAATTAATAATAATATAAAGGTTCTGTCCCTTTGTTCTTAACATATGTACAGTTTGTGACAATCGCAAATCAGTAAAAATAGTTTCATATATACTCACCTTTTTACATACTGCTTGATTATACAGTTGACTCTTGGACAACATGAGGATTAGGGACACTGACCCCACCACACAGTTGAAAATTTGGGTATTACCCTAAAAACTAATAGCCTACTACTGACCAGAAGCTTTATTGATAACATAAACAGTTGAATAATATATATTTTGTATGTTATGTATATTAAATACTGTATTCTTATAATAAAGTAAGCTGGAGAAAAGAAAATGTTTTTTCAAATTGTTGCAAATCCCCCCAAATTTTCTAATATGTTTATTGAAAACAATCCACATATAAATAGACCCACTCAGTTCAAAGACATGTTCTTCAAGGGTCAACTCTATATACACATATTTAATTATCATATATTTCTTTAACCAGACTGCTCAACACTGAGATCAACCCTTAGTACTGTACTATAAAGAAAACTACATTGGCTCCACCCAGCATTCTAAACCTGGAACTATTATATAAATAGGATCTGATAAAATTCTCTAACTCATGGGCTGCCTTCTACCTGCCCATAGGTCTGTAAGATGCCTAACAAAATGGAGACCAAACACATCCTCTCTGTGGATGAACTGTAGATGAATACTGAAGACACAGAAGGGTTATATAAGATATTAAAGAAAAATTTATCACTGAATGAATCAAAAGTCAAAATTAACTGCACATTTACTTGAGAATAGAAAAATAAATTTTTGAACCTGAATGAAATCTCATCCCTCGGTTCCCTCAGGTAAGGCAGGGGCACAGAGAACATCATCTGAGGGTGCCAAGGACCAAATTCACACTCAGGAGACAATGTAGATGTTTTATCTAGTATCTAGAGGTTCCAGCCAGATAACAAATTTAGGAAAGGGGGCAGGGAGAAAGAAAGAAAAAGAGGAATGCTCAAAATGAGGAAACACCAAAAAATTAAAAAAAAAACTGAAGTTTGTCTTCAAAGAACCCTACACTCTCCTATCTTCCACTTTACTATTAAACAAGTACTGTATCCCTACTATGTGCCAAAGATTCTATTAAGCACGAAAGAAATACAGATAATTAAGAGATTGCTCTGGAGAAACTCATAAATTATTAAGGAGTCAAACACAATCCAGTTTAATAGGTATTTTCTTAATTATCAGGCCCAATCAATTATGTAACAACACACTCTTAATAGTAGCTGTTAAGACATCACACAACGGGGAAAACAGTGTAGCTCAGAGAAGAAAAATAGGGACTCTGTGGCATCTTACTACACTGATGGACAGTGACTGCAATGGGGTATGCAGGGGGACTTGATAGTAAGGGTGAATGTAATAAGCACATTGTTTTTCTTGTGAAACCTTCATAAGAGTGTATATCAATGATACCTTAATAAAAAAAAAAAAGAAATCACACTACAACCCTATTAAATCAACTGGAAGATGCACCCTGAAATTAAACATAAAAATGTGAAAAAAAGAACATCACTTAATTGATATAATGGGGTATAACACAACAGTTAAAGCATGCTCCTATCCCTAGGTCCACTATTTGATGTTGGACAAGTTACAACCTCTGAGTCTCAGTTCCCCTCTCCTTAAAATGAGGAAAGGAAGAGCAGTACCTCAAGGTATTGTGGTCTGAATAAAAATAAATATAAAGCACTCAGATAAAACATTTAGAACTGAGCCTGGCATACAGCAGGCTCAATTAAAATAACAGTAATACTATTACTGTTACTAATACTATCACTATCACTATTATTTTTATTATAGCAAAGGCCACAATAAAAGTAAGTATAGTGCTCTGAGAACCACCTTGGGCTGGTGCAAGGGGTAGTGTGGATGAAGGTGGGGGGGGCAGGTACAGCTCCTAGGCAGAAGGAATTAGTACCTGCATCAAAAAGGCACAGACAAAAAACAAATATGCCCTTGGAGCTTCGACTTTCATGGTATGCAATTCAAAACACTTTACTAAGAAAAAAAGGGAGATACTTTGAAAAATATAAAAGCTATGTTAACATTGAAAATAAAAATCCGAGTTGGAACTCCCAACTTATTTCAAGCTAGAGGACTTCTGGTTGCTTCCTATGTAGGAGTAGAAAAATTTTGCAATGCATTGCCCCAAAAATGTAAGTGTTGATAATAGTTTTAAAGCACTATTACTAAGCCAAGCGCAGTCTTAAACTGTAAGGGAGACACATACAGACAAAAAGGTAACCATTTACCTGGCCCATCAGGTATGAGAACTCTCCCAATCCCTCATTTAGGCTGTGTTTTTCTGAAGCCCTTATAGAAAAATCTGAATGTACTTCAAGGAAAGTCAACATCCCATTTAAGAGGTTCTATGGAAACGTCAGAAGCAATCTCCTCTCCGGTCACAGTCAGTTTGCGGCCATCAGAAAAGATCCCCAGAAAGGAATGGAGTCAAGGAAAGAATGCTAACTCACCAGAGCGGGTCTGCATGAGATACACTGATGACAAACGCCTCTCCTGTCTGTCCAGAAAGAGTCCGCCCACTTTTATCAATAATTGTCCCTGAAATCTGAATTAACAAAGTAAACTAAGTGAGTAACATGGAATCCATTTAAGAATATAAACAAAAAGACAAAATAAATGAGCAGGCTGACTTTCTACATTCTTTTATAAAAGAGAGACTTATGGAACTCAGACTCAAAGACAGCACTTTCTTTAGGAGGGTCAGAAAAGACAAAGTGCAAGGTAACTTGGGGAGGAGCTGGTAATCCATAGAAGTGAAAAAGGAAAAATCAGTGAGGCAAAAGCAATGACTGAAATTCACACATCTAGTCCCACTGGAGAAGGGTTTCCCACAGTTAACTTAGGTTATCCTGGCTGTTAAACATCAGATTCGTCTAACACCCCTTGTTTTGATTCTATTTTACTCTCACCAAGTAATCTGGGGTCTCTCATGTGCATCTGCCTTTTGAAATAATAAACCAATAGTCTGATGTCTTCAGAATTGGGTACTGTACAGTCAGCATGTGGGCCCTAATGAAAGTGAGTCTCAAAGCCTCTGGCTTCAGGGGACCAATTCAGCCACACTTCTTTGGAACAGCCTGCTTTCCACCCACCGCCTCTACTAGGTTCATCTTCTTCACATTTTCAGAGATAAGACTCCTATTGGTGTAGAGCTGGTAGTAGGAGAGAGGTGAGCAGAGGAAGTTAAAACAGGTGTTTTCTAAGAGATACTATCAATAGTTCTACTACACAAGGAAAATAGAAACCTACTCTTAAAATGACAGTATTAATAAAAGACAAAATTGATCACACAAACATTTTAGAACTTACAAAGACAGGCTGGGGAGCATACTTCTCTTCAAAAAGGTTTTGGAGTGCAAATAAGGCTGCCTGTCAAGGGAAAAAAGCAGAACATCTTTATTTCTGAGAAAATATGTCCAAGGTCAGTCTAACTGGCTAATCAGAATATTCCCTCTTCCAACAGCTCTTCACATAAGACCCACATCACATTCTCTAAGGAGAAGAAACATCTCCTGCCTATAATGTGCAGCCCCAGCACCCCTGTCTCAAGTATATTAAAACAAAACAAATGCTGGCCCAGAGTTCACCTACAAATTGGTATTTCTTTCTTCTGAGGAGGAGATGGAGAGCTACTCTTTCTTCCTTCTCTCAAACAAAATTAAAAATAGACAAATAAGAATGCCTCTACCTCCCACATCCTCATATAGGGATGGTAAGTGTACTAACTATCTGTCATTGCAAAAAAGAGTGTGAGCATAGATGCATCGTACAAGGTACAAATCCCATGTTACTCTGGACTTGTCCATGTTCTTTTAAACATTATTTATTAAACATTCCAGGGAACATATCTTCCCTTGCTTTGTATCATTATATTTCTTGATTCTAAGGTGTGCATATTTTTATAATTAGTTTTCCAAAATCAGAATACAACCTATAAATAATGTGTACCTTCATTGTGTTGGTGACATTTTTTTTCCCCATGGGAAGTTATTATATCAACAATATCAGTACTCTTACAATAAAGGTAGAAAAAAGAAAATGTTTTTTCAAATTGTCAGATCTCAAAAAATGTTTCCAATATATTCATTAAAAACAATCCACATATAAGTGGACCCACATAGTTCATACCCATGTTGTTCAAGGGTCAACTTTATACACTTAATGTTTTGCCCCTGGTTGTTGTACCCTATGATGAGCTAAAAGAAAACAGATATCCTGGCCTCTGCTCCTACGTCCTGGCACAGAGCTCCTGACACCCTGTCATTTCCTAAGCAATAACACTAGGAGAATTTTTTCTCTAGTGAGGTGACTCTGGGTGGCTCCTCAATAGGGACTGATCACCAGAAAGTCCAAACCATGATTAGAAGCTTTGAATTTTTAGCCCCCCACCCCACACCACTTCTCTAGAGAAGCGAAAGGGGCTAGAAATGGAGTCAGCACTGATCACACCTACATAAGGAAGCCTCCACAAAAATCCCAACAGCATAGGGATCAGAGACCTTCCAGTTTGGCAAACATATCCACCCTGGGGATACCCCGATCTACGGAAACAGAAGCTCTGGTGCTCAGGACCCTCCCAGGCTTCACCCTATGTGCCTTTCCATCTGGCTGTTCACCTGTATGCTTTATCGTGTCCTTTAAGCTGGTAAACATAGTGTTTCTTTGAATTCTGTGAACTGCTCTAGCAGATGAGTCAAACCCAAGGTAGGGGTCGTGGGAGGCCCTGATTTGTACCCACATTGAAGAGAAGTTGTGTGTAACCTGGGGATCTAAAACTTGTGACTGGTATGTGAAGTGGGGGCCATCTTGTGGGAATGAACCATTAGTTACCCTGTGGGATCTGATGTCATCTCCAGGTAAGATATGGTGTCAGATCGCAGTGAAATTGTAGGACATCCAGCTTGTGTTACAAAGAACTGCTTGTTGGTGGGGAAAACCCCCACACATTTGGTGACCATAAGTATCAGAAGTGAAATGTTCTGTTTGAGAAGCAAAGGAGACGAAACAGGTGGAAAACTGAGATTACCTAATACACACCCTATTTCTAATCTAAACAATACTGTGACACACTTCCAACATATAGCTGCATCTCATTCCTTATTATGCTTGTTATTATTCTTCTTTTGAAGATGTACACCTGAATTGTTCTTTAAATTATAATTTGCTAACTGGAAATTCACAAAACAATTTCTGGGAAGGTACATAAAATAGAACCATTACAAGCAATATGTTACAAAAGAGATACGATAGCCATCCAGCTTCTGGCTGGTGGTCACTTCCCTCATTCTTCATGTATGCAAGTATTTCAGTGAATTTCTTAAAGAGTTTCAAAAATTCTGAATCTGTGGTCTTCTCTGCATACCATTTAAACAACTAAAAGGTTTGATGAAAATAGTACTTGGGGAATAAAAAGGCCATTTTTTCCTCCTTATCTGGGAATGGGGAGTACCCTTATAAATATAATTCTCTCCCCTCAAAATAAAACACCAAAACCTATAAATTCAACTGTGTTGCCGTGCTTAACTCCTTTTGGGGTCCCAGATTTGATTCTAATGTATGGGTAGGGGGAGGCTTCCCACACACACACCAAGTGATTCTCAAACACCAGCAGGGTATCAGAGAACTCAATTCTGATGCTATCTGCCTGAAGACAACACCAGATTTCCAGGTTAAGGGCTCCATCCTACAAAACTGCCCACCACCTCCCACTCAAGATGCTGGTTGCAAGTCCCAGGCACTTACCTGTGCTTCTGACCTACTGGCTACAGATTGGCAATTCCCATGATCTCCCACTTCAGTTTGACTAATTTGTCAGAGCAGCTCACAGAACTCAGGAAAACACTTACGTTTACCAGTTTAATAAAGGATACCATAATGGACACAAGTTAACGGCAAGGTGAAGAGAGACATAGGGCAAGGTCCCAAATAAGGAGCTTCTATCCTCATGGAGCTTGGGGTCCGGCCTAGTGGCACATGGAGGTGTTCTCGTTCCCCAAGCATGGAAGCTCTCCCCAACAGAGAAGCAAGATCCAAGATCACCATTAGCTCTTCTCAGGACGGTTATGAGCAGACTTCACTGCGTAGTGACTGACTAAATTATTGGCCATTGGCTGATTCACCTTCCAGCCCCTGCTCTTGAGAGGGTTCCAAAATCTCTCATTAACATGATAAAATACCCATTTCACCTTGAAGACTGCAGTGTTTTCAGGAACTGTGGATGAAGACCAAATATACCTGGGAAGTAATATATTTGGGTCATTTGAGTATGATGATACATTTGGTCATATGAATATATTTGGTCATTTGAATAAGAGTGGGCCCTTCCCCAGAATTGGGGAAGGGTGGAGATACTGCAAGCCGTGGAATTAGGCCTCCATGAGATAGGAGACTACTTAGAGGCCCTGAGTGACTGTGCGGACAGGATTGTGGATTTTTGTTTCTCAAGATATTGGAAAGGGTTATTTCAGCGTAGCTTGGAGGAGCTGCTCAATGACCTATAGGATGCCCTTAAAAAAGAGAGACAGTTACTGAGAAGACAGGTTGCACTTCTGGAAGACACATTAGCAGTGAGGGAGGAGGCAGCAGAATCCGCTTTGCAGGAGGTCATGTGGAAGGGGGAGGAAAGAGCAGTGCGTTCAGTCCCAGAGATGGTAGAAGAGGTGTCAGGAGAGGATGAGGGGGTGGGCCCAAGGACCAATCTGTTGCCAAGGCCACCACCCAAGGCACCAGCCCCTTCCATATTAAAGGCATGTCCATTTGTAATAAAGAAAATAAAAAATGCAACAACCGTGTGCTCTTCAGGGGGAGGAGATGCCCCCTCCCCAGGTTGTGGAGCACTCTATGCTCTGCCCCGATACCCTGAATGAGCTGGTAGATTTGAGCACCCAAATTCAGAAGCCCTTGGAACCTCTGCCTACATGGCTTTTGTGTCTCTGGGATATGGGGGTGGAAAACATTATGTTGGGTTCTGAAATGGGCAGACGAGCTTCCCTGATGACTCACCCTTCCCTCTGGCAGTAGTTGCAAAGTGCCTGTCACACCCCAGGGAATTATGCGCTTCAGGATTGGCTGACAGCAGCCCTCAGAGAAGATCTGGGGGAGGCTGAAATAAGGGCACAGAAGGAAATACGGTCTATGACTGAAAGGAGAGGGACAAAGGGCCCCATGAAGGTCTCGAAGACCCAGATGTGAGTTTTGATAAAGGCCAGGGCAGTGAAAGAAAAACTTCATGGGCAGTGCAATAGGCTCTTGTTAGAACCATGGCACCAATTACAGCCCAGAGCAGTGGTTCCAGCCGCTGAGGTCCAGGACATGAAAACTGGAGGGAAAAAAAGCCCCATATCTGGCCTGTGTGCCTGAAGGACTTCCTGGAGGACATGCAGAACCCACCTGGACTCTTGCCGGAGGATGCTGGGCATTACAATTTGATTGAAGGGAGAGTCAAGGCACCTGCTTGGGGGACTGGCTGGGGCGTCTCACAGCAGAGGCTCCATGCTGAGTAAATGATCAGTTCCCAGTCAATGTGTGTATAGTATGTCCTGGCTTTGGTGGACACAGGAGCTGGATGCTCCTTGGTTTATTGTGACTCTGAGTAGTGTCCTGGGGCCCCCACTACTATACAGGAGTAGGGCTGTCAGAGTGGAATAAGCATGAACTCCCTTGGGAATAGGGAAGTCTAATGTTGTGTATGATGTTATGCTCACCTCTGATTCTCTTACACATAACTGTGGCACTACTGCAAGAGATTTGGGGTTTTGTAGGCTACTAGAGTGTTTATCCCACACTTGGCACAAATTCTGATGCCCTTGTGCCCCTTAGCATGCAAAGGCATCAGGTGGAGCTGGGATAAATCGTGTGCAGTTACCTCCACCATTGCAAAATGGGCAAACTAAATGTCCGTGTGCCTGGGGACCCCAGCAGCAACTTACTGGTCATTTGCCTTGGCATCCCTAGGGAATGATGAAGCAGAGGACTTGGTCGAGGGCAGAAGACAATGTGGGCTGTAGTCTGCTGGTGAGGCCTGCCTCTGCCTGGCAGGAAGGCATTATGAGCCTGAGGCCCTCAGAGACATGGGCCTGGACATTTTGACACATGTCCAGAGATGACTGGCCCCTGTGGCACCTTGGGGACAAGCCCTGGAAGCTGGCCTCCTGTGTGCTTCTGAAGTAACAACAGAGCAGCCCCCAAAGGTCACGATAGGGTATGCAAATGGCTGGAAAGTAAAAGCACTTTGCAGGGAAGTTGTGTGTTACTATTGTGGCCAGTGCCTGTGTTTCCATTAGCACTACATCTACCCCGTTCCTGCCACTGTCCTATCACAGGACCCTCTCTTGCATGCATCCAACCCAATGGACAAGTGTTGCCTATGCTGGTGTTCAGCTACAGTCCTTATGGTTTGGACTCTCCCTGTGGCTGCAACTGCTGCTTGCTGAGCATGCATGGAGCTCCCTACTGGTTCAGCTACTGTCCTCCTGTGGAATGCATGAGCTATGGACTTAATCTGAATAGGATTTTGGGCCTAGCTGAATCCTCCAGTTTGAGGATTATAGTGCTTATATCGTTATTAGTCTGGTTACAGTGCTCCAGTTTTCTTGCACAGGGGCCATTGTGGAAGATGGAGAATGAGTAGATTGTGAGGCAAGATTTCTGGATGGGTGGGCTGTGGGTAAAATTGCAATATTTCCAGAATCTCTCACCTGGCATTAGTGCATCTCCATATCAATAGGTGATTACAAGAGAGTGGGGAGAGGCAAGCATGCACCAGGACAAGAGAAGTTTTTGGCCTCCCCAGCAGAAACAGGAGAAAAACAGGCGAGCAAGAACAGCGGTCAGAGAGCAAACACAGCCAGGCTTCTTGTAAGCAATAAATGGGTTTCTTCCACTTTATTTTTTCCCCTTGATTGATTCCAGCTTCACAGGTTTATTTTGCCATAGGCTGGGAATACACTTTTCCCACCAGAGTTACAAGCATTAAAGAGCTAAAATAAATTTAAAAAACACTGAAACAATATCATCATCACCACAGCATATAAAATCAAAACTCAAACTGGAGGGCAATATTTGCTACTCATCACTGCCAAAGCCTGATTTCTTCAGTAAAAGACTCAATAAAAGAGACCAAAACTCCAATAGAAAAAAAGGGCACATGACAAATCACCGAAGAGGAAATACAAATGGTTCTAAAACTAAAAAGAGATGATCAATGTCATTTATAGTCAATAAAATACAAATTAGAACTACAGTGAGGTAGCATTTTTCACCTAACAGAATAGAAAAGATCAAAAGGCTTAACAACAGATGGTGTTAGAGAGGGTGTGGGGAGACCAGCACCTCTTGCTGAATGGAGGATAACCAGTACAATTTCAAGGGATGGTAATTTGACACTACAGATCAAATTAACAATGCACACACCCTTTGTCCTATAGTTTCACTTGCAGAAATTTATCCTCTAGATTTGCTGTGCAAACAAATACATGAGGATGTCTAGTTCTCACTCCATACACTTATCTCCCTCTGCATATGCAAGGAATATATATGCATACACACATGCCTGTTCATCTGCACAGAATTCCTACTGGGACCCCATGCTGGTGACAGTTATCCTGGGAAGAGAGCAGGCTACCAGGGAATAAGAGATGAGATGACATTTACTTTTCGCTCCATACATTTATGTATATTTTGAATTTAGAACCATGCATATGAATTCATTACCCAGGCATGCATGCACATATAGTAGCTACATATGAAAATATTTGCTTACATAATTTTTTTAAAATTTGCTCAAGTTAAAAATGATAACCATTTTCCAGACATTAACCCAAACATATATGGTCAACTAATATTCGATAAAGGGGCCATGGACATACAATGGGGAAATGACAGTCTCTTCAACAGATGGTGCCTGCAAAACTGGACAGCTACATGTAAGAGAATGAAACTGGATCACTGTCTAACCCCATACACAAAAGTAAACTCCAAATGGATCAAATACCTGAATGTAAGTCATGAAAACATAAAATTCTTAGAAAAAAACATAGGCAAAAATCTCTTGGACATAAACATGAACGACTTCTTCGTGAACATATCTCTCCGGGCAAGGGAAACAAAAGCAAAAATGAACTGGGACTATATCAAGCTGAAAAACTTCTGTACAGCAAAGGACACCATTAATAGAACAAAAGATACCCTACAGTATGGGAGAATATATTCATAAATGACAGATCCAATAAAAAAGTTTTGACATTCAAAATATATAAAGAGTTCACGCACCTCAACAAAAAGCAAATAATTCAATTAAAAAATGGGCAGAGGAGCTGAACAGACACTTCTCCAAATAAGAAATTCAGATGGCCAACAGACACATGAAAAGATGTTCCACATCGTTAGTCATCAGAGAAATGCAAATCAAAACCACAATGAGATATCATCTCACAGCAGTAAAGATTGCTACTATCCAAAAGACAAACAACAAATGTTGGCGAGGTTGTGGAGAAAGGGCAACCCTCCTACACTGCTGGTGGGAATGTAAATTAGTTCAACCATTGTGGAAAGCAGTATGGAGGTTCCTCAAAAAGCTCAAAATAGAAATACCATTTGACCCAGGAATTCCACTTCAAGGAATTTACCCTAAGAATGCAGCAGCCCAGTTTGAAAAAGACAGATGCACCCCTATGTTTATCGCAGCACTACTTACAATAGCCAAGAAATGGAAGCAACCTAAATGTCCATAAATAGATGAATTGATAAAGAAGATGTGGTACATATACACAATGGAATATTATTCAGTCATAAGAAGAAAACAAATCCTACCATTTGCAACAACATGGACGGAGCTAGAGGGTATTATGCTCAGTGAAATAAGCCAGGCAGAGAAAGACAAGTACCAAATGATTTCACTCATATGTGGAGTATAAGAACAAAGAAAAACTGAAGGAACAAAACAGCAGCAGAATCACAGAACCCAAGAATGGACTAACAGTTACCAAAGGGGATGGGACTGGGGAGGATGGGTGGGAAGGGAGGGATAAGGGCAGGGGAAAAAAAAGGGGGCATTACGATCAGCATGTATAATGTGGGGAGGGGGCATGGGGAGGGCTGTACAACATAGAGAAGACAAGTAGCGATTCTACAGCATCTTACTACACTGATGGACAGTGACTGTAATGGGGATTGTGGGGGTCACTTGGTGAAGGGGGGAGCCTAGTAAACATAATGTTCTGCATGTTATTGTAGATTAATGATAACAAAATTTTAAAAAAAGATAACCATTTGAAATTTTTCACATTCTACTGGCTTCAGTTTAAAATAGTCAAGAATAAAATGGAATAGAGGATTTTAGTTAACTTTGATAATGGCTATTATGTCTTCCCACCACATCAGGAGATTTATCACAGGCCCCACCCCAGCCTGGTCCCTTTTCTCTTAACTCACCTTGGCATTGGCAGTATCAAAAATAGTTTCAATGAGTAGGATATCAACCCCACCATCTAGAAGTCCTGTGGCCTGCTCTTTGTATGCATCAACGAGCTCATCAAATGCTGCAAAAAATAAATCACACACAGTACCTCTGTCATCAAAATCCTCTGCATGGCAGCACATACCGAGTTCAGGTCTGGCACCTATAAACTATTGCTGGTTTATAAGGCACAGTTTCAGAACACCACCTTTTATAAGAAACCAAATAAAGAAATATGGCATGTAGGGGATGAGTGAATTTATAGTATTTTTTTTAGTTCTGTCACATAGATCAAGATTCAGATTTCAGGCACAGAGAATCTGCTTGATTTAGTTTTTTCAGGTGCTGACCTTTTGGCAATGGTAAATCAGACACCATGAATAACACATTTAAATTTAAATTTCAGATAAAAGAATAAAGTATGTCCTTTGCGATACATATGATATATGATATCTTATACATCAAAAATTGCTGTTTATTGGGAAAAAAAAAAGAAATATGGCAGTGATGGGAAGTTGAACTAGCAAACGGAACACCGCTGCTCTTAAACACCTGCCACATGGACTCCACTGCCAGGCTGGGGGCGGGAATGCGTGAGTGGGAAGGCATGTGACTTCCTGGGCCTTATTTTCTGCATCTTTAAAACAGTCATACTTTGCAGGGGTGGTTTCAATCAATTAAGGCCTGAGTTTGAGAAGTAACTATAGAAACACAGCACACTGATTTGGAAACATCACAGGCCAAGCCACATTCTCACACAGTCTCTGTGGCAAACAGCTACAGTTCTTTCAGTTTTGCTCCTGCCCTGTGACACCTACTCTGTCTGAGGAAACCTGTGTGATGGGCAATTTCAGTCTCAAACAAAAGTGTTCAATTACTCCTAGGGAAAACTTTTGTTAGAAGCATGAGTTGCCTATTTCCATCTAAAAAGTCACCCATCTCCCCATTTTACCTCCCAACCAAAAAAAAAATGCTCAGAAAATCAATAGAGAAGCCTAACAGTACATTTATGCTTGCTGTATGAGCATACTTCATCTTACATAGCACAAATGAAAGGGAACCTCAGCTCCTCACCATGACGCCCAGACCACAGAGAGTGCGAGGGCAACGCATAGGCCCAGAACAAGCGATCCCCCTGGGGAAAAAGTGTGCTGTCACTGCATAGAAGGTTCTGTAAGCAAAAACCTAGAACCTGTACTTGCCTGAACTTGTCATCTATACAATGTTTCACCATACACTGTATCACTGTTATTCAGCTCTGACAGTTTAGTTCTTTTTGTTTCTGTAGTCTTGATGCTTAAGACCTAGATTTTTAGATTTTTCATAAAATCTCAACACAAGTATGTTTATATATACTAGTAATAATGTTTACAATGCTAGTACGCTTACATAGTTTGGACTGCTTTCTAACAAACAGGATGAGGGTATAGTGGGTTATTCTATAATACACCAAGGCCTGGTGTCCATATTTGTTCAACTTCTCAATTTAAAGCCTTATTTTGATTGGTCTTATTTCCACAGCTGATAAAGAAACTAACACAACACACATACACTTGAAAGCAAGCTGAAAATAATAGTAATAATAACAACAGCTAACTTTTTATTTAGGTGTTTACTATATTCCAAGGACTGTTCTAAGCCTTTTATGTGGATCAAGTCACAATAACCCTGAGACAGATCCTGTTTTAGCCACATTTTACAGATTCATAGGTTACTGAAACAGGTACTTGCCCAGGATCAGTGACTACATATGAAAAATACTCACTAATATTCCTGTAATCCGGTCTCTCTACAGATGGGGACACAGAGAGTGTCTTATTAGTTGGACCAAGAGCTCCTGCCACAAACCTCTTAATTCCTTTGGGAAGAGAAAACAAATGTGAAATCACTAAACCCTTTTGTTGTGAACCAGTAGGGTACAAGATTTTCCTGAAAACACAGGTCTATAATCCTTTGTCCATAACTCTGAAATCCAAAAAGCACAAAAGCCAAATTTTTTTCTTAATTCATTTAACAACAAACATGACCTCTCTTGAACCAGTAAGTGGCTACTTACAGTCTTTAACCCACTTAGTGGGTTGGTTCATAGATTCCACTGCAAATATGTCTGATTATGGGGGCTATCCCAGATCCCACTAGGAAAATTATGAATTATAGGTGATATGCACATATCATCACCACAACAATCAAAAAATTGAATTCTCACTTATCTGGCTTCAAAGCATTTCAGCATTTCTATAACTATAATTTATGTTTGGACAAATTATCTCTCTCCCTATTCTTTTTTTTTGAGAGGGCATCTCTCATATTTATTGATCAAATGGTTGTTAACAAACAATAAAATTCTGCATAGGGGAGTCAATGCTCAATGCACAATCATTAATCCACCCCCAGCCTAATTCTCATCAGTCTCCAATCTTCTGAAGCATAACAAACAAATTCTTACATGAACAAATTCTTACACAGTGAATAAGTTCTTACATGGTGAACAGTACAAGGGCAGTCATCATAGAAACTTTCAGTTTTGATCACACATTATGAACTATAAACAATCAAGTCAAATATGAATATTCATTTAATTTTTATACTTGATTTATATGTGAATCCCACATTTCTCCCTTTATTATTATTATTTTTTTTAATAAAATGCTGAAGTGGTAGGTAGATGCAAGATAAAGGTAGAAAACATAGTTTAGTGTTGTAAGAGAGCAAATGTAGATGATCAGGTGTGTGCCTGTAGACTATGTGTTAATCCAAGCTAGACAAGGGCAATAAAACATCCACGGATGCAGAAGATTTCTCTCAAAACAGCGGGGGTGAGGTTCTAAGCCTCACCTCTGTTGATCCCCAATTTCTCACCTGATGACCCCCCTGCGACTGTGCCTGTCTTAGGTTGTTCCTCCCTTGAGGAATCTTACCCATCTCTGGCTAACCAGTCATCTTCCGGGGCCATACAGGGAAATGTAAAGTTGATAAGTGTTCTCTCTCCCTATTCTTAAGCAAGCTTGAAGACCCTGAATTTAACCTAGGTTTTATATAAGCTCCTCACAGTAGCATTCAACTTGAAATGCTCTCCCATATTGTATTGTAGGCCCTTTACTGGGGGAAAACAGTAAGTCAGGATTAATGATTACAAAGCCTAAAATTAAAGTATGAAGCAGATGAATTCTCACTTTAGTAACTTTCTATCATTCTTCAATAACCTCCCCTCTAGACGGCTTCTAGAAGAGCCTGGGAAGTTGTGTTCCTTTATGTTTTAGAACAGTAACTCGGACTACATTGCTCATGCCTTTGGTGATTTTAGCAGCTCAATAACCTGGGTTATGCTTTAATTTAACTGGAGAAGACTACCAACTAGTTGATAACCCAGCCTTTGAACAGGTTACAGGCCCAAATACTCTTTATTATCCACAAAGCTGAACAATAATGTGGGTATAAGATAAATGTCCTTATCTTTCCCAGCTTTAGCCGGTTCAACACCCTCTGACCTGCAACTCTGCTTGGGGTAAGAGTGCATGCATTTCCAAGGAGTTAAACATTACCTCTCAGAAGCACAGTTCCTATAAGTTGCTTGTCTTTCTTAGTATGCTGTGTCTAACTTCCTAACAATTTTGCTTCACATCTTTGCTGTTGGCAATAATTTCACATTTCCAAATCTTAAGGGGCTCCATATACTTCTTGTATTCCTTTCCCTCCCTTAAAGCCTCCCAACCAGCTGCTGCTCAAGTGTTCTAATGGCATTCAGCCAGGCGATTAGTTATTTAGGGGAGGCACTTTTCAAGTTCCAAGCAAGACTGAATCTAATGCCACACTCTGCTGTGGGCTACACAGAATCTTCAAGGGCATTAGTGATATGAAGTGGAAAATGCTCAAAAGGCATTACCTCTTAACCTAAAAAAGCCAATCACGGGGATGAGGGTTGCTTTAAAGGGATAAGATCAAATATCATAATAACACCCAAAATAACCTGAACAGTCAACTGCTGCCCTAATAACCTGATGATGAGCTTTCAAAGGAGAAAAATCATTTTAGCCACAAATACTCAATAAAGCTATGGTCCTAGCTACAAAGTCAAGGTATAACCCCCAGGAAGACAAAATAAAGCCTGAGCCCATGGCCCACAAGGGCAGAGTCACTGCTTGACTAGGAACGGCAGAGAAGTTACCTACAATCGAGTCAAACAGTAGCTACAGTGTCGCCAGCAGGTCAAATGTCATGGGAGGAAAAAGTACCATAGAAACAGCACATTATAGGTGACAGTGTCAAAGGAATCATCTTTGCAGAGAAGGAAGAAAAACATTCCTGACCTGTTTGGAAGGTGACTTCCTCAGCAGCTCTTCTGGCTGCCGCTGCAGAGCACTTGTTCATCCGGTAGGCCTGATACATGAACCACAAACGTTAGCAGCCAGTCCTCCTCTTCCTCCTCACACTAAATAAGGCATTCATTACCTGCTAAGTCCCAGTTTTATTAAGTAGGGAAGTACAGAGTGAATTAATCTGATATTTGAGTGAAATCTTAGCCGGAAAGGCCTATCAGCTGCCCCAGCCTTAAAGGCAGCAGGAAAGGCAAGTCTTTGGGAACAGCTTTTAGGTTCCTCCCCCAAACCATGAGCTAGCTGGTTAAAAGGGCAATCTCTAGATATCTGGTGTACCAGACAATAAGCTGCTGCAGTTAAATATTCTGAGGATTAGGAAAAAGCAGCAGCTTCAGAGACAGGAGACCAAGTTCCAGTCCCTCCCTGCTGCCTGGGAAGTTCTCTTAACAACTTCTGCCCTGACTTCTTTCACCAAACGATGGGTGGAATCAGTGGTTCTGAACTTTCAGTGGATTATTAACCTCTTGAGAATTTGGGGAAGGGCCACAAACCCTCTCAGGAGGAAATAAAATGCAAGTATGCACAAACACACAAAGTACTGCCTACAATTTAAAGATAGCCTCCTGAAGCCCTTCCACAGACAGGTGGTCCTAGACTTGTGAACTTCAAGATACCTTCTAATGGTAAGATCCTATGTGCTGTGGATCATCATATTTAGTCATTAAGGAACCAGAATATCCTAAAATAGGGACTGGGAAGCCTAATCTCCCAGGGCAGATTAAGGTTGTGCCACTTTTTATAAATAAAGTTTTACTGGAATACGGTCAAGACCACTCATTTACAAATTGCCTATTGCCGCCTTTGCACTATAATGACAGAGTGGAGTCATTGCAACAGACAGTGGATATAGCCAACAAAACCTGGAATTTTTACTACAAACTTCTGCCCGAAAAATACCCAAAAATAACTGCAAGATAATTTCATTTTCCTTTGATAACCAAAAAGAAACATGATTTCACAAAGCCCAGTATCATGAGAAAGATCAATGCTGGAGCAAATGAGACTCCCAACATGAAAGCAGAGGCACGTATCTGCAAAAATCCCACATGCAAAGGGGGACTTGCATCTACTACACATTTCATCACTAACATTTTACAAAATTTGCAATATGGAAGCATCATGCTGATTAAAAAGAATCCAATTCCTTCATCCTATACCCACTAGGATGGCTACTAACAAAATAAAACAAAACTAAAAAACTAAGATAACAAGTGTTAGCAAATATGTGAAAAGACTGGAATACTTGTTCACTGTTAGTGTGAATATAAAAAGGTGCGGCCCCAGAAAACAGCACGGTGATTTCTCAAAAAATTCAACATAGAATTACCATATGATAAAGCAAGTCCAGTTCTCAGTATGTACTCAAAGGTAACGGAAACAGGGACAGAGATTATCTGTGCACCCAAGGACACAGCAGAATTTTTCACAACAGACAAAGGGTGGAATCAACCCAAGTAGCCACAACAAATGAATGGATAAACAAAATGTCATCTATCCATATAATGGAGTATTATTCAGCCTTAAAAAGGAAGAAAATTCTGATACATGCTACAACATGCATGGATCATTAAACTAAGTGAAATAAGCCAGTCACAAGGGGACAGATATTGTACCACTTATAGGAGGTACTTAAGAGGGATCAAATTCATAGAGGCAGAAAGTGGAATGGTGGTTTTCAGTGGGTGGGAAGGAGGGGAGAATGGAAAGTTATGTTTTACTGGGTATACAGTTTCAGTTTTGCAAGATAAAAAGTTCTGTGGACAGATGGTGGTAATGACTGCACAACAATGTGAATGTACTTCTAGCCAAGGAACTGTACACTTAAAAATGGTTAAGATGGTAAATTTCATGTTACATGTATTTTGTCATAATTTTAAAAAAAAAGGAAAGCAAATCTGCCACCCAATACATAAAAAGGCCTCACAAAACTGCACATACAGCCAATCATTATGCCTTTACCTATTGCCACTGCATAGTAAGTATCACTTGTATTTGACTATTACTTGCCCATAATGGAAACCAGTTGGAAAATGAACAGGCTGATGTTTTCATAAGCAGAAGAGTCAAGCCACCTTCCTCACTGGACCACAAATAATAGATAATTAGGCATCAGCCTGAATCTACAGTTGTGGGAGTTTCCTCATGGCAACTACCAATGCAGCAAATGCTCATGAACATCTTAGATACAAGGAAAAATGGAATTCTTACCAAGTGTTCGAGGCCATAGTCAGCTTGGGCAATATTAGTGCTGCTGAAAGTATTTGTTTCAATGATATCTGCCCCAGCCAGCAAGTAATCCTGTAACAAAAGATACTAATGTCAATGCTACAAGTTTTAGAATCCCTGTCCCCCAAAGTAAACATGTCTTTTCATCATAATCACCACCACCAGACACCTTTTGATCAGTTTCAAGTTATAAGGCACTGCATCAGAGGCTAGCAATTCAGAAAGATGCAAGGATTTCACAGAAATGTGGTGTCAAATAAACAGACACAGAATCTGAATTCAGACAAAGTTCACATGCTCAATTGTATAAACTGAATCATGTTCCTGATGAGTTTCAGTTTCCTCATTTGACAGTATAACCCTACTTACCAGGCTACATGACGACACAAATAATATATCAAGTGTCTGGCAAAGGATGCACTCTCCCTGCTTCAGCACCATCTGACCCGCCTCCTCCAGCACCCCACCACCTTGGGGATCTCCATTCTGACTGAGTTGTTCCAGTCCCTATCTCCTAGTCCCTCTGAGCCATATCCACACTCTTACTAGAACCTTGAGCACCTTGCTACCCTCCTGTTCTCCCTGTTTGAAACCTTTCTTCCTCATTTCATTCTTTAGACACCATCTCAACCTCAATCTGATGAACATTCTGGAATCTCCCAAGTCCCTTGGTTTTCCAATAGTGAGTAAACCCAACCCCTCCTAAGCTGATAAACACTGTTTGCAGAAGAACTGGGAAATGAAAATCAAGATTTACACAACATGGACAGATCTCTAAAAGTATTGAGTAGAAAAACTAAACTGATTACTATGTAAAGTATAACACCATTAAGTTTAAAGCATATATATAAATACAAACAGTACTACAGTTTTCTATAGATATACATGTATAATATAAGTGGTTATCTCTGGGATAGAAATTTGGAGTAGTGGTCAAAAGGGAATTTATTCTTATCTTTGAGTTTTATTTTGTAAGAATTAATTTTTTCAAAATAGAGCAAGAAAAACTGAAAACAACCTGAATGTCTAGGAATAAGATTAGCTAAGTAACTAATGAAAATACTCATGGAATAGATTATTAATTATTAAAACGATGTTTCAGAATATTTGATGCTCATGCTATCCAGGTAAAAAAATGCAAATCATAAAACAATATGAAGTGGTTTTTATTTTCTATTATACTTTTCTATATTATCTAACTAGACTTTTTTATTTTTATGAACACATACTATCTTTATAATTAGAGAGAAAATATTTCTAAATGCCCAGTTATTTTCTCCAATTTTGTATAGATTTGAAAATTTCTATCATACAAGATTTAAAAGCTATTTTTTATGGTTCTTCATCCTCTCTCTCCACCTTCTTTCCTGGCTCAATATCACACTCATGGGCTCTGGATATGATGTCCCTCAAATTCCACATCTGTTCTCATCATTTTTAAAAATGTGTCATCTGAAGAAAGCTACTTAACTTCTTTGCACCTCAGTTCTCTTCTGGAGAAAGCTATCAAGAATTAAAGGAGGACATTAAAGACAGCATTTCTAGAGGCTAACAAATGTTTTTAATATTGTTTGGTATAGGTCACTGCCTATCGATAGTGATGCTGTGGGACAGGAATGCCTCAGGCACTCACCCATACAACAAAGCATTTTCCCAGTGGAGACAATGTTGTGGCTAGACTGGCCCTCAGTAAACAAAACAGCTTATAGAAGGACAGAATGAAAATAAAAGGAGCTGGGGACACTTTACCTTATGGATTTGGTAAATGATATCAGGTTGAGTTATACTTAAGATGTCATTGTTGCCTTTTAGGGGCCTGGCATGACCTTTAAATTCTTGACCTCGGAAGTCTTCTTCAGTTAGCTTATGCCGCTGGATCATAGTCCCCATCCCTCCATCCAGCACCATAATCCTCTCCCGCAGAATGGCTTCGATCTCATCCTGAAGGGTTTTCTTCATACCTGCTTTAATGAAAGTGAAAATCTGACTTTAAAAAATGAAATGGGAAAAAGGTGTGTGAGGAGGGAGCTTAGAGTAATTTAAAACAATTCCTAATGGGAAGTAAATGTACTCATAAAAGATGCACTCATAACTCTAAAGAATTAGAAAAATGCTGCCTCAACATTTTTTCACTAAGTTGTGACAGTGCTTGATGCAATAAGAGACTGTACACAGCACAATCACTGGTGAAGGACCGAGACAAGGTTACGGGTAGGCTACAGCCCTTCCTGTCTCCGAGATGAAGGCAACAGGCATCAGTGAGCCAAGTGATACAAGGCCAGGCCAGGCCAGGCCGCGGAGGACGGTCTCCAGGGCTCTGTTAATTCAGTGTGCATGCTCTTAGTAGAGAGATTCAGCAAGATAATTGAAAACCATCAATAATTCCAAACTTCCATTTAAATTGTTACCTTTGACAGCATCCCCAACCCACTGCCAGAACTAACAGCCTACACACAGAGTCTCACTTACCTCTGCTCCATCTCTGACATAACTGGCTAAGCCCCTGCTACTTCTCAACTCTCCCCACATCCTTGACGTCTTCTAAATCCCAGCCCTGAAAACCCCCAGTGCCTACTCCTTCTATCCCTATATTCTGGTTTCCAAGAACTACTGGAAAGCCACCACTCGCTGACTGGATCACTGGACATTTCCAATGTTGAGCCTCTCCCTTGGGTCACCTTTTCTTGGCTATCTGCAACACTCACATGTCTGCTGTCCCAAACCTCTGCTTTCTTTTGGCACCAAAGCTTCTCACCTTTTTACTGTACAGTTGATTTTACCTCAACCTGTACAAAGTGCTCCACTGGGAGAGCCTCTGATTCACTCCTCTCCGCCTTAAAATCCTCCCATGGCTTGGCTCACTCTCATCTCCTTCCCTCAGCGCCCAAGGAAGGCACATGGTCCCCCCACACAAACACCTCCCGCTGACCACCCCACCGCCCTCCCCCTCCAGTAGTTACACCCCACCCCCCGCCCCAGTCCTTAGCTTCTTGATGTGGCTTCCTTCTCCACTGCGCTACTGAAATCATTTTCTAAAACCATCAAACACCTTCTAATCATCAATGCTTGGCTCCCATCTCAGATCCAGATTTCAAACTGCCCCTCAATCTAAGATTCCAAACCAAACTTGCCTCATTCCCTGTCTGATCTCCCTATTTCTGTGAATGGCATCACCCTTCCCAGAAAGCTGACCTGAAAACCTCAGTATTATCTAACTCATTGTTCTCCCTGTAACCAACATTAATTCAGATCTCAAGCCCTATAGATTTGGCCTCCAGAATGCCTTTCACACTAATCCCACCCTCCATCCATAGTGCCAACCCTTCCCTTCAAGTCTCACTACACATCCTCACCATCACAAATCCTCTCTGAGCCTCAGTTTGCATCCATGAAAACAAAGATGGTAACACCTGCTCTACCCACTGCACATAGTTGTCTTACAGGCTAAATGAGATGACAGATGTGAAGATGCTTTATAAATAATCAAAGCAGGACCTCCGTGTCTACAAAAGAGATCACCAGCTCACCACTGTACCTGGTAAATCATGTTCTAGTCCATCCTATGCACCACAACCACATTAATCTCCATAAAAAACAATTCTAAATCAGGTACTTCCCCTACTCAAACATCTTCAATAGCTCCCTACTGCCTACCAAAGTTACAAGTTACTCAAAACAAATCACAGTGATATCAAACTGTTTTGTCAATATTTCCTTCTGTGCTCTCTGAAAAAGGAGCAAAGCTTGAGGCAAACAGAGCTGGCTCTAAGCTCTCTGAGCTCCTTGAAGGATATGACTGTCTAGATCCAAATCATCTTTATCCCTAGCAACACCAAGGATGGTACCTGGCACCTAATGTTGAATACATATTTCCTTAACTGAGATGGCAAAAAAGTAGGGGTTACTGAAAATCCAAACCAGTAATGTATGACTACTTGTAAGCTGACATTGGTTGCCAATGTACAACCCTGCCCTGTCCTACTATCCAGAGTCTCAAACACACAATATGGAAAGAGGGGCTGAATGGTGGCTACAGAGATATTTTACCAGAATCACACCAAAGGGGCTTCAGGAAAGCTGCTCCAGTGACCTGCAAGGCAAATTCGTCAACATCTGGTTTCTTTCCCAAAGAGCATGACATTTGTTTCATGGTGTACCGTTCCTTTCCAAAGCCAACTCATTGTTTTTTGAGCTTGTGGGTGAGAGAAAACACTCCCTGAAAAAGGAACAAAGTGAAAGTCCAATAATCTGATCGTTAATACTGCAAGTACCAAAGGAAAAAAGATCACTTCTTGGGCAATGTGAAGAAGGGCAGGGCTTAATGAGACATGTAAAAATAGAAAGACTGGTAGGCATCAGGCAGTGGTCCAGTCATTTCAAGCTGAAGTCACCACAACAAAATCAGGTAAAGGCATTAATTAGGATACCCATGATGTAACTGTCTTATCAGCTAATAAGCACTGAGAGTTTGATGATTAAGCTACTGTTAAAAGGATGAGAAAAAACAAGAAATCTAGGTTTTAGTCCCACCTCCCACAAGTAAGTATGGGGTTTTGAACAAGACTTTGTGTGTTGCAAAATGAGGAAATAATCAGCCTTGCCTTTGTCACAGGAACTGTGATAATAAAATGACATGATGTGGTTGAAGGGATATTTCAGATGTTAAGAGCTGGACCTCTCAGATCATGCAAGTCATAAAATGAGACATGCTTAACTACTCCTCTTATGTCATCACTGCCACATAGCTAAGAAGTGGAGCTAAGATGGAAGCTCTAAAGACTGTGTTCTACACATATACTGCAAAGTCCAGTGGGCCATGCAAAACATCATGTAAGCCTAAAGCTCTCAGCCCTGTTCATAATGGGGAAGGTGGCAGGAATGTTAGCTTTGTAAATGAACATCAGTCTGGCAGAAAGAAGACAATAACTCAGTGAAACAATTAAATGGAGTTCCAAATGGGGAATGAGTGGAGAAAAATTTTAAACTTTAACCTATATGCACGACTGAATTCCTTTCTTCTTACACAGATATTGCTGCAATTCCATTCTGAAATGAGATCATGTGAGCTTAACAGTAATTAAATCACCAGACTGGTGGAAGCGCAGTATAGATCATGCATTTGCAATTTAATTTTTAAAAGTATTCAAACCCTCTGGGGAGAAAAATGCACTTTTCCACGATAAAATAGGTTTTTTGGAATCAGCAGAATAGCCAATCATATTATTTATGTCTCTCTCGACCTATCTCCTCCACTGAGCAGGTGTACACATTTTCAATGGAGACAGGAAGAAGAAAGAAGAAATTAACTAACAACATAAGAAATGCCCTTATCTTCTCCCATGTGATTCATTTGATCAGTGTTGCTTTGGCATCTCTCTGCAAATCGGACAGTAGAATGTGCCTCTACTCCTACTCCCATTTCCATAAAAAAAATCTAAGCATTCTTCCATGGGGCCCCTACTACATCCACTTTTCAATGCAGAAATGTAAACTGTTTTCAGTCTTTAAGACAGTTTATTATTTACCATAAAACAACCCTGCCCCCAAACATACAAATTCCGAGATCTTGTTAAGTGCTCATCATATATGCAAGAGATCAGTTTTTTAAATTGTAAACATCTTATTGTTTTAGGAGAAAGTTGACAAACTTATTCTATAATTTATGTAGACGGACAAAAGTCCAGAAAGAGCTAAATTAACTTTGAAAAAGTAGAAAGAGTTTATTTGGCCCATCAAATAGAATATACCACAAAACTTGATCATAAAATAAGTAAAGTGATAGAATATTTTTACTACTTAGAATAGGGAAAGACTTCATAAGACTCAAAAAGCCCAATCTATAATGTTAAAAAAATAATAAATGAATTTGACTACATAAAACTAAGGATTAGACAAAAGTAATAAACAGTATGGATTGGAGGAAGATTTTGCAATGTCTACAAGTGAAAGGGACTAAAATCTATAACGGACAAGGAACTCATACAAATCAATATGAAATCAAATAGAACATGGGCAAAAGATATGAATAGGCACATCTAGGATGGGGAAAACAATAACCAAGTATATGAAGAGAAGCTCAACATTTTCTATCAGACAAGAATTAAGACAATATCAATTTACATCCCATATGTGGGTGATAATTAGAAGATTGGATAATACCAAAGAAAATCTGAAAGAAAATAATACCAAGCTTGTTGGAACATAGATACAGCCATTCTGTAGGGCAGCCTAATAGGACTCAGTAAAATCAAGCACATGGAAAACTGAGCAATCTCACTCCTACACATATTTCCCAAAATCTCACACAGATCCATAGAGAACATAGGAGTGGCAAGTTGGAGACAACCTTGGGAAATGGCAAAGTAAAATGTAGAGGGTGTTCATATGGAATACATACGTGGTAACCAGATATAACACTATACTGCTGTTTGTAAGGACAGTATATTGAGTGAAAAAGTTAGAAATGGTTAGCTACCAAGATACTATTTACATAAATTAAAAATACAAGCATACACAGACTAGAGTACAAGGAAACATACAAACACATGGAAATAAGCTGATGAGAGCTGGAAACTTGTGAACAGAAAAGAAGTGGGAACACATCAGAAATAAATATGAAAGAATAGCATGGATTGAAAACAAAACTCCTCTGCAACTGAGGCCATTAAAAATCCATTGCTTCTACATTATCCATATGCTTATTTTTAATTTAGGGGATAACACAGATTTCCCTTTGAGAGAAAAAAAAGGTCTTCCCAGATTTGTTGATCTAAGTGTACTGGTCTCATCCTATGTATTTCCCCAGTTTTTCCAGTAGGGGTTATCCTTCACTGCCGCTCCAGAACCTTCTCATAATAAGTCGACTACCTTAACAATTCTTTCCCTTGGCAGGGTGGGCATTCATTTAAATGTTTGTCTTCCGTGAAGAACAACCTTCATATTTATCTGTATTCAGTTCATTGGGTCTAGAACATGTACATTTTACTCCAGACTAGTCAAGTTCTAAAGTTCTTACAGAGCAGTTCTAAATAGAGCAGATTCTCCCTAACATCTTTCACTAGAAATATATAGTTTTGCAGTTCCCCCACTTAGCTGAGGTATTTTGTTGTTAATTGAGAAAAAGGGAAGGGGGGGGGGGCTATAAGTCACGTGTACCCTGAGGACTAGGTTTTATTTTCTAGCAACATGGATAAAATGTTTCTCAGTCACAGTTCCAAGGGTTTCCAGAACAATTCCACCAGTCCACTTATCAGAACCCTAGAAACAATAGTCACTAGCTCACCTCTGACAAATTTCTTTCTGAGTTTATTAATTTAGTATTCATCCTCCTTCTGGAGCTGCAAAATCTTCAGTCTTAGCGTAACTACTGTTTTGTCCTTACTACTGATTTTCTTGTTTCTCCATTTCCTACCTAATACCTCACGTGTTTATGGGTGTATTGGTGCACAAATTATAACGAGGAATAACTTGAGACCCAGAGCTCATTACAAGGCTGAAATTATATTCAGTTCTCACGCGTTTTTCCTCTGTTAATCCCAGAGCTACCAAACACCCGAACCACCTTGAGATTACTGCTTTCCATCCCGACCCACTGAGTGTATGTTTGCCTACCTTTCCATCGTGTTTCAATGCACATTGAAGTTTGCACTGCTCAAACCCTGAAGTGGAAAATAAAAGTGCAGTGCAGTTTTATTTTAACTAGGTCTCTGGATTTCCTTGTCTGTCTCAACTCCTTAACGTTATTTGGATGAGCACAGCAGGTGCTCAATACTTACTGAATAAGAACGTTAAATCAATGCAAAACCTCGGTGGAGCCCTGCTGGAATATGCTCCATCAAAATGTACAGTTCAGTTACTCTGACGTTAAGAGTGTGGGGAAGGCACGGGTGCGGTGAGTATTCTGACCTCTCGTTTGCAAGGGAAAGGGTGTAGGTTGGGCAAGGAACCGAGCGGACCGCGTGGGACCTCAGGGCTCCCGGCAAGTTCAAAAGTGCTGCCAGCCAGCGGGGAGGCACGACCAGGCGTCCCCATATCCTGCGTAGAATCACCCCAGGTGATGGGACGCCACAGCGCGAGTCAATAAACAACCCCACGGCGGGCGCCTGGTAGCAGCGTTACCGGATGGCGTCAGCTCCCGGAGCGCGGGCGACATGCCGCAGAGGGTCCTCCTCAGGTCAGGAACGAAGCGGGGAAGACGCGCTCTGCGTAGGTGACGCCCCAGGGCAATGACAGGCAGCGCCAGGCGAGCCTGCCTCGGAGGCCCAGGTCACGGGGGCCCCTGAGGGCTCCAGGAGCGCGCCCCGCGCGGCGCAGCACCAGGGCTGGGCGCCGCGTGGTGACGGCCGGCGGGCCCTCGGCCACTACAGCTGCCCACGCGGGTGCTTTCTCCCCGGGCACCCGGCCCGTCCTCAGCACGGCCCCAGGCCGGGTTGGCCGCCGCACACCATAGTGGAGGGCAACACGGTCCCTCTCCCGCCGCGCCTGCACAGCGAGAACATGGTTTCTGCGCTCAATCAGGCCTCTGCGCGCGACGGCCCGCCCCCTCAAGCCTGCGATTGGTCTGTATGAGCCCCTCGCGGGCTTATTGGCTGATCGATCTCAGCCAATCACCTGAGGGTTACCTCCCGGCTCTCTGGAGAGATAGTTGGGATTCCCCTGCTCCCGTGGAGGCTTTGTGTGTCTTTGCAGGTGGCGCGGAAAGGGACGCGGTCCCAGGCCCTCTCCAAGTTTAAGTGGAGAAGCGAAGTGGGCGCTGGTCCCAACAGATTGTCTCGCACCAAGGCCCGGAAATTGAAGTCGGAAGACCCGGTACTGGTCACGTTTCGCTGCTGCTGGCGCTGGGCAAGAAATTTAACCTCTTAGTGTCCTCTCTGCAGTCTAAAACAGGAAGTGGAAGGGTGGCAGTAATCTCTACCTTATAAGGTTGTGGTAGGCATTAATGAAGTCGAGTGACCGCGCTGTGAAAACTCTGAAGTACATGTATGCCTGCTGATTGCCAACTACTGACAGTAATATTTTTGGGGAGCACCTAGTAACGTTTTATGTTTCAGCCTACACGCTTGGAATGCGCCACCTCTTTCCTTTGAGGAAGAACTCACAGCCTAGTTGTAGATAAAGTGAAGGTTCCTGTGGCCAGGATTCTCACCTGGCCCTGGTCGGCTAGCTCACTACACACGTGTGGGCAATAAGTTGTTATTTACTATGTGAAGAACTCCGCCCAGTGCGACAGGCACAGCTGTAAGGCTGAAGGAGAGTAGAAAATAAGACTGGAGTGGTGGCAGCACTGAGGACAGAGACTGAGATGGCTGTGGGAAGGTAGAGAGGCCCAGAGGCAGAGACCGGCTTGCTGCATACAGACTCACTCTGAGTGGACCGGATTCTAGTGACAGACCTGACACCGTGAAAATTAAGTTGGGTTTAAACGCTTTCACCCCAAGAATGTTCTATTGTCATTTCTTTGGTCACATTGAATCCATAGTGAACTTATCCAGGGCTGAAACCCATTGGCAAGACACTAGGTAAGACTAATAACTGAATAGGAAAGAAGAGAACCGCATGCAGTATACAGAAAGCTGCGGTACTCTAACCGTGCAGGGGGAAAGCTTTGAGGAAGCAGCTGGGTCTTGAAATAAGAGTGTGTGCGAGGTGAGGCCACTCCAACTGAGAGAAACTTCTTGGGTAGACCACCACACCTGAGGATTTGAAAATAAAGGAGAGCTCTGTAAGGCTGAGCATAGCAGGTGGGAAGAAAAGCAAATGAATCTAGAAAAATGAATTGAGACCAAATTGTAAAGTTTACTAAGCTGTAAAAAAAAAAAGCATAAACTTGCACGCTATTTTTATTTTAGTGTATGTATAAAAAATCATCATAACCTCAAGGGAGGAACAACCTAAGACCGGCACAGTTGCAGGGGGGCCATCAGGTGAGAAATTGGGGATCAACAGAGGTGAGGCTTAGAACCTCACCCCCCGTTTTGAGAGAAATCTTCTGCATCCCTGGATGTTTTGTTGCCCTTGTCTAGCTTGGATTAATACTTAGTCTATAGGCACAGACCTGATCATCTACATTTGCTCTCTTACAGCACTAAATTATGTTTTCTACCTTTATCTTGCATCTACCTACCACTTCAGCATTTTATTTAAAAAATAATAATAATAGTAAGGGAGAAATGTGGGATTCACATATAAATCAAGTATAAAAATCAAACAAATAATCATATCTGACTTGATTGCTTATAGTTCATGATGTGTGATCAAAACCGAAAGTTTCTGTGATACGACTGCCCTTGCACTGTTCACCATGTAAGAACTTGTTCGTTATGCTTCAGAAGATTGGAGACTGTTGAGAATTAGGCTTGGGGTTGATTAATGATTGTGCATTGAGTCCCCTATACAGAATTTTATTGTTGTTAACAACCATTTGATCAATAAATATGAGAGATGCCCTCTCAAAAAAAAAAATCAAGGATGGCGGCGTGAGTAGAGCAGTGGAACTCTCCTCCCAAAAACACATAGAGCTATGAAAATATGACAAAGAAAAATCTTCCTAAAATAGAGACCACAGGACACAGGACAACATCCAGACCACATCCACACCTGCAAGAACCCAGCGCCTTGCGAAGGGGGTAAGATACAAGCCCCAGCCCGGCGGGACCCGAGCGCCCCTCCCCCCGGCTCCTGGCGGGTGGAAAGAAACCGGAGCGGTTTTTTTTTTTTGGCGAGCGCTTTTTGGAAGCCTTAAAGGGACGGGCCCCCATTGCTAGGGAGGCAGGGTTGCGGTACCGGTGACCAGGTGCCTGAGGACGGAGGAAATCGCGCGTTTTTCCCCCTTTTTTTTTTTCTCTTTTTGACGAGCGCTTTTTGGAAGCCTTAAAGGGACAGGGACCCCAGTGCTAGGGAGGCAGGGTGGCGGGACTGGTGAGCGGGTGCCTGGGACCGGCGCCTGAGGACAAAGAATATCCCACGTTTTTCCCTGTGGGACCGGTGGGCGGGTGCCTGAGACCGGCACTTGAGGACAGAGGAAATCGCGCGTTTTTCCCCTTTTTTTTTTTCTCTTTTCTACGAGTGCTTTTTGGAAGCCTAAAAGGGACAGGGACCCCGGTGCTGGGGAGGCAGGGCGGCGGGACTGGTGAGCGGGTGCCTGGGACCGGCACCTGAGGACAAAGAATATCCCGCGTTTTTCCCTGTGGGACCGGTGGGTGGGTGCCTGAGACCGGCACCTGAGGACGGAAGAAATCGCGCGTTTTTCCCCTTTTTTTCTCTCTTTTTGGTGAGCGCTTTTTGGAAGCCTTAAAGGGACAGGGACCCTGGTGCTAGGGAAGCAGGGCGGCGGGACTGGTGAGCGGGTGCCTGGGACCGGCACCTGAGGACAAAGAATATCGAGCGTTCCTTCCCTGCAGGACCGGTGGGTGGGTGCTTTTTGGAAGCCTTGAAAGGACAGGGACCCTGGTGCTAGGGAGACAGGGCAGCAGGACCAGTGAGCGGGTGCCTGGGACCGGCACCTGAGGACAAAAAAAAAAAAAAAAAAAAAAAAAATCGCTTGTTTTTTCCTTTTTTTTTTTTTTTTTTCTTTCTTTTTGTTCCCTCTCTCATTGTTGCTGTTGTTGTTTTGGTTTGGAGAGTGCTTTTTGGAAGTCTTAAAGGGGCAGGACAGGTCACTTAGACCAGAGGCAGGGAATCTGGGGATCTCTGGGCACTCTAACCCCCTGGGCAGCAGGGAGCACAGAGGCCCCTTATGGAGATAAATAGCCTCCTGGCCACTCCCCCTCCAACGGGGCTCCACCATTTTGGAGGAACAGCCCCAGCCAGGCCAAGCCCACAGCAACAGCGGAGATAAACCCCAAAGCAACTGGGCAGGAAGCAGAAGCCCTGTCTGCGCACAGCTGCCCAGCACAAGCAACTAAAGGTCGCTATTCTCCCAGGAAAAGGCTACAAACCAAGAAGAAGGGAAGCTCTTCCAGCGGTCACTTGTACCAGCTCTGCAGACTATCTCTATCACCAAGAAAAGGCAAAACTACAGGCAGACAAAGATCACAGAGACAACACCTGAGAAGGAGACAGACCTAACTAGTCCTCCTGAAAAAGAATTCAAAATAAAAATCATGAACATGCTGACAGAGATGCAGAGAAAAATGCAAGAGCAGTGGGATGCAGTCCGGAAGGAGATCACAGATGTCAGGAAAGAGATCACAGAAGTGAAACAATCCCTGGAAGGATTTATAAGCAGAATGGATAAGATGCCAGAGGCCATTGAAGGAATAGAAGCCAGAGAACAGGAACGTATAGAAGCTGACATAGAGAGAGATAAAAGGATCTCCAGGAATGAAACAACACTAAGAGAAATATGTGACCAATACAAAAGGAAAAACATTCGTATTATAGGGATACCAGAAGAGGAAGAAAGAGGAAATGAGATAGAAAGTCTCTTTGAAGAAATAATTGCTGAAAACTTCCCCAAACTGGGGGAGGAAATAATCGAACAGACCATGGAATTACACAGAACCCCCAACAGAAAGGATCCAAGGAGGACAACACCAAGACACATAGTAATTAAAATGGCAAGGATCAAGGACAAGGAAAGAGTTTTAAAGGCAGCTAGAGAGAAAAAGGTCACCTATAAAGGAAAACCCATCAGGCTAACATCAGACTTCTCGACAGAAACCCTACAGGCCAGAAGAGAATGGCATGATATACTTAATGCAATGAAACAGAAGGGCCTTGAACCAAGGATACTGTATCCAGCACGACTATCATTTAAATATGATGGTGGGAATCAAACAATTCCCAGACAAGCAAAAGCTGAGGGAATTTGCTTCCCACAAACCACCTCTACAGGGCATCCTACAGGGACTGCTCTAGATGGGAGCACCCCTAAAAAGAGCACAGAACAAAACACACAACATATGAAGAATGGAGGAGGAGGAATAAGAAGGGAGAGAAGAAAAGAATCTCCAGACAGTGTATATAACAGCTCATTAAGCGAGCTAAGTTAGGCAGAAAGATACTAAAGAAGCTAACCTTGAACCTTTGGTAACCACGAATCTAAAGCCTGAAATGGCAATGAGTACATATCTCTCAATACTCACCCTAAATGTAAATGGACTTAATGCACCAATCAAAAGACATAGAGTAATAGAATGGATAAAAAAGCAAGACCCATCTATATGCTGCTTACAAGAAACTCACCTTAAACCCAAAGATAAGCATAGACTAAAAGTCAAGGGATGGAAAAACATATTTCAGGCAAACAACAGTGAGAAGAAAGCAGGGGTTGCAGTACTAATATCAGACAACATAGACTTCAAAACAAAGAAAGTAACAAGAGATAAAGAAGGCCACTACATAATGATAAAGGGCTCAGTCCAACAAGAGGATATAACCATTCTAAATATATATGCACCCAATACAGGAGCACCAGCATATGTGAGCAAATACTAACAGAACTAAAGAGGGAAATAGACTGCAATGCATTCATTGTAGGAGACTTCAACACACCACTCACCCCAAAGGATAGATCCACTGGGCAGAAAATAAGTAAAGACACACAGGCACTGAACAACACACTAGAACAGATGGACCTAATAGACATGTATAGAACTCTACATCCAAAAGCAACAGGATATACATTCTTCTCAAGTGCACATGGAACATTCTCCAGAATAGACCACATACTAGCTCACAAAAAGAGCCTCAGTAAATTCCAAAATATTGAAATTCTACCAACCAATTTTTCAGACCACAAAGGTATGAAAGTAGAAATAAATTCTACAAAGAAAACAAAAAGGCTCACAAACACATGGAGGCTTAACAACATGCTACTAAATAATCAATGGATCAATGAACAAATCAAAATAGAGATCAAGGAATATATAGAAACAAATGACAACAACAACACTAAGCCCCAACTTCTGTGGGATCCAGTGAAAGCAGTCTTAAGAGGAAAGTATATAGCAATCCAGGCACACTTGAAGAAGAAGAACAATCCCAAATGAATAGGCTAACATCACAATTATTAAAACTGGAAAAAGAAGAACAAAGGAGGCCTAAAGTCAGCAGAAGGAGGGACATAATAAAGATCAGAGAAGAAATAAACAAAATTGAGAAGAATAAAACAATAGCAAAAATCAACGAAACCAAGAGCTGGTTCTTTGAGAAAATAAACAAAATAGATAAGCCTCTAGCCCAACTTATTAAGAGAAAAAGAGAGTCAACACAAATCAACATAATCAGAAATGAGAATGGAAAAATCACGACAGACTCCACAGAAATACAAAGAATTATTAAAGACTACTATGAAAACCTATATGCCAACAAGCTGGAAAACCTAGAAGAAATGGACAACTTCCTAGAAAAATACAACCTCCCAAGACTGACCAAGGAAGAAACACAAAAGTTAAACAAACCAATTACAAGCAAAGAAATTGAAACAGTAATCAAAAAACTACCCAAGAACAAAACCCCGGGGCTGGACGGATTTACCTCGGAATTTTATCAGACACACAGAGAAGACATAATACCCATTCTCCTTAAAGTGTTCCACAAAATAGAAGAAGAGGGAATACTCCCAAACTCATTCTATGAAGCCAACATCACCCTAATACCAAAACCAGGCAAAGACCACACCAAAAAAGAAAATTACAGACCAATATCCCTGATGAATGTAGATGCAAAAATACTCAATAAAATATTAGCAAACAGAATTCAACAGTATATCAAAAGGATCATACACCATGACCAAGTGGGGTTCATCCCAGGGATGCAAGGATGGCACAACATTCGAAAATCCATCATCATCATCCACCACATCAACAAAAAGAAAGACAAAAACCACATGATCATCTCCATAGATGCTGAAAAAGCATTTGACAAAATTCAACATCCATTCATGATAAAAACTCTCAGCAAAATGGGAATAGAGGGCAAGTACCTCAACATAATAAAGGCCATATATGATAAACCCTCAGCCAGCATTATACTGAACAGCGAGAAGCTGAAAGCATTTCCACTGAGATCGGGAACCAGACAGGGATGCCCACTCTCCCCACTGTTATTTAACATAGTACTGGAGGTCCTAGCCACGGCAATCAGACAAAACAAAGAAATACAAGGAATCCAGATTGGTAAAGAAGAAGTTAAACTGTCACTATTTGCAGATGATATGATACTGTACATAAAAAACCCTAAAGACTCCACTCCAAAACTACTAGAACTGATATCGGAATACAGCAAAGTTGCAGGATACAAAATTAACACACAGAAATCTGTAGCTTTCCTATACACTAACAATGAATCAATAGAAAGAGAAATCAGGAAAACAATTCCATTCGCCATTGCATCAAAAAGAATAAAATACCTAGGAATAAACCTAACCAAAGAAGTGAAAGACTTATACTCTGAAAACTACAAGTCACTCTTAAGAGAAATTAAAGGGGACACTAATAAATGGAAACTCATCCCATGCTCATGGCTAGGAAGAATTAATATCGTCAAAATGGCCATCCTGCCCAAAGCAATATACAGATTTGATGCAATCCCTATGATACTACCAGCAACATTCTTCAATGAACTGGAACAAATAATTCAAAAATTCATATGGAACCACGACAGACCCTGAATAGCCAAAGCAATCCTGAGAAGAAGAATAAAGTAGGGGGGATCTCACTCCCCAACTTCAAGTTCTATTATAAAGCCATAGTAATCAAGACAATTGGTACTGGCACAAGAACAGAGCCACCGACCAATGGAAAAGACTAGAGAATCCAGACATTAACCCAGACATATATGGTCAATTAATATTTGATAAAGGAGCCATGGACATACAATGGTAAAATGACAGTCTCTTCAACAGATGGTGCCGGCAAAACTGGACAGCTACATGTAGGAGAATGAAACTGGACCATTACCTAACCCCATATACAAAAGTAAACTCAAAATGGATCAAAGACCTGAATGTAAGTCATGAAACCATTAAACTCTTGGAAAAAAACATAAGCAAAAACCTCTTAGACATAAACATGAGTGATCTCTTCTTGAACATTTCTCCCCGGGCAAGGAAAACAACAGCAAAAATGAGCAAGTGGGACTACATTAAGCTGAAAAGCTTCTGTACAGCGAAAGACACCATCAATAGAACAAAAAGGAACCCTACAGTATGGGAGAATATATTTGAAAATGACAGATCCGATAAAGGCTTGACGTCCAGAATATATAAAGAGCTCACACGCCTCAACAAACAAAAAACAAATAACCCAATTAAAAAATGGGCAGAGGAACTGAACAGACAGTTCTCCAAAAAAGAAATGCAAATGGCCAAGAGACACATGAAAAGATGCTCCACATCGCTAATTATCAGAGAAATGCAAATTAAAACTACAATGAGGTATCACCTCACACCAGTAAGGATAGCTGCCATCGAAAAGACAAACAACAACAAATGTTGGTGAGGCTGTGGAGAAAGGGGAACCCTCCTACACTGCTGGTGGGAATGTAAATTAGTTCCACCATTGTGGAAAGCAGTATGGAGGTGCATCAAAATGCTCAAAACAGACCTACCATTTGACCCAGGAATTCCACTCCTAGGAATTTACCCTAAGAACGCAGCAATCAAGTTTGAGAAAGACAGATGCACTCCTATGTTTATCGCAGCACTATTTACAATAGCCAAGAATTAGAAGCAACCTAAATGTCCATCGGTAGATGAATGGATAAAGAAGATGTGGTACATATACACAATGGAATACTACTCAGCCATAAGAAGTGGAAAAATCCAACCATTTGCAGCAACATGGATGGAGCTGGAGAGTATTATGCTCAGTGAAATAAGCCAAGCGGAGAAAGAGAAATACCAAATGATTTCACTCATCTGAGGAGTATAGGAACAAAGGAAAAACTAAAGGAACAAAACAGCAGCAGAATTACAGAACCCAAGAATGGCCTAACAGGTACCAAAAGGAAAGGAACTGGGGAGGATGGGTGGGCAGGGAGGGATAAGGTGGGGGAAGAAGAAGGGGGGTATTAAGATTAGCATGCATGGGGGGAAGGGAGAAAGGGGAGGGTGGGCTGCACAACACAGAGAGGACAAGTAGTGACTCTACAACATTTTGCTAACCTGATGGACAGTAACCGTAATGTGGTTGTTAGGGGGGACCTGATATAGGGGAGAGCATAGTAAACATAGTATCCTTCATGTAAGTGTAGATTAAAAATTAAAAAAAAAAAAAAAAGAAAGAAAGAAAGAAAAGGGGGATTACTCCTTAACAGGATAAAACTATTGGTAAATCAAAGATCAATCCATGCTTTAAATATCCTTAATGTTGATCACTTAAAGGGTGTCAGATGATCAGCTATGAAGGTACTCTTTTCTGATAATATTCCTTTCTCTTAATTAAAAATAAAAAAAAAAGCAGTTACTGTGTGCTGACCTCCAATGAGTTCTGCACAGTGGTATAGAGGGCATGTCAAAGTGTGGGCAAAGGGTCTGTTTGTTTCTACGCAGAAGATCAAGGCCTAGCTTGAATACCCAGAAAATGAACTAAGATACGATATGAGGAGAAGCTTCCAGCATCAGCACTCTCTGGAGGACTTGTGCTGGGGGATGATCATCAAAAAGCCTCCACAGGGATCCGGACGATGCTGCGGTTGTGGCTGCATCCAGCCCACCGTCTCCTGGACTTGCCATAACAATGAGGAGGGAGATGTCTAGGCTGGCATGTGCATACAGTGAGACAACGAATTTGACCGGATCTGTACTGTTGGAACTCAACCAGGAGTTGGGAGGGGTGCAAGTTGTAGCACTCCAAAATATCATGACTATAGACTATCTATGGTTAAAAGAACATATGGGATGTGAACAGATCCCAGAAATGGGCTGCTTTAATTTGTCTGATGGTTCAAGTACAGTTGGACAATATCCATCATATCATAGATAAATTTTCACAAATGCCTAGGGTGCCTAAATGGTTTTCTTGGTTTCACTGGAGATGGATGGTAATTATAGATTTGCTTTGTTTATGCCACCGTATTCCTATTATGTTAATATGTGTGTGCAAATTAGTTAGTAGTTTAAAACCTATACATACTTAAGGTACTATACAAGAAGATATGTCAAAGAAATAATCAATCCTCCCAAGTTTCCTTCATATGCTACCTCTATAGCTTTTCTTCTTCCTTCCTAATTACAACCCTTAAATAGAATTCGTGCCTCATATCGAGTTTACCGAGTATCATAATTCCTCCAGGTGGTAAAGATACCTCGAGACAAGTGCTGGGCATAGAAGCCACAGGGCATAAATCTGCAAAGAAGTAAAAAGCTAACCTTTGCAAACAATATGGCTTCTCTCTCACTTACCAACTTTACATTTCCCTGTATGGCCCCGGAAGATGACTGGTTAGCCAGAGACGGGTAAGATTCCTCAAGGGAGGAACAACCTAAGACAGGCACAGTCGCAGGGGGGCCATCAGGTGAGAACTTGGGGATCAACAGAGGTGAGGCTCAGAACCTCACCCCCGCTGCCTTGAGAGAAATTTTCTGCATCCGTGGATATCTTGCTGCCCTTGTCTAGCCTGGATTAATACTTAGTCCATAGGCACACACCTGATCATCTGATCATCTACATTTGCCTTCTTACAGCACTAAACTATGTTTTCTACCTTTATCTTGCATCTACCTACCACTTCAGCATTTTATTAAAAATAAAAATAATAATAATAATAGGAGAAATGTGGGATCAACATATAAATCAAGTACAAAAATCAAACGAATATTCATATTTGACCTGATTGTTTATAGGTCATATTGCAGGATCAAAACCGAAAGTTTCTGTGATGACTGCCCTTGTACTGTTCACCATGTAAGAATTTATTCACTATGTAAGAATTCGTTCACCATGTAAGAACTTGTTCGTTATGCTTCAGAAGATTGGAGACTGATGAGAATTAGGCTTGAGATGGATTAATGATTGTATATTGAGCGTTGACCCCCGTATACTGAATTTTATTGTTGTTAACAACCATTTGATCAATAAATATGAGAGATGCCCTCTCAAAAAAAAAAAAAAAAATCATCATGATAATGTGTATAGGATCTTTACCAAAGAGGGTCATACTTGAACGGGGTAAATGGAATGAGCAGGGAGAGAATGAAATAAGAGGGTTGGAGGATGATTTGGCCCTGAATAGCTGAAGATCTTGTTAAGATTGTAAAGGCTACTTTTAAATTATCACCTGGCTGGCCAAGTTTACTGTGTGCTTGAAAAATAACCTTTCATGCACCTACTCACTATGCCCTGTCTTTGCAGAAATTCCAGAAATTCTGTATGTCTATTTTTAGCAAGTCATCAGATGTTTTCTTGCCAAGCTAAGACTAACCAAATCCAGTATTTTCTTAGTCATAAAAGGGTGGCAGATAAGACTAAAAGGAATACGTAGTGTTACTGGGCAGTGAATTCCTAGTACAAAAACTCACACAAAGGAAAGTTCCAAGAATACTATTATGGGTTGAATTGTGTCCCCCCAAAAGATACATTGAAGTCCTAAACTCCAGTACTTCCGAATGTGACTTCATTGGAAAGAAGGTTGGCATAGATGTAATTAGTCAAAGTGAGGTTATACAAAAGTAGAGTGGACCCTTACTCCACTGTGATTAGTGTCCTTATAAGAAGAGGAGAGAGACACACAAGAAGAAAACAGGCAAAATGGGAGAGTGAAAAGCAAGACACTAGTTAAGACTAATAACTGAATAGGAAAGTTATTATAACTGAAAAGTTAAGACTAATAACTGAACAGGAAACTTCTATAAGCCAAGGAATGCCAAGGATTGCCAGCAGACACTGGAAGCTAGAAGAGACAAGGATTCTGCCCTGAAGGATTGCTGACACACCTTGGTTTAGGAGGAAACTAATACAAACACATCTGTAAATGGGACGGACCTCCAAGGCACAGCCTCATTACTCTCTCTTTGTAGACAGAACCTAGTATGTTGTTTTGAAGATAGTCTGCTAGCTCCCCTACCCACTCCCTTCCCTCACCTTCATTAAGCTCATGCAACACAAACCTATTGTGTAGAGGTAAAACTCCAAACAACACTGAGACAGGGATGGTGGGTGTATCAGAGTAGGCTGAGGGCCTCCGGGAGAAAATCAGGGTGGAATATATACAGTCAGAGCAATGTAACAATGGGCAAAGAAGTTCCTATTGAAACTGTGCTAAGCATTATGCAAAGTCAAAGTCACACTAATTCTCTAGGGAAGATACCTAAGAATATAGACATCTTCAGTGAGATCAGTTAAAAGTCAAAGGCCAGGAACAACTTGGCCTGGAATGTTTGAGTGTTCTGCAAAGGTATCAGCATAATCTGTGACTGCTGTCAGCACTAGCAATCAGACTATGACCCAGCCCACCTTGAGGACAGGGCAGGTGATGCAAGTCCACACCCCTAAGTTTTTTTCATGTTCACGAAAAATATCAACTGCCTATAAAACCCCCTTAGACAATGCACCAGTATGGGCTCTCTTGTCCCCTCCTGCCATGCGCCAGGAGCTCTTCCCTCTCACTTTATCTCTAAATAAAAGCCTGCACCTTGCTCTCCTACCTTGAGTGTTGGTGAAGCTCATTCTTCGGCTTCATGAACAAGAACCCCAGCATCATCTTTGGGGGCTCACCCGGGATAACTTCGGAGGTGAGTATCGGCATCCAAGTGAGACAGGAACCGTGGGTGTAGTCAGAGTAGGGTGAGGGCCTCTGGGAAAAGCAGGATGGAATATTTACGGTCAGAACAATGTGACAATGGGCATCGAAGTCCCTATTGAAACTCTATGTTAAACATTAGGTTCTGGAACCATTCTTCAGTGAGGTCAGTTAATATTCCCCGGTTGAGGAAGAGTGGCACATATTCAGTTATGCTAATCATTTGTAGCCATGTGTAATAGTCACTTTAACATACTGAAAGGCCCAGGCCTATGTGGTGTTTTTCCTCCTTCAGATCTGACTAAGTGATTTTGCAAACTGAGCAATTAATTTAGCATGCAGACCCAGCTGTAGACCACATGGTAAAAGGCAGGAAGAATTCCATCTTAAAGATAAGATTGCATTTTAACACCCAGAAAGTTCAAGAGGCAGGATTCTTTAACAAATAGACAATACCTCAGCCCACCTTGGGGGCTGGGTGGGCAGCCTTTTGATGTGCTTCTGGACCAAGGCACCAGTGTCCTAGAGAGAAATCAAGGCAGGAAATTCATTATGTTAAGTTAATCTTTAATATTCGGGGACCACTTAAGTCCACACCCCAAAGCTTTTTTCCATGTTCTCAAAAAATCCTCAACTGCCTATGAAACCCCTAGACAACACACCACCATGGACTCTCCCGGCTCTGGTCTCTCACTTTATCTCTAAATAAAAGCCTGTACCTTGCTCTCCTAACTTGATTGTTTGTGAAGCTCATTCTTTGGCTTTGGGAACAAGAACCCCGGCATCACAAACCTGCCTTTTCTTTCACTGTCCTTATAGAAGGAAGCCATCTATGGCATACAACATGGGGCGCTGGTCAGCCACTTAAATGGGACTAGCCCGGCTGCTGTTCTCAAAGTCTTGGAGTGACAGGTTCCCCTGCGTCTCCCTCAGTGAATCCCCCATCTCCCTTGGGAGCCGGGAATGTCACCTGAGTGGAGGCCAGGATTCCCTTTTAGAGGTATCTCCTCGGATGAGAGGGACTGAGGAAAGCCATGGGCAACTGCAAGAGTCTAGGCTGAGGCTCCAGTTCAGCAGCTTCTCAAAGGCCCGAGTGTCTGGAATCAGACCCCGATAGCCCAACTGGGTATCCGTGAGGAGTGTCTCTCTCTCTCTGTCTCTGACTCCCAGCCTGCTTCAGTGAGGCCACCCTGGCCTCAGTGAGGCAAGGGGCATCCCTAACTCTCTTCTAACTTCATCAATTTCACGGAACCCAATTCTCACCACCACAAGGTAGGAGATCTACGCTTTGCTCTTATTCCTAACTAAATGCTGTACTTTTTATCTCATAAAAATGTGTTTGGGCACCCGTTAGCCACTTAAAAGATGATTAACTGGCTACCAGTCTTAAGTCTTGGGTGAAAGGTTTCCCGGTGTCTGCTGCTCCTTGATCCCCTGCCTCTGGATGAACGGGAATGTTGGGGAGTGGCTGAACCAATTTACTACTTTCCTATCCTAATCTGTGGACTCTGAGGGCAGACCGGACTAGTACACAGAGGTCCTTGGATCTCAGATCCAGCCGATTGATCCATGGCACTGAGTGAATCTCCGGGTAGGCTGCTGCCTCTGCGAGAGTCGTAGATGACCCTCCCCGACCTCTTGTCACACAAATCAGATTTCTTACAGTAACTAGCAGGATGATTCCCAGGCAGTGGAAGAAACTGGTGTTTAAGAGCATAGACCCCCGACCCCTATAAATGTCTGTGGTGGCCTCTGAATTTTATCTCTGGCCTTGGAAAAAGTTCCCTGCTCCCCATTCAAAGCACTCCTCTTAGGCCTGTGCCACTTTCTCCTGTGCAATGTAAATGAAGTCTGTGAAGTAATCAGACTGAACCCTGAGCCCAACATATAAATGGCTCTATTCTGTTGACCTCCTTTCCTTAGAGGCAGTCATCCTGGGGCTAGGCATTTCCTTTTCTGAGCTCCAGGGAAGTGAAACAGGCTTGTGACTCTGACCAAGGCTCTGGCAGCCAGAGGTCACACAGTCCTTGCACTTATGGGACAGGCAGGGGGCTCTCAAGGAATGATCTTGAGTGTACTATGCTAAAGCCCATGCAGAGAAACTAGGGTCTGGATCAGGACTCCTGAAAGGCATAAAGTAAGAGCATACTAGTGAGGTCCCCACTAGATCCAGGGCTCAGAAGCAACTCTTGCTTCATGGGAAGGCAAGAGGGGAATGAAGGCAAGGTACAGGCCATGCTGGTAAGGAGTGGTTAAATCCAGTAGGACTGGCAGAGGAGGAGATTGACCACTGTCACCCAGGTTCCAAGGTGAGGGGACGCCCTCACACAGAGAAAAGGCTGACCAGGTGTCGCACACCTGTCTTTCTCTCTCCCAGGTGGGAGCTTCCTCTTCAAGTTTAAAGCCAGACATGCCTCTAGCTTGCATTCTAAAGAACTGGGAGCAATTTTGAACCCCAGACCCTGAAAAAGAAGAAATGTCTTATCTTCTGCACACAAGCCTTCCCTCAATACAAACCCTCTAATGGAGAGGCTTGGTACCTATTGTGTCACAGAATTGGTTGATGTTGCAAAAAACTAGCACAGATGTGGTGATG
The DNA here is from genome assembly GCF_040802235.1 of Manis javanica. Taxonomy (NCBI): domain Eukaryota; kingdom Metazoa; phylum Chordata; class Mammalia; order Pholidota; family Manidae; genus Manis; species Manis javanica. Next base: position 84,864,180 of record NC_133162.1, read on the forward strand.
AGAAGTGAGTCAGAGTGTTGTTAAAAGAAACTGAGGCACATTAATTTTTGAAGAGTTTATTTAGGCAACATTGATTTGATTTGGACAGAGACAATCCAAAAGTGGTTAGGGGTGCTCCACCAGCAGGGGCTAAGTGTAAGGCTTTTATAAAGCAGCCTCAGGAGCAAAACAAGGAAATCATTTGATGGGCTCTACTTTAAGTAGTTACCTTATTTGGGAAAGTAATTGTCTATTAATGATTGGTTCCTTGTAAGTTTAGATTTCTTAACTTTGAGGCATTTACAGAAATTGACCATTGCTTTGGTTCATTTGCATAAGTCGGCTACCAAAACATTAAAGCCACCTCGGTGGAGCTGCCTCCTTGTTTAATTACTTTAGCATGGGTAAATAAATGCATACAATAGTGCTGAAATCTTACTCAAGTTCCAGAAATATTTAAACCAAAAAGGTGTTTTATGTCTTATTCTTTCAATGTCACCTATCATTATAAAGAGGGTTTATGAAAGTATGCATATAGAGATATATGAATTTTTGCCATGATTTGTGTATTAATGTTCAATGACTTGTTTTTCTGAAATGAAAAAAATTCAGCCTGCCTTTGACATTGTATCTTCTTCTGGATCTGTCCAAATTGTGCATATTTTGAATACATACACAAATACATACACAATATGTTTGGATGTTAGGCATTAATTTATGTATAGTTAAATATAACAGTTTTTGTCAGAGACAAATAACCTGGGCCATTTGGGTGGTCTTCCCTAAGCAACAGACCTTAGGCAATTTAATTTTTACTTTCTAATGTAAAGGTTTATGTACTCTTGTTTAGTTACCTTTGTTTCGGACCCTCCAGTTATGACTTGATCTTCTCACAGCTCCCTCCTCTGGTGGATCAATTGCCCATGGAAGAGACACGTAGGGCACTGTGTGTGGGAAGGGGCCTGGGTTTCCACACCCTTTCTGGGTGCTCCACTCTCCCACCACCAGAAAAAGTATATCTATTCTTGTTAGCACACTGTACGTCTTGTTGGGAAAATGCCCAATTTGCTGCAGCAGAATTATCCTAAACTCTGATCTGAGAGAAGTATACAATATAATAAGGTTATGCAGCTAAATTTATTTTAATGCAAGGATGGAAAATAGTCAAAAGTCCCATAGACTACTACAATATGGAGCTAGTTTTCTAAATTATTTTGGTGAATATCTATTCTATTTATTGGACTCATTATCTTCAAATATTGGAAGGCATTTAAACTAGACTCCCTGAAACAGAAGAAATTTATCTTCTGCAATACAGCCTAGCTTTAAATGACTGGTGCTAGAATTGTACTTGCATTTCATTAGCAGCCCCGTGGACACACACAGTCCCTATCAGTTCAGAGCCTTCATCCACCCTGTTAGTCTGGGGCCATCTAAACCTTAACCCAGTTATGTAAACTACTCACCCATAGAGTGTACTCTTGAAAACTGAGATACTTTTAGTCAAATAAGCTAAAAGGAAAGGCAATTGGATATCAGTAACTCAAATCTCTGTATCAGTTTATCAGTCTGTGTATATGTTCTTTTATGAAAAGTGTTGCTAACTGTAGTCATTACATCTTAATCTGTATGTTTGTGTGTCTAAGTGTATAAATTAAAGATTTTTCTACCTCCGGATGGTATTAATAAAATTGATTTAAAGACAAGCGCTTGTGAAAATTGGGCATTCTAAAATTTCCAGAAAATTCTTACAGAAAATATTAAGCATTAATGCTAATTTAAGTTGAACTGAAACAGACATGTCCTTATGGTTATCAGCTGCTTAAGTTTACCTAAAGTCATTTAAGTTGATGTTATCTGCTAAATCTTTCAAGAATAAAATGCTTAGAGGCTTGACTTTGTCTAATACTCAGTAAAAGTTCTGTAAGTAATCTAGCATAGTTGTTAGGAATGAGTAAACTAAGTGTAGCAAGTGAACATCTTAATAGTTGTGTGTTACAGTGTGTATACCTACAGCCTGAGAAATTTTGTAGTAACCTAAAATCTTAAAGTTTTGCTAAGTTTAGACATTTTGTGCTTAGTGAGATTGTGCTGCAAAGCATGTGGTTCCAGAAATTATAAAATGTGTTTATAAATTTGTCAATCTAAAGAATGCTAGTGTATATGTAAGAATTTGTTCGCCATGTAAGAACTTGTTCGTTATGCTTCAGAAGATTGGAGACTGACGAGAATTAGGCTTGAGATGGATTAATGATTGTGCATTAAGCATTGACTCCCCTATACAGAATTTTATTGTTGTTAACAACCATTTGATCAATAAATATGAGAGATGCCCTCTCAAAAAAAAAAAAAAAAGAATGCTAGTGTAACAGTTTATAATAATAGCCTAATTCTCAGTGTTCACTAAAAATTAAGGTACCTAATAGTTTTAAATTCTAATTAAAACTACTTAAAGTAATAAGGAAACTAAGAAAGATGATATTGTGGCTTTTTGTTTCAAATGTTGCTGATAGTGTTTTAAGCTTGTTCTCTTAAGCTGACAACAGTTTAGTAAATGACTATCTTTATAAGCAGAATTGAAACATTTATCTTTCTCTCTACCTGATCCCTCCAGAATTTAAAAACTCTCACTGACTATTTTTATATTTCATGGCAGTATATTTTTTTGCCTAAGTTCAATAAGAACCTGCTTTCCTTGTAAGAGGACCAATTAAAAATACAGGTTATACTACCAAGGCTTTGACTGGAATGTCATACCTGAGAGACACATGCATAAACTCAGATATGAACAGCTTTAAGGAACTAAGGTTGACTTTATAAAGCCAACAAAACCCCTTGGAAGAACTAGCCTAGTACCTTGCTTACAGGGTTCTCAGCAGCCTTACCAGGTGAGTAAGGAATGTCACTTCCTGGCAGGTGCAGGAACCTCAGGATGTCTTGGGAACCTCGAGAAAAGAGGAATTCACCCAAATCTACAGGTACTGCAGGCAAAACCTGATGGCAAGTCTGGCTTGGCTGTCTGGCCTAGAGAGGCCTTTAAAAGTTCAATCTGAAATTCCTTATTAAAAAGTTCCAGCAAAGCATATTTAAAAGAGCCAATGTAATCAATTGCTCTTCTTGCAGCACTTATGCAAATAATAAAGCCAAGTGTTAATTATTTTCTTAACCTGGTTACTAATAAAAATGAGGGTGATTTTAGAGAAAAGTATTGTTTCAATAATGCAGCCTTATCCATATTAAATCCTAATACTAGTCATTGGGACATAAACTAGATCCAGAATCCTAGCTTCTTCAAAATATCTCACCGTGATTTTCCAGATGTTTTAGTTTTCTCCCATCATTTCAATTAAAGTTTTACGACTTCTAGTTCTCATATTCAACCATGCATTCTTAATCTCATCAAGTTTGTCCTTCCAGAATGGAAAATCCAACTCCAGATGTTGCTACTTAACCTAATAACACAATTTGTTCTATCTTGCCTAGAAGCCACAAAACTGCAAATAGTAATAGAAATGGAACCTGGATTAGAAGTCCCCATCTTCTGAGGCCCTCTTGAATGACCACTGATGGAGACCTAACTGCACCACCCTTTACTGCCCCTCTTCAGCATGAAGCAGCCAGAGTGGTCGTCACCCCCTTTCCCTAGCAGCAGCTAGGGTCTCTATCTGTAGAGGGGGGAATGAGAGAGGGTCCATGGGTTCAGAGTAGGGTGAAGGTCCACAGAAAAAGCAAGGCAAGATATTTACAGTCAAAGCAATATAACAATTTTAAGTCCCTATGGAAACTATGTTCAGCATTATGCAAAGTCAAGGTCACACTAATTCTCTAGGGTAAAGATAACAGACTATGAATATAGACATCTTCAGTGAGATTAGTTAAAGGTCACAGTGAGACAAGGACCATAGATGTAATCAGAATAGAGTGAAGGCCTCTGGAGGGGGCAGAGCAGAATATTTGCAGTCGGAGCAATGTAACTACATGCAAGGAAACCCCCCTACTAAAACTCTATGTTAAACATTGAGCTCTAGAATCATTCTTAAGTGAAATCAGTTAATGTTCCCCAGATAAAGAAGAGTGGCACATGTTTTGTTATGCTAATCATTTGTAACCATGTGTAAGATTTACTTTAGCATACTAAATGGCCCAGGCCTATGTGCTGTCTTTCCTCCTTCACATCTGACAAAGTGATTTTGCAAACTGAGCAACTAACTTAGCATGCAGACCCAGCTGTAGACACATAGTAAAAGGCAAGAAGAATTCCATTTTAAAGATAAGATTGCATTTTAAACACCCAGGAAGTTCAAGAGGCAAGATTCTTTAGCAAGTAGACAATACCTCAGCCCACCTTAGGGGCTAGGCAGGGAGCCTTTTGATATGCTCCCAGACCAAAGCGCCAATGTTCCAGAGAGAAAGCAAGGCAAGAAATTCCTTATGTTAATTTTTAATATTCAGAGATCACTTAACAAGTCCACACCCCTAAGTGTTTTCATGTTCTCGAAAAATCCTCAACTGCCTATAAAACCCCCTAGACAACGCACCACTACAGACTCTCTTGTCCCCTCTTAGCGTGAGCCAAGAGCTCTGTCCTTTCACTTTATCTTTAAATAAAACCCTGTACCTTGCTCTCCTACCTTCACTGTTTGTGAAGCTCATTCTTCAGCTTTGTGAACAAGAACCCCAGCATCAACAGGGCCAGGAGCAACTTGGCCTGGAATGTTTGAGGGTTCCGCAAAGGTATCTCAGCATAACCCATGACTTCACTGTAAACAGCCCTAGCAAACAGACAACAACCCAGCCCACCTTGAGGGCAGGGCAGGTGGTACAAGTCCACACCCTAAGCCCTCAGTTCCCAAAAGTCCTCAACTGCCTATAAATTCCCTAGACAATGCACCACTCTGGGCTCTCTTGTCCCCTCCTAGCGTGAGCCACGAGCTCTTTCCTCCCACTTTATTTCTAAATAAAAGCCTGTACCTTGCTTTCTTACTTTGGGTGTTTGTGAAGCTCATTCTTTGGCTTCATGAACAAGAACCCCGGCATCAATAAGAAACTTAATGTCTCATCAAAGATAAACATCTTGAGACCACTCAACAAGTCCACACCCCTAGTCCTTTGTCACATTCCTGAAAAATCCTTAAAAGGGGGCACCCCCAACCTTTCAGTGTGCTCCTGTTTCAGGTTGCCCACACTTTCTAAGTGTGTAAACTTTTTGCCTTAAAACATTTTTCCAGTCTATCAGTGTACCTCTTGTAACGGAGTGCAGAGAGCATCAAGAGTCAGGAAAAAGAACTAATGACACTTAACCTGACTGCCTAGAGCGAGAGCCACCCAGTTTTTTCTTGTGTAAATTACCCAAGGCTTCTGAGAAATGCGCCTACCCTAAGTTAGATAACTAGAGCTGGGCAACAGCCTGGGAATGCCTGGGGATGTAACCCATGATAAATCACATAGACATGCTTGGGTAAGCAAGAGATAACAATTGAAGCGGGCAGGCAACTGGCGCATTCCCTAAAAAGGTTACAATGTTTCCCATTGGTTACAATATAGAGTGTGTTTTAAACCTATTAGTTGTAGAACTGCGTGGCCTTTGGTGTAATGGCTGTGAAGATCCTATATAATCAGTACCCAAAGTTGCTTCGGGGTCAGCAGCTCGGACTCGGCCTGTGTGTCAGGGTAGGTGCTGTTGACCCCAGCTTGCTGGCTGAATAAAGACTTTGCTTGGATTTTCATCTCCGTGTCCATGTGTCTTGTTCTCTGGGAAACCCTGGAGTCCTGGACCCTAACATTTGGGGGCTTGTCCGGGATCCGTGCAGCTTCCCTGAGAACAAAGGACGGTTGGAGGCAAGATCTAATTGTCCGGACAGGGCAGTGTAATTCGAGGTTCACCCCCTCGTGTCTGCATAAATCCATTATAAAGCAGGAGTCACCATCCCGTGTATGGTCTCGGGTTAGTGACCCCGAGTGAGAGAGTCCGGGTTGGTAGTCCCGGCCCCCGGGTTAGTGACCCTGGGTGAAGTCCAGGTGACTAATCCTGGCCCTAGGGTCTGAGTGACTCGGCCTTAGGAAAGCAAGTCCGATCAGCAGGAACCTGGCGCCCAAGGAGGAAAGGATCGAGCTCATCACCCTGCAGTAGTCCGAGTGGATGCCTTTCGGAAGAATCACAAGAGTTTTTGAGGATCCTGAAAGTGGTGAGGGTGGTGCGCACCAGAGTGAAAGAAAGACCGGTCCAAACGAGTGCGATCAGATGTGGTGTGTGTGCTGGGTGTTATCATTGATTGTTTTATTGTGTTTTGGTTTCAGTTTATTTATTTTTTTTTTTTGCGCTTCTCATTTTAAGCTTCCTTGTTCTAAGGTTCTCCTGCTCTCTCCATTCCTCCTTTCTGCCACTACATCATTCCCTGCGGGCATGGGTCAAGCAATTAAGAGCCATTAGGGCACCCGCCGCTAGAAGACTCCCGTGACAGGATAAAGGGGTCACAGCCGCGAATCCCAGATAAATTTGCATCCCCCGCAGAAGAAAAACTGTGCAACGACAGGCACCCATTCACAAGCACATACAACAGTCATCTTGTTTAAAGTGGCATCTTCATCCTTCGCCTTTGTCTCCCTCATATTCTTTTTCTTCTTCTTTCTCTCTATGGGTCAGACTCAGGCTACTCCTAAGAGTCTGATCCTTTCCCATTTCCCGAAGGTCAAGGAACAGGCCTTAATATGAGCCTTGGCATCAAGAAGGGTAAGCTTGACACCTTTTGCTCAGTCGAGTGGCCTTCCTTTGGAGTAGGCTGGCCAACCCAGGGGTCTCTTTCCCTGGACCTTATCGGCAAAGTCAAAACCATTATCTCCCAACCAGACCCTGAGGGCCACCCTGACCAACTCCCCTATATCTTGGTATGGGAAAATCTAGCCGAGAATCCTCCATCCTGGCTGAGGCCCTTTTTGGTAGGGAAACCTCATACTGACCCACTAAAGACCTCCGTCCTAGTTGCTCAGGAAAAATTAAAGCCCTCTGATCGCAGGGCCAGAAATCCTGTGAGCCCGAGTGCACTGCCTGTCCTCTCCGACAGTTCTCCTCTCTACCCCCTTCTGCTGATTGAGCAGCCACCCCCGTATGCGGAGGAGAGGGGTGAAGCTGCCGGGAGGATAGAAAATGAGGCTGCGGAACCCAGCGGGAACCAGGCAGCCACAGCTTCCCCAGACTCTTCAGCAGAGGGAGCCAGGAGGCTGGAAAGAGCTTCCCCACACTACCCCGCCCTGGCCCCACACTGGGCGCCAGGTAGAACAGGAGGAATGCAGTTAAGGCCTCGGGGGGCCAGGGAACAAGAAGGGGAGGCTCCCTCCTCCACCTCAGAAGGAGTAGTGCCGGTTCTGCCTGTGCATGCCATCGGTACAGGAATCACTCAACAATATCAATACCGGCCCTTTTCATCTAGTGACCTCTATAATTGGAGGACTCAGAACGCTCCCTTCTCAGAGGACCCCAAGTGTCTTATAGGTCTAGTGGAGTCCATTATGTTTACCCATCGTCCCACATGGGATGACTGCCAGCAATTGCTCTGCACTCTCTTCATGATGGAAGAGCGAGAGCGTATCCTCAGTGAGGCCAGGAAAAATGTCCTCGGAGAGAATGGAAGACCCACTACCCTCTAGCCCATCATTGATGAGGCGTTCCCACTTACGCACCCGGATTGGGACTTCGGGACTGCAGAAGGTAGGGAGCGTCTCCTGGTCTACCGCCAGACTCTGATGACCGGTCTCCGGGTGGCCGCCAGACGGCCCACTAACCTGGCTAAGGTAAAAACTATTGTTCAGGGGGAAATGGAAAGCCCAGCCACATATCTGGAAAGGCTGTTTGACACTTACAGGCAGTATACCCCCATAAACCCGGAAGCAGAGGAACATAGATCAGCTGTAGTCCTCTCATTCATCAACCAGGCAGCCCCCAATATCCGGAGAAAACTCCACAAGCAGGAGGACCTGGGGGAGATCTCTATTAGTGAACTGCTGCAGCAGGCAGAGAAGGTCTTCAATGCTAGGGAACTTCATAGGATAGAGAGGAAAGGCTGAGGAAAGAGAAATGGGTAATGCAGGAGAAAAATAGGAAGGAAGACAGAGAATTTCAGAAGAGGGAGAACAAGAAGCAGAGGGACGAGATGGCCAGGATATTCCTGGCCGGGGTGAAGGAGGGCCCTAGGCCAACAGGACCCCGCCAATCCTGACTAGGACGAGATCAATGCGCCCTGTGTAAGAGATATGGACATTGGAAGAGGGAGTGCCCCCAAAGGAGGGAACAAGGAAGAGGGAACCCTGTTAAGACCCTGCACCTAGGAGAGGAGGATTGACAGGGATGGGGCTCGGCACCCCTCCCCGAGTCCTGGGTAACCCTGTGCGTGGAGGGGACTCCCATTGGGTTCATGGTAGATACTGGGGCACAATATTCAGTTCTTAACCAGGCCCACGGTCCCCTGAACCCAGGATGCACAAGTATAGTCCAGGGAGTGACAGGGTCCAAGAAATGTGCCTGGACCACTAGCAGAAAAGTGGACCTAGGAAGGCATCAGGTCTCTCACTCATTTCTGGTCGTACCTGAGAGCCCCGCACCGTTGTTAGGTAGAGACTTACTAACCAAGGTTGGGGTGTGCATTCATTTTGAACCTGAAGGAATAAAAATCATGGACAAAGAAGGGCAGCCCCTACAACTGGCGCATGTGTTAACTCTGTCCCTGACCGATGAACATCATCTGTTTCAGGCAGATCAAGAAAAGGGGGGGCCGGGGAGAAATGGACTCTTGGTTGCAGAGGTTCCCTTCCGCATGAGCCGAGACCGGAGGAATTGGTCTCACTAAACACCTATCCCCGGTCATTGTTCAACTCAAAGCCGCAGCTCTACCCATCCGGGTCCGGCAATATCCAATGCCGGAAGAGGCCAGGAAAGGAATAGCACCCCATATCCATAGACTGTTGGAGACAGGAATCCTTAAAACCTGCCAATGTGCATGGAATACGCCCCTGCTTCCAGTGAGGAAGCCTGGCACTAGAGATTACAGACCAGTGCAGGACTTGCGAAAAGTCAATGAGAGGGTAGAAGACATCCATCCTACAGTGCCCAACCCTTACACCCTACTCAGCCACCTGCCACCCACGCATGTGTGGTATACTACTCTGGACCTGAAAGACGCCTTCTTTAGTATCCCACTCTCTGAAGTTAGTCAGCCTTTGTTTGCCTTTGAGTGGCAAGAGCCGGGTGGGGGGGGGGAGAAAAGGGCAGCTTACCTGGACTAGACTACCACAGGGCTTCAAGAACTCTCCCACCTTATTCAATGAAGCCCTAAGCCAGGACCTGGGGCCCTTTTGCAGGAGCCATCCCTGTGTGACACTGCTGCAGTATGTGAATGACCTGTTGCTGGCCACGGAAACCCATGAAGAGTGCGAAGAAGCCACAGGGATCTTGCTGGCTGAACTGGGTGAACTGGGATATCGAGCCAGCACCAAGAAAGCCCACATCTGTCAGAGGTCAGTAGTCTACTTGGGGTACAAAATATCTAATGGGGCCAGGTGGCTAATGCAGGCCATGAAACAAACTGTCCTGACTATCCCCGTCCCTTCCTCACCCTGGGGAATGAGAGAATTTCTTGGCTCAGCCGGGTTTTGCAGGCTCTGGATTCCAGGGTACGCAGAAATAGCCTGACCGCTATATGAAGCGACCAAAGAAGGGCCAGGCTGGCAATGGACTCAGGAACAACAAGAGGCTTTTGGCAGACTAAAAGAAGCTCTCCTCCGGGCCCCCGCTCTATCTCTGCCAGACCCAGAAAAACCCTTTATCCTGTTTATAGATGAAAAGGAGGGAGTGGCTAAAGGAGTCCTGGCTCAGCAGCTGGGCCCGTGGAAAAGACCTGTGGCCTATTTGTCCAAGCGGCTAGACCCAGTGGCCTGCAGGTGGCCACCTTGTCTGTGTATCCTAGCAGCTATTGCTCTACTGGTAAAGGAGGCAGACAAGCTGACTTTTGGCCAGAACCTGAGAGTAACAGCCCCACATACCGTAGAGGGGATCCTCAAGCATCCTCCAGGAAAATGGATGACGAACGCAAGACTCACCCACTACCAAGGGCTCCTACTAGATTCTCCACGAATTGCCTTCTCTGACCCGGTAACCCTAAATCCTGCCACCCTTCTGCCAGACCCAGATCTGATGACCCCCATCCATGACTGTAGAGACATCCTTTCCGGAATTATCCAGGTGCAAGCAGACCTGAAAGACACACCGTTACCAAACTGTGAGCTAAATTGGTATATGGATGGGAGCAGATTTTTGCAGGAGGGGGTCAGGAGAGCAGGGGCAGCAGTAGTAACCCACAAAGGGGAAGTTGTCTGGAGTGCAGCTCTGCTCCCTGGCACCTCAGCACAGAAGGCGGAACTTATTGCTCTCGCTGAGGCCCTGGAAAGAGCAGAAGGCAAGCGGGCCAACATTTACACAGATAGGCACTGTCCATGTCCACGGTGCCATCTACCGAGAAAGAGGATTTCATTCCATAGAAGGGAAGGGACTGAGGAATCTGCAAGAAGTCCAAAGACTACTAGCTGCTGTCGAAAAACCCAAAGAGGTAGCAGTTATACATGTACCGGGCCACCAATCAAAGAAGACAACTGAGGCCATTGGCAACAGCCATGCTGATGCGGAAGCCAAGAGGGCAGCCCTCTCGGACTCCCTTGTACTTGCAGCCCTTGAAATACCCATACCTGAACTGCCCGCCTTGCCACCCAAACCTGAGTATTCCCCCCAGGATCTTGAGTGGATTAAGAAACAAGTCTCGGGGAAAGTGTTTGGGGAGGGAAATTGGAGTAGGGACCAAGAAGGTAGGTTGATCCTGCCAGAAGCATTGGGGCAGTACATGCTTGCTAATCTGCATAAGTCCACCCATCTAGGCTGGAAAAAGCTGCTCAGCCTTTTCCAGTCCGTGCAGTTGGTGTTTCCCCACCAGAATGAGGCAGCTTGTCAGATCACGAAAGAATGCAGTAGCTGTGCAATGCTAAGATCAGCCCCAAGAGGGCTGCACCCGGCACTTACCCGGGAAAGGGGGAGGGCTCCAGGGAGGAGTTGGGAAATAGACTTCACCGAAATAAAACCAGGGAAGTATGGATACAAGTATTTGCTGGTTATGGTAGATACTTTCTCTGGGTGGGTGGAGGCCTTTCCAACCAAGCATGAGACTAGCCAGGTAGTAGCAAAAAGATTAATTGAGGAAATCATCCCCAGATATGGTGTCCCTGAAGCAATAGGTTCCGATAACGGCCCAGCTTTCGTTAGCAAAATCCTGCAAGGACTAGCCCTAGCTTTGGGAGTAGATTGGAAGTTACATTGTGCTTATAACCCACAAAGCTCTGGGCAGGTAGAAAGAATGAATCGGACCCTGAAGGAGACCCTTTCTAAATTGGTATTAGAGACTGGCGGGGACTGGGTGACTCTCCTTCCCTTAGCCATCTTCCACGCTCGGTACTCCCCCTATGTACATAGTTTAACTCCATTTGAGATAATGTACAGGGCCCCTCCACCCATAACCCAGCGAGTGCAGCTTCCCGGTGCAGAGGACCCATCCCCTGACTATCTGAATGTGTTGCAAACTCTTGCTAAAGTGCAGCAGAAAATCTGGTCCCTGATCAGAGCATATTACGAGGGCAGGAAAATTCTGAGCCCGGAACATGGCATAGTCCCAGGGGATATGGTATGGGTCAAAAGGCACCAAGTGAGGACTCTCGAGCCCAGGTGGAAAGGACCTTATGTTGTATTGTTTACCACCCCCACTGCTCTCAAGGTTGATGGTATCGCTCCATGGGTGCACCACACCCACGTTCGGATCCTACCTCGTAACGATCCAAGGAACCGAAAAGAAGAGTGGAAGGTGCAGCAGCATCCTGCCAATCCCCTAAAACTACACTTAAGCCGAAGATGAAAGAGATCCTGCTAATAAGCTCCTTAGTATGGATCTTCACGGGAGCCACATCTGTGGGGATCAGAGGCACCAACCCCCATCAACCAAGGAACCTGACCTGGATGCTGATTGATAGTGACAATGGGGAAGTCATCAACTCCACACAACACAGTGTGCCATTCGGAACCTGGTGGCCTGACCTGTATTTCTGCTTTTGGCAGATCACCCCTGTTTACCGATCCATCCCTCCAAACTTGGCTCGCTCCCATGGGTTTTATGCTTGCCCAGGAACAGGTAAAGGAAGGCACTGTGGCGGGGGGCATGACTTCTTTTGTGCCAGCTCGGACTGTGTAACCTCGAACGATGGGGATTGGAGATGTACAGTTACAAAAATAGATTCTGTCAAATTTACTTATGTCAACAAGGGCATCCCTTGTCACCAGCCTATGACCCTTTACAAAACCAAGGCTTGTGACAAAACGGACCAGGACTGGGTAAGAGTTCAATTCACCGAGACGGGCAAAAACACTGAGGTATCGCGCTGGATAAATGGACTAATGTGGGGAATGGTGTATTATAAATATGGGGGGCATGCTGGTTCGACCCTCATCATTAAATTAACCGTGTCAACTCCCACCGCTGCCGTAGGTCCCAACCCGGTTATAAATCCCCAGAAACCTTCAATCCAGGACAAGGGCCTGAGCAAAAAGGATAAGAAAATGCTGACCAGAAAGCTTGCTCCCGAGCCCACAAGAGGACCGGGTCCATCGACCTCTGGGTTATGGGCCCAGTACACTCCCTCCGGGTTAGATAATCCCATGTGGGAAATGGTGCAGGCAGTAGTAGAGACTTTTAACCACACCACTTCTTCCCTCACCGATCCCTGTTGGCTATGCTACCCAGGATCACCCCCCTTCTATGAGGCAATCGGGATAAATGGCTCCTACATTATCAACAACTCCCATCCCACTTACTGGGATGGGAGACCGTGGGGACTTACAATCGCTCAAGTCTCAGTCGTTGGTACGTGTGTAGGCACAGTCCCAATGACCCAGAGCCAGTTATGCTCCTCCTATAATAACACTACGTGAGAGCAGGGAAAGTGGATTATACCCTCCTCAGGCTGGTGGCTCTGCTCAAAGACAGGCCTCACTCCGGCCCTATCCACCTCTGTGTTCAATGCTAACAGTGAGTTTTGTGTTCTGGTGGCCATTCTACCTCGTCTAATGTATCATTCTCATGAATCTCTCCTTTCTTATTGGGAAGAAAGGCCGAGCCCCCATCAGAGCAAGAGGGAGGTTGTTACCGCCCTGACCATTGGGACCCTCTTCTCCCTAGGGATAGCAGGGGCAGGCACTGGGGTCACAGCCCTTGTGACGTGGGAAAAAGGGCTCACAGCCCTGAGGCTGGCAGTCGACAGGGACCTAGAACAACTCCGACAGTCAATATCAGACCTGGAGCAATCCCTCACCTCCTTGTCAGAGGTGGTCCTACAGAACCGAAGAGGCTTGGACCTCTTGTTCTTAAAAGAAGGTGGGTTATGCGCAGCCCTAAAAGAAGAATGCTGTTTCTATGTAGATAAGACAGGTGCAGTCAGAGATTCCTTAGCCAAACTAAAAAAAGATCTTGACAGGCTGCATAAAGAACATGAAAGCAGCAGCAGCAAAGGCTGGTTTGAGTCTTGGTTCAAGCACAAGCCATGGTTTGCTACCCTCCTCTCAGCCGTTGCAGGGCCACTGGTCATCCTGCTGTTTTTGCTTACCATCGGTCTGTGTATAATAAACAGGCTACTTAAGTTTGTGCAGGAGAAGTTTGACACCATCCAACTCCTGGTCCTTGGCCAAAAATATCAGGGCCTAGAAACTGCTGCGGAAGATTCCTTAGTCTGATCAAAAAAAGGGGGGAAATGTAACGGAGTGCAGAGAGCATCAAGAGTCAGGAAAAAGAACTAATGACACTTAACCTGACTGCCTAGAGCGAGAGCCACCCAGTTTTTTCTTGTGTAAATTACCCAAGGCTTCTGAGAAATGCGCCTACCCTAAGTTAGATAACTAGAAGTGGGCAACAGCCTGGGAATGCCTGGGGATGTAACCCATGATAAGTCACATAGACATGCTTGGGTAAGCAAGAGATAACAATTGAAGCGGGCAGGCAACTGGAGCGTCCCCTAAAAAGGTTACAATGTTTCCCATTGGTCACAATATAGAGTGTGTTTTAAACCTATTAGTTGTAGAACTGCACGGCCTTTGTTGTAATGGCTGTGAAGATCCTATATAATCAGTACCCAAAGTTGCTTCGGGGTCGGCAGCTCGGAATCGGCCTGCATGTCAGGGGAGGTGCTGTCGACCCCAGCTTGCTGGCTGAATAAAGACTTTGCTTGGATTTTCATCTCCGTGTCCGTGTGTCTTGTTCTCTGGGAAACCCCGGAGTCCTGGACCCTAACACATCTCTCTCTGAGGTAGCGTGCACTCCTGACCTTTCTCTAAAAGTGCATGTAACTCTGGGGAAAGGAAATCCCAGGGCAAAATACCTCTAAAACCAAAATCAGTCAAAGGGAGAACTAATGTTTAAAACCCATTTATTGCTTACAAACTTCAGTCTGGGAATGGTTCCCTTTCCTGATCCAGCAGAAGCAAAACTAGCACTCCTCCTTACCTCTCAGATTCAGATAAGCCCTCCATTGCCCGGGTAATTACCCATTGCTATGGAGATGAACTTTTATCCACCCCTGAAGAACATCTGTTGATATGCTGATGCACTAAACCCAGGCAAGATATTCTGGAAATATTACAATTTTACCCACAATGCACTTTCTCTCAATAAAACTTAAACCTTTCAGGGCTCCTCTCCTCCCTGAGGTCGCCTGCACTTTTTCTCTCTTTAAATAAGTAACTTTAAATAAACCTTTTACTCTGCTTCTCTACTTTAATAAGTGTCTCTGCCCTTCAATTACTTGTTGCGGTGGGGACAAGAACCAGGAAAATAAACAATACCCCCCCAACAGCATTAATATTTAGAAGACAGGAGAACATCTATGCATTCATTTCAATGATTATTTCAAGATTCTCCAGAAAATCCAAAGTGTGGAGGGTTTTGCTTATATTTATTTGATTTGGTTTGGATTTTTTATTTGGGTTTGTTTACTTGTTTGCTTTGCATTGACTAAGAGTACAAATATTTTTGCTTAATAGACAGGATTTGGTACTTCATCAGTTTAAGACGGTGAATGGGGAAATAAACTTGACAACTGCTGTGGGTAAAATTGCAATATTTCCAGATATCTCACCTGGCTTTAGGGCATCTCCAATCAATAGGTGTTTCCAGGGGGTGGAGAGAAGTAGTCCACTCCAAATGAATAGGTAGTTACATGGCTTATATGGAGTGGTTGGGTGGAGCTCTCTCTTTTTCTACAGCTGGTCAGAGATGACTTCTTGTAAGAAAAAATAGGTTTCTCCTACTTTATTTCTCTCTTTGACTGATTTTGGTTTCAAAGGTATTCTGATCCAGGATTCTACCCCCCCCCCCCACCGAGTTACAACTGCTAACTGCGAATCTCTTTTATAAATGAGATATAAGGAGGGGAAAGTGATCTGACAAACACTTAAAATTGACACCATAAACATAGAGGGAAATCAGAAATAATTTTTTAAGTAAAGAGTTCAATGAGAAAAAATTCTTTTCTCATAACTGAATTGACTCATTGTGAATAAAATTGTAACATTTCCAGACTATCTCACCTGGCTTTAGTACATCTGCGTATCAATAGGCCTTCAGAGGTGGAAAGAAGTATGACTTTAATGTATTTGCATCATTCCTCAGGGATGGAGAGAAGTTCATCTCCATATCAATGGGTAATTACCTGGGCAAAGAGAGCTTATCTGTACCTGAGAGGTGAGGGGGAGGGCTGGAGCAGGGAAAAGAGAAATGGCCGCACACTGCAGTTTGTGAGCAATAAACAGATTTTAAACTTTATTTCTCCCTTTGACTGATTTTAGTTTTTAGAGGTATTTTGCCCCGGGATTTCCTCTCCCCAAACTTACACTCATTAATAGAAAAATTTATGTTCAGTGCTTACAAGGTCCTGCAATTTAAGCCAAGTTAGTATTTTGCTTTTATTTTCCTTTTAAGGCAAATTTTTAAATAGAGGTGATTTAAAAGAATTACATGAGATAGCCAGAAAGAAAAGAAAAAACAAAAAACAAGTGAACTTGCCAGTACTGTTTTATGGCCCTGCTTGGAAGGCAGGCCCAATTAAGATAATCCAGTTGTATAGTATCAGAGACATAATTCAAAAACATTAAAAGATAAGAATCCTTGGTACACTGGCATTTAGAGGTCCAAATGTTCATGTTAGGGTCCAGGCTTCCGAGGCTTCCCCAGAGAACAAACTACACAGGCATAGAGATGTAAATTCAAGCAAAGTCTTTATTCAGCCAACTAGTTGGGGTCCAAGTCAGCCCGAAGCAGCGGGTCTCAACAAGGACCCCGAGCACTCAGAGCCAAGGGTTTATATAGCAATTTCAAAGCACTTAACTCATAGCAATTTTCTATAACTATACATTATTCTTGCAAGACATATATCCTGGGGTTAAGCAAGGGCAGGGTAAGACTACTCCTCAATGGTCAGGGAGGTTCTGCACGATAAGCTTGGTATGTAAGATTTACTGACCAAGGTTAGCTGACCAAGGGTCACAGCTGCCCACCACCCGGTGCTCATGATTAACTTGTTTTTCAAGGCCTTACCCAGTTCCAGTTTTTCTTTCTAAGTCACATACTCAGAAAATGGCTTCTAGGCCTTTAAGATGGCTATGCTTATGCTAACTTATTTCTATTCTTACATTCCCCTCTTCTTCTTGTATCTATTTCAATCATGAAATTAGGGGTCATCTGTTTGGTTAACACTCTGATAGTTCTGTCTCAACACTATGATTTGCACGATGCTAATGCGTTCTTTGATAAAGGTAACACATGGAGTGACTCCGGTTTGGCGGGCCTACTACTTGTTAGAATAAGCTGGGGTGGTGCTGATTACTTCTGTCTTGTTGTAGAGGGAGGTGTAAGTTTTAGGAACTCTCTCAATGCAGGTTCTTTGCCTACTTGCAGAGGATAAAGTGAGTCTCGGTCTTTGTCTTCTACAGATAGGGACTCTAGCTGCTGCTAGGGAAAAGGGGCGATGACCGCTCTGGCTGCTTCGTGCTGAGAAGGGGGTGCAGTAAAGGGTGCAGCTAGGTCTCTATTACTGGTCAGTTGAGAGGGCTTCAGAAGGCTGGCGCTTCTATTACTATTTGCAGTTTTGTGGCTTCTAGGCAAGATAAAACAAATTGTGTTATTAGGTTATGTAGCAACATCTGGAGTTGGATTTTCTATTCTGGAGGCTGCAGTTATTGAAACAATACTTTTCTCTAAAATCACCCTCATTTTTATTAGAAGTAACCAGGTTAAGAAAATAATTAACAGCTGGCTTGATCATTTGCACAAGTGCAGCAAGAAGAGCAATTGATTACACAGGCTCTTTTAAATATGCTTTGCTGGAACTTTTTGTAAGGAATTTCAGATTGAACTTTTAAAGGCCTCTTGAGGCCAGACAGCCAAGCTAGACTTGCCATCAGGCTTTGCCTGCAGTACCTGTAGATTTGGATGAATTCTTCTCTTCTCGAGGTCTCTGAACCTGCCAGGAAGTGACCTTCTTTACTCACCTGGTAAGGCTGCTGGGAACTCTGTAAGCAAGGTACCAGGCCAGTTCTTCCAAGGGGCTTTGTTGGCTTTATAAAGTCAATCTTAGTTCCTTAAAGTTGTTCACATCTGAGTCCATGCACATGTCTCTCAGGTATGACATTCCAGTCAAAGCCCTGGCAGTATAACCAGTGTTCTTAAGTAGTCTTCTCACAAGGAAAGCAGATTCTTATTGAACTCATGCAAATAAACATACTGCCATGGAATACAAAAACAGTCACTGAAAGTTTTTAAACTCTGGAGGGATCAGGTAGAGAGAAGGAAGTTTCAATTCTGCTCATAAAGATAGTCATTTACTAAACTGTTGTCAGTTTAAGAGAACAAGGTTAAAACACTTTATCAGCAACATTTGAAACAAAAAGACACAAAATCATTTTCTTTAGTTTATGTAATCTTATGTAACTAATACCTGTTCTGCTGAAATCTAGTTCTTTACCAGTTTAGGGATAATACTATAAATGACAAAAGACTTACAAATGACAATGGTTAAAGATCTGATGAGAGCTTACTGTAAGACAGTTGACATAAGGAAATTCTGATATTTCTGTAATACAAAACATTTAGTAACAAAGTTTAGCATCATTCTCTTTGACAGTGCTTTCCTGGTAAATAAATAAATATATATCAGATAAATAAGCCAAATTAGTCAAATACTTTCTCTAATGAGAAAAAATTCTTCTGACATGTTCCAGGGGCCCTCTGGAAAATATCAGAGTTAACTAGAGGTAAAAGCACTTTTTTTTGAACTTAGCATAAGTGTCCAAGACCAGATACAAAAAAAGCAGAGAAAGTGCTTAAGTCTACAGGTCTTCTCTGAAAGCTTCAAGAATGTTTTACTCTTTAATAGTAGATATAAGCTGCTATGCAAATTCTATTAAAAGCTCTAAGATCATTTGCATTAAAAAAATATGAAGAGTCCTCTGAAGGACTACTACTAGTAAGATGGCAAACTTCCGGCTTCTCTTCGGGGGTCCTTGGTTTCCGCCGGCGCCACCTGAAGCCCAATCACCTCTCGCTCCCCTCCCAATCCCAGCACCTAGCCAACAGCCACCAGCTCCGTAGAAGTGACACCTCAATCAATTCATGCCCCTTCTTATATAACCCAGCACCTTTCCCTAATAAAGCGGAACTCTCTGGTTAATTGCTGCTATGTGTCGCTCCTTTCCTTTCATCCCCCATGTTTTTTTTTTTTTTTTTTAAAACATACAGCATATAAATTAAACAAGAAGACCTGGTGGTTGTCAAAAAAATCTATTACAACCTTTCTCAAAAGTGGTCACACGTTTGTCCATTTAAACTTTTACAGTGAAACTTGTTTTTCTGGGAGAAACATAATCTTGTCTAGATTCTAGTTTAATTTTTAAGAATAAATTTTGGTTTGTTAACTAAGTGCATTTAATCAGCTGAAAAAAGCTTTGTTACCATTCTGCTTAGGAGGATAAATTAAGAAAACAAATAATCAGTAACAACTTTAATCATTTGTTGGTTAGAGATTTTTCCACTTATAAAAATATATGGAATAAATAATTCAATTTCTCAGGCCATGCAATCGTTTTCAATAACAAAATATTTCAAAGGCAAATAAAGCTTATACAGTTGTTAACAAACTTTAGCTTTTAGTCTTTTTAATATTACGATTTCATTTTTTTTTTTTTTAATATTCTGGCAACTCACTGAGACTTTAAGCATGAGAAACTGCTTTGATCTTTCAACATTAAGAGCAGACTAACAGTTAAAGAAAACTGTTTAACTAGAAACGAGATTCTAATTTTGCTGTGCACTTGATATCAAGATTCACTTGCTTTAATTTCACTAGGCAGGACTATATCTGTAAGAATATAGTAATTTATTCTTCATTTGCCCTATGGTCCCAAGCACATAAGCCGGTGAGAATTAGCCTGGGCTTGCCTGCGGCTTGACTGGGTTTATCTCACTTAATCTCTAAACATCCTGACCCTCCCCCCCAAAGCAACAGGCTGAGCGGGTCTTCTACAACAAAAGGCACCACGCTGTTTTCTCTCTTTAAACAAATAGCTGTACTTTAGAACAAAGTTACTTTCTTTATCACAAAACACATTCTTTAGCATGCAGAAGACTTTTCATTCTTTATACTTTTTCTTATTAAAACATACATTTTTTAGCATAGAGAAATGTTTTATTACTTTAAATAGTTTTAATTAAAACTTAAAACCATTAGAAACTTTAATTTCCAGTGAACACCGAGAAGCAGGCCATTGTAAACTGTTAAACTAACATTCTTTAGATTGACAAATTTATGAACACATTTTATAATTTCTGTAACCATGAGCTTTACAGCACAATCTCTCATAGAGTATATCTTCTTAACTTAGCAAAACTTTAAGGTTTTAGGTTTCTACAAAGATTCTCAGGCAGTAGGTAGGTATACACACTGTAACACACAATTAAAAAGAGGTTCACTTGCTTCAGTCATTTAGTTCACTCATTCGTAACAACTATTCTAGATTACTTACAAGACCTTTACTGAATATTAGACAAAGCCAAGCCTTTAAGCATTTTATTTTTAAAAGATTTAGCAGATAACATGACTTAAATGACCTCAGGTAAATTTAGGCAGCTGATAACTACAAGGACATGCCCGCCTCAGGCAAACTCAAATTAGCATTAATGCTTAACACTTTTTATCAGGTTTTCTGGAAGTTTTAGACTACCTAATTTTCACAAGCGCTTGTCTTTAAATCAATTTCATTAATACCATCCGGAGGTAGAAAGATATATTCATTTACACACTTAGGGGGTCGTCTGAGTCTGTCTCATGGTGAGAAAGAAGGAAAAAGAATATGAGGGAGACAAAGGCGAAGGATGAAGATGCCACTTCAAACAAAATGACTGTTGTATGTGCTTGTGAACGAGTGCCTGTCGTTGCACAGTTTTCCTTCCACGGGGGACGCAAATTTATCTGGGATTCGCGGCTGTGACCCCCTTATCCTGTCACGGGAGTCTTCTAGCGGCGGGCGCCCTAATGGCTCTTAATTGCCCGACCCGTGCCCGCGGGGAATGATGTAGTGGCAGAAAGGAGGAACGGAGAGAGCAGGAGAACCTTAGAACAAGGAAACTTAAAATGAGAAGCGAAAAAAAATAT
Source organism: Manis javanica (assembly GCF_040802235.1). Taxonomy (NCBI): domain Eukaryota; kingdom Metazoa; phylum Chordata; class Mammalia; order Pholidota; family Manidae; genus Manis; species Manis javanica. Next base: position 84,884,934 of record NC_133162.1, read on the forward strand.
AAACCGAAACCAAAACACAGTAAAACAGTCAATGATAACACTAAGCACACACACACCACATCTGATCGCACTCGTTCGGACCGGTCCTTCTCTCACTCTGGTGCGCACCACACTCACCACTTTCAGGGTCTTCAAAAACTCTCGTAATTCTCCTGAAGGGCGTCCACTCGGACTGCCGCAGGGTGACGAGCTCGATCTTTTCCTCCTCGGGCGCCAGTTTTCTGCCGATCGGATTTGCCTTCCTAAGGCCGAGTCACTCGGACCCTAGGGCCAGGATTGGTTACCTGGGCTTCACCCAGGGTCGCTAACCTGGGGGCCGGGACTACCAGCCCGGACTTCCTCACTCGGGACCACTAACCCGAGACCATACACGGGATGGCGACTCCCGCTTTATAATGGATTTATGCAGACACGAGGGGGCGACCCTCGAATTACACTGCCCCGTCCGGACAATTAGACCTTGCCTCCAGCTGTCCTTTGTTCTCAGGGAAGCTGCTCGTATCCCGGACGAGCCCCCAAATGTTAGGGTCCAGGCTTCCGAGGCTTCCCCAGAGAACAAACTACACAGGCATAGAGATGTAAATTCAAGCAAAGTCTTTATTCAGCCAACTAGTTGGGGTCCAAGTCAGCCCGAAGCAGCGGGTCTCAACAAGGACCCCGAGCACTCAGAGCCAAGGGTTTATATAGCAATTTCAAAGCACTTAACTCATAGCAATTTTCTATAACTATACATTATTCTTGCAAGACATATATCCTGGGGTTAAGCAAGGGCAGGGTAAGACTACTCCTCAATGGTCAGGGAGGTTCTGCACGATAAGCTTGGTATGTAAGATTTACTGACCAAGGTTAGCTGACCAAGGGTCACAGCTGCCCACCACCCGGTGCTCATGATTAACTTGTTTTTCAAGGCCTTACCCAGTTCCAGTTTTTCTTTCTAAGTCACATACTCAGAAAATGGCTTCTAGGCCTTTAAGATGGCTATGCTTATGCTAACCTATTTCTATTCTTACATTCAGATCCTATGAACTGTTGGGGTTATATTTGTTTCTTATTTAACAAATATTTATTGACACTGAAGGGTCCCCACCAGTAAGATGGCAAACTTCCGGCTTCTCTTCGGGGTCCTCAGTTCCCACCAGCACCACCTGAAGCCCAATCACCTCTCGCCCCCCTCCCAATCCCGGCACCTAGCCAACAGCCACCAGCCCCGTAGAAGTGACACCTCAATCAATTCATGCCCCTTCCTATATAACCCAGCACCTTTCCCTAATAAAGTGGAACTCTCCAGTGAATTGCTGCTATGTGTCGCTCCTTTCCTTTCATTGGTGCCGAAACCCGGGAGCCGGGACACCCCAACTGGGCCCCGTCTCCCCCCCCCCGACACCAGCAGCAGCTTGCCCTCGTCCTCTTTTTCCGGCGCTGGCTCATCACATTCACCACTCCTCTCTGGCCTTTAGGTAAGTTTTCCCCCCGGAGTGGGCCACTCTTTTCCAAGCTATCGCAGTGCCATTGACCGTGATCGTCTGGCAAGGCCCTGACGCTTGGGGATGAGGAAGGAACGCTCCCCGCCTCAGGCCTTCACAGCTGCAGCGGACCCTCAGGCCCCTCCTCCAACAGCCATAAATCCCCGCCTCAAGCCTTTACGGCTGCGGCTGACACTCAGGCCCCTCCTCCGACAGTCATTAATCCCCGCCTCAGGCCTTCACGGCTGCGGCCGACACTGAGGCACCCCCCTCCAACAGCCATAAATGAGGTGACTCCTTTGTGTCTGAGAACGCTCCCTTTTCCCCCCCTCCTCCTTCTGCTCCGTCCGCCGAAAATGCCTAGCGCTAGGTACCTCGTGACTCCGGCACTCTGCCTTCTTAGGGAAGTCTGGGTGACAACCCACACTTCCTAAGAAATTCCGACTCGTATACGAGTTTCCACAGACCACCAAGGATCATCGGGGACGCCCTTTGTCTCCTTGTGGTCTGCTTCCAGTCCGAGGATCTCTGTTCGTCTTCCCCTGTTTGTCTCCTTCTCTGTCCTTTAGCCATGGGAGCCTCCTCATCCCTCCCTGAAAGTTCACCTCTTGAATGCCTGCTTAAGCATCTGGCTACCCTCTCCCTGACGCATGATATAAAACCAAAACTTCTCCGTAAATATTGCTCCCAAGATTGGCTGACATACCCCTAGACAATAACAACCAATGGCCCACAGGGGGAACTCTTGATCCTAACATCACTCGCAATCTCTTTAACTACTGCCAGCGCCTGAAAAAATGGAAGGAGATTCCCTATATCGAAGCTTTCTGCCTCCTCCTCTCCCGGCCCCCTCCCAAGTTCTCCTAGCCTGGAAGCCACCGCCCCCGCAGAAGCCTCCCATTCACTCCCTTCCCCTTCTTCTCCTACAACAGCCCTCCTCCCTTCCTCCCCAACCATCTCCTCCCCCATCTCACCTCCTCCACCTTCATTCCCTGCAGATTAAGCCTGAGCCTTTCAGCCCCTCTTTAACTAAGTCCCAGGGGCCTCCTCCGTCTTTGCCCTCATCACCTGTTTCTCCCCTGTTAGGGACTGCCTTTGTCTTCTCACATGTTTGTAGAGAGAATGGGAAAGCACCTCTCCCCATGTCTGAATGCAGCATGGGAAAGCACAAAACTGGTGCAGTCCTTAGAAGTTATCTGTCCACAAAAACATATCTTGCCATGACTCCTCACTCTGAAAATAGGGAGACCTTAAAGATGTGTAGAAACACCACACCTGCTTCTAGCTATGCCCTTCCTCCACTTGCCGATGTGGCAAGAATAGAAAACAACGCATTCCATAAGTAATTAACTGGAGCCCTGCTATAGCTCAAATAGTAGAGCATGAGACTCTTAACCTCAGAGTCATGAATTCAAGCCCAACTAAAGCAGCAGAGGCAAGCAGCTGGGCTGCAGGCTGGCAACACGTGAGTCTGATTCTATCTTTCTGTATTTTCTTTGCCCCCCTTCCGCACTTCAGGACCTGCTTGAATAGGCGCAGCTAGACCACGTCACTCCCCCACAGACTGAGCCAGAACCCTTCAGTCCCCCTCAGACTCAGTCCCGAGAGCCTCCCAAAATTATCGCCCCCCTCTGGGAAGTAGCAAGATCCGAAGGCCTCGTGCGCATTCACATCCCTTTCTCCTTAGGAGATTTAGCCCAACTAGAGAAACGCCTAAGTTCCTTTTCCACTGATCCCATGACATACATCAGGGAGTTTCAATGGACCCTCCAGTCTTACAGCCTCACACATCATGACATTTTCATGCTCCTGGCCAATACTCTCCTCCCTGAAGAGCGTAGATGAGTTTGAGACTTCGCCCAAATGCAAGCTACCGAAACCCACAAGACTGACCCCACCTATCCCCCTGGCCCCACTGCTGTCCCTGAACAAGATCCACACTGAGATTATAACACCGCCATGAGTCTCTGCTCTCGAAATATTTTTGCCTCCTGCTTAATAGCAAGTCTGAAAAAGGCAGTTCGTAAAGTAGTCAATTTTCAAAAGCTCCAAGACATAATTCAAAAGAGAGACGAAACCCCCTCTGAGTTCTTAGACTCACTCAAGCCCTATTACAGCATACCAGCCTGGACCCAGAAACACCTGAAAGAAGACATGTCCTTATGACATACTTCCTAGCTCAAAGCTACCCGACATTAAAGCTAAACTCAAAAAATTAGAACAGGGCCCCGCTATCCCACAGACTGAGATCCTAACAGTGGCCTTTAAAGTCTTCCATAACTGGGAGGAGGAGAAAGAAGGCCGTAAACAAAAGGCTGATCAGGCCAATTTCCAGATATTGGCCCAGCTGATAAAATCACAACCTGGGCGCCCCTCTACAAACAAGCGCCCACCAAGAGCTTGTTTCAAGTGTAGAAAAGAGGGACATTGGTCAAGGGCGTTCTCCTCCCCCAGATCTCCAACCATCCCATGCCCCAGATGCCACAAAAAGGGCCACTGGGGGTCTGATTGCCCAACCACCCAAAGGGGAGGCTGGATGAACAACCCCCATCCTAAGCCCGCCATAGTGGGGCTGGCAGAAGAAGATTGACGGGGCCTAGGGGCTTCTCCCCTGACCATTTCCATCACCAAACAGGAGCCCAGGGTTACTTTAACAGTAGACGGTTGTCCCATCTCCTTCCTCCTAGATACAAGAGCCACCTTCTCAGTCTTGCAAGAATACTGGGGCCCTACCACGCCAGCCATTACTCCTATAGTCGGGGTAGGAGGTAAACAGATTTTCCCATTAAACCCCCCCCCCTTTTATGCACAATCCTAGACAGTCCCATACCTTTCTTCCACTCCTTCCTAGTTATGCCCCAGTGTCCCTTCACTAAGACGAGACAACCTTTCCCTCCTCCACGTTTCCATAACTATATCCACTCCCACAGCCCCCCGTACTCCCTTTCTGATGGCCCTCATAGCCGACAACCCCCCTCTACCCAATGAAAGCTCCAGTTCCGCCCTCATACACCCTGTAAATCCCAAAGTTTGGGACATTACAAGCCCCTCCATGGCCCTATGTCCCCCTGCCTCTATCAAATTATGTGACCCCTCTCAGTATATCTGTCAGGCCCAATACCCCCTAACCACTTCAGCCCTCATAGGCCTCCAACCCATCATTCAAGCAGACCCACTCACTCCCCATTTAATACCCCCATATTAGCTGTTAAAAAAACCATCGGATCTTTCTGCCTTGTCCAAAACCTTTGCCTCATCAACATAGCCATTGTTCCTATCCATCCCTTAGTTCCAAATCCATACAGCCTCACCATCCCACTTCTCAGTCCTAGATCTCAAGGACCCATTTTTCTATCCCTCTAGACCCCTGCTCCCAAGATTTTTTCATCTTCACCTGGACGGACCCATACACAAGACATTCTGAACAACTCACTTAGACAGTTTTGCCGCAAAGCTTCCGAGATAGTCCCCATATTTTTAGACAGGTCCTAGCTCAGGACCTCAAACAGTTTCATCATGATCACTCCAAGTCCACCTTATTACAATACATGGACAATCTTCTACTCTGCAGTCTCTCGTGAGAACAGTCTCAACTTGACACTGCCTCCCTACTTAACCTTCTAGCTTCCAGAAGTTACTGAGTATCCCCCGTCAAAGCTCAAATCTCTTCCCCTCCTGTCACTTACCTCAGATTCCTTCTATCTCAACAAAGAAAGTCCATTACCTTAGACAGAAAATAGCTCCTCTCTGACCTGCCCATTCCCAAAACCAAGACAGAAATCCTTTCTTTTCTAGGCCCTTTCTAAGCCTGGCTAAATATTTTAGAACGTAGATCCCTAACTTCTCCCTGCTCCCTGTTGGCAAGACCCCTATATGACCTCAGCAAGAGCCCCTCCCCCCCAAAAAACCATTATCCTCCTCACCCCGACACTCCTTCATTAAGCTCCATCAAGCCCTTGTAGAAGCCCCAGCTCTCCATCTTCCTGATTTGTCGAAGCCCTTCTCATTATACATTCATGAGAGGTCCAGTCAAGCTCTAAGAGTCCTAGGCCAATATTATGGCCCATCCTTTGCCCCAGTAGCTTATCTCTCCAAGCAATTAGACCCCACAGTTCTGAAATGGGCCCCCTGCCTACGAGCATTAATCGCTAGACAGCTCTTGCAGAAGGCAGCTCATAAACTGACATTCAGGGCGCCCCTTACCATTCTGTCCCCACATCACCTAAAAGATCTCTTAACCTACAAAAGTTTACAGACTCTCCCTCCCTCCAGACTCCTGACCTTACTGTCCTCTTTCCTCCAAAATCCCGTTCACCCCCTTTGCCATCCATACCCGAATCATAACTTTTTCCTCCTTTACTGCTCTCTTGCTTTTTTCCTCATTCTTATTGTCTTCCCCGCCACCCCAGCCTCCTTTGTATGGCTATTCAAAGTCAGACAGACTTACACACAGCATCAAACAAGAGTTACTGCCCTCATTACCACACCAGACTGCCCTCTGAAAAGCTGCTCTGAGCCTTTATACCTCCACTTTCCTCCCTCCACCGAAGTGTTCACTAGCAGCTACCCTTATTCTCCCTACCTCTGCTTCCTCTATGACCAAAAACAAGTCTATTGCAGGCGATAGCCAGACACCTACAAGAGATGTCCCTACTGGTCTTGTGCAATTCACTACATGAGTAACTTCCAGTACCCACAGTATTACTCCTCCAACCATTTCATGAAATATCCCAACGGCTCATTCTCCTTATCAATCCCAGATCCCTGGGACTCTTGATGAGCTGCCAGAGTCACAGCCTCAGTTTACTATGGGGGGGGGTCCTCAACCCCCCACGGTGCCCTTCATATCTCTCAAAAGTATGTTCCCTCTCATTCCCAGATCTCTCAAGTTGCATCAGATATCAGACATTCTGAAAAAGTCATTATCCAAACTCTTGATGGCGCCTCTTCATCTTCTTATCCCCGCCCCTCCTCCCATTTCTCCTACTCTTCGTTACAGCTCATTCAGGACACCACCATCTTTCTCAACCACACCCTTAACACCGCCAATTGTTTCTTGTGCACATCACTACAGCGCCCATTGCTGGCCGCCGTGCCGCTTAATATTTCCAACTACTCCTTCCATGCAGAAAGACAACCCCTCTGCCCCCTGGCAGACATACCCCTATGAGAACCAGAATACGCAGATAATCTCACCATCCACCACTGTGTAGGCCCAACTCCACCCCTCTCCAGCGCACTTCACTGCCTCCCAACTCCAGCACACCCTGCATTCTCGTCACCCTAATCCCACAGTTTACACTTTACAGCATGGCAGAATTCCTTGAGCTCCAACCTCCCTTGCCCTTGCGCACAAAAAGGGCTGCTTTCCTTCCCATCATGGTCAGTATCTCTTTGATCACCTCAGCCATTGGGGCAGGGTTTTCGGAAGAAGCCTTGAGTCACTCTCTATGGGCAGTTAGAGATCTCAACGCAAACTTGAGGGAGCCCTGACATCCACTGCCGATTCCCTAGCCTCTCTCCAAAGACAGGTCACTTCGCTAGCTAAAGTCACCCTTCAAAACTGGCGGGCCTTAGATCTGCTTACAGCCGAGAAGGGCGGCACCTGCGTCTTCCTTCAAGAGGAGTGCTGCTATTACATCAACGAATCCGGCATTGTAGAAACTGACATTACCAAACTCACCGACCTTGCCTCCAGCCTCCACTCTGCTTCCAATTCCAACCCATTCTCTTCAATACTAACAAACCCCCTCCTCACCTGGCTCTGGCCCATTGCAGGCCCCATAATAATCATTCTTCTCACCTGTCTCTTCTTACCCTGTATAATAAAGTTCATCAAATCCCAAGTCAGAAAAATCTCTAATCAAGCTTTCAACCAACTTTTACTCAGGAACTACCAGCTTCTGGCCACAGAAGATCCCTCACCCTCACGTGACCTCCTCACCACATGCTGAGATGGACCCATCTCTCCACTGGAAACTGTTCCTGGAAACAATGGCCACAGACGCCTGGCTCCTGACACCCATATCCTCTTGGCACCATTAGAATCAACAGGTCCTCAACCTATGGTTACAGGGAATCTTCATTGATTTCCAACCTGAAGAAGTCCACATCTACTCGTCCTTACTGTAAGGAGTCCTATCAACCCTTTCCTCCCAGTCCTCAAGCCCTCACTCCCTTCTCCGCCCCCGTTCAGCAGGAAGCAGCCAGAGAGAAAGCAACGTCCACAACCCCATAGAGGAGAAAGTGGGGAATGAAGGGCCTCCACCAGTAAGATGGCAAACTTCCGGCTTCTCTTTGGGGTACTCAGTTCCCGCCGGTGCCACCTGAAGCCCAATCACCTCTCGCCCCCCTCCCAATCCCAGCACCTAGCCAACAGCCACCAGCCCCGTAGAAGTGACACCTCAATCAATTCATGCCCCTTCCTATATAACCCAGCACCTTTCCCTAATAAAGTGGAATTCTCCGGTGAATTGCTGCTGTGTGTCGCTCCTTTCCTTTCAACACTTCCCTCTGAGCAGCTGCTGAGAGAGCCCCTTCTGTAGAAAACAGACACACAATATTGCTTATAATTTCAGTTGTTACTAGATCTCCTGGCTTTCATTTACAGAAATAACATGAATTTATAAAATGTTGCCACATCCTTATAGTTTAACAAATGCCATCTTCACTCATGAAACACTGGAACCTTTAATTAAGTATGCTATATTTTCAATGGGAGAAAATCCTCAGCTTTTTGGGATAGATAAAAATATAGTATTCAAAGGAAAATCGTCACGCATCATTTTCAGAGTGTTAGTACAAGATCTTTCTGAGCTCTGGTGGGCCAGGTACCTTGCTGGCTATGCTGTGCACCCTCTTAACTTGCATACATGCATTACATACATACATACATACATACATACATACATACATACATACATACATACATTACCTTACTCAGTTTAAGAAAGTCTTATTCAAGCACAGACTTTTTCTGGCTTGGTCCCAGTGAATACAAATTCTGGTGCACTAAGATCCCCACCCCTTGAGATCCAGTCACCAACACAGAACACACCCTACCCCTACTCCTTAAAAATGCGATTCCTCACCCCAAGCTGCTGCTCCCTCTCTCTGGGGGCAGCCATTTTCTCTTACAGATAATAAAATCTCTTGCATGGGCCCGTGTCTCCTGAGTCGTTCTGGTGTAAGGAGGGTCTCGGTGAGATACCCTTTCATTGGTGCCGTGACTTTGGATGAGGTTCTCCCATTGACTTTACTCTTCCTCCAGGAATCTGAGCTGGTTTGGGAACCCTCGCTGCCTGATCGTCCTCCACGGGCTCACCATCCATTTCCCCAGTCGCTTGTCTTCTCGCCCAATACTGGCCTTAAATTTGGTAAGTCTCCCCTTCATGGTCAATTTAAATGTCCCTTTGGAACCTGGGAAGTGACCGTTGAGTGTCCAGCACCCCCAAGGGCTCTTCTGGAACAGGGGGCACCCCCAACCACAAATTTCAGAGTCATGGTTAATCCCCATAGCCAACCCTTCTCTGCCTCCCCATGGTGAGAATCCTCATTCACTGAGGCCCCATCTCCCTTTATCTACTCATAAACTCCTGGTACCAGGTACCGAGCCTCCTCAGCAGTTTTGCCTCAACAACTTGGTTAGAGGTGGTGATGACCCCCTAACTGTGTCTGGTCTTCTCTGTGACCTTCTCAATCACTCTAGGACACCTCAGCAACTTGTGAACAGTCTCATTCTCACCATGGGATCTGGCCCCTCCATTCCTGCAGATTCACCACTAGGGTGCTTACTCAGTAATCTAAAACTCCTCCACCTCACTCCAGACCTCAAACCTTTTAAGCTTATTTGCTACTGTAATGAGATCTGGTCACAATATTCCTTGGACAATCCGTGCAAATGACCTCCCAGTGGCTCTTTAGATCATAAATTCTCCATGACTCATACAACTTCTGTGAGTGCATGGGCAAATGGAAAGAGATCCCATATATACAGGCTTTCTCCTACCTCTGAACCAAGCCTGCTCTCTGTCTCCCTTGCAATCCTAAACATCTTTTCCTCGCTCTAAAAAACTTCACCCCACCACCCATCAATTCCCACCACATTCTCTGACTTTCACTCTGCTGATGAACTTCCACCCTACTGATCTCAAACCCCTACAGCTCCCCCTCAACTACTACTTCCTCTTCCACCCCAACCTCCTTCTCTGCAAGATCAAATTCCCAACCCTCCAGCTCCCCTAGTGCCATTGCAGGAGCCACACTCCTCCTCCACAACCAGTTCCCCTTCCCTCACCCAGTCCTGCACCAAGCCCTCCAGTCACTTTCTCTAGAACCCAGATCCTAGTCCCACTATGGGAAGTAGCTGGTACAGAGGGCATCGTCCAGGTCCATGTCCCTTTCTCTCTCTCTCACCTACCTCAAACTGAGAAAAGATTAGGCTCTTTTGACCCCAACCCAGCTACTTACATAAAAGAGTTCCAGTACCTAACTCAGTCATATGATCTTACCTTTCATGATATTCACATGATCCTATCTGACACACTTTTGCCTGAGGAGCATAGGTGAGTCTGGGAACAAGCTAGAACTCATGCCAATGAGGTTCACCAAACTACTCCAGCTCATCCAATTGGTGCTGAGGTGGTTCCTGACTGAAACCCTAATGGGGCTATAATTCAGCAGGGGGAGTCACCAGTTGAAATCAATTCATCACCTTCCTTGTGGTGGTTCTAATGAAGTCAGCCAATAAAGCCATTAACTATGAAAAACTCCAAGAGGTTATTCAGGATAAAAATGAGAATCCCTCTATGTTCCTAGACCACCTCACCAAAGCTCCCTTACAATATACAAACCTAGACCCTGAGACCCCAGATGGGAGACAATTATTAATGACCTACTTCTTCACCCAGAGTTTCCCCAACATTAGGGCTAAACTTAAATGTCTAGAGAAGGAACCCTTAACTCCTCAGGCAGAAGTCCTGGCAGTGGCCCTCAAAGTATATAATGGAAGAGATGAAAAGGCCCATAAACAAAAATATCAAATGCTGGCTAAGGCCTTTCAACCTACCCCAACTACTGGTGCTTGGGTATCTCTTACTTCCTAAGAAGCAGCCAGGAGGACCTCCTGGTCCATGATTCAAATGTGGTCAAAAGGGTCATTGGGCTAGACCCTGCCCAAATCCCTGGAAGCCCCCCAGTCTATACCCTAAGTGCCATCAGGAGGGACACTGGGCTGTTGACTGTCCTCACACACTGAGAGGTGCCAGGCCATTCAGCTCTAACACTCCACAGATAGACCTTCTGGGTCTGGCAACTGATGATTGATGGGGCCCAGGACTCCTCCACCAGACCACTAACATCACTGTACAGGAGCCCAGGGTAACCAGTGTGGTAGCGGGTAGGCCCATCTCTTTCCTTTTGGACACCGGGGCCACCTACTCAGTCCTAAAGGAGTTTTGGGGACCTACCTCCCTTTCACAGTCCTCTATAGTCAGGGTAGAGGGCATACCCTATCAGCCTTTACAAACTCCCATGCTTCACTGCCTCTTTAAGGGCATTGCTCTCTCCCATTTCTTTTTAGTTATTGCCTGTTGTCCAGTTCCCCTTGTAGGAAGGGACCTATTGTCTAAGCTAGGGGCCTCCATCACCTTTACTCTTAGCCCATGCCTCAACCCTGACTCACCTTCGATCCCTTTCCTACTTGCTCTCCAAACCATTCCAGACCCACCTCCCTCCTCTTTTCCCTTACCCTTTGTCAAGTTAACCCCATAGTCTGGGATACCTCTACCTCCTCCATCACCACCTGCCCATCCATAACCATCAAACACAAAGACTCTGCCTACTTCCCCTCACAATCTCAATACCCCTTCTATGAAAGAACCTTTTGAGAACAGCCAATTCCCCTTATAACACCCTGATACTGGCTATCAAAAAACCTAATGGCTCTTATAGGCTAGTTCAAGATTTAAGAATTATCAGTGCAGCTGTTATTACAATCCATCCAGTAGTCCCTAGCCCCTATACTTTATTGTCCACCATTCCTGTTTCCACCACTCACTTTTCTGTCCTTGACCTCAAAAATGCATTCTTCACAATTCTCCTCCATCCCAATGGGATCACTTACACCTTGAACTCCACAGACTTACAAATCGTCCAGAAATCTACTCTACAACACAAACAGGACCTCCTTACAGCTGCATAAGGTGGCATATGTGCCCTACTCCAAGAACAATGCTGCTTCTACACCAACAAATCTGGTCTCGTCCAGAATGGTGCAAAACACCTCCATGAACAAGCCTCCAAACTCCTAGAAAACTCCCCTAACTATCCATTCCCTTACCCCTTCAATTGGCTTCTGCCCCTCCTAGCCCCTATTACCTTTATTATTCTTCTTCTCCTTTTCCTTCCCTGATTCATTAACCTATTCCAAAAATTCATTCACAATCAAATTTTGATAATTTATAACCATACTGTCAACCAGTTACTCCTCCAGGGCTATAAAGGCCTTCTCACGAAGAAAGGAAACCAGCTAGATAACATCATGGATCATCTCAGGATGCCCACCCTTCCCCAACTCTACAGCAATGGCCTCACTAACTTCCAGGAGGAAGTAGCTAGAGAATCAGATTCTAAGCCCAGTTCCCCAGAGACCCAATTAAGAAAAGAAAAAGATGGGAATGAAGGCAAATTCTGGCTCACAAAGACCCCCACCCATTAAGATACAATCACCAATGACCAGATGGTCACCCACCCCTTAAGATCCAATCACCAATGCAAAACACATTCTACCCCTACTCCGTAAAAACATGCTTCCTCACCCACGAGCTGCTGCTCCCTCTCTCTGGGGGCAGCCATTTTCTCTTTCAGATAATAAAATCTCTTGCATGGGCCCATGTCTCCTGAGTCATTCTGGGGTAAGGAGGGTCATGGAGATATACCTTTTCACCCAGCTGTATCTACAGCAACATTTAATAACTGGCACACAGCAACAAGTGAATAAATAACATTTGCAAGAATAAATTACTGAAGAAATACAGCAGTCACCATTTTGGGGGCATTATCAAATGAATACTAATAGCTCACTTCACAACAGACTCTGTAGAAGAGAGCTTTTGATTGTCTGTTTGTTTTTACCAGGCTAAAACTTGAAAGCTGAAATCATTCTCTAAAATTGGAAATTGTAAGGCTGGAGGCACCGGAGGGAGGGGTGAGCACGTAAGATGAGCTCAACCCTCACCAAATAAGTAAAGGAGACTGCAAAGCCCCCAACCCTGGCTTGGCAAGGGAAAGAGACCAACAGATTCCAGCCTGATGACTTGCCAAAATCCCTGGCTGCTGCCCCCTCCCAACCTGGAAAAGGAGTAGTAACTTTCTAGTCCTTTGTCTACTGTAAAGGCCAATGACATGTGCCTTAGGCCAGCCAATCCTCGTGCCACTGTAGACCTATGCTCTCCCTCCCCCTAACGTCTTTATAAACTCACTGCCTGCCCTGCTGGGCATGGGTTCTCCTGCCTGTGACTAACCAGACTGGCAAACATTGCCCTGGATTGTGCCCTATTAAACTTTTGGCTCCTTTGTTGCCTTCTCACCTGGTCATTTTGGCTCGATTTTACCTTACATCTGGTGCTGAAACCTGGGAAGGAGATAAGGTGTGGGGCGGCTGGCCACCGGTAGCTCCCACCCCTTCTTCCCTGATCTGGGGCCTCCGCCTACTCTCAACACCTCAGACAGCGATTCAGTGAGTCCCTCCTTTCCTCCGGTCTGTTTTCCCAGTCCTGTCTCAACCTGGTTCAGTTAACTTTGAAATCATAGCTACATCCAGGTTCTCCATGCATTAAGCCTGTCCTGGTCCCGAGACAGAGGAGACGTTCTCATCCAGGCTCCCAGATCTCTGGAGAAGAGTAGGATACTTCCCTGTCTCCTCCTAATCTGAGCGAGTTTGGGATGCTGGGTTTGCCAGTTTAGGGGCTCCAGGAAACAGATAACAGACATGGGGGGCCAGTCCTCTAAACTGGAGGCTCAGACCCCTCTGTGGTATCTCATATCCAATCTGGTGACCCGAGATATAGTGGAGGAGATGTGTAAATGGAAACTGGTCCAACTCTGTTCTCAGACTTGGCCCCAGTATCCTCTGGACAATCAATCTCACTGGCCCCTGGAGGGAACTTTTGATTTTCACCTTCTCACCACCCTAACTAATTTCTGTCACGGTACCAGGAAGTAGTCTGAAGGCCCGTATGTCCAGGCCTTTTGGACATTGCGCTCCCACCCTGACCTTTATGTTAGGTGTTCAATGACCCAGGTTCTCCTGGCCCGATCTCCAGTTAAGGTTTGTCATCCTTTAAGTCTGCCCAGTCCTTCCTCCTTTTCATATCCACCAGAGGACCTCAGTTGCCTGCCTCCGTCAGCCCACATTCACCTCCCCCTCTCACCACAGCCATCTTTAGGTCCTTTGTTCTCACATGATCACTGCCATCTTTAGGTCCTTTGTCCTCACACACGTCGCCGCCATATTGAGGTCCTTCGTTCTCAGCCACACCGTCTTCCTGCTCCTCTCCTCTTCCGGTGTCCGTGCCACACCCTCCCCCTCTCCTTCCATCTTCACTGCCCTCTTTCCCCACCAGAACAGGCTCCTCCTGCACACCGGTTCCAGAAGCCATGGACAAGACTCCTCCCAGCGCAGATCTGTCTCCTTTCTCTCCTGACCCTACAACCCTCCCCACACCCACCATTCCCAGTTTGTATCCTCCTCTTCCAGCATCACTGCCATCTTGTCCCTCACTTCCTGTTCCCACCCTGCCATCATCTTATGTGCCTGTGCTGCCCTTAGCACCCAGTTGGTGTAGCCATCTGGTCACTAGTTCCAAGGCCCAGTGGCCGCCCCAAACAAAGGCCCAACTAGTAGCCCCTCTCTGAGAGGTTGCAGGGGCAGAAATGGTTGTCCAGGTTCACACCCCTTTTTCCGGAGGAGACTTATCCCAGATTGAAAAATGCCTGAGCTCTTTTTCCTCTAACCCCACAGTTTATACCAAAGAGTTTGACTACCTAACTCGGGCCTATGAACTTACCTGGCATGATATACATGTTATCCTAACCTCCACTCTTAACTCTGAAGAATATGACCATGTTACCTCCGCTGCCTGACATTGTAAAAATGAGGCCCATAACATGGATCAGGCCAAACCAATTGGGATGGAGGTGGTTCCTCTCACAAACCCCCAATGGGACTATAATACCCAAGATGGGGGAACTGAGTGGGACTAAATGCTCTGGTATTTATAGGCAGGTATGAATAAGATGGCTCAAAAGGCCATTAATTATGATAAGCTGAGAAAGATTACTCAGAGACCTGGTGAGAACCCAGCCTGTTTTCTTAACCAGCTCACCGAGTCTCTCTCTATACATACCCACCTTGACCCCAACTCATCATTGGAGTCCACGGTGTTGGCTACTCATTTTATTACCCAGTCAGCCCCAGACATAAGACATAAGTTAAAAAAAGCAGAGGGGCCCCAGACTCCACTCCATGACCTGGTAACCATGTCCTTTAAAGTCTTTAATACCCATGATGAAGAACATGAGAGGAGGATAGCATCCTGGACCCGAGCCTTCACGGCGGTCCTACAACTGGCAGAACAGGGGTCTCATCACACCAAAGACTGGTCAGGAGCTAGTGAGCCTCCAGGATCTTGCTTCTGGTGTGGTCAGGAAGGCCACTGGGCAAAGAGATGCCCCAAACCGGCCAATAAGCTGACTAAACCCTGCCTGGTTTGCAGTAAGAGAGGTCATTGGAAGATAGAGTTCCCAGCTGGAGAAGGTCGTCCCACTGTCACAGAGTCTCGTGAGAGGTAGGGTCCCTGAGGGACTCCCCTCCAGACCTGCTGAGCCTACTCGAAGACTGAAGCTGTCTGGACTCGAACACCCCTATCACCCTTGCCAGGCCCAGGGCCACGCTGTGGGTAGCGGGTAAGTTCATCTCCTTTTTGGTGGACACAGGGACTACCTACTCTGTTTTACCTTCCTTTCATGGGCATTTACATCCTTCCCAGGTCTCAGTCATGGGTGTCACAGGAATCCCCTCTAAGCCTCTGGAGACAGGTCCAGTAGCCTGCATGTTTGAGGGCCATCCTCTTACCCACTCATTTCTAGCCATCCCATCCTGTCCCACCCCTTTGTTAGGGAGTGATCTCCTATCCAAACTTGGTGCCTCGATCTCCCAGCCACTTAGTCATCCCCAACCAAGTTCACTCATCACCCTAGCCAGGATAAGTGGTGGCCCTGAGGCCTCCACAGACGCTCCTGTACCATCGACCAATGTTAACCTGATGGTCTGGTACACCTCTACTCCTGTAGTGGTGAGCCATCATGCTCCGGTCCTCATCCACCTCAAGGACCTTGTCTCCTTTCCTTCTAGGCCCCAATTTCCTATTTCCCAAGCCCATCGCAAAGGCATACAACCTATCATTAACCGTATTCTTTCCCAAGGGCTTCTGGTACTAATTCTCCCTGTAACACTCCCATCCTTCCAGTCAAGAAGCCATTGGAGCCTACCAGCTCGTTCAAGACCTGCAGATAATCAATGAGGCTGTAGTCCCTCTTCACCTGATCATCCCTAACCCTTATACTCTCTTGTCTCAGGTTCCCCTGGACACCTCCCACTTTACAGTTTTAGACCTTAAGGATGAATTCTTCACCATCCCTCTACACCCTGATTCCCAGTTACTGGTTGCCTTTACCTGGGAGGACCCAGACACCCGCCGAACTAGACAACTAACTTGGACGATCCTCCCTCAAGACTTCAGGGACAGTCCTCACCTCTTCAGACAGGCACTGGCAGAAGATCTGTCCCATTATGACATGGGAGTCAGCACTCTCCTCTAGTATGTCAATGATCTCCTCCTATGTAGCCCCACAAAAGAGGCCTCTGTTCAAGACATGGCTTCCCTCCTAAACTTCCTGGCTCAGCGGGGATATAGAGTCTCTCCATCTAAAGCTCACTTATCCACCCCACAAGTTACATACCTTAGAGCGGCCCTAACTCCTTCTTCAAGGGCACTCACGGTGAACTGAACAGCCTCCATTAGATCTCTTCTACCACCCACCTCAGGAGCTGATATCTTGTCGATTCTTGGACTTGTGGGGTTTTTCTGACAGTGGGTCCCTATCTTTGCCTTATTAGCTAGGCTTCTGTATGCTGCTGCCAAAGAAACACCCTCTGGGCCACTCACCTCTCCTACAGCAGTGGCCCATGCTTTTGAAGAACTGCAAAATGCCCTCCTCTCCTCAACCCCACTTATGCTGCCTAAACCTAACAAACCTTTTCTCTTATATACTACAAAAAAGATGGGAATAGCAACTGGGGTGCTGGTCCAGCCAGTAGGACCCAGACACTGACCAGTCACTTTCCTGTGAAAACAACTGGATCCCACCACTAAGGGGTGGCAACCCTGCCTTAGAGCCCTGGCAGTGGCAGAGTGCTCGCCAAAGAAGCTCTAAAACTAACCCTCCTACAGGTGATAACTGTATACTCTTCTCATCGTTTATAGGACCTTCTGGGCCACAAATCCTTGGCCTCTCTCAGCCCATCACGAGTGTGGGAATTTCACCTCCTATTTATTGAAAACACCCAGTTAACTTTACAGGTGTCACCATCATTACACCCAACCACTGTCCTTCCTCCTGCCAGTTCATCTGCCACGCCCAGCCACTCCTTTATGGAGCTGGTGGAAACCCTTCGACTCCCACGCTGGGGTCTCCAGGACACACCTCTCACTGAACCAGATTTAACTCTGTTCATGGATGGAAGCTCAGTCAGGGATTCAAATGGGTGCCGGTGGGTGGGCTATGCAGTAGTTTCCTCCTCCTCAGAAACAGTGGAGGCAGCTCCCCTGCCAATGGGGACCACCTCCCAAAAGGCAGAACTAGTAGCCCTCACCCAAGCCTTACAGTTGGCGGCGGGCTTTAGGGTAACCATTTACACCAACTCAAAGTATGCTTTCCTAATCGCACACAGCCATGCGGTGACCTGGAAGGAAAGGGGATTCCTCACTACCCGAGGGACCCCAATTGTAAATGGTCAAACAATTCATTACCTACTCCAGGCCTTACAGGAACCCAAGGAGATGGCTATTGTTCATTGCCGGGGACACCAGACACTAAAGGCAATGCTCTAGCTGATGCTACTGCCCGACAACTAACCTTGGGTCCTGATTATTCCCCAGTATTGTTTCTCTCCCCCTGTATAACTCCTAATTATTCCAAAGAGGAAAAACAACAACTTTTAGACCAGGACGGAATGGCTGGACAACAGGGATGGATACATCTTAAGGACAGGATAGCCCTTCCCCAGAACCAGACCAGAGAAATCGTATCTACAGTTCACCAATTCCTCCATATTGGTCCAGAGGCTACATACAGGTTTCTCTCCCCTATCTTCACCCAACCTGGGCTCCGAAAAACCATTAACCAGGTACATATGGCTTGCACCACCTGTCATCATGTTTCTTCTCAATGCACCCTCAAACACCATGTGGCCCTCCACTAGCTGCAGGGTGCACTACCTGGACAGGATTGGCAGATTGATTTTACCCACATGCCTAGACACAAAAAGTTCAGATATTTACTGGTCATGGTTGATACATTTTCAGGTTGGATGGAGGCCTTTCCTACCTGCCAAGAGACTGCATCAGTGGTGGCAAAGACATTGGTGGAACACATCATCCCTTGTTTTGGCCTCCCTATATTGCTCCAGTCAGACAGTGGACCAGCTTTCATCTCAAAGGTCACACAACTGGTGGCTGACTCTCTAAATATCTCCTGGAAACTACATATACCCTATCAACCTCAATCCTCAGGTAAGGTGGAAAGGGCCAATGGCCTTCTCAAGGATCAACTTACCAAACTCTCCTTAGAGGTAAAGACCTTCTGACCAGAACTACTCCCAATTGTTCCCACCCGATTGCGAGCAGCCCCTAGGGGACCCACCGGACTAAGTGACTTTGAGTTAATGTATGGTAGACCCTTCCTTCTAAACACAGGCCTGCCTATAACTCCACCCTCTCTAGCCTCCTACCTACCTTACTTCTCACTCCTAAGACATCTCCTCAGGGTACCCGCAGACCAGTTCCTGCCTCAACCCACCTCCCCCTTTGATCCAGGAATCACGGAGGTTCTACAGCCGGGAGATGAAGTCCTTCTTAAAGAACTCCAACCTCGGTCACTCCAACCATGGTGGATGGGGCCATACATGGCGATCATTACCACTCCCACAGCTGCCAAGCTATTGGGACACTCCCCATGGTACCACATCTCCAGGCTCAAATGAGTGCCCAGTCATTATAGGTGGAGGTCTAGAGAGACAGGGCCCCTCCATTTGTGCCATACTTGCACTGGTGCTGGGCACAATGACCTATCTGGCTCTGGCAAACTGGGTCTGTAACCAGTGCGTCATATTGGGTATGCTCCAACTACACCAATTGGTCCCCCAGACATGCTACTTTCAAAAAGTACCTTGTCAGCAGGGAGACCAATTGTACTGGGCTGCTATAATGTTAATAAATTTCCAAACTGGTTGCACAGGAGGACTCGGCAATACCATTTGCTGGGTACCAGACCCTCCACCAAATCCCCAAGGAAAGATACCCCCTTGTCCCACCTAATGCTTGTCTTTCCATTCCTTCATCCAGGCTGCCTGCTACGAATGAGCCTCCATCTGTCTCTCATCTTCAGGACAAGAGTACTGGACGGGGCGAAGCCTGGGTAATCATGCTGGATATGTCTTTCCTGAGAGACAAGGACAACATATCTGCTGGGACCTCCAGCCACGGATAGAGAGGTCGGACAGTAGAGATGCACAAGACTATGCTGGTACATCAGTAGTCGCCCCTTCCCCTCCACACCTCCTCCGGCCTAGCACTGCCTTAACCCTGCCCATGCCACCCCTCCTCAGCCAGAAGTAGCCAGATGGACTCGGTGCCCATTATTATTACCAAAAGGCTGGAATATAAGGCTGGAGGCACTGAGGGAGGGGTGAGCACATCAGACGAGCTCAGCCCTCACCAAGTAAGGAAAGGGGCAGCAAAGCCCCCAACCCTGGCCTAATAAGGGAAAGAAACCAAGAGATTCCAGCCTAATGACTTGCCAAAATCCCCGGCTGTTGCCCTCTCCCAACCTGGAAAAGGAGTAGTAACTTCCTAGTCCTTTGTCTACTGTAAAGGCCAATGACACATGCCTTAGGCCAGCCAATCCTCACGCCACTGTAAACCTACGCTCTCCCTCCCCCTAAATTCTTTTTAAACTCACTGCCTGCCCTGCTGGGCATGATTTCTCTGGCCTGTGACTAACCAGACTGGCGAACATCACCCGGGATTGCGTCCTATTAAATTTTTGGCTCCTTTGTTGCCTTCTCACCTGGTCATTTTGGCTCGATTTTACCTTAGAGAAATATGATTCCTTTACTTGCCAATGGTAAGATAGCCCTCTCTAGGCTAACATTAAATAACACAAAATAATCCCCAGGTCCAGCTGACTGTAATTTGATGAATGGTATTAATCCTCATAAACACCGTGTCCCTCAGAAAATGTGGGGAATGTGTTACTGAACTGACCTGGGTCCGCTTTTTGGTGAGCTGAAATCAAAAGCCTTCACCCAAAGTAATTGGCTCACAAAGTAAATTTTATCTGCAGCAAATCAGGAGACCATGGGGCATCATGTCTCAAAGCCATGACTCGCTGCCTGAGGGGAAGCAGGTTCCTGAGGGGGATGAATGTCCTAACTGGGAAGTTCTGTGGCTACATGTAAAGTGGGGTGAAGCGGGCACAGGCGTGTTAGCTGATCATGCTTCTGCACACATCCTGTACCTGGATTTGTGTTATGCTCCCCGAGCGGGCGTCACCATGGTTGCGAGGTGAAGCGCTGCTCTGGAGCACCTGCTGGCCTGTGCGCAGACGCCTCCCCTGAGGTGAGGCTTTGCCCACATTTGTGCAGTTTGGTGGTTACACTGCTTCTGGGAACTTAACTGAAAAACAACTTTGAAAAACGTCACGTCTTAACATAAAAATGGGTCAAAACAAACAGTTTCAAGCTGCTCAGGGCGTTAGCCAGTGTCAGATGGGGTGGGGCTGAGCATTGGTTAGGAATGGACGCACAGAGGGTACTCAGGAGTGTGCACCTACCTTGCTAGTGGTGAAGGTGCAGCTGGCATTTGGATGGGCTGTGCCATACCTCAGGTTGTGATGGTTTGACAATACTAATCCTCAGAGTCATCCAGCTATTGCCTGGGTGACCAGTTACCCCTTCTCTGGTGACAAATAACCATGTTTAGATTCTTCTTTCCATTTAAAATGGAGCAATATACCTGGTGTATGATTAAGAATACCCATGCATAAACTATCATGTACTACTAATAGTATCTGAAGTTGCTTTTATACTTGGATGGCAACTTGGTATTAAGGACCTTATGTTCTTATTAAAACCATTAATTTGTATGCCTCACAAAAATCAAATATTTCCTGAATTCGTAAAATGAAATAATGTTTTTCTTCAAATAAATATTTAATCTCTAATTATTTATTCTATTTGCCAAACACCATTAATATACATTGCAGGGTTAGTGCTGTATATCTTGCTGTTTTTTTAAAACTAAAAACCAATTTAATTTCAAATAAATTAAAACTGATGACATTGTTCATATTATCAAAATACATAATTAATATTGACAGCAGGGCTTTAGAAAATTCAATGAAACAAGTGCTAATTAAGTGCCTAAAGTGGATAAGCACTGTCAGGTGCTTTGGGGAATACAAAGATGTTTGAGATAGGATTCCTTCCCCAAAGATACTAGAATATAGACCAAGGGAAATTATAAATGAAAAGGACAAAGGAGATCATAATAAATGGCATAAAGGAAATACAAATGAAAAGGTACTGACTAGAGAAAAAGA
Source organism: Manis javanica (assembly GCF_040802235.1). Taxonomy (NCBI): domain Eukaryota; kingdom Metazoa; phylum Chordata; class Mammalia; order Pholidota; family Manidae; genus Manis; species Manis javanica. The sequence continues at coordinate 84,906,338 of NC_133162.1, forward strand.
AAAAGTCCAAATATAAAGACCCGAAGATTCATGGAAGGGGAGGGGTTTGGACTGCAATGTAAAAATCAATGCTATAGGCTGGATATGAGTGTCAATCTCCACCCCCCACACCACCACAACTGGTGTGTTGAAACCCTAATGACCAGTGTGATGGTATCAAGAGGTGGGCCTTGAGTGACACAGTGTGGAACCTTCATGAATGAGATTGGAGCTCCTATAAAGGCAGCCCAAGAGAGTCCCCTGTTTTCCCTCCCCCATGAGAGGACATGATGGGAAGTCAGTAGCCCAGAAGAGGGCTCTCACCTGCCCATGCTGACACCATGATATGGGAGTTCCCAGACTCAAGAACTGTAAGAAATAAATTTCTGTTGTTTGTAAGCTGCCCGGTCTGCGGCATTTTGTTATAGTGGCCCAAGTGGGTTAAAATAAATGGATAGGAAGGAAAATGAATAGTAGTGATTATTATGCAATAGTGCGAAGGTAATTAATGCCACTAACTTGTACTCTTTCTAAATGGTTAAAATGGCAAATTTTATGTTACATATTATTTTAACATATGTATTTTAAAATAAAAGGTTGTTCCTTGGTTGCAAGTAATTTTTTGAAGAAGGGAACATAGACAATAGATGTTCTAAACTCTGTCCTATATAAAGTGTCTTTTTTCTGCTCATATACATCAACAACTGGCTGGCTGCCTATGAAATTCTTGAATCACTACCTTTTCCCCTCAAAGCTGATTGCTGAGTTGTTTTTACCTTTTTAAACATCTTTTTGAGATATATTTGAATACCATGCAATTCACTTATTTAAGGAATACAGTTTGATAGTTTTTATGTATTACATTATTAATTTTTAAAATTGCATAAATATGTAACATAAAACTTGCAATTTTAACCATTTTTAAAGAATACAATTTAGTAGCATTAATTATATTCACACTGTTGTGTAACCATCGCCACTTTCTCTTCCCAAAACTTTTTCACCACCCCAAACAGAAACTCTAACAATTAAGCAAACCCCGATTCCTCCTCATCTCAGTCCCTGGCAACCTATAATCTTCTTTCTGTCTCTATGAATTTGCCTACTCTAGATACCTCATATAAGTAGAATTATATAATATTTATCCTTTTGTGCCTGAGTTATTTCACTTAGCATAATGTTTTCAAGGTCCATGTATCAGAGTTTCATTATTTTTTAAGGCTGACTTATATTCCGTTGCATAAACACATGTTTTTTATCTGTTTGTTAATGGATACTTGGGTTGTTTCCACTTTTTAGCTATTGTGAATATGCTGCAGTGAACTGGTACTTACAAGTATCTGTTCCATTCTCCGCTTTCAGTTCCTAGGAGTTAGCAAGGCTGGGTCACATGACAATAGCTTTTTGAGGAATTACCCACTCTTTTCCATAAGAGCTGCAGAACTTTACTTTCCTATCAGGAATGTACAAGGGTTCTACTCTCTCTACATCTTTCCTAACACTTGCTATTTTAAATTTTATTTGCAATAGGCATCCTAATAAAAGTAAAATGGTATATACCATTGTAGTTTTGATTTACATTCCCCTAATGATTAGTAATATTGAATAACTTCTCATGTGCTTATTACCATTTGTATATATTCTTTGGAGAAATATCTACTTAAATCACTTGCTCATTTTTGAATTGGGTTGTATATTTTTTTGTTTTCATTGTATTATGGAAGTTATTTATATATTTGGGTAATTAATCCCTATCAGATATGTGATTTCTGAATATTGTCTCCCATTCTGTGGGTACTTTTCACTCTATTGATAGTGTCCTTTGATACACAAATGTTTTTAGTTTTGTTGAAGTTCAATTTATCTATTTTTTTATTTTATCACCTATGCTCTTTGTGTCATATCCAATAAATCATTCTAAATCCAATGTTGTGAACATTTTCTCCTATGTTCCCCTATGTTTTCTTCTAAGATTTTTATTGTTTAAGCTATTAAGTTTAGGTCTTTCATTCATTTTGAGTTAATTTTTGCATATGGTATACATAAGAAACCAAGTGTATTCCTTTGCATGTGAAATCCAAATTTTCCCACTCATTTGTTGAAAAGACTGTCCTTTATTGAATGATCTTGGCATCCTTGTAAAAAATCAATTGACCAGGGACTCTCTTGTCCCCTCCTGGTGTGAGCTGGGAGCTCTGTCCTTTCACCCTATCTCTAAATAAAAGCCTGTACCTTGCTCTTCTACCTTGAGTGTTTGTGAAGCTCATTCTTTGGCTTTGTGAACAAGAACCCCGGCATCATCTTTTGGGGCTCGTCCAGGATAACTTCAGAGGCCTTCCTTAAAGCTTCTCATGTTTCAATGGACTCCTGAATATAACAAACCCTATACATTAACAGTGCGGGTGAAGAGGGAGATTCCTCCTGATGTGTCAAAGACACAGAAGAGCCTTAAAGGAACCCTCATGCATCCAGAGCCCACTGGGGCAGCCAGAAGAGTTCCTGCAGGAGTTGAGATGATTAATAGTGAAGTGGGGAGTGAATCCTCTCATTTGTGTGATGATTCTCAAAAACAAGAGAAGGACATAAATTGTAACCAACAAGAGCAAGAAAATGTGCTGCTATGAGAAAAAACACAAAAGCCAGCAGACTGGCCCTTCACACATGCAAAATTGTGTTAAAGAGAACCAGGGAATATCAGGATTGAGGCAACACCTAGAAACACTAAATGATGAAAATAATGATTCCTCTTTCAGACATTGTCTTTCTTCTTCATGTGGTCCTCATTTTGGGGATTCTGATACTGTGACATCGGATGAGGATAAAGAAGTCACTGCAAGACATTCCCAGGGAATATTGAATGCTCAAAGTAGAACTCATAGTGCACGATGCCAAAAGTGGCCTCGCACTGAGATTGAATCAGTCTCAGGACTGTTAATGGAAAGATCCTGTTTTCATGGCAGTTCATTAAGGAAAAGTCCATGCAGAAAGAGGTTTGTAAAAAAGAATTCCTCACAGAGGACACAGAAACAAAAAAAGAGGATGTTAATGCAGAGGAAGAAACAAGAAGTGCCAGCTCTGAGAAAATATGCGCTGCTCCCTAGTTCCAGTAGTTCCAGTGAGAGTGAGCTCAGGAATGAATCCTCTCCTCACCCATCACCTGCAGGAGAGGAAGATGTGTTTGATTCTGCTGCTAAAAACCACCAAAACAATCCACCTCTTCCTTCAGGACCTATCGATGAAATTGAGGAAGATGTGGTGGTTTCAGAAGCTTCCTCCACTCCCCAGGTCACTGCCTATGCAGAAATTGATGTTACCTTGACTGATAGTGAGGTGGAGACCATGATAGCTGGAGAATGGTCAACACTTGGACACTCCAGATATCCCTGGAGCCAAAGTTCAAGCCTCCATACAAGTTGGCCACAGGAGCCAAGCCCCTACAGCAGGATTTGTGATGCAGCCTTTGATGCAGAATGCAGCAGAAGTTGTGGACCTCACTGTTGATGATCATGAAGACGAACTTACTGTAGTACCACTCACTTGTTCAAGAATGGAATCTCAGACCACAAGCACTTGCATTCACAACAATTCAGATTCATCTGCCTCTGAGCAGGCCTCTGATACGGCTTCAACTGTCACTAGTAGCCAAGCCTACACAGTGTCAGAGATGTCAGCTCTCTTACAAGCAATAGTATGACTGGTACTTCTATAGGAGGTATGCTTAAAAAAACAGGCTGGGGAGAGGGAATTTTTCATTACTTTTGTTAGAAAAAGTATTGTTTTAAGGATTTTAGCTATGTTAGCAACAGTGTAATCTTAGAGTGAACATCGTATGTGAGCAAAGTCATCTCTATTAAACTAAAATTTCATATTTGAGGTGCTGCATGTTATCAAAGTATCATAACACAACTGAAAGAGATTGGGGGCTGTCACCAAAAATATGAGCAGCAACAAAAGAAAACATAGGTAAATTGGACTTCATCAAAATCTAAAACTTTTGTACATCAAAGGACATTACTGAGAAAGTGAAAAGACAGCCTACAGAATGGGAGAAAATCATTTATTTGATAGGGTCTAGTACCCAGAATATATAAAGAACTTGCATAACCTGACAGTAAAAAGAGAATTCAGTTTAAAAATGGGCAAAGGATTTGCATAGGTATTTTTCCAAAGAAGATATGCAAATAATGGGAAACACAGGAAAACAACTTCATTAATTATGAGGGAAATACAAATGAAAACCACTTTAACCCATCATAATTAGAAATAAAACAAAGCCAAAACACTGGAAATAGAAAATGAACAATGTTGACAAGAATGTGGAGAATCTGGAACCCTTATGAATATTTAGTGGGAATGTAAATCTGTGCAGCTGCTGTGGAAACCACTTTAGAGGTTCCTCAAAAAGTTAAACGTGGAATTATGTGACCCACAATTTCAGGCCTGGGTATATATCCAAAAGAATTGAAAATCGTGATGAAAGTTTTAAAAGGCTTGATGATGTCCCATTGTCTTAATTTTTGTTGTTTGTTCTTTTGGTGTCATATGTAATAAACCATTGTCTAGCCCCGGGTAAAAAAAAAAAATCAATTGACCACGTATGTGAGGTTTTATTCCTGGCATCTCTATTCTATTCCACTGGCCTATATGTTTATCCTTATGCCAGTACCACACTGTTCAGCTTTGTCTTTTTTCCTCATGTGGTCCTTATTTTGGGGATTCTGATACTGTGACTTTGGTCACATTTACCTATGTTTTCTTTCATTACTGCTCATATTTTTGGTGACAGCCCCCAATCTCTTTCAGTTGTGTTATGATACTTCAATAAGATACAGCACCTCAAATATGAAATCTTAGTGTAATAGAGATGACTGTGCTCACATACGATGTTCACTGTAAGTAAGTTTTGAAATCACGAAGTATGACTCCTTCAACTTTATTTTTTTTTTCCCAAGAGAGTTTGGCAATTTGGGGTTCCTTGAAGTTTCATATGAATTTTAAGTTGTTTTTCTGTTTCTATAAAAATGCCATTGGAATTTTGATATGGATTTCACTGAAGCTGTAGGTTGCTTTTGGTAGTATTGACATCTAATAATATTCCAATTCATGAACATGGGATATCTTTCCATTTATTCAGGTCTTCTTTAATTTCTTTTAGCAATGTTTTGTAGTTTTAAGTGTGCAAGTCTTTCGCCTCCTTGGTTAAATCTATTCATAAGTGTCTTATTCTCTGTAATGCTGTTGTAAATGGAATCATTTAATAAATTCCTTTTTTGATTGTTCATTGCAAGTATAAAATAAAACTATTTAGGGGTGTTGATTTTGTATCTGCAACTTTGCTGAAATCATTTATTTGCTCTAGAAATTTTTTGTGGATTCTTTAGGGTTTTCTGTATATAAGATCATCTCATCTCTTAACAGAGATAATTTTCCAATTTTATGTCTTTTTTTTTTTTAGTCAGCCTAGTTAAAGGTCTATTCATTTTGTTGATTTTTTTCAAAGAACCAACTTCTGGTCTCACTGACTTGTCTCTATTGTTTTTCTATTCTCTTTTATTTATTTCCATTCTAACTATTTCTTTTTCTGGCTTATTTGCTCTGTCTAGAACTTCTTATACTTCCAGTACATTGAATAGAGGTGGTGACAACAGGTATTGTCTTGTTCCTAGTCTAAGAGGAAAAGCTTTCAGGCTTTCACTGTTGAGTAAAATGTGAGCTGTGAGTTTTTCATTTCATATGGCCTTTGCCAGATTGAGGAAGTTGCCCTCTCTTCCTAGTTTACTTTTTAAAATACTGTCCTGCGGTCCTGTGCTTTTTTTTGTTGTTGTAAGGATTTTGATTACTAATTCATTCCTTTACTAGTTACAGCTCTATTCAGATTTCTATTTATTCTTGGGTCAGTTTTCACAGACTGTGTGTTTCTAGGAATTTGTCCACATTATCTAGGTTATCTAATTTGTTGAACAACTGTTCACAATATATTCTCTTTTAATCATTTTTATATCTATGAAATCAGAGTAATATCCCCACTTTTGTTTCTTATTTCAGCAATTTGAGTCTTTTTTTTTTTTTAGTCAGCTTAGTTAAAGGTCTATTCATTTTGTTGATTTTTTTCAAAGAACCAACTTCTGGTCTCACTGACTTGTCTCTATTGTTTTTCTATTCTCTTTTATTTATTTCCATTCTAACTTTTCTTTCTTTCCTTCTACTAGCTTTGGGTTTACTTTGTTCTTTTTCTAGTTTCTTAAGGAATTAATTTGAAAATGTCCCATGTGCACTCAAGAACAATTTGTATCCACAAGAGTGTTCTCTATGTATATGTCTATTTGATCTAGTTTGCTTATTGTATTTTTCAGGACCTCCATATCTACTTATCTTATGTCTGGCTGTTTTATCACTTATTGAAAGTAAAGTGTTGAAGCCACCAACCATTATGTAGAACTATTTCTCCCTTTAATTCTATCTGTTTTTGCTTCATATGTTTTGGGGCTCCTTGTTTGTTTTATATTTGTTTGTAAGTTGTTACATATTCTTGCTTCATTGGCCTTTTATTAGTATATAGTATCATTGTCTTTTTTTAAAAAAACTTTTCTGACTTAAAAGTTACTTTGTCTGACAATATTATAGTCATTCCAGCTCTGTTTTGGTTATTGTTTGCATGAAATATCTTTTTCTATCCTTATACTTGTAATTCCTGTGTCTTTATATCAAATGTGAATCTCTTCCATGCAGCACACAGGAGCCCCTTTTTTTGTTGTTGCTTTGTTTTTTATTTGGCCTGACAATCTCTGACTTTTGATAGGAGAATCTAATTCATTTATATTTAATGTGATTACTGATAAAGAAAGATATATGTAGAAAAATAGATTAGATTTGTGTCACCAGAGGTAGGTATAGGGTATAGGGGAATTGGGTGAAGGTGGTCAAAAGGCACAAACTTCTAGTTATAAAATAAATCAGTACTGGGTATGTAATGCTGCTGTACTGTATTTGAAACTAGCTAAAAGAGTAAATTTAATTGTTCTCATTACAAGACAAAAAATTCTTTTTTTTTACCTCAAACCTTATGAGGTAATGGATGTTAACTAAACTTATTGAGGTAATCATTTTATAATATATCCACCTCAGTACATATATTATGTACATTATGTATATTATGCTTAATGTGTACCTTAAACTTACAATGCTGTATGGCACATATATCAATAAAGCTGAAGAAAAGAATTTATGTTTTCTATTAATCTTTTTGGTTTCCATGTGTCTCGTATTTTTTGTTCCTCAATTCCTCCATTACTGACTTTTTCAAAATATTTAGTTGCTGTCTATAGTGCTTTATTTTTATTCCCCTAATTCCTTTTATGTATATCTCTATATTCTAAGTAGTTGCCTTGGTGAATCTTAAATTTATAACAATCTAATTTGAGTAATACCAATAATACACTCTGTTCCTATATTCTCTCTTTCCTCCATGTTATTTTCACATATTATATTTATTCACACTGTGTGCCTGTTAACAGATTTATAGTTACTGTGTTATACCCTTATGTTTTAAATCATATAGGAAAAATGAAAAGAGTTACAAACCAAATCAAAAGTGTAGTAATACTAGGTTTTGTATTTACCTATGAAGTTACCTTTACTAATATTTTTTTTCTTATGTGTTTGAGTTACTGTTTAATGTTCTTTCATTTCAGCTTGAAGGACTCCTTTTAGAATTTCTTCTAGAACAGTTCTACTGGTAATGAATCCCCTCAGCTTTTGTTTATCTAGAAATGCATTAATTTCACCTTCATTCTTTAAGGATAGGTTTTCCTCATAAAGAATTGTTGTTACTTTTTGTAATCTCAGGACTTTAAATATGTCATCCCACTGCTTTCTGTCCTACATTGTTTCTGATGAGAAATCAGCAGTTAATTTTACTGAAGATCCTTTGTGACTATTCACATCTCTCTTGCCGCTTTCAAAATTCTAACTTTGTCTTTGGATTTCAACAGTTTGATTATAATATGTCTCAGTGTGTATCTCTTTAAGTTCTTCCAGCTGAAGTTCATTGTATTTCTTGGATGTGTGTATTAATGCCTTAATGCAGACTGGGGAAGTTTGGGGACCATTATTTCTTCAAAACAATTTTTCTGCCCCTTTCTATCTCTCTTCCCCACCTGGGATTCCTATAATGCATATGTTCACGTTTGATGGTGCCCCACTGGTCCCTCAGGCTTTGTTCATTTTTATTTATTTTGTTTTTCTTACTGTTCAACACTATGTCATTTCAAATGTCTTCAAGCTTGCTGATCCTTTCCTCTATCTCCTCAAATCTGTTGAATTCCTCTACTGAGTTTTTCATTTCACTTATTGTGCTTTCTAGAACCAGAATTTATCTTTGGTTTCTTTTGGTCATTTTTATATCTTCATTGATAGTCTCTTTTTATTCATTCATCACTTTTCTGACCTCCTTTAGTTATTTGTTCATGGTTTCCTTTAGCTGACTGAATATAATTGACACAGTTAATTTAATGTATTTGATTGGTAATACTAATATCGAATTCTTCAGTATTCTATCAAATTGTTTATTTTTAGTGAATGGACCAAACTTCTCTGTTTCTTAATGTATTTAGTATTTTCTTTGTTGAAATCTGGCTATTCTGAGTATAATGTGGTAACTCTGGAAATTGAATTGTCCAACTTCTTAGGGATTGCAGTTTTTGCATGTTCAGGGCTGGAGCCACGTGAATTTTCTAAAATAATTTTTCAAAGTGTATTGTCCTTATTAGATCATGATAGGTTAGGCATGATCACTAAAGTTTCTCTTTCTCTTCCATTGTCTCTGCAATTAGTCTTAACCTTACAAAGATTTCCTTAAATATCTGGCTCCCACAATGGGGAAAACATAGATCCTGTTTCTTTAAATACCCTCCTTGCTGGGAAACCACTTCAGCTTGTGGGGATTGAAACAGTGGATGACTTTCTTTTTTTTTTTAAATTTATTTTTCATTAATTTTTTTGGTATCATTAATATATACTTACTAGATTCCCCCCATTATCAAGTCCCCACCACATACCTTATTACAGTCACTGTCCACCAGCATAGTAAGATGCTATAGAATCACTACTTCTCTTCTCTGTGCTATACTACCATCCCTGTGCCCCCCTGCTACATTATGTGTGCTAAACATAATGCCCCTTATATCCCTTATCCCTCCTTTACCACCCATCCTCCCCAGTGCCTTTCCCTTTGGTAACTGTTAGTCCATTATTGGGTTCTGTGATTCTGCTGCTGTTTTGTTCTTCCAGTTTTTTCTTTGTTCTTATACTCCACAGATGAGTGAAATCATTTGGTACTTTCTCTGCCTGGCTTATATCACAGAGCATAATACCCTCTAACTCCATCCATGTTGTTGCAAATGGTAGGATTTGTTTTCTTATGGCTGAATAACATTCTATTGTATATATGTACCACATCTTCTTTGGATTCATCTACTGATGGACACTTAGGCTGCTTCAATTTCTTGGCTATTGTAAATAGTGCTGCAATAAACATAGGGGTACATATGTCTTTTTAAACTGGGCTCCTGCATTCTTAGGGTAAATTCCTAGGAGTGGAATTCCTGGGTCAAATGGTATTTCTATTTTGAGCTTTATGAGTAACCACCATACTGCTTTTCACAATGGTGGAACCAATTTACATTCCCAACAGCAGTATAGGAGTATTCCACTTTCTCCACATCTTTGATAACATTTGTTGTTGTTTTTCTTTTGTGTGTACAAGATGATATCTCATTGTGGTTTTAATTTGCATTTTTCTGATGATTAGCGATGTGGAACATTTTTTTCCTGTGCCTGTTGGCCATCTGAATTTCTTCTTTGGAGAAGTGTCTGTTCAGATCCTCTGACTATTTTTTAATTGAGTTATTTGCTTTTGTTTGTTGAGTACATGAGCTCTTTGTGATATTATGGATGTCAACCCCTTATTGGATATGTCATTTATGAATATATTCTCCCATACTGTAGGATGCCTTTTTGTTCTACTGATGGTGTCTTTTCCTGTATAGAAGCTTTTTAGTTTAATATAGTCCCACTTGTTCATTTTTACTTTTGTTTCCTTTGCCCATGGAGATATGTTCATGAAGAATTTGCTCATGTTTATATTCAAGAGTTTTCCCTATATTTTCTTCTAGGAGTTTTATGGTTTCATGATGTACATTCATGTCTTTGATCCATTTCGAGTTTACTTTTGTGTACGGAGTTAGACAGTAATCCAGTTTCATTCTCTTCATGTAGCTGTTCAGTTTTGCCAACACCAGCTGTTGAAGAAGCTGTCATTTCCCCACTGTATATCCATGGCTCCTTCATCATATATTAATCGACCATATATGCTTGGGTTAATATCTGGACTCTATCCTGTTCCACTGGTCTACAGTACCAAATTGTCTTGATTACTGTGGCTTTGTAGTAGAGCTTGCAGTTGGGAAGTGAGATCCCCCATGCTTGATTCTTCCTTCCCAGGATTGCTTTGGCTATTTGGGGTCTTTTTTGGTTCCATATGAATTTTAGAACTATGTGTTACACTTCATTTAAGAATGCTGTCAGTATTTTGCTAGGGATTGCATTGAATCTGTAGATTGCTTTAGGCAGGATGGCCATTTTATCAATATTAATTCTTCCTATCAAAGAGCATGGGGTGCATTTCCATTTATTAGTATCCTCTTTAATTTCTTGTAGAAGTGTCTTGTAGTTTTGAGGGCATAAGTCTTTCATTTCTTTGGTTCAGTTTATTCTTAGGCATTTTATTCTTTTTTGATGCAATTGTGAATGGAATTGTTTTCCTGATTTCTCTTTCTGCAAGTTCATCATTAGTGTACAGGAAAGCAAGAGATTTCTGTGTATTAATTTTGTATCCTGCAATTTTGCTGAATTCAGATATTAAATCTAGTAGTTTTGGAGTGGATTCTTTAGGGTTTCTTATCTGCAATATCATGTCATCTGCAAACACTGACAGTTTGACTTCTTCCTTACCAATCTGGATGCCTTTTATTTTATTGTGTTGTTGGATTGCTGTGGCTAGGACCTCCAGCACTATGTTGAATGAAAGTGGGGAGAGTGGGCATTCTTGTCTTTCTGATCCTAGAGGAAAAGCTTTCAGCTTCTCACTGTTAAGTATGATGTTGGCTGTGGGTTAGTCATATATGGCCTTTATTATGTTGAGGTACTTGCCCTCTATACCCATTTTGTTGAGAATTTTTATCATGAATGGATGTTGAATTTTGTCAAATGCTTTTTCAGCATCTATGGAAATGATCATGTGGTTTTTGTCCTTTTTGTTGATGTGGTAGATGATGTTGATGGATTTTCAAATGTTGTACAATCCTTGCATTCCTGGGATGAATCCCACTTGATCATGGTGTTTGATCCTCTTGATGTATTTTTGAATTCGCTTTGCTAATATTTTATTGAGTATTTTTGCATCTATGTTCATCAGGGATATTGGTCTGTAGTTTTCTTTTTTTGTGGTGTCTTTGCCTGGTTTTGGTATAGTGATGCTGGCTTCATAGAATGAGTTTGGAAGTATTCCCTCCTCTTCTGTTTTGGAAAACTTTAAGGAGAATGGGTATTATGTCTTCTCTAAATGTCTGATAAAATTCAGTGGTGAATCCATCTGGTCTGAGGATTTTGTTCTTGGGTAGTTTTTTGATTACCGATTCAATTTCATTGTTGGTAATTGTTCTGTTTAGATTTTCTGTTTCTTCCTTGGTCAGTCTTGGAAGGTTGTATTTTTCTAGAAAGTTGTTCATTTCTTCTAGGTTATCCATGTGTTATCATATAGATTTTCATAGTATTCTCTAATAATTCTTTGTGTTTCTGTGGTGTCCATAGTGATTTTTCTCTTCTCATTTCTGATTCTGTTTATGTGTGTAGATTCTGTTTTTTTCTCAATAAGTTTTTTACAATGTGTGTAAATTCTGTTTTTTATCTATTTTGTTTTTTTTCTCAAAGAATCAGCTCTTGGTTTCATTAATTTTTTCTGTTGTTTTATTCTTCTTGATTTTATTTATTTCTTCTCTGATCTTTATTACGTCCCTACTTCTGCTGACTTTGGGCTTCATTTGTTCTTCTTCCAGTCTCAGTAACTGTGAATTTAGACTGTTCATTAGGGATTGTTCTTCCTTTAAATAGGCCTGGATTGCTATATACTTCCCTCTCAGAACTGCCTTCTCTGCATCTCACAGAAATTGGGGCATTGTGCTGTTGTTTTCATTTGTCTCCATACATTGCTTGATCTCTGTTTTAATTTGGTCATTGGTCCATTGATTATTTAGGAGCGTGTTGTTAAGCCTCCATGTGTTTGTGAGCCTTTTTGTTTTATTTGTACAATTTATTTCTAGTTTTATACCCTTGTGATCTGAGAAGTTGGTTGGTAGAATTTCAATCTTTTTTAATTTATTGAAGCTCTTTTGTGGCCTAATATGTGGTCTATTCTTGAAAATGTTCCATGTGCACTTGAGAAGAGTGTGTATCCTGCTGCTTTTGGGTGTAGAGTTCTGTAGATGTCTGTTAGGTCCATCTGTTCTAATGTGTTGTTCAGTGCCTCTGTCTCCTGACTTATTATCTGTCTGGTTGATCTGTCCTTTGGAGTGAGTGGAGCGTTGTAGTGTCCTATTATGAATGCATTACATTCTATTTCCTCTTTTAATTCTGTTGGTATTTGTTTCATGTATATCGGTGCTCCTGTGTTGGGTGCATAGATATTTAGAATGGTTATATCCTATTATTGGATTGACCCCTTTATCATTAAGTAATGTCCTTCCTTGTCTCTTGTGACTTTCTTTGTTTTAAAGTCTATTTTGTCTGATACAAGTACTGTAACATGTGCTTTTTTCTTCCTATTAGTTGCATGAATTATCTTTTTCCATCCCCTCACTTTTAGTCTCTTTATTTCTTTGGCTTTGAAGTGACTCTCTTGTAGGGAGAATATAGTTCGGTCTTGTTTTTTTATTCATTCAGTGACCCTATGTATTTTCAACAGTGCGTTCAGACCATTTACATTTAGGGTGATTATCAAAAGGTATGTACTTATTGCCATTTCAGTCTTTAGATTCTTAGTTACCAAAGGTTCACGGGTAACTTTCTTACTATCTAAGAATCTAACTATCCTCCCTTAGTATGTTATTACAAACACAATCTAAAGGTTCTTTTCTTTTTTCCCTCCTTTTCTTTCTCCTCAATTCTTTACATATTTGGTATCATATTCTGTACTCCTTGTCTATCCCTTTTTATTATCTCTGTGGCAGGTATTTAACCTTAGGAACACTTTCATCTATAGCAGTCCCTACAAAATACACTGTAGAGATAGTTTGTGGGAGGTAAATTCTCTCAGCATTTGCTTATCTGGAGATTGTTTAATCCCCCCTTTTAATTTAAATGATAATATTGACTGATAAAGTATTCTTGGTTCAAGTCCCTTCTTCATTGTATTAAATATATCATGCCACTCCCTTCTGGCCTGTAAGGTTTCTGCTGAGAAGTCTGATGATAGATGTTGGGCTTTCCTTTGTATGTGATCATCTCTCTCTGGATGCATTTAATAGTCTGTCCTTACCCTTGATCTTTGCCATTTTAATTATTATATGTCTTGGTGTTGTTCTCCTTGGGTCCCTTGTGTTGGGAGATCTGTGTACCTCCATGGCTTGAGAGAGTATCTCCTTCCCCAAATTGGGGAAGTTTTCAGCAAGTACTTCCTCAAAGACAGTTTCTCTTTTTCTCTCTTCTTCTCCTGGTACCCCTATAATACAAATATTGTTCTGTTTGGATTGGTCACACAGTTGTCTCAGTATACTTTCATTCTTAGAGTTCCTTTTTCCTCTTTGTGCCTCAGCTTCTTTGTATTCCTCTTCCCTAATTTCTATTTCATTTATCTTCTCCTCCACTGTATCTAATCTGCTTTTAATGCCCTTCATTGTGTTCTTCAGTGATTGGATCTCCTTCCTAAATTCATTCCTGTGTTCTTGAATATTTTTCTGTATCTCCATGAGCATGGTAATGATTTTTATTTTGAAATGTCTTTCAGGAAGTTGCATGAGGTCCATTTCATTAGAATCTTTCTCAGGTATATTCATAATTTTGCTTTGAACCAGGTTCCTTTGACGTTTCATAATTTTGTCTGTGGTTCCCTCTAGTGTCCAGAAGCTCTACTCTCTGGAACTGCTCAGCCCCTGGAGGAATGTCAGGTTTCCCAGTGGAGTGGTGTTAGTTCTTGCGGGGAGGAATGAGCTGTTTCCTTCTTCCTGGCTGCTATATATGTCTCCACTGCCAGAACCAGTGGGCCAAACACACAGGTGTAAGCCTCTATGCTTTGTGTTTGTAGCTGCCATAGGCAGGGCTTCCTTCTGGCTGGCCTGATGCCAGGGCAGGGGTTGCTGGTTTGCAAGCCTGAGCCAGGTGCAGGCTAGCCCGCAGGAAGACACAGCAGGCTGCTTTTCATTGAGGGGGGCCTTGGAGCTGAGTAGCCAGCCAGGGGGATGGAGCATCTCAAGATAGTTTAAGGTCTCAACCTGCTGGGCAGAGTGCACCTGGACAATTTTGTCTACTTGTCCATTCTCCTGAGCAGTAAGCTCTGTGCAATCCTTGCCCCTTTAGCAGCCCTCTTGCTTTTAGTAAGTCTCTCAGACTGCCCCCCCAGGTCAGCCGGATATGAATCCCTGTTTTCCACAAGCAGCTGGAATCTGAGTCTCTTCAGGTATTCCACCTGTCTTAGCTTTCCAATCCCACTAAATCACCACAGAACCATGCAATGCAGGTTTGTGCTTCCAGAGCAGATCTACAGGGCTAGATGTTCAGGAGTCCCAGGCCTCCACTTCTTCCCCACTCTGTTTCTCTTCCTCCTGCTGCTGAGCTGGGGTGGGGGAAGAGCTTGGGTCCTGCTGGGTCACTGCTGTGGTACATTACCCTGTTCTGTGAGGTCTGCTCTTTTCTCCAGGTGTAAACAGTCTGGTGCAGCCTTCTTTCCCATTTCTCTTTCAGGATTAGTTTTATTATTTATATTTTTGTATTATATATGGTTTTTGGAGGAGGTCTCTGTTTCACCTCTCATGCTGCCATATTTAATCCAATTGTGACTGCCCAGTGGATGACTTCTGTGTTGTCCCCCCAGTGATCAAAAGCAGCAGTCAGCAAAATACAGAACCCTGATTATTAGAGGATGAAGTCCTTATTGCCCAGTCTAGCGCCAACAAGTGGCACCAGGAATGCTTGCCCCAGTTTCCTGCCACAGAGTTGAAGGAACTGAGGTGGTAGCTGCTTGAAATTGGCTAAAATTGAGGAAATTCACCAGCTGCTTCATCTGTCTCTCTCTTAGACTCTGTGAGTGTTCTGCTAGAACCAGAGTTCCAAAGTCATTGCTTCAGACATCTACCAATTCAATTGTTGTTTTGGTGGAGGGACAGATATCTGGACCTTACTACTCTGCCATCTTCTCTGTCATTTCCTCTGTTGTCTTCTTGTATTTCATATGACAGAGAAGTCTGATACCAGAATGATTTTTATTATGTTATAGATTATCTTTTTTCTCTCTTTCTTTGTCTCGTTATTTGTAGATTTTTTTTCTTCCTTATCTTTATAATTCTAAAAAATGGCAGAATGTGTCTAGGTGTTAGTTTTTTTTAAATCATCTTGCCTGGTATAGGTGTGCTTTTTTGCCTTGAATATTAAATCTTTAATTAAGTTCTAGAAAATCATATTTACTAACATCTTTGATTAATGCTTCTGTTCTAGCTGTTGTTACTTGTTCTAGAATAATTATATTTAGGGTTTTAAAATTTTGAGCTACTCCTCCATCCTCTTTCAATTTTTGCAAAATAGTTTGTCTTTAAAAAAATTTCTGTTGCAGATTTTAGTTCTGTTATTGTATCGTTGGTTTCCTCTCCTTCTCCTCTCATGTACCTTTTTTTTAATGTCAGCTCTTTTTTAAAATTTGTCATCTTAATTGTTTTCAACTCATTCTGATTTCTCCAAATCACTTTCAGCAATTCCTCCATGTTTGCATGGACCTAGAATTAATTTTTTTCTAGGGTATCTATATTATTGTATCCCACTGAATTTAAGATACCTTGATATGTTATTTTTTTTAATCTTACCAGAATCTTTCAACAGTTTCACATAACTATGTTATAACTGGCATCTGGCTAGCAGCAATTGTAACACCATAAATTGTAAGGTACATCCAGATTTTATTAAATCTTAAAGAGAATGTAAAAACAACAAAAACAAAATTGGATAAAAGAATAGAAATAGGATATGTAATATTCAGACTGGTGGTCATCCTTGAATCATCAGGATATTCTGTTTTATTTTTTACTGCCACGTTCATTTGCAAGCTCCATTTTGATTATTTTTAAAAATGTGTTAGTGGGACATACCATAGCAGAAAGAGACCTTGCAAGCATTTGGGAAATAGGCTCAGTCAACCTTGAGGAAGTTGGCAGTGAGCCCAGGAGTATCTGTCAAGTCTGTTCCTTCAGTGAGCTGCACTAGAGAAAGCACTCACCCAGGAGACTCTGGGAAACCACTGGAGGCGTAAGCCTGGAACAGAGACCGGAAAGCTTTGGGGTAGCAGTGGATATAGCATGAAGAATATGCAAGCACTGACCAAGGCCGTGTGTTCCTTGCCAAAAAAGAAAACCAAAACATATTTAGAAGTTTAGATGTCATTCATTCAACACAGATTTTTTGAGCACCTGTTGTATGCAGGCATTGTAATAATAAGCAGTCAAGATTCAAACATAAGGTATGTCCCCTGCCTTTAAAGAATTTGCAGTCTACAGGTGATAAAGACTTCCAAATCAGTGGTTCCATTGACTTTTAAGGAAAAGTCGTTAGCAAAGTCAGGGAAAGACAGGTAGTTTGCATTATCTGAGAGACTTGGTTTGTTTCTGATCTCCAGGCTTATAAGTAATCTGTTTCATTGTCAACCTCATAATAAAGTTGAAGATGTACATGTATTAGGACATAAATATAAATACTAAATGTAAATTTAATGTTTAGGTTTAAATCCAGAGCCATAGGGTTTTCATTCTTCTGAAGCAAATAGCCTGCTTCTTATGTTTACTGCTTAAATTAATAATACTCCAGCAGGCTAAGGATTAATTTCGCTTTGAAAATTTCACCTATTTCCATTTAATATTTTATGTGTCCACTTTTTTTTCTGTAAGCCATTTAGGATGGAACATTTCATGCATAGAACAGAATTGGGTGATTCAGACACCTGGCCTTGTGTTGGGGAAGTGAAGATTTTCGATGTATCGAAGAATAGTTACCACAGTCTACACCCTGGAAGGAAATGGAATGTGGCCAATGTTTGGTATTACAATAAGACTCAGAATTGTCTACCTTCAAAATCCATTTTGGAGTAATGGATAAGAAGTCCCGGAAGTCAGAAGATAAGAATTCTAGCCCCAACTCTACTAGCTGGGTGACCATAATCACTTAACTATTATGGTATCAGTTTTCTATAGAATGAAAATATTTAACACAAGGGACTACTATGAAGAACTATGATAACATGTGTCCCCTATCTTCTCTGGGCCTCATTCCTATCAGATGAAGGGATCTGGAGGAGATTTTTCTCTGGGACATAATTTTTTGAAATCTTGTTTATATCTTTAAATCAATATTTCTGCAAACATACTTTTTTTAGGTATGTGAAAGAACATTCCTTATTGGAATAGTTATGGCAGACAAGGCAGAGTTGATAAGAGGTCCAGCACTGCTCAGGAGATATGCCTGAGGCCTGCGATTTACTCAGCCTCACAAACTCCAGCTGCCTATCAAGACTATCCCACAGCCTTGCATAATTATCAAAAGTAAGTGGGGCAGTAAGTGGTTAGTTTTATGGTAACTATTGGGGGCTGCCAGATATAGGAAGGAAGGCTTTCGTTTAGTTC
Organism: Manis javanica; assembly: GCF_040802235.1. Classification (NCBI taxonomy): domain Eukaryota; kingdom Metazoa; phylum Chordata; class Mammalia; order Pholidota; family Manidae; genus Manis; species Manis javanica. The sequence goes on from NC_133162.1 coordinate 84,924,247, forward strand.
CATAGCAACAGCGTGGTGCCCACACAGCTCCCCATGGGGTCAAGACATGTAGACTCATTCAGCATGTGAGCTTCCAGAGGAATCCCAAAGTAGATCCCTCTGCTGCAGGGAGAGAGCTGAGTCTGGTACTGCTGTGTGAGCCCCTGGCCCTGAGGTCACAACAGTGTAGGGAAAGAACAGGCAGTAGCTTTAACCTTTGTGGCCGATTTCTTGGGCTCAGAGGCAGTGCATTAGTAAGAGTGTGGCAAGAGAAGCAGGCTGAAGCAATGCAATGTGACATGCCAGTATATCCAGCATCCCAAACACACTGAATGATCAGGGGTCAAAAAGAGAAATGACAAGGAGTGAGGCAGGTCTGGGCAGGAGCCTGTCATTGGTTCCTGTAAATCTGCTCATAAGATGTGGTGATGGAAGGCCCAAGTGGAAGAGAAGACATTTGGCATGGTCATCCTCCTAGATCCATATTGTACCGGCTTTTTTGTTAAAAATAAACAAACATATGTTCACAATGTTCTCAAAAGAGAACAGAAGTTATTATTTTAAAAAGAACAACAGGTGGTTGGGGAACTGGGAAGGGCAAAGAACATTAATGCCAGAGATAAAAGGTCTCTGACAGCAAATTGCTCACATTTACTCTGATGGGAAGGAGTCAGATGGGCACTGCAGAGTAAGACAGGAATAAAGCACGTGAAGAGGAAACATCTGAAAATTGTTTAAAATTAAATAATATGCAGAAGTTCTAAAATGAATGAATGCAAGAAAGGGGGCATTACAATTAGCATGTATAGTGTTGTGGGGGGTACGGGGAGGGCTGTACAATACAGAAAAGACAGGTGGTGATTATACAGCATCTTGCTACGCTGATGGACAGTGACTGTAGTCGGGTGTGTGGGGGGGACTTGGTGAGTGGGGAGCCTGGTAAACATAGTGTTCTTCATGTAATTGTAGATTAATGATAGCCAAAATAATAAACAAACAAACAAATAAATAAAATGAATGAATGAATGAATGAATGTATTGAATTTGGTACAAAATGTCATTATCTTTTGTTATTAAAAAGCATACAAAGAGTTGAAAGAAAAAAATGGGGAAATGTTTAGTACAATCTAAAATATTATAAATGTAGCCATACTGCCAAGTCAGGAAGCTGTCAAGGTTAATAATGTGTTATTTAGGGTAAAGCTAAGCTGTTGTAACAGAGCCCCTGAGTACAATGGCTTAAAACATATACACATTTCTCTTTCCACATGGCAGTCTTGAGGTGAACAGTCTGTGTCACTGCGGTAAATCTGTTAAAAAGGAACCCAAATTTCTTCTGAGCTGTACTGGTCCATCCCTCAGACTTACCATCCGGTGACTGTTAGCGATACCTGGTATTTTTCTCTTAAAGATTCCTTGTTTAGTCCAATATTCTTGGGAAGGATTGGGGGAAATTGTTAAACACATTTGCAAATGCCTTATTAAAAATAAGATGCTTTTCAGAAAGGAGAGAATGGTGGTTGTCAGGTGCTGGGACTGGGGAGGTGGGGACAGGTAGGTATTGTTTAATGGGGACAGTTTCAGTTTTATAAGATTAAAACATTCTGGAGATCTGCTTTTTTGCAATAATGTGAATATACTTGACATGACTGAAATGTACACTTAGAAATGGTTAAAACGGTAAATTTTGCTGTGTTTTTTACAATTAAACAAAGAAATTTTTTTAAAAGATGCTTTTATATTATCATGTGCTTTAATTACATTGTCATCAAAACATTGGAGCTGAAGATTTAGAAAATTGAAAAATTGGAAAATGTCTCCCATGTAGCCTAATTATCAATATCAGGCTAAATGATTAACTAAATCAGTCTTACTTTCTGTCATAAAAAAATTGGACTTCATTTTTCAATTCATTGTCAACACAGTTTGAGGAACAGTAGAAAAAACCACTGAGAGAGAAATAATGAAACAAATCTTGTAAGAACAGTTGTCAAGATTACAATGCTGCTGTGCTAAATTTCTCATTAAGTAAGTTTTTCTCATTTTTGCAGTAAAGTATGTAACTACAACTTTTAGCTATTCATGAAGCAAGGGGGATAATAAAAGAAATGGTATTTCTTTCATAAATGTGTATATGTGTACTGAATTCTGGTGTCTGGAAATAATTAAATAAAAATCATGTATAAGATTAAGAAAAAATTCCATTAATTTTGACAGACATACTGACCGAGCTTTTACAAGTATTTAATGAAAGAGTATAGACTGCTAAAGATTAATTGTTTTTGTGTCTATTATAAATTTTAGTTTTTTGCTAACATAAAATAGTACATACTAAATATTTTATAAGACAAAATAAGATTGCAACTGGTATATTCTATATATTTCTAGATAATTTATAAATATATATGTTTATATATAAACATACATGTTTAATATGTTTGAAATAACCTTTTGTGTAAGATGCACCAAATCTAAAAGAAATTATGTAAAATGATTACCATAGGTTTTATCTAGTGAAACTTGAAAATTGTGGTTGTCTGGGAAAGCGTTTCTGTTATCGGCCTGTGCTGCTTTCGTTGCTCAGGGGTGCTTTTTCAATCAGCTAACTCATTCAAAGGACTTTTCTTGAGGGTAGTTGAAAAGAATTGCTTATGTTTTAAACAAGGCAAAAAAAAGCCAGTTAGGAGGTTAATATTTCTAACTGATGCCCTGATTGCCCATTAATCTCCCTAATGAGTAACTCATTCTTTTGACAGTAACTTAAGAATGGAAAAGGAGAAGCCAGCAACTGCAAACTGGCTTGACTGTCAGTCCCAGTACCCTATAGCACATGTATCTGATTTCACCATGTCCTGGCTAGGGCCAAATATCCTGTTCCCTATGCCACAGTATACCTTTAGCAGAACCATAAATAAGACAAGAAAAGATAGGAGGTTTTAGGGTGGGAGTACACTGCCTTGATGAAGCACCCCATAAGGGATTGCTCCAAATAATATTTCAAACTACCTCTGTTTGGAGCCCTGGAGATTTGTTACACTCTGGGTCCATGAACTTTTGTAAGATTTAGAGTGTGTGAGGGTGTACTTTTCTGCTTCACAAGCAGAAGTGACACAAGCAACCATGTGCTATTAGGAAGGAGTACATATGGAAGGTGAAGACTGAAATGCATTACAAGCATCCATTTCCATTTCCATGAAGCACTTGGATACCTTCACGTGCATGGGTACTCCTGCGGAGAACCGCTATGCTAAGTCATTCATCAGCTTGAATTCTTTCCCTCCCCTCTCCAATGAGCCGCTGACCTGATTATTTCTATCTTTTCTCATTCTTGTGGGTGCCATTCAATACTACTCAGACTCACAGTCTAGCAAAACTGTTCATTCAGTGCTTACTACCTGCCATGTGCCAGGTCCTGGGCTACAAGATGCAGGGGAAAGACAAGTCCCTGACCTCGGTGGGCTCTGCCTAGCAGGGGCAGCTGACCCCTGTGCAGCTCGAATCCAGGGAAGAGTGTGAGAAGCTTACAGCAGGAGCAAGAATAAACTCAGAAAGGAGAGATGAAGCCTGTGAAGGCTGTGCTAGGCTAGGAAAGGCCTCACAAAGGAGGAGACAGACCTAGAAGGATGACTGGATGTGCCCCCTTCTCTAGGGCAAAGAACCTGTCCAACTTCAGAAACATTTGAAATGACTGTAAAAAAGGAAGACTGCTCAGGGAGGGATGGGTATGCGATGCATGTGGGAAGAGTGGCCAGAGAGCAGCTGGTCACCTGCTGGCACTGACATTATCACTTGGCTTCCTTAGATTTGCATATTCCAGGAGCAACAGTCACATAGCAGAGAACAGAGTCCTGTGGCACAGAAAGACAATGTTTTGATTGCCTAGCACAGTGGTTCCCAGCCTCAGCTCTACATTAGGCTGATCTAGGGGGAAACTAATACAGATAACTGGAACGCCCACCTCTGCCACTACTGATTTAGTCTGGGATGGGGTCCAGGAAGCACTTATTTTAAAAAGCATCCTTGATGAATCTAATGTGCATCTGGAGTTGAGATACAAGACTGGAACATGTTGGGGAAAACCAGGTCAGGGGAAGGAAATGTTCCCAGCAATCGCTGTGAACTTGAGGGCAGCATGAAGGTTTTGCACACCCAGGAAGTGGTCTGGAGAAGAACATAGCCATTCTTGGTTTTGGCCACTTGTCACTTAGGAAATTTTGAAATTAGACAATTCAGTGCTGACCATAATACCACTTCATTGTTCATACTGAGTACTCAACTCAAAAGGTCTCTTTACCCTCTCTACAATTACTATGTATATAGCTAATCTTTCTCCATTTCTGGTGGCTTGGCTTGTAAAGACATGATGACTTTGTCTATCTGCCACTGTAGTTTCCTGGAACACCCAGGCTTCCAAAGGATTTGTAAGTGTGCCTTGGTGGGCCCTCAAGCATTGCTGCTGCACTGCCGCCTTACCGGTGGGGAAGTCTGCACTGCCGGGGGGACGTCAAGGCCCTTGGGAAATCCTTCATGAGGGATTCTCATTGACAAATCGCAACCACCTCCACCTTAAAAAGAATGATGGCCTGTTGGTTGCCCAAGTATTGAGTTATTAATTAATGAATCCAAAAAGGCAAAAACTCTGTCTCCTCTCCTGATTCCATCTGAAACACAAAAATGCCTCAAACAGGATGGTAAAACCATTGCATAAGCTCCTGGATATTTGAGAAAGTTTAAGGACACAGTTGGGCACACTCAATGCCTTCTTGTCAAAGAAACTGGGTGAATTTCTGTCATCTTGGTAATAATTAGCAACATCTCCTTAAAATACAAGTTTCAAACTTTGTGTCATTTAGATTTGTTTCTTTTCACTTATGGCTGTAGTGAGCTCATCTCTATAGCTTCTTATATCATGAGCAAACATGAACCAGGTACACAGCAGAAAAAAATGTCAAACCAAATGTATGCATCTAAAACTAAAGCACTGCCAAGCATTTCTATGTTACTAGCCACACGGCACAGAGTTTGCCTGGCCATTCATATTGTCTACTATTAGCCTTTCCAGTAAAAGCTTCTTCAATTGTTTTAGATTTTTTAACTACTGATGACTCTTTACCTATAATCCAATGATTTTCAACTGACAGTTATTAGAATCCTCCATGGACCTTTTAAAAAATACAGATATCCAGGTCTTAACACAGACTTTTACAACCTGAAACTCTGGGGTTAGGGCTGAAAATGTACGCAGTTTAAAAATACCTACTGGGGATTTTTGAAGTAATCTCCTAGGTAAAAATTTCCTAAATCACTTAGTTTCCTGATCCATTCATCACTCACCTCTAATTGAGTCAACTTTAATTCCTCATCTCAAATTCACTTTCCACCCAGCAAGCCAGTCACTAATTATGTGAGAGAGGCAAATACTAACCCAAATGAGAGTTTTTAAATATAAGGGAAACTTTAAGTGACTACATTTGTGGTTAACCAAAGAAACTGGCTATTCTTTGAAATAAAAACAAAACAAAACCAGGGATTTTTTTTTCTTTTACAGGTTAAGTTTAATCGATAATTCAGCTTCAGAAATAAAAATAACTTCTAAAATGGGAGTATAAACATGTTTGTTAAGTGTTTTTCAGAGTTGATTTCTTTTCTACATTTATTAGCAGATCATACCGATCCAGTCTCTAGCCTGAATATTATAAATAAATTTAAATTTTAGGTAAATGCACTGCCTACACCCATCCAACACCACCACAAATCTGCTTAGCAGCCTCAAAGGCAGAACAGCTTCCAGGCTTTTCCTTAACATTTATGGCTGGAATATAGCACCTGCTTGAAATAAAATAAGGGGTCAAAGTTTACCTAAACAGCACCCCAAAAGTGTCTGGCATTAAACTCAAGGACTCAAATATTTCCGGAATTTGCAAACTACCAACTACTTAATAATAAAGCAAATTAATAAAATGTATAAAGGTTGAAGGTTCTAAAGGGGCCAATGTAGTAGAAGTATTAGTTTACCAGTTATGAATGCAAAATATCACACTTCCTGCTGTTGGTGGAAATCTATAAAAATCTAAGGAAACAGATTGTAGGTAATGGGCACATTACTGCTTTTCTAGTAATACTTTAATTGCTGTTCACAACTGTTTCCATTTGTTTCTAATTCATTTCCTGATCATTAAGGACTCAGATATAGAAAGAATTCCTGCTTTATTCTCTACAAGCTGTCAAAGAGATGGGAAAACAGAGCAGGGTGGGGAGAGGGTGTGATTATAGTATAGGGTAGCATGAGCAGAAAATGAATGAACGCTGAGATCAAGCCGATCCTGGGACCACATGTGGTGTCCTCGACAATAGGGCTGCACATGCAGCCAGAGCCTGGCTCAGAACCTGCTAGGAGGCACCACCCCAGGCACAGTGCTGAACACATACCGAGGGCCAGCAAAAATATCTAGTAGTTTCTACTCCGCAAATGAAGTCACTCCCAAATACGTAAAGGTTCTGCAATGGAAGATCTTACCTCTACTGTTGTTGAGATTAGTCTTGTTCATTACAGTAAAGGAGAAGCTCTTCCTGGACAGCTAGAAGGATACCACTTTCTGATTTGTGCCCTGTTATGAATTATTACTACAGACATCTGTTTATTTAAAGACAGAGCACTTATATATGGGCATCTCTTGAGAACCTGTACTAACAAGCTCTAGAAAAAGCACAGAATAAATAATCCTAATAAAACTCACTTTACCTACTACTTCTGTCTTCCTCTCTGGCAATAACAGACTTCTGTATTTCCTGAGGTCCCTACTTTGGAGAATAACTAAGGCATTGAAACCCACTAATTTGACTACATAGTCCTTAATAATGCAGAGCAGACTATAATCTCTATATTAACATTAAGTACTGAAGATCTTTCGGGTAGTCTATTTCTAGTCCCTGAAGTTCCATCTCACAATATTAAATTTAACTAAGAAGACGATAGTACCATTTATACTTAAATATAGCTAATCTTTGGATAAGCAAGAAAGTAAAACACTAACATCCCAAATATATTACCCTAGGTATAAATCACATAAGCATATTAGATTTGAAGAATATTTTTAAAAATATCAAACATTTTATGAAACTTGTGGATTTTTTTTTTTCCTGGTCTTGGGTGTTTTGTAATTTCCAGTTTTTTTCACTTTTCTTGTATTTCTTGATCCTCCAAATTTCATATTACTCAAGTAATTTGCTTTGTTTTATCAAACAAACAAACAAAAACCTGATTATTTCATTGCATTTAGATAAAAATTCAGAAATAACCTGATTAATGAAGCACACTATGTCATAATTTCAGAAACTTAATTTCAGCCATGTTACATTGCTGGCAATTACTGAACTGCAAAATATTTTTTCTCTTTCTTAACTTATTAAACCTTGTCAAAGTTTCCAAGAAACAAACAGTGATTTCAGCTTTTATTGCATTCTGATGGGACACTGAATACAGACCCTCGGCATCACAGATCACTCTCTCCATAGAGTGCAGAGGAGAAGGCGGCGTAATCCAGGGCGCCCGGCACGCTGCCTGGGCCTGAGTAGGCCGGCATCCTTTTGATGCAGTACTGGGCCTGGTCTGGGGGCAGCTCCCTGCGCAGCTCCTCTGCCAGGATGTATGGCTAGAAAACATACACAAGTGTTTACATAACCGATCACAGAAGACACTAGAACATAGATGCTTTTACTTACTTATACATTGCTACATTTGTTTCATTTTAAGAAAGGATTAAAGGCAGGGAGTCTAATGGGCAGAGGACAGGCAAAAAAATGCTGAGTTTTACTCATAAGAGCATATCTGTGAGGTGATTTGGCCAGCAAGAACATTATTACAAAAGCACAGGAACATAGGCATCAATATTTCTCAGATGGAACCATAAGGCAAGTGAAAAATACTATGGTCTCAATTTCACACCAGAAATATAAAGGATAGTTGGTTTCTATCATACACTGTTGAGAACATAGAAATATTTAACTTAACATAATCAATGCATTTTTTTTTTTAATGTATGTGATATCTGCTTTTAGAAAATGGAGTCATTTTTCCTATTCAGTTCATTTAAAAACTAGAAATATGTTGCCTCTGGAGAAAACCTCTTTCTAAAACAAAGTAAAGCTGACCTTTAACAATGGAGTCTTTTTTTTTTAATTGTCAAATGTCTACCAGAAAAATAGGATAATTCTGGTAAAACAAACTGGTGGGTAAGAGTGAAAATAAATAAACAGCAAACACCATATTGTAATTTAGAGTGGGAACTTTTGGGGGGCTAAATGGGCCATGGTTTAATACCTCCCACATGGGGCGGGCTCTCTTTTCCCTCCACCCCCTCCCCGAGGTAAAGGATTCATTTTAAAACAAATGTATTTTCCTTTTAAGATGGTTTACCTTGTCTGATGCTTTAAGGAAATAAACATGGCTCTGCTGATGTGTTTTACCATTCCTAACTTCCTCTTTCCTCTCAGCTAGAACACGGGATAAAGAATCATATCCCAAACTGAATCTGTACCATATTGAGATGTTACACTGTTATGGGAATGAGATTAAAAAATTCTGAACATGCAGTTAAACTCCACTTAATTTCTAGGTTACATGTAATGAAAAGCTTGCAAATTTTTTAAATGACAAATGGCTACATTAAACTTTGCTCCAGTGGCTGGGCACAAAGTCAGGGTCACTGATCCTTAGAAGGTTCCCAGTTCCACAATATTTGAACTGCATGGTTTCTCTTTTCTGAGTCATAGCCACCAACGCAGAATGTAAAATAGGGCTGAACTACTGAAATTCAGAAAAAACTCTACAGAAAACATACTCCTTGTTCCTTCTAGAAACCACTGTGGAGCCTGGGCAGAAATGCCACAGACAGAATGTCTGCACTTCCTCTGCTCGGTGTACACCTTTGTCACGTTTACAGGCTGCTTTCTGAACTCAGTGCTGATGTGGTACAAAATGCACTAGCATTAAAATGGTTTTTATTTGCAGCACTGTTTCTCTTCCTGTTAGAATAATGCAGTGGACTGCTGCCAAAGCAGAACATTTCTCAATGCAGACCTTGTCTGAAGCCAGGATGCGGAAGGAGGCAATGACCTGCTCGGCCGTGTCAGTGTCAGCCGTCTCTCTAGTCATGAAGTCGATGAAGGACTGGAAGGTGACAGTGCCCTGTCCATTGGGATCCACCAGGGTCATAATGCGAGCAAACTCAGCTTCACCCTGGGTAAAGGTTGCAAAGAAACATTTATTTCAACAGTACACAATTCTCTATAGTGCCATTCCTCTGCTTTTACTTACTGACATGCAAGTTCCTTATTATCTGAAAACTTAAATATTCCCTGCATTGCCCTACAATCTTTGGAACAGATTCCCCTACAGGAAACTTAAGTTATTGCCATCTTCTGACTTTAAAAGTTGCTGTGGCCGCAGTCCAGAAGCTCCTGAATGTTAGAATTCCTTCCTCGATGACCCATATTGCCTTCAGGCCTTCATGTAATTAGGGAACAAGAATCAAGAGAGAGAGATTGGGGCCTTTTCTCAGATTAAGAAGAAAACTGCTAAACAGAGGACAGGTTGGAAGATCGCTTTTGTGATTTTCTATTTAAGGTCTGAGAGGAATCAGAACACCTCATGGTACGAAATACACATTAATGGGTACAGAGAAGTGAGGATGCACTGGTGCTCTCCCCACCCACAGGGAAATGTAAGACCTTCTCAGCTGCTTCATTACTAAGCACTTTTAACCTCTGAAGATATTAGAGGAAAATGCATTTTAAATTGTCAGGATATCAAAAGCCATTAAAGTGTTTACTTTAAATGGATGAACTGTATGGTATGTGAATTATATCTAAATAAGCCATTCATCTCGTATAATATAAATCAAAATATCAAGTCTTGGTAAAATTTTAACTTCTGTCTCACCAAATCATAACCCATGGAAATCAAGCAGGCTCTGAAATCCTCATGATCCATCAGGCCATTCTTCCTCTGCCAATAAACAGAAAGAACAGAGAAGCTCAGAATTAGAGGCAAAAAAATGAGTAACTCTACTTGCCCAAGTGAACAAAATCTAGTAAGAGAAGGGCCACCCTGAGCTCTGCCAAGGAGACTGTAAAAGTCACCACTGTCTTACAGGAATGGTGAAGCCAACACAGGGATGCTATAAAATAATTTATTAAAAAGGGGAAAAGGGGAAGGGAGTTGATAAACACCAGAGAAAAGTGAAAGGAGACCCCCCCCCATTAAAGTAAGTAAGCAGCAGCAGGAAGTGCCATCAAAAATGACCTGCCACCCACCGATGACAGAACAAATGGTAAGTGCTCTGAGACATTAGGATGATCTCATGGCCCCAGGTAGTCTTCGTTTTGTAAAGTTCCCCCTAAGACAACAGCATTCTTAGAATGCAAACAACAGGACAATTACCCCACAACCACTCTCAGGCTCTTGGGCCAGGATGCAGTCAGTGACCCCTCTGTGCGGGCAACTCAGCCTCCCCCGAAAATCCAATGAGGGTCTACACAGAGCAGAGTGCATGAAGGCCTGAGCAGATGGTGGCTTTCCCAGCTGAGGAATGGCCAGGCAGGGCAAAACAGCCACCCCAAGCTCCTAGCTACAGAGGTGTCAATGCAAAGCCCTCAATGTCACGGGATGTGCAGGGCTGTGCTGAAGATTTCCTTGCGGGTTTTGAGAGGACAGCTAAGGTTCAAGCATCAATATGAATTTAAAGATAAGAAAACACTTATTATCTGTCAAGCCAATTATTAAATGGAAGGTTATTTTCTGGTGTTTTCAGTTGCCCATGAAAGAGCCCAGTCCCTAAAGTTCTTTTCTATGGATGGGAACCTGATGTGTCTGTTGTCACATCTGTGTCTGGCCCACAGTCGCTGCCCACGGCCTCTCAGCAATACTGCCTGAAGCAACGCTTCCCTACTTCACTGATGTCTAGCCCCCATTGACTTCCCTCAGTGTTCCTGCTCTGGCCTTTCTGCCTCCTTTAATGTCGCCAGTTCCCTAAGACCTGGGTCCTTCTTTCTTCTTACTCTCCAGACCCTCTTGCCAGAAAAGGACAATTACATGCCTCAGACCAGAAGGCGAAGGTCCTTTCCTCTCACTTCTTTCTCTAAGAGCCTCCTGTCTTGACCCCTTGCTTGCCTGCTCTCCCCTCTTCTGTGCCTCCAGTCCATCGTACCCTCAGCTCTGATCGTGTTACCCCTGTGCTTCGCAAGCTTCGGGGAAACTCCCCCAGCTCAGGTCCTCTGTGCCCCGCCACTCTGCTGTTACTACTTGGTGAGAAGATGGAGCCAAGTGGATTCCCTGTCCCTGGCATCCCTCCCCACTACTTCAAGCAAACTTCATTTCCCCCCCAAGACATGTAATCCTTAATATTTAGTTTAAACAAGTTTTAAACTTGGCAGGTTCTGCATTGTCCTTTGGACTTCTGTCACAAAAGACAGTCTCATTAGCTTGGATTCCAATCAACCTGCTTTCTTCCTAGGAGGTGGCCCAAATGAGTGCATGATGCCCCCAACAAGCCCAGATAGATCTGTCCAGGGAAAGCAATCAATTATTTCCCTCCATGGGAGAAACGTGATCTGAGCCTCAACGAATAAAGTTTGGTTGGTGTTACAGAATATTTCTACACAATTAAGTTGTGCTGTAACCATGCTAAACTTCAATATCCAGCTCTGTCTTTAATTATTTATTTATGCTTTAGCTCCCTGATCAGAAGTCCACTGTCTAAATCTTTTAATAGGCAGAATCTGGCTGACCTGTCCTGGAGGCATTTTAAGAACCACTTAGTGATATTTGTAAGTCATAAATGGGGCCTGTACAAAATAGTGGAATACCCTTTTCTAGGGATCTTTAATAAATGGAATGGGGCCTTAAAAGTCACTTTTAGCCACATGGTAAACCAACTGGGAATTTTCTTATAAATTGATTTTAGTCAATATTATCCAAATCAAAATACTGGATATTTTAAAAGCAGTACTTCATTCTTTATATGCTTCTAGTATGAAAATGATCAGCATTTTGTTGGTACATTTTCCTTAAAACATTTCATAGATTCACTTTATAAATTAAAAAATAAAAGTTTTGTGTGTCAAAAGAGAAGGTTAAATTTTCATCAGGTGCTTTAGTGAATACTTAGGAAAAGACATCAGAGTTTTGTATTTAAGTCCTTAGAAAATGATCTAAATCCAGCAATCACATTGTGTTGAGGTTTCTACTTTCACTTAGAACAAATCTAACTTTGCTTTCAACTACAAAGGCATTTGTTAAGTGATCTGCATAAAACCACACACAGACCTAGACTCTGTGTCACCCTGAGCAACATCAGAGCTCAGCACACTTCATTTTGGCAGCTAATCTCCTTTGGCATTAATCATCCTGTTTCCCCGTTACCTTTAAAGTTAAAGGTCACATGGATAAATTAATAGCATGGATATTATTTCAAATACATTACTTAATGTCCCCAGTATTGTCTTTCAAGTAACTGGAGGGAGTGAAGTACCCTGTCAAAGTGGTTGAAGGAGGCCCTGAACTCGTTCATCTGCTCCTGGGTGATGCCCTTTGCATCTCTTGTCAAGATCTGGGTTTCCACTTCATTGATGGTTCTGGCGATGGTTGTCAGCAGTAACTCCCATCCAACACGAATATGCTACAGATGGAAAAAAGGAAGTGATCGACTCTAGGTTCTTTCAGCATGTCAATCCTGCTTCCCATTACCATAACAGGAGGGCTGTTATGAAAGGGAGAGACTCAAAGGGAGAGAAGTGGGGCTTAATGAATAGACTCCACTATACTTGTTTTAGTTTACCTTTCCACTTACTATAAGATTTCTGTAGCAGAAAGTACTTAGAAGTTAGACCAGGATTTTAAGAGTGACAACTGGTACTCTGTAAATAAAATATACAAGGTAGAGTCTATTTGTCCCTAGAAATATCTTTCCATTTGCCAAGTAGCAGAATGGGCCCTGGAAGACACCTGCTGGCTCTCAGGGTGATCAGATTGGGCCGAGTCCTTTTTCTGGTGCCCTCTCTGAAGCAGTGCAAAGAATTCATTGTTGTGATAATAACAATGATGATGACGTTGTTGATGGTGATGATGATGAGTAATTATATAGTGTTTGATAGAGTTCACAAAGCATTTTCATATACAGTGACAGGAAAGGCGTTAAGAGCCCTAACTTTCATACTTGTAGAACTTAATGGGAACAACCAGAGACAAGTGCAGAAAGAAAACTCCAAGAAGGTGAAATGGTCACAATTAGAAACAACAGCAACACAGCCTGTCTGGCCACTGTACCTCCATGGTGTAATTGGTGTGCTTATTATCAAAGACCAGGGCCTCCTGGATGAGCTGATGGTCCCCTTCCAGCTTGTCGATGTTGTTCTTGTAGTTAATAATGTTGTGCTCATACTGCTTCAGCTGGTTCATCTGGTCTTCCAGGGCCCCTGTGATCTGGATGGAGCTCCGGGCAATCTCCTGGTGGAGGCAAGGACAGGACAAGAGTTGGCCTCAAAGGAAACCACGCAGAAGCTGTCATTCCTGACAATGCTTCAGAAGCTATGCCAGCCTTAGGCAGCAAAGCCACTTGCTTTTCTCAGATGAAGTGGGAAACAGAACAAAACAAGCTCTTGTTTGAGTCTGTCTAGAGGATGGACAAAAAAACAACCTAGATCCAAAAACAACCTAGATCCAAAAAAGCAAACTAAGAGGGGTAAGCAGTGAGTCACCACGGCCTCTTACCAGTGAAGATGGGTACCTCCCTAGGAGGGGAGCCTGTGGCACTGCAGCTGCCGGGCAGACTTAAGGCCACTGGATGCTTCCTTCACCGGTGGTCAGAAGTGCTTATATTTTTGAATATTCTTCTTAAGAAAAAAGTTAGCATTTTATCACCAGAAGGAAGTTTGTGAGAAAAATAACTGGGTCAATAAATGTCTGTTCTTAGTGATAAAATGAACCCAGGAATCAGTGTCCTTCAGAGGTCACTTTGCCTTAAGTGTTTTGAAAATACAAAGCATTTGTGACTCTTCACATGTTCTCTTTATGGATGATTTAAAATCTAGAAAAATCCAGTAAAATCCAGTCATTTTACTGACAAAATGAGCAGGTGCAGAAAGAACAGCCTCCATGTGCTGCACTGATGCCCACAGGCACACACAGGCCAAAAGCCCAGGGGCCAGAAGGGGTGGAGCCCAGAGTAGCAGGAGCAGAGCTCGCACACCCTGAGTGGGGTGACCAGAACTGCTGCAGCATGAGACGCGTCGCTGTTATATCAGCTCAGGGACTCCATTCAGGGCTATGGTAAACCTCCTCTTGATGGGCACCGACCTACCTCCATCTTGTTCTGGATCCAGGGCCCGACGGCATTGGCCTGTGCAGCAAACTGGCGCCGCAGACGCTCATTGGCATGCTGGCGGGCCAGCTCCTCCTGCAGGGACTGGTCCCGGATGGGCACAAGCTGCTTCACCTACCAGGGACCAAGGGCATCAGGGATTAGAAGCCAGCTCTGGCCCAACAAGGGTGATGGAGACATTTAGCAACAGTACAAAAGATAGGGGCGGGAGGGGAGGAGGGGAGTATGGTAGAGTGGGAGTCCTGACTGCAGGACTGAAGGGAGAGCCCAATCTAGCCTGGACCGCCACCAGGGCCTGAGTGTCTGCTGCAAGGCTGTGGTGAGGCTCACGAGGGACGAGGACTGTTCCTCCCGCCAGGGGCTCTCAGCCTGTAGCATGAACCCCAGGGGCTGGGTCCAGTGTGCAGAGGATTTGTGAACTTGAAAGGGGTTAACTTGTTCCTCTTTATTTTCACTGTCTTCAATTGAAAGGGAGCATTTCTTTCAATTATGAATGTGGGCAGCAAATCCATGGTATTTAAGCAGTACTGTGACTTTATGGCGATAGAATCACAAACCTTCATATTATGAACATTAGTTACTGCCTGCTTCTCAAAAGATCATATATATTCATCACTACTTCAAAACTATTAGACCTGCTGCTAGATCTTGGTTTTAAATGTGTTAGTAAAGAAGCACCTACATTACTATGGCCCAACCTTAAAAAAATTAGGGGAACAAACAAATTTTTACTATTTTAGTAACTATAGTTTAATATAATTTGTTTCCAATGTAAGTATTTTTACCAGTTTGCAAATATTATCAGAAGGGCCCTGCGGGCTTCCCCCCGACTGCCAAAGGAAACTAAAAAAGTTAACAATCCCCGCTAGCTTCCTGGGGCCACAGAAAGTCCTCTGCCTAGCCTACCTCCTCCATCCCATTTGTACCCTGTGATTTACATTTTAAGGCCCTCAGTTTTCTTGAAACCCACAAAGAGCTACTTCAGCAGTCTCGTTTGTGTCTCCTGCAAAACCACTGCTACAGACATGATTTTTCAATGGCCCTTTTACAAAAGTTCATGTGGCAATTTGCTTTACAACTTAATGGTGGGAGAGAACTCTGTCTTGATTTTAAAAATGGCCTACTTCCCTTTTTTTTCAAGGGAAATACTTTGTTTACCATGTTTCCCTTTTTACTTTGGCTGTCAGAAGACTACAGCTGAATGAAAAGCTCAAGTGCAATAGCTAAGTACATTCTCTCAGATGAACACTCTCTTTCCCATATATTTTTTCCCCTCCTTTGCTTTGTTTTTAACTAAATGATTGCTGCCATGTGTGTTCTTACAGCAAGCCACCTCAAATCCATGACAGACTATGTAGAAGCACACCAAGCTGACTGTGCTATAATTTAAACCCTGAAAATAAATTTTTCTGAAGAATGAGACAAAAAAGGCTCAAATGATCCCATTTTGACTGTAATCACATCTCTGGACAGTCTCCCAAAACTTAAAAGGCAGCAAGTCAACAGGAGCACTTTAGTTTCCCAGACCTAGTTTTCTAAGCAAGTGTTCTGCATTGAAAATTCATGCACAATTGGAATAGGTCTACCCTACAGTCTAAAATTTCTTTAATGAAGTTATAGGCAAGCTAATTTCACCAAATTTTTAGTTGGGGTTTTAAAAATAGTTTCCCTTCTGGTATTAGTATCATAACATCTACTGATTTTGCCAACTTTTGTAAGATTTTCTTTAAAGAAAATCACTTTTACTTTCTTTCCTTATAAATCACAGAAGTTGTGGAATGGCATTTAAGAATTTAACAATTTCATCTATTAAAAACAAGGCAACAGGCCCCAAAAGGAGTTGTTTCTGCTAAGCCCATGTCACCAAACTGAAATAACTTAATTATAGTTTATGCTCTCTCATAGATGGAATTTTAAACCTGTCAATCAGGAACTGCCTGATCAGTACCAGTTACGTCATCTGCCGGACAGGCCCATCGTGTCCCTCGGAGGAAAGTAACTTTGCAGTAACAAGCAAGCTATTTTTGCCAGACAACTTCTTTGTTCCCGCTCCTTTCTGCCTATAAAAGCCTTTCATTTCGTACAGCTTCTTGGTGTTCCTATCTATCTGCTAGATGGGAGGCTGCCCAATTTGAATCCGTTTTTGCTCAAATAAACTTTAAAATTATTCATATGCTTTAGCTTACCTTTTAACACATCTGTGAAATATGGGGTGAATGAAAACCCTGACTGTGATGCAAAATCAGGCAGTCACTCTAAGTCCCCCAAGTGTTTACCTCTTCCCTCAACCTTGCCTTCAAAGACTCCCACCTTGTTCCACACCCACTCCTCAGTCACCCACCTTGTCCCACTTGGCCCGGAGCTCATCCATGGTGACAGTGCTGTAGGGATTGCTGGAGCTGATCCTGATGTTGTAGCTCTGAATCACCTTCTCCACCTCGTTCTGGATGGCCATGATGGACTGCCGCTCACTGTCCGCCTCTGGCAGCGTTGCCTTGAACTGCTCATGTGCAGTGATCAAACTCTAACCAGAGACAGAAGCAGAGAAAACCCAGCTTGAATTCAGTGTGAATTTTACAGGCTTTGGTGTTCTTTGCTGCACATGTGTAAATACCTTTATACCTGCAGGAATCTCTGGAGGAAAACAAATTCTGGATGTTTTAGAAAACCTATTTGGTGCACAAAAGTCAAGTTCTTTGAAAATGTTAAAAAGACATCACAAGGACTATTTAATTGATGACTATTAATCCAAAGCCTTCAAAAATATTTTTCTTTTTTAATAAGTCATGTTTGCTTTCACTATATTTGATCCCCAGCTATTGCTGAGGTCTTACCCTCCACTGGCAAACACAACTGCCCTTAGCTGCCCTTTCTGTGCCCACTTTTACCTTTGCAGTTCAACAAAAGAGCCTAACATTTGCGGCTGTTACACTTAAAGACCACCAGGAAACCCATCCCTACTCCTCAAAAAGAAATAGCCACAGAAGTCAACTCTTCCCCTCAGATTTTATAAAGCCACCATTTGTCAAACTCTATCCTTTGGTTCTAACATACATGACATCAGCCCCTTAAATTCAGCCATTTGGAGGTGCCACGTGGGCCACCTTCCAGTGTGAAGCTAACCTTTACTTCAGGTTACAGATCAGCAGCCAACACATCCTTCAGTAAACAAAGAAACTACTTCATGCATTAAGTATGACTCCCAAGGCACACTTAGAAGTCTCACCTATTCCAAAAATAATTTCAGATTTCTAATCTCTGCTTGAGAGCTCAAGCAAGAAACACCACCGTGGCCTCTTTCAGAACACAAATGCAGAGTTCAACCAAGTAACATATTTCCCCTTACACCTTCTAGGTACAAACCCTTCTAGAATGTTCCTTGGCAGGGAGATGTGGGTTCAAATCCCAACCTTTGATATTTCCCTTATATTTGGATTCTTTTCAATGACCTATCTATTTTACAGAAAAAAGAATTAAAAAATCTTGTCTTTTTGTATTCTATTGTACATCAAATTCACTGTACATTGGTCTCTAAATACACTGGGTCCTGGCTGTTTGAGAGTAACCATCCTCCTTAACATGACCACTTAGAAGCCTTATTTATAACTCTGAAGTTCCAGAAGAAATCAGAAGCAGAACATTGTGGATTATAGGAGGCAGAAGTGCTAATTTGTGGTTTCTTTTTTTTAATGTGACATTTCCACTTATTAATTTTTTTATTGACATAGAATTGACATGCAATATTCTATTAGTCTCAGGAGCATATCGTAGTGATTTGATATTTTTATATATTACAGAATGATCCCCATGATAGTCTGGTTATCATATCTTGCCATACAAAGTTATTACAACATTATTGATTATACTCTCTGTGTTGTGCATTTCATCCCATTTATTTTATAATTCAAAGTTTGTACTTCTTAATCCCCTTCACCTATTCCACCCATTCCCCAATGCCCTTCTCTGGCACCAACAGTTTGTTTCCTGTATCTGTGAGTTTGTTTTATTTTGTTTCTTTTATTCATTTGTTTTTAGATTCCACATATAAATTAAATCATTTGGTATTTGTCTTTCTCTGAGTTACACCACTTGGAATAATACCCTTTAGGTCCATCCACATTGTCACAAATAACAAGATTTCATATTTCATTATTTTCTATAGCTAAGTAGTATTCCACCATATGTGTGCGTATCTGTATGTGTGTTTATATATACATACACTTCGTGTTTATCCACTCATTGATGAACTTTATCCACTCATCATTGATGAGTTTATCCACTATTGATGAACACAGGTTGCTTCCATTATCTTGGCTATTGTAAATAATGATGCAGTGAACAGAGTTGCATATATCTCTTTGAATTTGTGTTGATACGTGATTTCTTATGCTTTATGATCTAGCAAAACTCAGTAGATCTTAAGAAACAGTAATATCCACACATTTACAAAGTAGTTAACTCGGCAGTCAATAAACTCATAACTTTCTGTAATTCCAAGAGCAGCTATGTCTGTTTTGCTCAATGATTCTGCCTTCCTTTTCTAAAAACAGACACTTTTGGATGTATTCACCATTATCTGATTGATGGTAATTTAGTCGCAGCTAAGAGTAGTATACATATTTTCAAGCTAAAGGTCAAAGGGTAATTTCTAGGCATATTTTTCTAAGTAAAAAAATAAAATGAAGTAAAATTAAATTTTTTAAATTATAATTTTAGAATTATCATTCATTTCTAGTACAGACTTGGGTTTTCCATTACCTGGATTTCCTCAATGCTATGGACAATAAACATGTCTTGCAGATCCTCCATGGCACCTTCCATCCAGTTGTTGAAAGGAGCAGCTCTCTTGGCAAACTCCAGGTGAAGCTGATCAATGGTTTCTAGCAATTTCTCAGTTCTCTGAAGATTAAACAGAAGCAAAGGTTATCACAGATTACATAATAAAAATTCTCTGAAAATATAAATATGCTTTCTGGAACAATCAACTATCATTTGACATTTTGTTAATCACAATGCTCTCATCTCTCATCGCTGGCATGTATATAGAAAAGGTTAACTAATGTTCAAATGATGAGACTGAGTCCTGCAGGTCTCTGAAGTGCCTTCTGAATGAAGGAAGGAGTTAATAACATCCAAAGCAGCCTCATTTTAAAAGTACTTACTCTACTGCATGCTACTTTTGGAAAACTGAGAATCCACATACGGTATAGAGTAACTTGCTTCCAGCTGAAACAGTACTTCTCTAGTTAGAGGACCTGACTCCCTAACCATGATGGGAAACAGGAAATTCAAGGTCTTTCTCTCATTTTACAGTCACCAGTGTGCAAAGAGAAGGTGAGTGCCTCTTCCAAAAGTCACCTACCCGGTGAAGACAAAGGAGCTACATTAAAATGTTCTCAAATCCTCACTCAGGATTTAACACAGAGATCCTCTTTGCCTTTCTGGGCAAACTGTGAAAGCACATGGCTGTGAGCAACAGAGAGTGATACTACACTTGTGTCATATGGCAGAGCTGACGGGGAGCAGACAGGGAAAGTGTGCAGAATCTCTAAGTCTCCCGTAATTAGATTCATCTTTCTCCTGTTCTAAAATATTTGAGCTGTCTCTGTTATAGGCTTGGTCCTTCCTCTCTCCACTTTTATTTCTTTAGGTGGATATGGAACAGCTATTTTGTGTCTAGGATGCTTGGTATCATGTACTTTATAAGTTTTATTAGAGTGAAAAGCCTCAGAAAACTGCCAACCACTTCTTTCCTTCACACTATGAATCTTCATCAGTGAAAGCCAATTAGGTAGTTAAATACCAAGCACTTACTGCTGTTCATCCAAGTCTTACATGTGAATAATGCCAAATTCTTCTGGATTCTGTTTCATATTGATTTTTTCCTGACTTCAACATTTGCTGCCATTTTCCCTTTGCACATCTCAAGCTAAGTTTTTGATTTCCTCACTCACAACTCAGTTTACTCTTATGTAAGGATTTTTGGAAATTCACTGTAATTACTGTTTGATACAAAATGGGTTTATACCATAATTTTATCACCCCTGGGTTTTTTTTTTTTAAATCAAAAGTAGGCTTCACTGCTCTATGGATAAATTATAGTACATAGCTACCAACTTTCCATTTCCCTCTTACTCCTACTTTTCATATTCTCCTTAATGGCTCCTTTCCCTAGATAATCTGTTTTATACACATAATGCCACAGAAAATCAGAAACTTAATAGCAAGGGACTTAATTAAAGAGCCTCTATTAAAAGATTTCATGTCAACAGGTGGCTTAAAGACTTCACCTCCAGGGCCTCTCTCCTCTTCTGAGTAAGTGTTCCCAATCTGTCCCACTGGTCACAAATTTTCTGGCACCGATCATTGACATTCACAGCATCATGATAATCCAGTTCACTATTAAAAGTGAAAAATAAAGATTATTTTCTTTATTTTAACTTTAAAGTTATTAAAAAATAACTCAGATAATACAAGGAAAAGTGGACATGGGCTCAAAGCAGACAGATCATTCTTTTTTTTTAAATTAAAGATCTGGCAGAGAATTGGAACAGTATTTCAGGGTGTTGTTTATCGTCACCACTGCAAACATGATCACTCTTCTCTGACAGGTTGCGAGAAGAATTAGTAAAACTCTGGTGGTCAACAGATTTCTAGACAGAGAGAAATGGTGTCTTCTTAGTGCCTCAGGCTAACTTCACCCTCCTTTCGTCTTCCTGGCCAGGCCCCCGGAGAGCTTTTTTTTAAGTGGCAGTGTGCCTGGAAATACACTGACTATGTGAGCTGGAGTCCTGTGGGCTGAGCTGAAGCCACAGTGCCTGGCACATCACAGGGGGCGGGGAGGGGTGGAGGCATCAGCTTGCACCCCACTGTGTCCTAGGCTCCTCTCAAAGGGCACTGGGCTCCCTCTGGGGAGGGCATCATGTCCAGCAGGGGCGCTGTCATTTCATCAAGCACCGGAGGGACTTCCAAAGCCCGGGAGGACAGCCCCTTCCTCTTCTGGACAAAGAGGTTCTGACTTGCCTGATGCCACTAGTGAGACAGCAAGAATGAAGTAATTTCTTACTGATGCTCTTCCTCACCAGCCCTGTCTCTACATTCTAATGGTATCGTTTCCAGGTGAAATAATTTGAACTCACTGTTAAAGCAAATCATCAAATTCTCAAGAAGGTTAACCCAGTATCTCTGGGGAATAAAGTTTGACTCCTGTACAAAACTTAATCACTCTTTTAGGTAAGATGAAAGTGAAACTCCCAGAGGTTTAAAGACATCTTCAGGAGACGACTTCTTACACAGACCATGATAAGACAGCCTGCAGGAAATTCCCTCCTGTCTTATCAAATCCATTTCCCTGAAGCTTGATTTTGTTATAGTTCTTCTGTCAACCTTAAGTTAAGGCAATGGTTGTTCATTGCTTTGTTTTTCCTCTTAAATAATATTAACTGGTCCTTATTGAATGTTATTGCTTCTGTTACTGAATAAAGCAAGAGTTCATGGTTGTGACCAGTATTTTTTCAGCAGTAAGATGCTCCCATCGCCCAATTAAAGCTTGTCCAGCTCTCAAGAGCAGTTTTCTACAGATACATACACGTTACTAGACTGAGATGGACTAAGATTCTTGTGCTTATTATTATAACCCAAAAACCAAAACACATCAGCCATTTGCACAGCCTTGAATAGAAACTGAAAAGACTGTGGCTCTTCAGAAGGCAAATAGTCAAGGGAAGAAAGAGTTAAAACAAAAATAAAAATCTAGGAATCTACTGAATACTGAATAATGGAGATGCCAATACTCATCTGTCCATGGCTGTCTTTAGGTATACATTTCTCCCTCCTTTCTAATTCATTTTTGAGTTCTATATGTGTCTGCTTTTAAGGATTTAGGGTTTGCTTAACTGCGTATGTTGTTTTGTATGCATTTTGAGAGCTGCAGAAAACACTTTTCTATTTTAGGAAAGGTGAAAAAGGAAGGAATATTAATAACATTAAGTGAACATACACTTAAGTTCTGTGTGTGGTTGTTCTCTTGATGGTGTGAAGAAGTAGGCACTGGGGATTCCAGTAGTAATAATATAAAATTATTACTTAAATTTTATGAGCAACACTTAAAACCACTCCAAACTGTATGGGAGCTTTTAACAGAGCATTAAATAGCTTGAGTTTCTTTTATCCCCTTATTTGTAATTGTTAAAGAGCAAACATCTGACACTCATGAAGCATAAGAAAGATAATGCAAAGACCATGAACATAGAGCATAGCTTAGAGACGAAGACCACAAATAACTAAGAGTTTATCTGGGCAAGGCTAAAAATATACGACACCCTTGAAAGACGCCATATCTGTTCATTAAGAAGTTTGCTCTAGTCCAAACTGAGGAACATAGGTTTTAAAGTGTAACATAATAAAATAAACATTTATTGCTTATATTTAAAAGTGATTATATATGACAGGCTCTAAAATTTTGCAGATATATGAGTGATTGTGAGGGGGAAAGGGAATGAGATTTTGTATTTGTCAAAAGGGGCCAAGGAATTTCCTTAAAAAGCTTAGGAATATTGCCAGGAGGTGCTCTGGAGGTGGCCACAGCCAGGGTCTGCATCCCGAGCCAGATTTGGAACTGCCACTCTGGCTTCAACCAGCATGGGCTCAATCTCATGCTACTTCCTTCCATAAAATAAGAAGTGTGAAAGTGATGATAAAGAAAAAGAGGGTGTGGTGTCTCTTCCTTCAGAGTTCAGGCAGTAGTTCCCCAGTGGGGTTTCCAGATCCCCTGCTCCAGGCCTGAGAGGGCTGGCCTTTGCAAGCTGAGTTAGTCCTCCAGATATATGAGCCGTCTGTGGTGGGGCTGGGAACGCTGTGGATGGGGGACACCGGGATGCCACCACAACCAAAGAACGAGAGCAGGAGTCAGCTCATCTGTTTAAAGAACCCAGATGAATCCCTGGCCAAGTCCTCCAGCCTGTCTCTCTCCCAGTCTAGAACAGGGAGGGAGGCACCTTGCCCCTGTATGGAACCCTGCCAGCCCTGCACCCTGGCACCAAAGCCCACAGCCCATGGCACCCACCAGCACATAGCACCTACTTGAGCTCCTGCGCGATGGCTGCAATCTGCTCCACGCGGTCCTGGTGAGCCGCCAGATCGCTCTCAAATGCCTCGTGTTTCCGCAGCAGAGCCCGGACCTCAGTGAGTGATGCTGACTCATAGTCCTTTTGCAGCAGGATCTGCTCTTTGCCTGCAAAGGTGGCAGCACCAGAAGTGTAAATCTTCTGGCATCAGACATTAGTGTCTCTGCACCAGAAAAGCTCTGGTGATGGTTAAGAGACCAAATAACCAAGAGGAGGAGGAGGAAATGACCGCACTGAAGATGCAGAGGCAATATTTCAACTGGAACTCGGGCTGTTACTCTGCAACTGAGTCCCGAGTCCCTCTGTGTTTTGAAAGCTCATGTCTACAAATAAGGGGGAAAGCATGCAGAGTACATTCTAAATAACAAGTCTGCAGTATTCATAATCCTGAGTAATAAGTAACTGGTTTTCCAGGATGATGCTCAGCTAAGTCAGTAATCATTAGCTCACAAGAGTAACCTGGGATAGGTAAGAAACTAGAACTCCATTTTCTCATCCATAGGTTCTACCTTTAACCCAATTCATTTTGTTTGAATTTCTACTGTGGCTAAATATAGCCTGTTTTTTTTCCTGAAGATAATAGAAATTTTTCTTTCTGAACCTTCACTTATTTGCCCACAAATAATATTTCTTAAATTAAGTCACTGCTGTGACTGTAAGTGCATCCACATTTATTCCCTTGGTGGTGACCTTTAAAATTTTAATTCTATAAAGCTAGAATGGAAAGCAAAGGTTTATATGTTTAACAATGACAAACAACACAGCACTTACTATGTGCCAGATACCAATTTAAATACTTTGTAAATGTGAATTCACTAAATCTCCATCGAAGCCCTATTGTAGTTACTCCACCCTGAAGGGGATATAGCACTGAAAGGTTAAGAACTCATCCAAGGCCCACAGATGCAAAGTGTCAGAGCTGGTCTCCAACCTGCCTGTCTCCAGATCCACACCTGTACCTACCCTGCTGTGCAACAGCAATCATCAGACAATTATAAAGCAAAAGGCAATGGGAGCCGCCCCAATCTTTCTTAAAATATTACTGTGATGGGGGAAATGTTTTGTTCTTCTACTTCAGGAAAGAGCAGACAGTCAAAAAAATATTATGACCATGGTATCATGGAAAAAGTTTGGTTTGCACAGCCTGAAAGAAGAGATCATCTAAGTCAGAGAAGGAAGTGAAGACTCTAGAAAATTATACCATCCACTTGCTTTCCAAGCAGATTTTCTAAATGGGAAATTCTATTGCTTTGTTCTATTGGCAGATGCAATCAAGGGCTAACTGACCCACAGGGAATAAACAGATACTTGTCGAGTCAAAGAGAAAAAAGTTGGGGGAAGACAGAGGATGCCAGGCCTTATATAAGTAAGTGTGGGAACGATGCATTTCCAGTGCTGTTTTGTGATGAAAAGTATTAGCTGCTTGATTAGACAATACATCTTCAATCCCACCTATTGCAGAGATTTTTAGTGCTGGGACAGTTGGAGCAGAGAGAGGGAATGACACCTGCCCGCTGGTCACAGGTGCTGGGAACAGAGTCAGCAGTAACTGCATACTGTGGCTCTGTGCACAGGTTGGTTCTGATTTTGCAGAAACCCAATGGGAACCCATTTTTCTTACCATAAGCCCATGTTTCATGTGTCGATGCCTTCTGCCTGAACTTCTCTGCCAGGTGTTCCACACGCTCCAGTCTCCGTATCTCATTGAGCAACCATTCCTCGTAACCCTTCTCGGCCTGCTCCAGCCTCTGCCAGGCCCCAGCAATGTCCTGGATATTTGAGGACAAGCAAAGTTACATTCGTTATAATCCAATTTTAGGCTTTTCTATAAATGCTTCCACAACGAGATTGACAGGATTTCCTTTTCTGTTTTCTTTTCCAAGCCTCCTCAACAAAATAACCATTCAACTGTTTTGGTTTCTAACTGTCTTAATTGTCTTTTAAATCAAGGGGGCCTTTTAGAACTAAAAATAGGTTTTTTTGGGGAAAAGATGGTGGCATGAGAAGTGATGCAGCAACCTTCTCCCAAAACAATATGTAACATGAAAATACAGCAAATACAACTAATCCTGAAAAAGCAAACTGAAGACTACAGAACAGACCCCCTACATCTCTGCAAAAGAGAAAACCTCACAGAACAGGGTAAAGTAGCAAAGCTGTGATCTGGCAGGACCCAAGCCCTCCCAGCTCACCAGTAGGAGGAAGAGAAACGGGAGCGGGGAGGGAGTAGAAGCTGAGGACTGCTAAACACTCACCCCTGGAGATCTTCTCTGGGAGCATGGACCCACATTACATGGTGCTCTGGAGATTAGAGGAGTTGGAAAGCACAGACAGGTGGAATACTCAGAGAGACTGAGATTCCAGATGCTTGTGGAGAACAGGTACCCACAACCAGCTGCTCTAGCATAAAAGAAAGGCAGGTGCTTTGAAAGATGTCCCACCAGTGAAAGGGCTGCTAAAGGGGCAAGGATTACACAGAGCTGGCTACTCAGGAGAGAGGACAGGTGGACAAAATCATCCTGGCATACTCAGCCCAGCAGGTTGGAAACTTTCAGGAGCTTTAGGCAATCTATCCTCTTGGCTGGCAGGCAGCCCTGATGCCCCTGACTGTGATATGCAGCGTACTGCTCCTTCCCCCTATCAGGCATTGGTCCACACACCAACTGCCCCAGCCATTGCACCAGGCCAGCAAAAGGGTGGTCACATCTATGACAGCTACAGGAGCATAGCCCAGAGGCTCCTCCCTGTGCACTCGGCCCACTGGACCTGGCAGTGGAGGCAGGCACTGTAGCCGGGAAGCAGGAAAGAGTTCTTTCCTGCCAGAAGGCACTGGTGTCGCATACCTGGGATCCCTGCCATTGCACCAGGTGATGGGCAACTCCAGAGAGTAGAGCTTCTGGGCACTAGAAGGCACCGACTACACAAAGTTATTATTCCACAGGAATCACTAAAAATATGAAATGGCAACAAAATTTTGTAGAAACAAGAATAGAACAGACACAAAAAACAGGGCTAAGTGAAACTGAAATCACCAATATTCTTGATAAAGATTTCAAAATAAAAATCATGAACATGCTCATGGAGCTACAGAAATAGTCAAGACCTCAGGGAGAACTTCAAGAAAGAGATAAAAACTTTGAAAAATACAGTATTTGAAATGAAACATACAATAGGAGGATTTAAAAGCAGATTGGATTAGGTAGAGGAGATGGTAAATCTAACAGAAATTAGAGAACAGGAATACAAAGAAGCTGAGGCACAGAGAGAAAGTATCTTTGAGGAAATAATTGTTGAAAACTTCCCCAATCTAGGGAAGGAGATAGTTTCTCAGACCATGGAAGGGCACAGATCTCCCAACAAGAGACCCAAGGAAGACAAGACCAAGACATATAATAATTAAAATGGCAAAGATCAAGGAGAAGAGCAGAGTATTAAAAGCAGCCAGAGAGAGAAAAGTGATCACCTACAAAGGAAAACCCACCAGGCTATCATTAGACCTCTCAGCAGAAACCTTACAGGCCAGAAAGGAGTGACATGATATATTTAATGCAATGAAACAGAAGGGCCTCCACCCAAGAATAAAAGAATACTCTACCTAGAAAGATTATCATTTAAATTTGAATCAGGGATTAAACAATTTCCAGATAAGCAAAAGTTGAGGGAATTTACCTCCCACAAACCATCTCTACAGTGGATTTTGGAGGGACTGCTATAGATGGAAGTGCTCCTAAGGCTAAATAGCTGTTACCAGAGAAAATAAGACAATAGTAAAGGAAGTAGCTCAATTAATTACTAAGCAAATGCAAAATTAAATTAACTATCCTCAAAGTCAGTCAAGGGACAGACAAACAGTGCAGAATATGAAACCTAATATATAAAAAGTGTAGGAGTAAGAAAAAGAAAGGAGGGGAAAAAAGAACCTTTAGATTGTGTTTGAAATAGTGTACTAAGTGAGTTAAGTTAGACTGTAATATAGTAAAGAAGCTACCCTTGAACCCCAGGGGTAACCATGAATCCAAAGCCTGCAATGGCAATAAGTACATATCTATCGATAATCACCCTAAATGTAAATGGACTGAATGCACCAATCAAAAGATACACAGTTACTAAATGGGTAAAAAAAACAGACTAAAGCGAAGGGATGGAAAAAGATATTTCATGCAAACAATAGGGATAAAAAAGGAGTTGCAGTACTTGTATCAGACAAAATAGACTTCAAAACAAAGAAAGTAACAACAAAGAAAGACATTACATAATGATAAAGGGGTCAGTCCAACAAGAGGATATAACCATTATAAATATCTATGTACCCAACATAGGAGTACCTATATATGTGAAACAAATACTAACAGAATTGAAGGGGGGAAATAGAATTAAATGCACCCATTTTAGGAGACTGTAACACACCACTCACTCCAAAGGACAGATCAACCAGACAGAAAATAAGTAGTAAGGAAAACAGAGGCACTGAACAATGTATTAGAACAGATGGACCTAATGGACGTCTACAGAACACTCCATCCAAAAGCAACAGGATACACATTCTTCTCAGGTGCACATGGAACATTTTCCAGAAGAGAACACATACTAGGACACAAAAAGAGCCTCAGTAAATTCAAAAAGATTGAAATTGTGCCAACCAGCTTCTCAGACCACACAGGTATGAAATGAGAAATAAATTATTCAAAGAAAACAAAAAAGCCCACAAACACATGGAGGCTTAACAATATGCTCCTCAATAATCAATGGATCAATGGCCAAATAAAGAAAGAAGTCAAACAATATACGGAGGCAAATGAAAACAACAACTCAACACCCCAAAACCTGTGGGATGCAGTGAAGGCAGTTCTTAGATGAACATATATAGCAATACAGGCTTACGTCAAGAAAGAACAATCCCAAATGAATAGTCAAACTGACAATTATTTAAACTTGAAAAAGAAGAACAAATAAGGCCCAAAGTAAGGAGATGCAGGGACATAATAAAGATCAGAGCAGAACTAAACAAAATTGAGAATAATAAAACAAAAGAATCAATGAAACCAGGAGCTGTTTCTTCAAGAAAATAAACAAAATAGATAAATCCCTAGCCACACTTATCAAGAAAAAAGAGAGCCTACACACATAAGCAGAATTAGAAATGAGAAAGGAAAAATCACTATGGACACCACAGAAATACAAAGAATTACTAGAGCATACTATGAAAAATTGCATACTAACAAACTGGACAACCTAGAAGAAATGGACAACTTTCTAGAAAAATATAAACTTCTAAGACTGATCCAGGAAGAAACAGAAAATATGAACAGACCAATTACCAGCAATGAAATTGAATTGGTAATCAAAAAACTACCTAAGAACAAAACACCTGGACCAGATGGCTTCACCACTGAATTTTATGAAACATATAACGAAGACCTAATACCCATCCTCCTTAAAGTTTTCCAAAGAGTAGAAGAGGAAGGAATACTTCCAAACTCATTCTATGAGGTTACCATCACTCTAATACCAAAATCAGGCAAAGACACCACAAAAAAAGATAACTACAGACCAATATCCCTGACGAACATAGATGCAAAAATACTCAACAAAATATTAGCAAACTGAATTAAAAAATACATCTTGAAGATCATCCATCATGATCAAGTGAGATTTATTCCAGGGATGCAAGGATGGTACAACATTTGAAAATCCATAAACATCATCCACCACATCAACAAAAAGAAGGACAAAAAACACATGATCATCTTAATAGATGCTGGAAATGCATTTGACAAAATTCAACATCCCTTCATGATAAAAACTCTCAACAAAATGGGTATAGAGGGCAAGTATCTCAACATAATAAAGGCCATGTATGACAGACCCACAGCCAACTTCATACTTAACAGCAAAAAGCTGAAAGCTTTTCCTCTAAGATGGGGAACAAGACAAGGATGGCCACTCTCCCCACTTTTATTCAATATAGTACTGGAAATCCTAGCTATGACAATTAGACAACACAAAGAAATAAAAGGCATCCATTAGGATAAGGAGGAAGTTAAACTGTCACCGTCTTCAGATGACACGATATTGTACATAAAAAAACCTGAAGAATCCACCAAAAGACTATTGGAACCAATAACTGAATTCAGCAAAATTGCAGAATACAAAATTGATACACAGAAATCTGTTGCATTCCCATATACTAACAGTGAACAGGCAGAAAGATAAATCAGGAAAACAACTCCATTGCATCAAAAAGAATAAAATACCTAGGAATAACACTAACAATGAAAGTAAAAGATCTATACCCTGAAAACTACAAGACACTCTTGAGAGAAATTAGAGAGAACACTAATAAATGAAATAAATTCCATGCTCTTGGGTAGAAAGAATTAATATTGTCAAAATGGCCACCCTGCCTAAAGCAATTTACAGATTCAATGCAATCTCTATCAAAATATCAACAGCATTCTTCAACAAATTAGAACTAATAGTTCTAAAATTCATACAGAACCACAAAAGACCCTGAATAGCCAAAGCAATCCTGAGAAAGAAGAACAAAGTTAGGGGCGATTATGCCCCCAATTTCGAGCTCTACTACAAAGCCAAAGTAATCAAAACAATTTGGTACTGGCACAAGAACAGACCCATAGACCAATGGAACAGAGTAGAGAGGCCAGATATAAACCCACACATATATGGCCAATTAATATATGATAAAGGAGCCATGGATATACAATGGGGAAATGACAGCCTCTTCAGCAGCCAGTGTTGGCAAAACTGGACAGCTACATGTAAGAGAATGAAATGATTATTGTCTACCCCCATACACAAAAGTAAATTCAAAATGGATCAAAGACCTGAACGTAAGTCATGAAACCAGAAAACTTACAAGACAATATAGGCAAAACTCTCTTGAATATAAACATGATCCACTTTTCCCTGAACACATCTCCTTGGGCAAAGGAAACAAAAGAAAAAATGAACAAATGAGCCTATATCAAGCTTAAAACCTTCTGTAGAGCAAAGGACACCATCAGCAGAACAAAAAGGCATCCTATAGTATGGGAGAATATATTTGTAAATGTCATTTTCGACAAGGGGTTAACATTCAAAATATGTAAAGAACTCACATGCCTCAACACCCAAAAAGCAAATAACCTGATTAAAATAATGGACAGAGGATATGAACACATAATTCTCTAAAGAAGAAATTCAGATGAATAACAAGCATATGAAAAGATGCTCCACATTGCTAATTACCAGGGAAATGCAAATTGAAACCAGAATGAGATATCACCTCACACTACTTAGGATGGCTAACATAGAAAAGACAAGGAACAAATGCTGGTGAGGATGCAGAGAAAGGGGAACTGTCCTACACTGTTGGTGGGAATGTAAATTAGTTCAACCCTTGTGGAAAACAACATGGAGGTTCCCCCCCAAAATAAACATCAAAATACCATTTGACCCAGGTAATTCCACTCCTAGGAATTTATCCAAAGAAAACAAGATGCTTGATTCAAAAAGACATATGCACCCCTATGTTTATCGCAGCACTATTTACAATAGCCAAGACATGGAAGCAACCTAAGTGTCTATCAATAGTTGAATGAATATAGAAGATGTGGTACATGTACATAATGGAATACTATTCAGCCATAAGCAAGAAACAAATCTTACCATTTGCAACAACAGGGATGGAGGTAGAGGGTATTATGCTGAGTGAAATAAGCCAGGTGGAGAAAGACAAGTACCAAATGATTTCCCTCATTTGTGAAGTATAAGAACAAAGCAAAACTGAAGGAACAAAACAGCAGCAGACTCACAGACTCCAAGAAGGGACTGGCGGTTACCAAAGGGAAGGAGTTGGATAGTGTGGGTTGGGAGGGAGGGAGAAGGGGATTAAGGGGCATTATAATTAGCACACAATATAGGTAGGTCACAGGGAAGGCAGTACAGCACAGTGAGGACAAGTAGTGACTCTGTCACATCTCACTACGCTGATGGACAGTGACTGCAATGGGGAGTGGGGTGGGGGGGTCAACTTGATAATATGGGTGAAGGTTGAAACCACAATGTTGCTCCTGTGAAACCTTTATAAGATTGTTAATGATGCCTTAATTAAAAAGAAAACTAATATAGTTTGAATATAGCCAATAAATACCTGATACTTCTCCAGATGTGCACAAAGGCTTACAGGGCTTTAATGTCCCGGCTAGAAAAAGATGATGCCTCAAAACAACACAACTCTCTCAGTGACTGGGTCACTTGGTCAACCAGCCAACCAGCCAGCCAGCCAACGATAGTACTTTCCTGGGCATGATGCATGCACCTGGCACTATCAAGAGACCTTTATATGAGAGTAAGCATCACCTCTGAGGTGCCCTGCCCTGTGTTGCTGTCATGATTTTTGGGAGAAAAACAATAAATAAGTCATTAAGCAATGCTGGGAGGCCAGTGAGGGGGTTCCTTCAGGCAGGCAACTTGGAGAAGGCCCCTCAGAGGAGGCAGGTGAGCTCAGACCCCAGTGATGAAAAGGGCTGTTACATGAAGTGGGTGCTGCAGGCCCAGGTACAAGCTCAAAGGTGAGCAGGGCACACACACCACATGTGGCAGGTGAGGCCACTAAGTGCGAGGTACTCAGCATCAAGGCCCAGCAAGACAGGTCACAGTCAGCAAGCTCTTATCATGCCTATCCCACAGGCCAGGATAGGGAATCTGGATCTTATTCTGAATATTTTGGGGCATCACTGGAGGGTTCTGAGAAGGAAAGAGACATGCTGTGAGGCACATTTTAATAAGCTGATGTAGTGGCTGTGCAGAAAATGGATTTTAGGTCAGAAGAAAGGGAAGCAGCATCATGGGGTAACTGCAGGGAAAGATGACAGTGACCTGGTGCAGGGAAAAGGCACCAGTAGTGCAAAGGGCATGGGTGGCAGATAAATCTGGAGGTAGCACCGATGGGACTGGCTGAGAAATGGGATGCAGGGAAATGATCTGAAGGGAGAATCCCTGATGACAGGGCTGCACTGGAGGAGCCTGGACAGCTGTGCCACCTCCTGAGACAGAGCTGCAGGACCCAGGCATGCTGGGATGCATAGGCAGGGTGGGAAGAAAGCAGTAAGTTCAAGAAGGGAGGGGGT
Organism: Manis javanica; assembly: GCF_040802235.1. Taxonomy (NCBI): domain Eukaryota; kingdom Metazoa; phylum Chordata; class Mammalia; order Pholidota; family Manidae; genus Manis; species Manis javanica. Next base: position 84,956,860 of record NC_133162.1, read on the forward strand.
TTCAAGAAGGAGGCAGTGGTTAAGTGGGTCAGAGGAGCAGAGAGAGAAACTAAAAGAGACCATTGGCTTATCAACGTGGATGATGAGAAGGAACAATCTCAGGGGGAAGTGAACAGAAGCTAGATGATGGCAAGATGAAGAGCAAAAGAAGTAAAGGAGCATTGGGGAGCTGGAAATTGGTACCACAAAGAAGTTTTGAGATGTTCTGCCATGATGGGGAGCCAAGGAACAGGACAGTGGCTGTAGGGAGATGTGGACTCAGAGGTTTTAATCCTGTGCACTGGCATGAATGATTCAGTAAGGGAAATGGATGGAGGAGACAGGGCAAGGAAAGCAGCCCCAGCAGGTGCCAGGGGACAGAGGGTGCAGGGCCTTGGTGAATAGACCTGCTCAGGGAAGCAAGGGCAGGCCGCAAAAGCAGGGAGGTGAGCTGTCTGTTAAGTGTTCATCAAGGCTGCTCTTTGTGAGCTATCACACCAAAGCTAGGACCAAGAGCTGCACGATGGTAGGGAGAAAATATCAAGAATGATGTGGTTGCAGTGCTAAAATTATAGTAATGAACTGAAAAGACTGGAGAAGTCAATGCCTCCTTCTTGGAGCCCATCACAGAAAAGACTTCATGGGAAAAAGTGGCCTTTCCATAAGGCCAGGGCACTTCTGAGCCTGGGTCACTTACCGACACCATCTTGCCCTCTGAGGGCATGAAGGCAGGCCGGTTGCTGATCCTCAGCTTGGTCTGCAAGGTGTTAAAGTTGATCTCCAGCTGGCACTTCTCCTGCACCTTTGGTGGCTTGTGTTTCCGACGGTAATCCCGGAAGTCCTCCAGCTTCTTCTGCATGGCTTGCATGGTCTTCTCAGGGGTCCGGTTCTCCAACCAGGGGATTGTGCGACGAATCCATTCCAAAAGCTGCTCCCAAAACATGAAAATACTGCTGAAAATACCAGGAAACTGCCCCAGGTTGAAAAAATTGAAAAAACAGAGGCACCTAACAACTGGGAATGGATTAACCTAATGTTTCTAAAATTACAGAAGTATGAATATAATTCTCCTGACTGCACGAGAGGAAAGGAATCCCCATGCACTGTGGCATGAATGAGAATGTCAGGGTCCGCCCATGGCTCTAGTGATCACCCCCAAGGACATTACGGAATCTTAAAGTCAGCACGCATCATGTTTACAAAAGTGTGATGTTTACAGGAAACTCAGGGACCACACATTAGCAGACAAATGCTGGATGGAGCTTTCAAATGAAAAGCAAAAACAAAACCCTGACAAGGTGAAATGCAGTACAATAAAATCAGCAAAGAATTTGGTTTACCTTAAAATGTACCTATATTTGAAATAAGCTCAAATCAAATGAACCTATTTTCCAGACAAATATATTGTAAATCTGGGAGTGACTCAATACCTATATATTTTAATTTAGTACCTAGCTTTCAAGGAAATCCACATGGTAAAATAAGAATGGTAGTGAATTCCTAAGGATGCAGTATATCTCTCTCTTGAACTAGAAATGGCCTGCTTAGAGCCCTAATAATTTACACTTCTGATCGTGAAAAATGACCGCAGATAAGAATAAAAATTAGTATAAGGCTTTGAGGAGGATAAATAAAAGACCACATAAGGAAAGGAAGGATTTAATTACTGAGGAGCATCTGTCCTTGGTCCTGGTCATGCTCCAACCCTGAAGCTGATCACTGGCATTAAACAAAGCTGCCCGATTGAACCGCTCCATGGCAGCGGTATGACAACATAAGTCCAGTATCACTGGACTGGATTTGCAGAAACCACTACTTTGGAAGATTTATTCCAAGTGTCCTGGTACCTTTCCCAGGACGGACCAAATATATCAACTAAATTAAGTCAGAGCAAAAACTATTTGGTCGTTGGTATACGTCACTATGATTGAATTCAATCTAGAGGGGATATCACTGTGGACCTCACACAGCCTGTACCTTGTGTGGGGAAAATAATGCAGTGGCAGGGAGAAGACTGCTTACTTTCTATTTATGGTGTAATAAGAACAAAAAGGAGAGCAACATGTAAAGTGCTATTCTAACCAAGACCCTGGCTGAAGAGCTGTAGGAAGCTGTTCTACATAGAAACTCATGCTCAGATATCTTGGACAGAGAGCTCTGTCTTCCCTGTATTTCCCTCCAGATGTTTATATACACACACAAGGCTGAGCCGTGTCTCCCAATAGGCTGGGCAAGTTCCTTTGATGCTGGACCATTGTGTGGAGCCCCGGAGGTGATGGCAGTAGCCAAGGAGGCAGGAACCAAACCAGCAGTGAATGTCATGCAGAGGAGTCTGACCCTGGGAGGGCATGGCTGAGAACAGACTCACATTCTACTTCTTAAAACATGCAAACTACCTCTATGTTTTGGGAAGGTTGAGAGGACCCCATCAGGATTACCTTTGTGTCAAGGTGAACAACCTCTGAGATCAAGTGTATTTTCCTACTTTTATTCTATCTGAGATGAAAAATGCAAAGAAAAAAACACCAACAATCCCTGTTCACCCTCTGGGTGGTATGGGACAGGACTGCAGGTCACCCGTTTCCTTTACCTCACTTGCTAGCCTCTCATATTCTTCCATCAGCCTCTCATTCTCTTGATTCACAGCAAGAACCTTACATATCCTGTTAGCTGCTGTCTCGGCCTGTAAAACACAATAGGTAAACAGGACAGCTCTGTCGACAGGGATGTGCATGCACAAAACTGAGCATGGCAGGGCAGGAGAGGAAAAGAGGGTATGGCTGCAGATGGTGCAGATTCTAGGTTAGGGTGGAGTAAGACTGAGGGCATGGTTGTTTAATGCTATGAATCATTTCACACCTTCTTTACAGTTTTCACACAGACTTACACGGCAGGCTGAATATACTGTAGGAAATAATGGGGAGATACCATTAGTCTAAAACACAGGCTTTGTAAAACATTAAGCAAGTTAGTAACAGAAATATATGGGTCAAGGAAACCAAATCTCTGCTCCCTGCATGTCCATCTGAGCACTCTCCTGACTACAGGGCTGAGCACTCTCTGAATGACATTAGCCTTTGTAAAGCAAAGCAAAAGTGACTGTGTCCTGAACATATGTGTCACTGCATCGAGTTCCCTGAAGGCCTCTGCTCCTGAAATGAATACACAGAAAGTGCTAGATGGGATCTTTCCACAGAGCTGAACTTGCTTTAAGGCTTTGTTGAACCTGCATGAGAAGTGGCTAAGGTATGAATAACTCTCTGTCATCATTGGGCGAAGGGTACTCGGGCCAGAAGCGGCGAAGCGCCTGAAATATGATCACATGATGAGCTAAGAAGAGCAATTTGCATGGGGGCTTCCAGGCCTGTGGCCCGCCCCAAAGCCTCACCTCTGAAGCCCTAGTATGGGCTGATTTCCAGGCACTATCACTTGCTGGTGATGGGCTGAAGAGCTCACAGAAATAATACATATTCCGTCCATCCCAGTTACCAGGCTTCTCCACGTAGAGATATGCGGAGGGGCAAGAGATAGAAACAGGTGTGTGTGGGAAAACTGAGGGACATTTATCCACTCTGTCCCTCAGGCTGTGTCTTAAGGGGTGTGAATTTTTTTGAAGGTTTTAACACTGTTACCCTTTCACTATTTTAGCTAAATTAAGATTAGTCTTGCAAGACATCCGAACAAATCACTGAGCAGTGAAGGCAATTTCTAGGCAGAGGAGGGCAAGAGGCACTGGAAAGGCCTTCACTTCTCCCTGTCAAATGTCCCCCTCCCTGCTCAGTGAGTGTGGCTGCTTTAAGGGCTATTGGTTTTTCCTAAAGTACAAATGTTTCCCACAATTTACTAATGAAATGAAAGTGAGACCTTTGGAAGGAAAGAGAGGAAAACACTTTAGGAACTAAAGTTAAAGCTGTTAAAAAAATAGTATTCACAGTTTGGAACTTGCGATATTAGGTCTTTACAACACACTTAGAGAGAGTCCAAGGTAAGATGTGAAGCGCACAAACACACACCCAGGTATGCACACGCACACACAACTAAAACCGATGCAGAAGAGCAGCACATGACCCAGATGGACAAGTGTTGAATACCTGCTCCGCTCCCGCAAAAGCGTGGTAGAAGCAGGAAACGTATGTCATGATAGCTCTTTCATCGGGTTTGGGAGTGTTCACAATGTCTGAAGGGAGGGAAAAAATAACACAGAAACAAACACACACACAGATGAAGAGGAGAAACCAGGGTGAGCAAAGGGAAGGACAAACTGGGCCACACTCATTGATTTTCTGCAGCTTTGGGGCCCACAATTCCGAATCTCAGGAAGGCTGTACAGTACTGGTAGGTTCGTGAACAGAATGACTTGAACGGACATGTTTTTCAAATAATCAAACTGAGGGTAAAATGCTCCCCCACCCCGATGGGCTTGCACCCCAGACAGTAGCACAGGAACCGCGTGGCGCATGGCTGAGCTTATTATTACCACTTCCAAATGACTCATGAGGCCCCACGTCCTCCCTTTTGACTGTATCAGGTTGTCAGCCACTCTTGCCCTGAGCAGTGCAGGCTGCTTTGCGAGGTGGCAGGAACCCCAGCAGAGTTCTCATGCCCCTCTCTCCTGCCCCTCCCTGAACCACCTCCAGAACTGTTGGCTTTCTGCTCTGCAAACGGCCCTGGCTTGTGTGACAAAATTCATTGGAGAAGGCACGTCTTTTCTTGTCCCTTTAACATACTTACCACACATATTTATAGAAATTACCAGGAGTGACAAAATATCTAAGGAGAAGAGTATACATGGCTGCACTGCTCATGGCCCTTCCTACTATCTGTACTAGCTGCCGAAATAACCAACGGGAAGAGAGAAGCAGAACCATGTGAACACACATCCTTTCTTCCTCTACCTTGGCAACACCATTTTTGGCTGAATTGATTTTTACCTTTAAACTCAGTTCAGTCGCTGGACACAATGAAGCTAAAAAGACACCTTGTAATTCCCTGAGGTGAAACCTAGCCATTGTATTTTCAGACAATATTAATAGAAAGGATGTGGCAGTGTGTAACAGTATGGAATCTTCTGGAAAACAAACATGAATGGCATACTACTGCATGGACAGAAAGTAAGTTTCAAAGAAAACTAGACTAAGAAAGACAAACCACTGCCTCCTTAGTAAGAGACAGGGTTCCATGTCCAGAAAAGAAGGGATAAAAGAGAAAAACAATTGAAAAAAAAAATGAAGACACAGAAGGAGGGTGAGTCATGACTCATGTTTTACATCCTCACCTTCTGTGCACCAGCAAAAGCATGATAGTAACAGGAGACATAAGTCATTATGGCTCTCTCATCAGGTCTGGCAGTGTACACTAAATCTGTGTGGAGAAAGAAGTTTAACTGCTCAGATGTTCTAATACCATCAGGCTTCCACCAAGTGCTGCCTCAAATGTCAAAGTAATGAACCTTCCCCCCTCATCCACACACACTTTTGTTGTTAAAACTTTGGCACAAAGCACAGAGGTCACACCTGCAAAGTCATTACTCTCTGTGCACTTTTCAGACTTGCCAAAGAGAACAGCACGGTTAGCTCAGAGGAGCCCTAAATTAGCAGGTGAGTCATGTCCAAGGCAGAATTAGACCTTGAGAATTCCAGAGGGCACACAACAGCACATTCCCAGGGACTTTCCATAGCTCTACACATGGAGGGCCTGGGGCCAACAAGGAGCCCTTTGCAAGCCCACACAGAACCTATGCACCCACAAATCTAACTGGTGCTCACCTCACATGCACAAAAATAGGGAAAACCTTTCATAACCTTTTAGAAGCATGGAAGACAGTGAAGATGAGGAAGTTTCACCAGTTCTCATTCCAGTGACAGTTCATGGGTGGGTAGCCAATTAGCCACTCAAAATCCCCACTTAGGGTACAGAGACCAACAAACATGACTGACAATAAGGTCGACAGCTGCAGGTGAGAAGGCATGGACTCACCAAAGGGACCAGTGACCCAAGAGAAGGCCGGTACATGATATTACAATAAAGGAGCGCCAAAATAAGAACGTGTTTGTGGTGACGGTAGGTCCAGAAGCAGGTAGCAGACACTGCGGGTCACTTGCTGGGGGTTCTCCTGGGTAACTATATCACAGCATGCCCATACCCACATCTGCCAAAGTTCATAGCACTTTGCCAGAACAGTCTTACAAGAAATTATTCCACAAAGAAAATAATGTAGTCAAGTAAGCATTTTTCTGAACCAAGAAAGAAAAGAAAGAGAAAAGGAAAGGAAACCAGCATGTGTCATGAGGAAGAAGGAAATGAATGGAGTGCTAAAATATCCCACTGGCCTCAAAGGATAAACAGACTGGACATATGCCCAGAATGGGGACTCAGAGGTGATGGAAAACCCCAAGAACCATGAGGAATGTTAGCATGCCAGAGTAACAATGATGGTCAGCTTGAAGTCACCCTCAGCTTTAGCAAATGAGGGAGGCACTGATGAGCTGCAAGATGTACTGCATGTCACCTGCTTTCTCCTGCTTTTAGTGCCCTAGCAGTCAATTCAAGTGGGCAAAGTCTAGGTGGTTATTTACCATATGGGAGGTCAAAGGAGACACCACACAAACATAAACTTAGCTTAGAGAGGTCAGATGGACAAAAGGCAAAAGGAACTTTTCTGCGTTACTACTTTGTTGTTTCTTTGTCTTCCTCCCACTAAAGGGCTTTTTAAAAACCATCAGTAGATTCTGAAGAGTATAGTCAAGTGTTAACACCCAATAATACAGGAACATGTTTGTTAAAATGTTAAATTAGTAAGTGGGCAAAGTCAGAATCTTAATAGAAAGATCACTGTTATGGGTCTCACTGTGTCCCCCAGAAAGGTATGTTGAAGTCCTATCTCCCCCACTTTCCTGTGAATGTGACCTTATTTGGAAGTTAGCCTTGGCAGATATAATCACGTTAGGATGAGGTCATGCTGGTGCAGGGAGGGTCCTGAGTCCGCTATGACCTGTGTCCTTATAAGAGGGAAGGAGACATAGAGATAGAGAGGGAAGACAGAGATACAGTGATGTTATCATAAGCCAAGGATGGCCTGGGGCTTCTAGAAGCAGGAAGAAGCAAGGAAGGATCCTCCCCTACAGGCACTGGAGGGAGCAAGTCCCTGCCAACACCTTGATTTCAGACTTACAGCCTATGGAACATAAACAAATACATTTCTGTTTTTGAGCCCCTAGTTTGTGGTAATCTGTTATGGTAGCTGAAATGTGATCACCAAAACAGAGGAGGAGGAAATAACTGACAAATGATTATGATCAAGTTCTTTGTTTTTCCCTGACAATGTTTATTAATGGAAGCAATGGACCACTAGGGAATAATATGAATGACAAACATAGTAACATAAGTTCCTTGAGGGCAGATGTATAAGTTCCTACTTTATAATCTCATTATCTCCTACAGCACCTAGCAGAGGATCTTGTTTATAGTAGGTGCTCAATAAATGTCTGTTAAGTGATAACTGCATCATGAATAGGTGAACTGAAATGAATGGTCTCCACATATCTGTTCTTTAAATGGTGTATCAGAGGTACAACTCTCAAGGATTCATCACATATAAAGGGCACAAAAGGTATTCGAAACTAGTCCACAGCATGAGTGATGCTAAACTGCAAAACAGAAGTTCTTCCAGGTCTAACTAAACTAAATATAATTTAGACTAATTGAAAATAAAACGTGAATGTCTGAGAGGTATGCTGTTGGCCGACAGTCCCATATTCTATATACCCATGCTATAACTTATAGTCGGAAGGAAGGATTTTTGTCTTTAGGCGTCTAAAGCATTTCACAAGAAGATTTATTTGCCAAACAGACTTGAGTTTTACGTGGTAAGGAAAATACATTATGTTGTTAAAAAACAAAAACAGGAAGTTTTTCTTTGAAAATCACAAAACAAAGTATTCCATTTGCCAAAGTGGAACTTTAACCAAAATCCTTTCGTTATGGTTTTGCTGACTTGATTTTGAGCAGGATTTTAAAACATAATTTATGAAAAAGCTACACATGAAATTCTCTAATACTCATGTGGCCAATGACAGAAACTTCTTAGGAATCTAAGTACTTCATATGTGGCTATACAGTTTCACAAATCCCCCTGTATGGCCTTAACATATGTAGTCCACAGGTTTTTTTATAAGTCAATAAACACAATTTTCATCTCACCTTCAGCATCCAACATTTTGGGAATGTCCAGGTGCTTCTCTGCAATTTCCATGGCCAGGTTAATATTTCCTATTGGGTCATCCTGCATAAAAAATATAACCAGTTTTTAAAAATATTTTTTTGAACAGGGCTTATGAATAATGTGTTTTATATACTCCCTTTCGGGCGGAGACCTTCCTATCCACACATAGTCATGACAGCATACACGATTTTCCTTATCTTCTCCTGATCAACCTCATTTAGAGAAACATCAAAAATGATATGAAACCCACACAGTGTATGCACACTCTAATTCATAAAATGTGAGCAAAAGGCTTTAAGAGAACAATTGCTTTGTAGATAGGACAAAAGTTGTCAGATGTTTTATGGGGGACAGTTAATAAGAACACCCTGACCACCCAGAGTTTATTTTCAAGTCTGTTGGCAACAAATCTTAAATGATTCCAAAAGAAACCATGAAACATACATTTTCCAGATGTGGAAGGTGACCATGGAGAATATTCACTACAACATTGTTGTTTTAAATATTAGAAAGTCAAGGCGTAAAGGGGAGAAAACTCTACATGGTGAAACTTTTGATCACTGAGGAACATTTGTTACAAGATAACCACAAAGAGCAAGATTTACATTTCTAGCCTATAAAAGACTAGAAGAATTTAAAGAAACTTAAAATTGTAAATAAAAATTGTTAAAAAATTTTAAGATTACACTTATCTTTCACTGTAAAACTTATTTAAAAAAAAAAAATATATATATATATATATATAAGTAAATTTAACCAGAGGTGTACAACTGAAAACTGAAAAATGAAGACTTATTTAACACCTCTTGTTTTGATCTATTAAAGAGATAAATTATGAATCTAAAATGGGATGGGGTAACATAGAAAAACCAGAATGAAAAGTAGTTTTAGTCCAGGGATAACTTTAATGTATTTTAACATCAAAGTCATTTAAACATTTTAGAAATGGCAGTGCTTTGCAGTGAGCACAATCATTTTAATGCAGTGAAACATTTAAAGAGTGCAGGCTTCCAAAACATATTTACAGTGCTCAATCAAGAGACCAAAGTAAGCTTTCCAGCCTCAGAGTATACAATTATTTCAGGCAAAAAGTTTCTTCAAATAAATGTTGTTTTAACAAAGCATATAATCATTTCATAAAAGCAGCCATATCAAAAACTGAGTCTTACCTGTGTATTTTACACAAATGGTCACAAGGCCAAATAGCTGAGTAAAAATTTCTTTTTGTCTTTAATGTATAAGAAAAATTTCAGCATTAAAAATAGAGTAATGATTCTGAGACTTTTGAAAACTATCTTGTTTAGACTCTAACAGAAAGAGATAAAATGTGGCAATTAAGTATTTTCTTGGCTCAGTTCCTGGCTATGTGACCTTGGGTAGATTACTGAATTCCTTACTTTCTTCCTCTATAAAGCTGGGATAATAACAGTACCCACTATATAGGATTATTTACTCTACATTGTGAAGACTAAACACATACTGTGTATGTGTAATATACATATATGTAACAAACATATATGCATTAGTATACATATATGTATATATAATATATGCATATATAACATTAATATACATATATAATAAATATATATCTATTTATAACTGTCTGACCTAGAGCTATGCAGTATTAACTGCTCTTATTTATTACTATAATTTTTTCATTCATCTGAAATGGCCAATTACCACAGGTCTGTTGATCTTTTGTAATAAAAACTTACCATTATAAACTGCTAGGGAAACAAGGTCTACCTAGTACAGTCCCCTCATTTTGCAAATGAGATCAAGATTAATGGAAAAAACATACACTGTATTTATCCTTGAAATATTTCAAAATAACTCAGAGATGAGAGAATACATGCTGTATGAAGCTGAGCGATGCTGGTTGCACAGTGACTTAGGCCATGTTCCATTACAGCACTGTAGTATCAAAGAATGTAGTCTTAATCATTAGGACACAAGGAAACTCTTTAGGTACTTCCATGCAGTCTGTGGAAACAGGCCAGGAGAGGGGTGGCCAGCAAGTGAGGGGTGGTCAGCAACGAAACAGGTGGCAAAGGCCAGGACACTCTGCCAATGACCATCCACGCCACGCAGGTGAGGGCAGCATGCAACAGGACTGGATTTCACACCAAATACAGCAACACGAGGTGAGTGGCCAGCTAAGCCCGCTAGTGACCAGAAGGAAATGTGCTGTAATTACCACCCGTAGGACTGTTCATGGGACCATTATTTCTAGGGCAGCATAGATTGTCCACTGCAGGACTTAGGAGGGGCATATTTTTCTTTGTTGTGTCACAGATTAAAATTTTAAACTACATTCAGAAAAAAATTTGAAGACTATTGAAACTGAAACACATGGAAGCTTAAAGGCAGAATTAAAGTTTCCCAACTTGAATTTTTTAAGAGAGCAAAACCAAAAAAAAAAAAAAAAAATTCTCAAAATTCCTCTTCTAAGGCGGCAACTAATATCTTGTATCAATGGTGAGATAATGATGATAATGTTCCTTGTGTGAAAAACAAGTTAATCAGTCCCCATGCATATGTCTGTAGCTAGATTCTTCAGAAAAGGTATAGGGAATTAAAAAAGGTTTGGAGTATTTGGAACTTTTTTTCCTTATTCACTTCACTTCTCATATTTAAAATCTGGGAATGCAAAATCTCTAAGAAACATGTATGAAGCTTTCATGGGAAATCAAGTCAAATCACCAAGCATATCTTAATTTGGGCAAAAATGGTGACTTGGCTTGGGGTTTCGTCATGCCCTAATGATGCCAGTATTTTCCTGGCTACCCCTCCTGTTCCCACTGTGTGCAGGGCCAGCTGGGAGGCTAGGCTGCACCACCTGGGTGTCTGGTCAAGTTCGGTGCTCAATGTGCTCATTTGCAGGATGACATGCTAAGGGGCAGGGCGGGACACCGCATGCTGGGCCACCAGAATGACCTTGTTAAGCTTTGAGTAGTCAATGAGGTCTGGCCGGTGTCTGTGGATGAGCGCACAGAGTCCAAGGCCGTCTTTCCAGCTGCATGACGGTCGAGAAGAACAGGAACACATGTTAATGGAAAGAAGGCAGCAGCCTGAGCTGCTCTTGGTCAGGTATTGGCCTGAAATTTGGGACGTGTGGTCCCGAACTTCCTTCTGTCTGGCTTAACGCACCCCAGGACCTTGTGGCCCCTTCCTTAAGCACTCTTTTCCCTCAGCGGCTGAGGACAGCTGCCCCCTTGCTCTCTTTTCTACCTATAGCTGCAGACCCACCCTTGCCTGGGCTTCCTCCCCTGTCCCTGCTGGCTCTGTGCGGTGACAGGTGGGCAGATGCCTCCCCACTGCCTCTGCTGCCCCCTCCTCGGTGCCCACCAGCCCCGGATTTCTTCCCCTCTCTTCTCCAAGTCTCAACTCTGAGCCTTTCCTCAGGGTCTGATTATCCATGGCAGCAGAGGACTCCACTACACAGTGTGAAATGTAAACCACTCTCCTACTCACACAGAATAATAAAAAAGATCTGCATGAGAAAGAAGTTGGAAGCAAGTGACAAAAATCACACTCTCAGATTATATGCGGATTCATTCATCTGGCTTCTATAATTTCTAAACATGATTTCCCCACTCCTCTTGAATTCCAGAATACAAAGCTGCCTGATGATGGATTTTTGTGTGCACCAGGGATCAGGGTGCAGACAGGACGTGAGTATGCAGACTCTGCTTCAGTCTCTCCTTCTCACTGAGAAGACATTCCTGCCGCCTTCTCTTAGCAAAAGGTGAAGGCCACATAAAGTGCATTCCTGCACCCGCTCCCAAATTCTGAAGACCCATTCAGTTGCAAACATGAGAGTCACTTATATAGTATGTTGTTTACCAGCCTCCCAAATCTCCATCAAACATTTTCCTCCAAGAGACCTAAAGCACCAAAAATCATACAGCCTCAGTCTTCCTACTACATAAGGTGACTCTCAGGGAAGAAAACACTGGTGTAAACAAACAGTGCTGTCCCACCATCCAAGGATTCCAGCACAGATACAAGAACCCCAGGGCCCTGGCTGCTCACCTAGTGTGGAAGTTCTGGATGTTCACATTTCTGTAAGGAGCAGTTTTCCTCTGACACCAAAGCAGTAGGCCTTCTTTGGCAGAGGTTTCTGAAAAGATAGAGAGGGACAAGTGTCCACAGGGAAATAGTCACCACTCAATTCCCCCAACTCCTAGGTGCTTTCCAAAGAGACCCCCACCCACAGTGGACAACCACAAATGATCATCTTTCTTGTGTCTTTTCAAGAGGATGTAAACTGGATCCCTGTTCCCAGGGACTGGTTCTGAAGACACATAAGGGACTTAAAAAGGACAGTCAGGCGCCGTGCAAGTTGTGACACAACAAACATAAAACCAGATTTCAGGGTTAGTGGTAACTTTTAATGACTTTTTTAAATGAAAAAAAATTTTAATTTTAACCATTTTTTTAAATGAAAATGTAAAAACTGTAAATGAACATAGTTTATAACTTAACTAACCTGTCATCCATCTCATTTATAATTTATATGGCTAAGTAAATGGAATTCACAGAGGCCATTATGTCTGAAATGTATTCCCTTACCTAGTGACTTATATACTATTTAAAGGCTTTTACTGGTAAATTTCAAGTTTGGCCATTTGATTGAGCTCTGGCCAAGTTAAAAGAACAATGACCCTCTGAGGTAGCCAAGAGGATGTGCTCCTTAGGTGTCCTGCTGCTGGGAGCAGAGGGCAGGCAGCAGATGTCCCAGTGGCCACACTCCGAATCACTCCTGCAATCCCCAGAAACTGATGACCGAGCAAGAGGGCCACTTGGGCTGGGCCATTCCCGCCACGAATGCAACTCCTCTGAGGAAAACCTAGGCTTAGGACTCCCACCAGCCCAACGACAGCACTACAGAATGAGACTCTTCTTCCCTGTGCCCTCCCTTCCCCTTCTGCACAGGTGTTCCTTGGACCTTTGGCCGGACGGCTCTCCCAGCCGTCTCATGCTTCTCCCCACCCCACTTAATCCTCCACAGGCATTTCCCCCAGTCAATCTCTTGCATTTCTGTAATAGACTAAATGCTTGTATCTCCCCCTAACCCACAAAAATTTCCTGTGTTGAAGCCCTAAACCTCAGTGTGATGGTATTTAGAGATGGAGCCTTTGGGAGGCAATTAGGGTTAGATGAGGTCACGAGGCAGGGCCTCATGATGGATTAGTGCCCTTACAAGGAGGCTTCAGGACTTCTTTCCCTCTCCTTCTCTCTCTCTCTCTACCATGTGGGGACATACTGGGAAGGTGGCCATCTACAAACCAAGAAGACGGTCTTCACCAGTAACCACCTATGTTTACACCCTGATCATGGACCTTCAACCTCTGAATTAATTTCTGTTGTTTAAGCCCCCAGTCTGTGATACTCTGCCATGGCAACCAGAGCAGACTGCGCTTTTCATACCACACTGGCACTTGTTTCTTGGAGGACTCAAGGGTACATAGATCCAAACAGCTCCTGAAAGCCACTCGCAGAACCTAAGGTTCTGCTTGATTTAAGTGTTAACAATTTAGAAAGTCCCTATAAACATGTAGACCCTCTGCTAACATTGGGTATTTTATTGTAGTAAGAGCTTAAAGTTGGTTTTTTCAAATAAAAGCAAGTATTCTGTAATTATTTACCTAAATTGTTCATTCTAGTTCAGACTCTTCTTTGCTCCGTAACCTGTTGAAATAAACACACTCCCAAAACTTCATGTGCTATAAGAATGATTTGAATAACTCCTGTTCATGTCCCTTATCTAGCAAATTCTTGTTAAGGAATAAGACTGAAAGTTCTAAGACTTTATTTAAGTATTATTGGTGTGGATGTTGTGATACGGACCTCCATATCTAGTTATTCTGCTATATATGTAACTGCCTGCTTTTGGGGTCCTGCCTAATGGAATTAATGAGAAAAAGGATATCAAGAGGAAATACTGTACTATATCTTATAAAATTGAAATGAAACTTAGTTAGAAAAGTAAATGGAGGTAAATTAGAGCAATATAATCTTTTAACTGATACTAAAGTTTAGATTTACAAGTCATTAAGTTTCTCCTAATTTCTGTCTGAATATGTCTGAACACTTAGGCCATGAATGTCGAACAAAGTTCCCCTCTTTTTAATTGGCTACTCTAATCACAGCCCCACGTCCATTTTTAGATTTTCCGCAAAAGGTTAAGAAGCCTGTGCCAACTGTGTGCCTGACTGTGGTAACCACTGCCTGCAGGAGTAGGTAAAATCTGAAACATGGCCATTTGGCACATAGCCATACATCCGCCCATAAAACCCTGACCATGGGTATAAAAACATGTTATAAGTATGTAGTGTCATTAAACAATTTTCTAAATAATAGACATCATTAAAACAAATTAAGATTATTTTTTAATAGACTTACAGAAGTTGAGGTTAAGAAATGACTCCATAAAGTAAAACAAATAAAAATGTAAGTTAGAAAACTAACATCATCTACTGTGTTGGACACTGAAAGATATCTGCTTGAAGAGATTTAGACTCTGCTAAAGAAATGACCACTTTCGAATGTTTGATTTCTGAGTCTTCTGAAAAGCTGATTAATATGTCTTTGTATTGTGATGCTTTGCAAAGTACTGTGACTTGATTATCTGATTTGGGGCACATTGATAATAATTTTGGGGAAAAAAATCTCTAATGGATAATATCATTTATAACTACATTTGAAATAGAATTGCCTTCAATTAATATTATCATTAATTTGAAACTTGAAAGCAATCAGAAAAAAACCTGAGGTCAAATTCACCTCTTTGGAAAAGGATTTGCTAGTCTAGCAAACACAATAATGTGAAAAAGATTTTTAAAAACAGTATTTGTTCCTTAAAGTTGGGCTCTACTGTTTAAATATTTAAATTTAGAAGTATATACAATTGATAAAATTATTATAAATTATTCTTTAATAAAGCAGGAATATTAAGAAGCATGTTATTATTTTCATTAGCATGAAAGGAATGAACTTTAATAAAAGTACATTGTGTGGTTTTAAAATTCAGACTATTTATTAATCCAAGCTGGCTGCCATTCCTAAGGTTAAATTTTTGAGCTTTTAATATCATTATATCTTACTTTGATTTTTAGATGCCATAAATAGGACTTCAGTGATAGAAGGAAATAGTCTAAGTGGATCAGAAACTCCTTAAAGGTAAGTACCATAGGCTTCATGTCATCTGATACAACAGTAGGTAAACTGTTGCTTTTCAATATTTGTTGACTGATTAGTAACTGAAATCACTTAAGAAGATCAGCATCAGAGAGTACTCAGTACTCCATCCTGGGCAGTATTACAAATAATGCCCCTACCCCTCACCATTCAGGTATCTGGTCACACATTAGGTGACAAGGTTAGGGGAGGCTGACTGGTTGGAGAATTCAGACCACCTTTAAATACATTCTGCAGCTACACATTTTGTGATTTGAGGGCTAAATAGGTAAAATTCTAATTTTAAGAATTTGAAATTGACACTCTTTGACAGTGCTGAATTCATCAAAATATTTAGGAGTACAGTGGGCATAAAAGACTAAAGATGGACATCTTCAGTTGGCAGTGCCAAGATTTAGGATTCTCTTACAGTGATGGAACTGTTGTTGTTAGGCCAAAAGATATAATAACAATAGAGATTTTGCTAAAAAGAGAGAGAGAGAAGAGGGAGAAAGGAAGCAAGGAGGAGAGAGAGGGAGAGCAAACTCAGATTTCAATTGAGTATTTTTTTCACCTGAAAAAAAGTGTTTCAGCTGTACTAAAGAACTCATAGTTGTGAACCCACCAGCATAATAAGCAATTAAGAAGCTCAAAAAATGCTCATTTTAAAAAACAACTTCTGTTCTGAACATGTGCTCATCTTTTCCAAAAGGATTCCACCCCCACGAATAAAACAGCATGGCTGGGGTCTTTTCTCATACAAATATAAGACTTGTGAAAACCCAGCTCACATATCTTTCATTCAACCATGTAAGTAACTGTTGAATTTTACAAAAAACTATTCAACTTTTACTTTATATGGCCAATTTGCAAATTACTCTAAGTATCTTAATACAGTCAGATGCTTAACCATATCTTTTACCTTCAACTGAAATATCCTGAATAGCAAAGCGAAGGATGATGGTCCAGATCATACCCAGAGTCATTTTCACATTGCCATCAACAATTTCTTTAGGTAAGAAAAACAGCACAAATTAGTATAAAGATAACATAATTAGCACATAAGTTTTTCCTGTAAGTTATAAATTCCTTTAAGTTTTGACTTCAGAGCTATTGGAAATATATATATGTGGTAAGACCAGTTTATGTTTTTATAAGAGTTGCAGCATGTCTAGTTATAAACATGGTATTCATAACCAAATGTCTCCTGTTTAAATGAATTCTGAGTTAATAAGTACAAGTCTTGCATATGCATACTCACTGAAAACAACCTGGGAGTTTCCAAAGTTTAAAGACTCACTTAGTCAAGGCTCTAAATAATCAAATACAGTAAAACAGGCTCATCTTCACCCAGATGCTTCTTCCAGCATTGCCTGGTGGGCAGGTTAGTGGAACTTAGTTGTGTTTAAGAAACAGGGTAATCTCAGCTCCTACCAAACTCACCAAGACTCCCAATCTCCCACAGAGACTGAAGACACCACTTCCTTCCTATGAATTTGTTCTATTAAGAAAGCCTGGGATGTACAAGTTCTTTCTCATTCCTATAATCAGTTTGAAGGAGAGGGTGTTACATTGGACTCTATACTTTACAGTAATCCTAGAGCCTAGTCTCCCATTCTCAGTACCACTTGTTCTCGTTGCTGTGCGCCCAGAACCTGGCAGAGAGCCCAACGTGAAGCGGGCACAGTAAACGGTGGGGGAAAGGGAGGGAAGAGTTCACCCAGCAGCAGGCCTGCTTCCCCTGTGAGGTGGGTGTGGCAGTCAGGGTTCTTCCCGTCACACCTCACTTACCTTCAGCCCCGATAGACACCAGTTTCACACCTTTGCTGGCTATGTAATCCAATGCTTTGTTGACATTAGCAATTTTGTGGAATCGCATTTTTCCTCGGTCAGGTTTGGGGAGCCTTTCCCCTGTTAGATGAAAGAAGAATAGTATAGACATAGAGAAAGTAACCCTTGATGCAGAATCAAAGATGCCAAAATTCACAAGTCCAGCCTTCCATAAACAGAAATAGTTATCTGACTGTTCCTGATGTTTCCCCAGTTCCTGTAAAGCACAGTACACTGTGATTAGGGAACACTAATCAAAACACTTTAAGATCAAAGGGACCAGTGGGGAGCCATACTATTAAAGCCATATGTTTTTCAGATCTGCTGGAACAAACTGGAGAGTACATTTTGGCGTAAGAGCCAACCTACGAATGAGTAAAGAGAAAAGCTGATTGGTGTCCCTGGAGCCTTCAGAGTTGCCAACCAGCTATTAGAGGAGGTCAGGATAGCCTGGTTAAACCACAGAGTGGCTGCAGGGCATATAAATGTCATTTGTTCTTATTTTGTTTTGAGGCAGTGGTATTATTTTGATAAGCCAATTTAAAAAAGAACTCACTGCTTTCTTAGAACGGAAAAATAACTCGAGGCAGATTGTTCTTTGGAAAGGTTTTTGTGGCCAATAATACCACGTTCTTGCCCAGACAGGATCAAAGATAAGTTTTCATGCAGTCCTCTTTAAATAGATTGTATCTACTACTTCCATATGGAAGCACGGGATTGGAGTATAACACCTGTGAAAAATACTTGAGACCAACCTGAGATGACTTCCAGAAGCAGCATGAGTTTGAGACCATTCCTGAAGTCTTCCTCGATGTTCTCAATCTGGGTGCCCGCCTTCCTCAGGTGGGAATTACACCAGGCAGTGAAGGTCTGCAATGGGAACCAAACACTGTTCAGCACAGCCCCATCAGCAATCGGCCCCTCCATGTGGACAACACTTGACATCTTATACTCTGGGAGGCCTAAGAGGCTCCAGACAACATTTGAAGGAAAGAATAATTTGAGGCCCAAAGTGGAATTTTAGTTAAATTCCTCTTTCAAGACAAAAATTCATTTATTTGATATACCAACCTGAGGAATTTTTGCCTTTAGTTTTAAAAGGCACGACCTTTACACCTACACCTTCACCTTCTTAAAAACCTCTTACTCTGTTGGAAAGGGACTAAATTAGGATGTGCTTATTCCCTGCATACAAGAAAAATAAGCTTGCTTACAGAATGGATGAATAAATAGTGTTGAAAGAATGTTGAAAATGTCTTACTTGGAAGCAGAATGTGAGTGGAACTGTGTAGTAGAAAAAGGAAAAGGGAGGAGGGGCCCATAACTCCTAATTAGCTACAACTAGTTTATCCTGTATGAACAACGACTTTAAGCTAGTAACTAAAGCAATTAAATAAATTTGCACTACAGTCAACCATTAAATAATAATAATAATAATGATGATAGTAATAGTAATAATGACCTCCTACTAGCATATTCCAGGCCCTAGGCTAGACCCTGAATTTCAAAGGCAATTAGTTACAGTCCTGCCCTAGAAGGGCTCACAGTCTAGTCATGTTAACAAATGACGAGGACAGTCTTCAGCCGAAAGGTGGACTATATAATAAGTGTCATCCAAAGTCATTCTGTTTATTTTTCAAGCTTCTTTTAACTTGCCTTCCACTTGTGCACTATTTCCTGCCAAAACCAGATTAGAAAATGCTTCTGGCACCTGCTGGCTAAGAACGCAAACTGTCCCCTTGTCTCATAACAGCTGTTGGGCTCAAGCACAAAGTGCTAGCATGTTACACTAGCTGTGTGTGGGGAGACACACAAGTAGGGTTTGTATTATAGATGAGAAAACAAATCTCCCAGAAGCACACAGCTTCTGAGGAAGAACATGAAAAGCCATAATTTCCATGAAAATGATTTTTCTGGGTAATAAAGAGGATTTTCCAATCTGATTAATAGTCACTTATTTCAATAAATAGGTGATGGCATTCAATTCCAGGGCAAAAAGAAAATATAGGCATTTTCTTGGATTTACAATAATAAATTTTACCCTTACAGCCTAAAGTAATAACTATTCCTTCTAAAATACATCTAAACTTCAGTCAGTTCTAAACAGAAGAGATACTGTAAACCATACACTCCAGATGTGCACCCAATCAATGTGGCAGCACTTGATTGCCAAGTGTGGTCATTTATATGTAAATTAAAGTAAAAGGAAACTTAAAATTTAGGTCCTTAGTTGCATAAGCCACTTTCCAAGTATTCAAAAGCCACAGGTGGCTGGTAGCTACTGTTCTGAATGGTGCACATCTAGAACACTTCCAGCATCACAGAGTGTTCAACTAGACAGTGCACCTTCAGATAATCAAAGTTTGGTTTTGTGGCTATGATTATTACAAGGGCCTATTATTTATTTATTTAAATATTAATTTTATTGATTTGCTTTTTGAATAGGTAATATATTTCCTTGGGTCAAAATTCAAGTGGCTCAAAAGGGTATTAGGCGAAAAGCGTCCCTCTCAGCCTTCTTCTTAGCCACCCAGTTCCCTTCTGCTGTTGGAACAAACAGATTTAGTTTCTTGTACATCTCTTCATGATATTCTATGTGTATATAAATACACAGGCAAAGACATCAGTTTTTTTTTGTCACTTTAACACAGATCATAAAATACATTGTTCTACCCATGGCTTTTTTTTACCCACTTAAAAAACATAACTAGAGGTCATTCCCTATCAGTACAAATCATTCCTTTTTATGGCTGCATAGTATTCCACTGCAGTGTATATATCACGCTTTACATAACCAGCTCCCTACAGATGAGCATTTAGGTTGTTCCTAGATAACAAAGTTCTTACAGTGAAAAACATCCCAGATCCTATTTTCAGCCAGCAAAAATATTTTAAAGGTGTTTGGTTGGGTTTTTTTTTTAACTAATAATACTGAGACTAATCATACACCTACTCTTTAAGGAAAGGCACAAGAGAATAGCAGTTGTGATTTTTTAAAAGGGAACTGATAGAGAGAGAAAATATAAGGATATAGAATATTTAGAGTTGTTTTTGTTTAGATTCTACTTAAAAAATGAGCAACTGATGGCTGGGGCAAATTACCTTACCTTGTTCCCATGTTATTTAAATCCCTTTATAATAAAAGTATCAGAAGCACTTCTGGATGTAAGCCCAAAGCTCCTTATGAAATTGATGCCAGCTTCTTGACTCCCACTATGGAATGCTGTGAAAATTTGTTTAGTATTACCTTTTCACGGGTAAACATACAATGGAGGTAATTTACCATAGGTAATTATTCTGTTAGGCAAATCCAGGGAATGAATATAACCTAAAAGTCTATTTATTTAGTTAAGTCTAATGAAGTTTCCCTATCTTTAATGAGCATTCCTAAGAGCCAATGAAGATGGTAACTAGCCAACTTAAATGCGAAGAAGGACCCCAACGCTCTGTAATAACAGCTTGCAAAAAGGCAGTGCACCAGAAAAGGGAATTTTAAACTTTGTGAGATGTTTAATTTTCATCCTATTTACAAATTACTATGGCCTACAGAGACTGCTCCTATGCATTTACCATCACCCTCTGTTTCTGTGAAAAGCCTACTAATTATGGAGGAGATCAAACAAAAGCAACAGCAGCAGCTAAAAAACCTCACACATTCTGCCTGAGGCTTTTCATGGATGTTCCTACTGTTTGATGGGAACATGCTTAAGGTTTATGAGAACTAAATCTCAGAAAACTAAAATGGAATGAAGGTAGGTCCACATGGTTTTGGAGGTAGGCTGCTTGGATCAAACCAGACTACAAGCCAGATGTTCCTTCCCAAGAGAAACAGTGCTCAGTGAAGCAGACCTGGACTACTGAGGAAAGGGGCCAATGACTTCCTGGCCCTGCTCACCTCAGCAGCTGCTCATTCACACCGGAGGTCCTCCAGCCTCCTTGCTTGCTCCCAACTCAAACTTTCCTCTGCTTTTCTCCAGGAGGACAGCTAAGTGCATCTCAAAAATAGGCACAGAAAAAATTTTCAGAGCCATCCTAAGAGACTCAAGATGGGGGACCACAGAACCACTGTAGAAGGTCCCCAATTCGACTTATGGTTTTTTACTTTACAATGGTGTGCATTCAGTAGAAACCATACTTCCAATTTTCCTGGGCTAGTGATACATGATAGACACTTTTGGGATGCTGAGCAGCAGCAATGAACCACAGCTCCCAGCCAGCCATGCAGTCACATGGGTAACCAGCCACTGCACTGACAGCAGTTCTGTACCCACACAACCACTCTGCTGTCTGTTTTCAGGATGCCCTTCAGTATGTTACATGAGATAGTCAACACTTCATTATAAAAAAGGTTCTGTGTTAGATGTTATTGCCCAACTGTAGGCTAATGTAAGTGTTACAAGCACATTTAAGGTAGACAAGGCTAAGCTGTGGGGCTCGGTAGGTCAGGGGTATTAAGTGTATGCTCAACTTACTATATTTACAACTTAAGATGGGTTTGTTGGGATGTAACCCCACCGTAAGTCAAAGAACAGCTGAACCTCCAGAAAGGAAAGGCTGATATTTCTAGTCCTTATCACCTTCCACAGAAGCTCACAACAAAAAAGTAAGGGAAAGGCTGTTCAAGACACAGAGAAAAGAAGCAAAGACAGTGGAAGTCACTGCCTCACTATGTATATTCTGCTGATAAGGGGAACAAATATTAGCCTCTCTTCTCAAAACCCAAGAAATCACAGCCCATGAGTCACAGGCCAGAACAGGCAGTCCTGTAGGTGCAGCCTGGCCTCCGTGCCCACACAGGCCCTCGCTGGCCACAGTCAGGAAATGCTCCAACCACAGGGAGCAAAGGAGGGCCTGGAGCTCCAGCAGAAAGTCTGAGGGATACTCAAACCATTGGTAGTCTCTCCTCCATTATTTTCCTGAACATAACCTAGGGGCCCAGAAAATGTTCCTCAGTCCCCAAAACATGGCAGTTGAGAAAAATATCAGTCCAAGGAGTTTGCCAGGAATATCTGTTAGCAAGAATTGTTAGCCCCATTCAATGGCAGGCAAGGCCATTCCTTCCTTCATAAAGAACTTGTTAGCAGTCCCTGTCCATAGCAACTATAAGACTATTGTCCTTCTCAAAGTTAAATTCTATAATACGACAATCAGTACCAAGTGCTGAATGGCAAAAAAACACTTATGTCCCTATTGAAATGTTGAGATAAGCTTGTGTTACCAAATGCTATGCATTTGTATCTGGTTTCTTTTTAAGTTAATTAAGCCTATAGACATAACCTACATTGTAGATTATGCACAGAAATAAGGGGAAAAGGGGCTTTTAATCAAAACGAGTAATGACTGTGATTATTTATATCATTATTTATACAACACAAGTTCACATCTCTACCTGGAAGAGATTATTACCTGGATACACACATGAGGAAAAAAACAAAATCAATACTGAGTCTGGCACAGTTCTCTGAGTATGAACCCACTGCATGCTGTCAGTTAATTATTAATTCTTTTACCAGTAAGGTTTTAGGCCTGGGCTGACACCCCTAAGACTGTTCAATTTACTATTCCATTTTCCCCAAACAGAAAATTTGGCAACACAACACTATAAATTTCCTTTATGCTTTTTAAATCAGCTTTTACTTTAGTAATAATTACATAAAATACTGATTTCAGATCCCTGGAATGGAGACTCAAAAAAGCTTTTGAAGGTTTTCTGAGTGAAACAGAATAGGGTCTACTGAGGCCTGGGCGATTCAAGCAGAGCCTGCAGCCTGAGGCTGGGGGGTAGGCAGGGCTGAAGAGCGTTCAGTTATTAAATGCACTCTTATAAGACAGCACTGTCTGCCAGGCCGAAAATAGTTTGGGGCACTGTCAGAGTGTTCTGTGATTTTGAGGTTGCATAACATTTACTTTCTGCAGTGAGTAAAGACAATACAAGGTTCACTGTGTAGATTCCTGGCCTGCATCCTGTGGGGTGGGCACCTGAGCCCCAGGTAAGCAGGGCTGCAAGGACAAGGGAGCCCATCCAATCAGCAGCCATGGCCCAGAACTCAGATTCTATTTCTGACTCTGACACCATGCAATTATTTGTCCTTCATGCCCTGACACTTTCCCAGCTTCAAAAAAGGAATAGTAATTGTTATGATCAACTTTATGAAGTAGCTCAAAAGGTTATCAGGAGGACAAAAATATGAAAACCAACTGGGCAACATTACCTATCACGATGCTTCTTAACACCCTCTCCCGTAAAAATAAAACTACTAAAAAACACTCTGTGGTTTCTTAAGTTGATTTTCTAAAAATGCTCCATTTATTTTTCTATTTATAAGAATCACTTTAATAGTGCTTTGTTTTCTACTTCATAAATTCCCAATTTGCCAAGATTCCTTCTAATTGCTTTCCTGGTTCTTTTTAAGTATTAGGAAAGTGTGTGTGTGTGTGTGTGTGTGTGTGTGTGTGTGTGTGTGTGTGTGTGTGTGTGTGTGAGGGGTGTCTAGAAAGCTGCACATGTTTGTAAAATATGCAGTTAAGGTAAGAGAGGAGGGTCAGAGCTGTTTCTCTGAAGTATAAGTTTCAGTTTTAGCACCTAAGGAATGAGATGCTGCCCTTGTAAAGAGTAGGAGCCCACTCCTCTAAGGGGACCGAAATTCCTGCATCCACGAGCCTGGCAGCGCTTCACAGTCCTCTCATCCAGGAAGACCTTGATCCACACATCAAAGGAGGAATGACAGAGTGACCCTCATAAACACTACAATGGGTCACACCAGAAATCAACAATAGATCTTAAATTTAAATATTCAGACACTCAATCTTTTGAAACATTTATAAAGGGCTTCTGTTGGAGTTTACACTAACACCAGGGAAGTTCTCTGGACCCAGAAGTCACTCTCAGTGGCAACTGACTCTTCAGCACAGAGAACACTGAATATCAATCATCTGATCTTGAAAACATTCCAAAACTTCAAAGTTGCCCAGTGTCCAAGTTATATACCTTTCAACTACTTACACAGTATTTTAAAAATTCAATTCAACCAAGTAAGTACAAGAGTGTTACTTCTCTGCATGTGCTACAATCAATTATCAGATGTCTTAGAAGTCCATTCGGGCCCTAATGTTCTCCTAAATTGCATAACCAGGCATCTAACTATGCAGTGGGTAGCCCTTGTATTCTCCACCCGCAGAACTCTGTTTAGTCTCCAAGATTCTGCTCAATATCATGGCATGTGTCAGCTTGTGTAGCAGTCCCTGAAAATCAGAGGCCCTAAAATCTGAAGCCCAGCTCTGTGACCAACTCAGTGTCTGCTGTGGGCAAGTCCGCTCATCCCTCCTGTGGCTTATTCTTCCCCCAAGGCACTACTGATTCAACTAGTGTGCTGTGAGGTATGATGAATTAAAGAGACTGCAAAATATTTCAGAAATATAAATGCTATAGAAACACAAAAGAACAGCAGCCAGTGATAGCAATTCAAAGAAATGTTGAGGTGCTTGGGATATGAAATGAAAGGGGATTAAGCCATTGCATAGAAAAATAAAGACAGCTTATAGTTGCAATTTAAGGTGAGTATAGGAAATATTCCACTTCCAATAATTAAGTTGCTGAGCACATTTCTTAAATTGTTGCTGTACACAGACAGAAAAGGGTTGCAAGAAGGTCTGTGATCCAAGCACCCAGAACAATGCCGGGTCTTCACTGTTACCTGGTTTATCCTAATTATTCACACTGGTCAGGAAACAACAAGCATCATTCGCACATCTTAACTTCCTCAAGGCACAAGGTGTTCAGAACATTGGTATTTGCTGATAAGGGTAAAAATTTTGCCCGTGTGATTTTTTTAAAGACTTTATTCCCAAGAACAACTAATACCAAGAGCTACCTTTGAATCAGGATGTGATTCATAATACAAAGAGCCTTACAATTAACTCTTGTCAAAAGGCAAATCCCGTTGCATTTCATTGCAAATAGAAGGCCTTCAAATGGTTTCTCAGACTTTTATATGCCTGCAAACTTACATTTTATGAATCTAAGAACCAAAAATGGACACAGTAGCCTCTAATCCTACCTCCTTCACCTTTGCATCACCTAAGGCTGCCCGCACCCAGCTGGTGCACCTGTGTTCACACAGAGAACTAATACCTACTCGAATTTTCAGTATTTCACATCTCAACTGGGGTGATTTCAGTCATAATTAAGTTGGTACCTCCACAGTACCAAAATACTGCTTGTAACTTGAGTTTCAGGGATACTAATAGTACAATATACAATACAATACAATAAATACAAATGTAATTACTCCAAGGCAAGGAGAAAAAATAGAGAGGCAGCCTTTTTCTGTTGATTCACCCTCGACACATTCTGCCAGCCGGCAGGGTTCAGGATCTCTTTCTATTTCCAATATCAGGAAACGCTCTCAAATTAAAGGGTAGGAAAGCCCACAAACAACACAACTAACTGAGGCTGTCACTGCTAGAGTCCTGTAAGGACTAGGCAGGGCAGCAGGAAGAACACTGTCAGAGAACTACCTGGTGTGTGACACCACCACCTGAACAATATAGAATGCTGGTGAGAGGGACCCTTGGAGAAGCAGGGGCCTTTGTTTTGTTCTAGACAGTGCCTGGAACATACTGGCACTCTAACTATTGGTTGAATAAGATCTTACTTATCAGACTTCCTGGGACAGATCAAAGAGACAGCAATCAGGTTTTTGGAGGGATCAAAAAAAAAAAAGACCAAGGAGCTAAAAATCTGATCTGCTCAAGTTATAGGTTTTTAAAAATTGTGGTCATGTCAAACTTAACTGCAGAATCCTTAAATGTTAAAAAAAAAAAGACTCTATAATCTTGCAAAAAATAAAAGAAATATCATGTAAAAAATAAAAGGCAACCTCATTGCTGTGGGGATCTAACAATAGAAGGCGGCGAATGGATGATACAAAAGTGGGGAGGTTAGAGATGCTTACCTGGCACTTGAACAGGTAGTCTATCCATGCCTGCTTTTAATCAGAAATTCTGAACCATGAGTTTTAGGCTTCAATCACCATTTACTTCCTGGGCTGTTCAGAATACATAAAGAAAGGTGCTAAAAACTCTGAGGTTGCCTAACAGGAAAAAAATGTGTTTCAGGTTTTTTTTAACAAAGGCAAATCTAGCCAGTAGTACCTGTTTGAGAAGTCACCTTTCTGATAGGTGGAATCACTGCCATAACTTCCAGAAAGGACAGCACAGATTAAACTAAACGGAATTTGGAAAGGGGAAATGGCAATTAAGGCTACTTCATATAGGGAAAAATCTGGGCTTCCATGGAAAACTTGTGCATGTCTACAGCACCCCTTCTTCACTACTGTGCAACTCTAAGTCACAGATAACTTGAGTGTACCACAAAATAACTCCTGTCCATAGAAAAGAAATCCATTCTGCTCTGAACAAGGACAATCTTCTTCCCAAGGAAAAAAGCCTGTCTCCATTTAGACATTCGTTTCACTGCTGCTGGTCTATAAATGTGCTTACTCTTTCAGTTTTCTTTTGAACTGACTGTAATGCCTATCCACTTTCCTCATTAACATCATGAGTTACGTAACATCTCTGACAGGTGTTCAGTTTTATATCTGTAGGAGAGTCATGATTTTACCTTTAATTAAGAATTGTCTTTTAATATTTAGTTTTAGAGTCTTTCTTCTGAAAAAGGTCAACATTCCAACATGCTAACTATTCCAATCTAAATTTCATTGACTTCGGTGAAGACAAAGAATAGTAAATACACAAGAATGAGACACAGAACTAATTGAAGTCTATGACTTGCTGATCTTAAATTACAGTGTGCTTCCCTCGTCCTGTGAAATGACAACTGCCCTAAGTCTCAGCTTACTGCATTCCTTTTCCATGTCAAACTCTCCATTTCAAATCCAATATGTGTCCCCATGTTCCCTCTTGTATGAATCACCACAATAATACTGGATTTGGGTTGAACTATTTAGCACTTTTCTCTGTTTCATAAAGATCTTACATTTATCTAGAAACTAAAGTATTTCCATCTGTTAATTTCCTTCCAGCTCAAGAAAATTTCCTACAAACATTTTATTATCACTTAAAGGAGTCCTTATTACTCATTTTCCTAATTCTTATTTTTCAGCTGCAATTACTCATCTCTATGTCTATAATCCTCAAGGTAGAATTAAGCAACATAGCAAGGACACTGAACATTTCTCTGAGCCATTGGTCCAAATGCTAGTTTGCAATCCAAGCTATTTCTACTTTAATTCTGACGGGTGTTTTAAAATTCTTGAAACAAAATTTTAATTATAAGAAAAGTTATAGCATTCTCTCTTCTAAAGGACAGTTAACAAGTGATCCTGATAAAACTCCCCATTTTAACTGTTAAATGGAAAAAAAAAGAGTTAAGATTAGAAATATGCAGATTCTTCCTGAACTATTTTAGGGCTGGAAGCATATGTTAAACTAACCAAACCAAGTATCTTAAGAATCAAACTCTATGTCATTTTTGCTCTGAGAGGCTAAAAAAAATGGTAAGCTCAAAGAATCAGATGAAAGCTACTGGTGACTGGTGATCCGAGCTTAGAGAAATCTGGAGGCCAGGAGCCTGACTTAGCCACTGGCTGGGAGTTCGATAGGGTCACACCTGCCTCCCCCAAGTTGGCACAACCTACGTGGAGAATTCCTCTGAGGACTTTCTGGTAAGCAAGCATTTCAGGCTCTGAACAAACAGCCTTACATATGATTGATACTGAGCTACGCTTCCCAAAATAACTTGTTCCCTTGGAGCCTGGGAAATTACGTGCAAGATGTGGCTCCGTGACAGGGCAGACCCAACTGTTGCTCAGTTTTAGGCAATAGCACCATTTACTGTCCTTTCAATATTCTCTCCTTGAGGGTGAATTCAAGCTTCAAGAGAAGCAAACTGTTTCCCCTCCTCAGCCCACCCCAGTGACTAGGGAAGCAGCTTGTACTACAAAGACAGCAAGATAAATATTCTTTAATTCAAGTTCACCATACTGTTAGTATTTTCAGGGACTGAAATGAATGGCTGCCTACACAGAGAGATTAAAGTATTCATTTAGAATGAAACAGCTCTCTGAAATACACATTCTTTGCACTGGTGTTTTGGACAACAGCATAATTCTAAGTCAGAACGAGCCCTTAGTCAAGCAGGTGTACAGATGGGAAAAGCTCTGGTTAACAGAATGATAAAAAAAAATGGGGAAGCTGTTCCTGCCCACTCCACACTGGAGGGAACCAGGTTGGGATCTCCTCCATCGAAAAGTTCTTCCCTAGGACTCATGCTGAATGGAAAGTTGCACACAAGTATATAATAAAGGCTTTGTATCTTAAGCCATTTCGGGCAATTATGTATTATAGTATAAAACCCATAAATATATGCTCCTATACCATAGCACTAAGTGATTTAGCAGGCAATATGGCAAAATGTTAACACTATTTTTTTTCAAGTGACCTTCAAAAATGTATCTGTATTTTCTACAAGGAACAAGTATGACTTATGCAATTATTTTTAAATGTATCTTTAAAAAGTGAAAGTCTTCACTCTTTCCTGGTTATCTATAATTATGTTAGCTAGCTTTACTTCATTAATTCTCCTTATTTTTACCTGAATAAGGATTGGATATAACCTACTTGAATTGGATATAATCCAGCAATGCAAGATTTCTGAATTAACTAGATTAATCAGCTAATGAAGCGCTACTTCTAGATTTTTGAAGTTTCATGTTAAAATCCCTATTTCAACATCACATTTTAAAATTCTAATGGAGGAGGTACACACTGTCCAAGATTAAGGGCCGCAGAATAGAAATCCTCTGGAGTCCTACATATCCAGTTACGCAGATACCAGTTAGAGCAATAGAACCAACTGTCATACACCAGGTATTTCTGACAAGATTTTTCCTGCTTCCTTACCAAGTCCTTAAAGGACTCTAAATGGGGACAGTTCAACCTATGTCTGATTATAGAAACATGGGGATTTTTTACATTAAACATGATTTTATCATACAGTAATTATATTTGTCCCCACTCCATTCCCAGATTTTCAAATGTCTGAACACAAATCATTTTTTTAAGAGAAGATTTAAACTGCCAGCACAAATCGAGAGCTCTGACGGTGACAGGCTCATATATTTATAGAATGTGTAACCCTTAGTTTTTCCAAACAACTAAGCGTCTTAAAGCCTAGCACATATTAATATCAAATTGTCTGAAGTCTGAGCATATATAATATTTACAAAACTATATAGATAGCATATAAAATACCAAAAGTATTTCAGAGGGGAAGCTGGCCCACAGGAGGCCTCCAGGGAGGAGGGTGGTCCCATATCTCTCCCTGCCACAGCTGTCTGCAAGGCTTGGTCTCCTAAAGAACTCCTGATTTAGAAGATTCAGAAATTACTAGACTCTGGTACTTAAATGAGAAAAAGTATCTGAAATCTCACTTCACCAGTATTTGCATTTTTTTAAGGTTCAGAAATAAACTTGAGGAAAGTCATTACTATCCTGTATATAAATTACTTGGGACTCAGCATTATTTTAACCATCTCTGAGGTTGCCTTGCATCTTTCCTCAGAACAGAGGGGCCGAAGTCTGTACTCTAAACTGGACCACATCTAAGAGTCAAAGGACACCCTACTTCTAAAGTCTCTGGGACAACAGTCACAAGTGGGGATGGATGTCCTGGGCAAACCTGGATGTAAGTTCCCCCACCTCTGAAATTACGCCCCCTCCTTCCTCATTTCTTTTCATGAAAATATAGGCCCTGAGACATGAGCAACACATTGTACACCTTAAACAATGTTATGTTAACTATTCCTGAATAAAGCTGGGGGAACAGTAAGATAAGATGAAATAAAACAATAAAATAAAACAAGAATCTTTGTGAGGAATGAGGGAGCCCAGAACTGTGGTATGCATGCAGCCCCCCATCACTTCCAGGATTACGCTAGCAATTTTTCCATATCAAAGCAGACAAGGGCTTGATATTTGTCTAAATAAAATCCCTGGAAGCAGTCTTGGCAAGACCGCTCCTAAAAATAACCTTTGCCCAAGAACCCTTTAAATGTCTGTTCTCTCCTTACTCCAGCTATACTCTGGGGGTGGCGGAGGGAATAAAGATGCAGAAGTATTAAACTCAGCATTCTCAGACATTGTTTCCACCTCCTGTCTCAGACACAGGCTCACCGGGCAAAGCAGGAGGAGCCATGGTCATAAGAGCTAAGAGAAGACCAGACCAGTAAACCCAAATGAGGTTACAGGGTCGGCTGAAGAGATCAGTTTGCAGCAAGAGAATGGAAGCACTCCTTGCACATAGCATACATTCAATCAGTACTGACTTTATAATTGGGCACAAAGAGTGGGTAACCATCCACATTTACAGGATGTTGCAAGGCTTCACCTCTGCCAGAAGCGCTCCCTTAGCAGAATTCTACCCTCTTCTGCTGTTGGATCTGAAATTCACCATTAGGGGACTTGCTGGAAGTAGACAAGATTATTGTCTAACAAAATTCACCTTTAAAATATTAGTCACCTTTAAAAATCTCTGGAAAGGCAGGTGTGGAGAAACTTTAGTTTTTAAGAACAGACAATTATATTGTAAAAAACATGAGAAATCATTAGGAGAATCTGGAGGTCAGGGGAGATGTACAAGTAGAGCAGGCAACAATTGACTCACTATAGCTGTTCGGCTCTCCCTGCCAATTTCTTTCAAAATTTTGTTTAGTGAATAAGACATTTGTTGAACATATAAACATTTTTTTTCCTGTTTAGAGGAGACATCCCTGGTAATCAATTCACAATGTATACATATATCAAAACATATTGTACACTAGAAATGCATACAACATTTTATTTGTCAATACCTCAATAAAGCTGGGAGAAAAAAAGATTTGGGCATCGTCTATTCATGAAACTGGGGTTTTCCTTGGCCAGTTAGATTCAGAGGGGTTCACAATATTCTCTAATATTCTCTCTGCTTGTGTGTGTGTTTGAAATTTTTCATAGTAAGAAATTAAATTTCTTTAATTAAAGTAAAAAGAAAAAAGAAAAGCAGGGTATTTAAAATGTAAAGTAAAGGGAGTCCTTGGTATCCCCATTCCATTTCACAACATGTTAGGCCACTTCTCTGTGGAGCCCAAATTGCAGAGCATGTTCCTGTCCACTAAGACATCATGCCTGTAGGAGGATAACTCTAATCTGTGCTCTTGCTACCTCTTGAAGTCTCATTTTCTAGTTCCCAAAAGGAGTTGACTCAAATACTTAGGCATCCTGAACTCTGGCTACTTTTGGAACTGAGTCACTCAGACCAGCAGTTAATTCCAAAGATATGCCCTTAATGGCATGTCCTATAAGAGTCCATATGAGAGGAGTAGTTGGCTTTTCTTGGCATCCCTTCTGTCCTACTTCAGCATTTCTGTTGGACAAAGCACCTGCTAGAGGCTGGTTTGGAAAAAAACTTAAATGACAATATTTACCATGCTTCAAAATTCAGTTTTCTCTTTCTCATCAGATGTTCCTAGTGGTAGCAATTTAGAAACTAAAAATCCAGACACACACCTCTTCCACAGAAGCAGTAGGTTACTGATAAGTGAGAAATTAGGAATACTGAATCCCAGGCTTCTGCTCTAGGTTGTTGGTGACAGACCTGAGCAAAAAGCAGCAAAGACAGAAGTTTAGTAGTTAGAAGCACTTTTGAGTTAAGTAGCCTGCATTTGAGATTCAGCTCTGCCACTTGTAGACTGCACTACGTAATAAAGTAATTAGCATGTCCACATTTTACAAAACTTCATCTGTGAGACATAATATCTCTTTGTAATTTAGACAAAATTCTCTGTGCATTTTCCAGCTACCACTTTCCCACCCTCAACCACCTTCGGGCAAGTTATTCAACTTCCCTAGCTAAAAAATGAGGATAACAAATACTCATCTCTCATGACTGTTGTGGGGATCAAATAAAATAATATCTACAGTTAAAACAGTACCTGGCAATTCTCAATAAACAGCTGCTCTGCCCTATGCAGTGAATACTTTGAAATACTAAGAAAAATGTGCCAAATCCCCTCCTGCTCTTTTTTCTTATTCCACTGGCAAAAAAACAGAGCAAAATATCACTTTAACTGCCTTCTTGGAATTCTTTTCATTTTGGTGTTATACTGAACAAAACATCTCTCTGTCCCAAAATTTAATATAAGAAGATCAGGGCACCCAATGATGTATATACTCAGCCACCATCTATTTCATAAACTGCAATAACAGGATAGAAATTATACAGTTTGCAAAATGTAAAACACACGGTTTGCATTTTCCCAACTAGTACCTCTCCCCACATCCCAGCCCAACTTGACCCTCACTCTGGCCTCCACTCACATGTGTTTGTTTCAAAATAGAAAAATATTACCCTCTATGGGAAATCTCTCAATTGATTACAATCCTGTAGATGTCATCTATCATTTTCATGACTAATACTGTCCAATACCAAAACACTGATATTTTTTTAAAACCTTAAACCAAAACACCTAACTGAGGACAGTAATTCATTTCATGTCCTTAATTTTATAAATGATAAGGTAGAAGAAGGAAAGCTATCTCAGGGTTAAATTCTATACATAGGATGTCAAGATGAAAGAAATGCTACTCTTTTCAGTAACCCTTGCAAATTTTCAGTGAAGTCTTCCTCAGTAAAGCCTACCATTGGCCATTCCAATTGTGGGAGGCTTTTATGTCAGACTCGAGCACAACACCATAAATAATTCCTTATACCATTTCACTTCCTTTGACAGCATAATTTATCTCATGAGCTAGAAGATACCTATTCCACAGTACCAAATCCCTGAGATTCTGTTCCAGCAACTAAACTGATTCAAATGCCAGATTCAGACTGACTGGTGAGGTTCCAGTGGAATGCCAAGGTAAGATTGCTCCAGGAAGAAAATCAAAGCTATCTCCACCACTCACGCAGTTGCAAATCACCAAATGCACACAGGTTTTCATCCAGACAGTAGATGCGTCCAGGTCCAGGTCAGAGCTGCTTCATCCTGGAGGCCGCCCTTCTTAGCGCACCTCAGAGCCTTCCAGGTGCATCTTCTTCCGCTCTCCGTCCCTCCAGATTCAACTGTTGCCTCTGACCAGAGAACTCCTAAAGCTAAATTCCTAGCCTGGCCTTTTATCCTTGATATTTCCATTGGAAATCAGCCCTCAATCGAAACCTCACTTTTTTTTTAAGGTATTATTGATAAACACTGTTATGAAGGTTTCACATGAAAAAACAATGTGGTTACTACATTTACCCATATTATCAAGTCTCCACCCATATCCCAATGCAGTCACTGTCCACCAGTGTAGTAAGATGCCACAAATCCACTATTTGCCCTCTCTGTGCTACTCAAACATCACATATTTAACTTCTACAAAACCCAACACCCACCTTGCTTTCCCAAATGAATGCCAAGGACATAAGAGATAAGGCTATAGAGATGATTACAATTCAGTTTTAAAGCTCAGCTATTGTGTGATATTGGTCAAGGATCTCAAACTCAGTGCGACAATAGTGGTAACGTGCTTTTCTTGGGTTGAACCATAAGAAATTGCAATTTTTAGAGGTCAAAATGGTCAGCATTGAGAATTTCGTGTGGTTCAACCTGTAACATGTATCTCAATCTTTATGAAGAGCAATGAGATTACCTACCTTCTAAATTATTATTTTACATCTCATTTGACTATGCTCAAGTAACTTAATGTCTCCTTATGACTCCAAAAAATAGGATTTCTTGATTTGCCAATCTCAATTATAATTGTCTATGTATTCCTATTAAATACTGTTCCTCATTCCCCCAGAACAATCTCACAGTTGCCTATTTGTCCACGGGGTCCTCATAAGAGTTTCTTCCAAGCTAGTGCGCCTTTTAATGAAAAGGTTGTAATGGACACTAATAAGAACCTATTTTCAATGTACAGTCATTTCTAGGGACTGTCACTGACACATTCCACCCCCCCAGCAAAAACAAACAAAACAATGAAAGTCATGCTAATGTCTTATTTTGGACTTGGCACCTATCAGTTCTGCTCACACAGATTCTTTTCCAGGATCATACACACTCTTCAGAATCCCCTGCACCTACTCTCTATTTCCCAGTTCCACTACTATGACGCAGAGCACACCTTCTGAAAAAGAATTTTTACCATGTTTTCATATACAAAAATACAAATTTAAATGTATACTTATCTGAGTCTCTAATCAATTTGGGATTTTCTTTACTAATTGAATGCGTTTTTTTCATCTAGAAAAAAATGTCTTTTCAAATCAATCAGGGTTACTGGAACCTTGGTCGTTAATATGGTAACATATTTTATTGTAATTTAAACAAATCTGCATGTATGATGTTTTTTTAGTTCCAAAAATTCCCTAAATTCCAAGGATTTTTTTTAGCAGCTTGCCTTTGAAGGCTCAGTCTTAGAATAAGAATTAAGTCAGACAACTCCATCACTGTGAGGACCTGAGAATATACTTTGAGAAAACATGCTTTAAAAGCATTAAACAACCAGTGTGAGTGGGAGGTAATATACTAATAGCTCAAGGAATTATAAAGATTCCAAGAAAATTTTTCAGTTGTTAAATTTAAAATTTTGAATGATATTAAAGTATTTTCAGAAATGTGACTCACAGTCCCTTCATTCCACAAACATGAGTGCAGACCCTCAGCAGGCCCAGTGCCAGACCCAGGGGATCAAAGAAGAGCATTGAGGGGAGACCAAGACTCCAGGTGACCCATGTTCTAAAGGGCCTCCCAGAGGAGTGGCCTGAAGGAGCAGAACTCCCAGGAGGGGTGGGGGAGGTAGGGACTGGGCATAAGGCAAAGGGGCAAGTAACATGGTGAGGGTGAGGGCAGGGCTGGGTCTTCTGGAACCTGCAGGGAAGTAGAGGAGTTGAGGTTAGCTCAGGCCTGGCCTCACAAACCACTCTCAAGAGGTCTGACCTCTCTCCTGCAGATAGTAAGAACCACAGAGAGACTTTAGGCAGGAAATGCCCTGGCCAGGCCTCTGTTTTATAAAGTTCATTCCTGCCAGCATCGTGGAGGAGACCTGAAGTTATATGACCTGTGGAAGGGTGCTGAAGCAGGAGGCTGCAGCCCGATCCAGGGAGGAAACCCAGGGAAACACCTACTGGGAGGAAGGGCAGGCTCCACAGGAGCTGGGAAGGAACACACCTAACTCTCTGTTCCCAGCTTGGGCTCCAGGGAGGAGGGTGTTTCCATTCCCCAAGACAGGGGATCAGCAGGAGGGGCACTTTGGAGACCTTCTCTCTTCTCCATCCCCAGCCTGACTGGCCTGGGTGTCCCTTCTCTGTTTCTTGCTGACCTTTCTGTCTCCTGAATTAGGCTGTAAAAACTCCTTAAAGCCTAGGTGGTATCAACTCACTCCTCCATCACTGGCCCCTAGCAGGACAATAATAAATATCTGCGAAATGAATTAAAGAAAGAACAATTGGGCTGTGCTTGTTTACATTTGCTCAGTAGGACTGCAGGTAAAAACACCTTCCAGTTTTTGATCTAGAAAATCATGGGGAGGGGTGGGGTGGAGTGGGGTGTGTGTGTGTGCACAGGCTTGGATATGTGTTAGTGTAAAAACTGTTCCTCAGACTTCTTTAGAAAGACCCATTTCTTGCACTCAAGATTTGCTTTCCTTTGACATTTGTCTAGCCCAGTAGTTAGCAAGCTTTACCCCCCCAATCCTTGCTTTCTGTTCTCTCTGGAAGAATTAGTCCCGTTCCCAGGGAAACAGCGGTACAATCCTGACTGTCCTCCAACGTATTCCAATTTGACTCCTCTGCTCTGCACGGTAGCTCGGCGCCCACTCCAGCTCTGTGTCTTTTCTGTAGGTGTCTCCCAGCTGCAGTAGCTGATGCAGCTCTTTCTGACAGTTTTCTGAAGCTGCGTTAATTAACTTTCCCAGCTAAGAGTTCTATTTCTCCTCCCACACTCATAGAAAATCTTATTTTGAGTACAGGTTTCTCCCTTGAATCTGGCTGATGGGGCAGCGCAGAACCCAGGACCGCCGAAGTGCCAGAGAGAAGATACAGGGACCAGACAGGTATTTCTACCTTACGACTCCTGTACCTTGGATTCTGCACAGCAAACCAAGTGTACATTCAGAATGACAGTCCCTCTGGGGCAGAGGTTTCTTAGGGCTAATACTAGATCCTTCCTTTACACACCTGCCCATCAACAACCCTCTCTGGACATCGAAAGGCTACCTGAAACTCCAGCCCACCTGTCAGGTAATGGCCATATGGACACATAACTCGTCCCTTAGCGCTCCCTGCACTGAATGACATATCTTGTAAACATTTAGCTTTCCATCCAGACACAAGCTCTGGGCAGATAAGCAGCCTCTCCTCACTAGTTTGTTTGTTATTTGTCAGTACCACTGTCTTGAGTTTTAAGTCCTGGAGCTCTAATGGTGAGATCATGTCTGCTTAACTGGATTTATACAACAGCTTGCCGTGGAACAACATGGGGTTATTTAATACTTTTTCTAATCCCTCCTGATCACTCTCAAATTGATGTCTTCCTTACTACTGCTTCTATGAGTCCTAAAGATTCTAATCCATATGGTCCCATAACAGGTTTTTTTACCTGGGTCTCCCAGCCTCAGGCCCTTACCCTCTCTGATTCATTCTGCAAACAATATACGTCTTTAAGCATGGCCCTTCCCAGCTCAAACACCTCCAGAGCTCTGCACTGCTGGGAGAAGAAAGCCCACACTCACCCCAGCATCCCAGGTTCTCTGTACCCTGGCCCTATCTGATTTCCTCTCTAATCCGAATCTGAATTTAGCTTCTGTTAAGCCTATCTCCTCTTCACACTTCCTCACACACACCATGAGCAGCAGACACATCCAACAACATGGAGCTGGCAGTTGGGAGACCCAAATCCCGGTCTGGCCACCTGGATTACTTTCTCCTTCTGTACTCTATCTCTCTGAGCCTGTTCCCTCATAACTAAAGGGTAAGTAAGGAGGTCCTGGAAAATAATGGATGCAAGGGTGCTTTCAGAGTGCTAAAAGGTTAATAAACAGTATGATGACACCACACTTATCACGCCCTCTCCAAAAAAACAAAAATCCACAAGAGGTTGTTTACTCTATTTCTCTAGCCAGGAATGCTATTTTTCCCTTTTCTCCACTCAGCTAATTTAGATATTACTCAAATTAAGGCCCATCTAAGTCCTGCTTGCTTATAAAGCTGTTTCCTCATTATTCTCACCCACAATGATCTTCCTCATTTGACCTCCTACAATTTTTGTTCTTTATACAACAAGCATCTGGCACTTAAGGGTAAATGATTTATTATTTTCTAAGTGTTCAAGTGTATAAATCTTATCTTTAAAAAGTACATAGAGGGGTAATAGGACGTTATTGTTTAATGGACAGAGTTTCAGTTCGGGAGATGGATTGGGTGATGGTTACACAATAATATGAATGCACTAATGTCACTGAATTATATACCTAAAAATGGCTAAGATAGTAAATTTTATGTTATGTATATTTTACCACAATAAAACAAAAATAGAACAAAGTCACTAAAGAGAAAATCTTATGATTCATCATCTCTCATGAGTCCAAGCATAGTGCTGATTACTATTAAAGCACCTGATAAAATGAACAAATATTTGCTGAACAAGGATAATAATATCTGAATATTTACAGTGTATAAAGCCCCTTCACACTAAACTAGTTTAACCATTTGGTCCTGGAAACTCCTGCAAGGTAAGAAAGACACATAAACATTTATCTTTATTTTCTAGATTAATAAATGGAAACTCAAAAGGCTTAGTGACTTGCTGATGGCCAAACCAAGAGTCCCAGGCAGAGCTGAGGTTTATCTGGACCTCAGGGCACTGAAAAATCACACAAGCTTTTCTTTAATTCTTCACCTTGCTAGAACAATTAGTGCCTTTCTCCCAGGAAAAATTCATGCCAGAGTCTATTTCCTTGTGCAGGGGAGAAGAGCCTTCACCTTGAGCCCTTAATCAGCCACTGCTCCCCGCAGGACACTAAAAAGGCCAAACTCAGGTTCCCAGACTATTCAATCCAGAGGCTGTGGGCAGCTGCTCTCACACATGTGTCCTTTCTTGCAGCCTGGCCCAACATGACAACAGTTTAGGCTGGGTGACAAGACTGACAGGAGGTGCTGCAAGATGAATGGCAAATCAGTCTGTCTAAATGGTGAACCTGCAGAACTTGGATTTCTTTAGAAACTAATAAAATCAATCAGAACTCTATGGAATAAACAAATGACTCTCTTATGCGCCCAACAATTGATAGAGAAGTTTATGGATCATCTAGCCACACAGAGAGTAAGGATGTAAGGATTCTTCATGTACTGAAACACATGGGCACTTCCTTAAAAGGTCTGTTCTAGCCTCCTGGTCTGGTGAAGGACAGCTCCTGTGCTTATGGAGATAGCACACATACTCAGCATTGCTGGCCTGACAAGTCACCTCCTGCTTAGGCTTGGGATGAATTAAAGGCTGAATGTGTGTCTTGAGTTCAGGAGGAGCTTGCTTCTATAAACCAAACTCTAGAAATTTCAAAAGTCTGCTGAAGAGAGTCTACTTTACATGAACATAAATATTCCTGCCCCTGTTTACTAAACAACCCTGGCAGGTAAGGAGAGCACTCTGAAATGCCTGTACATACTCATGCTAAAATTCAACATCTTCTGAATTGCCTTTTGGAAAAGCATTCCACTTCCTCAAAAAATTGAAAACAGAATTACCACATGATCCAGAAATCTTATTTCCAGATACAAAAAAAAAAAAAATAGAAAGCAGGGCCATGAAGAAATATTTGTATGCTCATATTTATACCAACACTATTCACAATAGCCAAAAGGGGAAGCAACACATATGTCCATTTACAGTCAAATGGATAAACAAAATGTAATATATACATATAGTGGAATATTATTCAACCTTAAAAAAGTATGGAAATTCTGACATATGCTACAGCATGAACGAACCCTGAAAACATTATGCCAAGTGAAATAAGATAGATACAAAAGGACAAATACTATATGCTTCCATTTAAATGATGTAACCAGAGAAGTCAAACTGATAGAGATAGAAAGTAGAATGGTGGTTGCCAGGGGCTGGGGGGAGGGGATGGATAGTTATTAATGGGTAGAGTTTAGCTTTGCAAGATGAAGAATTCTGGAGATTGTACAACACAACAGTGTGAATATACTTAACACTATTGAACTGTACAGTTAAAAATGGTTAAGATGTACATTTTATATGTATTTTACCACAATTTTAAAAAAGGTCTCTCATAAAAAAACAAAAAAGAAGTACTGCAAGGAATTCCACACCAGAGAGCAAGGATTCAACGTCATCTGTGTTACCAGCATCTGTTGACAGGTCTCATACCCATGAGACTCTCTGAACTGTGGATATAATTAGGCACCCCATCCATTGTAATGCTACCAACGTCATCTGTGTTACCAGCATCTGTTGACAGATCTCATACCCAGCATATCACTGAAATGGCAAGTGTGCAAAGGTAGCCCACAATAGAAACAATGGCATTTTATCCTTGCCCTGTTCCAAGAGTTTGTCTCATAGGACATAAATAGAGGCCACTGCTTTGGCTGCCCTGAGCTCACAGTTCAGCAGTATTTTATTGACTTCTTAGGTTCTATACCAAAAGTAGACCCCCAGTATCTTCTGGAACCGCTCAAGTCTATGTCCTAACAGAGCATTTTGTTTTCCTCCAGCATCTTCAACACTCAGCCAATCTTAGGGAAAAAATGAATTCTCACTTTAAGTTTTTTAGCATTATTTTGAACTGGGACTAAGAAGTATACCTATTTTTTAATAATATTACTTTAAGTGCTATAAAAGTATAATATGTATTATACTAACAATAAATTATAATCATTATTTTATGTATTTATAATATTCATAGCTTATAATAATAATAATACTATAGGAATTCCAAATGTAAAATGACAAATGCCATTGTATCCCAAAACATTGTGAGCATGTTAAAAAATTAAATATGACAGAAGACATATGTCAATGTGGCTTTTGGAAAGTGACATTAGCCTCTATCCTGCTGTTGTACTATACTTTTCAAAATATATCAACAGAAACCACTGTGATTAGATGATTACTTCCAAAAATGATGGGCAGACTACCTGTCCAACTTCTTCACTATTATACTGTTCTCACAGGGAAAAAAGCAATCTTTCAAAGAAAGATATAGGGGTGTTTTTTTCTTAAATCCATGCAAACTGTAGAAGTCAAATTGTGGGAAAATTTTTTTAAAAAGAAACACTCACTGTTAAATATTAAAGTCACTTTTTAACTTCTGGCTGACTGATGGTGCATCAAGTAGTCCAAATGACAATTCACAATCCTGGGGCCATGCGTTTCCCTCACAATAGTCATTTAAAAATCTGTAAAACGTATGAAGTAGTTTTCTTTATAGACTCAACTTCTATTTATCACTCCCATTCTCTTTTTCCAAGAAGGTAGGAACAGTGAAAATCTTAGGAGACTAAGGTAAAGAATGAAATGCAGCTAAATTAAAGCTTTAAAATAATAGTAAGTGGTATTTTAAAAGATAGGATGGACAACAAAAGAGAAATCTTGCTATAAAAATAATGCTGGGTTATTTGACAAGTATCCAAA
The DNA here is from genome assembly GCF_040802235.1 of Manis javanica. Taxonomy (NCBI): domain Eukaryota; kingdom Metazoa; phylum Chordata; class Mammalia; order Pholidota; family Manidae; genus Manis; species Manis javanica. The sequence goes on from NC_133162.1 coordinate 84,997,774, forward strand.
TATGGGACCTCACTCCTTCCAGCTAATAACTTTGTTGGGAGAGAAGTATGGGACGTATGTGTTTGCCACGTTCATACACTCAAATCACATAATCACCACAGCGGCAGCTACACAGAGCGCTAACCATGCACACATATGGTCAACAGAGGTAATTCACTGAAAAACAGGCCCTTAGAAGGGAAATGCACTTTGCCCCACTCCCAGAAAAACAGGGAGGGGAAAGCACTGGGCACTTTCCTTTTACCATGACACTCTCGTCTACGGTTGGGTTAGCAAGTCTGTGTCGGTTTGCCTGACCCAACCAGGCTCCATGCCCATACAGGAGGCGGGATTTAGCCTCCTGGTGAGCATTCCCTACTTGCAGTAGACAAGGGGATCAAGAAACCTTGAAATAGTGGAATATTCCATTGGGCCCCCGGAGACACCAACCAAGATGGGCAGGGAGCTTTTAGAGTTGGCTGACTCCCTGGTCCATGTGCTTACCTCAATAAACCACAAATAGGGTGTGAAATAATCATGACTTTATCAGTGAATGTCTGGTGTTCGTACAGCATCCCTTTCTAAGGAGCCCAAAACACGTAAGAAATAATTTTCAATTACTCTTTGGAGCAGCCCTGTGAAAATCGGAATGATCTGATGATGTTCATAGTCCTCTTACATTTGGGAAGAGTTGGGCTAAAGAGAAACGGACACAACGGGGCCAGGAGAGTGCAGCTCTGTGGCCAAGGTCTCACACTCAACGGGTCAGGGGCAGACCTAAGACTCGAACATTCTGGTCTGGAGCAGGATAGAACAGAAACACACGTACACCGCACTGTTCTTCCTTTAACCTTCCTCCTGTAACTCTTGCTACTTACACACGCGCGCGCTCTCGCACCCTGCCGCGCGCGCACACAAAGATGCCCAGTTTCGTGCCTATCCCTGGACGTGTTCTTTCTAACGGGGCACCGGGCTGCGATGACACTGGGCAACACTGCACCTCCATCCAGCGCCCTCTCGGCGCCACCCGTGGGTAAGGGTACCCGCGCGCGAGCGAGCCAAGCCCGCAGACGGCGGGCACGGGGCTCCTGCTGACCTTCCTCTGCTGCTTCTCCCAGGCGGGGTCGAGGAGCAGGTCGCGGTCCCACTCCTCCTCCTGGATCATGTACTCATCCTCGTCGTAGACGTAGTTGTACTGCACGCCGGGCTCTATCTGGTTCATGATGGTCGGTGGCCGGGGCTGCGGCGGGGCGCGCGGGGCTCGGAGAGACGGACCGGCGAGCGGACAGACACGCGGCGGGGCCGGCGGGGTGCGGGCGGCGGGCAGACGGGGGCGGGGTGACCTTCGCGCGGCTCCTCTCGGGGAAGCACGCCTGGGCGCTGGGTCGCGGGCGAAGTACCAGCTCAGGCTGCCGGCAGCGGCCGCTCAGCTTAATACTCGCACCGCCCCTCACGTGGCCGCGGCCGCTACCGCGGCCGCACCCCCGCCCCGCCCCAGTCCCTGCCAGCACCGCCCCGGCCCGCCCGCGCCAGCCTTCCCAGCACGTGCCGACGCGCAAGGGCGCAGCGCCTCCCCGGGGACCCCTCTCCCGTCGCCGTCTCAGCTTTCTGCCCCGCGTACTGAGGCTGCTGCAAGCTGCTCACGGCTCCCACCACCCTTCTGGCTCTCGGCGCTACTGGACTTGGGGGTGCCTGAGTCGGTTCCTGTGCGGTTGGGCGTAGGCGGGCCAGGATAGGAACACCCACAGTCTGGGTCCTTTACCACCCCCAACGCATCCAAATTTTCTACTTGTGATTTGCATATTCACGTTTTCCGTATATTTCCGCAAATTCTTTAGATATCAAACACAAATACTCTAAAAAGTAAAGTTTAAAAGCTACAGGATCCCTATTCTTCCTTTCCTGGCCCTCAACTGAGGAAATAAAGGCAAGGGATTTGAACCAACCATATTCAAAAGTCAGGAGCCAAACCAAAGGCAGCAAGTGTCAGCTCTCCTCCCCTGCCATTCATAAATATGAAAGAACTGACAATGGAGAGCAAACAGCCAGCTTCATGTTACAACTCCATCTCACCCTGATGTGGTGCACTATGGTGCCTTTCCATCCTTATGGTGCTGGCTAGCTATTACCTATCAGTTATGCCCCTGTAGGAACCAAGAGAAAGGATGAGTGGGTAGAAAGTTTTTCATCACGCATTTATTAAGCACCAGACACTCTGCTAAGCACTGGGGAATCTAGGCAGGGGACTCGCCTCCTGCAGTTTTTGTCCAGACTAAATATAAGTTGCCCACAGATGCTACACAACTGTTATAGGTCAGGGCTAGTAATTTGTTAACATGTTTCAAGATGAAAGTATGCCTGGAGTTATCATTGCTCCTTAAAACTTCTATTGTTTTGAGCTTTCTGCAAAAAGTTTTTAACAAATTATCAAGTATATTGCATTAACATTTTAAAAAACATACTCACTAAAGTGTGAATTACATGAGGACAGAGATTTGTTCACAGCTGCAATCCCCAGCAACTAGACGTGTGGCTACTATATAGTAAGTGCTAAGTATTTGTTGTAGGAATAAGTACTCTTAGAAATAGTGATTGAGCTAGTTTGCTTGTATTTAAATTTTAAATTTTAGGTTTATATTTTTGGATTCTAATCATACTCTCTGAACAAGTTTATCAGTAAACTTTATTAGAAACTATATCAATAATTACAAAACTGTTAATCTTAGTCTTCAAAAGTGAGGTGTAGAGATTTCAGTTTTCTGATGAGACAGAATAAAAGGCACCAAATTTACCATCCTGCCTGAAACAACTGAAATCTGGGGTGAAAAAATTATGAAACAAAACGATTTTCAAGATATTGGTTATCTGACAAGGAAGGATGATGGTCCCTGAAAGACAGGAAGTAAACAACATGTGCCCCATGGTCGTCCCAGATTATTGCCTAGAGAAATTTTCCAAGATGCAATACATTAAAGGGGAACCCAGGCATAGCTGAGTGATCTTCCTCAACTGAGAGTTCAGAGACATCAAGGCAGGTAAAGTGCGCTAAGCCAATTACAGAAGAGGAGAGAGCTCCAAAGAGAGAGAGCCCTGATTTGCAGAGCCTCTGCATCCCAGTTTGATCAGTAAAAGCATGGGAGAAAAATACCTGAGGCCAAGGGAAAAAGCACCCAAAAGAATGAGAAGAAATGGCCCTTGGAACTCATAAACAGTCAGAAATAGTTCTTGCTACCATTAGCCAGATGGGAAAATCTCATTGTTCACAGAGAATCAGACAGAATATTCAGAGGTGGAAGAAAATTAGCCCAAAACTAAATGACATACTGGTCCTGCCTGAAAAAGCTCAAAAGCAAGATCCACAAGTGTCAAATTATTTCCAAGACACTTAACCATGTCCCAAAACAAAGATCAAAAATATCTATAGGAAAACAAATATTCAGCACTTAACAAGGTAAAAGTTGCAGTTTCTGGCATGTATCAAATACTACCAGGTATACAAAGAAACAGGAAAATATAATTCATAATGAGAACAACCAAGTGACTCAGAACTGATCCAAAATCAACATGATAGTTAGTAGAAAAGAACATTAAAAGTAATTATTACTATATTCCATATATTGAAAAAGTTAGAGGAAAGGTTGAACATGCTAAGTAGAGACATGGGAAATACTTTTAATAGACCCAAATTGAATATATAGAGGTGAAAAGTCCAACATCTGAGATAAAAAATACACTGAATGGTCTTAACTACAGTGTAAACACTGCATAAGAAAAACTTGAAAACAGCAATAGAAACAATCCAACATGACACACAGAGAGAAAAAAAGACTTTAAAAAAATAAACAGAGGATCAGTGAACCATGGGAAAGCTTCAAGAAGCCTAGTATATATGTAATTGGAGTCCCTGAGGTGACAGGACAGAAAAGAATATTTGAAGAAATAATAGCTAAAGTCAAGAAATTAGTAAGGACACTTCTATGTCTGGACAAGATGCAGTAATAGTGACTGAGTTCACAGAAAGAGAGAAGAGAAAGAGGGAAAGAAAGTAAGGAAGGGAGGAAGGGAAAGAAAGAAAGACAAAACCTATGAAACAAAGGTTTTCAAGACACTGGCCATGAGGAAATGAAGGATAGGTATCCTGAGAGCTGGGGAACAAGTGAAAGGCCTATGACTGCCTCAGGTCAGCTTTGAGAAAGGTTGCAGGGCAGAGCTCTGAGGTTGAGTCTAGAGGATTCCGTGAGAATCCAGGCATAAGGCAGCTAATAGTCATAGGCTGGTGTATCAGAGTGGAGAGGGACACACACACACACACACACACACACACACACACACACACACACACACACACACACACACACACACACACACACACACACACACACACACACACACACACACACACACACACACACACACACACACACACACACACACACACACACACACACACACACACACACACACACACACACACACACACACACACACAGCTCTGGAGCTCTTCAGAGTCTCACCTGAGTATTCATCAGAGTGCTGATCAGAGCTTACGTACAAGGAAAGAGCCAACTGAAAGCATTAGCGGGACCAGTGCCAGCATTCACACAGGGTCAGGCAGGGGCCGCTCCAACTGGAGGACTGCAAAAACTCAAATTCACAGAGCTCTTGGTAGAGTACTCAGGAAGGTCTTGCCTCAGTACTGTGGAATTAATTATTCCTAGACTGGTAGTAGTTTGAACTAATTATTTCTACACTAGTCCTAGAATGATCACTGCTCTAAAACAGCCTAACAAATCATAAAACAATCACTAAATCATAAAAGCAAGACTCAAAAGGATAAAACTCTTTCCTAGTAACTTGTTTCCAAGTAACTTACCTGTTTCCAAGTAACTGAACTCCATCACAGAACAAAACTCAAAAGATTTATAAGAATACAGAATCCAGTATCCAGCAGGGTAAAAACCAAATATCTGGCACCCAATCAAAGATTTCCATGTATAAAAAGAGGCAGGAGAACACAACTCATAATAACAAGAAGAGCAAGCAACTGGCCCAAGACTACCACAGATAGTAGTCAACAAAGAAGGACATTAAAACAATTATTACAACTATATTCCATATATTCAAAAAGTTAAATAGAAGCATAGAAGGCATTTTTTTTAAGACCCAAATGAAACTTCTAGAGATAAAAACTACAATATCTGAAATGGAAAGATACACTGGAAGGGATTAATGGTAAATTAGACATTGTAGGAGAAAAGTTAGTGAATTTGAAAGCATAGACATAGAAACTATCCAAAATACAGAAAGAAAAAAATAATCCAAAAGAACAAGAGCTACAGTGACTTTGCTGGAGACATAACCGCCATGGGTCCTGGAGGCCTCCACATTCTTGCAGGTATTCCAGAATTGTGAGACCCTAGCAGCATTTCTCCAGGCCATTTCTCAGGGTTGGATTTGCAGTGAACAATCACGACAGATGAGCAGTTTCTACCCTTGAACAAAGAGCAGTCTTGCTTCTGCTTGCTAAAAAGTCATGAAACCCAGAGCTAAATGTTTCTTTCCTGGAATAAAACCCTACAGTGTGAGCAGACTTCCATTATGGGCCCTTCTCAGGACTCCAGTGGGACTTGGAGATCATGGAGAACCGGCACAAGCAGCGAGGTAGATCATCTTCAGGGCCACAAAACAACTATCAATAAATTTAAAAGGATGCAAATCTTACAAAGTGTGTTTTCAGACCACAATAGAATTGTTAGAAATCAGTAACAAAAGTGTCTCTAGAAAAATCCCCAGATATTTGGAAATTCAATAACATGTTTCTAGGTAACCCAAGAGCCAAAGGAAAACATCAAAAGGTATTAGAGAGTATTTTTTTAACTGAATGAAAACAAAAGCATATTATACATATCAGAAGTTGCAGGATGTCACTAAGCAGTACTGAAGGGGAAGTTTATAGCACTGAATACCTATATTAGAAAAGAAGAAGGATCCTACATTAATGACCTCAGCTTCCACTTTAAAACACTAAGGGGAAGGAATTTACCCAAAGAAACAACTTCTCAGATTCAAAAAGACATATGCACACTTATGTTTATTGTAGCACCATTTACAATAGCCAAGAAATGGAAGCAACTTAAGTGTACATCAGTAGATAAATGGATAAAGAAGATGTGGTACGTATACACAGTGGAATACTATTCAGCCATAAGAAAGAAACAAATCCTATCATTTGCAACACATGGATGGAGCTAGAGGGTATTATGCTCAGTGAAATAAGTCAGGCAGAGAAAGACAAATACCAAATGATTTCCCTCATTTGTGGAGTATAACAATTAAGCAAAACTGAAGGAACAAAATAGCAGCAGCCTCACAGACTCAAGAAGGAACCAGTGGTTACCAAAGGGGAGAGATGGGGGAGGGTGGTTGGGGAGGGAGGGAGAAGGGGATTGTGGGGTATCATGACTGGTGCACATGGTGTGTGTGTGGCCACAGCGAAGACACTGCAGCTCAGAGAAGACAAATAGGGACTCTGTGGCATCTTACTTCACTGATGGACAGTGACTGCAACAGGGTATGGGGAGGACTCAATAATAAGGGTGAATGTAATAACTACATTGTTTTTCTTGTGAAACCTTCATCAGAGTGTATATCAATGATACTTTACCAAAAAAAAAAATCTAAGGGGAGAAAAGCAGAGTAAAAAGTAAGAAAAGTAAGGGGAAAAAAAAGGAAATAATAAGGATCAAAGTAGAAATCAATTAAATATATAAAACAGAAACCCGGTAGAGATAATCAATGAACCTAAAGCTGGTTATGTGAGAAGATCAATAAAATTGGTATACATACTTGAAGCCACACTGATTGGGAAAAAATAAAGAAACAACACAAATTATCTAAATCAGTAATGAAAGATGTGACATCACTATAGATTCTATGAATACTAAAAGAATACTATGTGAATATTAACAACTAAATGCCAATAAATTCAACAGCTCTGGATGAAACAAAATCCTTTAATGACAGAAACCACCAAAGCTCACTCAAGAAGAAATAAAAAATCTGAATAGCCCTATATGTATTAAAGACACTCAATTCATAGTTTAAAACTCCCCTCTATGTTCCTGCGACACACAAACTCTTAAGGCACAGATGCCCTTCAGTGGTTAATTCTATCAAACATTTAAGAAATAATACCAGTTATCCAGAACCAGGAAATTGAAGACAAAGGACTACTCTTCAACTTGTTCTATAAGACTGATGTTAGTCTGATACCAAAGGTAGATAAAGACAGTACAAGAAAACTATAGCTCAATGTCTTTCATGAAAATATATGCAAAAATCTTCAACCAAATGTTAGCAAATTGGACTCATTTTGATCCATTGGGATTTATTCCAGGAATTCATGATTGGTTTAAATATTCAAAAATCAACCAATTTAACTCATCATATTGGCAGACTAATAAAGAAAAACCATGTGGTCATCTCAGAAGACAACAAAAAAAAATTTGTAAAGTCTAATATCCAGTGGTAATAGAACTCTCAGCAAATAGAAGAAAGTTTCCTGAACCTGATAAAAGGCATCTATTAAAAACAATAACTATAGATAATATTATACTTACTGTTGAAAAATTGAATTCTTCCCCACTAAAATCAGAAATAAAACAGTTACACCTGCTCTCACAACTTCTATTCAATATTAGATTGGCAATTCTAGCCTGGGCAATCATAATTGTCAAGAAAGAGAAATGGTTCAGATTGGAAAAGAAGACTAAAGCTGTGTTTATTCACAGTTATCATCTATGTAGAAAATCCAATGGTACCTTCAAGAAAGCTAATAGAACTAATTAATTAATTTATCAGTCTTGTAGGATACAAAATTAATGTACAAAAACCAATTGTATTAAGAGATCTCCAGGCTCAGATGGCTTCACTGGCAAATTCTAACAAATTTTAAAGAAATAACTTCAATCACACACAATCTCTTCCAGAAAATAGAAGAGGGAGGAACATTTCCCAATTCATTTTATGAAACCAGCATTACCTCAGACCAAATCCATACAAAGGCTGTATGAAAAAAAAAAAAAACTACAGACGAATTTCCCCATGAACACAGATGCAAAGCTCAATAAAATACTAGCAAACTGAACCCAGTAGTGTGGAAAAAGAGTAAAAATATTTGCAAATTGCATATCTAACAAAGGACTTATATCCAAAAATACATTAAGAACTCTCTTCATGAAACAGTAAGAAAATCAACCCACTGAAAAGGTGGACAGAGGTCTTGAACAGATAATTCACCAGAAAGGATATACTAATGGCAAATGAGCACATGAAAGAATGCTCAGCATCATTAGTTATTGGAAAAATGTAAATTAGAACCATAATGAGATACCATTACCCACCTATAAGAATGTCTAAAATTAAAAAGTCTGAAAATATCAAGTGTTGGCAAGGATATGGAAGAATTAGAATTCTCATACATTGTTGGTAGGAATATATATAACCACTCTGGAAAACAGTTTGACAGTTTCTTAAAAAGTTAAACATATGCCTACTGACTCATCCACTCCACTCAAGGTATTTATCCAAGAGAAAAGAAAGCACATCCATACCAACACTTGCACACCAATGTTCACAGCAGCCTTATTTGTGTTATTTCTAGACCAAAGGCATGGCTGGTATGACCCTGAAAATAATTTTCCAGTCCCAGAACTCTCTCTGCCTCAAAAGCAACTCACATGCAGAGGTGGATTTATTGAATCTTAAGTTTCAGAGATCCTTGCTTGCATGGCCTTTTCCAAGACTTCATCCCAAATTTCGAATTCATAATTTTGTATTCTTTTTTTTCCTAAATAAGGCCCACCAAACTGAATAACATACAGCTCCCTGAACTCATCCTATTTTTTGGAGGAAGAGGGTGTTGTAACTTCTACCCATCAGTAGCCCCCTCTGTCTTCTGTAGCTCCAGAGAAGACATCTAATCTGATTCCACATGATCACCTTTCAAATACTTTAAGACAATCAAAGGTACATAGAAAGCTCTTTCCTACCATCTCATGACCTTGTTTTCCAGATGTTTCACCATACTAACACTATTAAGGGCTCTATGTGTAATACACACTGTGGAAGTCATGTTACATAAATTATCTCTTTAAATCTCCACAACCACTAGGAGACAAGAGCTGTGATTCTTATTTTACAATGAGGAAATAAGTTGAAGGGTTTTGTAACACATCCAAGATCATGCAGCTCAAATATGAAGTGGGTTATTACAAAACCCCTACACTCAACAGCCTACCTTATTACCTTCTTAATTTTTTTTCCTGGACATACTACTGTATGTGAATGTGTGGAATGTGTGTGTGTGTGTGTGTGTGTGAGTGTGTGTGTGTGCTTCTAAAATGTGATTTCCATGCAACCTTTTTGGAAAGGATTTGTTACTCCCTATCAAAAATTGTGAATGTACTCTCAGACTCAGAAATTTTGTCCTTATGAATCCATCCTACAGATAAGGACAAATGTCCATGTGTGGGGGCTGATTAACGAAGTCATGGACCATTTCTAAGTTTTGATGTCTGTGATTTAGAAATGAAAAGCAAGTTGCAAAAGTGATTCATCTGTGGGAGAAAATTATATATGTCTATAAAATGTTTGTATTTAGAAGAAAACACTCCAAACTGTTCTTATCAATTTGAAAGATGGGGGAACTTCAGTTATTTATTTCATGCACTTTTGTACTATTTGTTTTTTACAGAGAGTACATGTTAGATCTATAATAAATTATAGCTTTTATTACTCCAGCTGTGCTCGCTCCAGCTCAGAGAACAATACATCACAAAGACTGAACATCACATCTATTAATCCAGTTTAACTTTGCATTTGATTTTTTGTCCGCCTACAGTTGGCTTTTATTGAACTTGTCATCAGTTAAGACACCAAGGTCTTTTTTCACAGAACCAGAGAGCAGCATGAGTAATATAACAAGAGATAAAATTCAATCCAATTTCTGTTACTCTTAAGAACAGACTTAAAGCAACAAGAAGTCCTTGGCATTTTGAACATTCATTAATGCATCAACCCACATTCTCTGTCCTATTGATGATGTTTACAGTTTTCTTGAGTTTTCACGAGGTTTAGTCCCTTAAGAACATGAAAAGGGACAGGTGGGTGGTGTGCAGATACAGCTGTTCAACAGGGCTTGGGGGTATCTCAATTTGTTTGGTTTTATAAATGTATATTTACAAATGCAGTGCTTTCCCCCAGCCTTACAATTAGTATTGACAGATTCTTGTGAATCCTTTCATAATTTTTGTAAGCATATTCACATATGCATCAGTATTGGTTTTTAAACTTAAGTAGGATTCAATTATATAACCTATGTAACTTCCTTTTTTTAACATACCATTGTATCTTGGATATCTTTCTGTATTGTTCATGCAAATCATTCTTCCTAAAGGCAGCATTACTTCAATAATGTTTGACTTCTTGACCACCAATCTTGACGTACATGTGGGAGGGTTGGGGAGAAGGGCCAGAGGGAAGGGTAGAGAGGAGAATATATGTGTCCTCCTGAAATTTCAGAAGGCAAGGACAAGTCTGTCTGCTGAAAATTACACCCAAATATTCCACTAATGGGAAACGCATCAAGAGTGATAGACTTCATTTAAGAGACAGATGTTGTTTCTGCAGATGACCTTGTCATCACAGCGCAGCAAGCACCTAGATAGCACCCCTGTTGCAGGCATTTTTACGGTCACCTTGCATTTGCTCAGTCCATTCAGGCACTACTCTCAAATCCCTGGCTCCTTCATGCCCTGGCCTTTTATTCCATCTCTTAGTATCTGCCTCAGTGCTTTGCTCTTCTACAGACAATGCCTTTGGACACTCTCCCTGCCATCTGACCCTAGTTTCCCTATTGTCCATTTAGACAAGTTTAAGTCTCTAGGGAGGAGACCCTCTCCTTGACAGACTTGCCCTTCAGGATCCACTCAGTCCTGGTTAGCCCCAGGAGAGCATTCTGGAATACCTGTGGGGTTTGGGAGGTTGGACAACACACAGGGTTAAGTTTGCCCTTACAGAAACATCCACTTGCATCAACTGTTTTATACAGGCAATGTTTGAGGTGGACTTGGTAATATTGAGTTTAAGTTCTAGGTGAGATTTAATTTGGACTTCTGCAAAATGAGACTGCTTGGGTGGGTGGAACCTAGGATGTTAGATGACATAGGACAAAGCACATGTTAGAAGAGAAGGAGGAAGTCAGAGAGGTGGGCCAAGACTTTGACATGCTTTGTAGTTATGTAATTATCTATAAGATAGAACTTGGGTGATGGCTGGAATACTTCTGAAAGACCTCTTTAATGCCATTGGCATATTTTTGGTTCCTTAGGGATCAATGCCTGAATTTTGGATGTCGAAGTATGGAATTGCTGGTAAAAATATCTACCACATGTTGAGGGCATGCGATTTGCCATGCACATTAAAAGTGCATCACTAATGCTAGATCTCATTACCCCCAGAATCTAGAACAGTCTCTGGCATATAGTAGGCCATTGAAAAAATGATTGTCAAATCAGTGAGTTAATCAGTCCAAAACTAGTAAATGCCACAGTTAGGATTCAAACATAGATCTGGCTGATTTCAAACTTCTTAGCCACTGTGTCATACAGCTTCTCTCAAAGGCAGTAATCTCAGTCTATCTCATTTTAGTTGGTTGACTCTGATCCAAGCTAGTCAAATGTCCTCTGAGGCAATTCTGGGATTTGGTATAATGATGTTCCCTAAGAGTGTATAAGGAACTCAAGGCAAAATAATTTGCCAAACACGTGCTTGGGGGAAGGTAGGTTCAACTCCTGTTCTTGAATAACCAACCTCCTGGGCCACTCCAATTTAGAAATACTCCCATATAAACAAGAGAGGAATTTCTAGAATTTTCCCCAAATAATCTCTGGCTCAGCCAAACAATTTAGACAAGGTGGGTTAAACAGTTCACTTCTTTATTAAGCAAATATTTTTTTGAACAGTTCAAAGTACCAAGGACCATAGTAGGTGCTGGTGATGCCAAGAAGAAGGCAAACTTCTGTCACCCACAAGAAGTTCATAGACTAAAGGGGAGAGAGTCACACAAAAGAAGGGCTGCAGTGCAATAATAATTTAATAGCTGTAATGGAAGTAAGGAAAAATGCATAGGTGTACAGGGAGACAGGACACAGGTCTAATCAAGTGAGACTTTTCAAATGCAATAGTGTTTGAACTAAGATGTTAAGTGTGAGCAGGAACTTTCCAGGTACCTAAGCAGGGGTTGGTGTTTAAGAAGAAGGAGCAATAGTCACAAAGGTATGGAGGCCTGTTAGAGTCCTGGGTATGAGAGTCTAATGGGAGGTGGCAAGGGGTCATAGCAGGAAATAACTGAACACATGGGCACATGGGCTGGTGCAAACCTTTAGGAGGGTACTTGTATACCACACTGGACAATGCAGATGTTCTAAAAGCCAGGAGGAGCTACTGGAGAATTTACTCCGGCTCATAATTGGATGATCATGTTAAAAAGATCATTCCAGGGGGCAGAGCCAAGATGGCTGCATGAGTAGAGCAGCAGAAATCTCCTCCCAAAACCACATATATTTTTGAAAATACAACAAATACAACTCTTCCTAAAAGAGAGACCAGAAGACACAGGACATCAGCCAGACTACATCCACACCTGCAAGAACCCAGCACCTCGCGAAGGGGTAAGATACATGCCGCAGCCCGGTGGGACCCGAGCGCCCATCACCCCAGCTCCCAGCAGGAGGAGAGGAGTCAGAGCAGGGAGGGAGAGGGAGACCAGGACTGCTAAATAGCCAGCCCTAGCCATCTGCACTGGAGCGCAGACACGGTGCATGCAGGGGGTGCTGGAAACTAGGGAAACAGGACAGTAAGACCTGTGAGTTGGTCCCCACAGCTGGTGCCCCTGGGACAAAGAACAGCAAACACTTTTTGAAAGTCTTAAAGGGACAGGGACAACACAGCTGGATGGAAGCGTCCTGGGACACTTAGCCCAGTGCTGGGAATCCTGGGGAACTCCGGGCACCCTAACCCCCTGGGCAGCAGCACACCTCGGAGGCCCTACATGGAGATAAACAGCCTCCTGGCTGTATCCCCTCTGACACAGCTCCGCCATATCGGAGCAGCAGCCTGAGGCAGGCCACGCCCACAGGAACTGCAGGGCTAAACTCCATAGCGGCCAGGGAAGAATCAGAAGACCCATCTGTGCACAGCTGCCCAGCACAAGCCACTAGAGGTCACTGTTCTCCCAGGAGAGGAAGGCCACAAACCAACAAGAAGGGATGTTCTCCCACCGTCACTCGCACCAACTCCACAAACGATCTCTACTACCATGAAAAGGCAGAATTTGAGACAGACGAATCACAGAGTCAACCCCTGAGAAGGAGATAGACCTAACCAGTCTTCCTGAAAAAATTCAAAATAAAGGTTATAACCATGCTAACAGAGCTGCAGAGAAATATACAAGAGCTAAGGGATGACGTCCGGAGGGAGATGACAGAAATGAAACAATCTCTGGAAGGATTTATAAGCAGAATGGATAAGATGCAAGAGGCCATTGATGGAATAGAAACCAGAGAACAGGAATGCATAGAAGCTGACACAGAGAGAGAAAAAAGGATCTCCAGGAATGAAACAATATTAAGAGAACTGTGTGACCAATCCAAAAGGAACAAAATCCGCATTATAGGGGTACCAGAAGAAGAAGAGAGAGAAAAAGGGATAGAAAGTGTCTTTGAAGAAATAATTGCTGGAAACTTACCCAAACAGGGGGAGGAAATAATCGATCAGACCACATAAGTACACAGAATTCCCAACAGAAGGGACCCAAGGAGGACAACACCAAGACACATAATAATTAAAATGGCAAAGATCAAGGACAAGGACAGAGTTTTAAAGGCAACAAGAGAGAGGAAAAAGATCACCTACAAAGGAAAACCCATCAGACTCTCATCAGGCTTCTCAACAGAAACCTTACAGGCCAGAAGAGAATGGCATGATATATTTAATGCAATGAAACAGAAGGGCCTTGAACCAACAATACTGTATCCAGCACGATTATCATTTAGATATGAAGGAGGGATTAAACAATTCCCCGAGAAGCCAAAGTTGAGGGAATTTGCCTCCCACAAACTACCTCTACAGGGTATTTTAGATGGACTATTCTAGACGAGAGCACTCCTAAGACTAAACAGATGTCACCACACAAAATAAAATCACAGTAAACAAAGCAGTCCAACCAACCAAATACTAACTAAAGGCAAAAAATAAAATTAACTACCCACAAAAGCAGTTAAAGGAAACACAAAAGAGCACAGAATAAAACAACAAACATATAAAGAATGGAGGGGGAGGAAAAAGAATTGAGAGAAATAAAGAATCACCAGGCAGTGTTTATAACAGCTCAATAAGTGAGTTAAGTTAGACAGTAAGATACTAAAGAAGCTAAGCTTGAACCTTTGGTAACCATAAATCTAAAGCCTGAAATGACAATAAGTACATATCTTTCAATAGTCACCCTAAATGTAAATGGACTGAATGCACCAATCAAAAGACACAGAGTAATAGAATGGATAAAAAAGCAAGACCAATCTATATGCTGCTTAGAACAAACTCACCTCAAACCCAAACACAGGCACAGACTAAAAGTCAAGGGATGGAAAAAGGTATTTCATGCAAACAACAGGATACACTTCAAAAAAAAAGAAAGGAATAAGAGATAAAGAAGGACATTACATAATAATAAAGGGCTCAGTCCAACAAGAGGATATGACCATTATAAATATATATGCACCCAACACAGGAGCACCAGCATATGTGAAACAAATACTAACAGAACTAAAGGAGGAAATAGAATGCAATGCATTCATATTAGGAGACTTCAACACGCCACTCACCCCAAAGAATAGATCCACCAGACAGAAAATAAGTAAGGACACAGAGAGACTGAACAACACACTAGAAATGATGGACCTACATCTACAGAACTCTACATCCAAAAGCAACAGGATACACATTCTTCTCAAGTACACATGGAACATTATCCAGAATAGACCACATACTAGGCCACAAAAACAGCCTCAATAAATTCCAAAAGATTGAAATTCTACCAACTAACTTTTCAGACCACAAAGGTATACAACTAGAAATAAATTGTACAAAGAAAGCAAAAAGGCTCACAAACACATGGAGGCTTAACAACATGCTCCTAAATAATCAATGGATCAACGAACAAATTAAAATGGAGATCCAGCAATATATGGAAAGAAATCACAACAACAACACAAAGCCCCAACTTCTGTGGGATGCAGCAAAAGCATTCTTAAGAGGAAAGTATATAGTAATCCAGGCATATTTAAATATGGAAGAAAAATCCCAAATGAATAGTCTAATGTCACAATTATCAAAATTGGAAAAAGAAGAACACAGGAGGCCTAAGGTCAGCACATGGAGGGACATAATAAAGATCAGAGAAGAAATAAATAAAACTGACAAGAATAAAACAATAGAAAAAAATCAATGAAACCAAGAGCTGGTTCTTTGAGAAAATAAACAAAATAGATAATCCTCTAGCCAGGCTTACTAAGAGAAAAAGAGAATCAACACACATCAACAGAATCAGAAATGAGAACGGAAAAATCACGACAGACTCCACAGAAATACACAGAATTATTAAAGTCTACTATGAAAACCTATATGCTAACAAGCTGGAAAACCTAGAAGAAATGGACAACTTCCTAGAAAAATACAACCTTCCAAGACTGACCAAGGAAGAAACACAAAAAGTCAAACAAATCAATTATGACCAAAGAAAGTGAAGCAGTAGTAAACAAACTACCCAAGAACAAAACCCCAGGATCAGATGGATTTACCTCAGAATTTTATCAGACACACAGAGAAGACATAATACCCATTCTCCTTAAAGTTTTCCAAAAAATAGAAGAGGAGGGAATACTCCCAAACTCATTTTATGAAGCCAACATCACCCTAATACCAAAACCAGGCAAAGACCCCACCAAAAAAGAAAACTACAGACCAATATCCCTGATGAACATAGATACAAAAATACTCAACAAAATATTAGCAAACCGAATTGAAAATACATCAAGAGGATCATACACCATGACCAAGTGGGATTCATCCCAGGGATGCAAGGATGGTACAACATTCGAAAATCCATCAACATCATCCACCACATCAACAAAAAGAAAGACAAAAACCACATGATCATCTCCATAGATGCCGAAAAAGCATTCGACAAAATTCAACATCCACTCATCATATAAAGTCTCAACAAAATGGGCATAGAGGGCAAGTACCTCAACATAATAAAGGCCATATATGATAAACCCACAGCTAACATCATACTGAACAGCAAGAGGCTGAAAGCTTTTCCTGTGAGATCGGGAACAAGACAGGGATGTCCACTCTCCCTACTGATATTCAACACAGTACTGGGGGTCCTAGCCACAGCAATCAGACAAAACAAAGAAATACAGGGAATCCAGATTGGTAAAGAAGAAGTCAAACTATCACTATTTGCAGATGACATGATATTGTACATAAAAAACCCTAAAGACTCCACTGCAAAACTACTAGAACTAATATCGGAATTCAGCAAAGTTGCAGGATACAAAATTAATACGCAAAAATCTGTAGCTTTCCTATACACTAACAATGAACTAATAGAAAGAGAAGTCAGGAAAACAATTCCATTCACAATTGCCTTAAAAAGAATAAAATACCTACGAATAAACCTAACCAAGAAGTGAAAGATCTATACCCTGAAAACTACAAGACACTCATAAGAGAAATTAAAGAGGCCACTAACAAATGGAAACTCGTCCCATGCTCCTGGCTAGGATGAATTAATATCGTCAAAATGGCCATCCTGCCCAAAGCAATATACAGATTTGATGCAATCCCTATCAAATTACCAACAGCATTCTTCAATGAACTGGAACAAATAGTTCAAAAATTCATATGGAACCATCAAAGACCATGAATAGCCAAAGCAATCCTGAGAAAGAAGAATAAAGTGGGGGGGGGGATCTCACTCCCCAACTTCAAGCTCTACTACAAAGCCACAGTAATCAAGACAATTTGGTACTGGCACAAGAACAGAGCCACAGACCAGTGGAACAGAATAGACACTCCAGACATTAACCCAAACATATATGGTCAGTTAATATTTGATAAATGAGCCATGGACATACAATGGGGAAATGACAGTCTTTTCAACAGATGGTGCTGGCAAAACTGGACAGCTACATGTAAGAGAATGAAACTGGATCACTGTCTAACCCCATACACAAAAGTAAACTCCAAATGGATCAAATACCTGAATGTAAGTCATGAAAACATAAAACTCTTAGAAAAAAACATAGGCAAAAATCTCTTGGACATAAACATGAACGACTTCTTCGTGAACATATCTCCCTGGGCAAGGGAAACAAAGGCAAAAATGAACAAGTGGGACTATATCAAGCTACAAAGCTTCTGTACAGCAAAGGACACCATCAATAGAACAAAAAGGTATCCTACAGTATGGGAGAACATATTTATAAATGACAGATACGATAAAGGATTGACATCCAAAATATAGAAAGAGCTCACATGCCTCAACGAACAGAAAGTAAATAATCCAATTAAAAAATGGGCAGAGGAGCTGAATAGACAGTTCTCTAAAGAAGAAATCCAGATGGCCAATAGGCACATGAAAAGATGCTCCACATCGCTAGTCATCAGAGAAATGCCAACTAAAACCAAACGAGATATCACTTCACCCCAGTAAGAATGGCCACCATCCAAAAGACAAACAACAAATGTTGGCGAGGTTGTGGAGAAAGGGCAACCCTCCTACACTGCTGGTGGAAATGTAAATTAGTTCAACCATTGTGGAAAGCAGTATGGAGGTTCCTGAAAATGCTCAAAATAGAAATACCATTTGACCCAGGAATTCCACTCCTAGGAATTTACCCTAAGAATGCAGCACTCCAATTTCAAAAAGACAGATGCACCCCTATGTTTATCGTAGCACTATTTACAACAGCCAAGAAGTGGAAGCAACCTAAGTGTCCATTACTACATGAATGGATAAAGAAGATGTGGTACATATACACAATGGAATATTATTCAGCCATAAGAAGAAAACAAATCCTACCATTTGCAACAACATGGATGGAGCTAGAGGGTATTATGCTCAGTGAAATAAGCTAAGCAGAGAAAGACAAATACCAAATGATTTCACTCATCTGGGGAGTATAAGAACAAAGGAAAAACTGAAGGGACCAAACAGCAGCAGAATCACAGAACCCAAGAATGGACTAACAGGTACCAAAGGGAAAGGGACTGGAGAGGATAGGTGGCTAGGGAGGGATAAGGGGGTGGGAAGAAGAAAGGGAGTATTATTTTTAGCATGTATAATGTAGGGGGTGGGGAAATGGAAGGGCTTTGCAATACAGAGAAGACAAGTAGTGATTCTGCAACATTTTGCTATGCTGATGGACAGTGACTGTAATGGGGTTTGTGGGGGGGACTTGGTGTAGGGGAGAGCCTAGAAAACATAATATTCTTCATGTAATTGTAGGTTAATGATAACAAAAAAAAGAGAGAAAAACAGTGGGATTACTCCCTGTAGGATAAAACTAACTGCAAATCAACGATTAATTCATGCTTTACATGTCCTTAATTTTGATCTTTTAAAGGGTGTCAGATGATCAGCTATGCAAGTATATTTTTCTGATAATATTCCTTTCTCTTAAAAAAAAAAAGCAGTCCCTGTGTGATCTCCAATAGGTTCTTCACAGTGGTATGAAGGTCATATCAAAGTGTGGGCAAAGGGTTTGTTTGTGTTTATACAGAGGATCAGCTAGAGGATATTATGCTCAGTGAAATATGCCCAGCATTTGTCTTGAGGTATCTTTGGCTACCCGGAAGATGAATTAAGGTACAATATGAAGAAGAACTTCCAACATCAACATCCTCTGGAAGAGTCATTCCAGAAGATGATCATCAAGAAACTTCAACACTGTTTCAGTTGTAGCTGCATTCATCCCACTGGTTCCTGGACTTGCCATTGGAATGAAGAAGGAGATATCTAAGCTGGCCTGTGCATACAGTAAAGCAACAAATTTGACTGTATCTGTGCTGTTGGAACTCAACCAAGAATTAGGAGAAGTGCAAGTTGCAATGTTCCAAAATTATACGACTATAGACTATATACTGTTAAAAGAACATATGGGATGTAAACAGTTCCCAGGAATGTGTTATTTTAATTTGTGTGATTTTTCTCAAACTATTGAAATTCAGTTAGACAATATCCATCATATCATTGATAAGTTTTCACAAATGCCTAGGGTACCTAACTGGTTTTCTTGGTTTCACTGGATATGGCTGATAATTGTAGGTCTGCTTTTGTTATGTAGCTGTATTCCTATTATGTTAATGTGTGTACGCAATTTAATTAGTAGTTTGTTAAAATCTATACATGCTTATGTTACTCTACAAGAAGATATATCAAAGAAATAATCAATCTTCCCATGTTTTCTTCCGTCTGCTACTTCTATAGCTTTTCTTCTTCCTTCCTAATTACAACCCTTTAGTAGAATTCGTGCCTCATTTCGAAAATTACCGAGTTATCATAATTCTTCCAAGTGGTAAAGATACTTCAAGACAAATGCTGGGCATAGAAGCCACAGGGC